>NC_057865.1:284869318-286307652 GCF_019393635.1 Dromiciops gliroides | reverse complement strand
CCCTCATTGCCCCGCAAAAACCAAAACCAAAAACCAAAAAACCAAAAAAACCAACACCACCAAAAAAAAAAAAAAAAAAAGGATTTACCCAGGACAAGATTGAAAAAGAAACTCTGAGTTTGGGCTAATAGGTGTATTTCTGCTCATTGTGTTTGCTCAGCCAGGTCTGGGAAAATGTGGATCCTCCCTTTTGTCAGATAGGTAATATAGAAATTGATGTCTCTTTGACCAAGATTTAGGTGATCTAGGTCATGTACCCCAAGACCCTCATTTTAATATAGCCCAGCTTCCATTGTGTCAACCAATCAGAGTTGATTGACATTCCTCAGGAATACCTACTTTTTGAAGGGCATATAAACTGTGAGCCTACAGCCATTAGGGGTCTTTGGTCTAAGAGAGATGGACAAATGGCCATTCAAAAGAATGACATGCCATGCTGGCCTTATCAATAAAACTATCAAATTACCCAGAAACTATAGCTCTCCAATCTTTTTCATTGCCACAGATTCCAAGTCCAACATTCATTCTTTCATGCCACAGGCACACAACTTTCTTACATGCCCTAGCTTATCAATGTCTTCCTTTTGTGTGTCAGCAATAAATGTTGATTTATTCTGGAATTAATATTGTCAATGCAATCTGTACCTTTAACCATGCTATCCTACCTGGAATGTCCTTTTCATTTTTCTCTCTTTTCTATCTCCTTCCCTTCTTTTATGGCCTAGCTCAAAACCCATCTCCCCCACACACATTCCCTGACTTAGCCAGCCTTTGATGACCTTCTCTAGCACTTACCTTCCCTACTTCTCAGTGATATTGAACATCTTAGATTTAGAAGTGGAAGGGATCTTAGGGCTGATGTCATTCACATGTCCCTCCCACCAATTTTACAGATAATCTTTGAAGAAGGGAACTGAAGTGTGCAAGGTCACATGAATATTACATGCCAGAAACAGGATTTGAATCAAGGTCTTCTGACCCTAAATACAACATTCTTTCTCCTGTACCATACACGGGACTTAGCATATACTTCCTTTATTCCTCTCTTTTTCCATAGCTCATATAATAATTGATTTAGAGTTGGAAGGGATGTTAGAGATTATTTAGTTTAATCTTCTGCATTTTATAAAGGAGGAAACTGAGGCACATAGTAATTGTCAGAGGTGGAATTTAAATTTGGGTCTTCTGAATCTAGAGTCAGGGCCCTTTCCACTGTATCACCCCATTTCCTTGTGATCTCTGTCATATTGAGGTCTCAGACGGAGTCCCTGAATTCCCTTCAGTGTTATTGTTCATCATGATTATGTATTAATAATGGTGGCAATGGTGATTGTGATGATGGTGGCATGGTCATGATGAAGAGGATCTTGCTGATGATGAGAATGTCAGTGAGGATGGTTATAATCAGGATGGTAATTTCATTGAGGTTGCTGGTGATATAATACTTTAGAAACATCTTTTTATATGCTAACAGTGGAAGTATTAAATACAAACCATTCTCATCTAATAATACCTTCTCAGCTTTATGTTGCAGTAAGGTGTAGCATTTTCTTCATAATAGCCCTATGAGGCTGGTTCTATGACAATTATCTCTATTTTACTGAAGGGAGAAGACTGAGGCTCAAAGAAGTTCAACACTATGCTCAGGGCCATATACTGAGGAATGATCAGAGCTGGGATTCAACCTGTTTTTCCCCAACCCCTGCTCCTTTACTGCTTCTCATTATCCCATTATCAAAGGATGTCCCATAAGGATTTCTCCAATATAGTCATTCATTCAATTCAATTAAACAGACATCTATTAAGATTGAGCCTACCCACTGTCCAAGAAATCTCTAAACATAACTTATATAGGCAAGAGTTCACTTTTTGATAAGAACTACAGAGAAAGCTGGAAAGCATTCTGGCAGAAATTATATTTTGACCAACTTGTTACACCATATTCAATAAAAATTCAAAGCGGATATGTGATAGGAATATTAAAGATCCTATCATAAAAAATTAGAAGAGAAAGCAGATCATATACTTTTCATAGATACGGGTAAAGGGTGAATTCTTAACTAAAAGGGGATGGTAGAGATTATAAATATAATATAGATAAATTTGATTACATGAAATTGAAAATTTTTACACAAACAAAATTAATGATCCAAGGTAAGAAAGGAAGTAGTTGACTGAGGAAAATATTAGCTCCAAATTTCTATGAGAAAAATTTTATATCAAAGATATATAGACAATTGACATGTAGAAGACCAAAAGCCATTCCTCAATAAATAGAGAAATGGTTAAAGGATATGAAGAAACAGTCCTAAAAAAGAATTGAAAGCATATGAAATAATGCTCTAAATTAAAAATAATAAAAGAAATGCAAATCAGAATAATCACGAGGATTCATCATACATCCAGAAAACTGGCAAAAGTGACAAAAGATGGGAATAGACAATGTTGGAGGGATTGTGGAAAGAGAGATATATTGTTGGTGGAGCTGTAGACCACTCTGCAAAGCAATTTGAGATTATGCAATTTAAGTGATTAATCAAATCTCAGAGATTTCACTGTCAGGCCTAGGTCCTGAGGGTATCAATGACCAAAAAAAAAAAAAGACTAAATAAACTAAAATGTGTGTTGCAGAACTTTTGTGGTAACAGGGAACTGGAAATAAAGCCCATTAATTAGAGAATGGATAAACAAATCGTGGCATGTGAACATAATGGAATATTATTATACTTTAAGAAATGATGAGCATGATGAATTTAGAGAGGCATGGGAGTGAGTATTAAACTTCATCACTGGTCCTCTGGAGTCATGGTTTGTCACCGCATGGATCAGAGTTCTGAATTTTTTTCAGGTTGTTTGTTTTAATTGGTTTGTCGTTATTACATAAATTGCTCTCTGAATTTATTCTGCTTACTTCACTTTGAATCAGTTCATGCAGGTTTTCTTGAGCTTCACAATGAATAGGATTTGAAAGGCAATGTGAGAAGAGGTCATTTTAGGCATAAGGAATGGTGTGAGCAAAGGTTCAGAGGTAGGCAAAGCCCAGGGCATGTTTGGGGAGACTGATAGGTCCAGATTGTAAAGGTCACAGAGGGCATCAAGAGAAACCAGAGCAGGGCAGCTAGGTGGTTCAGTGAATACAGCACCAGCCCTGGATTCAGGAGGACCTGAGCTAAAATCTGGCCTCAGACACTTGGCACTTACTAGCTGTGTGACCCTGGGCAAGTCACCCTCATTGCCCCGCAAAAACAAACAAACCAACAAAACAAAAAACAAGAGAGAGAGAGAGAGAGAGAGAGAGAGAGAGAGAGAGAGAGAGAGAGAGAGAGAGAGAGAGAGAGAGAGAGAGAGAGAGAGAGAGAGACCCGAGGAAAATAAGGCTAGAAAGATAGGATGAAAGTGGATTGTGGAGAACTTTATGTCATTTATCTTATCAAACAATAGCAGAAACCTAAAAATATAATAAATCACGTAAGTGTGCTCCTCAACACTGTGTGGGGCAAATCAAGGAGATAGCTTTGTGTAGTGTAAAGAGCAATCAGAAAATTATAGTAATTTTATTTCTACTCCTTGCTATCTGTGTATTTTTGGGCAAATCACCTGATCTCTCTGAGCCTCAGTTTCCCAACAGAATATAAAGTCCCTGTGGTCAAGTACTCTTAATTTGTCCAGGATCAAAGAGCTAGTAAATGGCAGAGGCTGGGGTCAAATCTGTCTCTAACCCTGAGTTCACCATTCTTTCTATTATTCCACATTGCCTCCTAGCCATTTGAGTATGTCCCATGGGGCTCCTCCTTCATTCTACCACCAATGTACCTTGATGTCCCCGTGAGAGGACACATTCTGGATTAGGTGCATGAGGGTTCTTCTTCTCTTCTGTAGGTTTTCTTAAGTGTTTCTTAATTGAGCCAGGATAATGGCCCCTATTTTTGCCTTTTGTCTGCCAGTGAACAAGGATGCCTTCATTCTTGGGGCAGCAGTAGGACCAGAAAAGAAGCAGCAGGTGAGCAAGGCAATCAATAGACCTAAACTAAGAGATGCTCTGGTCAAGCTGGGAGAGGCAGTTTTTCAAAGGCCCGAACACTCTGACGTGCTTTCTCACAGACTCTCTAAAGACTTAAGGATTGAGTCTACTTCATAGATGAAGTCTGGGCTGATGAAAAAAAAGAGTTTTGCCCCTAAATGAACCTTGATCATAACAGCTCAGATAGATGGAATCACAGGATCACAGCATCTCAGAGAAGGGAGGGACCTCTGAGGCTGTCTAGTGAAATCTCTACATCCTCCCCAGCAAGGGCTCATTCAGTCTTTCCTTGAATGCTAGAATTTGCGAGGAATCAAAGTAAAAATCATAAACCTAGGGGGCAGCTAGGTGTCGAAGTGGATAAAGCACTGGCCCTGGACTCAGGAAGACCTGAGTTCAAATCCAGCCTCAGACACTTGACACTTACTAGCTGTGTGACCCTGGGCAAGTCACTTGACCCCCGTTGCCCCGCAAAAAAAAATATCATAAACCTATATTTTGCATGTTGTCTCCTTCATTAGACTGCAAAATCCTTGAAGGGAGGGGCTGTTTTTTGCCTTTCTTTGTATATCCCCAGTCCCTGTGTTACGTACATAGCAAGCCCTTAATGAAAGCCGTTTCATTCATTCATTGAGGGCAGCTCGATGCCCTCCTCAACTGAGGTGAGATGCTTCACTCTTCTTCATCTGTAAAATGAGCATAATAATACTCAGAGGGCCCATGTTATAGGGTCATTGTGCAGGAAGTATTTTGTAAGCCATAAAAGGCTGCAGAAATGAGAATGACTATTATTGTTATCCTCCATATTACTATTAGCATCTCCTCCCTTATCTTGGCTTTCAGTTCTCTGTTAACTATTCCTAACTTTACCTGTCCAGGTCTGAAGACTGTTCTCATTGGTAGAGAAAAGAGGAATAAATGGAGTTGAATAATTTGCCCTCCATCACCTCTCATTGTCCCATCCACCCAAGGGCATGGCCATATCACTTTAAAAAATCCTCTTCTTGACCTCAGTCATCCCTTTTGTGTCTTTAGCTTTCCTTACTGGGCTCAGCTCATTATGAACTTTAGCACTTCTTGTCCTCTTTTTTAGGAACTTATCACACTTTTATTTTCATCCTCAGCAAACCTACTCTTGCTCCCATGTTCTGGATATGAAGTTTTAAAATCTTTCTTGGTTGAAGACTTTCACATCAGGTCCAGAATAGAAGCTCCCTTTCAACTTCCTCCACCTTTTTGAAGTCTGGAAAATGGATTCTCTGACCATCTTAATTTGATTCAAATCATGTCAAGTTAAATCCAGTTAAATCAGATCAGATTAGGTCAAGTCAGGGCAAACCAGGTGAAGTTCAGTTAAGTCAAGTCACATTTGTGAAATAACTACCATATGCCATTTCCTGGTTTAGGTGTGGGGGATAGAACTATGAAAAATGACACAATCCTTGCTGACACTGAGCTTACATTCAAACAAAAGGCATGGACTGTGTCCATAAACAAATGTGACAAAACCTAGAATGTGATTAGGGAAAAGGAGGATCCAGACAGTGTTATGAGAAAATCTGAAGAGGGAGAGACCGTTTTCATTGGAGCTAAGAGTGGGAGAGAGATCAAGGAACATTTCACGTAGGAGGTGGCATCTGTTTTGTACTCTTCTCCACATAGCTCATAGTCTCATTATACAGTGGAGAATCTTCTTAGGTTTCTGAATGAAGGAGGGAATGGAAAGAAATGAAGAGATTAGCACAGAACATCAAAGTCAAGATTATATAGAGCAGGAGGGGATATTTGTGAGCATATAAACAGAAGAGAGTCATCCCACTGGGTCATCCAGACTGATGTTTCATCTCTGATGGAGGCACCAAGGAGACACATCCTCCTTGACATCAACCCCAGAGGATGGGGACACCTGCCAAAAAAAAAATCCCTGCTTTCCCTTAATAACCCATTATGAATCTGTCATCCATGAATATACCTCAACCCTTTGGAAAGCTATTTGTATTTATTTTCAGTCAATGCCCCCTCCTGTGGTAATGAGTCCCATATGCTTATTACCCACTGCTTAAAGTAATGCTGCCTTTTATTTCTTCTACAAGCTTTCAAACTCTGGGGGTGGTGACTGGGGGGAGTGTTCAAGGAGGGATGGATTCTTGTATTCTAGGACTTGTCAAATAAATCCATGTTCCCTCTCTCCCTGCCATCATTCATTTCTTATTTCACTTCAGTCGAACAAGCGTTTATTTCTTCAGCACCTCTTTTGTGCTAGGTACTGTTCTAACAACAACAACAAAATGAAATAGCCCCTGCCCTCAGGAATCTTACAGTCTTCTGATTTTAAATATTATTTTCTATTATATTTATGTATTAAATGTGCAGTTATGTGATATTGATAAATTGTTGCATTATATCATGATTTTTCAACGTTTGATCACTTTGTCTTTTGAGCCCCAAAAGGCCTTATAGGCTTATCACCATTGTTCACACTCTCCCCACCTTTATCATCACTTACATTTCTCAAGCACTTTAAGCTTTGCTGCACATTCACATCTATCATATCTTTCGAAGGCCACACAGCAACTATGTGAGGTTGGCAGGGAAGCGCCATGATTATTAATCCCATTTTAAAGATGAAAGATTTGAGGCTCATGGATGGGAAATGATTTGGCCAGTGTCATGCTGCTAGGAACCAACGAGCAGAGGGTTGGAATCAGTATTCAAACCGATAGGATCCTCGATCGAAATCTGGAAGGGACCTTGGAAGTCATCTAGTACAACCATCTCATTTTACATATGGGGAACCTAGGACCCAGGGAGGTTAAATGACTTATAAGATCATAGATGTAGAATGAAAAGAGAACTCAGGGGCCATTTAGTTCATCTCCCTTATTTTATAGATGAAGAAACTGAGTCCCAGAAAAGGGAAGTGACTCGACTAAGGTCATACATTTAGTTAGTGACCGAGGTGGGATTTGACCTCCGCTCTTTGACTACAAGTGCAGCCCTCTTGCCACTGTGTCATGATGCCTCTATTTCTGAGAGCAGCTGTTAAACACTTTTGTATTTCTTCTCCTCTTCTTGGAGCAGCACACAGCTCTCTTCCTCAGACACAGCAGGTGGGTAAATATTTGATTGGATGGTAACAGGGAGACAGAATGAAAGGTCCCATCACATTGATTGTCTGCTTGGTGTTGAGCACCAGACAGGAAAACAGATAGGTGGTTGTTCCAACCCTGGCCAATGAGGGAGCCAATCTTATTTGGTCTGGTTACAGCTGTGGTCAATCTCATCCTCAATTTGGAACTCATTTTATCATGGGCAATTAACTCATCTGGTTTGCAGCCATATGCCCCCCCCCCTGCCCCCAGAGAAGAGGACAATTTTGCCTCCTCTGCCCGTTCAATTCAGTAAATTCATGTCCAATCAGCCAACATTTATTAAATACCCACTAAGTACATAATTCTGAAGCAGGTCTAATTCAATTCAATCCAGCATGCATTCATTAAACACCTGCTGTATGCCAGGCAGTGTGTGACATTGGGGATACAAAGACAAGACAAAGTTCCTGCCCTCCTCAGGAAGCTTATATTCTACTAGGAAGGAGATTATAACATTAACAGAGGAAAATACAAGATAAATGGAGGAAGAGAAAACTGTAGACAGATAGAAAGCCCGAGCTTTGAAGGAAGCCAGAGATCTGAAGAGGTCTATGAAAATATCAAGCTGAGCTAAATCTTAGTCCTTCCCCTCCCAGAGTTTACAATCTCCTTTTCCCAGCTATTTTGCTTTGCTGATTTTCTGGGCAGAAGCAGCAATCTGGGCTCTTCCAAGGTGAGACTTAGATGAAGGTTTCCAAGAGAAGACCCGTTGGGTCTCCAGAAGTGAGTCAATTCCATATGCCTTCCTAGCTTGCTGTAGACTTCATGAGGGACGCCAAGCTTCATCGTTTACTGGATGTGCTTATTTACTGTGTGCCTGAAGGCAAATCACTCCAATTCTGCGGGCCTGTTTTCTCATCTCTAAAATGGAGGATTTAGACTTGGCTGACCTGTCCATTACTTCCCAGCCCTAGGTCTATGATCCTAAAATCTAAACTCAGTAGCTTCCCCAGTGTCCAGGGTATGTTCTGCATATAATGGGTACTTAGGAAATGTTTTATTTTAAATGGACTTGAGGTAGCTATCCTTGAAATGGGCACCTCCTTAAGGTAAAGGGAAGGACCTTTAGGAGAAAACTTCAGACAAGCAGCTGGGTAGCTAGACCTGTAGATGTCAGTCCCATCATTGGATAACTCACCTCCCTTTTATATATAGTCTCCTTATTTTATTTCTTTTATTTATTAATCTATCTATCTATCTATTTATCTATTTATTTTTGCAGGGCAATGAGGGTTAAGTGACTTGCCCAGGGTCACAGAGCTAATAAGTGTCAAGTGTCTGAGGCTGGATTTGAACTCAGGTCCTCCTGAATCCAGTGCCAGTGCTTTATCCACTGGGTCACCTGGCTACCACCTGGATCATTCACCCTTGATAAAACGTTCTCAATCTTGTTTGTGTGATAGATGACTCAGTGAACAGAATGCAGGAGTCAGAGTCAAGAAGATGCAATCCAAATCCTGCATGTAAGACTCTGGACAAGTCACTTAACCTCTCTGTGCCTTAATATATTAATCTGTAAAATGGGACTAATAGCACCCCCCCCCCCAGGGTTGTTGTAATGGTCAAATGAGATAACACATGTAACTGCTGTTCAGTAATTTTTTAAGTCATGTCTGACTCTTCAGGACCCTATTTGGGCCTTTCTTGGCAAGGATACTAGAGGGGTTTGCCATTCCCTTTTCCAGTTCCTTTTATAGATGAATAAACTGAGGCAAACAGTTTTTAAGTGACTTGCTCAGGGTCACAGAGCTAGTAAGTGTCTGAGGTTGCATTTGAATTTAAGCCCTCCTGACTCCAGCCCAGGCACTCTACCCACTTGGCCACCTAGCCATCTTACAACACATGTAAAAAAAACCCTAAAGTGCTATTTAAATACTAGCTATCGTTATTAGACCCCTTTGACAGTTTCATGAAGCCTATGGACCCCTTGTCAGAATAATGTTTTAGAATGCATGAAAGACAAAGGGTTACAAATATAGCTATCAACATAAAAAAGGACAAGTTCATGAACCCCAGGTCCAGAACCTCTGCATTATGGTGTATTCATCTCTATGTATCACACACTTGCCAGTGAGGTCACAGAAATAAGACAATTGGGACTTCGTCAGTGATGGAGAACTCACTGCCTCCTGAGTTTGCTTTGGTATAGGTTTGATAAGTACTCTTCAAGGGTCCACAGAACATTAGGTAATCGATCAGCAAACTCCATGTATGAGCCAGCAATATTGTGAGAGAACCTATCCAGATTTGAAGACAAACAAACAAACAAATAAATGATATTAAAGGCTGTTCCAACATGAATATATAAGCTTAGTCTTTTTAATTTTATTTTGGTTTGTTTTTACACTATCTGACAAGATACATTTCGTAGAGTGCTACAGAAGGGGAACTGGCTTGGTCAGTAGTGATTTCCTCTTCAATGAATGTCTTCAAGCAATGGATGGATGGGTACTTGTTGGGGATACCATGGAAAGGATTTCTATTTGGGTAATGGTTGGATTAGTAAGTCTTAAGTTAGGTGCTTCTGAGCTCTGGTATTCTGCGAGTCTGTGCTTCAGTGACTGGCACATAGTAGTTGCTTAATATATTGTTTATTTATTGATTGAATGATCCATTCCCCAATGTTCTTTGGATCTATGTACCAAACAACTTTGAGCTGTCCTGAAGCAAAATGGACTACCTCAGGAGGCAGTGAATTCAGCCCCACTAGAAGCCTTCAAGCAGAGAGAGTGATGGCTACTTGTCAGGAATGTTGTAGAGAGAATAGCCTCACAGGTTGGAGTTGAACTAGATGGCCTCTGGGCTTCCTTCTAGCCCAGACATTCTGTGCTTCTATGAACAAGCCCATGATGCTGGGATGAAGGGCAAGAATAGGGGCCTTAGGGCAGCTTTGATTAAGGAGATGGCATTTGAGCTGGGCTTTTGATGGGTAACAGGTGAGGACAGTGACGTCCCAGACTGTGTGTATGTAAGAAAGCCTCTGAGCAGAGAAGGTATGTGTGGGATGGGGAAAAAACACACGGTGATAAGTAAGTAGCAATGTCTCTTTCACATCTTCTGGGATTCTGGGTGATCCTGTGGGTTACCCTCTGTGGAGGTCTTCAAGTAGGTGCTAGATTACCTCTCATAGATCTGGTAAGAAGAGGAAAGGTGAATACCATGGTCAGCGACAATCCCCTCCCCCATAGAATTCCCTCAAGCCTTGGAGGTGGAAACAATAGGGATGGCAAGCATAAAGGAGGACTAGAAGATGGGGGAGAAAGAGCATTGGTATTGGAAGAAGAGGTCTCGAGTTCAAATTTCAGCTCTGCCTCATGCTGTCTATGGGACTTTAGACAGGTTAATTCACCTTTGGACGAGATGACCTCTAAGATTCCTTCTAGATTTAGCTCTGATGGAGCAACCTCACCTCAGTTTCACCATCTATAGTGAGGAGGTTGGACTAGATGACTATAAATATCCTTTTCAACTCTGAAGACTGGATGATCAGGTTAAGAACTTGATCTCCAGGTAAGAACTTGAAAAGACCCCCGAGTGGAGACAGGTCAGTACAAAGGCATCCCAAATCCTGGAAAAAACCAGCAACTGGAACTCTTGTGTTGCTCCCAGATGATATCACTCGGCCCACACAAATCAAAGCATGTTTCTGTCATGGAGAAATTGCCGCTTCAGATGATAACCCCTGAAGTGGCTGAGTTCCTGGGGAGGCAGCTGCTTCCAGCCCTCACACCATTCAGTAGTTCATTGTTCCCCTGCAGAGACATAGAACAGCCAGGCTTGGGAATGGAATTTCTGGGCCCTCGGTTTGCCAGGTGAGAATGATGGGCCATGATGCACCTGGGCTGGCAGTGTTGAAGACCCAAGTGGGTCTGGAGGCTAGGAGAGCTGCTTCCCATCAAATTCATCACTAACTAACTTTTTCAGAGGGAAAAATGCCTCTAGTGAGAGGCTTCTGAAAGGGGGCAATATGGCCAAAGCTCTGTCTGTTGAAGGGGTCCTCCTGCCAACGTGAACTGAAAAAGCATGATGGCCAATCTGAAAATCTAGTGTGGCTTTGAGCCCATCTCATTGGCGATGTGTATTCTCTCTTTCAAAGACAATTCAGCCCATCCCGAGCCCTCTGTTTTCATTTCCTCTGCACATCCCCAGTGAATTTGTGCGATGCTTTCAGTGCTGGCCAATGCCTTCCTCCTCTCTCCTTCCCTGTGAGGGGAAAAGGAGGAAAATATATGCATCTACATGGGGATATTTCTCGACATCTGTCTACCTTGGTTAACTTCAGTTCTATACTTGTGTGCTACCTCTCATGGTGGCAGCTGAGAGCAGATACAATTTAATTAGGCTAATTTCCATTATCTGTGGGAAGAAAAGGGACAGATGCCTTCCCCCTCTTGCCGGGGGAACTGTTATCGCTTGAATGATGATGTCTGAGTGGGAGCTTTCATGAGAGTAACTTTTCAGGCCATCCACAACAAAATTAGAGGAGATTTGGCCAAGGCAGCCACCCTTCCTCCTCCAGGGGAGGGAGCTAGACGGATAGCTCATTATACCCCGGAGCTCTCCAGTTGTCTTGGTATGTAACTCTGCTATCCAGGGTTCATTCGTTCATCTACCTAGCCAGCCATAGGATGTAAAGCTGGGATGACATCTAGCCCAACTCCCTCACTTTAAAGGCAAGGAAACTGAAGTCCAACCATCTTTCCTAAATCCACACAGATGGTCAGATAGGCAGGATTTTATCTTAGGCCCTCTGACTCGAAGTCCCAATATATTCCCACTCTGTCATGCTGCTCTGTTTCACTAACTCACTCATATCTCTTACTATGTATGGCCTCTTACTATCCGCAAAGAGCAGAGAAAAATGCAAAAGAATCTAGGACATGACCCCTTGCCTTATACTCTAGTAGCAAGATGAGAGATTCCCAAATCAATGTGAATTATCAATATATGGCAGGTCTATTAGGTAGTTCTTCTCCATATGACTTTATTTAATATTGGCTGCTGGTCTGTCCTCTGGTATTCCTATTTCCCTAGCCGTTTCATTTGTCAGCTTATCCTGGGGTATCAATGATCTTTCTTTTAGGGCCTTCCCTATCCAGCCTTTAACACTGAGCTTCACTTACCAGGTTGCTCTCATCCAGAAATCCACAAGGGGACACCATTGCCCTTCTGAGTCTGTCTCCAGGGTCCTGGCCTAATTTCAAAGGTATTCTTTTTAACTTCCATCCACTATACATACAGGCCCTATTTTTAATCATTCAGTCAATCATCCAACAATCAATATGAATTTACTAAGCACCCCCCCCCACCATACGCCAGGCACTGGAGTAGAAATACAAAAGAGAAACCATTCCTGCCCTCAAAGGCTTACATTCTGCCTGGAGCCCATATTAGTGTTGTGCAGTGGGAAGAATACTTACTGATGGGATTCAGAGGCTCTGGATTCCAATGCCACCTCTGAGGGTTACCAGTTATGCCACCTTTGGTAAGTCACCTAGCTTCCATAGGTCCTTGTTTCCTCATCTGTGAAATGAGAGACCATTAATTACAGGACCATAGATTTACAGCTGAAAGGCACCTTAGAAACCATTTACTCTAAGCTATTCATTCCATTTAAAGATGAGGAAATTGAAGCGTAGCTGGGTTAGGTAACTTTCCATGGGTCACACAGCTACTTCATGGCTGAGATAGGATTAGTTTCAAGCATAAGGCTTCTATCTCTGAGGTGCTGTCCAGCTAGCAATCTAGAATCTGAAGTTAATAAAGGTTATCTAGGAAAGAAAGGAGTATTTGTGAAGTACCTACAATGAGCAAGGGTGGCTGGGTGGCACGGTGGAGAGAGTGCCAGGACTGGAGTTAGGAAGACTCATCTTCCTGAGTTCAAATACAGCCTCAGACACTTACTAACTATGGGACCCTGGACAGGTCATTTCACTCAGTTTCTTCATCTCTAAAGTGAGCTGGAGAAGGAAATAGCAAACCACTCCAGTATCTTCGTCAAGAAAAACACAAAATGGAGTCATGAAGAGTTGAACATGACTGAAAAATGGCTGCACGACATTTTTATCGCATTTGATCCCCACATTAACTTTGGGAGTAATTATTGGCATATAGAAGTATATTGTTATATATTACATAATGTATAATACATAATATAGATTTGTCACATATCATAGATACAGAATACAATAATATAATTATGTACAGTTTTCTCAATTGTAAAATGGGGATAATAATATATATGTAAGGCTCAAATGAGATAATTGTAAAGTACTTATTATGGTGCCTGTCACATAGCGAATGCTATATAAATATTAGCTATTATTATTATATGTGTTTATAATAATCCATTAACATAATAAATGTAAATAAATGAATAGATATTAAGTGCATAATGAATGGAAGAGAAAGATCCCCAACAACTTGTGTGTGTAGGAACCAGTACAATCCTCTTAAAGTGAGGAGGAACTAGGGAAAGGATGGTATTTCTATTAGAAGCTGCAGCTGATAATTATAGTTTTATTATTTTTGTAGTACTCAGGAATCCTCTTTATTTTCAACAGATCCGAATGGTTCTGTTTATTGTCATCTCCCTCCTGCCCCCCACCCCATCTCCATCTGTTGAAATTTGATCTTCAAGGCCCAACATAAATCCCATCTTCTCCATGAAAATCTCCATCTTTCCCATATTTCTCTCTTCCCTCCCAATCCCTTGCCACCCAAGTGGAAGTGATCTCATCCTCATCTCATGGTGCTTTGTGCCCTCTTCAGTGCTTGTCTTACTCACATATTTACCTCAGAACAAAATCTCATGATCCTCTACTCTATTATAGGTTCTGTTCAGCCAGGTAATGTTTCACCTTTGTCTATCTCTCCAAAGTTCTATGTGTATTGGAGAGGATTAATTGAAAAAAAAAATAGCTCCCCCAAAGAAAAATATATAAGAAGACACCCTCTACCACATGCACCTTCTTGGTAGAGATGGAAGACTATGGGTGTGGAAGATTGCATATAGTGTCACATTTTTTTGATATGTTGATTAGTTTTACTGAACTTCCCTACCTTTTAAAATTCTTTAACATTTAACATAAAGCAGCGCCTCTTACATTTTTTAAATTTTTTGGTGTTATGGACCCCTTTGGTAGTCTGGTGAAGTAGAGGGGAAGATGTACATTGGGAAATGGAGATGATGTAAAAACAAGACATCAATAACATCGTATTTTTTTTAAAAACCTCACTTTTATATAGATTTAAAAAAATTCACAAAATCCTTTCCTGACAACCCTGCTAGGTAGGTGGTACACGCTGGTATAGCTGGCCTTCCCCACTCCAACATGTGATTTTTTTTTTTTTAACTGAGCATGGGACTTCATTTGGGAGAGGAATTTCTGATGAGGAAAAGACCTGTTCCAGTGCAAATTGACACCTATACTGCAACTTATAGTCTTACAGAGTTGCCTTGAGTACTGAGAATTCAGATTTCTCAGCATCACACAGCTAATACATGTCAGAAACAAGACTTGAACCCTGGTCTCCCTGACTCTGAGGCCAGCTCTCTATACACTAAGCTAGGCAGGTATGCTTAAGCCATATTTAAGAAAATGAATCCTAGTGAAGTTCAGAGGGGTTAAATGATTGGCCCAAAGTCTCATGATGAATATGTGGCAGAACCAGAATTTGACCCTAGGTTTTTTGAGTCTAAATGTAGTACACCGTCCCCTCTGATTTTATTTAAGTGAATGAATGAGAGAGTGAGGGAATATATGTGTTTACCATTGTCCTTTCCCTTTCTCATGGTTCCAGAGAAGAAGATTAACTTGGAATCTTGGAATATGAAAAGTGTTGGGTATATTTATTCTCTACTTGGTATGGAAGGACAAAAGGAGACTGTTTTAGGGTCCTTGATAACATTCTGTATGCCCTTTCAGAGAAGGCCACATTTTATCTCAATTGCCTTTAATCCCAACTCAATATCCATGTTAGAAATTAGAACAAAGCTTCTTAAATTGTGGGTCATGACCCCCTATAGGTCATGTGACTGAATGTGGAAGTTGTGAAAAATTTGGCAGTAAATGTTTGATTTGTATACCTATTTTATATACTTATATAACTGGGGCCACATAAACATTTCTTGGGCAAAAATGTGTTGTTAGTGGAAAAAATTTAAGAAACTCTGGTATAGATCATCTTGTTTTCCATGCTGGCTACCTGTGGACATCTGGTATTCTAGAGGATGCAGGTAGGGGTTCTCCAAGAAAATATCACTTCCAGCCTGAGTCGGTCACTCTCACTGTATTGTGATTCATCCTTGAGAGGGGGTTTAAGGAGAGAGGGTTAGTTTAAGGAGACCTAGATAATTGAATAGGGAAGAAGAATAATGGGTTGGGTAAGGGGGAAGACCTCAACAAGGAACCAACTTATGAACAACAGAATATTTCCAATGCCACCCATGGCAGTTGAGTTTTCTCCAACTTCTAAATGTCAAATATGGGGATGATGAGTTTAAGGTGGTGAAGGGTGGGGGGCCCTGCTGATGCCAGCCTGCCCTAGCACTTAGAGAGGCAGCCTGTCCTTGCTGCTAGGGTGGTATCTCTTCATTTGTCTCCAGCCATGCTTCTCCTCCTGTTTCTCCCTTCCAATTTAGCTATCTCTCAATGGTGTCCCAAACCTTTTTCATGTTAATAATCTATTTGTTACCTACATTGGCCATCTCCACATCTTAAAACCCCCAAATTTACCTCAACCTCAGCTCATCTCTTAAGTGAGGCCTTTTCTCATCTCCCTAGCTACCACTGCTTTCTCCCTAATTACCTTATATTTATTTTGTATTTACTTATATATAGATATATTATTCCCCTCTTTCTTAATAGAATGTAAGCTCCTTGAGGAAAGGAACAATTTTTGTCTTTGTCTTTTTAGCTTTGAGCATGGCATATGCTCATAATAGGGACATGAACTAGGACTGAACAGTTATTTTTATTAGTATAGGCAACTTCCAGGTGAAGAAACTTCCAAGAAATATAGCTTCTGTACCTTGTCTACAATGTAGAATCTTAGAGTTGCCTAGAGTACTGCAAGGTTTAGTGACTTACCTGAGGAGGTATATGTCAGTATATGTCAGAGGCAGGAGCTGAATTCAGGTCTCTCTTATTTGGAGGCCAGCTGTCTATCCACTGCACTATGTTGAACACAATAATGTATTAATAAATGTTTGTTGACTGATCTGTGATCTCATTGGTATGAACACTTCTCTGTCCAATCACAGTGCAATCTGTCGATCGTATTTAATCTTGTTCTTCCTCTTTTACAAATCCTCCATAGAAGAATCTATTCAAGATTTTGGAGACCTTCCTCTGAGTCTCTAAATATTTTGTGAACTTCAGAGTAACTTTTAGGCTGTTTAATTTGTCATTCCTAGCCATAGGAACTGACCATTTTTCTCATGTCACACATACCCTTTGTGTGGTTTACCTAATTTCTTGTACATGTTATAGTTGGCCTTCCCCAGTCCAATCCACATAGGAACCAGCTAATGGATTCCATCAACATTTTACAGGCCCTTAAGAATTCTGAGACCAAATTTCTTAGGAAAGCACCAATCAAATCCAAGTCCCTCATTTTTATGGGTGAGGAAACAACAGGTATGATCTTTGGTATGACCTGTTTCTATCACGCACATTGTGGCCCATCTATTCCATCTTATATGGTGTAACTCTTTTACTGAAGGAGGTTAAGCTTACCCAGAAGGCTCTCCAATATATAATTACAGTCTATTAAATGTGTCATTCTACCAGCTAATTATACTTCATTTTGAAGTTTTGTAACAGAATTGTAAGAAACAAAATTAATTTTAAACTTTAAGGGTCCCCTGATATGTTATTCAAGGTCCAGGCTTATTTGAGCTAAGGTCAGTCCAGGAAAGAGCTGAGTGAAATGTGCTCCTGTGCCTGTGGTCATAAATATCCTTTGTTCAGAGGACGATGGCCCATTTGCCAAGCAATTTTCAATGCACCATTGGGACCATATCAGAAGACGGAGAATGGGATCATAAGAAGAGAAGACATATGGGTAGACAATGATGTGCAGGCAGTGCTCTGCCTCCAAAGTCAAAATCAAAGGGATTATGGCCCTTTTCTCTTAGGTGTATAAGAGCAGTAGAAATATTCTTCCATTTGGGTGGAGCCAACTGACCAGGCAGGTGTGTTCTATATGCCTATTTTTAGCTAAGGATCATAGAAACCTAGCTTGAAGGGCCAAGAGAGATCATCAAGTCTACCTCATTTTATAGATGAGGAAACTGAGGATCAGAGAGGCTAAGTGAATTATCCTGGGGGAAATGTGATAGGATCCTAGAAGCCAGAATTTAGAGCTAGAAGGGACCTTGGGGGTCATCTCACGCAACCCTATCAGTTTTGAGATGAAGAAACTGAGGCCTGCAGAGGTTAAGTAAGTGATTTACTCTAGGTAATAATTAGGGTAGGGATTGGAATTCAGCTCTTATGACTCTAAATCCAGTGGTTTTCCATCATATCATACCACTTGTCACTAAAGGGAATGGTCCTTCTTTCTCTCCTGCTGAAATCACTGGAGGGAGGGCTGCATGAGAAAGGACCCCACCCTAAAGTGGCCCCTTCTTCTGCCTAGTGCTTTATCTTGAGCTCTCTTGTGTCAGGAGACTGGCAGTGATGAAAAGGGCCACAAGCTGGCCCCCAGCCCAGAGCTCCTACCTCATCCTCCAGGGGTAAAAAGAGCCCATCTGTGCATACTCCGTGTATGGGATGGGGAGGAGGGAAAGTTCCCATTAGACTAAAAATTCCTGATATTCTACAAGTCGGGCAATAACTGACATTTATGTAGTCTTGGAGTAGCCTTCAAGTCATCCTTCCAGTCACTCAGGTTTACAGTCTCAGAGCCTTTCTCCACTCCTCAGTCTTCCTCCACGTCTACAATCAGCTGCTGAGTCTTGTCTTTGCTACTTCCCCCAAATCTCCTGAGTCCGTCTCTTTACATTATCATTGGTCTAGAGCTGTGAGGGATCCCAGGGGTCATCTGGTCCAAACCCCTCAATTTTGAGCTATGGACTTTGGGACCCTGTGAAATTAAGTGACTTGACCAAAGTCCCATGGGTAGTAGTAAGCACCAAAGGCAGGATTTGAATGCAGGCCCTCTTACTCCAGAGGCAGGGCTTTTGCCACCATGATATGCCTTCCCTTCTCCCTTCTAGCAAAGCCACTCCACAAGGTTAAGCCTTTCTCATCCTCCCCTGGATTACTGCAATGACTTCTTCATTAGTCTTCCTGCCTAAAGTATCTTCTCTCTCAAATCCATTCTCTACTCAGCTGCCATAGTGATTTTTCTAAAGTACATATTTGATGGTCTAACTCTCTATTCAATACACTCAAATGGTTCCCTATTATCTCTAGGTCAAATATAAACTTCTCTGTTTGATATTTAAATCCCTTAACAACCTGGCTTCAACCTATCTTTTAGTCAATCAACAAGCATAGGTCATCCCCATTGCATGTACAGGACTCTGTCCAACATACCAGGCTGATTTTCATCTTCTGGCTGATGCCAGAAGTAAAATCTACCTGAGAAAGAAAAATGGGGCAGCTACTGGCCCTGGATTCAGGAGGACCTGGGTTCAAAGCCAGCCTCAGACACTTAACACTTACTAGCTGTGTGACCCTGGGCAAGTGACTTAACCCTCACTGCCCTGCAAAAAAAAAGAAAGAAAGAAAGAAAGAAAGAAAGAATGAAAGAAAGAAAGAAAAATGGAGGCAGCATAGGTGATAAAGCAGCATCTGGTCACAGAATGCTTGTTGGATGATTGACTTCTTAAAGCCAGTCTCTCTGTAGTTCACCTTGGTGATGGACAGGTATAGTCTAAACAGGATTTGATAGAAATCTGGTGAGTCACAAAGGTTAGTCTGTTGAGTCTGGGGTGGGATGTACAGATTTTCTGTGATGGTTTTGGCGAATGTCATGTGCTCTAGACTTCCTGGTATGGTGTCAGAGGGGCCCCGTATCTTTGAGGGACCTAGGGAAGGATGTGCTGAATGTACAGTGCTGATCTGATCCAATCTAATAACTTCAACAAGATGTTATTAAGAATGTATGATGTGTATATAACCTTGATCAGATTAGTTGCTGTCTTTGGGAGGGGGAGGGAGAGAGAAAAAATTGGAACTCAATTTTAAAAACAAATGTTGAAAACTACATTTGCATGTAACTGGAAAAATACTATTAAGATTGAAAAACAAAAGATATCTCAACAAGGAGAAGATAGCAAATGAATAAACCCTAGAAGATAATGTATAATTTTTTTTTGCATGGGGCAATTAGGGTTAAGTAACTTGCCCAGGGTCACACAGCTAATAAGAGTCAAGTGTCTGAGGTCGGATTTGAACTCAGGTCCTCCTGAATCCAGGGCCGGTGCTTTATCCACTGTGCCACCTAGCTGCCCCTATAATTTTTTTTTAAAGCAAAATAGATAATAAAGAGGACATTAGTATCTACTGGGGGAAAAAAAAAGAATTTGTATGATGTACCAGGCACTGTCCTAGGTGCTGTGAATATAAAGACAAAATGAAAAATATCATTGCTTTCTTTAGTTTATTTATTTATTTAAAGTTTTGCATTCCAAATTCTATCCCTCTCTCATTCCCTTCCTCCCTACTCCCCCACCCCTTTCTGAGGTGGTGAGCAATAGGTTATACATAATATCATTGCTTTCAAGAGGTTTATTTGCCATTTAGAAAATACTTTCCTCCCAATGAGACTTTGAGATAGATAGTACAAAATATTATCCTCCCCATTTTCAGAGGAAGAAACTGAAGCTTAGAGAGGGGAAATGACTTGCTTAAGAGCTCAGAACTAGCAAGTGTCAGAGCTGAGATTTTAAAACATGTCTTCTGATGCCGAGGGCTAGCATGCTTTCCATAATTCAGTTCCGCTTCTCAGAGTCTGTCCCCTCTCAGTTTCACATGGGCTTCCACTTTTTCAGTGGCTCTCACATTTGGATCTTACATCTAAAATCTTATAATGTACCTTACCTATTTTTTCCAATGATACCAGCACGCCTATGTCTCATTTTAGGATTGTGCTTCTAGTAAATCGCAACCTATCTTGCTCCTTCATTCCCAGACTCCAATCTTTATTTCAAAATTTCTCTCTCTCTCTCTCTCTCTCTCTCTCTCTCTCTCTCTCTCTCTCTCTCTCTCTCTCTCTCTCTCTCTCTCTCTTTCCTGTCTCCCTCTCACATACCCATCCATCCATCCATCTCTTTATTCTCTGGGCTTCTTTACTTTACCCTTACTATCTACCCTATCACCATGATACCCTTGGTAAAGTTCCACTTGGAGACTTCACACTACAAATTTCTGACCGCTTGCCTAGACAGGGCTCTAGCCATGTTCAACTCTATACCTGACTAATCTTCAGATATCTTTTCCTCCTCCTTGACAACCATTTTTCCCCAACAGAAGCACCTTTCCTCACCCATTTTTTTTCCATTTCCTTTTCATGTATTGTCT
The DNA here is from genome assembly GCF_019393635.1 of Dromiciops gliroides. NCBI lineage: Eukaryota > Metazoa > Chordata > Mammalia > Microbiotheria > Microbiotheriidae > Dromiciops > Dromiciops gliroides. Next base: position 286,286,944 of record NC_057865.1, on the reverse strand, counting down.
TCTCTTGTTAAAATGTAAGCTCCCTGATGGCAGGGACTGTCTTCCTTATTTGTATTTGTATCTCAGGAGTTTAGCAAAGAGAAAGTATTTAATAAATGCTCTATCTATCTATCTATCTATCTATCTATCTATCTATCTATCTACCTACCTACCTACCTACCTACCTACCAACCTACCTACCTACTTTTCTATCTATATAATCTGACTTATCTATCTATGTATCTCTTTATGTACCTATGTATCTATGTGTCTATCTACCTACCTGATGATAAACTTGACAAATATCAACAAGCATGAACATTTCATGATACAAAGAATGGAAAACAAGGGTTGTATATGATACTACGAATCACCATGATATATCTATATCTATGTCTATATTTATATCTATCTATATCTATATTTATACATCTTGGTTATTTTTAAAGTATATATTAAATTTAATTGAGTGGTTCCAACACTGACTTGCTAAGATCCTATCTTGGTATCTGATTCTGGACTTCATCTCCTTTGGAACTAGAGCTAACCTTGCCCTTGCTCCAAAATATTCAAGTTCTTCTTTGAACCTTAGCCCCTGTAGGTGGGATCCTGCCACATGTCTCCATAATTCCCTGTTGCTGACCATCTGCCTGCCAGGACATCTGTCTACTGCCAACTACCAAATTGTTCTGCTACCACTCTCCTGAGATGCTTACCTGCTACCTACTCCTGGACCTCAAAAATGCTATTTGCTTATCTCATTGGATGTCCAACTAGGTTCCCTTGGCATGCTATCCTTCTGCTTAGATTTCTTCCTATGGATTTTTTGCCTTTCACTCCCCGGTGCTATGATCTCGGTCTTGCGTATAGTGGCTATGTGATAAATGTTGAATCAAATTGAATTTTTCAGGGAGATGTCCCCAGACTTCTTGGATAGTAGTTTTTCTTCAGTCCTAGACTATGGAAAGACTAACTACTTACGTCCCAGCTGCTTTTTCATGGTAGACATGCCTCCATTCCTACAGCCAGTTCTTTCCTGGAACCTCAATTTGAGGAAATGCACAAGCCAGCCATGCTCACTTCTAATGAGGCTTTGGTGCCTTCCTCTCTTTCATGTCCTCTTCCCCATTTAGCTCCTTCCTATGTGTTGTTCTCTTCCATTAGAATGGAAACTCTTTGAGGGGGAGAGACTATCTTTCTTTTTTGTGTGTATTTCCAGAACTTAGCACAGTTCCTGGTTTCTCAGTTCAGTTGTGTTTGACTCTTCTTGACTCCATTTAGCATTTTCTTGTCAAAGGTTTGCCATTTACTTCTCCAGCTCATTTTATAGATCAGGAAACTGAGGCAAATAGGGTTAAGTGAGTTTCTCAGGGTCAAACAGACAGTGAGTGTCTGAGGCTGGATTTGCACTTAAGAAGATGAGACTTCCTCTGACTTCAGCCCCAGCACTCTACTGTACCATCTAACTGTCCAATCTGGTTCATAGTAAGCACTTTGTAAATGCGTTATCAATCATCCATCCATCCATCCATCATCTGTCTGTCTTTCTCTCTTTCTCTCTCTATCTGTCTGTCTGTCTATCTATCTATCTATCTATCCATCCATCCATCCATCATCTGTCTGTCTTTCTCTCTTTCTCTGTCTGTCTGTCTGTCTGTCTGTCTGTCTATCTATCTATCCATCCATCCATCCATCCATCATCTGTCTGTCTTTCTCTCTTTCTCTCTCTATCTGTCTGTCTGTCTGTCTATCTATCTATCCATCCATCATCTGTCTGTCTTTCTCTCTTTCTCTCTCTATCTGTCTGTCTGTCTGTCTGTCTGTCTGTCTGTCTATCTATCTATCTATCCATCCATCCATCCATCATCTGTCTGTCTTTCTCTCTTTCTCTCTGTCTGTCTGTCTATCTATCCATCCATCATCTGTCTGTCTTTCTCTCTTTCTCTGTCTGTCTGTCTGTCTGTCTGTCTATCTATCCATCCATCATCTGTCTGTCTTTCTCTCTTTCTCTCTCTATCTGTCTGTCTGTCTGTCTGTCTATCTATCTATCTATCCATCCATCCATCCATCATCTGTCTGTCTTTCTCTCTTTCTCTCTTTCTCTCTCTGTCTGTCTGTCTGTCTATCTATCTATCTATCCATCCATCCATCCATCATCTGTCTGTCTTTCTCTCTTTCTCTCTCTATCTGTCTGTCTGTCTGTCTATCTATCTATCCATCCATCCATCCATCATCTGTCTGTCTTTCTGTCTCTATCTATCTATCTATCTATCTATCTATCTATCTATCTATCTATCTATCTATCTATCTATCTATCTATCTATCTATCTATCTATCTATCCACCCGTCCATCCATCATTTGTATATTTCGTGCATTAGGGGGGTTTAGGGTTATCTATGAGTTCCAGAAAGAATGTAGGCAAGAGACCAGGGTCAATTACTATGATGTAGATAGTTGAATGTCATTTTGAAATTGATTCCTGACTTTACCTATAGACTATGTACCTGACAAGTCTATATTCAAGTAATTCCATTGTTCTAGGGAAGACACAAAAGTGAGAAGGAAATGGTACCTAGCAAAAGCTAAATCTGGAGGGAACTTATCCTGGAAATCATGGATGAGACTGGTCTCCAAAATCAGTGTGAGTCAGCGAGAAAACAGAATTCTTGATTTACTAGGAAATCTATTTACTCACTACTTTTCAGAATCAGAGAAAATATATACATGCATACACAGATATGCAAATACTTGTATATTTTTATATTATGTACATACACGTATAAATAATTTTTATTCAATACAAGGTTTTCCTAACACTATACAATTAGTAAACCATATGTTTACAACAGGGATGTACAAGAAATTCATTGGTATAATTCCTAGCAGGGACACTGTCTAATTGAGTAAGACAAGGTCCACCTGGGTAGAATTTGCCAACAAGCTGAGCATTCAATGGAAGATTTAATGAAACACACCCACATACACACACTGATTCAGCCACTTTGCCCCATCTCTCCATTTGACTGTTAATTGAAATGCAGAACTTCTGATCCATCCAGAGGGAAATATTTTATGGCCCCGGACCTCTGGAAAATGCCTTGGAAGTGATGCAGTGCATATCTGAAAGGTCCAAATTGTCCTTTCCCAATGGCGCCTCATGGAATAATCAGTGTTAAATGGAGCAGGCATCTCAGTGCAGCTCCCCGCCTCCCTCCCTCAGTCATGCATGTGGAGGTCCCACTGTAGTTATAATCTGAGAACTCATCTCCTAGAGATCAGCCTATTTAGCCTCAAGGCTGCATGGAGAAGACAGGCCCATACTCTTGGCAAAATTATCCAGTACATAGAAGTCACTATGGAGTGGACTGGATGGCCAAGATTAGACTAGTTTGGTTTATGAAGTTTCTTCCAGCTCTGAGATCTTTTGATTCCATTAGCCTTTGTTGTCATTACACCACCTTTTATAGCCTCTCACCCTTCTTATATTGCCTGTTTAGTCAGCATCAGTGGTTTTCTATCTTTTTTTTTTCTTTTCTTTTTTTTTTGGTAAGGCAATTGGGATTAAGTGACTTGCCCAGGGTCACACAGCTAGTAAGTGTGTAAAGTGTCTGAGGCCAGATTTGAACTCAGGTCCTCCTGACTCCAGGGCTGGTGCTCTATCCACTGTGCCACCTAACTGCCCCGGTTTTCTATCTTTTTCTATCAGTGATATTTATCTTTTAAAATTTTAAAGTTTTTAAAAAACATTTAAATTATTTTTTTTACCATTCATTTAAAATTTTTGAGTTCCAAATTCTCTCCTTTCTTCCAGTGTCTCTGCCAGACATTGGGAATGTAAGCAATATGATACCAATTATACATGTGAGGTTGTACAGAATATATTTCCATATTAGCCATACTGTAAAAAAAGGGCATGATAAACAAAGAAAATGGAAAAAAAAAACTGCTTCAACTAGCATTCAGAGTTCATCAGTTCTTTCTTTGGAGGTAGACAGCATTTTTCATCATGAGACCTTTAGAACTGCTGTGGATCATTGTCTTGATCAGAGTAGTTAAGGCTTTTGTAATTGATAATAATCACAACATTGCTGTTATATACTGCACTCTCCTGGTTCTGCTCCCTTCACTTTGCATCAGCCCATATAAATATTCCTAGGATTTTCTGAACCCTCCCTTGTCATTTCTCATAGCTCAACAGTATTCCATCACAATTGTATACCCAAACTTTTTTATCCATTATCCAACTGATGAGTAGCCCCTTGATTTCCAATTCTTTGTCTCCACAAAGACATTTTTTGGCCCTTTGCAATCTTGCCCCAGCCTACATTTCCAAACTGATTTCGTCTTTCTCCATCTCACACATTCTATATTCCATCCAAAAAGAACTATTTGCTACTCCTTCTTTTTAAAATTCCATCTCCCACACCTGTACCTTTGCCTAGGCAAATGGCCTACATTGCCTATGCTTAAAATGGTCTCTCTTCTCATCTTCATCTCTTACACTCCCTAGCTTTCTTAAAGTTTCAGTTCAAGTGTCTTCTCTTAGGGTTTTCTTCTATATATTGATGTTCTCCCCCTTAGCTCCTATTAAGTGTTATAAGCCACAAAGACAAACTTAATAAAGCCACACTAGCCCTCAAGGACCTTATATTCTTCTGAGTGGAAATAACATACAAATTAGAACTATATACAGGGATTATACCTGTGATCTTCCCTTTGTATAGGAAAGTCCTGGGTGAGCAAAGTCAATGTAAGTTGGAAACATTTGGTAAATATAAGGTATGATATGACAAGGTAAAAATGAAGTGTTTGGCGGGGGGAGAAGAACATTAATTTTTATAAGAAAGCCCTTAATATAAGAATTGTTGTACTACCTGAAAGTCATGATAAAAAATTAGTTCAGAAACTATACTTCAAGGAATGATTAAGGAAAATTGCCCTGAAATTTTAGAACTAGATCATAAAATAGAAATGGAAAATAAACCCATCGATCACTGCATGAAAGAGATCGCCAAATGAAAACTCACAGGGGCATTATAGCTATGTTTCAAAGTTCCCAGGTTAAGGAGAAAATATAAGTAACTAGAAAAAAAACACAGTTTAAATATTGTGGAGGTGTAGTCATGATAATGCATGATTTCGCAGCTTCTACATTAAAAGACTAAAGGGTGCAGAATATGATATTTTGAAGAGGAAAGGAGCTGGGTTTACAACCCAGAATAACCTACCCAGGAATGCTGAGTGTAATCCTGGAAGTGGAAAAATTGATATTTAATCAACTAAAGGACTTTTGGGTATTCTTGCAGAAAAGACTAGAACTCAACAAAAAGTTTGACTTACAAGAATCAGGAGAAACATAAGAAGGTAAACATGAAAGACTATTAGGGATTTAATAAGGTTAAACTGTTTACTTTTTTGTGGGGCAATGAGGGTTAAGCAACTTGCCCAGGGTCACACAGCTAGTAAGTGTCAAGTGTCTAAGGCCAGATTTGAACTCAAGTCCTCCTGACTCCAGGGCCACTGTACCACCTAGCTGCCCCATAAACTGTTTACTTCCTACAAAGGAAAATATTATTTATAACTCTTAATGTTATCATGACTAGGGTAGTTTGAAAGATAGAAGGCTTGGAGTTGAGAAATGAATAGTAGAACAGATAAAAAACCAGAACGCAGCAATATATTGTTTATATTGTTTAAAAATGGACATGCATAAAGTAAAAATAAAGAATGGGAGTAGAATTTATTATGCTTCATCTTATGTAAAAAAGATGGGGTAGCAAGCATAATCTCAGGAAAATTTAAAGTTAAAATAGATTTTATTAAAAGATATTTAATCTGTGGGATGGGATTAGGTTGGAACACTATTGTGTTGATGAGCAGGATGCTATTAGAAGGACTTATAAAAATGCAATTCATCTACAGAGAAAAAAAGAACCATAAGAAAGAGATAAACAGGGAAATTACATTATGTTAAAAGGTGTCATAGATAATGAAGTAATATCAATACTAAACACATATGCAGCAAGTGCTAATGCATTTGAATTTTTAAAGGAAAAGGTAAGTGAATCACAGGTGGAAAAATAGATAGCAAAACTATAATAGTGAGGGGATTTCAACCTTCTCTGCTCAGAACTGGATAAATATAACCAAAAAGTAAAGAAGAAAGAAGTCAAGGAGATGAATAGATTCTTAGAAAATATAGATATAATAGACATTTGGGGAGAATTGAATGGAAATAGAAAAGAATATAACTTTTTTCTCAGTGGCATGTGGATTCTTTAAAAAACAGACCATATATTAGGTTATAAAAACTTTATAGTTAAATGCAGAAAAGCAGAAATACTAAATGCATCCATTTCAGGTCATAATGCAATAAAATTACATGTAATAAATAAACACAATGAAAAATAACAAAGGATCCCAGATTAAAAATTAATCAGAGACTAAGCAACCTAATCTTAAAGAATTAGTGGGTTAAAGAACAAGCCATAGAAACATTAAACAATTTTATTAAAGAGAATGATAATAATGAGACATGTCAAAACTTATGGGATGCAGAAAAAGAAATAATCAGAAGAAAATGTATATCTCTAAATGCCCACATCAATAACATGGAGAAAGAGCAAATAGATGAGTTGGGTATGCAACCAAAAAAATCCAGGAAAACAAATTAAAAACCTCCAATTAAACACCAAATTAGAAATCCTGAAAACTAAAGGAGAGATGAACAGAATTGAATATAATAAAATCATGGAATTATTAAATAAAACTTGGAGGTTTTAAACCAATAAAATCAATAAACAATTGATTAGTATGATTTTAAAAAGAGAGAACAAAACCAAATTAGTAATATAAAAAATGAAAACAGCACTAATGAAGATGAAATAACAGCAATTATTGAGCTATTTAGACTAATTTTATGCCAATAAATTGAATAATTTAAGTGAAATGGCAGAATACTTACAAAAACATATACTGCCCAGATTGACAGAAGAGGAAATAGCATATATAAATAAACATGTTTTAGAAATAGAAATTGAACAGGCCATAAATGAGCTTCCTAAGTAAAAAATCATCAGGACTAGATGAATTTACAAATGAATTCTACCAAACATTTAAAGATCAACTAATTCCAATAATAAATAAATAATCTGGAATAATAGGCAAAGAAGCAGTCCTACCAAAGTCCTTTTATGAAAAAAATGTGGTGTTGATACCTAAACTAGAAAGAACAGAAACAGAGAAAAAAATTATAGACCAATTTATTGATGTAAAACTCCTAAATAAAATACTAGCTAGGATACTACAATCATATATCATAAAGATCAGACATTATAACCAAGTGGGATTTATACCTAAAATGATGTTCAATATAAGGAAAACCCTTGAAATAATTGATTATATCAATTACAAAAATAACAAAAAATCATATTATATCAATAGATGCACACAAAGCTTTTGACAAAATAAACTCATTCCTATTAAAAACACTTGAGAACCTAGGTATAAATTGATTTTTCCTTAAAATGATAAGAAGTATCTACCTGAAACCATTAGTAATCATTATCTGTAATAGGGATAACCTAGAAGCTTTTCCTATAAGATCCAGAATAAAACAAATATGCCCATTTTTACCAATATTATACAATATTGAACTAGAAATCCTAGCAATAGCAATAAGAGAAGGAAAAGAAATTGAAGCAATCAGAATAGGTACTGAGGAAAACTATCACTCTTTGCAGACAACATGATGGTATATTTGGAAAATCATATAGATTCAAATAATTTAAATTCAACTTATTTAAACAATTAATAATCCTAGCAAAGTAGCAGGTTATAAAATAAATCCAAATAAACCATTAGCATTTCTATATATTACCAACAAAGTCTTCAAGAAGAGCTAGTAATAGATATTTCATTTAAAGTAACTGTAGACAATATAAAATACCTGGGAATATATCTTCCAAGACAAACCCAGGAGATATACGAACATAATCATTAGATACTTTCTATACAAATAAAGTCAGATTTTAGTAATTGGATAAATATTGTTCATGGGTGGGCTGAGCCAATATAATAAAAATTACAATTCTACCTAAATGAATCTACTTATTCAGTGCCATCCCAATTAAATTACCAAAAATTATTTTATTGAGCTAGCAAAAATATTAACAAAATTCATTTGAAAGAACAAAAGGTCAAGAATATCAAAGGAATTAATGAAAAAATGTAAAGTAAGAAGTTCTAATAGTGCCATATTTTAAATTGTATTATAAGGTGATAATTATCAAAACTATCTCGTACTAAGAAATAGAGTGGTGGATCAGTGTAATAGAATAGATATACAATACACAGTAGTAAATGATTATAGTAACCTTGTGTTTGATAAATGTAAAGATTTAAGCTTTTGGTATATGAATTCACTATTTAAATAAAATTGTTGGGAAAACTGGAAATTAGTCTGGCAGCAATGCGGTATAAACCAATATCTTATGGTATTTACCAAGATAAGGTAAAAATGGATACGTGATCCAGACATAAAGGGAGATATAATAAGTGAATTAGAAGATGTGGAACATATTGCCTATCAGATTTATGGATAGGAGAAGAATTTATGAATAAACAAGGGATAGAGAATATTGTGTAATACAAAATGAATAATTTAGATTAGATTAAATTAGAAAGTTTTTGTACAAATAAAACCAATGTAGCCAAGATTAGATGGAAAGCAGAAAATTGGGGAAAATTTTTTTCTCTCTCTTGCTGATCAATGCAGAAATAACCACTTTGCTTCTCTCACTCCCAGAAAGAAAAACATACATGACAAAAGGAACTACAACAATTGAAAATCCCTGAGATGGCTTGGTTTGTTTTGTTAGAGATCCTTTTTTGTTTTCTCTGTGATGTTGTTGTAGAGTCATGTCTGATTCTTTGTGTCACCATTTGGCGTTTTCTTGGCAAAGATACTGGAATGGTTTTCTATTTCCTTCTCCAATTCATTTTACAGATGAGAAGAAACTGAGGCGTATAGGGTTAATTGACTTGCCCAGGGACACACAGCTAGTAAGTGTCTGAGACCAGATTTGAACTCAGGTCTTCCTGACTCTAGGCCCAGCTCTCTCTCCATTCTTAAACTATTTTAAATTCAAAGCATAAGGAAAGTAAATGATTACTCTTCCCAAGAGACATGTATTACTTGAAGTTTCTAGAATAGTCTCTTCTAAGTACCATACAATTTAATTACCCTTGCTTTCCTTTTGCATAACTTTGTTTTGTTATTTGCTTGATTTTTGTTAGGAAAACCTCTTATTAGAATGGAAATTATATATGTATATTTACTTATCATTTCTCTTTAGTTAAAGATATATCAGGAGGGGCAGCTAGGTGATGCAGTGGATAGAGCACTGGCCCTGGAGTCAGGAGGACCTGAGTTCAAATCTGACCTCAGACACTTAACACTTACTAGCTCTGTGACCCTGGGCAAGTCACTTAACCCCAGTAGCCTCACAAAAAAAAATATCAGCAAAAATATATATCAGCAGCTCCTTTTAAAAAAAAAATTGACTTTGAATTCCTTAGATTGAGCTGTAGCTGTTCCTGTTGTTTGAGAAAAGCTTTGGGATTACACATTATATGCCCATCTAAAAAAATCAACTTCTACCCCTTGGGCCTTTGGGCATATTAGAATGTCTTTTTCACAGACATAAAACCAAGGGCTGCTAAATGGTTAAAGTTTAAATTTGGCCTTTGATCCCATGACTAGATGTTGGAAAGGGGAAAGGGATGGATGAATTTACAGGAAGCTCATAGATCCTTTAAGGAAGCAAGTCTCCTTCCTTTATAGAAAGAAATACCAAAGCCTGCCTTCTGGATTCTGTGGACTTTGGACTGGCACCCCTGCAGTTAGCACTTGGATTGATAGAATTCATCAGAAGATTCAAAGATAGCAAGTAACCCCTCTCCAACTCCTGAAAGAACTGGAGTGTTCTAGATCTCCTTTGTCAGGCACATTGCTACTGGCCATTGAAGACTGAAGATCAGCCAACTGTACCTCAACGTTGCACCAACATCCACATTTTTTTTACAGTTATAAAGAATATAATATAGAATTATTAAGAGACATTACCATATAATGGAAAGAATGTTGGATTCATAGTCAAGAGAGTTCCAATCCTGATTTGATCTTAGGAATATAGCTTTAGATTTTGAAGAGATCACAGGGGCCCTCTAACCTCTCATTTTTGCAAATGAGAAAACTGAGGTTCAGGGAGGTTAGGTATTGTTTGAGGTCACACAAGTCACGAGTTCAGAGGTAGGATTTGAATACAGATCCTTCTGACTCCATCTGTCTCTTACGTTCCTAGGTTTAGAGTTAGAAAGGAATACATAAGCCACTTAGTGCCAATCTTTAATTTTTGCAGGCAAAGACATTGAGGTCCTAAGAAGTAAGTGACTTACCCAAGGTCACAGAAGTAGTAAGTAGCAGAACTGAATTTCAAACTCAGGTTCTCTGACTCCAAGTCCAGGGCTTTTTCCACTGTACTGCTCTAATTGTGTGACCTTTGGGAAATCCACCTCAACTCCCCAACCTCGTTTTCCTCATTTGTAAGATGGAGATTGTTAGGGGGTTTGGGGTCCTTAGGAATTCCTCTTTAAAGAATTACACCCTCTTGCACACAAATCTGATTAGAATAAAATAATCATTTATTTATTTATTTTTGCAAAGGGCAATGGGGGTTAAGTGACTTGCCCAGGGTCACACAGCTAGTTAAGTGCCAAGTGTCTGAGGTCGGATTTGAACTCAGTTACTCCTGAATCCAGGGCCAGTGCTTTATCCACTGTGCCACCTAGCTGCCCCAAAATAATCATTTATTTAGGCGCTAGGGAAAGGAAACCAAAAGAGAAGTTCTTGGACTTCTCATGGGGAAAAGGCATGGCACAGAGGCGTGGTTCTCTGAGATACCTTTCTCCTCAAGCAGGAGACAGGCAGATACTTTTCTAGAGGACTGATGATGGTGCCATGATGTGATCATCTTACCTTGGAAAGTTCCCTTATTGGGGGAGGACCATTCCCACTGGTGGTGGCTGGAGGAAGTTGGGTGAGGGGCAGCTCCTGATCTCTCATGCCACAAAGGCAACAGCCACACCTAATCTTATCTCCCTGAGGCATGGGGGAGACTGGAATGAAGGGTGGTGGTCCTGGACCTAACTCAGTCCTGATCCAATCCCGTGTGTGTGTGTCCTTTGGTTTAGTTTTCTCAAGGAGAAGACTCTTCTATTTGCCCCAGAAAACTTCTGAGGTACCCTAGACTCATAACAGAGATTATATTGACATATAACATTTAGATTGCCTACCTCACAGCATCATTGTCAGGAAAGTAAACCCCTTAGAATTCTATCCAAGGAGGGGGGGACCATCACATTTCTTCTCCTCTTTGTAAGTTGTAGCTACTGCACAGTTTACAGCCAGAATTGTAAAGGATCTCACAACTTACTTGTTCTGAACAAGAGGCCCTTCACATATTTCCTAAGGAATGGTCTTCTTTAAGTAGGAATGTGCCCACATGAGACTTCAGAAGAAGAAGAAAAAAAGAGGGGGTAGGGAAATGTAAAAGCAAAGTGTTTTCACATGTAAAGGAAACATTTTTCATCTTAAAAAGGTTCTGAAGTTTTAATAGTTTAGTTCCATATTAAAGGACCAGCAAAGACAATGAATTTGTCCCAGGTGCAGACTTCTGTACCTTTGTCCCCATATCTGCAGAAATCCTCAAAAGGGACTTGGAAAGTGTACAGGCTGATCACCTAATGAAAGGAAGGCACTATCCCTGACTGACAGAATTCATTTTGAACCAGGAAGAGTTATCAGATAGGAGAGGATAGACAACTCTTGCCTCCCTGCCAGCCAGAGCAGAGACCTTGAGGAAGTTAAAGAGGAGATACTTTTGTCAATTCTAGGTAAAGGTCAGTTCCCTTGTTGAAAGAGAAAAGTAGCATTCCAGATATTTTTTTTAAGCACTGAAATACTTTTGATGAAAAGAGTTTAGCAATATCCAGCTGAGCCAAAGGCTGAAGGTGGTGAAGACTACAGATGCCCATTGAAGAATTGAAGAGTGAACCCAGGGAGTCCAATGGATTGGTCTGTCCAACAGAAATACTTGCAAAGAACCCAATGGCTAAATGGTCTGCTCAAATCATCCCAAGCAGCTGCATGCAGCCCTATAACCTAGAATTTTGCCTGCCCCAATCAAACATCAGCTATCCAGTAGCCAAATGCCCTAATCATCTTGTCCCAGCATCAGCCATGTCTGGTCGCTGAGCAACCTGCCAGGTTTAGCTTAACAGCAGTCAGTCCACAGCTAAGTGACCTGTGTGACTCAGTCTAATAGTGGATTGATCCATCTGGATGTTCAGTCCAGGTGTTGTGCCCTGGAAGAAGGCAGATCAGCTGGACAGTGGTTTGACTCATAACATCATTGACACTATTCCTCATAGTGAACTTCATGAAATCTCTCCACAGAGAGAAAGGACACTGAGGATCTTTGTTTCGAGAGTTGTGAATTTCCTTGGCCATATGTTCCCCACACATGTGCTTTATTATAATAACATATTAGGTTTGTGGATACTCTTGCCCTCGTGTATTTGAAGAAGAATGTGCTCCAAGTTTTTTTGGGGGGAGGATAGGGATACTTTTGTCACTACTCATTGCTATGCCATTTGAGTCAGTGCCTTAAAAGAAGGCAATTTGTCTATTGGCTGATTGTTAGTGGGGGACTCATGAGCTAAGGTAGTATGATACTATGTTTAACCAAAAGACCAAGGAAGCAAACAGTTCCCACTCTGGGTAATCTAATCTGCCGATGCAAATTGGGGAATTGAACTCAGAGAAGGCAGTAACTCTCTACACTCGGTTTTACCCCAAGTTAGTGAGTCACAATTTGGAGTAAGAAGATATATGTTCACACACTGATTCTTTCACCTTCCTGACCTTGAGCAAGTCCCATCTATTGTCTGGGACCCTGTTTCCTCATCTGAGAAATGATGGGGTTGGACAAGGTAGCCGTTAAGGTCCCTCTGAGCTCTAAATCAATTATACTTCCCTTTGTTGTTTATCCCATTCTTTGCTCTAGCAGCAGAGTTTCTTCATACCTTTTCTTTGTATATTCAGAGAGCATTTTCTCATGCCCTTCTATCCATTCCCAGAAAGACGTATGGCTCTCAAGGGATCCTTTGTTCCTTCAGCTTCCTTTGATGAGATTTAGACAATTTCCTTGATATACTTTTTGCTGACTTGGCCCTTCCCTCTCTCCCTCCTTCCCTTAGTTTTTCTTTGTTCCCTCCCTCCCTTCCTTCCCCCCTCCCTTTCTTCCTCCCTTCCTCCCTCCCTCTCCCCCCTCCCTCTCCCTCTCCTTTTCCCTCCCCTCCTTCCCTTCCCTTCTCTCTCCTTTCCTTCATTCCTTTGTTCACTTCTTCTATGGGGCAGCTATTTTTTCTACCAGGCACTGTGTGACAATGAATACATGGTGTTACTGGGAAATAGGATAGGGGGTTTGGGATAGGGGTTGGGGTCCTTAGGAATTCCTGTTTAAAGAATTACACCCTCTTACCCACAAATTCAATAGAATAAAATAAGAGTTTATTTAGGGTGCTAGGGAAAGGAAACCAAGAGAGAAATCCTTGGACTTCTTCTCATGGGGAGAAGGCATGGCACAGAGCATGGCTCTGAGATACCTTTCTCCCTGAACAGGAGACAGGCAGATACTCTTATAGAGGACTGATGGGGGTGACCATCTTACTGCGGAAAGTTCCCTTATTGGGGAGGACCATCCTCCACTGGTGGTGGCTGGGGGAGTTGGATGAGGGGCGGCTGTGGATCTCTCAAGCCATCTCACTCCTCTTCATGGCACAAAGGCAGCAACCACACCTAATCTTATCTCCCCAGGGTTGGGGGAGACTGGAATGAAGAGTGGTGCTCCTGGAGCTAGCTCAGTCAATCCAATCCAGTGCCAATTATCTCTTTAGGTTTGTCTGTCCTTTGGTTTAGTTTCTCAAGGAGAAGTTTCTTTGATTTACCTGAGAGAACTTCTGGGGTGCTAGGCCCATAATATTCCCATAACAACGGTCATGTTTCATATCTTTCCAGTAACAAAAAGATGTAGCAAGTTGAGAGCATCTCTACTTCTTGATGGAAGTACTTCATCATTTGGTAAATTCTAGAACATGAAAACACCCCTTTTCTGGAGAAACTTTTCATACTTAAATGTTTTGAAGAGTTCCATATGAATGGGTTCCCTCCTTCTCCACTCATTCTTCTACTGAGGTGGCAGCTTCTACTCCACTGGACTTAAACAAAAGACAAATGCTTTTCAAGCAACAAATGTAAACAATTTTGTGGGCAGCTTAGAATAGAGATAATTACTGGTTCTGGAGTAGGAAGGATATGGGTCTGAATACTAGCCCTAACACTGAATAGCTCTATGGTCTTGAACAAGTTATGACACCTTTGAGCCTCAGTTTCCTTGAACCCCAGTTTCCTTATATGTAAAACAAAGATAATACAGTCAGTTCTCACTTTGCATAAATTTACATTACTTAATAGAAATAATTCTGAAAGAAATCTACATTCCAAAAAAACACCTATGTTAACATTACTGTATAGTACTGTGCTCTTTCTCTCTCTCTGCTCCTGCTTCTTGGCTTGGTGCTCCATGGCCTCCCTCCCAAAAAAACCCCCTTAAGAACCTTCCAAGTGAAAATAAGAACTGCTGTGAGACCACCACAACAGGATGGGGTGCTTGGCTTGAGAACCGTCTGTAATATCTGTATTTGGAAGGAAGGTAACTTATGAACCTTAAGGAAACTTTCTTTCCCAAGGCAACTTTTCCTTTCATGAGGATAAGCTTTACCAACAGGCTTTTATGCTGTTGATTTCAAAGTAAAGAACATAATACAAGAGACAGATGGATACGGACAAATCACACATACATCTTCTCACAGAAGGTAAACAGTTGCTAGATTCTGGGTATGCTCGAGTTGAAAGCTGGCTACTCTGCAATATAGCCAGAGGAGCTTATAATAGCTTTAATTAGAAATTATCTGGAGCCTCTAAAGAAAAGCCTAGTTATGCTCTTGAGGCTAGCAATCTTTGTTTGACAGAGCAGTATGGAATCTGGTTCATGGGTGTTTTGTGACAGGATCAGAAGTGGACTGGGTACATTCAGAGAATCAACAGTGGATGAACAGTGAATGGTCTAAATTGAGGAATTGAGTGACAGCTGATAACAGTGTTGTGAGGCAGAAGCTGAGAGAGATGGGATTAACTGTGTGCATGTGCATGTGAGCACACTGCATGCATGTGTATGTAGATGCATATGCATGTTTGTGGTTTTATCTGGCTCAGGATCTGCGTCAGCTTGGCAAATGTCCCTGGGTCTACCTTCCTGGATGGTTGAGGTTATACCAAGCATGGCTCTCAATTTAGGAGGTGCAGGCAGACTGTGGTCAGTGTGCTTCTACCTCTGCTGTTCAACCCCAAACACCATTCTGCAGTCTCTCATCATGACTTCCCATCCCTCCACTCATCAGTTCTTTCATTGGCCATGGCCCTTGCACTTGCTATGCTCTCTTCTCCTCCCCATCTACCCCATAGTAAATCAGTTCAGCTCTACACTGTCCTTATCTCTTGTATCTCTTGGCCCCTTGTCCTATCACTAAGCTTACTTTGCCACTCCCTCAGCCCTGGATAACATTCACTGTCTGTGTCTTTGCTCTTACTGATTTGCTGCTGAATGAAGTTGGAGAAAATCATGAAACAGAGTTGACTGGATCCACTACAAATTTATGTTATCTTGCTTGGGCTCTCACTGAGGCAAAACACTCCTTTAAACACCTCCCTCATGGACTTCCTATCCCACTCGCCACAGGGTTCTTCTAAACGTTTTCATCCTTCCTTAAACCTGTGATAACTCCCTCTCTTTTCACTCTCTCAATCGAGAGCCTTGCCTAGTGTTTCATTGAGAAAATCTAGGCCACTCACTGAGAGCTTCCCTCCTTCCCTCCTCAACTCATATCTCCCAGATGCCTTCTGCCATGATCTCTAACTTTGCCCTTTCTAACATGATGAGATATCCCTTCTTGCCAAAGCGAATTCTTCTGCGTGCACAAGAGATCCCCTTCCATCCCATCCTCTCCAGGAATTTGCTTGTTCTATCACCCCCGACTTTCTTACTCATCTTCCATTGCTTTGTCTACTGGCTGCTTCCCTATTGGCTATAATTACTTCCATTTATCTACATTCTCAAAAACCCTTAGCTGATCCATTTATCCCTGCCAGCTATCTTCCATGTTTCTCCTCCCTATTGTCACTAATCAGCTTGAGAAGGCTTTTACAAAGAGAATCTCCATTCCCTCCCCTCTCACTCTCTTCTTATAACTCTCTATAGTCTGGCTTTTCCAACTTCATCCTCAACTGAAACTACTCTCTCCTAAGTTATTAATGATTTTTTAATTGCAAAATCTAATGTCTTTTTTTCTCAGTCCTCATCCTTCTTCACCTCTCTAGAGCCTTTGATACTGTTGATCACCCTCTTCTCCTTTGTACTCTCTTCTCTCTAGATTTTTTGGGATCCTATTCTCTCATAGTTCTGTTCCTACCTATCTGGCCACTCCTTGTCAGTCTCCTTTGCTGGACCTTCATTTAGGTTATGTTCATTAACCATGTATGTACAACAGGGCTTTGTCCTGGACTCTCTTTTTTCCATATAGTATTTCACTCAGTGATCTTATCAGCAACCCTAGATTCAATTGGCATCTCTGTACCAATAATTCTCTCTTTTTTGTTTTTTGTGGGGCAATTGGGGTTAATTGACTTGCCCAAGGTCACACAGCTAGTAAATGTCAAGTGTCTGAGGCCATATTTGGGATTTGAACTCAGGTCCTCCTGAATCCTGGGCTGGTGCCCACACCTAGCTGCCCCCACCAATGATTCTCAAATCCACTTATCCAGCCCTTAGCTGACCTCAAGTTTCACATCTCCAACTGTCAAGTGGACATCTTGAACTTGACATCCTATGGATATCATAAACTTACCATGTTGAGATTTGAATTCATTATATTTCCCTTTAAACCCTTTCCTAATTTCTCAATTACAGTTTAGGATGCCTCCAAATGTCCAGTCACCCAGTCTCACAATCTAGATGGCATACTTGACTCCTCTCTCTCTTTCTCTCTCTCTCTCTCTCTCTCTCTCTCTCTCTCACACACACACACACACACACACACATTTTTGCAGATGAAGAAATAGAACGTGATACAACTTCTTAGATCATATGATAATGATGATGATGCAGATGACGGCAATGATAATGATCATTAATTAATTTGGGTCTTAGGTCTGGATTGCTGAGCTCATACCTTATCTTACTGGTCCTGGGACATCATCTTACTTCCTCAACATCTCTAAACATCAACAGTACTCATATTCTTCCTTCCCTCTTCAACACCCCTCTCAACTCTTGCTTCCCTATATATAAAATCTTCTCTTATTAGAATATAAGCTTCCTGAGGACAGTGAATTTCTTGCTTGTTTATATTTGTATGCCTGGTATTTAGCACAGTGCCTGCTATATAGTAGGGATTAAATGAGAAAATATATGTAAATTATTTTGCAAACTTTAAAGAATTCTATAAATATTAGTTATTACTATTTATTATTATTAAGCCTTTAAATGGTTTTTCATTAATTCAGGATTTGACCAGCCTTTGTCTCTTTATATTATTCTCCTAATTTCTTCTCTCACTTTTCTCAGTAACAACTACATTAATAACAATAATTCACATTTCTAGAGACCTTTAAGATTTATGAAGTATTTTCATCATGGTTGTCCTTCAGGCTAAGTAGTATAAATATTATCAACCCTATTTTACAGATGAGTTAACTAAGGCTCTTTTAAGTGACCTTGAGGTTCTATTTAAGTGACTTGTTCATGGTCACAAAGTGTGAAAATATCTGTGGTGGGGGGCAGCTAGGTGGCTCAGTGGATAAAGGATTCTGGAGGACCTGAGTTCAAATTCAGCCTCAGACACTTGACACTAGCTGTGTGACTCTGGACAAGTCACTTAACCCTCATTGCCCTGCAAAAAAAAAAAAAAAAGAAAGAAAAGGAAAATATCTGTGGTGGGATCCAAACCTGGTTCTTCCCTGCTTCCTAACTTGTGTTTGTTAGCTGCATGGAGAGAAAACTAGGTCATCGTGCAATTTGTCATTCTGGACTCAACATTAATTGGTCCAAACTCTCAGCAAGTGGTCATGCCATGGCATCCTGAGACCTGACCTTCCCAGTGCCACATTACTTTGAAGGAGGACTTCACAACTGTCCCTTACCTAGATGACCTTCTTCCATCTTTACTTTGCTTCATGCAATGTTCCAGATTCCCATCTGACTAGATTTTTTAAAGCTTTTCTCAGCATTTTTAAAAGCTCACCCCTTTCCCTCTCTAGTCCCCACCCCCACCCATCCTTTTCCCCCCTCCTCTCCCATCTCTGCCATTATTAAGTGAGGTCAGATGCTGATGGACCCCGGTGAGCCTACTTATCCATGAAAGTAATTAACATTTCTAATAGAAACTGCCACTGCTTATTTTCATCGGGGGTGCAGAAAAGCAATAAGGTAAAGAGTTTCGTAATTAAAGACTCATTATTATATGCTCCCCTTTCCATTCTCTAACTAATAACTCTTTTGCTTGGGAAATGAGAATGCTGAGCCTCATGGAGATGAACAGGGTCCCTGCTGCAAAGTCTAATATTGGTTTTCTTTCCTCACATCCCCACCCCCACCTTTTCTTCTCCTGATCCAGCTTCCTCCTTCTCCTACTCCTCAAGCCCTTCCTTCTAGCCTTCATTCTTCTGTCTTCAATTTGGTCATTGCAGAAGGCACAGAATCAATCCTCCATTGTAAGGAGATGGCTGTGTTGATGACTTGGTATTGGCTGGGAAACTTCTCAAAAAAATCAGAAACCAATTTGATTTGGGGGAGGGGCGGGGCAATGAGGGTTAAGTGACTTGCCCAAGGTCACACAGCTAGTATGTGTCAAGCATCTGAGGCTGGATTTCATATTCATAGGTGATAAGATGCAGCAATGGAAGTGAGAAGGTGCTTTACATTTTCAGAACACTACAGAGGTAGTCAGCAGGGCAGTGATTATGATCTCCATTCATTGTTGTTGTTGTTTTCATTGGGCAGTTGTGTCTGACTCTTTGTGACCCCATGGACCATAGCACACTAGGCCCTTCCATCTTCTAGTATCTCTCAAAGTCTGTCCAAGCTCATGCTTGTTGTTTCCATGATACCATCTATCCATCTCATCAAACATGGAGTCTCAGAGGGTAAGGGAGACAATGAAGAAAAAGAGGAAGAGGAGAAAGAGTAGAAGACTGAGGCAGAGAATCATCTCCATCATTGCTTCCCTTCATTGATAATAGATCACAACCCTTCTGTGTTGTAGAAGACAAGAGGTTCTTAACCTTGGGTCCATGAATTTGCTTTAAAATATTTTGATAACTATATTTCAATATAATTGGTTTCCTTTTCCATCTTATGCATTTTATTTTGTGTATTTATAAATACGATTCTGAGAAAGGGTTCCTAGACTCCTGGGTTTCACCAGACTGCCAAAGGGGTACATGAGAAAAAAAGATTAAGAACCCTACAACTAGAGGGTCTTCAAGAGTTGTTGAGACAAGGGGGCAGCTTGGTGGTGCAGTGGATGAAGCACTGGCCCTGGATTCAGGAGGACCTGAGTTCAAATCCAGCTTCAGACCCTTGACACTTACTAGTTGTGTGACCCTGGGCAAGTCACTTAACCCTCATTGCCCCCCCCCCCAAAGGGGTTGTTGAGGCAGAAAATATTATCACCCATTGATCCATCTGGTGATGAATCTCTGAACTTAGTCTGGCTTTTAGATGACACATAAAGTCTATCACCAGGCCTAGACTCAGAGTCCCTCAAGATTAATCAAATCTGAAAGTATTTGTGCTTCATTGCCATAGCTTCTTA
Source organism: Dromiciops gliroides (assembly GCF_019393635.1). Classification (NCBI taxonomy): domain Eukaryota; kingdom Metazoa; phylum Chordata; class Mammalia; order Microbiotheria; family Microbiotheriidae; genus Dromiciops; species Dromiciops gliroides. Next base: position 286,266,912 of record NC_057865.1, on the reverse strand, counting down.
GAACTTAGGGCCACACCAGAATAATTGGCCAAGAGATCCCTGGATGAAAATGAGATGAATCCCTCTGGACACACTTTGGAGCCAAATTCCTATACTTAGATAAAATGATTTCATAGATTCGCTTTCCTACATCCATCGAACAATATGTATCATATGTATTTCTGTGTGTCTGTGTCTGTCTGTCTGTCTTTCAAAGATACACACACACACACACACACACACACACACAGATTTCCTTGAAAACAGGGGTTATGTTTACCAAATACAAAGAAAAAAAAGGCCAGACTACCTGTTGTTTATTTCAGGGAAATGTTAGCTCAAAAATATTCAAGTCTGTCAAAATAAAACTTCTTTGTAGGAAAGATTTATCTTGCAATACAGAAGTCTGAAAACCCATTCTTATGATGAGGATTGAGTGAGATTATACCTTTTCTCAAATCCCAATTTTCAAACACCAAACCTTGAGGCTATATACTCTAAGTGATGAAATTACAGTGCCCTGCTGAGGTTGGTAGGTCCCTAGATGACACAGGTATTATTCTTAGCCAGAGAGAAGAAAAATGAAAGAATAAAAAGGAAGAGATGGAGAGAGACAGGTATCTACATTCCCGAATACCATAGCTATGAGAGAGAGAGAGAGACCGAGAGAGAGAGAGACAGAGACAGAGATATATAGAGACAGAGAGAGAGACAGAGACCGAGACAGAGAGACTGAGACAGAGAGACAGAGACAGAGAGAGACAGAGAAGAAGAAGGAGATGGAGAAGGAGAAGAAGAAGAAGAAGAAGGAGAAGGAGAAGAAGGACAAGGAGGAGAAGGAGAAGAAGGACAAGGAGGAGAAGGAGAAGAAGGACAAGGAGGAGAAGGAGAAGGAGAAGAAGGACAAGGAGGAGAAGGAGGAGGAGAAGAAGGAGGAGGAGGAGGAGGAGGAGGAGGAGGAGAAAGAAAGGGGGAGAGAAAAACAGACAAACAGATATAGACACACACACACACACAGACAAGCAGAGATAAGAAAGAACCAAGGGGGCATCTCCCAAAGAAGAAGCTCTAACTAGAAAAGTCAACTATTTTTAAATTTTCTAATTCTGAGAGGAGAGGACACAAAAGGGAGCACAACTCTGCTATCCCTGTTAGCAGTTGTTATAGCATGGAGGAACAGAGATGAGGCTGCTCATTGGTGAAGAGTTCCTAGAGCTCTACCTGAGTCACAGTTAGAGGGGGATAGCATATTTGTACGTTCTGGATGCTGGCAAGTAGTGCTGGTGTCTGGCTGCCAAACTGGTCAGTTTTTGTTGCTCTTCTCTGGGCACAATTTGCCTTGTTTGAATCAGAAGAATGGTGCATTGTTTCAGCTGTGCTCCTCCTGTGCCCCTTTGAGTTCCCCTTTGCATAGTTGTGTGTGAAAATTGGATATTTCTTGGGAGGTTCTTTGGGAGATGTGATCAGTAGCCCACATGGCAAGGCCATATTTTCTATATGCTTATTTTGGGTCTACAGTCTTATCTTGGGATGCTTCAGAAATAAGGATCTATTTTATTCATTCATTCATTCATTCATTCATTCATTCATTCATTCATTCATTCATTCATTTATTTATTATTTTTTTTGGCAGGGCAATGAGGTTTAAGTGACTTGCCCAAGGTCACACAGCTAGTAAGTGTCAAGTGTCTGATGCTGGATTTGAACTCAGGTCCTCCTGAATCCAGGGCTGGTGCTTTATCCACTTGACCATCTAGCTGCCCCAGAAATAAGGATCTAAATAGTGATGTTAGATGTCCCAGATTTCATCTAAAGCTACCTTTTGGCTGCCCATCATCTGATCTCAATCACTTTCTTTAGAGACATTCTGTGAGACAGTGGACACCAAGACTGGACACATCCAACTGGGAGGCAGCAAAGGAGAGAGAGTGAGTTGTTGGACTTGCCAGAGGTTCTTCCTCTTCTAGATCTTGACGGTCAACTTTCAAGCTTCTTCTTGAAGCTAGTTCTGTTGTACAGATGGAAAACTCCTCAAGGAAGAAGGAAAAATGCACCTTTCATAAGCTGTGCTAGATCTCATTACCAGGGTTATCTGAGGGGGATATTGGCTCCTCATGGGATGTATCCAGCTGGGTCTAGAATACTACAGTTTTGCCTTATAGAATTCTCCTTTTGTGTTCCAGTTATCGAGCTTCACTATGTCCAAAGTCCTGTCTTCTGACATGATACTTGGCTAGATGCAGCTTTTCATGGGAGTTTGATTAGACTGCTGGATGCAAGCAAATTTTGCTAATTTGGTGACAGCCATGTTGTTGAGGGGCAGGCCCTCTGTGGGCTCTAGCCTCCAACTCCTTCAAAAGAGGGTGTTGGATGCAGTTGCGATTAGCATTAAATCTTCCTTCAGCTACTTAGGACCTCTGCAAACTTGGGCAAGTTGCTTCTCTTCCCTGGGAAGAATAAGGGGATTTGACCAGATGACCTCAGCTCTCTTTCACCTTGAAGAACTTTGGAAATGGATGATCTCAAAAAGTTCAGATGATAACATGTATTCTCTTATGTTATTCCCATCACAACTCAATACTGCTGATATAAGATAAGGGTGACCAGAAATGATTTTGGGTAATGGAATGGGTGGTGCCAGACAAGTCAGTGCTGCTGTCCCACACTTTTTTTTTTGGGTGAGGCAATTGGGGTTAAGTAACTTCCCCAGGGTCACACAGCTAGTAAGTATCAATGGTTTGAGGCTGGATTTGAACTCAGGTCTTCCTGAATCCAAGGCCAGTGCACCACCTAGTTGCCCATTGTCCCACACTTCTTACATAAAATGACATCACGAGAGCAGTGTTCCTTTTAAATGCCTTGATGGCATCATCCATCCCCTTTCCCCGGGCTCAGCCCCATAAAATCACCCCTGTAAAAAGTGGCAGCTGGAATCGATGATCAAACAAACAGGCTCCTTCCCTCAAGTTTTAAACAATTTTTCTGAGGACAGGAGACATCTGTTTGAACAAAACAAAATACTGGAGGTCTGGGCTAAATCCAGCCCAGTTTCAAAAGTATACCTGATCTACCATGTGGGTATCTCCTTTTCTCCTCCCCTCTCTTCTCTTCCCTTCCCCTCCCCTCCTCTCTTTTCCCTTCCCCTCTCTACTACTCCCTTCTTCTCTCTTCTCCCTTCTCCCTTCCCCTTCCATCCCTCTCTTCTCCTTCTCCCCTGCCCTCCCCTCTCTCCTCTTCCCTCTTCCTTCATCTCCTCTTCTTTCCCCTCCTTTCTGCTCCCTTCTCCTTTCACCCCTCTCCTCTCTTCTACCTCCTTCTCTCCTCCCTGTCTTTCAGTCTATCTTCCTTTCTATTTTACATTCCCTTTTGTGTATTATCTCCTTCCCCTCATCCAGTACCAACTGGACCAGAGGCTTAGCTGCCAGCAGAGATGTCTGCTTTCTGAATATGAGTTGGTCCCTTCTCTCCAGTCAGAGTAGAGGCAGTAGAAATTCCCAGGTAACCCATCCTGAGTCAGAGCTGCACCCTCAAAGCACAATAACTGCATTAAGACCAATTCCAGCTTGTTAACTGCTTTGACCCATGTTGTTGTCATAGTAGCTAGAAGGGGCCCATTCTAGTGTCACTGACAGATCTGTTTGCTTTTAAATATATATATATATATATATATACCATAGGAATGTTGGGAAAAAAAGCCCACTCACTGTTCCTTGATACTAATGGGGACATTTTTCAAGGAAGATTAAAGCTAAGTCAACACTTATCAGCTGCTCACATCTGGCACATGCACAGTCCCAGAGTTGTATAAGATTTATGAATCTTACTCAAGGCCAAGGCTCTGCCTAAACTCTCTTGGCATTCAGGAACTTGGACCAAACTTCCATAGTGACCACTGAGGGCACTGTTCCTATTATTCAGGGAAATGGAGGAAAGCCACGGGGAGGACAATACAGAATGGTGCTAACCAAAACTGTTCCTCACAGCAGTTTGACGCAGCAGAAAGGAACCTGGAGTTGACTTTCAATACTGAGTATTCTACTCACAACCTTTGGACAAGTTTCTTTACCTTTCTTTTCCTCAGTTTCCTCATCTGTAAAAAAAATGAGGGTGTTGAACTAGATGACTTCTGAGGTTACTTCCAATTCCAGATCTATTAATCTATGATCTAATGGTTCCGAGTCACTTAAACCTCTCTGTACCTCAGTTTACCTATTTCTCAAAATGAAAGTTTTGGACTTGATGATCTCTGAAGACCCTTCCAGTTCTAGAGCTGTGATCCTATAATCTAGCAATCTGCAAATCCCCTTCTCCAGAGTCCCACGGCTCCCCCAGGGCTTCATTTTGTGTCCAAAGTAGAATTTGAACTCAGGTCTCATTGGCTCTGAGGCCAACTCCCTAGTCACTATATGATGCTGCCTCAATATATGTATATATATATTCATATATAGGCATCAAGGTGGCACCATAGTGCACAGAGTGCCTGGCCTGGAGTTAGGAAGACTCATTTTTCTGAGTTCAAATCTGGCCTCACATATTTACTAGTTGTGTGACCCTGGGCAAGGTACTTTAGCCCATTTGCCTCAGTTTCCTGGGCTGGAGAAGGAAATGACCAACCACTCCAGTATCTTTGCCAAGAAAGCCCCAAGTAGAATCATGAGGGGTCACTGAAGCTCTAGGACTGATCCAAGTGTGAGCTATTGTTGTTATTGCCATTGAAAGCTAGCTGATAATGAGCTTTGTTGACCTCTCTTGAGGGCTGGGTAGGGTTGTAGCTGGAGAGAAAGGGAGGGTAGGGAATGTATGTCAACCGTTAGATTTCTAAGAGACTGGACAATCATCATGCTCCTTCCCAGTCCCGGTTTATCCCTCTTCTACAGAGACAAGAGTAACATTTCCAGAAGCATAGCAGTCCCTTTGAAGAGGGGCATCATTTTTAACAAACTAAGACACAGCCTCAGGGAAAGTTGTTTTAGTCCCACTTAGTTTGATTCATTATTGATAAGGCCAAAGAGGAAGGAGAGTCATTAAAATGAAAGGCTGTGGTCTAAGGCCTGCTTGAGATTCCACAGTAGTTGGCTTCCCAGGAAGAGGGAACAAGAAGAGTGTTTCTGTCTCTTGGAGGAGATTAAAGGGTTCTTTAGAAGAAGCCAGGATTCCCATTTGGAGAAAGTTGGAGCAGGGACATGTTGAAGAGAATAAGAAGTGAACACAAGCATCACTAACTTACAACAGTGGATGTGTCAGTCTCTCACATCTCACATCAAAGGCCGAGGTATAGAGCCTGGTGACATTTGTTGCTTCTCTGGCTCTTCTCCACCCCCCAACCCCCCCCCCCCAAAAAAAAAAGTTCAGGAGCTTCACTACCTGACACCACTCACCTAGTCCCCTTGCAAGTACATGGTTCACAGGGTTTAAAGAATGAATAGTTTTATTTTCAGGACAATGAAAATAAATGGAAGCTTGTATGGGAGGGGGGTAAGGGGGGGCCCTCATGGAAACCATTGACACCTGCTTAGCGTCTAGTCTCTGGAAGAGTCCTGTACTTAGAGACACTGGATGGGGCTCTTCATGGGTTCTCTTGTGTCTCTATGGCTCTATGACAGGTGCCTCCTACCGAGGCCCTCACAGTTGTTTCTTGCTGACATTTTGACTCTTTACCCTGTGTAAGAGGGTTCATGAATCTGCCGCAGATCCCTCCAGATGGTGCTACTTTTTCTGCCTTTCTGAGGAAAATGTGCCTCCATTGTGGGTACTCCCCAGGCAGAGAAGAAGAACATTTTAGAGTTCCTTTCAGGGCAGACTTTGCTATAGACCAGGGTAACTCCCTCTGAGGTCTTCCTTTCTGCTATGATGCTGGGTTCTGTGTGATATTTAGCCTCACACAGAGTTCTCATAAAGATCAGGGATACACCCCCCCTTTTTTTTTTTTGGTTTGACAATTGGGGTTAAGTGACTTGCCCAGGGTCACACAGCTAGTACATGTCAAGTGTCTGAGGCTGGATTTGAACTCAGGTACTCCTGACTCCAGGGCCAGTGCTCTATCCACTGCACCACCTAGCTGCCCCTGGGATATACCCTTTTAACCTTTCTAGTGGGTCTCCATCGCTAAAACCACATGACTCAGAGCAAATTTCATAGTCCTTTGCCCCCCCCCTCAACATTGGGCAGTAGTCTTCTCCACCCCCCCCCCATTTTGCATTTCCTATGGATCTCAAGGCTTGGAATGTTCCCCCTTCCTCCCCAATCTTCCTTTCCTGCCCACTAGTCCTTTTGGGCTGGGGATCTCCAGTCATCCCGACATACATCTTGCCAGTGGATGCAGATGCTCTGGAGGAGAGGATGAGGCTGGTGACTTTGCACAGCCCTGCCTCACTTAAATCCAATTCACTGTAAGTCATGACATCGCCGGATGTCATGGTCCTCTTCCAGAAAGAAGGACAAACAACCACAAACAACGAGAATAGCTTCTAGGACTAACTGGGTGGGGTTATTCAAATTAGCCAGGCCTCCTTCCCAGCACATCCAAGGGGGAGTTTTGGAATTGGGAAGCTTGGTACTTCTCTGATAGGGATGTGCATGCCAGGGAGAACAAAATTTTATTGGCCTCCCCACATGAGTGAAGGATACCAAATGGCACGGAGACTATCATGTAAGCATTAGGAGAAGGAATTGTAGATAACTTAGCTGGGGTGGGGTGGAGGTGGGAACTGGTGGAGGAAGGGTGAGAGATGGTCACTGTCTTCAAATATTTAAAGTGCTGTCTTGTGGAGAAGGGCTAAAGACTTGTCCCTACTTGACCCCAGAGGGTAAGAAGCAGGAAATAGCATCGAATATGGGATTTCAACTCAGTCATTCTTGATTGCAAGTCTGGCATTCTAACCACTATACCACACTCCCTCTGGACACAATGCTGGGCCTGTAGAGATGGCCCACATAGGAACTCCTAGAAGAGAAGATTGAGGCAGCTGGATGGTCTCAAATTCATCTCAGCTTCAAGAGGCAGCTCAACAGACACAGCTCATTGTGCATTCTGGGATTTCATCTGTGACATACACCTTAGCCCGTAACTTCCCATTTTCTTACTTTGGAGTAGGTTCATAATTGTAATTTTAATTTCACATTCCTGTGGGTTTTTAATGACTAAAAGGCTTCAGATAATCCCTGTTTTGTATAAATCACTTTTTTTTTTGAGAGAGAGAGAACATGCTGTTTGTCCCTGTCCATTCATTTGAAAAGAAACTATCAGATTGTATCAAAACACCAAAGACCTGAGGCAGGGGGCTCATGAATAGAGAGTTAGTCACAGAGACAGGAAGGCCTGGGTTCAAGTTCTGATTCATTCTGACAATGTGACTCTTAATATATCATTTAATCTTAGTATCCCAGGCAAAACTTGAAGACCCTTGCAGAGTAGGTCTTGATATGTCTTGGAGGAGTATCCTTGTTGGGCATTTCCTATACCAAAGAAATCACAGGTCTGCCCCAAAATGTAAAAGAAAATGTAAAAAATTGTTTAAAGGACCAGTGATTTTGTAATTAAAAATTGTAGATTAAAAGCTGGCAGGGACATATGAGGAAACACACAGTAACATGCCCACTCATAAATATGCGTGTTGGTGTCTGGGGAAGGATTTCAGCTGAGGTCCCTTGCCTCTGCAACTCCTGATCTTTCCTCTGTACTAGGCTATCCATATGGATATACTTGGAGTACCCCACACCCATACATACCGCCTTCGGAAAGCTAATGGAGGGGAGAGGTTGCATTTGAACCCATCTCTTTCTCACTTCAAGCTCAGCCCTCTCTCCACTCAGGGCTCCTATTTACTGAAAGTCATGACTTTCTCCTTTATCTGTGGTCTGCATCACATGAGTGTTCAAAGGGCATTGTTTCACTTTGCATTGGATGGATAGTCTCTCTCTGGTGAGCATTTCAAACAAACACCCTTTCCAGGCTAGATTCCTCCAAAATTGAACACAATAGAGAGTGTGAAGTTTAAAAAAGGCATGTCTACATTTCAGCATCGCTATCTACGCACATCTGAAGATTGTCTTGTTTGGTGGAAAATGTTCATTTTCCCCCCTGCTGAGATACATTAAAAAAAAAGCCACAGCAGAAAAGGGATTTTTATCAAACTTTCTAATCAATTCTCCTTTGGTCTGTGAAACAAACTCGTCTGAACCTGCATTCAAAATATCGTCATTACAGCAAAGTTAGATGTTCTCCGGCAATAAATGTGTGGAAATAGACAAGCTTTTAGACTTCCCATCTTAAGGATCACTTTGTAAAATAGACACTCACTCAGGCGTTGGGCCCTTCCTGCAGGGAATATGGATGGTGTTATCTCACAGATGAGGGTAGGCTGAGATGTTCCCCATCACTGGTGAAATGTCACGTTAAAGAAAGACTGATTTGGAAAGTAATAATAGTTCAGAGTTGGAATGAGCTACTTTGTCTCATTGTTGCTATGAGAGGCCACAGAAATACATATACCCACCTACATTTAACATACATATATGCGTCTATATAGACACACACTCACATGCACACTCATGAATATGATGCTGTTCAGTCGTATATAACTCTTTATGACCCCATTTGGGGTTTTCTTGGCAGAGATACTGGAATGGCTTGTCATTTCATTTCTTTTCTTTTCTTTTCTTTTTTTTTTTTTTTGGTGAGGCAGCTGGGGTTGAGTGACTTGCCTGGGGTCACACAGCTAGTACATGTCGTGTCTGAGGCCAGATTTGAATTCAGGTCTTCCTGACTCCAGAGCAGTTGCTCTATCCATTGCACCACCTAGCTGCCCCCATGGCTTGTCATTTCTTCCTCCAACTCATTTTACAGATGAGGAAACTGAGGTAAACAGGATTAAGTGACTTGCCCAGGGTCGCACAGCTTCTAAGTATCTGAGGCCAGATTTGAACTCAGGAAGATGAGTCTTCCTGAAATCAGGGCCATCCCTCTGTACACTATGACACCACCAAACTGCCCAATATGTATATGTGTGCACATATAAAGAACTTGCAGTGAGTCAGTTGGATGATATGCAATTATTAAGCACTTACTATGTGCCAGTCTCTATGCTATATACTGAGCATTTAAAGAAAGGCAAAAGTCAAACCTTGCCCTCGGGGCACTCACAGTCTAATGAGGAAGACAACATGCAAATGGTCATATGCAAACATGATATAGAGAGGATAAATTGGAGACAGTCTCAGATAGAAGGCAGTAGCATTCAGGAAGGAAGCATGGGAAAGCTTCTTGGAGAAGGTGCAATATTAGCTAAGACTGTCTCCTATTTTAAGCAAACCTAATACATGAAGAAATGCATCATGAAAGTAGAAAGAACCATGGAATTGGAGTTAGGGGAGATGTGGGATCAAATTCCATCTGAGAATTTACCTCTCTGACCTTTAATTCCCTCATCTATAAAATGGGGCTATTAATATCCATGCAACCATTTGGTGGAAGGGGGGAGCTTGTGAGGGAGTTCAGGCACTCTTCTCTGGGTTTCTGTAGTAGCATCACTGTGGCAGCTGCAGGATAACTGTTGCTGCCCCCTAGCTAGATCACTATGCTTAGGGGTGGGCATGATCCTTATTTCCTGTCCCTTTCATCCAGGGATTATGTTTTTGAAGTGCACGTAGGGAAAGTAAACATTCCAATTCTCATAAAGTAAAATGGCAGCCATTTTTCTTTCACATGGTACTGCTTCTGGCGTGTAGACTGCTTCTAGTCTGACCTCCACATTTTGCCAGATGGGAAACTAGAGATGAAGTGACTTGCCCAAGGTAATTTGGAATATTTTATTTTGTGCATTTGAAAATATGATGCAGCAATAGGGGCAGGATTTGAACCCATGTTCTTTGAATCCAGTGCCAGTTCTCTTTCCCATGAGCTGTGTTTCCTCTTCATATCTTTGGTTATTTTATCTTATTCATTTGTTTATTTATTCATTTATTTATCTATCTATTTGTTTATTTATTTGTTTGTTTACTTACTTACAAAACTATAGTTAACAATTAATACCAGCCCATCTCTCTTTTGCTCTGTGCCTCTGTCCTGCAGCCTGACCTCATGATACAAAACTAGTCTCTGTCTCTGAATGGTGGAATTCTCGCTCTCCTCCCTTTTATGGACATATGCAGGAATAAAATACATCAAAACAGCTTAGGTTTTGTTGGCCAACAAATTCTATCACATTTTAAAGGCTCAGAAGTAGAAGTAAACATTCAGGAAAAAAAAAAGCAAAGCTCATAAAACCCCATTTATCCTTTGAAACAGACCACGAAGAAGGACAGATAGAAGCAGGAAGTGTTCTCTAGCAACTCCTGGAACTTCAGTTTCCTTCTCTGTAAAATGAAGGACTTCAATTCAAGGTAATTGGCTTGACCCAGGCACTAGCTGCCAGGGAAATGCCAGGAATTCACTCCCTATCTTAAATAGAAGGAAGACTGGGTGATTTTCTCCCAAAGAATAAGGGGCAGGTAGCCAACTTAACTCATCTCTTCCATTATTGGATAAATCTGGTTGTTTGGAAGTTTTTCCTAATGTTAGGCTTAAGTTGTTTCATTGAAACTTCTGTCTATGGCTGCTGGTTCTCTCCTTTAGATCTAAGCAAAATAAACCTAATCCCTCTTCTACTTGATATCACTTCTGATCATCAAAGGTAGACATCATGCCCCCTCCTTTCCAGTCTTCTTTTTTTCAAAGTTCCTACAACAGATCATTGGATGGGAGTGGGGTGGGGAGGGACTAAAAGTTTGGTAAGTATGTCTCCCATTGGGTCCAAATTATTAGTGGGAAGTATGCTAGATTTAGAGGTAGAGGACCTGGGGGCCAGTGTCCTACGTCTGTCATTTACTAGTTTTATAACACTGGGCAAGTCACTTTACCACTCTTTCTTCACCTATAACTGGTATATGCCTCAGTTTCCTCATCTGTAAAATGGGCACCTACCTCCAAGGGTTGTTGTGATGATCAAATAAGATAATATTTGTAAAGTGCTTTGCGAGCTTGAAAGGACTTTACAAGCACTAGTTATCATCATCTCATCATCATTGTCATTCCTTTTTTGTTGTTAAGTCATTTCTTCAATTGTGTCTTTGTGGCACCATTTGGGGTCTTCTTGGCAAAGACACTGGAGTGGTTTGCCATTTCCTTCTCCAGTTTGTTTTATAGATGAGGAATCTGAGGCCAATGGGGTGAAGTGACTTGCCCAGGGTCACGTAGCTATTGAGTGTCTTAGCCCTAACTTGAACTCAGGCCTTCCTGATTGGAAACCTAGAATTCTGTGCACTCTAGTGCCAGCTAGCTGGTAAACTACAGGTGCAGTTACTCTGGGGCAGATCTCTGGTGGGTATGGGAGCAGAGAATGGTGTTTATTGGGAAGTGACTGATGTGTCCATAGATAATGTATCATTTTAAAAAATGTATGAGCATTTTCTTGAGGCCATGAAGAAGGTAGACCCTTAGTGCTAGGGAAGAGGGCCCAAGTTCTACTCTGGGCAAATTAGAAAAAAACAAACCTGGGGCAGCTAGGTGGCACAGTGGATAAAGCACCAGCCCTGGATTCAGGAGGACCTGAGTTCAAATCCGGCCTCAGACACTTGACACTTACTAGCTGTGTGACCCTGGGCAAGTCACTTAAACCTCGTTGCCCCACAAAAACAAAAGAAAACAAAACAAAGAAAAAACAAACCCAAACCACACCATGACGGCAGGTTTATGAGACTGGGTTGGGACGCAGAGAAGACGAGTTGACTAAATTGGATTGTGAGTCCATCATTTGCAGAGCTGAGCCAGCTAATTTGCTTGCCGCCTTTTCAATCTGGCGTTCCGTTTCCATGGTTTCATGGTTGGTCAGAGATGGTGTGTTTAAGCCCACCGGGACAGACCCAAAGTAGGAAGGCAAAAACTGCTGTGGAATTATTTTTTAAACATGGAGTCTCAGAGAGTACACTGGGCCGGGGGGCCGGGGGGCCGGGGGGACTCAGTTACAAATCTGATGAGACTGATGAACACACTAATAATAGGGATTAACATTTATACAGAGTTCTAAAGTTTGAAAAGCACAACATCCTATATATGTGACCTCATTTGGTCCTTACAACCACTCTAGGAGGTCAAGACTTCAGGCATTATTATCCCCTTTTACAAATGGGAAAACTGAGGTTCAGAGAGAAGGAGAGACTCGGAAGTGTTGGAGGCTAAATTCCAATTGATAAATATTTATTAAGTGCTTATTACATGTCAAGCACAGTGCCTGGTGCTGGGGATACAAAGAAAAACAGAAACAAACAAACAAAAAAACCCAACATCTGCCCTCAAGGAGCTTATACTCTAATGTAAATAACATGCAAATGTATGAGCTGTCTACCAGGTCTCCCAAAAGTGTTAGTGCATGTTTAAATTCTTAAAGCCTAAACCTCATTAAGACTTTTCTGGACACCCTGAACAGTGTGAAAGAAAGGTAATCTCAGAAAGGAGGCACTGGGGTGGGGTTGGGGGACAGGGACCTGGAAGGGCTTCCTGCACAAGGTAGGATTTGAACTGAGTCTTGAAAATCACACAACCTAGAAGGTGGAGGTGAGGGGGGAAGGTGTTCTGGACGACCCCAAGCACAGAGATGGGAAGAGTTGTTTGTGAGGAATGGCTATTTAAGTCCATGTTGCTTCTCATTTCGTGTGAGCTACCTACAGCATGTCTCTTGACCTCTCTGGGTCCCTGTTTCTTTGTCTGTCAAATTTCAGGAGTGTGTGTGTAGGGATTGGGCAGCAGAAAGGGGAAATAGGAAATGAGCCAGATTACTGTCCTCTAGCTGCTCTGCTCAGTTTCCCCTTCACCATCATCTTTACTGAACACTGCCCAGGACAAACTCTTCATGTCTGCTTCTGCTGTGCTACTCACACCTCATCAGTCCCCTCATTTACTTCTGCCTCTCTGATTGGAGGACTGGAGGGTGGAGGAAACTTCTCCTCCCATTGCCCCCTTTTAGAGAGGGCTCAGCATTCTGGGTCTCTTCCTTTGCTGCTCTTCTTGATTTCAACCCTACCATCAGCTTTTTCATGCCCCCACAGTGCCTGGCACCTAGAAGATCCTTAACAAATGTTTATCACATAGTATAGTATTACATAGATTAAATAGCAACTCTTAGAATTCATAGTCCTATGGGGAAAAATGCTGTAAATTTCTAGTAAGAAGAAATGCTTGGGTCAGCCAGAAGAGGTTCAAGTCTAAGTCTGACCCAATACATGGTCAAGTTCTGAGGCTTCTTAGGGGTGTGAATTGATCGAACCAGTAAGCTACCTTATCAGTGGTGCCTAGGCATCAAGGAAAATTCAAATTCAAATTTAAAAGTTCAAATTCAGCCTCAAACACCAGCTGTGTCACCCTAGGAATATTACTTAATCTCTGCCTCAGTTTCCACCTCTGGAAAATGGGAATAATAATAGCACCTGCCTCCCGGGGTCATGAGGATCAAATGAGATAATAATCAGGAAATGCTTAGCACAGTGCCTGGCACAGATGTCAGCTATTATTATCTCTTTTCCCAGTAACTTAAATTCATATTAGAATGCTTCCTTAAGTTATGGCATTCTGTCTCCAGAAGGCCTCCTTGACAATGGAATGGATAGGACACTGACTTATTATCATCCATCAAGGAGAGGAAGCCTGGCATTGTAGAAAGCAAACATATGATGGAGACCGGTGACTTGGGTTCAAATGTCACCTCTGGTGCTTGCTACCCATGTGCAACTTTGGACACTCCTGGTGCCTAAGTTTCCTTCTCTGTAATGTTGAGGTGCTCTGAGGTCTCCAAGTCTAGACCTAAGGAGCTTAAAGGATGAGAATCAAGTATAAGGATGAAAATCAAGACAGAACATTATAATATATGTGTGTGGGGGTGGGAACTAGACAGGATTTTATCATTATGGGAAATTCCCAATAAGGAAATTACTTTTACCACTGCATGTCAGCATCTGTCCTATAGCTAAGTCTTTTTTTTTTTTGGTGAGGCAATTGGGGTTAAGTGACTTTCCCAGGGTCACACAGCTAGTAAGTGTTAAGTGTCTGAGGCTGGATTTGAACTCAGGTCCTCCTGAATCCAGGGCCAGTGCTCTATCCACTGTGTCACCTAGCTGCCCCCCTATAGCTAAGTCTTAGTGACTTGTCTGGGGATGGGGAAAGATTGAATAACTTGCCCAAGGTCATTGAGCTAGCAATTTTATCTGAGATTAGATGCTGATGATGTACATACACATGTACACAGACACACACACACAAAAGATTTCTCTTTTTCCTTCCTTCCCTCTCTCTTCCTCCTCCTCCTCCCTCTTTATCTTTGTGTCTCTGTCTCTGTCTCTGTCTCCCCAACTGTCTGTCTAAGGATGCAGCAGGATAATGCATAGATAGTCAACCTCAGAGCTAGGAAGACCCGGACTCACACTTTTTACTTATAATATTTGGGTGATTTAGGCAAGTTCGTTCTCAGTGAGGTAGGTAACCCTGTAAGAATAGAAGGTGTAGAGAAGGTGTTGACCTACATTGTTAGCGCTCATTTCTTCATTCAGGAGCTCCTCATATCAAAGAAATCATAGGCAAAGTCTTTAGATCGATGAATAGATAGATGATTGATAGGTAGATAGGTAGATGATTGATGGATACATAGATGTATTTGTAGATAGATGATAAATGGATAGATGGATGAATGGTGGATGGCTGATAGATGGATAGATGATAGGACAGACAGATGGATATATGGATGAATGAATATATATATGGAAAGATAGCTAGAGAGATAGATATAAACACATTTGGTGCTTTCAGATTTGTGTACATTTATTTATATGGTATATCTGTAGACATTATATCTTTTGATTCTCAAAACAAAACTGAGAGAAATTATTTTCCAGCCCGGTTTTACAGTTAACATAACTGAGGCTGGGAGGGCTTAAGTGTTTGCCCAGGTAACAGGCTAATAAGGAAGTTTCAGAGGTAGAATTCAACCCAGATCTCCCGTAGTCCAAGCCCAATAATATTGCCAATATATGCAGTAACTTGCTAGGCAAGAGGGAGCTCTTGCAGTATTTTGAGCAGAGAACTGACTAGATCTAGGGAGTATGTAGGTGGCACAGTAGATAGAGCATTGGCCCTGAAGTTGGGAGGACCTGAGTTCAAATCTCACCACAGACACTTAATGGTTGTATGACCCTAATCACTTAACCCCAATTGGGGTCATCTCCAGTCCTCCTGATACATATTTTGCCACTGGACCCAGATAGCTCTGGAGGAGAGAGTGAGGCTGGTGACCTTACACAGCCCTCCCTCACTTAAATTCAATTCATTGCAAGTCATGACATCACCCCAATGTCATGGTCGTCTTTGAGACTGAAGGATAAACAACAACTGACCAGATATAGGCATGTAGAAATTTTTGGCAAGGGGATGAAAGATGGTTTGATGTTGGGAGAGTGTGAAGATGGGATGAAGTCAAATCTACAATGACAGTGAACCTACTGGTGCTTGACTGTGGTCAGCTTGTCATACCTAACTCAATCTCAGTTTACCCATTTATAAAATGGATACAGTAATACTTGTAATACCTTCCTTCCAGGGTTTTTGTGAGAAAAATGTTTTGTAAACATGAACGAGCTATAGAAATGTGAACTGTTATTCATTTGGAAAATAATGGCAGTCAGAACTCTAAATAACCTTGGGTGAATGGCACTTTGCAGCAGGATGCTGATGGGCTGGGGCAGTTCCTTTCTTCATTGGCAGATGTCCCTGCTCCACCCCCTCTCCCATTGCTGCCACACACACTACCATGGGGCAATCCTGACCCTGAACCATCCAGGGTTAGTTGTGCCTGGTGCTAGCAGTCTTAGTTACAGCTCTGATTTGGGTATGTCTTTTTTTGTTTTTTTTTGAAAAACAAACATACAAAGACTTTTGTTGTTATTTTGTTGTTGTTTTAGTCACATCTGACTCTTTGTGACCTCATTTGGGGTTTTCTTGGCAAAGATACTGGAGCGCTTTGCCATTCCCTTCTCTAGCTCATTTTACAGGTGAGGAAACTGAGGCCAACAGGGTAAAGTGACTTGCCCAGGGTCACACAGCTAGTGTCTGAAGCCAGATTTGAGCCCTCAAAGATGAGTCTTCCTGACTCCAGGCCCAGATCCCTATTCACTGTGTCACAACCCCGAAGGCATCTCTCTGTCTCATGGACAGGCAAGGTATGTCATCACCTTTGAAGCTTTGCCAACAGGAAAGCAAGGCCAATGGACCGAGGGAAAGTAGGTTCCTAGGAGTGGAAAGTGAGAAAGGATTTGCACCCTGGAGTTTAAATTACGATTGTATCTGTCTCTTTATGTGTTGGGTAGAGAGCTCTGCACACCTACAACCCGTGACTAATAAATGCCTCGCGTAATAATGTTAATAGAGAAATGAAATAGCGAAACTTGGGGGCAGCTTTGTGCTTTTATTAACAACAATTTCTAGGCATTGTGTGGGTTCTAAAAAATACTTTTCATAGCATTTCCTTTCAGCTATCACTATGTTCAGTGCACCTGTTTGCTTTGGATAATAACAGGGTTTAAAATTTTTTTTACAGTATTTTTTTCTTTTAATGCAGACCATTTAAATAGGAAATGAACAAGTGCCAACTTGGTGCTTGGGAAAGTGGATGTTTGGCCAACTTTGCCCACGCACATAGGCCCCTCACTGTGGCCTGTCTTGACATGCATGCTCTCAGCTGCTCTGAGCCTGCCCCGGAAGAGCTCTGGTAGCTGGGAATCTGACCAGGGCCAAGCCTTCTTTCCAGGCAGGCAGGAAGGTCTTAACTTCCAGAGGTAACATTTGGTCAGCATTAGAAGCCCAGTGCCTCCCCACTCTGAAATAGCTGGATTTGGAAGTCAGATGGGTTCAAATCCCAATTCTGCTATTTCCTACCTGTGTGGCCCTAGTCAGGGGGGCCTCTCTGGGCCTCATTTTCCCCCACTGCAAAATGAGATTGCTAGATGAGATGGTCTCAGAGGTCCTTTCTAGAGTTAAATTTATGCACTTCCTCTACCTCTCTATTTGGTACCTGTGGTTTCCAGAGCCACTGTTCCCAAGATTTAGCCCTGTGATAGTTCTGTCACTGAATTGGCTTTAGAAGCCCTGGCTATTCCAACCCTTCAGATCTCAAAAACCATGGGGAAAATAAAGCATGCATTAGTTCCTCCCCTCAGGGCAGATTGTAGGAAAGCGCTTTGTAAATGTTCTGTGTTCAGGTCATATATCATTGGGTATATGCTAGGCTAATTTTCTATGGATATTATCCTAATCCCCCTCCTCCTTTCTGGCCTTAATACTTTGTAAGGGAAGGGCTGGATCTTTTCTGATTCCTAACTAATACTGTCCTGTGCATAGACTCAATACTCTAATGCACCTGTAATCTCCCCAATTTTGATGTTCCCTCCAATTATGAAGAATGCCACTCATCTATACCTATCCATCCTGTGTCATAGCCTCCCACAAATTGGCCACAGGAGTACCTCCCATCCACACATAACAATCATTCACTTCCTTTTCCTGGCTTTGGTCCTGACTCCCCTAGATTTCTACCTTTCACCCAGTAACCTTCAATTATTGGGTTCTTCCAAGAATATAATTTCAAAATAATTATTAATATCTTTTTTTACATCATCAAAATTTCTCTTAGTATCCCTCCAGAGGGCCATCCCATAAAAAAAATAATGAATGATGTATATATTTTTTGCTTTATTTTGTTTCTGGTGAGGCAATTGGGGTAAAGTGACTTGCACAGGGTCACACAGCTAGTAAGTGTCAAGTGTCTGAGACCAGACTTGAACTTAGGTCCTCTTGACTCCAGGGCCAGAGGTCTATCCTCTGCACCATCGAGCTGCCCCATGAATGATATTTTTAAAAGAAAAGAAAAAGAAAAGAATGTTGTAAAACCAATCAACACATCAAAATGTCTGAAAGCCATATACCACACCCATGGACCCTCTTGCCTCTGGAAAAGGAGTATGGTGGGGATGTCTTCTTCTAGCTCTTCTTTGAGGCCATGCTTGTTCTTTGTAATTTTACTATACTCATTTTTGCTTGTTTTGTGATTGTTCTTTCCATCCAAATTGTGGTAGTCATATATAATGTTTTCTTGACTCTGCATCAGATCATGCGAATCTTTACACGCCTCTTGATGTTAATCATTTTCTTTGTTTCTTACAGCACAGTGATATTCTGTTACATTCACATATCACAATTTCTTCAGACATGTCCAAATGTATGCTACCACAAAAAGTCCTTTTCTCAATATTTTGGTGACAATGCGGACTTTCTTCTTAAGAATGACATTTTTTGGGTATACCTAGTAGTGCAATCTCTGGGTCAAAGGGTATGAACATTTTGGTCACTTTATTTGTATGTTTCAAAATTGATTTCCAAAACTATTGCACTGATTCATAGCCTCACCAACAATGCCTTAGTGTACCTACCTTTCCACAACCCCTCCAACATTCACTATTATCCTCTTTGACCCTTTGCAGGGTATAATGTGAAAACTTGGGGTTGTTTTGGTTTATATATATATATATATTTTTTTTTTATTTATGCTTATTTCTCTCCTAGCTCCATTCCTGGCTCTTGGGATTTTACCCTCTGCCACCCCAGCTTTTTTTTTGTATGTTGTTTTCTTCCATTAGAATGTAAGTTTCTTGAGGACAGGGATTCTCTTTGTTTGCATTTGCATTCCCAACAATTAGCACAGTGTTTGGAGCATAGCAAGTTTTAAAATAAATGTTATGTTTGTCTTTCTGTCTTACTGTCCATCTGTCTCTATCATCTCTCTCTCTTTCTTTCTTTCTTTCTTTCTTTCTTTCTTTCTTTCTTTCTTTCTTTCTTTCTTTCTTTCTTTCTTTCTTTCTTCCTTTCTTTCTTTCTTCCTTTCTTCCTTTCTTCCTTTCTTCCTTTCTTCCTTTCTTCCTTTCTTCCTTTCCTCCTTTCCTCCTTCCTTCCTTCCTTTCTTTCTGTGAGGGAAAAATCCATCCTCTTCTCAATAATTCTCAGGAACTCAGCATCGAAGTGACAAAGGCTTTATTTTCTTCTCATGAGAAGGTGGCCCCCTAGTGTGCAGCTAGTGGGTGCCCAGAAAGAGGGCTCGCAGGCCCTGTTTTATACCCTAGTCCCTAATGCAAATGGACCCTCCCCTTTTTCATCACTGGTGGGGTTATGCTCTATGCGCAAAAACTAGCTAATCGGAATGCAGTATTCCCACCCCTCTTCCTTGTATGGACACAACTCTGGAGCAGACCTTATTGAGACCAGGGCTCCTTGAACCATGTGACCTTGCTAACCTGAGGGGGAGGAGGGGATCTGAGACCTTTGTCCTACAAACAGGTCAGGAGAAGTATTACTGACTGTTATATCCACATTGAGAGGAGACAATTACTCATTTCTCACATTTCTTTCATTCATTCTTTCTCTCTTTCTCCCCCCTCTCTTTCCCCCCACCCCCCCTCTCTCTCCCCCTCTCTCTTCCCCCTCTCTCCTTCCTTCATCATCTATCAATCTAAAATTCTTTGAAAGATATAACATTAACAAAGTGTTCCCCCCTCCCCCCATGATTACACTGAGGTGTGAGGGAGAGAAAATTTGTTCTGTTATTTTTCAGCCATGTCTAACTCTTCATGACCCCATTTGGGGTTTTCTTGGCAGAGATACTGGAGGGGTTTTCCATTTCCTTCTTTAGCACATTTTACAGATGAGGAAACTGAGGCAAACAGGGTAAAGTGACTTGCCCAGGGTCAAACAGCTAGTAAGTGTCTGAGGATGGATTTGAACTCAGGAAAAGGAGTTTTCCTGATTCCAGGACTGGCTCTCTGTGCACTATAACTAGTTGCCCTGGAGAGAAAATAGATTTTCATTAAATGAAAAAAAAAATTAAAAAGAAAGATATAACAATATAAATAACTCTTTTCATCAACTCTTTGATGGCAAACATTGGGGGACCTGCAGGAGGCCTTTGCTAGTGTCTTTCTCCCACCCCAATGCTAGTGAGGGTTATTGAATAGTAGAGTCATAGATCTCAAGCTGACATAAAAGATGATATAAATGTGAGATATTATTATTATGCTAATCCCCCATACCCTCACCTCTGGCCTGGACTGATCTCTCTTCTCTCAGCTAAATATTCCTGGGACCTTCAATTGGTTCTTTGATTCTAGAGAGCTGTGCTTGTCTTTTTCTTTCTCATTCATATGCTGCCCCAGGCTTTTTTATTCATCCTCAATCTGTCTGCTGTGCCCCTTTCTTTTGTTCCTTGTTTTTATATACTTGGCAAACATTTATTAAGTACCCTCTGTTTGCAGAGTTTGATTCTGAGTGTTAGGGAACACACAATGTATAAATAAGACACCTTCTCTGCTTTCTGAGCCCTGGACCTGGAGATGGGAAGACCTGAATTCAAATCTGACTTCAGACAGTTTAATAGGTATGTGACCCTGGGAAAATCACTTCACCTTTGTCCTCCCTAGGCTCCTCATCTGTAAAATAATGATGATAATAATAGCACTTACTTCTTAGAATGGTTATGAGGATCAAATGGAATCATATTTATAAAGTACTTAGTACAGTAGCCTGCACATAGTAGGCATGTAAATGCTTATTGCCTATATTGACTATAAAGAAATTAGACACAAACACCGATAGCTGTAATGAATATCATCACAGTATAAGGAGTCAGGAAACTATGATGGTGCTAGATCAGGGGTTTTGAATATTATTGGGGTCCTGGGCCCCTTGAACAGTCTGGTAAAGGCTATGGACTCCTTCTCAGGGTAATGTTTCTAAATGTATAAAATAAAATACATTGGTTTACAAAGGAAACTTGTTATACTGAAATAAAGATGTGATTTATTTCCCCATCCAAGTTCACAAACCCCTGTTCTGAGTCAAAGGAGGTGGGTTGTAGTCAAAGCCTCAGTTTCCCCACCTGTAAGACAGAGCAGGTAGTTTTTAGGTCCCTTGCAACTCTAGGATTATAATCAAAGTCTGTTAGAGAGGTACCTAACAAAGGACTCTGTGAGCCCTGAGGGGGGCGACTACTGCCATGAGGTGGAATCAAGGAAGGTTTCATAGAAGGGTTGATATTTTAGTTGGATTTCAAAGGATAACTATGAATTCATCAGATGAAAAGGAGAAGGAAGGGAAGACCTTCCAGATAGAAAGCCATTGAGGTGGAAGAATGCATAGGCTTTGGGGAAGGGGGAAAGGACAGAGAATAGGCTAATTTGGTTGGAACATAGACTGCAGGGTGAGATGAGACTAGAAAAGTGCAGAGATCTCAAACTTGGACAGTATTGAATTGCAGGGAAAGAAATGTGTAATTTAATTAGTAGGCAATAGGGAGACACTGAAGATTGTATAGCACAAGAGTAACAACCACATCTATACCCGAGGAAGAGGAACAGAAGATCATAGGTCAAGATATGAAAGGGATATCAGAGGCCATCTAGTCTAACCCCTCTTCAGTCCTTTCTTGATCCTAGTCAACTTGGCATGCTGCTTAATAATCTTCCCCAAATATAGTTGTTCAGTCATTTTAGTCATGTCTCACTCTTTGTCACAGAGATACTGGAGTGGTTTGCCATTTCCTTTTCCAGCTTATTGTACAGATGAGGAAACGGACACAAACAGGGTGAAGTGACTTGCCCAAGGTCACAGAGCTAGGAGGTGTCTGAGTCCAGATTTGAACTCAGGTCTTCTTTATTTCAGGAGTGGCATACTGTGCACTATGGGGCCACTTAGCTGTTCCTCCAAATGTAGTAGCTGAACATATACTCTTTTTGTGCTCTGTTGAGGGCAGAGGAGGACAGGACCATCAGCTCTCTTGTTTATAACATAAGCAATAAGGTGCAGAACACTTACATTACCAACCTCACAAGGTGAGGAAAATGTCTTGTGACCTTAGAGAACTTAACTATGGAAGCAGATCAGAAGCCCTGAGTTCAAACCACTAGCAATATGACACTTGGAAAGTTACTTCAACTTTCTAGGCTCAGTTTCCTCACCTGTCAAATAAAGGGGTTGGACTGAGGGTCCCTTAGGTCTCCTTAAGGCTTCTATGAGTCCTCAGAGTCTCGGTTTCCTCATCTGTGAAATGGGCATATCGTTCCTTCCCTTTCTCTTCCCTTCCCATCCCATCCCAGAGTTGCTATATATAAACAACATGCATTGCAAGTGCTATGGAAAAACGTGACCTGTTGATGTTTTTTGGTAGTTGAAGGTCTGATTAACTCTTTGCTCTGACCACCCTTAGGCTGGGATTTGACAATTTTGGGGGCAGGCTATGGGAGCCAGGGGATGCTGAGTATCATGGGAAGGACTGAACCTGGAGCCAGAGTACTTAAGTCTGAGCACTATCTCTACCATTTAATTCTCCGTGGGACTTTGAGTAAGTCACTTGTCCCTGGGCCTCAGTTTCCTCCTCTGTAAAATGAGGGGGGGTGGACTAGATGACCTCTGAGGCCCCTTCCAGCTCCAGGGTTAGGATTCTCTGATCCCAAGGTAGGCGAGAGATGAATCTGGGAGGCAGGTGGGGACCATCTCATAGGAAACATCCTTGCATTTACCATAGACTGAAGGAATCTTAGCTTCATCTCTCTGAATATGGCTTTTCCTTGCAAAGGGTGGATAATTCTGATGAATAAAAAGCTTTTATCTTTCCCAGCAAGCCTGGAGACTCTGAAGACTCATCTTGTATGCTGCTATTCTAATTCTATTTGAATTAGAAAAAATGTATGTAGTTCTAGCTTGTGAAATCCCTGAAGGTATATTTTCTTTCATTCTTTCTCCTGCTCATTCCCTCTGTCTCCAAAATTTGGACTGCAGTTATCAAACCATGTTTGGCATTTAACCATCTCTAGGCATCTTTTCTTCCCCCCTAAGGAGCTCTAGCTATGAATAGCTCTGATTATGCTCATTCTTACAGGTCGTTGTCATTAAAAACAAGAGTGAATCATAAATGATGTATCGTACTAAAGTTAAAAACAACAGAAATAACTCCCAAATGAATGGTGATTCAGAGAAGGGCCAGTTAAATTGTCCCTGCTCTGTGGAGTGGGGGAAACTGCAGAGGAGAGAATCAGCCTACACTTACATGGATGCAGATAGAAATTGGACCCACAGGTCCTGCCTGACATGTGTGGCCCATCAGAAGAAAACCACAGGAGAGAGTGTAATGAAGTAGACCTGGGTTCAAATTGAGACTCTCTCTCTTATACCCTGAGTGATCCCATGATTATGTGGCAGCTCAATTAAATTCAACCACCATTTGTTAAGGGTCTGCTCCTGTGCTTGGTCCTAGGGGTACAAAGGGGGAGGCGGGGAAGGAGACAGTTCTTGCTCTCAAGGAGTTCCCATTCTAGGTTAGATGGGCCAAGTGCTATATTGGCTCCCAGGACATATTTGTAGAATGATAAAAAGACACCAAGTATGCTGGGTAGATCATTTATGGAGGATTCATGGAAAGATAGAGGCAAGAAGTACACATATCAGAGCCACCATCAATGAATTCAGTGACCTGTTTAGGTCTTTATGCCTCAAGGCTATCGTGAGAAAACCACTCTTGACCTGGAATACATTGTACAGCACCTTCAGAAAGACAACATAGGATCTAAATCTAATTTAGGGCTCATCTAGCCCAATCTCTCATTTTTTCAAAGATAGGGAAACTGAGGCCCAGGTAAGTTGAATGATTTTTTCATGATTCCATAGGTAGTATTATTAACATAGGTAGTAGATTTGAACCTTGATCCTCTGGCTCCTGAATCAGGTCTATTTCCATTGTTGCAGTTTACTGAGTGTTCTTTCAGCTCTGGTCCAATGATTCTAGGAACCTATGTGAGTGCTTTTTCTTCCATGAATTCTCCCTAGATTAATTCAGAAATCTCTCCTTTCTTTGAACTTAATGGCACTGAATAAGTAAATAAACAAGGGTGGAATTGTCATTTTTATTATATTGGCTCAGCCTAACCATGAGCAACTAATATTTCTGCATTTTTTTTTACCTCTCTCTTTATTTATGTGAAAAGTATTTTGTAATTTTGTTCATATAGTCTCTGGGTTTATTTTGGTAAGTAGACCCCCAAGTATTTTACGTTGTCTGCAGTTATCTTAAATAGAATTTCTCCTTTCTATCTCTTCTTTCTGGGTTTTGTTGGTAATATATAGAAATGCTGTTGCTTTATGTGGGTTTATTTTATATTCTGCAATTTTACTAAATGCGTTAATTGCTTTGACTAGTTTTTTAGTTGATTCTATAGGGTGCTCTAAGTATACCATTTATCATCTGCAGAATTATATTTTTGTTTTCTCATTGCCCATTTTTATTCCTTCAATTTCTCTTCCTTGTCTTATTGCTATAGCTAGCATTTTTAGTACAATATTGAATAATAGTAGTGATAATAGACATCTTTGCTTCAATTCTGATCTTAATGGGAAAGCTTTGAATTTATCTCCATTATAGATAATGCTTATGAGCATCATCTTTGAAGGGCAAAGCTCAAACTTTGAATTCCAATGTGACTGAATGTTAAGTTTGCATTTGAGGCCACTTGATGGAACTACTAATGCCATGAGCATCCATCATGAGCCTTTGGAAAAAGTTCTAAGTTAGAAGAGCTGGATTGGGGTGCTGGTTCCCATAGCTAGGTGACTTAGGGTGAGTCATTTCTCCTTGCCATGCCTGTTCATTTCTAATATAAGGATAATAATCCTTGCCCATGATGATTTTGGAGGATTTTTAAAAGAGTCTGATGCAATAGTTAAATTTGATTCCCTTCAACAAATTGGTTTATTTGCTATTTTTCATACCTGACATTGCATTTACCAGCTCCATAGCTTAGTGCAGGCTATTCCCCATACCTAGAATTCTCTCCCTCTTCATCTCTTTACTACCTCTGTAACTTTGGGCAAGTCATTTAATTTTCATGAACTTCAATATTTTCATTTATAAAATCATTGTTGTTCAGTCATTTCAGTCATGTCTGACTCTTTGTGACTGAATTTGAGGTTTTCTTGGCAAAGATATTGGAGTGGTTTGCCATTTTCTTCTCAGTTCATTTAACAGATGAGGAAAATCAGACAAATATGGTTAAGTGATGTGCCCAGGTTCACACAACTAGGAAGTGTCTGAGGCTGGATTTGAACTCAGGAAGATGTCTTCCTC
This sequence comes from Dromiciops gliroides, assembly GCF_019393635.1. Lineage (NCBI taxonomy): Eukaryota > Metazoa > Chordata > Mammalia > Microbiotheria > Microbiotheriidae > Dromiciops > Dromiciops gliroides. The sequence continues at coordinate 286,241,701 of NC_057865.1, read as the reverse complement.
ATTCCAGGCCTGGTGCTCTTCCACCTGTGCAGTCTAGCTGTCCTCTATAAAATTAAGGGATTATAATAATCATTAGTTTAGAGTTAGTCCTAGAATGGATTGTAAAGGCACTTTACTCCAATCCCCTCCTTTTACAGAGGAGGAAACTGAGACACACCGAGAGAAAGTCAGTGCCCAATACTCTCTTCTATGATGTCTCCTAGGAAGCCTTTACTTTCTTCTAAGCTCAGCCCTTGTGTCACCTTCTATGAGAAGCCTGTTCTATTCCCTTCAATGACTAATACCTTCTCTTTTGCAAATTTCTTCGTATCTACTCTGTAAATGATTTGCGTTTAATTTCCCGTGTATATTTTGTTTTCTCCCAATAGAAAATAATCTCTTGGAGGACAAGGACGGTATCATTCTTTTCCTGATGTCTCCAGATCTTAGTAAAATGCCTGGCACACAGTAAAAGTTTGACAGAGCCATGTTGGATGGTTGTAGGCATATAGAGCCCCTCAGAGGCCCTCTAGTTGAGCCCAATCATTTTTCAGATGAAAAAACTGAGGTCCAGGAAAATTAGGTGGTTTGTCAAAGGTCACATAGGCAGTACATGTCAGAGGTTGGATTTGAACTAGAATCCTCTTACTCCCAAACCAATGTTCTTTTCCTTGTACCAGGGTGAATGAATGGATATAGAAGGCCCTATGCTAGGGTCTGAATAATACATGTGAAAGCCAGCTGTAAGCTGTAAAACCCAGTGAAATGCAATCTATTGTTATTCTAGACCTCGTGTTTGTTTGCCCTTTGCTACAGTGTTCACCTCCTCCCTATTGTGATTGCACATTTCCTTCTGAATACACCAGAAAAATGCTTCCCATTCCATTAGCATCTATATACACTCCTGGCCCTCGGTCCAAGCTCCCTGTGGCTCCTTCTTCCTCTTCTCTCCCCACCCTTTGGCAGCCATAATAAGCACATATGCCCACCTGGCCTCATGATTCACAAGAGCCTCAAGTCACCTCCTGCTTCGTCCTGGCGCTTAGGGGCAGGTGAAGGGTTCTCCTCCAGTGGATATAGTCAGCCAGCAACATGAACCCTGGAACAGTGTTGGATGTTCTAACTACATTAAGGCAGCAGCAGGATCAGCTGTAGATGTCATAGAGGAATGTGCCTGCCGACAGTGGCCTGACTCGTGGGGACCACACCATGTAGCTGCCTGCTACATGCTTGTATGGGGCTGTTGGAGACCAGGGATTTGAGGTGGGATGGGATGAGGGGAAACCACCAGTCTGCTGCAGTGTCTGATTTTGAAGGAACAATTCCCATTCCCTCTGGCCAAATGGTCCTTGGGCAAATAGACGGAATGGTGTTTGACCTGCTCCCCTTTCTCCTGCTTCTCCAGCTTCAAGTGGAGGTGCCATTGGGCAGGGATGAGGCCAGAAGACCAGAAGCTGGAGGGGGGAAAGAGAGGCCAAGACCATTCTTCTCTGGGCAGCCAATGCTTGAGCTAGCTGGACTTATTTCCTTTACTTGAACCTTTTCCAGAGTGGGGAGAAAAAGGATGTTAGCACCTGTGTCTGAATCAAAGGGCTGGACTCATGAATGGGCAGCTAGATGGTGGAGTGGTTAGAGCACCAGGTCAGGATTCAGAAAGATTCATCTTCCTGAGTTCAAATCTGGTCTCAAAAACTTAATAGCTCCGTGACCCTGGGCAAGTCACTTCATCTTGTTTGCCTCAGTTTCCTCATCTGTCAAATGAGCTGGCAAAGGAAATGGCAAAGAACCGCAATACTTTTGCCAATGTTAGGGGCCCGGGGTTCCTCAGAAGTCTTCTGGGGGAAATCAAGGAACCTTCTCCTGTAGAAACTAAACCAAAGGACAGACACATCTAAAGAGATAAGCAGCACCCATCTGGACTGAGATAACTCCAGGAAATGAAGATTCCAGTCTCCCCCACCCCTTGAGGAGACAACCCTATTAGGCATGGCTGCTGCCAAAGTGGCAGGAGGGGACCTAACAACCACTCCTTCCAACCCACCACCCAATAAGGAACTTTCCACAGGCAGATGATCGCTCCATCAGACCACCATCGTCCTCTACAAAAGTATCTGCCTGTCTCCTGCTGGAGGAGACACACCTCTGTGCCATGCCTTCTCCACATGAGAAGTCCAAGGACTTCTCTTTTGGTTTCCTTTCCCTAGCACCTAAATGAAATATTATTTTATTCTAATTGGATTTGTGTGCAAGAGTTGTAATTCTTTAAAGAGGAATTCTGAAGGATCCCTACCCCAACCCTCCTTCAATTCCCCCATAACATCAAGAAAACCCCAACTACGGTCATGAAGAGTCAGACATGACTGAAAATGACTGAATGACAGAGGACTCATGAATATTTTCTTTTCCTTCCATTTTTGGCAAAGTGGATAGAGTGTTTGGAATCAGAAAGACCTGGATTCCAACACTTGTCACTTACTAGATGTGTGATCCTGGGCATAAGATCATAGATCATAGATTTTGGGTCAGATGGGACCATAGTATACATCAAGCCCAAACTCTGCATTTCACAGATGAAGAACTGAAGCACAGAGAGGTTAATTAACCTGCCCAAAGTCACACAGGAGCAGAGCCCAGACTTGATATGAATTTACTTATCATTCTCGTTGCTTCTGGTTTTGCCCTTTGTGGGAAAAACAGAACAAGTGTAATTGTTCTCTCATATAATATCCCTTCAGATGCTGGAAGGCAGCTCTTTTGTTCCCTTGGAATCTTCTCCAGGACAAAGATCTCCAAAGTATATGGCATAGACTCAAAGCCCTCCTCTTTCCCTCTCTGGACCTCAGTTTCTTTACCTCTAAAATGAGGGAACTGGACTACATGGCCTCTGAGATACCTCCCAGCTCTTACCCAGTGGTCCTAGATCCCTCACTAGAACATCTGCCTTGTGTGTTTCCTCCAACACTCTAAGGTATGGGTTGCTTTTCCCCTTCAGTATACTTACCAGAGAAGACTCTTGACTTTTTCTTTTCTATGGAACAAAGCAATAATACCATCAGGAAGGGCTCTCAGTTCCTGAGAAACAGAACCTCTGAGGGATGAATCTTTGAGGATTTAGCTTCAACTGGAAACATTTAATATCATGGGAAGAGAGTTAAAGTTAAAATGATAATCACTTTCCAAATTGCTCCAGCTAGAGGGATAATGGGAAGGAAGCAGTCATTGGGGGAGAATTCCATTTGTACCACCTCTCCATTCCTAGCCTCCCTGGGAGAGCATTTCTACATCCTTATGCTCAGAAAGATTTCCACTGTTATCCCCAGGTCAGATGGAGAGCAGAAATGAACCATGGAACAGGAAGTGATTTGCTAGATGGGGCACTTAGCCTCATCTGGAAGACTTTCTGGATGTTCTCAGGAGTGAACAAAAGTCTTCTCTGAGAATGGAGAGTGAGAGGGCCTCCTCAAGGAGGATTTCTTGCAAGGCTCTTCATTCTTTGAAGCCCATTAATGTTTGTTGGGGAAAGACAACTGGATTGGCAATCAGGAGGCTTGGGGTTTTTTTCCTCAAGTGATTAACTCCATGGGTGTTCTCAGGCAAATTACTTCCCCTTACTGGGCCTCATTTTCCTTATCTGTAAAAGTAAACAGGTTAGACTAGGTGATCTCCAATGTCCTTTGTAGCTGTGACATCCCATGATTCTGTTAAGTTGACACATACCTACTTTGACTATTCCAAAGAATGTCTAATGAAAACGACTTCCACACCTTTCCCCATTCCTTTGCAGTGATGGGAGCCCCATGAGGAAGGAGCACTGCACACCACAGACGGAGGAACATTGCACAGTGTCAGATTTGTCAATGGATTGATTGCTTTTGCTGGATATTTTTTCTCTTACTCTTTCAAAGAATTCTTTGTTATAAGGAATGGCTATCTAGGAAGAAAGAAGAAGAGATACATGTGGGAAATCTATATCACATATCAGTAAAAATCTATTTTAAAAACATCTCCCATGACTGAATTGGGGTTCCTCATTCTCATTTCAGTTCAGTTGAGTTCAATTTTGCTTTAATTAAGGGTATGCTATGTTTAAAGGGCTGTGATTGTGATTGATTTAATTAGGTATATCCTATGTTTAAAGGTCTGTTGCTGGGACTGTGGGCTGGATCTGTGGTTTCATTCATGTTGGGAATTCCCAGTGAGAAAACTCCCTCCACTGATGCAGGTCAGCACCTTCCCCAAAACTTCTCTTCTTAGGGAAATGTCCCTCTTAAGGACACTGAGAAGTCAAAATAGCCAGGATGTGTCAGAGATCAGAGAGGGGACACAAAGTCAAAATTAGAGCTCACCTCTGGCCTTAAGGAGATTATATTGTACTGGAGTAGAGGAAGGTTGTCACTTATATGCAGAGGGGCAAAAGACCATTTGAAGAAAGAAAGCACCAATAACTGGGACTCTGAGGGATTGTGGTGGGATATGGTTCATCTGTTTTGAGTCAATGTAGCTAGGGGAATGAAAGCTAACTTGGAGTCAGAGGCTCAATATGACCTCAGGCAAGTCCCTTCCCTTCCCTGGGCCTCAGTTTCTTCATCTGTAAAATGGTGGATCTCTTCCCATGCTTAATCTATGACTCTTAGGCCACTTCCAGCTCTGAGTCTATGCTCTTACAACTTTTGTGGGACTGGGTTGACATCCCTTGCTTCCTTCCGCTTTCAAGTATATGTGATGATTACAAATGTGAGAGACATGGTTTATCATTTATTAATAGGACAGCAGGCTATTAATAAAAAGATGGTCTATAGGCTGTGTCTCTTAGACACAAGACTCCTAATGGTGGTGGGGATCACAGTATATATGCCCATCTAACTGTAGAAGGTCCATCACATAGCAATCAAATCTGATTGGTTGGCATGATTGGAGTTATTAAAATGAAGTCTGGGGATACGTCACTTAGTTCACTCAACTCTTGGTCAAGATGACACCAGGGGAAAAATATAGAACCTCCACCCAAGCAGATCAGAGCAAAATTGTTTCCAGGTAGGTGTGGTTTGTGGAGGCTAAATCTCATTGGTAAAGTCCTCCAGTTATCTAGATTAATTGGGGTGGGGAGCATTTCCACCCAAGATTCTCTGTAAATTTGGGTTGGGTTTGACCCAGATGAAGAGACTCAATGGAGTCTTTTCAGGAGAACTGGATTAAGGAGTGGGAGAGGGGAGAAAGGACTAAGAAAGAAGGGGAGGTCGATGGGTCCCCCAAGATATCGATTATGAATACTTATTTCCCACATGTATGTGGGTTGAGAGATCCTTCTTGGTTCTCAAATAGAGACGCAAATCTTGTGCAAAACCTGTAGTAATGGGGCAGCTAGGTGGCACAGTGGATAGAGCAGCAGCCTTGGGGTCAGGAGGACCTGAGTTCAAATCTTGCCTCAGACACTTGACACTTACTAGCTGTGTGACCCTGGGCAAGTAACTTAACCCCAATTGCCTCACCAAAACAAAAGAAAACCAAAAACCTGTAGTAAGACTGAAATTAAGTTCTATGATGACTCTACTCAATACCTTGAGATGTGCAAGTTAATAATAATAATAATAATAATAATAATAATAACAACAACAACAACAACAACAACATTTATGTTGTCTTCTCATGTGCCAGGCACTATGCTAAATGCTTTACACATATTATTTCATTTGATCCTCACCACAAACATGGGAGGTGGTAGGTGCTGTTATTGCCCTCATTTTACGGTTGAAGAAATTGAAGCAGACAAAGGTTAAGTGACTTGCCAGGGGGTTATACAGCTGTGAAGTGTCTGAGGCATAATTCGAACCCAGGTCTTTACTCCAGGGTCAGTGCTCTATCCACTGGACAACCTAGTTATCTTTGTGCTTCTGTGGCTTCTGTGTGGCAATTTGAGCCATTGGAGGTGATGCAGATGGCTTTAATAATACTGAGGACTACAGATTTTTAACAAGTTGCTGATAATTTAAGGAGGCAGCATGATAGAGAAGAAAGACCAATGGCTATAGGCTATGCAGACCTTGGTTTGAATCTCTGTTCTGTCCCTGACTTATTCGATGACCTTGGCTAAGTCACTCTACCTCTTTATCCCCATATTTCCTCCTTTGTTAGATGAGGAGGTTGGACTGGTTTGGGCTTTGTCCTTGGGATGAAGTTAAGGAGAACAGATTGGGTTCTCACCTGTGACCGCCTCAAGGAGAGAAATTGATTCATTCTTGGCTTAGTGTCTCTAGTGCCTAGCAAAGTATCTGCTATACAGTAAGTGCTTAATAAATGTTGATTGTTTAATCTCCCTCACTTAGCACTACGTCAAGCATGTAGTATGCCAATAAATAAATGTTTTCTGATTAATTTTACCAACTAAAAAAAGAAGAAAGCAAAACAAATGTAACCATACATAGCTTGCATTAACAGAGGTAGAGAGTGAGGGCTAATATCTTAAACTATCCATGTCCAGAATAGAACTCATGATCATGGAATCATAGACTAAGAGCTAGAAGGGACCATGGAGGACATCTAGTCCAACTCCTTCAATATGCTGATGAGGTCCACGGAAGGTTTGTAACTTTCCCAAGGTCACTTTGTTTAGTTTTGTTTGTTTTGTTTTTTGTTTTTGCAGGGCAATGAGGGTTAAGTGACTTGCCCAGGGTCACACAGCTAGTAAGTGTCAAGTGTCTGAGGTCAGACTTGAACTCAGGTCCTCCTGAATCCAAGGCCAGTGCTTTATCCACTGCACCATCTAGCTGCCCCCCAAGATCACTTTAAAAAGTTATTGATATCTTTTGTTTTTATATACGTGGGGGATAGAGCCATATAGGGAACTCCCTTGGGAGGAAAATCTCTCCATTGATTGAGGTTGGCACCTTTTCTGCAACATAGAGAATTCTTAGAGAGCAGTGAGAGGTGAAGTATTTTGTCCAGGACCACACAGCCAGTATGTGGCAAAGGTGAAACTTGAACTTAGGTCCTCTGACTCTAGACAGCGTTCTTTCCACTGCAGCCTTCCCTCCTCCAAAATTTTCACTTTTTTGAGGTACCATTATAATTTTAGTTACTGTTTCCCAGATTCAGCATCTTCTTTAACCTTTCCCTCTCTCTTGCCCCCATATCCAATCACTTGTAAATACTAGTATGTAACCCTGGGCAAGTCACTCAACCCTATTTGCCTCAGTTTCTTCATCTGTAAAATGAGCTGGAAAAGGAAATGGCAAACCACTCCCGAATCTTTGCAAAGAAAACCTCAAATGGGGTCATGAAAACTTGGACACAACTGAAATGACAGAACAGCAACACCCCTTATCCAGTCACTTGTAAATTCTCCTTCTGCTGACGTGTACTCCTCTTCCATTCCCATGTAGAATCTCATTCAGCTCTTCATCGCCTCTTGCCAAGACTATTGTGGTAGCCTCTCATTGGTCTCCCTGTTCCCCATGTCTCCTCTACATAATTCAGCCATAGCATTGATGCTCCTAAACTGCCAAGCTGATGAAATCAATTCTTTACTCAGAATCTTTAGGAGCTTCCTATGATCATTCAAGTAAAGTACAAATTTCTCATACTAATATTTCAAGCCCTTTACAATTGTCCTCTTCAGTCATTTTGTATTCATCTCCACGAACTCAGTTGTTCAGTGGGCTGCTTAGCCCACTCGCTTTTTCGTGTACGTGGTATTTTATCTACTTCCTCCAAACCTTTGCAAAGGCAATTCTCCATATCTGGAATTCCCTCCCTCCTCATCTCCAAATCCTAGAATCCCCAGCCTCCTTTGAAACTCTTATTAGATGCTAGCTCTTAAAACAAGGCATTTTCAATTCCCTAAGAAGTTAGTTAGCTATCTTCCTCTCCCTCTCCCTTCCTCTCTCCCTTCCTCTCTCTCTGTCTCCCTCCCTCTCCTTTTCCCTCCCTCTCCCTTCCTCTCTCCCTTCCTCTCTCCCTTCCTCTCTCTCTGTCTCCCTCCCTCTCCTTTTCCCTCCCTCTCCCTTCCCTGTCTCTTTCCCTCCTTCTCTTTCTTTCTTCTCTTCCCCCTTTCCCTCTCTCTTCACTCTCTTCCTTTCTCTCCTTCCCCCTCACTCCCCTCCCCTCCCTCCCTCTCTTTTCCCTCCCTTCTTTTCTCTCCTCTCTTCCCCCTTCTCCCGCTCTTCCATCTCCCTCTCCCTCCCCTCTCCTCTTATCCCTCTCCTTCTCCCTCTCTTTGACCTCTTCTCCCCTTTTTCTCACTCCCCCCAATATTTTCTACCAATTTGACCGTGGGCAAGTTTCTTCATCTTTCTGAGCCTCAGTTTCCTCATCTATAAAACAGGGATTAGTACATGCCTCCTACCTACTGCACAGGAGTATTGGAAGATAAACTATTTTGTTCAGCTTAAAGTTATAGAACTATGAGTTAACTCAATTTTTATAATTGTCTGTATGGTGTTGGATGTTGGGAGTGATCAAATCCTTTCTTTTAGAATCACCTGCAACTCCCAACCTTCTGTGGTAAGTTCCTGGGAAATATTTGCTTTATTCCCACTCTTGTTCTGTCTCCCAAGAAAGAGCTCAAATCCTAAAGTTCTTTCTGCTGTTTTTATACTTTGATGAATGAAGGAGTGAAAAAGGAAGTTGTTAAATGTTGATTGTGTGCCAAGCACTGTGCTAAGCCAGGGGGACACAAATAGAAAAGCGATACAGTCTTTGGCTGCCAAGGAGCTCACACACAAATTGGAAGAGTCAATGACATATATAAGAGTTTACCCATGGTGTGCATGGAAAGGCACTGAAGTCCAAAGAAGACCACAGTGGACTGGTTGGCAAGTACCAGCACCCTGAGGGGGCGTTGACAGGTAGTACTGCCCAAGGGTCTGGAGGATACAAAAGAAAGGCAGATGGAATACTCAAGAGGAATTTAATGATGCAGTGACTTGAAGGTGCTATCTATCTATCTATCTATCTATCTATCTATCTATCTATCTATCTATCTATCTGTCCGTCCGTCCGTCCGTCCGTCCACCCATCCACCCATCCATCCACCTACCTACCTACCTATCTACCTATCTACCTTCCTACAACCAGGATAGTATAGTGGAAAGTTCAATGGATTCATGGTCAGAGGACCTTGGTTCAGTTCTTGGCTCTGTTTCTTACTACTTGTGTGTGTGTGTGTGTGACTTTGGGAAAGTCACTTAGTCTCTCTGTGCCTCAGTTTCCTCATCTGTAAAGTGAGAGGGTTGGATTAGATAATCCCTTATATCTCTAGATCTCCCTTCAGCTTCTAGTGTCTTCCCTCTAAAGTTACCTTTCATCAACTCTATAAGATTAACCCTTCTGTCTGTCTGTCTGTCGGTCTGTCTATCTGTCTCTCTCTCTCTCTAATGTAAGTTGCTTTAAAGTAGGGGTCTGTTTTTTGCCTTTTCTTTGTATATCCAGGAGGGTTTAGCACAGTAGCTGGCATGCAATAAATGCTTGTTAATTCACTGATAATTTTGTAGCTGTTGATTCATTATTGGCCCTTTGATTCTAAGATCTATGATCCCAAGTGTCAGAGACAAGTTTCAAACTCAGAACTCCTTCCTCTAAATCTTGAACTAGGGTTAGGTGGATGATAAGAGTAGGGACTGACTTGAATTTTTCAAAGGTTTCCCAGGCCCTCACCTCTATTTCTGTGTTGTTTTTTCTTCCTCAGATTTAATCTGTTTCCTAGGAAATATGTCCTTGACCAATACCATTTGTTTCTGCAGAGCCAATTTCCTGGCAGCCTCCTCTACATAATTTATTTATCGTCATCAATGACTCTCTGGTTCTCTAGCTTATCGTACTGGTCCCATTCACCTCTTGTCCTTCACTTCATTTTGGATTCCACTCAAGGCTCACCACCCCCAGGAAGCCATCCCTTATTAATCCTTTCCAGCCCTATTTCCCAAGTGAATACATCCTCATATTTAATACATACCCTTGAATGCGTTGGAATATTATTTTATGAAATCTTTACTTTTTTCATTTGTTTGATCTCCCCATCTAGATTGCTCAAGATCAGGCACTCTCTATCAATATGTTCTGGATCTACCCAAAACACGTAGAAAATTCTTCTGCATACACTTGAGTTTCTGCAATGCTATTGACTAATGATCTACCTTTTTTGTTGTTGTTGTTCCATTAAACAGCTCTTTATTTGGTACTGATGGCCATGTTCTGCTAGTCCCTCTGGATCCAAGAAACTTTTTCAGTCTTTAAAAAATGGCTGATAGAAAACTGAGAGAAAAAATAATTAGCCAAAGGAAGTAAAAAAAAAAAAAGCTCTATAAATTGTTAGGCATTCTTACAAAGATGTCCTCTTGAGAATGCAAATTACCATAAATACCAAGGTATTAGAACACCAGGGAGATATAAAAGCAAGACAAACTGAGAATCAGCAAAAAAAAAAAAAAATCTTTGGCAGTCTCAGACACATTTCCTTCCTTTGAGGAGAGAGTGGGCCCGAGTTGGTTTCATTTACCAGCTTTTCTTTCTCCCACTCACACTCCATTGCCATTTATCCAAAATGAGACAGTCTTTCTTTAGGGTGGTCAAAGCTGAGCCTACCCATTGCTCATACTATAGATGGATGGCACCATGCTAGCCAGCCTGTGACAGCAATATGGAGAGGTTGGAAGGAAGGAGTTGGCTTTCTGTTTGGTCCTGAATCTTTTCTCCTGAAGAGAGGCTGTGGAATAGAGTGAACACAAGAAGTAGCAGGCTTGAACCCAGTATCATGCTTTGTCTATCTGTCTGACTGGGAAAATAGCTTAAGGTTTAAGGTTACTAATTTGTCAAATGAGGATTTTGTAAGATTACTTTCACAGGGTCGTTATGAGGATCAAATGCAATAATGAATACAAAACACTTTCCAAACCCCAAAGATATAAATGTCAGCAGTTATTATTCTGATGGAACCCATTTAAATGGGTACACTTTGATGGACCTGTGAATTTATTGATGTAGATAGCCCCTTCAATGATGTACATTGCAACCCATTCTTGCCTTCTTATTCTAACTCTTGCCCATGTTATCCCATAACTCCTTCCACAAGGGGTCCACTCAATATGCTGAGGGCCTTCCTCTCAATCTCTAGATCATTCATTGTGTGTGTAACAACAGAGGACACAGACTGTCCATCACGTATCCCTTGCTCTCCCTATGCAGATGTGCAACACCTAGGAAGAAAGAAAGGAAGATCTAAATCTTGTGTAGAGAATACAAACCCAGAAGCTTCAAGAAGATTAGTAGGTCTTAGATGAGAAAGAGAAGAAGGACCTGAATTCTAAACTGAATTTGGGATGAATTCCTTAGTGCTAAGAAAATGGAGGACACAACACAGGGCCACTTGCCAGGAAGTTCTGAGCAACTGACTACTGAATAACAACTTTTGTCTTTTTTTTTTTTTTGGTGAGACAGTTGGGGTTAAGTGACTTGCCCAGGGTCACACAGCTAGTAAGCATTAAGTGTCTGAAGCCAGATTTGAACTCAGGTCCTTCTGAATCCAGGGTCTATCCACTGCACCACCTAGCTGCCCCTTGTCTTTTTTTTTAATGGCAAACTTCTGGGGAAATGCAAGATGAGTGACAAAAGAGTCACAGGTACAGAATGCTAGAAAATGAAAGGCAGGACTTGGAACCTGGATTTGATTTCTGTTTGACATTTCATAGCCATGTTAGCATGGTGAAGTAAGTCATCTGAGCTCTCTTAGCTTTGGTTTCCTCCCCTGTCAAGGGAACATAACATAGTGTGGCACAATGGAGAGAGCACTGAATTGTGAGTCAGAAGATCGGGATTCATATCTCAGCTGTGCCACTATATGTCAAACCACTTCATCTCTATGGGTCTCAGTTTCCTCAACTGCAAAATGAGGAGTTGGTATGAAGACCCCTAACTTGTAGCTCCACATCACGACTTCCTTAGACCCCCATTTCCTCCTCTGTATTGGCCTAGATGATGTCTGAGGTCTTTTCCAGATCTTTATGTTTATTTTTGTCTAAGTTTGGGACCCTACCACATCAGAGAGTGAACTGCTTGAAAACCTTTTGTCCTTTTCCCTTTTGGGCTTTCTTTGTATTCCTAGTGCGTAGCCCAGTGCCTGGCACATCGTAGGCATTTACTAAATTCTAGTTGACTGCCTGGGTACTTAGCTCATAGGGTAACTGTGACAATTACATTAGGTAAGGTTCATAAACCAGTTTGCATCTCCAGGCATTCAACTGATGTCAAGTATTATGGTGCAAAGAGAACTAACTCTGTCTCTGGAGGTAAAGGACCTAAGTTCCCCTCTTGCTTTTGGTACTTACTACCTCTGTAACCCTGGGTAGATCATACCATTCCTTTAAGCCTCAAATTCTTTATGTATAAAATGAAGGAATTGCATCTGAGGTACCTTCTCATACTAGTGTTAGGATCCTCAGATCCTGAGTTACTTTCCCTATGTCTCTCTCTCTCTCCTCTTCTGTAAAATGAGGGTCAAGTGGCCATTGCATTTTCTTTGGTACTAAATCTATGATCCTATTATAAGTTTTCCCAAATAGACAGATAAAACTCTCTAGGGGGGGTACATGTTTTAATACAAAACATTTCTGAGTGAGAAAGTTGAAATCTGGGGAAACCACTTCTAGAACTAGGCCACATGCTGGTCTCTTGGATTGAGACTGGGGTTGCCCTCAAAAAAGATGGACCAAGAGGTTTAGTTTATATGATCTATGGTAAGTGCTGCTAAGTGCAGGCTGCAAGTTTGGACGAGGTTGAAGGATCATGTGTAACTAAGAAAATCCAGCCCAGTTTACAATTTTTTATTAGGCACGAGCCTAGTAAGTGTCAAGGGTATTCACTAGGGATAGAAAGAGCATTTTGCTTTGTAAATCCAAGGGCAGGAGCCATCAACCTCTGCTTGCCCGAGTAACCCCAGCTTGGTATTGTTTTCAGTGAATCAGAAATAAAAGGGTTCCCTTTGGCCTCACCCCTCTGCACAGTCCACTTGCCCTCTTCTTATCCCTGGAGTCTAAATCAACTTCAATTTCTATGTCTGGCAGCTGAGACATCTGCTGGTTTTTTCTACTGGGATTCACCATCCAGCTGGGTCTCTCTGACATCCCAATAAAGGCAGTAATCTTAAAGGGAAAAACAGCTTGATAAAAAAAAAAACAAATGCCAACAACAATGGAAAATCAGTAAATGCAAGATCTGGTGAGGACTCTAATGCTCTTGCACAGATACTTTGCTGACCTGTTTAGCTTCCAGTTGGCATCTTAGCTGCCACTCTTAGTCATCTTTGCCGTTTTCTTTGTTGGTCCAATTTTTTGGGAAAGCAAACTATAGGGAAAGGGCTCCTTTAGAATTATTTTAAAATTAAGTTTTAAAATCATCACACATATTTCTTCTTCTTCTCATCCTTCCTCCCCCACTCCTGGGAAAATTTCTTTTTCTCCTCCAGAAAATATGCATAGTCAAATAAAATAAATTCTTATATTGGCTGTGTCCAAAAATATGTTTCGTTCTTTACATTTAGTCTATTATCTCTCTGTCAAGAAGTAGGTAGAATTCTTCCTTATCAATCCTGTGCAATTATGATCAGAATTCTTAAGTATTTCAGAATTGTTCATCTTTATGATGGTGTTATGATATAAATTGTTCTCCTGATTCTGTTCACTTCATTTTGCATCAGTTGGTGCAAGGATTTTCAGGTTTTTTTTTTTCTGGAATGATTTCATTTCTTACTTTGCAATCATGTTTATTTATAATTGTAATCCCCTACTACTAACATTTCATTGTCTTGGGAAGGAGCAGGGAACAAGTCATGATTCTACTGTTTGATATTGGTCTCATGCACAAAGCTTAAGAAGATAGTTCTGCGATCAGAAATTAGATAGGGGGGCAGCTACCTGGTGCAGTGGACAGAGTCCTGGAGTCAGGAGGACCTGAGGTCAAATCTGGCCTGAGACACTTGACACTTACTAGATGTGTGACCCTGGGCAAGTCACTTAACCCCAATTGCCTCAAAAAAGAAAGAAAAAAAGAAGGAAAAGAAATCAGATAGGAAAAGAGTCAAGACTGAGGAAAGGGATCTACTCAGGGCCAGACGTGGTAGAGGATGTGGTAGGAAGATGCAGGGAGCCAGAGGAGAAAAAATTTTGGCTGTGGAAAGGATCCCTCTCCCTAGATCTGATAAGTACACGATTCTGCTGCTCCATCAGTGATGATCACATAATGAGGTATGATTGGGGTCCTATACAACTCATCCTCTGAGGCACCTGGGAAATGTCTGAGGTCAAGTTCAAACTCAGGTATTCTTGGTTCTAGGTGCAGTATTCTATCCACTGTCTTCACCTAGCTGCCTATCATTAGCAGTCAACAACAACAAAAAAAGATGATTGGCAATTAGCCATTTTGGAATCATCAGTTATCTGGAACAACTGCCTAGAGAGCCTTATTTCTAAAGGACATTGTGAAATGGCAGCCTGGAAAATCTTGTCTTCACACACAAGATTCATGTGCCTGAGAGTAGCTACAGAATGTCACTTCTGCCACCAAGACTACCACCATTACCATCACTGAGGCACACCCCAAGTCTATAGCTATTCCTTAAGGAGATAGAGGTGAGGTGGTCCTGCAGACTATTAAGAATCAGGGGTCTGAGATCCCCTTGGACCTCACAGAGAACTTTCTTTGGGCCTACCTAATTCACTTATATATTACTGAGTGTCACAACTTTCTGTGTCTTATTTGTTTACGGCAAGGGCTGTATCTTACCCGAACTTTGTATTACCCTCCCCTTCCCCCTGCCCCTCCACTCTTTGTCAAATGAAGGACTCCACACACAGATACATAAACAAAGTTGATTATTGGCATTGAGTTTAGATTATTTCTTTATGGATTGCTATCCAATGGTGTTTGGTGTCTAGACCCCCTCCAACTAAGTTGTCAATATTAATTTCATCCAAGGTCAGCCGGTTGGGCTTTGGATACAAGGGAAGAAGGGTTTTACTCATAAATATCCCTGGGATATTCTTCTTTGTGTTTAGGTAGCTCTGAATGGACCGAGGAAAAGATCCTTATCTGGTGCATTGAGTTGTTGACTACTACTAATGAGAGTAGACTTCAGATTACTCTGTAGACTCAGAATCGACAGCATTCTTTACAAGGCCCAGTCAATGTCCTTGCAGCAAAGTATAGGGCAGGGTGGGAGGTGTTTGGGGAAGAAACTGTGTCTGGTCCACATCACATAATTCTCATCTCTGATTCTCCAGGCTGGGTATTGTTTTCACCAGGGAGAAGCAGACTGTGGTATAGTAAAGAAAAGACAAACTTTTGACTTAGATGGCCTGAGTTCAGATTTTGGACTTGATACTTACTTCCCATGGGAACAAGTCCAAGTGCAAACATTTCACTGGGCCTCAGTTCCCTCATCTCCAAAAAGAGGGAGGGGTTGTATTCTATGCCCCTGAAAGGCCTTTCCTTCTCTAATACCTGACTCTGTTTGCCTACTTTTAGAGTGAACTCCATGGAAAATCCACAAAGATTCACGTCCCTTTTGGGGAGGTAGAAGGAATGTTTATAGAAGAGAAGGACTTATTCCTTCTAGTAATTTAGATATGGAAAGAGAATCCGTTTCTCACAGTTTCATTTTCCAGACATTACTGAGACCTGCTATTTCATATCTCTAAGGAACCATTTAATCTTGGATCAGTCTCTTCATCTCCAGCTCCTGCTGATAGTAGGAAGGTTCAAACTCATTCACTATTGGGTCATGCTATTGACTTCTGTCACCTAACCCCCCAAACTAGTTACTTTTCAGAGAAGAAAAGGTTGAGAGAGAGGCAGGGGGTGTTCCTAGGCTTGGCCTCACAAGTACTAACTGTGTTGCTTTACCAGGTAGATTGGGTGGGTGGGGGATGCTGATTACTATTTGGTCAATTTTCTGCCCTTTGACATAGACATCTCAGCACTTTGTTTTAAGTGTTAATAGAAAAGAATAGACTGTATTACTTGATCTCTTGAATTTTCTAATCATTAATCAGACAAAGAGGCTTGATTTTAGTAAGGCAGACCTTCAAATTTATTTAGCTCTCTGTGAACTCATAGATTTAAAATCAGAAAGGACTGTCTAGATCAATGGCATCAAACTAAAAAAGAAACAGGGGCCACTAAATTGTATCTAAGGATCCCAGTGGAACCATATTGCCTTTGTTGTTGTTGTTGATCAGCTGATTCACTCATGTCTGACTCTTTATGAATCCATGGACCATAGCTGTTCATAGGGTTTTCTTGGTAAAGATACTGAAATAGTTTGCCATTTCCAGTGGATTAAAGCAAACAGAGGTTAAATGACTTGCCCAAGGTCTCACAGCTATTAAGTATCTGAAGCCAGATTTGAACTCAGGTCTTCCTGGCTCTAGGTTCAGCACTCTCTCCACTGAGTCAACTTGCTGCCACCATATTGACTTGAGCAAACCATATATTGATATTATGTACATTTTATTGTGTTTTTATTTCTTTTGTTAAATATTATTCCAGTTACATTTTTTTTCCTGATTGAAGCTACGTTTGGGAATGCTGGGGGCTACATGTAGCCTGTGAATTGTGTGTATGATCCCTCTGTTCTAGATCATAAGGTCTGAGGTTTAGAGCTAGAAGGGGCCTTAGAGGACAACTGGTCCATTTCTCATTGTACAGAAAAAGATATTGAGACACAAAGAAATTAAACAATTTGTCCAGGGTCACACAGCTAGGAAGTAGCAGAATCACTTAGTCTAATGAGCTCATCTTGTTGAGGAGGACTGAGGTGTAGACAGAGGAAGGTGACTTGGCCAAGATCACATAGGTACTAAGTATCAGACCTGAGACTTCAACCACTGTGGATCAGCAGAAAGAGCTCTGTTTCTGGAATCAGAGGATTTAGGTTCAAATCTTGCTTATGATATGTACTATTTGTATGACCTTAGAAGGTCACTTAACTTTCTTGGGCCTCAGTTTTCTCATTTGTAAAATAAAGGGATCAGACTATCTGATCTCTGAGCTCACTTTTAACTCTTTTTTTTTTAAGTGAGGCAATTGGGGTTAAGTGACTTGCCCAGGGTCACATAGCTAGTAAGTGTTAAGTGTCTGAGGCTGGATTTGAACTCAGGTCCTCCTGACTCCAGGGCCGGTGCTCTATCCACTGAGCCACCTAGCTGTCCCAATATGTGCTCTTTTTTAACCCCTTGATCATAGATAGAATCACTCACTTCTTTTAAGTGCCATCTTTTATGTGAAAACTTTTCTTATCCCCCAGTCTCTAGGGAGTGCCCTTTGTCCCTAACTACCCATCTTGATCAATTAACTGTTGAGGTAAATAAGACTTTGAAATGTGCTGAGTGCTTTCCTCACAGTGTGCACCTATCTCCTGAAGAGACATCCCATTAAGATGAATGATAAGTGGGAGGTGGTGATTTCAACCACCGTGGCAGAGAGGACAATGATTCTAGTTCTTGACCAGGCCCATCAGATCCGTTTGTTACCTTTGATATCACAAGAAGGAAGCTGCCAATTAGTAATCTTTTATGGGACAGGATGAAAGTTTCTAATGTGCACACTTCCAGGCATCAATGATTTTTTTTTAAAGGGAAAGGGCAGAATCCTCAGTCTAGAGTTGGACTCAATGCCATCTAGTCTAACCCCTTCATTTTATAGATTGGAAACTGTACTTGCCCAAGGTCACATAGGACCCAAGGATCAGAGGTGTGTTGGGGGCACAATGCCTGCACTCCAGTGTTTCCACAGTAGCTTGGTTCCCAAAACGTCTTTTTTGTTTTTATTTTTTTTTCTAAACAACCATAACCTTTCATTTCCCATCATACAGGAAGATACCCAATCTGCCTTTATCTAGGGATGGTTTTTTGTTGGGAGGGAGGTTCCAATTTGGTGGTAAACTCAGTAAATGATGTAGGGAAGCCACTTGCCCTCTACAGACCTCAGTTTCTCTATCTGTAAAGTATGGGAGCTGGAGTCAGCAATTCCTAATGTTCCTTCTGGATGAAATCTTCAAAGATTCTGTGATGTGAGAGAGGCTATAAGATTAAAAACTCCTTTTCAAACCTTTTGTACACTTTTTCCTCTCTCCTTTCCTATCCCATCTTTTTGTCTTTAATTCCTTCTGGTTTTCTATTTCAGCACTTTTAATTATTGCCACTACCTTCCTCTAAGCTTTAGGGTAGACCTACATCTTACACTGGTGTGATCAAAGTGTGTGTGTGTGTGTGTGTGTGTGTGTGTGTGTCACATCTTGTATAAGATGAAATAGAGGGAGGGAGAGAGGAGAGGAGAGGAAAGAAGAGGTTGTGTCATGGGAGAGGAGGAGAGGAGACAAAGTAGAGGAGAAAGAGGACAAGAGAGGAGAGGAAGACAAGGGGAGAGGAGAGGGAAGGAGAGAAGAGAAAGAAAAGAGAGGAGAGGAGGAGAAGAGAGAAAAGAGGAGATGAGGGGAAAAGAGGTGAAAGGAGAGGAAGAGGAGAGAGGAGACAAGATGAGAAGAGAAGAAAAAAGAGAAGAGGAAAGAGGAGAGGAAAAGAGGGGAGAGAAAGAAACTGAGGAAAGAGAGGAAAAAGGTCACAATGGCAGAGGATGGGCCATGGGGTGATCAGGATAGAATCTAGGCAAAATAGCTACATCTTAGAAACTTGTCTTATTAGCAAGGTGATGGGTCCCAAATTGTGTAACACTAACTGGAGTGTGGGTAAATTTTACATAACTTGCTCTCCCTGTCTGTACCTTTTCTTCCTTTTTTAAGCATTCCCTCTTTCATGTAGGCATCAGGTCATAAAGACACTGGTCTCTCAATTTGGGGAAGAAAACAATCCAATCACTGAATTCCCATTAAAGTATTAATGAGCCCAGCATCTAAACTTGTCCCTATTTCCTGAAGTGACTCTGTCACTGCTAGAAGCAGCCCTTTTTTGTACCTGCCTTTCCTTTCTTGCATGTAAATAATATCTCTGCTGACTCTATCTGAATGTCAAGGGTGTATAGTTAATATACCAAAAACTTACCACAGAGGGGAAGAGAAAGGTAGACACTTTATTGAAAACATTCATTCTCCCTAGATGTCTCCAGAAGTCCCTGAAAAGCTGCAGGTGCTGTTACATAAGACAGGAAGACTGGCTGAAACTCTGGAGTGGATTCTTAATTAAGACAGGACTTCTACTTCAGCTGGGGAAGAGCCAGGCTCTTTTGGAATGACAGCAAATTAATGTTGCAATAACAACCACAATGCTATTAAATTGTTCACTCCCCTTGACTCAATCCTACCATCATTGGGCACATACTTAAAAGGGGTCAAGGCAGGGAAAGCAAAGAAATGGCCACACATGCAAAATATTCCTAGCAATATTTCTTTCTTTCTTTTTCTTTTTTTTTTGGTGAGGCAATTGGGGTTAAGTGACTTGCCCAGGGTCACAAAGCTAGTAAGTGTTAAGTGTCTGAGGCTGGATTTGAACTCGGGTTCTCCTGACTCCAGGGCTGGTGCTCTATCCACTGTGCCACCTAGCTGCCCCCTGCAATATTTCTTTAAGGCAACCCTAAACTAGAAAAAAAATGTGTGCCTATCTTTGGGGAATGACTGCTCAATCAACGATATGTTGATTTTATGGACTATTGTTATGCCAGAAAGATAATTATTTGGGAGAATTAAGGGAAGCTTGGAAAGACTTATAGGAACTGATACAGTGAAGTGAGCAGAACCAGACCAATGGAAACAACGGCCATGATAAAAAAGGAAAATAACTTTGAAGGACATCATTACTCTGATCATTGTTGAGACCAAAAGTGTAATTGTAGAGGATTGGTGGCAAAGAAACCTCCCTGCTCTCTGCAAGAGAGGTGGTGGATTATGGCTTGCAGAATGTTGCAAACACTACCAGGCATGATGGATGTGTAAGTTTGTTTTGCCTAACTTTTCCTTTACTATAAGAGATTCTCTGAATTTCTGAAGTTTCTTCTAGCTCTGTAATTCTATGATCTATTCCTCATTGCTAATAAAGCCTGAGACTTTCACAACAATTCAATCCAATTAAATTTAGTTGAGCTTGACAAACATTTATGACACCCCAAAGAAAGTAAGTTCTTTTAGGACAGGGATTGCTTTGCTTTTTTTTTGTTGTTTTTGTTTTTTGCTTTTGTTTTTGATGTTCACATTATGTACCACATTGTAGGTACCTAATAAATACTTGCAAATTGAATGAATGACTAAATTCTTACTCAAGAGTTAATCCGGTATAGTGTATAGAATTTAGGCTGACTCAGAGTCAGGGAAATCTGGGTTCGAATCCTATGTACACACTTACTAGCTGAGTAGCCCCAGACAAACTCTTCCATTGATCTCAGCTTTAATTTCTTCATCTGTTAGAATGGAGATAATAATAGCATCTAATTTATAGGGTTGAGATGAGATAATGTGTCTAAGACAAATATGATTGCATTAGATAAATGAGATCTGTTATTACTATATGTAACTAATCGCAAAGAAAAAAGAAAAAATTCAGATCCTCAGGAAGCTTACATTCTTCTGTATACAACACATATCCAGATAAGTAAATATACATGTATATTTACATATGTGGAGACCAAATTTAATTTATGGAGCATTAATTGGCTGGCTTGCCGAAATATTGGGGTCCTGGAAATAATGAGGGACCTCTAGGTTCAAAGTTCCCTCCCCTCTGAACTGCCCTTTTAGATATTTCTCCCAGGCCAATAAAAAAGGAGCCTTATAGCTTCTTTTCCACAAAAGGATAAAATTTTATTACTTGGGAATTAATTAAACAATCAAGGTGAAATTAATAAAACATCAAAGATAAGGCAATAGGGAAAAAGAAATACAGATAAATTCTCTTAACTCTAACCTAAGTCTATACAATCCCCAGATCATTTCCAATTAAGCTAATTCAAAGGAATGCAGGGTTTTTGTGTTCACTCACCATACCTGGGACATCTGCTAGTTTCTCACATCACAGGGAAAAACCTAGAGAGAGCAAGTGGGTGAGTGCAAGAGTTCTCAAAGCAACTCCAGCCTCCCCTCAGCGAGAGTCCAATCTCCCTCCCCCAAAAGGGAAAGTCCTTCAAAAACTGCCTTTGGAGAGTTCTCCTTCTGATCTCAGTAGCATACATAACTTCAGGGTGGGCCAGGTGTGGGCCCTCCCAAATGAGTCAGCTAAAACTCCAATAATTTTTACCACACATTTACACATAGATCTATAGGTATATATTATATAGAGGTATATATATCTATATATGTATATAGATCTAGACATATATCTACGTATATATGTATGCAAAGTAATACAAAATCAATTTATCTGATCGGATAGTAATCAAGGACAATGTTACCCAGGTAAGAAGTAGAATACCTGAGATTTGAACCCAGATCCTTTCTAGTTTTGGGGGAGGCTGGTGATGGTGGTTTGTGAACTGTCAAATGTGGAGAATCGTTAAAATGATCACTAAGGCATCTTCAGTTAAAAACCTCTAGATCTTCCTCCCCCTAAGTTCCCTCAATAAATAATCATATACTCTTCTATTTTGTATGATCCAGTCACAGTACTCTTGGAGAAGAAGTAGGCTCAGAGCTATTCAGAAGACCCATGCTCATTCCTCTGTCACAGCAGGCTTTCTTCCTATGGGAATTTTATCTGCACTGAATTCTAAATCGTGATCCCTGAATATTCATGTTAGGACATGAGACAAGTTTTGAATGTAGTTCTTCTGACAAAACCCAGTGAGCACCCAACGTCACCCATGACTCTAAATCTGGATTTTCTTATATAGGGTGACTTAAAGGAAGGCCTATGTGTGTTCTGCCCCAGCATAAGTAAGACTGTATATGCATATTGAACACTCAAGAGGTGAAGGAGACTCTATATTGATACCTTATTATTTCCATTTTAATAATGAGATAAGTGAGCAAGTCTCTGTGTCCATGTATGGTCTCTAACTTGTCTTTTGTAATTTATTTCTCAGAATGAACTGAGTGCAAATGAACTATCTATCATGATGCCACCCTGACAGTGAATCACATACTATTTTTGCCTCTGCTGCTTTGCCTAGGAGACATCCTTGCCCATCTCTATTCCTTGGCTTTTCCATTTGCCAATTCTGCTTAGTGATGTTTCTGCCACCTACATTTCGCCACCTACAGGTTTTGAAAGGGTATGGCGAGGGTTAAGGAGAAAATGTTCATGAAGGATGCTAAAATCCACAGGGGGGAAAAATAACAACCTGTTATTTTAAGATAAACTATTATTATCAGCCTTGCATAAATAAGAAGTGGATAACAGCCCAGAGAACCTGCTCAGTGTGGAACAGCAAAGTACGGTAATGTCTAAGCCACTAGGTATGTTTCCTGCCCTTTGCTAAGTCTTGTATTGATAACTGCTGTCATATTCTGCACTGAACTCCCATCCTGCATCTCTGACTCACTGTTGGACAGCTCTACTAGGGGGTCCCTAGGCTTCCCAGACTCAGCATGTCCAAAATGACTCATTATCTTTCCCTCTAAAACCACCCTTCTGCATAATATCCCTTTCTGTCAAAGACATCACTATCCTTTGAGTCACCTAGGTTTACAGCCTTGGAGTCATCTTTTCCTCTTCCCCTTTCAGCCAGCCTCTATATCCACTTAGTTTCCCAGTCTTGTCAATTCTCTCTTCAGCATCTCTTACTTCTATCTCCTTCTTCCTTCTCACACCACAGTCATGATAGTCCATAACCTGGTTGCCTCTCCTATAAACTGTACCATCATTCTCCTTGTATTTAGTCTTTCCCCTCATCATTCTGGTCTCTCCTCAACTGCCAGATTGATTTTTCCTAAAGGCCAGGTTTGACCAAGTCATTGTAGGTCCTGATTGCACCTAGAATCAAATACAAATTTCTCTGTTATTTAAAGCCCTTCACAGTCTGGCTCCTGCCTATCTTTCTGGGCTGATTACACATCACTCCCCCTCACACATTCTCTGTTCCAGCCAAACTGTCCTATTTGCCATTTCTCACATATAACATGGAAACATCATGACAGAATGGAAAGGATCCTCCCTCTGGAGTCAAGACACGCCTTGAGATCTTGTCTCTGTCTCTTATTATATGTCTAACCTTGGCCAAATCACTTATCCTCTGTGGGCCTCAGTTTTCTCATCTGTAAAACAAGGGAGTTTTGGATTAGATGGTGTGTAAGGTCCCTTCTGGCTCTAGAGTTATGATATCGTTCTAGCTCCTACCACCATGGTTTTGCACAACCTTCCTCTCATACTTGGAGTGCTCCCTCTCCTTGCCCCTGCCTCTTAGAACTCCTGACATCCTATGAGTCTCACATCAAGTGGCAGTGAAGGCACTACCTTCAAGAGATATTTCCTTATACTTTCAGGCATATATGCCTGCCTGCCCCCAATTATTGGGTAATCATTTTATATTTAGTTACCTATGAATATTTTCTCTCTTCCTCCTTCCATTAAATAGATTGTAAGCTGCCTAAGAGCAACCCTGTCTTACTTCATACTTGCAGGTTCCAGTTTCTAGCACATAGTAGGCTCTTCTTAACTGTCTCACTTCATGCTTGCAAATCACAGTTCTTCTTTTAGTACCTAGCACATAATGGGTTCTCCTTAAATGATTACTGATTGATTACACCGATCACCTATTTGTGAAATCTATCATCCATCCATCCATCCATCCATCCATCCATCCATCCATCCATCCATCCACCCATCTACCCACCCACTCATCAACCCATCCACCCACCCATCCATCCACCCATCCACCCACCTATCCATCCACCCATCCACCTATCCATCCACCCACCCACCCATCTACCCACCCATCCACCCATCCACCCATCTACCCACCCATCTACCCATCCACCCACCAACCCATCCAGCCACCCATCCACCCATCCACCCACCCATCCAACCATCCACCCATCTACCTGCACAAAAACCCCAAAACCCACAAATGAAACAAAACCACATAAGGACACAATCCAATCTTGTTATATATTTAGAACCCTACCCCAGAATTTCCTGACGTGGAAGTGCTGAAATCCCCAATGATAATGTAGTAATTAAATGAAAAGACGCATAAAGGGGAATGGTTCTATAACTTTGCCTCAGCCTTAACCACTCAGACCCTGGAGGGTTTGGGCTGTATGGGGAGAGGGGGCTTTTTTGTGTGTTTGTTTACCCCTAAGAGTAAAGGGTGACCTTTGGTCAGGGTTGGCTTACTCTTTAAGCCCACGTCATCACTGTCACTGAGTCTTGGATCATATGGGCCACCACTGAAGCTTAACTGCCTGCTAATTTTGTTGTGGATGGAATTAATTTCAAGACCAAATTAATTAAAGCAGCTGAAGTTCTGCTCATCCATTATTCATGAACTCCTTACAACAGGAGGGAGTGTATTAGCCTTCTTCCAGATATTACACTACTTTAATGACCCCCTTCTTTGCTGCCTTTTAATGGGCCTTGTGAGCATGTCCAGGGAAGCTCCTTAGTAGGGTAGGTGGGAGTCCTCCAGGTTGGCCTCTAGAACTCACATGAATTAGCAGAACTGGGTCTACACATAATCCTCATGGCCAGTGACTGGGGAAAGCAATGGGATTAAATGAGAAAATTTTAGCAGTGGGGAAACTTTTTGGAATGCCTATGATTTCCTTGACATAGACATGGACAAACCCTGGAGATTGTCCAGTCCTCCCCTCTGCTTTGTAGACCTTTAGAACAAAAGACAGGAAGAAGGTCTAGAAGGGACGATGCTAAAGGGACGATGCTAAAGCTCCTACATGGATGGGCCCAGGAGTTTTTAGGGCAGTTGTCGGAGGGCACTCTTGGCTTCTCTCCATATTCCATTTTCAGTCAATGATTCTTCATATGCTTAATCCCAAATTCCCCAAAGAGAGGAAGAATATCAACATTAGTTTATTGAAGAGAGGCTAGTGCAAGGCAGCATGGCATAGTTATCAGAGCCCTGGAAATGGCCACCAGAAGGCCTTCTATTGGGCATTGGCCCTTAGGATTACTTGATGTTCAGATATATTCAAGTTACTTCATCTATGCCTCCATTTCTCTTTTTCCAAAGTGAGAGGGATGGCCTATGTGATGCCTTACAGTATTTTATGTCCTATCATTCTCTGTTGCAAGGTCCTTCTTAGCTTTGACATTGTGTTTCCTAAGGTCCCTCCCATCTATGAAATTCTACCTTCTAAAGCCTGTTCTAGCTGTGAAACTCTAAAGCCTCTCTTGGTTCTGCCCTTTTTTGTTCCAAGGTGCTTTTCACATTTGACATTCTCTTGTTATTTAGGGGAAATTGGAGGAGTGCTCGAATTTTTTTGAAGCCGGAAAGCATATCTGTTCTCCCTCCTGGGAGAGAAAGCCCTCTGGAAACAATACAACTAATTGGTGATCATATAGCCAGTCTTTGAGGAGTGAGGACAGTGGGGTAACATGAGACAGAGAGGAACAATCCTCCAGCTTTGCCCCTTGTGTTCCTTTGCTAGACAGATTCGGTTGGTTAAAAATCTCCAAGGTTTTCCATTTTGTGGAAGGGCCCTGGCCCAGCTGCCTTCATTGTGCCAGCCTTGTCCCTGGCTTTATGGATTTCAAAACCATGCCCCTGCACTGGGGAACCTCCCCTACCCCATCTTCTTCAGGTTGGTGTGGTTAATCATCTTCACCCATTGGCATGTAAGCACCTTGAGGGCAGGGACTTTTTTTTTCTGCTTTTATTTGTATCCTCAGTGCTTAGCAGATAGTTAAGTGCCCTGATAGGTCCTCCCTCTTTTCCTTCCCTTTTTCCTTCCCTTCCCTTCCCTTCCCTTCCCTTCCCTTCCCTTCCCTTCCCTTCCCTTCCCTTCCCTTCCCTTCCCTTCCCTTCCCTTCCCTTCCCTTCCCTTCCCTTCCCTTCCCTTCCCTTCCCTTCCCTTCCCTTCCCTTCCCTTCCCTTCCCTTCCCTTCCCTTCCCTTCCCTTCCCTTCCCTTCCCTTCCCTTCCCTTCCCTTCCCTTCCCTTCCCTTCCCTTAAGTTATCAAAGTAGGGGGCAGCTAGGTGGCATAGTGGATAAAGCACCAGCTCTGGATTCAGGGGGACCTGAGTTCAAATCTGGCCTCAGATACTTGACACTTGCTAGCTGTGTGACCCTGGGAAAGTCACTTAACCCTCATTGCCCTGTAAAATAAACAAACACAAAAAACCAAAAACCAACAAAGTTATCAAAGTAGAGGAGAAAATCTCTGCCAGCTTCTCAGACTTAACTCCTTCTTGCTCATTACTCCTTTTCTACTACTTGACCAGCATCCAGAAAACATCTTGACCAGTCCCTTCTACCCCTTGGCAGGTAGTTGCAAGCAAATTTCTCCAAACTGAATCCCTTATACCCACTCCCACCCCCAGCTGAGAATGCCACTGAGGTTCCTTGCAATCCCAAGATTCTGTTGATCTCAGAACTGGGTTGGATCAAACAAAGAAAGTTTCATGGAGGAAATGAATAAGTATTGTCCAGGGGGAGATCTGATGGTGATGAATCAGCTATGGGAAGAAAGGATGAAGAAGGTGGGAGAGAGAAATAGAAGGGAGGGCCATTGGAAGGAAAGAAATAAGGTAGTTCTGTCATCTTCATTCACCTCTTCTTGATGTTTGTAGAATAAACTCTGTTTTGCCAAACAGTGCTTCACACCAACCAGGCAGAGGGATTCAAGTATGAAGTAGCCTTTTCATTGGCTGTCCCCCTCCCCCACCCCAGCCCCCATCTGTAATATTCCCCCTCCTCACTTCCCTCCACCCCCAAGCTTCTTTGGCTCCCTTTAGCTCAGATTCTACCTAATGCAGGAGTTCTTTATTGCGCCCTCGCCACCCCCTAGCCCAATGTCTTCCCTCTGAGATCATTCTCATTGACAACATGTGTACCTTGTTCACACACAGTTGTTAGCATGTAGTCTTGCTCATTGGACTGTGAGGCTCACTGAGGGAGAGGGCCATGTTGTGGCTTCTCTTTGTATCCCCAAGGCTTAGTGCGACGCCCACCATGTTGTCAGCACTGACTGACTTTGACAAAGCTTCTGAATCCAAACTTTAGTGTATTTTCTCCTTTAGAGGTTTGAACCACTGGGAAAGAAGGCCAAAATGCCCAACTCCTCCTCGGGCCAAAGGAAGCAGCAACTAAACATCCCCCAGTGGAATGCAGCCCTTAGTCAGTCAGGGCTCTGAGTTAAAGGAATATTATGGGGCTCTTCTGCTGGTTTACTTTTTTCACTTCTTTGTGAAACCTAGAGCACGGAGTGAGAAGCAGAGGGGGAAGGAATCTGTAATCTGGCAAATGGAAGCTATCATTATTACCAACATCCAAATTTGTACAGGGGAAAGTCAAATCAATTCAATAAGCATTTATTAAGCGCCTACTATATACCAGGTACTATACTAAGTGATTCTCAGCAACCATGTCTTCACAGTTGGGAAAGGTGATTATGTTTATCTCTATACATGTTGTTGTTAAGTCTTTTTTTTTTCCCAGTCATGTCTGATTTCCCATGACCACATTTGGGGTTTCCTTGATAAAGATATCAGAGTGGTTTGACATTTCCGTCTCCAGCTCATTTGACGGATTAGGAAACTGAGGCTAACAGGGGTAAGTGACTTGCCCAGGGTCACACAGCTACAAAGCATCTAAGGTCAAATTCAGGTCTTCCTAACTCCAGGCCCAGTGCTGTATCCACTGTACTACCTAGCGGCCTATCCATAACAAACATATGTATGTATGCATGTAATACAGTATATACTCACATGCACATGCATACATATGTAGATACAGATGTGCACCTTCTAATAAGAAGTCTCCAAGCATCTTGGTTTGTATAGTCCTTGCCTCCAGCACAGTCTCCATGAGGCAGTTCCACGGTGGCCTTGGGCCCTGTCTGTGAGGAAACACGCACCTGCCATGCTTTTTAATCAGTTTGATAATTCCACATTCAGCTTGTTTGCCAGAACAAATCCTGGGTCATCCTAAAACAGGCCCTATATGTAAAAGTGAGAGACAAGTGAGAGCCGGGATTGGAAAGGCTTTAGAAGGGTCTAGCAGCAATCCCACAACTTTTCCTTGTTAGGGGATATTTTGACACTTATCTCCCTGTTGATTCTGCCATAGATTCCGAGGCTGGCACACCCTGGGCCAGAAGACAAAGATGCTAAGCTCCTTTGATCCTCCTCCTATCTGCCTGATGTGGCGCAGGTCCCTAGGAAAAGACTTGGAGAGCTGTTTTCCAATTTGCAAATGCGGGCTCTCTGAAGAGACGTTGAGCTTGTGCTAGTTTGGGGTTAGGGGTTATTTAAATGATGCACGCTTCGCAAGATTCTGTCAAGTTCCACAGTGGAGAAGAGGAGCAAGCCGGGCAGCGGCTTTCAGATCAACTGCAAATACCAGATTTAGGCTTCTCTAGAACTCTAGGGCCCTAATGATCCAGCTCTGGATGAGGCGAAGCTCACTTGGATTGGCTGTGTATATAGGTAGATGGTCCAAGTAGGTCAGCTGGGTGGCACAGTGGAGAAAGCTCCAGGGTTAGAGCCGGGAAGACTTGGGTTCAAATCCTACCTCTGACACTTATCAACTGTGTGACCTTGGGCAAGCCATTCCCCCCTCCTCCCCGCCCTAGCCTCCCCAGCCTTAGTTTCCTCATCTATAAAGTGAGATTCGACTCCAAGGGACCTTCCAGTTCTAAACTCTCTGCTTCGTAATCAGGAAAGAGGTTTGCTTCACTCTGGATGGTGGTAAGGATCATGAGATCCCAGCATTAGAGTTAGAAGAGATCTCAGAGGCCACCCAGCCCAACCCCTTCCTTTTACAAATGAGGAAACTGATGTGCAGGGGAGGAAATGACTTGTGTAAACTCATCTGCATAAGAAATATCAGAGCCAGGAACGGAGCCCAGGGACCCGTCCAGTACTCTTTCTAGGACAGATACCAAATTCTTGGGGAAATCCATTCCATTTGAATAGCACTAGTTGTTGGGAAGTTCTTTCCTTGCCCGTTGGTCTTAAGTCAGCCACAGAGAACCAATCCCATCTTCTTCCAAGTTATGGGCCTTCAGACACTTGAACATTGGTTTCATGTCCTCTCTTAAGTCTTCTTTTCTCCAGGATAAGCATCCCTTGTTCCTCATACAGCTTGTTTTCTAGTCTTCCTGCCACCCTGGCTGCTTCTCTTCATCCATGCCAGCACTCCTCAATTTCCTTAAAATGTAGCTCCCAGAACTGAGCAAGGGTGCTCCTGATGTCACCTTGTCAAGGAGAACATCACACAACTGCCACTCCTGGGCACTTTGCTTCTCCTAAGAAAGCCGCCAATTATATTCACTTTCTTGGTTGCCAAGATGTCTGACAATGTCAACCCCATATCCCTCAATGAATGCCTATGGCTCCCTACTTCCTCTGTGATCATATTCAAATTCCTCTCTTTGGCATTTAAAGTTCTTCACAACCTGTCCCCTTTCTACCTTTCCCCTCTTCTTAGGTATACACTTCTCTTCTCACTCAATGGTCCTGCCTATTAACCTACCTGGCACTCCATCTCTTCTCTCTATGACTTTGCTCAGGCTGTGCCCCCCTACCTCGAATGCTGTCCCTTTGCATCTTAGCCTGGAATCCCTGGTTTCTTTTAAAAGTCAGCTTTTACATAAAGCCTTTTTTCTGATTCCTCCCTAAAGTTCTCTCTTCCCCAAACTACCTTCTCTCTGTAATATTCCATATGTGTACATGTTGTGTCTAATAGAATGGAAGTTCTCCGAGAGTAGAGGAAGTCTTAACTTTTTATCATGAGAGTTTAGCACAAGGTCTGGCACTTGTCTAATGGTTGATCTTCCTCCTTAGGTTCTGAACCACTTGAGGGAAGGAACTGTTCCCCAGCAGTTGGCACAGTGCCTAGAATATAGTAGGCATTTAACAGGGGAAAGGGAATAAGCATTTTTTTAGTGCCAAGTATGTGCAATGCATTTTAAAACAAATATTTTATCAAGATATGCTGACCGACTGATTGACTGATTTGCTCCTCAGGGTTCCTCTGATTGACTAATTCATATTGAGCTTGCAGTACACTAAGACCTTCACATCTTTTTTCATTTAAATTGTTGTCTTATTATTCCACAACCCCCCTTTAGCACAACTTCTTTTGAAAATTAGAAAACATATTAAAGCAATTGCTTTCCAAGTTTGGTCAAGTGACTCTTGGGGGACCTCAAGGCTATTTTAGGGGGTCTACAGGTCAAAACTATTTTCATAATGAATAAAAATCATTTGTTAAGCTCTCACCATATACTAGACAAGTACACATATGAATATATACAAATAAACCCAAAGATAAATAGAAGGTGATAAGGGTTGGGGCGGGGGAGAGGTCACGGCTTCTTTATAGAATCAAAAAATTTGGAATTCTTCACCCTGGGGGCCCTCAACTCCAATCCATCCCCCCCAAAGTAATTCTCTGTACAACTTTTCCCAGAAGTGGGCATATGTTTGATCAAAGACCTCAGATGAAAGAAACCCACCACCTCCAAGACAGCCCATCCTACTCTGAGGTAATGGTTTGTTCAGATGTTTTTTGCTGACATCAGACCCCTTTACAACTTCCTGTCTGAACCCTAACTCAGGCCCTGATTTTGGGGGCTAGATTAGAAGAGTTCTAATCTATCTCCTAGCACCTTCCACATGATACTGTTAATGTCTCCCCTAAGTGCTCTCTTCTCCAGGCTAAGCACTCCCTGTTCCTTCTAATGATCTTCATATATATCACATCCTCGTTGCTGGGGTCTGTGGGTTCATATAAATTTATCACTTTTCTCCCTAAACAAGTATACCTGGAACTAAACATAATACTGCAGATGTGATCTTACCAGGCCCATCAATTAATGTGCATCAAATGCCAGCATTTGAAAATGATCTCGGGGCAGCTAGGTGGCACAGTGGATAAAGCACCAGCCCTGGATTCAGGAGGACCTGAGTTCAAATCTGGCCTCAGACACTTGACACTTACTAGCTGTGTGACCCTGGGCAAGTCATTTAACCTTCATTGCCCCACAAAACCCAAACAAAAACCAAACAAGCAAACAAAAAAGAAAATGATTTCAAACAGCATGTCTGATTGGGCCCATTCATTTTATTCCATCAACACTTATCTAGTCCCTCTCCAGAACATTGTTAGATGCTGAAGGAGTTTAGATGAGACATAGTCCCTGCCCACTCAGAGTTTACAGTCCTGTAGGGGAATATGCCACAGACACAAATTTGTATAAGAGGGTACTTGAGTAGTCCAGGTAGGTGGTTCTGAGTGTCTGTATTATGATTGTAGAACCAGGAATAGAGAGGAGAGGACAAGTATGAAAGGTGAAATAGGGTCAGTATCCATTCTAAAGGGTAATGAATTAGCTACAAGAGTTGAGAGAGGTAAAAATTAGTGACTATGATTTGGGAAGTTGTGAATAAATGAATGAATTAAGAAGCATTTATTAAATGCTTACTATATGCTAAGCATTGTACTAAGCACCAGGTATATAAATAGAAAAAATGAGATAATTCTGAGCTCAAGGAGCAAGTTTCATTCAGGGTGAATGAAAAGGCCTGGAAATCCTCAGGTTTCTGTGATGGGGCAGATGGTAAGACCCAACAAGCCTTAGGTTACATCAGTAGGTCATATGATAGTGCCAGTCTATTATGGTAAGTCCTTAGTAGGTAGCTACAGGGAAATGGGGAAGGTCTGGTGGTCTCCATTTCGGAGTTGGAATAGTATTAGTGACTTCCTTTTCATGAAAGCTGGATGAGCAGTGAAACCGCCCAGATGGGTTCTGGGTGATCTGGGATGGAGGAGGGTCTGAATGCCTATGGGGGTGACTTGCTGTACTGTCTTTGAGGTGGGGCTAGATAATCTCTAAGGTGTCCAGGGTTACACAATATAAAAGGAGCCACTCTGTGTTTCTTCTATAGAGATATGCTCTAGGGATTCCAGAAGATAATTTCACAGATAGCTTTCAGAATGAGTGCTTTGGGGGGAAGGTGCCTGATTAGTACAGAATCCCCCAATCCCATCTTGGAATTTGGAAGTGTGTTCTTGGACCCTGGGCATGGAATCCTCCCCTGTCAGATTTCAGTGCGGAAGCAATGGAAGGTTGTGGTGTTGCAGACTGACATCATGTGTAGTTTTAAGCCAAACCACAGCAAATGCTGTGTTCCCTAAATCAAGTGACTGGGCTTTTTTCCTCCTGTGCCAGTCTCTGCTTCTTTTTTCCTCTCTTGATTGGTGAATCCCAGCAGGAAAAGAGAAAGCAGACCTGCTGACAGTGGTCCATTGGACATTGGTGCATGGGCTAATTACTGCATTTTGCTTATGATTCTGCATTTTTTTTTTGCTTGAATATTCTCTAACTTAATATGTGGGTATGGGAGGACAGTTAAAAAGGTTTTTTAAAAATCTGCTTTCTGGGGCAGCTAGATGGCACAGTGGATAAAGCACCAGCCCTGGAGTCAGGAGTACCTGAGTTCAAATCCGGCCTCAGACACTTAACACTTACTGGCTGTGTGACCTTGGGCATGTCACTTAACCCCCATTGCCTAACCCAAAAAAAAAAAAAATCTGCTTTCTTAAGGAATTCCATTCCACTGTTGCCTTATCTTGGATGACAGAGGAAGACATGGGGAGATATTGATGTCTGAGATTTGGAACAGAGGACGTTCAGCCCAAAGACAAAGGCTCAGAATAGTCAGGCATATGTCACATTGTTATTGTTACAGGATCATCATCGTCGTCGTCGTCGTATCGTTATTATTGCTATAGCAAGCTGTAGTCAGGAAGACCAAAGTGCAAGTCTTGTATTAGATACCAACTTTCTTTGAATTTCTGGGCAAATCCCTTAACATATTGGAGTCTCCGTTTCCTCACCTATAGAATGGAATTAACAATAGCAGTCCCTCATAGACTTGTTGTGAGGAGGAAATGAGATGATTTTTGTAAACTTTGCTTTTTATAATATTTTGGTCATTACATTGAAATGTAACCAGCTTCTTTTCTAATTCTATGTAGGCTATTCTATGGAGTTAAAATACCCGATTCTGAGGAGGGCATGGGATTTAGCAGACTGCCTGTCGGATGGGTGTAGGACATAGGAAAATGGCTAAGAACCTCCATAATTGTGGGAGTTAGAAGGAACATAGGATCTTCGGCTTGGAATTGGAAGAGATGGGGAAATTGAGGCTAGGAGAGATGAAAGAACTTGCCCAAAGTTAAACAGGTGATAAATAGCAGAGTTCAAATCCAGATCCTGGGACTCCATGTTCTTGCCTCTACACTCCATTGCATTTTGACATGATTAAAATTTTTAATACAATCTTCTGTATGAAGACTTTGCTTATTGTCTCTGGTACCGACCTTCCCAAACTACCCTGCCTTTACCTATTTTGTACATAATATGTATATTTTATTCACTTTATATTTACACTTCAGGTATTTTTATATATGAACTCACCATCTCTTCCATTAGAATTGAATCTTGTTATGAGTTGGGATTATTTTTTTTTTGTACTTGTATTCCCAGCTCTTGGACCATAGTAGAGGCTTAAACATACTTCCTCAGTGATGGATTTTTGACTTTTTAGAGGGATTAGGCTTGTTCTGCTTTGCCCCAAAAGGATTTGTAGTGGAGCCATGTCCCAATCCCCCCCCCCCCAGATCTCAAGGAATTCAGGGATTTTTTGAACAGCAGCTAGATGGAACAGTGCTGGACCCAGAATCAGGAAGACCTCAGTTCAAATTCTATATCATACACTTGCCACCTGGGAGACCATGTGCGTGTCACTTAACCTTTGTCTGTCTCAGTTTCCTCATCTGTAAAATTGGGATAATAATAGCTTACTTCCCACATTGATATGAGAACAAAGTGAGAGTATTTGTAAAGTTCTTTGGAAACCTCAAAATGCTATATAAATGTTAGTTATCTCATCCTCATTATCTTTGTCATCATCATCAATGCTCTAAAGTGGGGGTGGAGGGAAAGGACCATTTGTCATGTTTCCTTCAGGAGGTGCTAAATTTTGCCCTCTCCATTTAAGCCAAATGATTCTGTTCTCCATCCCCTAAACAGGCCCTGTACTCTGCCACCTTTACCCTCCTTTATTAAGTTCTGCTTTAGATGAAACTGAGATGCCAGCTAGAGATTCATGGCTGTTGACCATGTAATACATCACTCAAAAGTCCATCAAAAGCTGACTCCCCCTGTAAAATTTCATATGGAAATATGAGTCCTACGCCATGTCCATTAATGGGCAAGAGGTGCTTTATTTGTTTCTTTAACTGTGTCCTTCAGTTGATTTTTGTCATCGTGCCTTTCCCGGCTCATCTCAAATGCTTCCTTTCCAACCCCAATGTCTTTGCTGATTCCCATTCCCTTCTTTATTTAGGAGTTGCCTGGGTCAATCACCTCTCATTGACTCCCCATCCCTTCTGTTTTGGGCAAGGTGGGGAGACGGGAAATGAGCTAGGCATTTGCTATTTGTTTTTAGATAAATCCCCCTTAAGAAACAGAAAACATCATCTCTGTCCTTAGGAAGGGAGCAGCTGCTTGGCCCAGGGACACAATTACATTCCAATCATTATGGATGGAAGTCATTGACGCCACCTTCTTCTTTTCTTTTCTCCTTCTCTGTTCTGCTTATGTCAATGGAAACTCATTTACTGGCTCAGCATGAAGGACAGTGCAGGCCCTTTTGAGATTCTGAGGAAAACTCACAATTGGCTGAATTTCAATGTGTAGACCCCTACATTGTCTCCCTCCACCCTAGTACCCACCGCTCCCCCACAGTGGTTCCTAAGCTTTTGCTTTTAATGTGCCACCCTCTCTGGACACATCCACAGGCTGTTGGCTGACTGTGTGTCCAATAGTTCTTTGATTTCCTGTAGCCCTGTACATAAATGGCAGCAACTGGTGGAGAAATTCTACACCCAGCCAAGCCGCCCCTGGTTGAAAAAGATTAGACATGGTCTTGATAGTTTGGGTCTGTGTATTTCTTTTATGTCTTTAGACTTTCCGTCCCTGGGTGGCTTTTACCTATTTTTCTTCATATTTATCTCTGAGAGGGATCGCAGAGTGACAGACTGGATTGTTTCCTCCTCTTGAACTGTTCTAAACCTTCTCTTCCCTCCTCAAGCATCACACATTTCTTCTTCCTCCCACCCGCTCAGCTGATGACTTTACCTCTTTACTGAGTAAATTAAAGTCATTTGCAGTGAACTTTCCCTTCTCTCCTCTTCATCTCAAAATCCTTTGATATCATTTCCCTATTCTCCTCTTCTTCCCCCCATTCTCTGATAATGAGGTGACCTTTTTTTTTTTTTTTTTGCTGAGGTCAACCCTTCCACACGAACTGGGGCTATTATATCCCAAACCTCAGTTCAACTGGCAAGTGGGATTACAAGAGAGCAGCCAGCTACTGCTCCTCTAAGGTTTCTAGAGGAAACCCTGAAGGCATGGGGTAGTTTCTCTGATACTATGACTTATGAGCCCCCACCAGTGTTTTCTTGTCAGTAATTATCAAATTATATGAATTAGCCAGGCAGATACTTGGCTTTTGGTTAGGGATATTTACTAAAGTGCTGTCATAAGAACATTTGATATAAAATATTTCCCCTCAAAATAGGGGATATGTTCTTTGACAGTTATGTACAGAGTCCAGAAGAAGTCGACTCAAGGCTTGGAAGCTGATGTGGCTTATTTATGGTGTGTGTGTGTGTGTGTGTGTGTGTGGCCTTATTTATGAATGCATATTTTCTGATAATTAGAGTTTTCATGAAGTTCCCTCTAGAGATTAAGTAGCCTTCAGCAAGGCGCCTTGTAGAACCTCAAGCTGACTTTTCTGAGGCTCTCCAGCTTGTTTTCAGCCAGCTCCCAATGCAAACATTGCCATCAGCTGTTCTGAGACATAGCAACAATTGCATATAAAAGTCCCAAATCATTCCCCTTTTCAAAATTCACAGGCTCATAAATGCTATGGGGTTGTGAGGAGAGCCAACTTCAACAGACTTCAGAATTCTGACCAAAGTATAGACCAATTGTGATGTTCACATATTGATAAGAAAACATATGTCCCACCTCTTGACCAGATAGATGACTGAAAATATAGAAACAGAATCACATTTTCAGACAGAGCCAATGTGTTCATTTGGCTGGAATACACACACATACACACACACAGTGTTTTGGGGGTTTTTTTTACAAGGGAGGCATGCTACTTGGAATGGATGGGGGCAGGGAATATGGATTGGTGGTTAGTGATATTCATGAAAAATAAAAACCAATATCAATTAATATTGATAAAAATTAAGCATCAATAAATATTTTTTTGGGGGAAGCAGTTGGGGTTGAGCTACTTGCCCAGAGTCACACAGCTAATAAGTATCTGAGGCCAGATTTGAACTCAGGTCCTCCTGACTCAAGGGCAATAATAAATTTTCAAATGCCCAGAATAAGAAAAAGAAAATGAAGAAAGGAACAAAGCAGTTTTGTTGCTATCTTTTATATACTATATGCATAGGGGCAGGTAGGTAGTGCTGGAGTGGATAAAGCAATGGCCCTGGAGTCAGGAGGACCTGAGTTTAAATCTCATCTCAGACACTTACTAGCTGTGTGATCCTGGGCAAGTCACTTAACCCTCATTGCCCCACAAAAAAATAAATCTATATGCATAAGCAAAAACTAAAAAACTGTACCAAGATTTTTAGGACTCTATATGTGTGTGTGTGTGTGTGTATGTGTGCATTACATAGAAAACTATAGGTAATAGAAATTCACAGCTCCTTACAGACATTGAGTGAAACAACATTACTGGGGGAAGGAAGTTACATGGAAATACTGTGAATGAATAATTTGTGCTTTGGGGGATCAGACAAACAGTATCCCAGGGGGTTCCTTAAAGTATGATGGGATTTATTTTAATAACTTTATTATGAAATGAAATTGACCAGGGAATATAATGTAGACCATGCCTGCATGTCAATGTTTAAAATAAGTTTCTGACATAGGATACCTTGGGAGGCAGAGTGATTTAGTGGAAAGAACATTCATGGTCTCCAGTTCTCTGTGTGCCACTAACTGATTGGGTGACCTGAGGTAAATGACTGCACCTCTTTGATTTTCAGTTTACTCATCTATAAAATGAATTGTTTGAACTAAAAATCTCAGTATTAGAATTTCTCAGCTCAGGGCATTCTATGATCTTATGATTTAACTTCTATTTCCCCAGATTTGCCCCATCCCAGTGATGTTCAGGGTAACTAGGTGGTGCCAATAGCATATGGAGGACTGGACCTAGAGTCGGGAAGACCCATTTTCCTGAGTTCAAATCTGACCTTAGACACTGTTTGCCTAAAAAACCCCTGTAATGGGGCAGCTAGGTGGTGCTGCAGTGGATAGAACACTAGCCCTGTAGTCACCTGAGTTCAAATCCAACTTCAGACACTTGACACTTACTAGCTGTGTGACCCTGGGCAAGTCACTTAACACCAATTGCCTCACAAAACAAAACAAAAGAAAACAAAAACAAACCCTGTTGTGAATAGTCAGAAAATGACTAAACAGACAGACAAAAACAGTCATGTTCTGGAGTCAGTTCCTACTTCTAGCAAGAGCTGATTGTCAAATTTTCAAAGTGAGCATTTACACCTTGGAAATCAGCAAGTGCTACAAATCAGAGCTTGATATATTATTCCATTGACTATCTAGACTTAAGAAAGTGATAGAAAAATAGTAATAATGCAGATTAAACTGGACAGTGTATGCCAGGGAATATTCTTTTTCTTTCACAGTGAGCTGTTAAACATCTACCAAGGCACTACTGTCCTATTCTCATTCTGACTTTCGTGTTGGTACAAGTGAACATTTGACCCTCATTGATCTTTATTCTTCATGAATGGAGAAAGTTGTGAGATAAACTTTCAGAGCCCTCCCTCCCCTTTCCAGTGCCATTCCCCAGAGTGTCATTTTCCATTCCACCCTGTTCTTTCCTTGGCCAGTCTTGGTTTTCTTGGTAAGTGGAAAGAACACTGCATTTGGAGCTAAAAGACCCACTCTGTCATCGACCACAGTATGTGGAATTAGACAGGTTACTGCATCCTTTTGAGCCTTGGTTTCCCAACTCAAAAATGAAGGGATGGCCTATGTGCCTGCTAGGGCCTTTCCTCTGAGATTATCTCCCATTTACATGGATATCTTTTCTAAGTACATAGTTGTTGGCTCTCCTATCTTAAAAGGTGAGCTCCAGGGACATGTTTTTCACTTTTTACACAAAAGTCTGGCACATACTAAATTCTTAGTAAATACTATTTGACACCCTTATTCTTTCTGACACTTGGAAACCATTAATGACCACCCATTTTCCTGTCTCCAAACCCTGTTCTCTTTCCCCATATCAAATTCCTGCTTGTTGTAGAAGAGAAAAAGAAAAAATTCGCTAGATTTTGTTTTCATGTTCTCCATCAAGACTTACCTGTCCTGCATCTTTTTCCTTTCGGGTTTTGCAAAGTGCCTGAGTCTCACTTCTGATAAAGAAACTCACAAGAAGATATTAGTAATTACTAATGGCTTAATGGGTTTCTTTTCCTAAGCATGCATATATATATATATATATATATATATATATATATATATATATATATTTTTTTTTTTTTTTTTTGGTGAGGCAATTGGGGTTAAGTGACCTGCCCAGGGTCACACAGCTAGTAAGTGTTAAGTGTCTGAGGCCAGATTTGAACTCAGGTACTCCTGACTCCAGGGCCGGTGCTCCATCCACTGCGCCACCTAGCTGCCCCCATGTTTATATTTTAATAGAAGCCTCCTGGAAACTCAGAGCATATTGAATGATTTCTGTGGTCCCTGCTCATCTCTATTAAAAGTGTGGAAGACTTTTTTTTTTAAAGCTCCAACATCTGAGTGACCTGTTCTGGATGCATGTGAGCCCTTGGAAGTGGCTTCTTGGGCTGAGCTGGACAGCTCCCCACTGCTCTCAGGGCAGCAGTAAGGGTATTGAATTGGAAACCTGAATCCTTCTCTCTCCCACTTCCCCATCCACACAACATTAAGCTTCCAATTTAATTTGATTCCTTCCCATCATGTGCATGTTCATCAAGACATGCCCTGTCTTAATTATAACTCCCTCCTCTCCTCTTTCTGCTGTTCAAGCCTGTACTTGTGGGTACAGTATAACTCCTTTGGATGTCTGCCTCTAGTTGGGGGAAGGGTCATATTCCCTTCCCATTAGTTAATAAGAACTGTCAGGAACCTTTACCACTGTGCTATCACAGCACTGAAGCCGGACCCAAGGACACTGGATCAAATTTGACCACCTAGTGCAATCATTCCTGCATCCCTGGCAAGTTTTTGGAGAAAAAAAGCCATTCTTCTTCTCCATCTCCACTTCTGCCATCTGTCAGAATGTCTTGTACCACAGTGGGGGGCTGTGAATCACTTACTGCCTTGCAACAGAACTTAGGCAAATAAATAGGCCCCAGTGTCTAAGGCAGAATCTGTCTACCTAGATTCCTGTTTATCTCCAGCCTAAGAAGGAATTGAACAAAACTTTTCTAATCTGTCTCCTAACCCTGACCATCTCTTCTACATCAAGCAGGAAATAGATACAGGGGGAAGAGCATAGAATTTGGAGATAAGGGTCAAACCCCACCTCAGATAACTTATTACCTGTGTGACCTTGGCCAAGTCCCTGTACCTCACTTGGATGCAGTCTCCTCATCTGAAAAACGAGGGGATTGGACCTTTGATGTCCCTTTTAGCTCTGAATCTATGACTCTCATGACCAGGATTCAAATTAAGGCCACTTGTGTGACCCTGTTACTTCTGGAAGAGAGCTCTCTTATTATTTGTAGCTTAGGAGTGGGGCTGGAATAGATGACTTCTAAGGTCTCCTCCAGTTGTAGAGCTACTGTTGTAGGGTCCTCCCATGAGCCACGTGGCCAGCTCTGTATTCTCAAGGGATTCACAGCAATAGGTAAACAGAGATTAAATATTTCCACTCCATTTTCTTCCTCTTAAAAAAATTCTCATGTAACCTAAGGTAGTTATGAGAAAAACTACATCTGACTATAGTTGTACATTTTTTTGGCTAGCTACTTGGTTTCTAGTAAACATGAGCTGATTTCTTCTTTGGACTGTGTGGTGCTATGGAATGAGCACTGACTGGATTTGGAATCAAGGGACCCCTAGGTTCAAATCTTGCATCTGACCCATCTGGCTTTGTGACCAGAGGAATATCACTAAACCTCTCCCAGCCTCAGTTTTCTCACTTGTGAAATGGGGATAATTATACCTCTACAAATTACCTTGCTTTAGGACAAAGGGGTGGCTCTGATTCACTGTAGCCTGGGCTAATTAAATCATTCTTCATCACTGAGACTTAGATGCACATCTTCAATGAGGTGTGAATGGGCTGGCCCTCCAGGCAGTGCCCTCAATATTCTCAATGAAATTGTCAACTTCAATACTCAACACCCTATTCAATGAGGCTTACCCTGCACCCTCAATAGGGAGTTGTACCTAACATCCTAAACAAGTGCTCAGCTCTTTGTCAAGTCGATTGCGTCTTTCAAGTCCATGTAGAATTAACCTCCAAAGGACTGTTTCTCATTGATTCATTGATTCATTGATTCATTTATCCATTCATTCATTCATTCATTCATTCATTCATTCATTCAGGCACTCTACAACCATTTAACAAAGGTTTACTTTGTGCCAGGTACTGTGCTGGGAACCAGGGATGGAATGATGGAGATCAAATAATTATTGCCCTGAAGGAGTTTACATTTTAGTAGAACAACATATTCATGGAAAAGTCTATTGACATAAATGAGAATCAAATGAGATACTCTAAGTAAACCAATGTGTCAATCTTAAAGCTATAGAAATGTCAGCGATGATGATGATGAGTCTCTCCTAAAGAAAGAGTCAAGGGGGCAGCTAGGTGGCACGGTGGGTAAAGCACCAGTCCTGGATTCAGGAGGACCTGAGTTCAAATCTGGACTCAGACACTTGATACTTACGAGTTGTGTGACCCTGGGCAAATCACTTAACCCTCATTGCCCCATGAGGAAGAGGGAGAGGGAGACGGAGACAGAGAGGGAGAGGGAGAGAGGGAGAAAGAGAGGGAGGGAGAGGGAGAGAGAGAGAGAGAGAGAGAGAGAGAGAGAGAGAGAGAGAGAGAGAGAGAGGGAGAGAGAGAGGGAGGGAGGGAGAAAGAGAGAGAGAGAGAGAGAGAGAGAGAGAGAGAGAGAGAGAGAGAGAGAGAGAAAGACAGAGAGAGAGAGAGAGAGAGAGAGAGAGAGAGAGAGAGAGAGAGAGAGAGAGAGTGAGTGTGTGTGTCAACTGTCAACCTTAGAGACAGGAAGACCTGGGTTCAAATCCTGAGTTGCCACCTACTACTGATTGTGTCACCCTAGGCAAGTCACT
The DNA here is from genome assembly GCF_019393635.1 of Dromiciops gliroides. Taxonomy (NCBI): domain Eukaryota; kingdom Metazoa; phylum Chordata; class Mammalia; order Microbiotheria; family Microbiotheriidae; genus Dromiciops; species Dromiciops gliroides. The sequence continues at coordinate 286,200,213 of NC_057865.1, read as the reverse complement.
TTACCACTTGGGTTGGAATGATTGCCCTCACCTGAGAGTCCTAGGTCCAATCTCTAGCGTTACTTACCATTAGGCCTTGGACACATGAGCTGGCACTCCCTACACATTCTAACTGAAACGATGAAGGCAGTGTGAGTCAGTGAAAGAGGCCTGGCTTTGAATCCAGTCCTGCCACTTAGAAGCTGTGTGGAAGCTCTTGGGGAGGAGGGACCTTTTCCACTTTTATACTCCTATCCCTGACAGTCAGCAGAGTCGCTGGTACATAGTAGATGCAATATATGCTTATTATTTCATTAATAAATTGTCTAACCATGGGCTGGGCACTTTCTTTCTCTGAACCTTAGTTTCTTTATCTGTAAGATGAGAAGTTTGAACTAGGTGATAGTTAAGCATCCCTCTGGCTCTAATTCTATTCGGGGTTTAATAGAATGCATTTTTTAGACTTCAACAATAACCCCAACCAGAAAGTAGAACAAAGTTAGCTTGGGGCTAGCTATCAGTTGGTCTACCTTGTTTAGCCTGTAACTCATTTAAGTCCTCTAAAGTTATTGGAATGTAGGGTCCTTGGGAGTAGAGATTACTTTATTCTTTGTACTTGTATCCCCAGTACCTAGCCCAGTGTCTGGTATGCAGTAGGCATTTGGGAAATGCTTATAGGTTGACTGATTAAAAGATACCTTTTTGGTCTTCTGGCTTCTTTCAAATCAGAGTTAAAATCCTACCTTCTACAAGAAACCTATCCTAATGCTAGTGCCTTCTTTCTGTGATTATCTCTAATTTATATCTGTATCTATCTATCTATCTATCTATCTATCTATCTATCTATCTATCTATCTATCTATCTATCTATCTAGATATGTGTGTGTGTCTCTCTATATATAGACTTTGATTGTACATAGTTGTTTGCATGCTATCTCTCCTCTAAGACTGGGAGCTCTTTGATGGCAGGGACTGTCTTTTGCCTTTCTTTGCATTCCCAGTGGTTAGCAGAGTGGTTGGTATGTAGTAGGTATTTAATAAGTGCTTGTTGACTTGACTTTGGAGATAGCCACTCAGATGAAAGTGGGATCTTCATGAGGACTTTGAGAGAAAAAAGACCTTTAGAGAAAGGGCAAAGTAGGTGTGGAAGCAGGATCATAGAAGGGACCCACAAAGATAAAAGAATAAGCTCAGAAGCTGTGTTCCAAGAACTACTTGTGAAGAAAGTGAAAGAAACAGAAAAAAGCATCAGACATGGGTCAGAGGGTTAAAACACAAAAGAAACTTGGCTGAGCATGCAGCTTAACTCTGGCTCGAGTAAAGTCTTCCATAGGTCCCTGACTTTCCCCCACATTAGCCCAGGGCTCTGATAAGGGAGTTTTGAAAGGCATCTGCAGGGTCTTGGCTAAAACTAGTTTGGTTCTGGGCATCATGGGAGAGGCAGTGGATGGAAAACAGTCCATTTTTCTCTCTCTCCTAACTCTTTGTTTCGAATTGTGCAGAGAAAATCACATTTATTTTGTCTTGCTTGGCTGTCAATTAGTTTGCTAAGGGCTCATCTCAATAGTCACTCGTGGATCCTTTAGGACAAAACTGAAAACATACAGCCCCACTTTCTCTCTTTTGTTTACAGTCCTCTCAGTGCCTTCTAAAGAGATTTTGCTTTTCTCTTTTGCCTTCCTTGACTTGGTCCCATGGAAGGGTCTATTTTTTGTTTGAGTATATATATCGTAAATTGCGAGAGAGAAAGAGAAATAGAGAGACAGACAGACAGACACACAGACAGACAGACACAGAGAGACAGAGAGAAACAGAGACAGAGAGATAAGGAGAGAGAGATAGAGAAGGAGAGAGACAGAGATAGAGACAGACAGGGAGAGAGACACAAAAAGAGGCAGAGTCAGAGGTAGGCAAAGAGAGGTAGAAAAGAGACAGAAGTAGAAGGAGACACAGAGAAAAAGATTGTGAGGGATAGGAGGGCAGTGAGAAATAGATATTGAAGCAGAAACAGAAATAGAAAGAATGAATGAATGCAGAAGAGATAGAGGAGAGATAGAGATCAACAGAGAGAAATAGGACAAAGAAACAATATGTTATGACGATTATGGTTTGTTTCTTTAAAGTGAGGCAATTGGGGCCAAGTGACTTGCCCAGGGTCACACAGCTAGTAAGTGTTAAGTGTGAGGCCAGATTTGAACTCAGGTCCTCCTGACACCAGGGCCGGTGCTCTATCCACTGTGCCACCTAGCTGTCCCGATTATGTTTTGTATATACATGGAATATATGTATACATGGAAGAATTATTTCTGTGTCCTCTGTGCTCCTGCCTCCTCATCCCACTGCTCCTCCTCACTGCATGCATGGATCATAGATTTTGAGCTGGATTCACCTTTAGAAAAAATATTTTTATATTTTACAGTTGGGGAAAATGAGGCCTAGGGAAGAGAAAGGACTTGTTTGGGGTCATACTGGTAGCGAGCATCACAAACAGGATTTGAATCCAGGTCTTTCATGTCCAACTCCAAGTCCAGAATGGACTCTGATACCTTTTGGCTCTGAATAACAAGATTGTAGGATCTCTTCCTATTGGCTCCACCCTTTCAGACATATCCCTAATGATGGCTTTGATTCCATATTTTATTATTGTTGTGAATAATTTACTTCCTTCCTGCACCCCCAGCTAGCTCAGTGCCTACTCTGTGAATTATTTACAGGAAAAATTCTGACTTGAGAAACGAAGATAATGGAAAATGTTATTTATTCAAAAGTAATGCATGGCTTCTCAGACATGGTACCATCACTCCCTGATTTGCTTATTACAATTCTTTGCATGGAGCTTTGGAAACATTAACTAACTCAGTTTTCACAGGCCATCTGACAAGATGGAGGAATGTGCCAACAGAGAATCAGTTTAAGGAACTGGGGAAGAGAAGACTTATGAGGGGCATGCTCACCATCTTCAAGTATTTGAAGGGCCCATGATATGGAAAAGGGACTAGACTTGTTTGGCTTGGCTCCAGACAGCAGAATGAGCCTTGGAGGGAAGCTGCTGACAGGCAGGTTTTGATTTTTTGGAAAGAAAATCTTAACAATGAGGACAGCCTCAAAGTAGAAGGGGCCGCTCCTGTACTAGTGAAGTGCCCAACATGAAAGCTGCTCATTTTCAGATGGGATGGCCACTTCTCAGGCTGGTTAGATGGCAAATTGATAGTAAAGCAAGATTTGGCCTAGGTGAATTGCATCTGTTGTTGCTTTGAGCTCTAGGATTCTTTGATTCTATTGTCACCATCCTCCAGAAGAACAAAGGGCTTGGTTCATATCTTTGGTTAAGTCTCTTATTAAAGAGAAGTCTAGGAGATGCAGCTTGCATGGAGAATCCTAGGAAAATCTCTGGCAAGGAAAGACCCAAGAGAGTCAGCATTGCTTCATTTACAGCTATTTCCCTGATTAGTAAAAGTAGAAGGCACATTTTATTTGGGGCTATTTGCAATATTGGGGAGCTGAGAAGGCCCCTTTAGGATTTCCTGCCAATTAATCCATCAGGCAGGAAGCATTTTTGCATTTTTGATCATATTAATCATGTTCTGAAAGAAGCCACAAGCCCAAAGGAAAAAAAAGAACCATGAAAAATAAAGAAAGTAAAAACAGTATGCTTCGATCTTCATTTAGACTCTAGCAGTTTTTTCTCTGGAAGTGGAGAGCATTTTTCATAATGAATCCCTTAGTATTGTCTTGGATCATTGTATTGATAAGAATAGCTAAGTCACTTACAGTCGATCTTGGTTATAAGATTGTTGTTACCATGTACAATCTTCTGGCTCTGCTCATTTTCTGAAATCTGCCTGCTCATCATTTCTTACAGCACAGTAGTATCCCATCATGATCATATACCACAACTTGTTCAGCCACCATTCCCCAATTGATGGGCATCTCCTGAATTTCCAATTCTTTGCCACTACAAAAGGAGATACTATAAATATTTTTGTATAAAGAGGTTTTTTCCTTAAAAAATTTTTTTGGGGGGATTCAGACCTAATAGTGGTATTGCTGGATCAAAGGGTATGTATGCATAGCTTTATAGCTTTTTGGGCATAGAGAAAGCATTTACTAAGAGTCTTCTATGTACTAGGCCTTGGGGATAGAAAGACAAAGAATAAAACTGCCCCTTATCTCAAGGAGTTGACATTCTATCTGGGAAAATAATAATTACGTGTATAATATCAACACCTCTCCCTATTCCTCTCCCTTTTTTCTCTCTTTCCTCTCTCTCATATCTCTTCTGGGTCTACTTTACCCAGTCTCCCACTAACATTGGTTGGCCAGGCTCTTAAATCATGGATGACTACTTCTCCCCAGAGACACTAAGGGCCTGGAGGTGGTGGAGATTCTAATAATGCTGCTCACATACCCCCATCTGTTGAATATCAGGAAGCCAACCAGAGTTAATTATCTTTTAGAAAGGAGGATTTACTGAGTATCTCTGGCAAGGCCATTGGTTGCAAAAACATTTCCCCAAACTGGGGGCACACTCTCCCTTGGCACACACAAAGCCCATGGAAAGAATGGTCTCCAACTTTGAAATCCCAGGTGGCTAAAGGGTAAATTCAGGTGTTTGAAAATCTTTTCTCCCTTTTTTGAGTTCCATGAAGTTTCCTTTCAGTGTAACTTTCTGATAGATCCAAGATGCAATGTTTTGGGAAATCTCTACTTCTCTACAGTCAGGAGAAGAGGCCAGCCTCTTTGAAGGTGCCTTGAATCTGTGTGTCTGGTTTGTCTTCTCCCAAATTCCAGACACACATGTTGTTTGTTACTGGTCCAGTGTTTGTGATGGCATGGTTGGTGGTGGGGGTTGGGAGGGAGAGGGTATGACATTTCCTCTGGGCTCATTCCCAGAACGCCCTGAAAGCCTTCTGGTACTGCTCAAGATGCTCCCAAAGTGGGATTACTTTCTTGCTTGAATCCCTTTTCAGATGCACAAAGAGTTGTGTCTAGTTCTTTCAGCCTATCCCAATACATTTTTTGTGCATTGTCATCTTAAGCCAATGACTCAAAAGCACTTTTCAAATTGATTAATAGGGATTAATTAATTCTCCCAATTATTTAATTGATAAATTAATCAATCAACCTTTGATTGATTAATTCAGTAGACATGGCTAGGCTTTCTGTTAATATATTGAGGTAGGAAGTATGAAATACTTCTCCACCCTCTTAAATACAGAATAAATGTAGAGAGAATAAACAAAAGAAATAAATGATGGCTTGGGAGACATTGACAGTTGGGAAATCAATAATGCCTTTATGTAGAAAGTGATGCTTGAGGTGCATCTTAAGGGAAGAAAGGAAATGGAAGTGATTATGGAGAACCCTGGGTCTGGAACCAGAGTATCTAGGTTCAAATTAGACTTTTCTATTAACTAAATGTAGGACTCTGGACTTCAGGCTGAAAAAATGAGGAAAACAATACTTGCAGCACCTACCACTGAAGGGGATTTGTAAAATGATAGCGCTTTGTAAAACTTAAAATGTTATAGAATTGTGACCTTGGGGGTTGGAATAGTTAGTCTACTCAATAATCACTTGTAGCTAAATCTCACAGATTAGGGGGAGGATCAATTTGAGTGATACTACTCAGAATCGTAAACAAGGCCTGAGGTCGAAATAAGGAGATTCATTTCATTTTATATATATATATATATATATATATATATATATATATATATATATATATTTATACACACACACACACACACACACATGTATGTGTATATCCATATCCATATATCTGAGCCTGTTCTTGAAGACCAAAAGAGCTAAAAACAATCTCCCTCTCTCCCTCTCTCTCCCTCCCTCCCTCCACCTCCACACCCCCTCTCATCCATCCATCTATGTGTCTATCTATCTATCGTCTATCTCTATCTAGATGTATCAAGCAAGTCATAAACAAGTATTTATTAAGCACTTACTTCCAGGCAGCACGCTAAGTATTGGGGGATACAAAGAAAGGCAAAAGACAGTTTCTGTGCTCTCAGGGAGCAGGTATTCTAATGAGACAATGTGCAAACATCTATGTTCAAAGAGGGTATGTACAGGGTAAATTGGAAATAGCGGATATCCCCATTACTGGGAAGATTCAAGCAGGGCTTAGACTCACACCCCCAGGGATCGTGTGTGTGTGTGGGGGGGGGGCATGCACAAGTTCAGGGAGTAGGTGGGTGTCTCAGGCTCAGTTCCAGTTTATCCAGTAGTTTTGCAAGTGAAAGCAGATGCTAGGAACAAAAAAGCTTCAGAGATGGATTTCAACTGTGTCAGAGAGAAAACTTAGCACTTCAGAAGATATCTGAAGGGAAGAACATGAGAACAAGGGAGGAATACAACCAGGAGACCTCGGTGGTGACTCTACTAAAGGGTCAGGGCAAGACTACACTTGCCACAAGCACTTACTAGCTATGTGACTCTAGGCAAGCCACGATCTCTCTGGGTATCAAATTTCTCCTCTGTAAAATGAGCACCTATACAGTCCCCTGAAACTCTTTTTTTGTTGTGGGGTAATGGGGGTTAAGTGACTTGCCCAGGGTCACACAGTTAGTAAATGTCAAGTGTCTAAGGCTGGATTTGAACTCCGGTCCTCCTGAATCCAGGGCCGGTGCTTTATCCACTCTGCCACCCAGCTGCCTCCCCAAAACTCTTAACTTAAAACATCATGCCCTGGCAAGCAAGGGCCATGGCTTCATAAGAAGAGATTGAGTTTGGTTCAGGTGTGTTTGGTTTCCCATCAAGGATGTTGCCTAGAGGATGATGGGACCCCAGGGACTGGCCAAGGAACATTCTTATTCAAGCTTGGACCAAGAGACCATAGATCTAGAACAGGAAGAGATATTGCAGACCATTTAGCTCATTTTATATCTGAGGAAACTGAGGTCCAGACAGGGGAAAAAAGGAAGATTTGAACCTAGGGTGGAGAAGTTTCTAATATGAGGCATGAGAGTTCCCAGCAGTTCACTGAGGGGAGTATTTACAGAAGAAAAAGTTAGACTAGTGCCACTCCCTCTTTCCCCTAAAGATAGAAGGGATTTTGTGTTTGTTTTTGTTGTTTTGTTTTTGGACTAGTGTAAAAATTACTGGCATTTCTATAGATAGCACTTAAAGCTTTGTAAAGTATTTTACAAGCATTATCTCACTGGATCCTCACAACAACCCTAGGAGGTAGATGCTGTTATCATTTTACCAATTTTACCCCATTTTACTGATCAGGAAACTGAGGCCAAGAGAAGTCAAGTGTCTTGTCTAGAACCATCTTGCTAGGAAGTATTTAAGGCAGGATTCAAACAGATCTTCCTGACTCTAAGTTCGACTGTGTCACCTGTGAATGATCATGGGGGAATCACTAGATCAAAAGCATTACAGTTATAAGTCATCTTAGAAATCACCCTGTCCAATAAAATCACTTTACATTTGAGGAAACTGAGGCTCACAGAAGGAAAGTTATTTACCTAAGTTTCTATAGGCAGTAAATAGTTCCTTTCTCCTTCTCAGTAGGTACTCATTTGTAGAATGGAATACATGAATTTTACTGGGATATGAACTCATGTTCTCTTTAAATTAAAATATTTTTAAGGTGACTGCTTTGAATCAGAGTAATAGTGTGGGATTATGTGAAAACAGCTGTGGGCTAGGAGTTTGATGTAATTTTATGACTGAGGGTAAGTCATTTCTGGCATGTAGGTTACAATTTTCTTATATATAAGATAAATGAGTTGGAATAAATGAACTCTAAAGTCTTTTCCAATTCTAATTTTTCATGTTTTAAATCCTCTCCCAGTTCTGACATTTACTAAGTTTCCTCCCAGCTCTGACATTCCATGTTCTAAAAGGGCCCTCTCTGCCCTTACATTCCCTGTTGTAAGGTACTTCCCAGCTTTGACCTTCCTTGTTCTAAGGCCCCTCCCAGCTCTGACATTCTCTGTTCTAAGGCCCCTCTATTTTGTTTGTTTGTTCGTAGGGCAATGAGGGTTAAGTGACTTGCCCAGCTAGTAAGTGTCAAGTGTCTGAGGCCAGATTTGAACTCAGGGCCTCCTGAATCTAGGGCCGGTGCTTTATCCACTGTGCCACCTAGCCACCCTACTCTAGTTCTAATATTAAATGGTATGAGACTATGAGATAACAAGGTAGAGGATCACTTTGATACTGAATCAGGCAATGAGACATCTGGGGAGGAGATGCAGGGATTTGGGCCAAGACTGGAGCTAAGCAGTGATTTATAAAGTTCATTTTTTCCCTCTGAATTTAGTCCCTTGGACATTTATTAGCCCCTTCAGCATTTTTTGGTTGAGCCTTCATCTCAGTCCTCACTGAGCACAAGTGCCTGATGACAGAGGGACCTTGCTGCTTTCCCCAAAAGGATGGGGCTTCATTTATAACTTTCCTGCCAAAGTAACAGTTGGTGTAGACCAGACAAATGATGAACATCTCCCTGTTTCCAATTATGGGGTGCTCTGCCCCTTGACGAATGGACTACAGGGGGTGGTTTTCTTCCTGCAGACATTACTTTCAAATTGAAAGCATGGCCCCAGGAGAGCCTGTGTACAGGGTGTTGCTAGAGCATCTCATAATCTGGCTCATATCTCCTTAGCCAATTTGTAGGGAGAGTGTTTGAAAAGTCTGTTAATTGTGCCTTTCTCTTTTCTCCCCTTCCCTCTGCTTCCAAACCGGACTGCCTTCACTTGGGCCAAAATTCTCATCTTCTCCCCTCCTCACAAAAGAATCTTGGATTCTGTAACTGATGTGAGTGGGCTGTGAGAGCTGAGGTTTTGCCTGACCTTGCTTGGAATCCAGCATCCATGCCTCTTTCTGGTCATTGCCACACCAGGTCAGGGGAGAAGCTCCCTCACTCCCACAATAACCTTTCTAATTCCCCTGTATATTCTCTATATGTCATTAGAATCTCAACTCCTTGATGGCAGGAGCTGTTCTGCTTCTATTTCTATTTGAAGATCTGAGAATAGTGTGTAGCACATAGTAAGTAGTTAGTAAATGCTTTATTATCCTTCTCTCCATTTCCCCTTCCCTTCCCTGAAGGGTCCATAGAACTACTTGGGTCTAAACTTCTCCCCCCATTTTATTTTATTTTATTTATTTATTTTTTGTGGGGCAATGGGGGTTAAGTGACTTGCCCAGGGTCACACAGCTAGTAAGTGTCAAGTGTCTGAGGCCAGATTTGAACTCAGGGCCTCCTGAATCCAGGGCCGGTGCTTTATCTACTGCGCCACCTAGCCGGCCCCTTCCCCCATTTTAAAGAAGAGGAACTAGTGGTTCCAAGAAGTTCACTGACTTGCCCAGTTTCATAGCTGGATAATTCATTCAAATCCAGGTCTTCTGAACTCCAAATTCTGTACTCTACCTGATACCATGTTTTCCTTTGGTCTAATTTGCCACTGAAGGGAATAAAACTTCCATCCTTTCATCCCTAGGAGAAGCAGTAATAGTGTCCTGGGGAAATGAGGAGCCATAGGGAGAGAAGTACTATTCTAGTAAACAGAATGTTTGGAGTCTTATTTGGCTCTCCTGGCTTCAGTCTGTGCCCCCTCTAATCCATCTTTTGCATTGCAGCCCAATTAATTGTCCCAAAGGAGCACTCCCGTCACCCTGTATGTCAACCAAAAAACCTTCAGTTGTCTCCTATTTCTTCTAAATAAAACTTTAATTTTTGACTCTGGCATTCAAAGGCCTCGGTAATTCAGTCCCACCTTACCTTCCATTTTTATCTTATACAATTCCATTTCATGGATACTATATTCCAGACAAAACCTCTTGCTCTCTCTTTTAGCCTTGCCTTATCCTATTTCCATGATGTCACTGACATCCTCCATGCCTGGAAATTATATCCTTCCATCCTGTTTGAATCTGTTGAAGGCCCTTACTTCCTGAAATGTTCAACTCAAGTACCCTCTATGTAGCCTTCCTTGACTTTCCAAGTGAAAGCCATCCCCAGTGGATAGGAACTAGAGTCAGGAAGATCTGAGTTAAAATCCATCCATAGACACTTAGTAGCTGTGTGATCCTGGGCAAATCACTCAATCTTTGTCTTCCTCAGTTTTCTCATTCATGAAATGAGAATAATAATACCTCCCAGGGTTGTTATGAGGATCAAATGAGATAATATTTGTAAAGTACTTTGTAAGTCTTAAAGCACTATGTAAATACCAGCTGTTATTACATTTATTATTACCCTCAGATTTCTCCTGGAGTCTTTTCTGAACTTCTTTGCATTACTACTACTACTACTACTACTACTACTACTACTACTACTACTACTACTACTACTACTACTACTACTACTACGGTAAACTTCTTAAGGGAAGTAAACTCTTATTTTCATCTTGGTATCTCCCATGTTTTGCACAGATTAATTAATGCTTACTGAATTGAATTGAGGATGAAGTCAAATAGAGATAAAATGTAAAGTCTTCAGACAGGTTAAAAAAATCAGTTTCAGGACTCCCATGTAGGGGAGGCTGGGCTAGGCAACAGTTCACACGAAGAAGAGCTGGGGAGGCAAAGGAAGGCTGGTATGATCTTAGTTTGCATTAAGGGAGATGCAGTATTCAGAACTAGGAAGGTAAGAGACTCACTGCACTCTGCCATGCTCAGACTGAAGCTGGATTATCTATGACTGTTGCCATGTGCCACAATTTTGGAAGGACATTCCTAAGCCAGAGAACATCCAGAGGAGGCCAGTAAGAAGAGTGTGATTGAGATCAAGCCTTAGGAGAATTGGATGATGTAACAGCAGATGTTGAGCAGGGAGAAGAGAAGACTTTAGGGAACATCAGTAGCTGCCATTAAGTGTTTGAAGCGCTGTCATGTGGCAGAGGGAATAGATTTGTTTTGTTTGGACTAGAGGGAGGACTAAGGCACAGTGGTGGGGATGTGGGAAAGCTGCCGCTTTAGACTTCCTAGAAATAAAACAAAATTTTCACAATGTTTAGAACTATTCTGAAGTGGAAAGGGCTGTGAGGGAGCTTGTGGTTTACCCTTCGCTAAGGGTCCTCAAGTGAAAGCCAGACAGTTCTTTGTTGGGGGTGTTTCATGGGGTCATTTTTGGGTGGGCTAGACCACTCCAAGGTCCCTTCCAATCATTGGATTCTGTGATTTTAATTTTTATCCTCAGACCCTCACACAGTGTTTTCTACGTGGGCCGAGAGCTGGAAGGAACCTTAGGGGTCATCAAGCCCAACTCCCTTATTTTATGGATGAAGAAACTGAGGACAAGAGAGGTTAGGGGACTTGTACAGTATCCTACTGATAGTTGGCAATTGTCTGAGGCACGATTCAAATTCAAATCTTTTGGCTCCAAGTCCAGTACTCAATCCACTCTGCCTCCTAGCTACTTCTCAAGTAAATGCTTATTGAATTGTTGGATTAGGAGGGGGGCCCTATGAGGCAACAGCTTCTGCCCCAGTGGAGGGAGATGCACAGCGACCTTTCTTTCTTTTTTAAAAAAGTATTTTATTATTTTCCAGTTACATATAAGGATAGTTTTCAACATTTGTTTTCACAGGATTTTTAGTTCCAAATTTTTCTACCACCCTTCCTTCCCTTTCTCCTCCCCAAGACGGAAAGCAGTCTGATATAGTTTGTATATGTACAATCACATTAAACATATTTCTACATTAGTCATCTTGTGAAAGAAGAATCAGAGTACAAGGGGAAAACCTCAGAAAAGAAGAAAAAAAAACAGTCCAAAAGTAGAAACAGTATGGTTCAATCTACATTCATAATTCACAGTTCTTTTTTCTGGATGTTGAGAACATTTTCTATCATGAGTTCTTTGAAACTATTTTGGATCGTTGCACTGTTGAGAAGAGTCAAGTCTATCACCATTGTTCATCACACAATGTTGCTATTACTGTGTACAATGTCCTCCTGGTTCTGCTCTTCTCAGTCAGGATCAGTTCATATAAGTCCTTCCAGGTATCTCTGAACTCCTCCTGATAACTACCTTTCTCTAGATCAGGGCTTCTTAAACTTTTTCCAGTCATGATTCCTTTTCACTGGAGAAATGATTATGTGACTCTGTGATGACATGCACAGTGCAAAGAGTGTGTGTTGTTCTTTCAGAACCAAGGCTGCAGTGACCCCCCACATTCAGTTATGTGACCCCATATGGGGTTGGGACCCATAGTTTAAGAAGCTAGTCTCTAGAGCCCTCCTGGACTATATCTTCCTTCCCACTGTCAATTTCCGCTTCTGAACAGAGAAAGGAGTCCAGGCCTATAGGGACTGATCTTAGCACGTGCCTCATTGCTTCTGTTTGCCGGGTCAGAAAGGGGTGCATTTAGAGCCAGATAATATGGTTTCAAATGACTCTTCTTTCTCCCCACTTTTTTTACAAGCTGTATGACCTTGGGACAGTCATTTCACTATTCTGAGCCTCTTTTTGCTCATTTGTAAAGTGAGGGACTTGGACTAGATGGTTGCTAAGGTCCCTTAGTGCTCTATTACTCTGTGAAATCCACTCTAAGCCTGAGTTTGGGGCTATCTTTTCCCCTCATTAACTCTTATAGACTCATATATCTAGAGCTAGAAGGGACCCCAGAGGCTTTCTAGAGGCTCTAGTTACAGAGCAACACACTGAAATCCAGGCAGTTAAGTCTTGTTCAATGTCATAGGGAGTGACAGAAGAAGGATTTGAACCCAGGTCCAATCAGTCTGTGCTTTTCCCATTGTTCCATGATCCTCTTGCTGGACAGGATATTTGTTTATGTTTAAAAAGCTTTCCCCATTTTGGATTTCTTATCTTGGGGTACCTGAGGTCAGAGCCATGACTTGCAATTCTTTTGTCCAGGGCAATAGCTATAAACCATATCTGAGACATTCAGGCTGCCATCTTGTAGCTTCCCATTGTAACTAATCATTCTTGCTAATGAGGTCTTTTTAAAAATTTCTTTCTTTCTTTCTTTTTTTTGCTATCTGTTGTTTCTATGCTGCTGGATATATGATGTTAGCCTCTTATAAACGCAGTACCCTCTAATTCAGCTCCTTTTAAAATCAGCCCCCTGTGCCAACATCCCCCTTTGCCTTGTCCTAGTTATACCTCTGCAAGAAACCCCTTCCCATCTCCTCTCCCATCCACTGAATAGACAGAAAACTAAAGTAATACTTTCTGGGTCCAGACATCCCCCTCAGAGCAGTGCAGAAATCTGGCTTCTGTCTAACAAGCAGCCTTTAGATTCTTTAAAAACACTCCACGGTTTGGCCCCTGTTTTTCTTGATTCCCTGCCAAACCCATTACACGTGTCGGAGCAGCAAGGGACTGGAAGAATTACGGCTTCCATTTGGCTTCTGCGGCCGCTTAGTCTAATTTTCACTGGCTTTGAAATATAGCAATTGCAGCTTCTGTTGTTTTGATTTTGGGGCTGTTGTGAATTTTGCCTCTTTTTTCCCTTTAAAAAAAAATCCCTTCTTGCTTTCTCATTCTTTCCTTGGAAAAAAAGGAGGCCCAGCAGTCCCCATTGGAGCCCCCTTTCGGCAAGAACTCATTTGTTCCAGAACCAGATTTCATTAAGCAAAGGGTTTTGTTGTAAGAGGAAGCATGGTAATGAGGTTATATCTAATCAGAACATATGGAATGTTTTCCCATTAGCTCCACCTCACTACCCTAGGAGCTGTGTGTGTGTGTGCATGCATGTGCGTGCGTGTGTGTGTGTGTGTGTGTGTGTGTGTGTGTGTGTGTGTGTGATGTGGGGGCAATCCCATCTAGGAATCCCACTGATGACTGATTGTTTGAAGGATCAATGAATCTGATTTCTTCCTTCTTGGCCTGATGTACCACATTTTCCATCCCCCCATCCATCTCATGGGCTCATAGCTTTACAGTTTGGTTTAATGACTCCTAGAGGTACCCTGTTTCTTCTGTGTGACCCTGACTTATCATGTCCCCTATCAGGGGTTCCATTTTTCTATCTGTACAGTGTATGGGTTGAACTAGATAGCCCTCAGTTCTAATGGTATATGATGCTTGAAGATCATCTGTGAACTATACTCAGGTGTAGACAGCAACACCAGTAATGATAGGCAGCATTTAGCTGCAGTTTTAACGTTTTTAAAGCACTTTACAAAGAAGATCTCATTTGATCTTGACAATAACCTGGAAGGTGGATGCTTTTATCATCCTCATTTTACAGGTAAAGAAAATGAGATAAAGATTAAGTAACTTGCCCAGGGGCATCCAGGTGATAAATATCTAAGTCTGGATTTGAACTAAGGTCTTCCTGATGCCAGGTAAGCCATCTTGATCTTGGAGTTGGGTGAAAACTAATGTCTGCTCTCACCTCTGTCACTTACTAGCTGTGTGACCCTGTGAAATCACCTTACCTCTCTCTGGGCTTCACCTTCCTCATCTGTGAAATAGGTACATTAGTAATTCCAGTAATAATTTCCTCATTGGATTATTGAATCATAAATTTGGGGCCAACTTCTCATTTTATAGAGAATGAAACTGAAGCCAGAGAAGCTAAGTGACTTTCTCAAAGTCACACAGAATAGGGTCAGAGGCAGAATTTGAACCCAGGCCCTCAGACTTCAGATCCAGTGCCCTTCCCCCTAGCATTGTATAGAGGCTCAAATGAGACAAAGGATTCAAATGATGCATAAACTTCAAGATGCTCTGTAAATATTAGCTTGAACAATAGTCACAGTGCGAGGTGATAGAGTTTGGACCTGTGATTTCACAGCTATAGAGAACTTTCCGGTGAAGGAGTGCCTGTTATCATTTCAGGCTGACACCTTCACTGCCCCTTAGAGTCCAGGGTACTGAGAAGTCAAGGGACTTGCCCAGTCAGTCTGTTTCAGAGATGAAACTTGAACCCAATCTTTTTTTTTTTAAATGACTTTAGGGCTAACTTAACAAATAATACCCCAGAGATATCAAACATGTGGTCCAAGGAATGCATTGTGGCCTGCTCCTGAATGTGACCTGAACCAGATTAAAATGAATCAGGAAACATTTAACAAACTACATAAAATACAATAGAAGATAGATAATGCTAATATGTGTTTTTCTAAGTCAATACAAATCCTTAGGGATCCTTATATATGGTTTAGTGGCCCCACTTCTATTTGGGTTTGATACCATGCTGCCATTATTATTACCAATTATTTATTTATTATTATTATTTTCTTAGCACCAGATATTACCTCTGACCTAGTAATAATATCAGGCCAGATATTCACTCTTTGTCATCATTATAATGTCTATGTGCTTTTGCTATAGCAACTCTAGGAGATAAGTAGCCCAGGTATTTGTTTTTGTTGTTCAGTCATCTCAGTCACATTTGACTCTTCATGACCTCATTTGGGGTTTTCTTGGCAGAGATACTGGAGTGGTTTGCCATCTCCTTCTACAGCTCATTTTTACAGATGAGAACTGAGACAAACAGGGTGAAGTGACTTGCCCAGGGTCACACAGCCAGTAAGTATCTGAGGTTGGATTTGAACTCAGGAAGATGAGTCTTCCTGTTCCCCAGTCTAGACTGGGGATCTGTCCACTGCACCACCTAGTTGCCCTAGCCCAAGTATTATCCTCCCCATTTTAGATGAGGAGACCAAGATCCAGATTGGGAAAATGTCTTACTCTTGACCACATCACTTCTTTAATATATATGATTTCATCAACATGTGGATGCCAGTGCCACAGATAGCTAGCTACCCATCTCTGTGATATTTTTTGACAGATGCATAAGGCTTAAAGAGATCAAATGAATTTCCCAGATCACACAGCTAGTAAGTGTCAGAGATGTGACTGGAACCCTTCTCTCTCTGCCTCTCCTCCTCCTCCTCCTCTTTTTCATTTTCTTCTTCCTTCTCCTCTCCTCCTTTCACCCTTCTTTTCATCATCCTCTTCCTTTTTTCCCTTTTCCTTCTCTTTCTCCCTCTCTCCCTCTCCTTCTTCTCTTCCTCCTCGTTCCCTGGGCCCATAGTAAAAGTTTCTTTTTGGATTGGTAAGACTGGCCAAAGATTGGTCACCTTTTGCTTTGACATCCTCACTCAAGGAATCTGAGATGTAGAGGGACATCAGAGGCCAACATATCCAATACATCCTTGATAAGTGACCGACTCTCAGTGAGATGATGCAGGGAGACTGTGTGGCTAGTGAACAGAGCCCTGACTCTGACATCAGAGGACCAGAGCTCAAACCCACTTCTTCTATCCACTACCCAGGTGGCCTTTGGCAAGTTGTTCAGCTTTCCTGGGATTCTGTTTCCTTATCTGAAAGATGAATTGGTTTACCTAGACAGTCTTTGAAGGTTCCTTGTAACTCTAGAGCTGTGATTCTGTGAAAGAAGACTCAAAGGCAGGAGACCAAGGTTCAAATCTTATCCATGACACTGACCAGTTCTATTACCCTGAGAAATTCACTTTGACCTGATGCCTTGGGAGACCTGGGCAAGTCATGTTAACCTTTGTGGGCCTGTTTTCTCATGTGGAAAAGAAGGGGGTTGAGCGGGATGGCCTCTGTGGTCCCTTCTGGTTCTAGGTTTCTGATCCTAGGATGCTTATGGATGGTTCTATCCTACACAGAGTACTAGGCTCTGGAGAAAACCTGACCCCACTTATCAAAATAATGAAGATTCCCTCTTGATCTTCAAGAAGCTTACAGTCCAACATCATGGGATAAAAGTAACACAAGCCTATGTAGAATGATGAGCTGGAGTCCTACAGTTCCTGTGATTGTAAGAAGCCAATCTTTAATTAAGAATAAAGAAGGGGCCCCATGCAATTCATCTTCCCTCCATCTCAACCCTACCCCACCAGAAGATGCCTAGACTGGGCTCTGAATGTCCTCTGGGCATTTCTAAAACATCTAAATGGATTAGAAAGATAATTGGCATTAGAGTCTGGATCCAGATCCCATCTTTCTGCTATGACTCCAAACCTGGTGTTCTTTCAGCCATTACCTGCTTGACCTTGGACAAGTCACTGCTTCTCTTTGAGCCTCATCTTTCCTCATCTGTAAAAGAGAGATAAAGAACCCTTGTACTTCTGAACCACTAGATTTGGTATGAGGAAAACACTATATAAGTTATTATTAATAGCAACAACCACAAGCCTTTGTTTTTTAGAATTTCAAGTTCTAACTGACCTTCAAAATCTTCCTCAATCTAGCAGGTCTATGTGGGATGAAATGGGAAAGGTAGGTTGGAATTAGCTCGCAGATTACCTTGAACATCAGAGTCAGAAATTAAAATTCTATTTTGACCTGGTCTGACCATATCTTGAACACCATGTTTGGTTCTAGTTCCCACATTTGAGGAGGCTATGAGAAGGCAAGGCTGGGCTGAGATCTTCCTTTGACCTTCCCTAGTTCCCCATCTGCCTTGTCACATCCTAACCAGTAACAACTTTGTGTTGGTTTTGCCAGCTCTCTGTTCTACCACCATAGGTTAGGGTCAGTTTTCTCTATCACATGAAGGCATGTTTTCTGTCACTTGCTCTGGCTGTAGTTTATGGGAGGATTCCTAGAGTAAAATCTTCTAGTTATGGCCCAGATGTCTGGGTATGGTTTATGGTGCTTGTCTCAAGTATAAAACCTCCCAGTGATGGCCCGGATGCTGAGCGCTGTCCTAATCCTCCTTCAAAGTCTAGCGGCTACCTTCCTGTCACCAATGTGCCTTTCCTGACCACTTCAGCCAGAAGAAAGTGCCCACTTCTTTCAACTCATGGGCTCTTGGAGGCAAGGGAATAGCCATTAAGGAATAGGGCCCTCAGATCAACAAGAATACTGGGCCTTCTCCTGTGGAGCCACTGTGTGATCCAAGCACTTCAAATTGGGCATTCCCATCTTTCCAATGCCAACCCCAGCAGTGACTAAGCTGAAGTGGTGGGTATGATTCAGGGACAGAGAGATTACTTTGTCAAATTCACCAGGAAGCCTCCTGGTCTCTGGGGGCCTCTGGAAGCTGGCTGAGCACAGTGAGGATTCATCGGCTGCACAGGCTGTCTTGGAAAATTGGTGAGGAGCCCATGTGATTGTAAACTACATTCACTTAATCGTCCTCCTGCTCTGTTTTTGGTTGATTCTCTGCTTTCTCTCTCAGTTCATTTTCACTTCTTGTTGTGAGACCCAATTAAATTCCAATGTTTCCTTGCCGACGGAGATGGATGGTGATGGACCAGTACTTATAAAAATCTCAGCCGGCCGCTATTTCTCACATTTTCAATATGCAGCCCAATTGTACAGTGGCTGCTCACATCCAAACTCCATTAGGCAATAAGTGTTGTTTAGGAGAAATGCTGAAGAGTTTTTCTATCATCTGTTTAGCTGCCTACAGCCTCACTCATTATTCCTCTCCACGTGCCAAGGTGGGTCTGGGAAGGTCCCTACCTTTCCCACAGTCACAGCAGAGGTAAAGGGTTTTGATACATAGCTGATAGGTTTAAATTTTAGAGCTTGGGTTATTTACAGTGCAAGGTCTGATTTCACCAAGAAATGAATTTACAGCCCAGAACAAGCAAGATAAATCTTTGTAACAATCTTCCCTAATGGTGCCTTTAAAGACCAGAACTCCAATGGCCCTCGTTTCTTTGGAAAATGTTCCCCAGCTTTGAAAACCAGGACCTCCGGTTGAGAAACTTTCCATTTTACACAAATCCTTGCTGGAAAGGAGTCCTCCCTTCTTTGTCTGTCATATACTTAAAAGCAAAAGTTTTTTTAAAAATTAGAAAAAATCAGGGTGCAGTTATTAATCTTTTTTTTTGGCCAGAATTTGGAAAGGCTTCATTTCCAGAAGTGAGGAGTTGGTAGAACTGCTGGCCTGGTCAGATTTCATCTGAAGTGTTGTGTTTAAAGTCTATTTCAGGTTGGACACTGACAACTTGGAGAGTAGACTGGATGGCAAAAGTCCTTGAATTCATATGTAATCAATCCATCAGTTAATCAACGAATATGCATTTATTAAGCACTTACCACTATCACTGTGGATACAAAAAAGGACAAAAACGACCACTGATTTCAAGGAAAATATTTTCTAGGGAGGGAAAAATGTGTAAATAACTAGGAACAGACAATGGGAACAAGTGAACAAGACCTGGTTTAGGGTTACTGTGTGCAAAGTGCTGTGCTAAGTGCTGGAGTTACAAAGAAAGGCAACACATAGTAAATGGAAGATGATCTTGGGTGGGGTGAGGGCATGAAGTAAGGCCTCCTGTGGAAGAAGATACACTGAGAGGGCTAGAAATGCTGACTCAGGGTAGGACATAACTGTCTTCAAGGATAGGGAGGGCAGCAGGGGCCTGCTGGTAAATGTTTAACAACCAACTCTCCAAAAAAAATGTACTTCACACCCATAGTCCCTCCACCTATTCAGAGAAGGTAGGGGTCATATCTTCTTATATTTTTCCCTTGAGAGCCAAGTTTGTTTATCTTAATTTAGCAGTGATAAAGCCATTGTGTTTTTTAAAGGATCCTATTTTAGGTTAAATATAAATTTGTACTTCCATTTTCCAGTAATGAATGCAATGCTTTCTCTCTAGTGTGCCAATCTGTTCATGCTTTGACCAAGATCAGAGACATACTTGCTTGCCCATGGCTGATGGGGAATGGGCCTATTCACAGACCTGGCCCTAGTGCTGCCATCCCCCCACAAAGGTGGACCAATTGGGTGCTGCAGTCAATTTTAGTGTATGGAGTTGTCTATGACCACCTGGTCCCCTGGTTAATCAAACCCATCCTACTGCTGCCAAGCAAGGCTGGTAATTACTTCCTGGACCTGAAACAAAGGCTTTAACAATCAGTCCAGCAATTACCACCCCCCCACCCCAACTGCCACTGACCCTGCAATTACCCTGGCACGACATGATACCTGCCAGGTAATTAATTTCTTAGCTATTCCAAAGCTGCATCCTAGGTAAATTTCCTGTGATCGAGTTCCAGGATTTGTCAGGTTAGACCACATCTAGGAAAGAGGAATCACGCCTCCTTTGTGGATCAGAAGATAGAAATTAGCCCGGGTTCTAGCCCCATCTGGGCCACCCATGGGCCTGTGCCAAGCTAGTTAACCTCTCTTTGCCTGTTTTCTCATCTGTAAAATGGGAATAATGATACCCAAGGGGTTACCTCACAGGGTACAGAGGCTATAATGAGATAGGAGATGTGAAAAGAGATAATGAGAGAATGGGAGTTCTTTGAAGGTTAGAAGAGATAATAACAGTTTGCATGAGGAATAACCCTTCAAGGTTAATAAAGTACTTTCTTCAGAGTTATAATAATAACTGACATTCTATAATAGCTCTAAGGTTGGCAAACCACTATTCCAACATGATTTCATCACCTCTTATAACAACCTCATACTAGTTGCTCTTGTTAGCCCATTTTGCCGATGAAGGAACTGAGGATGATGGAAGTTAAGTGGCTTGTCCTTGGTCTCACAACTAATAAGTAGAGAAGGCTGGATTTGTCCATTTGGCTAAGTTGAACATGCTTCTCAGTGCATTATGTTCCTTGTGAGGAGGTTGAGAGAGAGAAGAAAGGAAAAAAAGGAGTGAGGCCGAGATAGGGAGCACAAAAGAGAGAGAGAGAGAGAGAGGTTGGGAGGAGGGAAAGAGAAAAGGAAAGAGATGGAGAGGAAAGGAAAGAGGGAAAGGAGATGTGTGAAAGAGAGAGATAGTCTCACCGACAGACAGAGAGGGGCTACAGGATGTCAGGATGAGAGAGGTTTCCATCTTCTCTCTGATAGGTACTATCTGTATGACAGTGAGTAACTCACTTATTAAATGTGATACCAGTAAAATACTGGCATATAGCAGACACTTAATAGCTGATTATTTTTTCCTTCCCCCTTCCTTTTCATGCCTCAAAGAATTCTCCAAGACTCCAAATTAGAGGAGTTGCTGAATTACATCAGGGGATGGAAGGTTCCATACCAGGAATATCTCCCTTCCATCCTTACAAAATAAGAGGGAGGCTGAAAGGTGAGCTTAAATCCTGCCTCAGACACTAGCTATGTGACCCTTCAGGAGAACAGGGAACCTCTTTCAGCCTCACCTTACTCATCTGTAGAATGGGGATCACAGTAGTACCCAGCTCACAGAATTTGTGAGGGTCAGATGAGATAATGACTGTCAAAGACTTTGCAAATCTTAATTGGATAGAAATGCTATCTATACCTTTGTCCTCAGAGACACCTTCATGATTTACAGCCCTATAGCATCACTGGAAGGATGTTGAGATCAGAAAAAGGGAGTTTATTTTAGTGAGAATCTTAAAGGTAATACAATGCAGCCCACTCTGTGATGTTTGAAAAGTTTGAGAGACATAATTTATGGGTAATTAATTAGTCACTTTATTAAAAATGCTAGCAATTTTAAAGTAGTAAACATTTTTATTTATAGTTTTGGGTTCCAATTTTTATCCCTCCTTCCCTCCCTCCCCTCCCCCCTCCCTGAGGCAGTTAAGCAATCAGATCTAGGTTATACATGTATGATTATGTAAAACATAACCACATTAGTCATTTTGTATAAGAAAACTTGAATAAAAGAAAGAAATGAAAGAAAGTGAAAAACAGCCTGCTTCAGTCTGTTCCATCAATATCAGTTCTCTCTTTGGAGGTGGAGAGTACGCTTCATCAATAGTCCTTTGGGATTGTCTTGGATCCTTGTATTGTTGAGAATAGTTAAGTCATTCATAGTGTTGCTGTCTCTGTGCACAATGTTCTCTTGGTTCTGCTCACTTCACTATGCATCAAGTCTTTCCAGACCTTTCTGAAATCGTCCAGCTTGTCATCATCATATGCCACAGTTTGTTTAGCCATTCCCCCATCGATGGGTGTTTCTTTGATTTCCAATTCTCAAGCAAAACACTTTTATAAAAGAGGTCAGTGGCACTCTCCAGTGCCAAAGACCATCATGGCAGTGGATCAAGGCTTATTTGTCTTTGAAAAAGTGGGTGTTCCAGAGGATGACAATCAACTCTGATAGGTTCACCACAGCAGTAGTGGTAAGGGTAGCTAGGTGGTGCTATAGTGCATGGAGTGCTGGGCCTGAAGTCAGGAAGATTCATCTTTCTGAGTTAAAATCCATCCTTAGGCACTTATTAGCTGTGTGACCCTGACCAAGTCACTTAACTCTGTTTGCCTCAGTTTCCTCATCTGTAAAATGGACTGGAGAAGGAAATGGAAGACTACTCGAGTATATTTTTTTTTTTTTGGTGAGGCAATTGGCGTTAAGTGACTTGCCCAGGGTCACACAGGTAGTAAGTGTCAAGTGTCTGAGGCTGCATTTGAACTCAGGTCCTCCTGACTCCAGGGCTGGTGCTTTACCTACTGCGCCACCTAGCTACCCCAACTCCAGTAAGTTTGCTGAGAAAATCCCAAATGGGGCCACAATGACTGGAATGACTAAGCAGCAACAACAGCAATGGCCTTCCAATTGCTCTTTCTAACTTCACTCTCCCTTCTCCCTAACTCATCCTCCACAAAGTTGTAAAGTTGATGCTCTTTAAGCATCAATCTGAGTGTGTCACTCACCTGCTCACCTAGTCGAAGTGGCTCAGTATTTTCTCTTGCATAAAAGTGCACATCTCTTGTTTGATGTAGAAAGCCCTTCAAACTTTGACTCCAGTCTGCCTTTCCAAGGACTTCATACTTCTTTCCTCATGCATTCTATGATAGCAGTAGTGATTTTATTGGTACAGGAAACTCTGAGCTAAAGAAACCCTTTCTCAGCAATTCTGAGTGGCGCCTTCTCAGCGATTTCTGATCTGAGATGATGAGAGCTCTCAGATGAAGTGATTTGCACAGGGTCATAGAGGATGTGTCACAGGCATGGCATGCATTCTCTACTCCAGTTCAATTGGCTTCCTTGGTGTTCTCCATCCACAATATTCGGGCTCCCACTTAAATGCCTTTGCACAGGGCGGGATGTTTCCCATGCCTGGAATGTTCTCTCTTCTCATCTCTGCCTCTTTGAATTTCCAGTTCTAGTCAAGGTTGAGCTCCAGTGTCCTGTCCTACAGAGGCTAGTCTTCTTCCCTGCAGTGGTTACCACTGGCCCTGTCAAATCACCTTTTCTTTACCTCGAATATATTTACTGTATTTACTGATCTGTGCAGTTCATTCTTATAAGATGCCAACATCTCTAAGGTTAGCTTCCATCCATTCTCTCTTCATCCCAAATATATGGATCCACATATATGTATTACACATGTGCTTATATACACACATGTGTGTATGTGTGTGTATATTTAAGCATGCATGTGTGTCTTTATATCACCCTTGGCCTCGGTTTCTTTATCTGAAAAATGATAATGTTGGCCCAAAAGGACTCTAAGTTCCCTTCCAGCTCTAGAGTTACAAAGATATTTTGTCATTATCACTTCCAGGGCCTCACATACATACACATATCTTCACATAAGTGTATATGCACATGTATTTGTATACACGTTCAAGTATACATACATGTTTATCTGTATCTAATCTGCATCTTATCTGTATCATCACATGTGTATGACATCTTTCTCAGTATATATGTGTGCCAGCATAAGAATGTATACACAGTATGTAATACATATGTATATATGTGTATATGCCTGAACACACACATATACACATGTATAAAATATATTTGTGCAGATAAGTATAGTGTATACTTTTATATATACTTATGTATGTAGATTTTAATATTTACATACTTGTATATTCTTCTGTATATGTAAACATAAGAATACACACATACATGTATACTTTGGTACATACATATATGTATATATACAGAAATACACATTTATGTTCATCTCCTCCATTGGAATGGAAGCTCCTTGAAGACAGGGGGTTATTTCCCCTTTTCCTTCTCTCAGCATTACCTCTGACCTTGCCTGGAAAATAGTAAGTGCTGAATAAATACTGTTTGGTTGATTGATGGACAGATGGATGTGGATGCTCTCAGTGGCATATAGCATGTCAACCCCATGACAGAATGTACATTTTGTCCTTGTAGCCCCTTCACCTGGCACAGTGTCTGACACATGACAACAATCATGATTTATTAAATGCCTATTGAATTGAACTGGAGAGGGATTAGTCTTGTTTGGCTTGGCCCCAGAGGTCAGAACTAGGAACCATGGGTGGAAGTTGCTAAGAGACAGATTTAGACTTGATAAAAGGATAAAAAACAAAGCACTTTTTAAGAATGAGATGTTGGGGCAGCTACATGGTACTATAGTAGATAAGGCACCAGCCCTGGATTCAGGAGAATCTGAGTTCAAATCCAGCCTCAGACACTTGACACTTACTAGCTGTGTGACCCTGGGCAAGTCACTTAACCCTCATTGCCCCACTCCCAGAGAGAGAGGAGAGAGGAGAGAGGAGAGAGGAGAGAGGAGATTCCAAAGTGGAATGGGCCGCTTTGAGAGGTAGCGAGTTCTCTATTGCTTATGGTATTAAAGCAAATGTTGGATAATCACATATTAGTTATCATGTTAGGAAAATTCTTACTTAGATTCGGACTGGATTAGATAGTCCCCATGGTCCCTTCCAGGGTAGAGATTTTGTGATTCTTGGAAATGGTGTGAACTAATACTGGAAAGGGTGGGTGGTACCAGATTGCAGAAGGTTGAAAATGCTCTGAAGGACTTGTGTTTCTTTGCATATGTCCCTCCAAAACAGGCAGCCCGGACGTGATTAGAAAAAACCGTTCTGTCTCTCTCTTCCTTTATTTCCTCCTACTCTTCTTCCTCCTCCAAAAATCCATTGCCCTTTCTTCTAATTGATTTTATTCTATTCTTGGAGTAAATTGTATCCAGTACATTTTCCTCTTTGGCTGAGAACCTGCAGTGAGAAACAGTTAAAATGAGATGGATGTGAAAAGCACCACTGTCGTATTTGATCCAGCTGACCTTACCTCTCTCCTGTCCTGCTTCCCCCAGTCTCAAAGCCTTAGTGGACTCCTCTCAAAGTCCTAAAAGTCATAGCAAGACAATGGCCCACTTTGAACATCTTCTATTCAAAGTGTACTGCGGGAAAAACCTCAAATGCAACCCTCCTGCATCATTGATACGATGTTAATGGATGCTTAATAATTAATGCTCCAACACACAGTTTTTCCCAGGGGGTTGGAGGCAGCATTTAGATTTTGGAAAAGTCAGGGTATTGGTGGCTTAGACAAATGCAGAGGCATGTCCCTGGGTAGGAAAAAAAATCTCACTTGCATTGCACAGTCAGAATTCTAAGGAAGGGCCATGGAGAAAAGCCAGAGTCTCTTGAACAAACCTCAGATTTAGAGAATCAAAGAGTGTTAGTGCTAGAAGAACCTTTTTTGATCTTTTTTAAAAAATAGTTTTATCTATTCATTCATTCAGTTATTTATAACATTAAAAAATTTCAAATTCCAAATTTTGAGTTCCTCCCGCCCCTGAGAAGGCAAGCAGTATGATAACCATTATACATGTGAAATCATGCAAAACATATTTCCATATTAGTCACGTTGTCAAAAAAGCAAGAAAAACAAAGTGAGAAAAATATACTCCAATTTGCACTCAGTTCATCAGTTCTCTCTCTCTGGAGGTGAATACTAATTTTTATCAGGAGAACTTTGGAATTGTCTTGGATTATTATATTGATCAGAGTAGCTAAGTCTTTCACAGTTGATCAGCATTATAATATTTCTGTGACTGTGTACAATGATCGGCTGATTAGAAGAACCTTTAGAATAGAATTTTGGTGATGGGAAGGACTCGAGAAAACTAAGACTGGGAGAGACTATAGATGACAGAACATCAGAGCTGTGAGGAACCTTAGAACATGCATTGTCTGCTGGGCCTGGTGACAGAGGTCTGCTATTCCAGCTCCTAGGGAGGCTGAAGCTGGTAGATCTCTTGAGCTCAGGAGTTCTGAGCCTCAGTGGGCTATGCTAGTTGGGTGCCTGCATTAAGTGTCAAATCAATATGGTGAGTCCACAGGGAGCAGAAGCCACCATGTTGACTAAAAGAGAATCAATTGTTCGACACTGGAAATAGGACCTGTCAAAGGTCCCATGCTGAACAGTTGAGGGGTTGGGCTGAAGAGTATTCTTGGAAATTCTGACCTGGGCAAGATTGAGAGACCAAGACTTTTTTTTTTTTTTAAGGCAAAAACCAAAGCAAAACAAAAACATGGAATGTCAGAATGGGGGTGGGGCAGGGCATGTAACTGAGAGTGGTAGATCTGTAAGGAGCCTTAAAAAATAGAATGTTAGGGGGCAGCTACATGGCACAGTGGATAAAGCACTGGTCCTGGATTTAGCAAGACCTGAGTTCAAATCTGGCATCAGACACTTGACACTTACTAGTTGTGTGACCCTGGGCAAGTCACTTAACCCTCATTGCCCCACAAAAAAATAGAATGTTACAGCCAGCTAGGATGGAATTTAGAGTTCAAAGCATCACAGAATTTGGGAGTTGGTGGAGACTTTAGCAGCCATCCACTCTGACCCATATGTAAAAGCTTGAAGACCACTAAGGAGAAAAACCCAACAGCTCTGCAGGAAAACCATTTCACTTTTCAACAATTCTAATTTGTGAAGAAGTTTTCCTGACACTAAGTCAAAAATGGATCTTTTTGAAGCTTCCATCCATTTCTCCTGGTCCTGTTTTCTGGGGCTAAGAGTAACAAGCTTAATCCCTGTTCTTCTTGATAGCCCTTTCAAGTACACCAACTCAACTATCATTTCCTCCCTGAATGCTCTGGTCCCTGGGCTAAGCATGTCCAGTTCCTCTGAATGACCCTCCACCATAATTTACTCAAAGATCTCCATCATCTTGTTTGCCCTTCTCTGCACATTCTCTAGCTTATCAATATCTTTTTAAATTTTAATGTTCTTTTTTAAGGAAGGACCCAAACTGGTACATGGACAAAAAAGCATGGTCAAAGAGCTAGGGTCCACTCCACATAAGGACTGACTAAAGGAACTGGGAATGCTTATCTCATAGAAAGGAAGATTTAGGGGAGATGGGGATGTTGGAAATCCTCAAGAATCTACAAGATTCCTCTGTGAGAGAGGAATTAGTCTGGTTCTGCTTAACCCCAGAGGGTATAACTTATGGAAATGGGCAGAATTCCAGAAATACATATTGAAGATCAAAGTTAAGGACAATTTCCCTAAAAGTTAGAGGCAGCTGGGTGATAGAGTGTGCAGAACTCTGGACCTGAAGTCAGGAAGACCTGAGATGAAATCCAACTTTAGACACTTACAATGTGGACTAGGAGTTAGGAACACCTGAGTTCAAATCCTGCCTCTGACATGTACCATTTGGATAAGTCATTGGACAGGTCTGTGCCTCAGTTTCCTCATTTGTAAAATCAGAAGGATGGGACTAAATGACCTCGAAGTCTCCTTCCAGCTCTAAATTTATGATCCTAGGAATGCCTCTTCACTTAGTTTGGGTTTCATTCCGTGCTAACCATTTTTGCTCTCTTCTTCTCAGTCCAAAGACCATGTCCCCCCTCAGTAGAGCTTTTACTTTCATCTGTTTTCTGTAGCTCATGTGCATCAGGCAGGTGTCATGTGGGCATTAGGAACAATGGGTTTGGGCTCTTTTTATTTTTTTTTTTGGTGGGGCAATGGGGGTTAAGTGATTTGCCCAGGGTCACACAGCTAGTAAGTGTCAAGTATCTGAGGCCGGATTTGAACTCAGGTCCTCCTGAATCCAGGGCCAGTGCTTTATCCACTGTGCCACCTAGCTGCCCCCATGGGTTTGGGCTCTTACTTGCTGTGTGCCCTTAGGTGATCCACAGGACTCCTGGAAGTCCCAGTTTCCTACTCAGCTGACTAGGGAGGCAGGCTGGTTGGGGTTCAGAAAGCAGCATTTCCCCCTACAGTCTTGGGTAAATTCTTGACTCTTGCAAAGCAAGGGCATGGAATGAAATCCCCTTTGAGGTTCCTTCTAGCTCCAGATCTGGGGTCTCTGAGATCCTCTCCATCTCTAAACTTCTCTGAACGTCATGCTAGCTCACATCTCTAGAACACTTGAAGGTTTGCAAGGCACTTGACAAATATCTCATCTAATCCTCAACAGTCCTGTAAGGGAAGTGTTATTATCACCCTCATTTTATAGTTGGATAAACTGAGAGCTTAAGTGACTTGCCTGGGCTCACCTAGCTTAGAAAGTATATGGGGCAAGATTTGAACTCAGGTTCTGCCGACTCCAAGTCCAGCTCTGGGTCCACTCTGGCAAGCTGCTTCTCTAGTATTCAGATCAAAGGGAAGAGCCCCCTTCCCTTCTAGGCTCCCCTTTGTCTCTGCTAGGAGGGGATGGAGGCGGGAGTTCCCAATTGGAATATTCAGGACTTGTCAACCTCACCAGACACTCCACTGTAAGCCTGAAGGTGAGTGGGTAGGAAAAGCCCAGGGAGCCAATTAGAAACTCTTTCAACACTAGTGGGAGGAAGAAGAAAGGTGGGAGATATGCCCAAGAGTTGCTCTGTATCTGTATCTAGCAAATTGCTTTTTCAGGCTTGGAGATGGGCTCTAATGAGAGACCTTTTTGACGTGAAACATCCAGTTCCCCCCTTTTACCAGCATTGACTCCATGCTCAGGCTATCCCGGAGGAGAAGGTCTGCCTGCCCAATGGCAAGGGGAGAAGGATGAGGCTGCATAATTCCTCACACCTGCGGCCCCATCGCCATCTCTGTTGGTTTGAAGAGGTCAGAGACCAGTGTGAACAGGAGGCAATTATTTCACAGATTTGATAGTTGATAATGAGTTCCATTTTCTGCTATAAGGGTTAGGGACTGGGGTGTCTATAAGCTGATGATGGGATGGGATGCCTTCATGGCTTGAGGAAGGGGCTGCCAAAGCAGCCAATCAGGAACACTCTCCCCCACCCCTCCCCAAACTCAGGAGGTCATATTTCTAGACAAGGAGCTAGTAGGGCCCAGTAGGAACTCATGGTGCAATAAGCATTTATTTGGGCTTGTCTTTTATGGTTAAAAATTAGGTGTACTGGGGGCAGCTAGGTGGCGCAGTGGATAAAGCACTGGCCCTGGATTCAGGAGTACCTGAGTTCAAATCCTGCCTCAGACACTTGACACTTACTAGCTGTGTGACCCTGGGCAAGTCACTTAACCCCCATTGCCCCGCAAAAAAAAAATTAGGTGTACTGTGGCATTCAAAAGAGTGAGTTCTCTTCCCTCAAGAAGTCAGCCATTTAATGGGAGAGGCATTCAACAGCAGCATAGGAACAAGTGAAAGACAATGCAGTATTCAGTTCCATCCAACTTATATGTATTAGGGGAGATGAGCTAGGTGTGTTAATTCACAATCACAGCTCATGTATAGAATAATCAACTAGTCAAAAATCTTTTGTTAATTACAATTAGGAAGACAAATTTTAAATAAGACAGTGAAGGGGGTGGCAGGTACAACCTAGTGTCTTCTAGAGAATAGAAAAAATACATAAATAATATGAGGAGGGGGGTTTACAAGATGCCCGTGGTCCCTGGAAGCTCTAAGTCTATGACCCTATGATCTCTCTGGGCCTTGAAGATATTAGGAAGCCTAGTTTAACAGAAAGAGAGTTGAGAAGAAATTAGCCATGCTTTGATGCTTAAGGACTGGAGGCCTTCCAATCCTCCTCAGGGATACTCTCTTGTCAATTAATCTCTTGGCATAACAATAGGTGATGTCAATAAAATAATTGCAGGGAGGCCTGTGGTTTCTGAGGTGGTTGAAGCTAGCAAGCCCAGTCCCACCACTGCTCTGGGAAGGGTCTTGATTTGATCTGGAGGAGGAACAAACCTTCAATGGCCTTACTGGCTCCATTGTTGACTGAATACCTCTATTCCCCAACTCTTGGCCACATATCATTTCCAGCACTTTTCAGTCTTCTCATTGGTGTAGTGGGCAATCTTCCTTACATCGATTTCCTTTTGTGTTGGCATGTAGGTGGTACAGTGGCTAGAGCATCAGACTCTGGAAGACCAGAATTCTAATCCTGACTCAGACAATCATTAGCTATGTGACTTAGCCTCTCTCAGCCTTTATTTTAATCACTTTAACATGGGGATGACAAAGTACCTGTTGTGCAAAGTCACTGGAAGCATCAAATGAAATATTATATGTAACAGTTTGCATATTAACCTTAACGTGCTGTGTACATGTCAGCTACTATTATGACTGTAGGAGAAAAAAGTATCAGGCAGGGAAAGCTAGGCCATGCTTTGCTACTGACTGGTTCTGGGTGTTGTACATGTTGCTTCCCTTGCTTTGCCTTGCCTTGCCTTGCCTTGCCTTGCCTTGCCTTGCCTTGCCTTGCCTTGCCTTGCCTTGCCTTGCCTTGCCTTGCCTTGCCTTGCCTTCCCTTGCCTTCCCTTGCCTTGCCTTGCCTTCCCTTGCCTTCCCTTGCCTTCCCTTGCCTTCCCTTGCCTTCCCTTGCCTTCCCTTGCCTTCCCTTGCCTTCCCTTGCCTTCCCTTGCCTTGCCTTGCCTTCCCTTGCCTTCCCTTGCCTTCCCTTGCCTTCCCTTGCCTTCCCTTGCCTTCCCTTGCCTTCCCTTGCCTTCCCTTGCCTTCCCTTGCCTTCCCTTGCCTTCCCTTCCCTTCCCTTCCCTTCCCTTCCCTTCCCTTCCCTTCCCTTCCCTTCCCTTCCCTTCCCTTCCCTTCCCTTCCCTTCCCTTCCCTTGCCTTCCCTTGCCTTCCCTTCCCTTCCCTTCCCTTCCCTTCCCTTCCCTTCCCTTCCCTTCCCTTCCCTGACTTTCCTATCCCATCCTATCTCATTCTATCCCAATCCAACCCATTTTATCCCATTCTATCCCATCCTATTCAATCCATCCCATTCTATCCACTCTAACCCAGTGAGTATTTTATTGAGCAATTCATTGCTTGAAGAATTGTGCAAGATGACGTAAAGACAAATAAGCCTCCTGCTTTCAAAGAATTTATATTCTACTGGAGAAGGAGGACAGGGCTACAGTAAGTAAGCAAATAAATGTAAATAAGGTAAGCATAGTTAAGGGTGGAGGTCACTGAATTAGAAGAATGGAAGGCTGTTAATTATGGTATTTTGTTATGAACTCTGTCCCACAGACTTTACTCGAATCATTATAGTACAAGAGACTGGGGCAGACATTCAAAACAGATAATGCCAAACCTCCTCGATTCATTAAAGAGACATTTAGGATTTGGAACTATGGGCTTTGCCAAATACAGAAGATTTACTGCAGTCTGGTGGTGGTAGGGAAGTGCTGAGTAGGGGGGAGCTACTGAGTTGGTTGATCAGTTACTCCATCCCAGCTTGAGGGAAGTGATAAGATGCTACCTCCTGATGCACTTGTGGGGGAATATATTTCCATTATTCCCTGTGTGTGAAAAAGAGACCCAGACACCTTTCTAGGTGCAACAGAAAATGTGTTCAAATTGGCTGTGGAACTTGGTCACACCATCTGGGTTCTGTGTAGAATAAAAATTATTGAGCTAATTGCAATTTGATGAGGAAGAGGACAGCAACCAGGATATGATCAGAAAAAGCTTCCCATAGAGGAATAAATTGAGTCTTGAATAAAACTAGGGATTCTAGGATAGAGGAGTTCAGGGCAGGACTACATTCCAGATATAGGGGACAGATTATGGAAATGCATGGAGGCAGGGCATGGGAATATCAAGTTCAGCAAACTCTTGGTGGACATTTGCCTGGGAAAAAATAACTGTGAAAGGGAGTGATATGGAGCATGGTTGGCTAGGAAAATTGGAACCAGATTGTGGAGGGCCTTCAAAGACAAGAGGGATTTATCTTTTCTCTTGGAGACAACCAGGAGCCATGGAAGATTTCTGAGGGACAGAGGGGGCATGATCAACTTTGTGCTGTAGGAAGATCATTCTTGGCACTTTCAAAGACAAATGGGATAAACAGAAGCAGGAGGAGCAATTCAGGGGCTATTCTAGACTCCAAGTGAGAGGTAATGAGGGCTGATCTAGGATGTAGCTGGATAGGTGAATAGAAAAGGCTGGATATGAAAGACATTGAGGGGTAGGACCATCAAGCTTAAAACCTGATTGGAGGTGTATGTGAAGGGCTCTAAAATTCCCTCCTACTCTATCTAGGATTCTATTATTGGTGTTCTCTCACTTTCTGAGTGGCCTCATCCAGCCTCAGCAGCCCCGACATCCTAATTAATAGGTTGAATTTTGGAACAACCTTAAGCTTTGGCTGGGGGCCCCATTAATCAGCAGAGCCCAGCAGAAGTCCCTTGCAACTCTGCTGCAGGCACTATGCAGAATTCATCATCCCAATCCAAATGAGATGGCAAAAGGAACACAGAATAATTTGGGAGCCCTTGTTACCTGTTTGCTAATGCAGTCTGACTTCCTGGTAGGGGGGTCAGCTCCAACATTCATTTCTTCCCTGGGTGGCTGGTCCAAAGGCTGGCTTGGAGCTGAGCCAGCCATGGGCTTTTGTTTATTCTCCCACCTTCTAATTAGGATGGAGAACAATCAGGAATAAGGTGGTATCTTACAGCCTTCCTGGTTGGATTTTTGTGTGTCCTGTGTTTGGAAGGGCAGGGGAACTTCTACAAAGCTCTCGTCTGAATCTGAATTAGGAAATGGGTAGCAATGATGGGAAGATATCAATCGGTCTAGACCTGGAACTAGAAAATATTGACACTTCCTTCCATTTCCCTGAATAATGAGTGATTGGAGGCAGTGTCATGTAAGTGAAAAGATCACAGGCTCTGAAGTCAGAGAGAAGATCTGGGTTCTAATTTCCAGGCCCAAACCTTTGACACTTAGCAATATGATCTTGGGCAAGTGAACTAACCTCCATGGGCTTTGTTTTCCTCAATTGTAAAATGTGGCCTTTGAAGTCCCTTTGGGCTCTGGATATATGATATCACAATTCTTTACCACCCCATTGGTCACTACTGAACAAACAAATGTGCCAAATATATCCTGGACTCACTTCATGATAAAGGTGGAAGGGTCCCGTTGAAATGAGACCCACAAATGAGCTGACTTACCCAGTTTTACAAAGCAAGCTAGCCTGAGAGTCTAGGCTAGACTCTAAGCCTTCTGATTCATGGAATTATAGAATTAAGAGACCGTGTAGTGGTCTAAATTCCTAATCTTACACATGAAGAAATTGAATTCCAAAGAGGATTTTGAAGTCCAGAGAGAGTGACTTTCCTATGGCCCATACACTGTTAGAGGTAGGACTAGAACTTTGAGTCCATACGGAAGAATCTGAGGTGCAGGGTATGTAAATGATTTGTCCAGGTGTGTCTGGAATCTGCCTCTCCCAACCCTAATGGCAATGCTTGTTCTATCACACCATTTCTCTCTCTATGGAGACACCAATTATTAGGAAAAGAAAATGACTTGCTTGAAGCTACAGAGTTCATGATAAATTGGGATTTGAACCCAAGTCTTTGGGCTCCAATGGTTGTGCCCATTCCACTCCTTCATGCTTTCTAGATGGAGATGATAAATTCAAGTGAGAAAAGTCTGTTATTCAAGGACATGCTAGTGGCACAACTAGCTTTGGATGTCAGGAGACAGATGTTGACCGTTACAACTCCTGTGACCCCCAAAGAGATTCATAGGTTTTTTTCCATACCAATATGTGAATGGAATTACAGAATAAAATAGCTTTATTTCCCTTGGGGTAAAAAAAAAACCCATCCCCAGCCATGTTAGAAACAGTTTAGCAAAAGGACCTTGGAATAACAGGCATTTTTTTTCTTTGCTGATCACAAACCCAGCAAGACCTTGAGCGTTTGCCACTCCTGTAATGAATGCCAAGTTTATTTATCTTAGATCAACCTACATTTAATTACCAGCATTTCATCAACAGACATTGTAAAGTGTCATATTTAATACTAAAGAAACAGATTTCCTAGACCCCAGCAATTTGGGTTAATAAGATAGTTATTGTATGTGCTAACTGATTTAAACAAAATCAACCCAATGACACAACACTGTTGTCTTATTCATTATAAAGCCGTGAAGTCTTAGGCACATGGTTTGAATAATTTCTTGGTATTTAGTGCCATCTAACAGTTCAATTAATCAAAATTAAAGACACGTTTGAGGGCCTTAATTGAATGAATTGCAATTCAGTAGGTGGGCATTAACATATAATCCTTCCCTGAGCCCCTAGCCAGAAGTGATCTTTCCCTCCACTGAACTAACATAAGCACTTTGTGCCTCTCTCTTACAGCATGGGTACATGCATTCTACCTGTTATACTTGTTCTTACATGTGACTTCTCTCTCCCAATAACATCGTATGACCTGTAGCTCAGAGCCCCTCAAAGCTCTGTGTTCTCAAGGACTAATTCCTTTCTCAGTGGCTGATGTGAAAAGTCATTTTCTCTTTGTTTTCATTGCTCCTAGGAACCCAGAGTTTGTGCCAGGAATTCTCTAAATAAGCTTGTGTTTAGATTTCCACAAATGTGGAATAACAAGCTCTCCAGATCTTTCACAAGCAATCAAATCAATAAAAGCACACTGCGCATAGGATAGTCTTTATTTCACCCCATAGAAAACACAGAAGAATCACAGGAGTCCCTAAACAAATATGGAAAACACTTGCAGTAGCTCTCCTTATAAGGAGCTAGAACCAAGGTGGCCAGTGAGGCCATACTATGATATAGTGTTGAATCCCTAGCTCAGCCTGAGTAGGATTTGAATTTCAGTTTTCTCAGTTGTAAAATATGCCTGAGGCAAAGGTTCTAAACCATTTTTTGCTTTGTGTCATAGACCCCTTTGGCAGTATGGTGAAACTCACGGATCCCTTCTCGGAATCACGTTTTTTGTATGCATAAAGCAAAATACCTTGGATTACAAAGGAAAACCAATTTATAAAATTGTGATGATCAAAATACTGAAATAAAAAAATCATAGATTCTAAGTTAAGAACTCCTGGTCTAGGGTCTAGCTAAAAAGGATGAACAGAATTCCCTCTAGAAAGGTACTTACTTGGTGTTTCAGGTGGATCAGCTATAGGACAGCTATTTATTTCCTCCACTATAAAAGTGGCCAAATACTGACTCAGCATCCCTCATGCTCACTGTAGTTCTCTGTCCAGAAGACTGAAGGCTCCCTTGATTATCTCTGTCACACATACAGGTGTGATATTTGACCCATCCCTTACCCCCAAATCCTGCTTCTGCTCCTCTTCCATTGGCATGGTGACTACATCTCATTGCCACACTAAAGCAAAATGGTTTAGTTGTTGAGCCATTTCAGTTGTGTCCCACTCTCCACAATCCCATTTGTTTTTTGTCTGTTTGTTTTTTGACAAACATACTGGTTTGCCATTTCCTTCTACTGATCATTTTATAGAGGAGAAACTGAGGCAAACAGTGTCAAGTGACTTGCCCAGTGTTACACAGCTACTAAGTGCTATTATCAATTCCATTTTACAGTTGAGGAAACTGAGTCATATGAAAGTTAAGTGACTTTCCCAGGGTCACATACCAGTCAGTATTTGCGGCCAGTTTTACAGGCGGCTCTTCCTAACTTAAGGGCCAGCCCTCTATCTACCACACAACCTCCCTGCCTAGTGATTGTAACTGACTATAAACTAGGACTGCTGGTTTGGGGCAGAGGCCCTCCAATCTATTAAGGCCAGGGTGGAGATTGGGCCATCCACCCAGGGATCATTATGCAACCTTTCACCTGCCTCACAACTCAGGTGAGTGGCTGGGTGGAAGAGACTAGAGGAAAAGCAAATTCTATATTAAAATGAAAATATCTGCTCTGTCAACTGGCAGTGCTCTGCGTTTTGGTCTCATTTACGGGAGTAAGATTTTATATCAAGGAATCTTGAGTTTTAAATGAGGTGCCAGGTATAATTTGGCATGGCGGGTGCGACGTGTGGGCCTTCTTTTGAGGAAGCCAGAAGAAGTATGGGTTCATAGTCTGGCTGCTTCTGACTGAGTGTGTGCTGGCTGATTTGGTGATGTCCAGGTTGGCTGTCAAACAGAGCCAAGACAGCCTGAGAAGAGCACTGATAAGGCACACCCAACATGGCCTGTGCCCGCCTCTGTCTCTCCTGACTTGCATGGATGGATGTGGAGTCTGGAAGGCCTGAGTTTGACACTTCAGTTCCTTACTAGCTCTGTGATCTGCAGCAGGTCACTTGCCCTTCTTTTGCCTCAGTTTCCCAATCTATAAAATAGAGAGGTAAGATTGAATGGCCTCCTTTCTAGCTCTGAATCTATGCTCTTATGACCTTTTGTAGATGCTTTCTGGATTACTTAGAGATTAAAAGAGAGACATAGACCTCTATTAGTGGGCATCACCACTGGAGTGGTGACAATAATAACTCACATTAATAATTATTAATATCATATATTAAGTATACATTATATTACATATACATTATAAATTACAATATACAATTGTAAAGTATACAATATACATTAATATTAGACACTAACCATGTTATTGTTATAATACAAACTATCATATTATGCACAGATATTATTAATGCTATATTATTATTATGCATTAATATGATATTTAGTAGTAATATTGTATATCAATAGTATTATAATAGTATTCATTACAATAATTACAACTAACATTTTATATAACATTTATATAACATTTTCTATTTTAAAGGGTTTACAAAAAAAGCTTTGCATATAGTTTGTCATCTCATCCTCACAACAGACCTGTGAAGTTGAGGTCATTATTGTCTCTATCTTACAGATATGGAAACTGAGGCTGAGAGAGATTTGTCTGGGGTCATGCTGATAGCAAGCCATAGTTGCTGTTATCCTTAGTTCTTAAAGAGGACTATGACATTGCCCTTTGAGTGATTAAGGCTAGGTTAAAAATGGTCAAAACAAACAAATAAATGAATGAATGGAGAAAGAAAGGGGGAAAAAGAAAAGAAGGAAGAGAGGGAAGGAGGAAGGAAGGAAAGAAAAAAGGATGGAAGGGAGGAAGGAAGAAAAGGAAGGAAAGAAGGGGAAGGAAGGAAGGAAGCAAGCAAGCAAGGAAAATAAAGGAAGGAAAGAAGGAAGGAAAATAAAGGAAGGAAGGAAGGAAAATAAAGGAAGGAAGGAAGGAAGGAAGAAAGCAAGCAGGGATGTCTAGGAGGGAAGGCCTTCAGGGTTTCTGGCCAAAACAGAAGTATTTGCTATTTAGATTGACTATGAACCATTAAGAGGCCAAATAATGGCCAATAAGATTTGTCCCAGGACCAACCTATGAGAGTCAGAGTGATTTGAGGTTAAGCTGTGGTCCTTCAAAAAAATCTAGGCAGAAAATTCCATGACATCTTGTGAGGTTTCAGTAATCAAGACATATTCCTTTGGGCAGAGCACCCATCCAGCCTCTAGGCATGTGCCCCTAGGGCTGATTCATCATTGGCCAGTCCCCTGTTATTTCTCAATAAACCAATAAACATTTAATTAAGCACCTACTATGGGCCAGGCACATAGCACTGGGGATACAAAAAGAGGCAAAACACAGTTCCTGCCCCAAGGAGCTTATCGTCTAATGGGGGAGATGACATGCAAACAACTATCTATTAATCAATCAATAAATAGTAAGTGCCTACTAGGGGCCAGGCACTGTGCTAAATGCTGGGGATAAAAAAGAGGCAAAAGACAGTCCCCACCTTTCAGGTGCTTGCAATCAAATGGGGGAAGCAACACGGAGCTCACATTCTCCTTATGGAAACATGATCACAGAGAGCTCTTTCGCTCCTCTTGGATAAGAGAATGGGGGCCCAGCCCTTGGTTTGGGGACATGCGATGCTCACTCCAAGATCTCTCTCAGTTGATCTTCTTTCTAAGAACGTGACTTCTGGGGCACCACACACAAGGCTATGTTTAATGACTTCTTAATGTTCTTGTTAGAGAAGCCCTGCTTTTTCAAAGGGTATATAACTTAGCTATTACTGCTCACTCTAGGGTGAGACTTGGCCAACGTGTTATAAAGCCCAAAGGCAATTTTGATTTTTAAATTATGAAATAAATCATCCTGGGTTAGGTGTTTTTGTTGCTGCTGCTGTTTGTCTCTCTTTCCCGCCTTTCCTGGAAACTCAAAGAGTGGCTTTCTGGTTTGGGATTATTTATAACTTGGTTCTGCTTCTGCCAAGACTTTATTTGTTTTGTAAAATGACACCTTGAGACGAATCATAGGGACAGCCCAGGCCAGGCTGGAGCTGCTTGGGGCCCTGGGGATAAGCTGATTTCAGATGTGTGGGGTTGCTTTGCTGAAAGAGTCAGAAACCTAGCCCTTGGAAGCTGCTATGTTTTGACTGCTGGATTACCTCTTGGATCAGACCATGAAAGAAGAAGAATTCATAAACTGCCTTCTTGCAAACTGTGTTCCCTGCCTACAATGTTCTTTCTTAATTTCTGTTAGAAAATTCCAAGCTTCCTTTGAGATTCCTTCCTTTCTTCCATCCTTCCTTTCATCCTTCCTTCCTTCATTCAATTCACTTACTCATTCATTAATTCATTATTCATTCAACAAACATTTACTAAGTTCACATGGATTATTTGTGTCTGACTTGTGGTAGGGTATTCCAAGCTCGTATTGATCTGATCAGCCAGTCGGCCACACGGTAACTTGACTGTAACATTTTTTTTTGAGGACGACATTTTGTAACATTTTGAGGACAAAGGACAGCAACCAACCAATTAAGTGCATATCATGCGCCAAAACAGTGTTATGAATTGTGGATTCAAAAGAAAACAATCCCAGTCCTTTTCCTCAAGGAGGAGCAGGGGGAACAGAGAAGTAAATACAAAATCTATGCAAGGTTAACACACTCCTATGTGTATTCTTTCCTTGGTTCCTTAGTAGGAAATGTTTTCTCTCTCATTTTTCATCTGTTACGCATTTTTTTTTGGCGGGGCAATGAGGGTTAAGTGACTTGCCCAGGGTCACACAGCTAGTAAGTGTCAAGTGTCTGAGGCTGGATTTGAACTCAGGTCCTCCTGAATCCAGGGCCGGTGCTTTATCCACTGTGCCACCTAGCTGGCCCCATTATGCATTTTTTAACCTGTAGATTATATACTCCTTTAAGGAGTCTTGTTCCCATTTCTTGTTGTAACCCTAGATCCCAACATGGTGCCTTGAACATAGGCCCATCCATCTAGAGGTGACAGGGATTTCAGAGGTCATCTAGTCTAAACCCCCTCATTTGACAGCTAGGGAAACTGAATCAAGTGACCTACCCATGATACTCCAAGTGGCTAATAAGTGTTCTCTGGGTTAATTATGCCTTTTAATTTGCTTTATCTCTCTGAAAAGACAGAAACAATGGGAGCTGGAGTTACCTATTGTGTATGGAGTTCCTGCTCCATGTGATGCTCCAGTTCCCTTTGTTTATGGGGGATATAGAGGAAATCAGGCAAAGCCTCTTCCCTCAGGTAATTTGTTCTCCATTGGAGGAAGCAACATATTTGTTCCAGTGATTGAGTAGCACAGCTCTTTGAGGTGAAGTCTTGTTATAACTTTTAATAATGGCTAAGACCCAAAAGAATAGAAGCTATACCTAGAATAGAATAGAACCTCTCATTTCTTTTCTTTCTTTTCTTTTTTTTTTTTACGGGGCAATGGGGTTAAGTGACTTGCCCAGGGTCACACAGCTAGTAAGTGTTAAGTGTCTGAGGCTGGATTTGAACTCAGGAACTCCTGAATCCAGGGCCGGTGCTTTATCCACTGCGCCACCTAGCCACCCCCCTTTTTTTTTTTTTTTTTGGTGAGGCAATTGGGGTTAAGTGACTTGCCCAGGGTCACACAGCTAGTAAGTGTTAAGTATCTGAGGCCAGATTTGAACTCAGGTCCTCCTGACTCCAGGGCCAGTGCTCTATCCATTGCGCCACCTAGCTTCCCCAGAACCTCTCATTTCTAATAATAGCTGCTCTTTCTCTAGTGTTCTGTGATTTGCAAAGTATTTCACATACATTATCTTATATGAAACTCAAACCAACACTATAAGGCAGGCAGTAGAAGCATTCTTGTGCCCATTTAATAGGAAGTGCCTGAAGGTCATACAGTTTAAGTGATTTGTTCAGGCCCACAGAACTAGGAATTGTCAGCAATCTTGTTTTTATGTCTAGCCCATCACCTACTATATTATGCTGCCTTAGGGTTGAGAGAACATTGCAGGGTCAAGAACACCTAGGTAACTCACCTAGGTTAACCCCACCATTTAGTTTTATCCTTCACTCCTCAGGCCAATTCTTTTTCCATCTTGAGTTCTGTGTCTCCCTCATTAGAGGTAGAGCTGGGATCTTAGGTCATCAAGTCTCTAACAATTTGATTCAAATCAACAAACAATTATTAAATGTCTTATATGTGGGGGGCAGCTAGGTGGTGCAGTGGATAAAGCACTGGCCCTGGATTCAGGAGGACCTGAGTTCAAATCTGGCCTCAGACACTTGACACTTACTAGCTCTGTGACCCTGGACAAGTCACGTAATGCTCATTGCCCTGCAAAAAGAAAAAAAAATGCTATTTGTGTGAGTCTCAGATTACTTATGTAGAAAATGGGAATAATACTACCTATTGTCATTATTTCATGGGGTTGTTGTGTGATACCTCTATAGTGGACAGCTAGGTGGCACAGCAGTTTAGAGTGTTGGGCCTGAGTCAGGAAGACTCTATCTTCCTGAGTTCGAATCTGGCCTTAGACACTTACTAACTATGATCCTGAGCAAGTCTCTTAATCCTATTTGCCCTTGGTTTTTATCTGTTAAATAAGTTGGAAAAGGAAATGGCAAACGATTCCAATATCTTTGCCAAGAAAACACCAAATAGAGTCACAAAGAGTCAGACATGACTGAAAAGACTGGATAACAGCAATAATAACCACTTCTATACTGGGGAAGGGTTAATGTTATCTCTATTGTCAAAATAAAACCAAATGGAAAGAGATTGGAGTTCACAAACTACAGACCAATGAGCTTGGTCTCCATACCTGGGAAAAATTCTAGACTGTGATATAAAAAGGACACTTAGTGAATATCTGGAAAAGGCATGAGTAATCACAGAGGCAGTTATGGCAAATGAACTTCATCCCCTTTTGATAGGGTTATTAGACAAGTAGATTGTTGATAAGACAGAGATGTGGACAAGGCAATCATTGCATTAGGTATGTTTGGAACTGGTTGAGTGTCTGGAAGTCGAAGAGTATTCATGAATGTTTTGGTGTCAACTTGGAAGGAGATATTCATGCATTATCCCATTACTAATCTGGGCTTGGCCCTAGACTGTTTACAATTCTTCTTGATTTGTCCTATCTTCTCCTCTCTCCTCCAAGGTTCTGGGTTCCCAAGGAAATGTTTTGATCCTGATCTTGGGCCCTAAGTGAAGAGGGTCATTTTCTCTTCTTGGTTCATTGCCCCTACCTGAAATTTCTCTTGGAAAATTTTCCAATATACTTAGGGCATAGCTCACGTCTAGGGTTTTCTAAATGTAGGTAAAAAGAATCTTCAGGAGGTATATAAGCATTCATGATACCAAATGCATGCTGGGTAGAGGAAAGACTTTATTTCACTTCACAGAAATGACAGAAGATGCAAAGGACTCACAGATTCAAAAAGGAAATAGATATCACACTGTCAATGAGGCAATCTTTTAATATTACAGTGATTTCCTGTCCCCCAAATGTCCTATTCATGCCCCCCCACAGTTGTAGGATTACCTCATAGTTTAGACTCCCCCCAAATAAACATATTTAGAGGGTTGCCAAATGAGCAATCCTGTAATTACTGATTCTACACTAAGTAAATCACAGGCTTTGTTCTCTAAGTAGAATGCTGAAGGAAATATTTGGACAGCCTTTTTTATGCTGCATCAGCAAATACTCTCTGTTCTTTGGAAAGTCAAATCCTTACATTATAGAGCTTGGGAACTCTAGAACTTTGGGTCAAATAAGAGACTGAATAATAAATCTCCTTTCTTTGACTAGAAAGGAAACAATGAGAAACCAGAAAGTAGTTCTGGGATCAAATTGCCTAGGGAATTAAAAATTTCCCTGTCAGGGTTTAGGAACAGTTTCCATAAATTACCCTCTCAGGCCATGTGTAAGCACATATATACCTCCACCATGTCCTTCTGCCACTTCTTCCACAACTCACTATCAACTGCTCTTGGGGAAGAGGAAACTGCATGGGCACAGGTTCCCCTCCTCTTCCCCCCACCAAATGCAGGTCAAGTGCTTTAAGCTCTAATGTGGAAGTTTTAAAGGAAGAAAAAGAGAATGAGGAGAAGGAAGAAAGAGAAGAAAAGAAAAAGAAGAAAAAGAGGAGAAAAAATGAAGAGATAGAAAGCTAGAAAGGGCCATCTATGAAGCAGTGCAGTCCAGTGGAGGGAGCTCCATTTGCAGTCAGAGCATGTAGGTTCAGGTTTGGCTTTACTACAAGCAAACTACATTAACTATATGTGTGACCTCGAGTACCTCATTTAGAACATGAGGATCTTGCACTAGGTGACATAATGTACCTTTGGATTATAACACTATGATCTATTTTATCCAGCCCTTTTATTTCACAAGTGAGAAATCTGAGTCCCATAGAGGTGAAGGGACTTGGCCAAGGGTATGCAATTAGTCATTTGCCAAGCCAAGAATGAAAGCCAGATCCTCTGATGACAAATTTATTTTTTTTACCCTAAACTAGTACCATTTAAATAATCCCTCTACTTCTTTCACAACTCACTCTCAACTACTCTTTGGGAAAAGGAAACCATACATGGGTATGTCTCCCCTTATCTGCCTCCTCCCAGAATGCAAGTCAAGTCCTCTGTGCTGTAGTCTTGAAACTTGAAAGGAAGAGGGGAAAGAAGAAAACTGTGTTGCTTAAAGGAATTGTAAAGGTTCGGGTGGGATGTGGTGGCCTTATAGTTATTTCTGACCCCTTCAAAAATCAAATCCCTTCTCATGGCCTCCAAATAGCACCTCAACTGTTTATTTGAAATTTACTCAGGACTTTTATATAACTTTGTTTATACCCTCAACTATATACTATTTGTGGAAATAAAAACAAGTCTAAATAACTGGAGAGATACTCATGGTAGGGGCCATGCCAATATGATAAAATGACAATACTACATAGCTTAAATAGCTTATTTGAAGCCATACCAATCAAATTGCCAAATGGTATCTTTATAGGGCTTAAAAATAAGAACAGAATTCATTGGGAGAAACAAAAAGTCCAGAATCTTAAGGGAAATAATGATTACAAAGTGGGCTTAGCAGTGTTGGGTCTTAGACTGTACTATAAGGCAATCATTATGAAAACTAATTAGCATGTTAAAAACAATAGAAAAGTTGATCAGCAGAAAAGATCAGAAACACATGATTAAGAAGTCAAGTCAAGCATTTCTGAAGGTCCTACTATGTGTTAGGCACTAGACTAAGAAAGAAAGAAAAAAACAATTCCTACCCTCTTTGAGCTTACAATATAATAAGGGAAACGCTAAGAGAATAGCTACATACAAACAAGATATATTCAGTATAAATTAGATGTGACATCAGAGGGAAGGTACTAGCATTAAGGGGGATTGGGAAAAGCATCTTGTAGAAAGTGGGACTTAAAGAAAGCCTAAAAATCTAGGAAGTGGAGAAAAGGAGGGAGAAAATTACAGGTATGGAGCCAGTGAAATACCTGGGAGTTGGGAGTTGGAACCTAGTGTTACTAGAAATCAGAGTATGTAGATGGAAATGTAGGAATACTGGAAACATATTGGAGAATGTTATAAATAGTTTTGAATGCCAAACAGAGAATTTTGTTATTGATCCTGGTGGTAATAGGAGCCACTGACACTTTTTGAATATGGGATATAACTTAGTCAAATCTGAGCTTTATGAAGATAACTTTGTTAGTTGAATGAAGGATGGACTGGAGTTGAGGGGGTGGTGCTTGAATCAGAGAGACCAAACCACCAGGCTATTGCAATCATCCATGTGGTAGTCTGGACCTCTATTGGGAACATAGCAGTATCAAAGAAGAAAAGGGTGTGTGTAAGAGATTTGTTGAAAAGATTGAATCAACATGACTTAGTAACAGATTGGATATGGTGGAGAGTGAGAAAGAGTGAGGAGTCTGTGATAATACCTAGGTTTTGAATCTGGTTGGTTGGGAAGATGGTAGTATGCTCTACAGTAATAGGGAATTTGGGAAGGAAGGAAGATTTTAGGATGGTGATAATGCATTCAATTTTGGACATTCATTAAGATGTTTATGGGATATTTAGTTCAAGATGTCCAATAGGCAGTTGGAGATATGAGACTG
Organism: Dromiciops gliroides; assembly: GCF_019393635.1. Taxonomy (NCBI): domain Eukaryota; kingdom Metazoa; phylum Chordata; class Mammalia; order Microbiotheria; family Microbiotheriidae; genus Dromiciops; species Dromiciops gliroides. The sequence goes on along the minus strand of NC_057865.1, from coordinate 286,156,009 downwards.
GAAGTCCAGAAAAAAGTTAGGGATGAATGGATTATGTAAATAATTGAGAATTATGTACATAGAAATGATAATTGAATTTGTAGGAGTTAGGATAACCAAGTGAAATAGCATAGAGGGAGAAGAGAAGAGGTCCCAGAACAGAACCTTGGGACATACTCTCTACCACTGAGCTAACAAATATATAGTAGCACAGTGCTTGTTAAGCCCAAAGACCAACTCCGCTAAGGGTAAAGTCTCACTATAAGAAAAAAAGAAAAAGAGAGAAAGAAAGAGAAAAAAGAAACTGCTGAGAAAACTGAAAAATGGTGTGGCAGAGATTAGATATAGACAAGTATCTCACACTCTATACTACAATAAGTTCCAGAAGTATACATGACTTTGTTATTAAATTTGACATCACAAACAAAAAAAAATCCTATTTTTTGGGAAGATTTTTGTTTTACAGTTATGGATAGGGAAGGTATTCCTTACTAAAGAAATGAGGGGCAGAGAAGATAACAGGTGAGAAAAATGGGTAATTTTGAATGTATAAAATTGAAAAGTTTATTCACAAACAAAATCAGTGCAGCCAAGAATAGAAGAGAAATCATTAACTGAAGGAGAAATTAACCAAATAAAGTCTGCTATTGAAGATATATAGGAAATTTCTTCAAATCTTATAAGAACAAAACTCATAAATCAACAGATAAATGATAACATGGTATTAATGGTTTTCAAATGAGGAAAGACAAATTATCAGTAATCACTAATAATGAGAGAGGTACACATTATAAAAACAAACTTCTATTTCACACTCATCAGGTTGTCAAAGATGACAAAAAATGGAAATAACAATTTTGGAGGAATATGGGAGGACAAGCAGACTAATGCACCATTAGTGGAGTTGTGAAGTTGTCTAGCCATTTTATATAGCAATTTGGAACCATATCCCCATACTGACTAAATTGTGCATGCTCATTGACACAGCAATATCAAAATTAGGAATATATCCTAAAGAGATAAAAGCAAATAGGAAAGGGCCTGTATGTAGAAATTGTGCATTTTGTTGTCACAAAGAACTTGAAACTAAGGGGGAAGGTATTGGTCAATTGGGGAATGGATAAACAAATTATAAATTTAAGGGAATAATACTACCATTTAAGAAATGATAAGAAGGATGGATTCAGAGAAATACAGGGAAACTTTTTTTTTCCTCTTTTGGTGAGGCAATTGGGGTTAAGTGACTTGCCCAGGGTCACACAGCTAGTAAGTGTTAAGTGTCTGAGGCCAGATTTGAACCGAGGTCCTCCTGAATCCAGGGCCAGTGCTCTATCTACTGTGCCACTTACCTGCCCCCAGGGAAACTTTTATTAACTGATGCACAGTAAGGTGAAGAGAAAGAACCAGGAGGACAATTTATGACTATAACATTGTAAACAAAACAACTGAAAAAACTTAAAACTGATTAATTCAATGAACAACCATGACACCTGAGAAGTGACAATAAAGCATGCTGACAGGTAATGCGATAGAGTTGCTGAATGAGACATACATTTTGTATGAACGTGGCCAATATGAGAATTTTTTGGGGGGTGAGGGGTGTTTGACTGTCAACTTGTTACCAGAGACTTTGGTGGGTGGGGATGATTTAATGATAGTGACTTCTAAAAACTGAGTGAGGGGAGAAAAAAATAAAAGAACTTCAGTGAAGCATTTAAAGAAAATTCACAGAAGAGGTCTGGAAGTGGTTCAGTGGACTACACAGATAAATGAGAGATTGCTAGAACTAATGTATTGAATTGATCATAAACTTTAAAAGAAACCAAGTTGTATGTAATCAGATTTGTGGTTTGATATATAATCCTCTTTTTCTGTTCTTCTTTATATTTCAATTGAAATATCCATGCCTTTTGGTATTTGCAAGTTCACAAAAAGGGAAATAATTAAAGAATCTTAGTGGCACCTCATAAATCATAGTGCTATGTGGGGCAGCTAGGTGGCCCAGTGGATAAAGCACTGGCCCTGGATTCAGGAGGACCTGAGTTCAAATCCAGCCTCAGACACTTAACACTTACTAGCCATGTGACTCTGGGCAAGTCACAACCCTCATTGCCCCGCAAAAAAAAAAAATAAACAAAAATAAATCATAGTGCTAGTTGTATGCACACAGATGGAGCTGAACAGCCAAATATCTTTCAAGAGATCTTCATATGGCTTGATCTTTAAGTCCCCTCAACATTGTGGTCATCCTCCCCTGGAGGGCCCTAATTTATAGACACCACTTCTCTTTTTCTCCACCCAATTTACTTTGGCTTTGCTTTAGGCTCTGAATATTAGCTTCAGGAAAGTTATTTGCCTGTTTATCCTGACCTATTTAGCTGTTGAGGAAGTATTCAATTACCAAGTCATATCGCCTCAATTGTAGATACATTTCCTTGTCAGGCAGATTTGAACCCTTCAACTGATAGATTGTCAAGTGGAAAACCCACCTTCAGCAAGGAGACAGCAATGCTTCAGCTCCTTTGACAGAGGCATTAACCAAATGGTGAGATTCAGCAGGTCAGATTTTGCACCTTAAGGTATTTCTTTTTCAATGAAGGGGAAAAAAAAGACTTCCCTTTGAGAAGAGTATGCATTCCTCTTCTTATCTCAGATTAGATCCTTGGCAGCCACACTCTCTCTCTCTCTCTCTCTCTCTCTCTCTCTCTCTCTCTCTCTCTCTCTCTCTCAGTCCTTCTAGGGTTTATAGCATTTCTTAGTTCATTGTGTGCAAAAAGTACTAGATTGCTTATCAAATCCAACTGTTTTGTGAACTTTTGAAGTTTCAGCAATTGATTTGTTGGAGGTGAAGGCTTAGGGGTTCCCCGGGCTCACCAGAGAATCAGAGTCTCCCAGTTGGAAGGGATACGGGAGGTCATTTTAATTCAATCTTAGACCTGTAGCATAAATCCTTTACAGTAACAGTCTCAACAACTGGTCATCCACTGCCCATCTCCCTTTCTCCTTTATCTCTTTTCTTTTTTCTGCCCTCTCTCCCTCTCCTCTTTCTCTCCCATCTTCTCTTCCCTAGGGGCAAAAAACCCCTTCTTAACTCCTATTTTATTTTATTTTATTTTTTTTTTGTGGGACAATTGGGGTTAAGTGATTTGCCCAGGGTCACACAGCTAGCAAGTGCTAAGTGTCTGAGGCCGGATCCGAACTCAGGTCCTCCTGAATCCAGGGCCGGTGCTCCATCCACTGCGCCACCCAGCTGCCCCCCCTTCTTAGCTCCTAAAGCCACACATATACCTGAATTAAATGACAGAATCACAGACTCAGCTGGAAGGCATCTCAGAGGCTTACTTGGAATCAGACGTAGACCTCAAAGGGACCTTTGGGGCCAACTAGTTCAAATACTTCATTTTACAAATGAGGAGATTGAGATCCACACAGGGAAAGGGGCATGTCCAGGGTCACAGAGGTAGTAAATGGTTGTTCCAGGATGAGAACCCGGGATCTCTAGTGTCAGCTCTCTTTCCACTGTACCATTCTGTCTCCATCTCATGCAATTCACTTCTTTTTTTCCCCAATTCACTTCTGAACAAGATTCCTCACCCCCTCTACTTGACAAGTAATCACAAAGCCTTTGCAGGGGCAAGCCATTTCACCACTCTGGGGCTCAGTTTACTTATCTGTAAAATGAGGTTCACCTAGATATCTTCTAAAGTCCTTTTCATCTCTAAATCTCTAAATCTCTAAATGCCTACTATGTGCTAGGCACTGTGCTAAATGCTGGGTATACAATTAATAAAAATGTAATGACAGTCCCTACCTTCAAGGAACTTACAATCAAATGGGAAGACAACACACAAAAGGAGTCAGGAAAGGGGATGGGGGGTGGAGGGATATTAGGGGAAAGCCAGCATGGGGGAATCTTGTTCCTTAAAGTTTCAACCAAACAGGGTAGCAGTTGCAGAGTGGAATGTCTATTTCCCAAGGTATGTCATTTTGCTTCTGGACAGCTCTAATCATTTGCAAGTTTCCACTGACATGAAACCTCCATTTATTTCTTTGTAACTTCCACCTGCTGTTTCTTGTTCTGCCCTCTGGGGACGAGCAGAACAAGTCCAAGAAGTCTTCCATATGACAAATACTCGAAGATAGCTTTCATGTCCGCCATCTTTTTATTCAGGCTAAATGTCCTTCTTTTTTTCAACACCTCTTATGGCATGATCTCTGGAAACTTCCCCCTCTTCTGAATGCACTCCCGCTTAACAATGGATTTCCTTAAATATGATGCCTAAGACTCAGCACCAGGGAGCAGCTAGGTGGTGCAATGGATAAAGCACCAGCCCTGGATTCAGGAGGACCTGAGTTCAAATGTGGCCTCAGACACTTGACACTTACTAGCTGTGTGACCCTGGGCAGGAAACTTAACCCTCATTGCCCTGCAAAAAAATTAAAAAAATTAAGACTGGTAATCGTACTCCATGTGTGACCTGAATCATCAGAATATTACAGGGTTATCATCTTCCCAGTCCCTGGCACCATGTCTTTCTTAGAATTAGGTACATTGTCTTAAATTCTCTCTCCCTGTACCTTTCACCCATTACTCCTAGTTCTGTCCTCTGGGGACAGGCAGAATAAGTGGATTCCTTCTTCAACATAATAGTCTTTCAGATAATTGAAACCAATGATCATGTGGGACTAAGTAGTCTCTCCTCTGGGGTAAACAGCATCACAGGGAGTCTTACATGAATGGAGAGGGTTAGGTCAAGATTTTTAAAAGCACAATTGGGTATTGATGGAATGGCAGTGTCTGCTGTCTTTGTCTGAGGTGGCAGATGCTCCACTCCTGCTACTCTTGTCCCCTTCTCTGAGTTGCTTTTCTGGTCTACTGACCCTTCCGTCATCCTCATCAACACTGGGAAGTAGTGGGGAGGGCAGTGACTTGTTGTCCTTATCATGGTGTCTTGCACATAGTAGGCATGCAGTGCTCATTGGATTGGATCTATTATTATCTTGTGTCTTTTATATATGCCTACACATGTACATACAATCTCCTTAAAGACAGGAACTGTTTCCTTTTCATCTTTGTATCTCCAGTGGCCAGCATAGTGCTCAGCACATAGTAGGCACTTAATAATTATTTGTTGAGTCAAATTGGATTGGATCTGTTATCTTTGATCTATTTTGTATACATAACCTCCTCAGAAACAAAAACCTTGTCTTTGGATTTTATGTGTCTAGGACAGTTCCTGGCACATGCTAAATGCTTAATGAATGGTTACTGGTTGATTGATGAATTTTGTACCTCTTTCCCCTTCCCTTTCCTCACAGCTTGATTTCAATAGCTCTTGAAAAATTATATGACTTCCTAACCTGGTGTCATTTCTTTCTAGTGGAGGAGTGAATGGGATAGTGGACTTGGAGTCAGGAAGACCTGGGTTCAAATCTTGACTCTGAAACTTACTAGTTATATGATCCTGGTGAAGTCACTTAACATTCCTAGCCTCAGTTTCCTCGTTTGAAAAATGAGGGGGTTGGACCAGATATCATTTAAAATTCCTTCAAGCTCTAAATCACTGCCCAGGATAATAGGATCATAGATTTAGAATTGGAAGGGACCCTAGAATCTCTTGAGCCCAATACTCTCATTTTCTAGATTAGGAAACTGAGGCATAGAAAGGACAAGCAACTTTCTCAGGGTCATATTCCTAGTTAGTGTCCTAGGTGGGATTTAAACCCCTGGTTTTCTTACTGATTTCTTGGCTATACTTGCTGCCTCTGGGTTAACTCTGCCTTTCAGAGCCCCTTCTGGATGACTTTTCAGTATCACAATAGTCACTTGTAGCCTGAGGGAAGGAAGAAACATGGCAAAACTGGATGTAGAAAAAAAGATTAAGGTTTCACCCAAATTCCAAATATTGGTACTAGCAAGTGCAAAGCTGACATGAATATCTACAGATTTGCAGATGTCCGAGGGCTAACACAATTTCTTTATTGCTTGGTTGTTATGTAGGGAAGAAAAGAGGTAGATAGAAGTCTGGATACTTGGACTTGATTGATTGTCGCGATCATTGCTATGCATTGAGAAAATTAATCTGACAGCATGAATGGGAGAGGGGAGTAACTGATCCCCACCAGCCCCAGCCCCTACCCCTTCTCCATCCCACTGCATATCTTTTCACCCCTATTTTCTTGCAAATGCCTCATTCCCAGTTGGACACCCACTTCCATGGGAAGGACCTCAGAGTACCTACTTTATTCCTACCCTATCACAACTGTCTTGGGCCAGGGCCTATCCATTCCCAGGCTTCAAAGAGGACACAGTCACTGACACTACTTTGATGAGCAAACTACAGAATCTCTCCTCAGATGGCACACCAGCAATCTTTGCCATCCACCCTTCTGCTGAAACTTCCCACGTGCACTGTCTCCCACTATTAGAATGTCCTTGAGCAAACATGAAGGCTGTCTCACTTTTTTATTTGTATCCCATCTGACACTCTACCTTTCCAGTCATCTCCCTCTTACTCCCCACTATCTCCTGGCTGTTCCACAAACAAGACACTCTATCTATTGACTCTGGGAATTTTCTTTGGCAGCCAGCCCCGTCCCCCCCCCCCCGCCCCCCATGCCTGGAACATTCTCCTTCCTCATCTCTACCTATTGGCTTCCCTTGCTTTCTTTAAGTTCCAACTAAAAGCTTATCTTCTATTGGACATCTTTCCTAACTCTTCTTAATTCTAGTGCCTTCCCTCTTCTAATTATTCCCTATTTATCCTGTATATAGCTTGGTTGTACATAGTTTTTTACGTTGTCTCTACCTTTAGATTGCATGCTTCTTCAGGGCAGGGACTGTATTTTTCCTCTTTTTGTGTCTCTTGCATTTACTATAGGCCCTGATATATAGGAGGTGCTTAATAAATGTGAATTGGCTAACAAGTAGGTCATGAATGGTTTATTTTTTCCTTCATTCACATTTGCATTAATTCCTCCCTTCCTTCCTTTAATCATTCTTGGTTGAAGAGCAGAACAGAGGAGTTGAGCGTAAGGGGAAGAGAAGACAGAATAATCCAAATGGAAAGTGACAAGAGTATGAAGTAGGATTGTGGTCATGAAAATGGACGGGACATGGAGGATGCAAGAGAATAATGATTGAGGAAATCACAAGACTTGGTAACTGATGTTACAGAAACTCAAAGCTCGGAGAGACCTTGGAGATCATATTTAGTCCAATCCATATATGAACAGGAATACTCTAACCATATTTAAATATAAATTACTTCTATTTTAAAACTGTATAGATTATTTTATGTGTTTCAAGACCTAATTTTGAGAAGGGCTCTGTAGGCTTCAGGAGAGCTAGGTGGCACAGTGGATGGATCAGCAGATCTGGAGTCAGGAGGACTCATCTTCCTGAGTTCAAATCTGGCCTCAGACATTCGCTAGCTGTGTGATCCTGGGCAAGTCACAATCTTATTTGCTTCAGTTACTCATCTTTAAAATGAGCTGGAGAAGGAAATTGCAAACTGCTCCAGTATCTTTGCCAAGAAAACCCCAAATGGGGTCACAGAGAGTCAGATACGACAGAAAAAATGAGTGAACAACAACTGTAGACTTCACCAGATTGCCCAAGCAATCCAGGACATACAAAGATTAATAGCATTCTTATTAAGGAGTTTCTGCTTAAAGACCTCTTGTGATGTAGAAAGCACATTCTCCTACTGGACAGCTTTGAATCCCTAGCTCCCTTTCCTCTGGACAGTCTCCAGTGGTGCCTTCACCTGAATGCATCCATCCAGATATGCTCTGGCCAAGGTGGTCAGCACCGGGACACCTCATAGCATCTAAGTTCCTTGTGGCAAGCTGCTGGTTCCTTTTCATATTGGTATCCCCAATGCATGGCACAGTGCCTGGCACACAGTAGTGTATAATAAATGCTTTTTGGTTGAGTTCATTCACTCAACATAGTGTTTGGTACACAATAGGTGTGTAATAAATGCTTATCAATTGATCAAGTCATGATCATACGATTATAGATACAGTGATGAAAGGAACCTAGAAGCCTTTGTGTCCAATCTAATGATTTTATGGATGAGGAAACAGGCATAAAGAGAGTAGGTGATTTGTCAAAAAGCCTGATTTGAACCCCATATATTTCTGTCCCCAAGTCAAGCATGCAATGTACTCCTTCATGCTGCCACCTTTATTTATTCTGGATGCCATGATTCTACTAAGGAAGCCTCTTATCATCAGATCCTAGAGCTTGAAGCGCCTCAGAAACATCAGTTTAAGCCCTTCATTTAACAAACGAAAAAACTCAGGCTTAGACAGGTGAATGATTTGCCCAAGGTGCTGGGATAGCAAGTGGCAGCACCAGTGAGATTTATCCTAGGCCCGCAGGCTCCAAGGCCAGCCCTTGGAATACCTTTTGTGACTCTCTCATCATGCTACCTATTGAGCTGGTAGTCACCAACCCCCTCAGGCCTTTTCTCTTGGGCTTTTCTCATGATTTCACATGGATTTTTCTCGTGAAAAAAAAAGATATAGGGGTTTGGCTGGTACTATTATAAATGATTTCTTTGGAGCTGGTCTCAAAAAAATCCTTCTAAAAAGACTAAATTGTAAATGTTGATTTTTTTCTTTGTGACCAGCTTCTGAGCTTCCAAAAAAGTATTTTTGAATGTCTCGAAATGCACTATTAAAAACTACATTATCTTTAACTGACAAATTTCCATTGCACGTGTGCATAATAAAAGGTTCATTCCATTCTAGTGGCATTCAAAATAATGGTGGGACTTCACTACATGGTAGTTGAGTTCGGCTCACCCATGGTTTATTGTTTCTGAGCATTCCTCTGTGTGTGTGTGTGTGTGTGGGGGGGTGTTGGAAGGGGGATGAGTCCAGGTGTAGAGTGGCCGAGCCAGGAGGGCTATGATACTGAAGTCACAAAACAATATCATCTTAGGCAGAGACATTATCTGAGATTTACTCTCCTTGACCAATTCTTTTGGTTGTTTCTTATCTATTGGTAGCTGGGTGATTCTACTGCACTTCTCCCCTCCCAATACTGGCCCTTGCTAATGGCTGGATCAAGGCTCTTTGACACTCCTTTGGACTTATCAACACTTTGATCAACCCAGCAGGGCATTTTGGTTTGTGGATTAAACCATGCCAGTTTATTCATTTTAGTCCTGTCAGTTGTCCTTAATGGACTACATGTGCTTGCTTAATCTCCATAGTGGGTGGGGACTCACAGGTGTGCATGGCCTTTTCCTTTCCCCATTTTTGCCTTCCTCTTCTCCATAAAATTAGCAGGGTAGAATGGAAAGAATATGGAATTCGGGCTTCAATAAGACTCTCCAGAGAGAGAGAGATGAGTTCTACTGTGTATATTATCTCCTCCATCATTCCCTTAAAAAAGGGACTGGTTCTTTTTTCTGACTTTGTGTGGGCCTAGTACCTGGTCCATAGGAGACACTTAAGAAATATTTATTGCTTGCTTGAATGATCTAGATTCCACCATTTAATAGTTCTGAGACCACAGAGAAGATACCTCAACTTTCCAGTCCTCAGTTTCCACATCAATAAAGTGAGGATTAAAACATCTCTTATTCTCTGTATCATATTCCCTACCATAAGTCTGATCAAATGTGATAATATATGTAAAGTGCTTTGTAAACCATAAGGTGCTAGGAAATGCCACCTCTTTGGGGATAAACAAAGTTAAGGAGACAAAGGAAGCTTAGTCTCTGGGACAAAAACAGCCATTGTTTTAAATGAGAAATTCAAGTTTGAAGACAGACTGCAAAACATGATAGGGAAAACCAGTTGCCAGGCAATTATCCCCCTGGCCAACAGAGTGTAAAAACAGTCAGATGTTAGCAAAGGGCAGAAGAGAGAGGTGGGAAATAACCATGAAATGGCTCTTCTATTTCCTCCATAGTCCTTTCAGAACTCCATTGCCTCCTGTTACATTTTCCCAAAAGGAAGAATCTGAGAATCAGGACTTATGTGGAGAAAGGAAGGAAAGAAGGAAGGAAGGAAAGGAAAGGAAGGAAGGAAGAAAGAAAGGAAGGAAGGAAGGAAGGAAATAAGGAAGAAAGGAGGGAAGGATGGAGAGAGGGAGGGAGGAAGGAAGGAAAGGAAGGAAGGAAGAAAGAAAGAAGGAAGGAAGGAAGGAAGGAAAGAAGGAAGGAAGAAAGAAAGAAAGAAAGAAAGAAAGAAAGAAAGAAAGAAAGAAAGAAAGAAAGAAAGAAAGAAAGAAAGAAAGAAAGAAAGAAAGAAAACCACTTGAGATGTCATCCAGCCCTATCATCCCACTTCAGGAATAACCTTTACACTGAATAGAATATGTGTCCTCAGGGGGTGTTTCCTTTTTGTCTTTGTATCCACAATGCCTGGAACAGAGGTGACAATCAATCAGAAAGTATTTATTAGGTACCTACTGTATGCTGAGCTCTGTGGTAGGAGCTGGGAGATACAAGTAATGGTTGGTGTGTGTGTATGTATGTGTGTGTGAATGTTGTACACACACACATATACTTAGTTGATAATGATAATTTTATATAATAAGATTTAATAATAACTATCCTAAAGGCAGTAGGAAGTCACTGAGTTGATTGAAAGATTTACTTGGTCTGATATGCACTTAAGGAAAATTAGTTGACAACAGTGATTAGGATAGACTACAATGGGAAGAAATTTGAGGCAGAGAGATCAGTTAGGGGACTGTGGAAGTAATCTAAAGGAGAGGAGATGAGAGTCTGAACAAAGGTGGGGACTTGGAGAGTGGAGAGCAGGAGTCAGATTCAAGGTGATGTGAAGATAGAAATGGCCAGATTTTCTGGCTATGTAGGCTGGGTGATGGGAGAATGAGGAGTAAGGACAATTCTAAGAATCTGAGAGACTGGAAGAATGATGATGCCTTCAACAGAAATAGGGGAATTTGGAAGAGGAGATGGTTTAGGGGAAAATATAATGAGTTCATTTTAAAATTAAATCAGATGTGCTAATAAAGAGATGACCAAGGGTTTAAGATCTCTTTTGTAAAGAGGTCAATCCCTCCTTGCCTTTGATACTTGGAGTCTCCCCAGTTCATTCAAAGCACAGATAAAGTACTTCCTCTTATCCTTAAGATTCATATGAGCTGGGGCAGCATAAGGTGGCAGAGTGGATAAAGCACTGGCCTTGGATTCAGGAGGGCCTGAGTTCAAATCCAGCCCCAGACACTTGACACTTACTAGCTATGTGACTCTGGGCAAGTCAATTAACCCTCATTGCTTCACAAAAAAAAAAAAAAGATTCATATGAGCTTATCCTAATCTTTATCCTTTACTAGTGCCTTTTCCATCCTCACATTACCTTGCAGTTACTTTTTCAGAGACAACAGGCTACAGTGGCAATAACACTAAATTTGTGGACCTGGGTTCAAATATTGCCTCTCTCACTTATCTCTAGAACCAGGGGCAAGCCACTTAACCACTGTAGGACTGTGTTCTCTTCCTTAAAATAAGGGGATGGAATCTGATGGCCTCCGAAGTACCTTTTAGCTATAGATCTACCATCATCTGTTGTTTTTCTACCCTTTCCCCCTCATACTGTGGAAGCTTCCTGAGAGCAGGTCTTGTTTCATTTTCTCTTTTGTCTCCCTAGTGCTTAGCACAAGCCAATGAATGCTTGTTGAACAGATGGAGGATAGAAGGATGAATAAGGGGCCTTAGCAGAAATGTTGTGTTCTAAGTTGGGTGACCTCTTTTATTTTAGATTCTTTAATATTTTTAGTTTCAGTGTGTTATGAAATATTTTGAATCCAAACTATAATTTAACTTGTTACAAGCGCTAAGTCAGGAAAGGAATAGCCAAATTGTATAATTAAATTAATTTTGAGAAATATACACCAAATTCTCATGACACAATAGAATTTAAATTGATTTAGAAGATGTTTAGCTTACTCAGAACATTGGGAAGCCAAGAAAGTGATGCTACTGTTTACCACTGATGTGACCTTGGTCCAATCACTTAACTTCCTTAAGTCTCATTAGTTTCTTCACCTGTAAAATGAGAGGACTAAATGACATCGTTTCATTGGTTTCTATCAGCCTTTAACCTGGGGACCACAAACATGGAACTTGGTTTTGTTATTTATACACACACACACATGTACACATACATACATACATATGTATGTGTATATATCCATGTGTGTGTGTGTAGACATATGACTATATTTCCAAGTAATTAGCTTCCTTTGTTCTCCTATGTGTTGTTTTATTCCTTTAAATACAGGATTCTAAGAAGGGGTCAGTAGGCTTTATTAGACTGCCCAAGGGGTCTAATACACTAAAAAAATAGATGAAGACCCCCTGGACTAAATATTAATGTTTGATCCCAAATTCCTGCTCACTGTGGGCAGGGGAGTGGTGCACCTCTTTGACAACCCCCTGCCAAAATTGTACTTTGGTAGATAGGCCCATTACTTAGCCCCATCCTTATGTCCACCTCAAAGTTGTTTTTTATAAGCTTAGGCATTACATGGAAAAGTATGGACACAGATGGGTTTTGATTTGTTTTGTTTTTCATTGAATCTAGTTTACATGGATGGAAAAACACAGCTGAGCCTCTGACTCTGTTTGGGGCTTTATCTCTATTTCTGGTTGAAACTCTCCCTCACTGACTTTTACCTAGAGTGTTTGCAGAAAGAAAGACAATATGATAGGGAAAGCCCTATCTGCCTTCTCTACCTCTGGTGGTCAAACCAGGAGCAAACTGGCTGGTTTCTGGACAATAGAAACTTACAGAATAGAAAATACACAATGACAGAACTTCATCACATGACAGGTAAACTGAGTCAGCACAAGATTTTTTTTTCCCCATGAAATGTTACAAGGAAGTCAAGTGCTTCCCCTTTAAGGGAAGCTATTTGGTTGTCTCAAGTTCAATGGAGGAAAGAAAGAGGATGAGCAAATCTAATTGGTCAGGCGAGCATGACAGAGCAGCAGCCTGGAGTTGCTACATCATCAAGGCTCCTCTCTGAGTTTGCCGGGCTGCAGACTTTAATTAACTTCCCTGACTGAGTCTCACCGTTGCTAATGAAGCAGCTAATTCCTGGAACAGGGGCATGTTCTTGTCAGTGCATTCATGGGATTCCAGCATCCCATAATACCCTGGCTCCCCATCACTGAGCTGATAGCTCTGATTTTATTTTTAACTGCATCTCTCTCTCCTTTGCCTCCAGGGCAATGGCTATCCTGACTTGGGGGAGCTGTGAGGGGCCCAGGACTCTAGCCTGGTGATTCACCAGGGCCCATCTCAAGAAAGAGGTTACAGTAGGCTTTGGGGCACCCCAGAGGGCCATGTGGTGTAGTAATGTGGGGTTGGAAGTTGAGACACCTAGATTGTAACTCAGAGAGAAAATCTAATTGCCTCTTAGCATCTCTAGCCTCTGTCAAGCCTCAGCTCAAATGCCATCTCCTCCAGAAGACCTATCCTGCTATGCTTCTGCCTGCTTGCACTAACCCCTACCCTAATAGGATTGAGTTAGTATGCATTTTAAACTTCATTGTATATATGTTGTTCCCTACTAACAGAATGTAAATTCCTTGAGGGCATGGATCATTTGTATATCCACTGGGTAGCTCGAACCTAGTAGGTACCTAACAAATACTTTTAAAATGAATGTAATGTGTTTCCATCTGTTTTCAGATACGTTTGTGAATGATTGAAGGAATTAGAAAGGATCTCAAAGGCCCTTTGGTCTAGCTATTACTGAATCCATGTTTTAATATCCCCTACCATTTGTAAGTCTTCATTTATAAGCTCCTTGTGAGGGGGAACCTATCATTTGCCATCATCTCCCATTCTCCTTTTGGATAGCTCTATTAGGAAAGCATTCCCTATGTTACACATGTAACCCAAGCCTGTCTGAGCATGCCCAGTTTGCTTTACATGGAGGTTAAGGCATCCCTTACCATGTGAGTGGGGGTAACCTCCTTTGATTGGATGGATGTCTGTGTCTTTAAAACTGGTTAGACCGAGCCCATCACTCTTTTCTTGTTTTCTGCTGCTCTTTGTGGCTGCTCTGTCCTGCTTTGAGGACAGCATGAACTGGACCAGTGAGAGGGGAAGGAATTCCTTTCCCTGCAGTCTTGTGGGGAGATAGGATAGATGTACTGAGAGCTATCCTCTAGCACAGAAAGGATATAAAAGCAGAGGGGCACTTGAGGTCCATGGGGCATCTCCTGGAATGCTGGGTGCAGTTGGCAAAGCTGTCATCAGCGAGTTCCACCTCCATGCCTGTGCCCTTCCTTGGCTTCCCTTCCCACCCTAGGCATGGAAGGGCTCTTATGCTTACTGCCAGAGGAGAGAGGAGGCAGACCAGAGATCTTACTGACAGATGAGCATCAATCAGTTTCACCTGTTCTCTCTTCAACCAACTGGCATTTTCCAAGAGTTCCCCACATACCTCTAAGAGTGGAAGCTCAGGAACCTTTGATCTTGGGGATGGGAAGAGGAGGAGGTGGAGGGTGATATCTGAAGACAGAGGGAGCCTTTCTCCCATTGCAATGTAGGTGACTCCATCTGGTACTGGCTTTAACTGTGGAAGCTGCTCCTAGATGTCATTCACCTGCCTGAGTAAGAGGGGCAAGGCTTCCTCCTTGCCTTACCCCCTCCCCGCAGAGGAAGTTCTGGGGATCCTAGAATTGAACACTAGTGGGGGTGATCTGTCATTCCATAAAATCATAGGCTGTAGGCACAAGGCTTCAACTCCCTAGCCTTCATTACAGCTCTGATGTCAATCGCAAAAATGCATGGACTGAATAAAATGCTATTTCTCATTTTATAGAAGAAGAAACTGAGGTTTACAGAGATTAAGGGAAATAATACTGCACTATGTAAGGAGCCACATTATTTTTCAAGAGCTAGGGAAATCAACCTGTGAGGACAGGGATGGTGGCCCAAATTTCACCTATCTTTGGATCAGAAAGCACTTTATTGGGGCAGCTAGGTGGCACAGTGGATAAAGTACCATCCCTGAATTCAGGAGGGCATGACTTCAAATCTGGCCTTAGACACTTGACAATTACTAGCTGTGTGACCCTTCGCAAGTTACTTAACCCCAATTGCCTCACCAAAAAAAATAAAAACACTTTATTACTACTATGTGCCAGTCACTGTGCTTGTCAATGGAGATACAAAGAAAAAATGAGAACCCCCCCGCCAACATTGGAGAGCAGAAAAGATGGAAACAAATAAATACAGGATAATGGGAGGAGGGGAAATTCCCCATCTATTGGTGGTGAGGAGGAAAGGCTTGCCATTGTAGGTAGTACCTGTATGAGCCTGGAAGAAAGCTGCAGATTTGATATCTGCAGGTGGCCACAATGGGATGGTGTCCTGGTGCCTTTTCTTTATTTAGGTGGTAGCACCATGGCCAGAGTTCATCATTTGGAGTCAGATCTCAGTTTAGGTCCTGGCTCCAGCACCTCCATTTCCCTCTATCAACCTGTTTCTTTAATCTATGGCTTATTCTGTAAAATGATATGGTGGTCAGGAGAACATTGTACACAGTATCAACAACATTGTGTGTTGATCAATTGTGATAGACTTGACTCTTCTCAGCAAAACAATGGTCCAAGATAGTTCCACAGGACTCATGATGGAAAATGCTCTCCAAATCCAGAAAAAAAGAACTATGGCCTCTAGATGCAGATTGAACCATACTATTTCCATTTTTTGTTGTTCTTCTTTTTTGAGGTTTTCCCCTTTTTGCTCTAATTCTTCTTTAACAGCATGACTAATGCAGAAATAGGTTTAATGTGATTATACATATATAACCTATATCAGATTGCTTGCTGTCTTGGGGAAGGGGGAGGGAAGGGAGAGAGGGAGAAATATTTGAAATCAGAAATCTTATAAAAACAAATGTTGAAAACTATCTCTACATCTAATTAGGAAATAATAAAATACTTTTATGATTTAAAACAAAATGATACTAGGTGACTTCTAGCCTAAACCACAATTTAATTCTTACAGACCACAAGTCTTCCAATTCTAACATTCTATGAGCCCCCCTCCATTTCCTCATCTGCAAAATGGGCATAATGATACAACCACAATCCCTCTCACCTTCCCTAGAATCATAGATTCAGAGTTATAAGGGACATCAGAGGTCATCAAGTCCAACTCCACCATTTTACAGATGAGGAAACTGAGACAGAAAGATCTTAAGTGACTGAGGACAATAGGATTGCAAATCTAAAGTTTTAAGGGAGCATCGAGGATATCTAGTTCAGCCTCCTCCTTTTAAAGATGAGAAAATTGAGTCCCCAGAAGATTAAATGACTTGCTTAGGGTCACACAGCTAGAATATAAGGTAAGGCATGCATTCATATCTTCCTGACTCTAAATTCAGTACCCTAACCACTATGTAATACTCCCATCATTACCTTCTCTGATGTCTGCCTCATGGAGATTTATAAGGAATCCTAGGCTCTCAAAGGCATATAACATTTTCATTGGTTCTACCTAGCAGTAATAATTTCAAACCTTGATCTAAGAGCTCCAATTTTGTCATTTCAGGAGCATCTTAGCTAAATTTCAGGGCTTACTATCAGAATGTTGACCACCAGATACTTTTTTTGGCGGGGGGGTGAATGGTGAGTGGGAGACTGATTCACAAAAGATCATCTACTCATGGTTTGAAGGGATGCAATCTGCTTTGATGGATGAAGTGTACACTCTGCACAACTAATAGATTACCAAATCTGTAACTAGGAGTGATCTTGCAAGCCACCTTGCTTAATTTCTTCACTTTTTAGAGGAAGTAACTCATCCCAAGAAAGGTCATAGCATCTATAGCTGTTCAGGACCTCAGAGGCCACTGAGCCCAAATCCCTCATTTTGCAGAAGAGCCAGAGAGAAGGGAAATTTCAAGAGAAGCCATTAGAAGGGGTAAGATTTGAACCCAGGACTTCTGAATACCAATTCAGTACATTTCCATTATGTGACTTTGTGATCATATATCCATACCATGGAGGGCTGCAATAACAAAAATGCTTTGTAATCATTGGGCCAGAGAAAGTGAGCCATTATCTTTCTCCTCTGTGGCTTGGGAAATTAGATGAGTAGGGCCCTTTCTGAACAGGTAACTCATTCCACTTTCTAGTCTAATAGATGCCTAATGCAGCTTTTATGTTGAAAAAGACTCCATTACTTTCCAAATTAGGAGCCTGAAATGAATTGTGTCCCCACTGACTGACTCCTCATTTCTAGTAATACATCTGAGTTCTGGGCTTTGGTTTTGTTTTGGAGTGGGAAATTCTTTGGTTTGGATTCCTGCTTGGGACATAGGCTTCAGGTTCATTAATCTACTTAAAGTTTAAAGATTTCTGGGATCAATGCACCCCCAACAAGTGTATTCTCCTCCCACCTCTACTGACTTCCTCTGATATGAGATGGAAATACTACATCTTGTCATCCATACCTGCAGGGAAAAGGCAAGGAAATCGATGGATCTTAAATGAGTGCTTAGGTAATAATATAGTGTGTATGCTGGTGGGGGAATGATAGAGGGATTAGCACCACCGGGGCACACAGGGAGTCAAGAGGCAGAGGAATAAGGCTCCTCAGACAGGGAAGCCAAGAAATAGGATGCTGCAGTGGCTTCTTTATCTGGTTACCTTTGTTTGCATCTCAGCTCTGTGATTTACAAGATCAGTGATGATAAGTGAATTACTTTATTATTATTATTCATTCATTCATTCACTCATTTATTTACTTACTTACAGGGCAATGAGGGTTAAGTGACTTGCCCAGGCAGTGTCACACAGATAGTAAATGTCAAGTGTCTGGGGTTGGATTTGAACTCCGGTCCTCCTAAATACAGGGACAGTGCTTTATCCACAACTCCACCTAGCTGCCCCTTGGTGAATTACTTTTACTCCTTATGTGACTTTGGGCAAGTCACTTAAACTCCATGGGTCTGAGTTTTTTTATCTGTCAACTGAAGAGGTTGGACTGGATGGCTTCTAGGGTTCCATCCGGTTTCAAGTGTGTGATCATATGATCTTCCCTAGGTCTCGCTTTCCCAATCTGGTACATGTCAGGTAGTGAAAAGATGGCTTTGAATCCCAATTATCCTTCATAAAATGTGAGACACTTCTTCCTCTAAAACTTTGGGTCATTAAGCATTAACCTCTCCATTTCTCCATGCGGGAAAGATGATGGAATAGAAAGAACATTGGCCCTGGAGTAAGGTCCCTTGGCTTTGATTCTTGGCTCTGTCACTTGAAAACTTTGTGACCTTAGATAATTCACTAAGCTTTTCTGGGCCTCAGTTTCTCTATTTGGAAAGGTTAATGGAGTGGAATAAGCATCCACCTTGGAGCCAAACCTCTGTCAGTTACAAACTGTGTGAGTTTTGATATGTCATTTTCCTTTTCTGAACTTTGGTTTCCCAATGCAAGAAATGTGTATGTTGGAAAGACAATTGGAGTCAGAAGCCCTGAATTCAAGGGTGAGCTCTGCTCCTTGCTGGTTGTATAGCCTTGGGCAAGCCTCATTCTTTTGCATAAGTCTGCATTTCCTCTGATGTAAAATAAGGCAGTTGGACTATATAATAATTCAAATTTCTAAAGCACTGTGATGTTTACAAAGCACTTCCCCTAAGACAACCTTGTGAAGCAGGGAGTGTAGGCATTATTATCCCCATTTTGTAGATTAGGAATCTGAATCTCTCTAAGGTAATTTCCAATTCTAACAATTCACATATGATTTGTTTTCCTGTAGGCAAATAATAAAGAGATTTAAGAAACTAATTAATTATAGTTTTAATCTTTTCTTTTGTTTTTAGATTGCTTAGATTTCCTTCTGTATCTTTCTCCTGTGCTTTCTTAGGGAGCCATCTTTTATGACAAATGATTTTTAAAAATAGGGAAAGATCAACAATACTGATCAACACATTGAAAGAAATTGAGAGCAGATATAATCTACCAAACCCTTGGATTCCAATCTTTGCAAAGGAGCATAGGAAGGTGTCTTCTCATGTCCCTTCTTTGGAACCAGGTTTGGCCTCCCAATATTCTTTTTTGTTTTATGGTGGTTGTATTTTTTCATATGCATTGTTGTAGACCTTGTATATTTTTTTTCTTACCTCTACTTACTTCACTTTGAGTTGCTTCATGTGAGTCTTTCCATGATTCCCTCTAGTCATCATGCTAATACAGCACAATATGAGGGCACTACCTTCTTGTACCACAAGTGTTCCAGCCATTCTCCATTGTCAACTTTGTTTCCTGCTCTGTTACCACAAAATGCATTGCTAGAAGGGGCAGCTAGGTGGCGCAGTGGATAGAGCACCGGCCCTGGATTCAGGAGTATCTGAGTTCAAATCTGGTCTCAGACACTTGACACTTACTAGCTGTGTGACCCTGGGCAAGTCACTTAATCCCCATTGCCCTGCAAAAAAAAAAATGCACTGCTAGAATTATTTTGTATATCTTGTCTATGGAGTCTTTTTTTTGTCATTGTATTCCTTGGGGGAATATACTTAGCACTGGGATCTCTGGGTTAAATGACATGGATAGTTTGGTCATCTTCTTGGCATGATTCTAATTTTTGGGAGAATGATTATACCAATTCATATCTCCATCAGCAACCCATTAACATTTCTATCTTTCTACAACCCTGCCAACACAGAGTATTCAATAAGAATAAGGACTGGGCCTGTGATTTTATTAGTACTAGAAGGTCCCAGTGAGGGAATTTTCTACCAATGAAGGTCAGCCCCTTCTCTGCAATTCATAGTATTAGCGAGTGGCTTAGAGATTAAATAAGTGACTTGTCTCTGATCACATAGCTAACGTGTGTCAGAGGCAAAACTTCAGCCCAGGTCTTCCTGGCTTAAAGACCAGATATATGACACCATGCTGTTGCCTATTTTCCCATAGAGATGGTAAATTTCTTGAGGGCTGGTGCTTCATCTCATGGCTCTTAAATCCCACACAGTGATTTTCACAGGTTTGCAAAAAAGAGTTGCTGGATTATATAATTGAATTAACTGCCTCTTATACTTTGGGATCTCCTTCAGGGCTCCCTGTACTATGCATATAGCATGATAGGTTTGTAGCTATATGGCTGACCAGCAGGTGATCAGGGAATACATGCTGAATTGAAACTGGACTGTGGAAGAACCCTGGACGTTTGGTCTAGGCCTATCTATGGCCTCCCAGCTAGTCTTCTCCAACAGCCCCATCAAAGTATAGCCTATTAAAGCTATTTCTACTCCAGGTTCCTAATGCCCTCTTCTGCTGGAATTGTGATTTCACTGGCTCCCAAAGCACATAATGAAGTCCCACCAAATTTTAGCAATTTCCTTCTAATGCTCATTGGCCTGAATGTTGGGGATGGGAGTTAAATGATGCATAAAATCAATCTGGACTACCCAGCAGTTAAAAGTGGATTTTCCAATGCCATTTGAGCAGGGAGCCAAGCTACCTCCAGTGAGCCATTGTGCCAGGTGGAGCCTTCCTCTGAGTTGGAGATCACTTCTTTAGAAATAGTGACTAGAAGTTACTACCCATTATGATATTCAGATGCATAAGAAGTGAGTTCCAGAAAGTTCCTGGATTGCTGGATATTTGAACACATGCCATCTAAGTTAGTTGCAAAGCCATTGATAGTCAGTGAGTTAGGTGGGAAAGAACAACCTGGAAGAAGCAGACCTCCCTTCTGGCCTTGCTTGAGCCACCAACTAACTTGGTGGCCATCTGTAAGTTACTTTTTCTGGGCCTTAGTTTTCCTCATCTTACAGCAGAAAGTGTTTTACTTAGAATTGGGTTCTGTCACTTAGTAGCCTTGTGTCCATACACAAAACTATTTCTCCTTTCTGAACCTCATTTCCCTCAAATATAAAATGATGACATTGGACTAAATTACTTCTGAGGTTCTCTCCGGTCTCTAAAATCCTGGGATTCTATCTGTATCATGAAGGGGTTGGACATGATGATTCCCTATGATTCCATGCTATGTCTGCTTTCCAGGAAGTTTCTTTTTGGAAGCAGCATGGTAAAGTGGAAAGAGCATTGGAATTGGAATCAAAAGGCCTGGATTCAAATCCACGTTCACTCAGTTGCATCATCTGTAAATAGAAGAATTCAACTGGATGGCCCCTGAAGTCCCTTTGAGCTCTAGAAGCCAATTGAGGCAGCTACATGCAATGGTAGATAATCCATACAAGTGGGAAATTAGAAAGATCTGAATTTAAGTCTGGCTTCAGGCATTTACTAGCTATGTGAACCTGGATGACTCATTTAACTCCTTTTAGTCTCAGTTCCTCATCTCTAAAATGGGAATGATAATAGTATCTTCCTCACAGGCTTGTGAGAATCTAAAGACATACCATATGTAAAATGCTTTGTAAATGCCAGATATAATGATTATACTTAGTATCCTATGACTATAAGTCATTTAAACTCTCTTGCTATTGGTTTCCTCATTTGTAATATATATATATATATATATATATGTATATATGTGTATATATATTTCCCCCTCCAAAAAAGTGATTTTTATTGGGTATGGACCCTCAAAAACAAACAAACAAACAAACCAACAAAGGTGTATGTCAATAGTGAGAACAAGAGAAGAGCCAAAATGACATCTTGCTTCTTTCAAGGTCTGTAGGATGTAATATATAATCATAACTTTTGGTTAGATATAGACTTTCCTAGCTTGTAAGAAGGTTACAGCTACCAAATATATATCACCACCACCACCACCACCACCACTGCCCTCTTAGCACTTTAGTCTTGAGATCCTTTGGTTATTCATAGAGTGGACACCCTCCCTAGATGGGATAGCCTTAAATACCTTCTCCTTAGCAAGGCTTCCTCCCAGCCTCCTTGTTAGTGAATTTTGATTCATCATGGTTTCCCAGACATGTTGACCTCTGAGGTCTATTCAGGATCTAAATCTAGGATCCTATGACCTCTCTGGGCCTCAGTTTCCTCATCTGTTAGATGAAGGAGTTGAATTCATCCTTTGATGAATATTTTATTTATATTTATTTATTTGTTTATTTCTTTGTTTATTTTGCAGGGCAGTGAGGGTTATGTGACTTGCCCAGGGTCATGCAGCTAATAAGTATCAAGTATCTGAGATCAGATTTGAGGGTCTGCCTATTGGTAGTAGGCTAGGAGCCATTATTCTAGAGTCCTCCCTATGAAGGATGCTAGAAAGGTGACCAGTATGTGAGGAGGAGTTACCTTTCCCAATCATAAAAATTATCCCCACCCTATAACGTAGATAACACTTCTCTGACACTTTGAGCAAGTGACATTAGGTATTGTGGCTCTTCCTGAATCCAGGACTGGTGCTTTGTCCACTGTGCCACCTAGCTATCCCCTTGTTGAATATTTTAGCTCTAGATCTAGGATTCTTTGATACAGAATTTGGAGCCAGAAGGCTAGATAGCAGGTACATGAGATTATGGACAAGTTATGTCTTCTGAACCTCAGCCAGCCTGTGGACAAAGTATTTGTAGAAAAAAGCAGGTGATTCCAGGCTGCTGACCAAACTGAATTAATTAAAACCACTGAATTCATAGATAACTCTTGCACCTCTCAACTCCTACTGCTATTGGGAAGAAATTGGCTCTTGGATATTGAAGAACTAAAGAAATACGTGACGTTGCCATTTCTTTAGGCAAAATCATCAGTGCTGTGTTCTATAGGTAAAAATCACAAACTACTCTTTCTGATTCAAGGGTGACATTTGCCCGATGCACCTCCTTATTCATTTGCTCACAAAGAAGAAGCTAAGAAGCATGCACTGAGAGCTGGCAAGGAACTGTATGAAAAGCACTGAGCTAGGCCTTGTAAGAGGAATAAAATTGAGGGTAAGATGGAATGTCTGGCCTTGTGGCACTCACAATAGTATTTTCAGACTGACAGAGAGAGCCACGATACCTAATGTCACTTGCTCAAAGTGTCAGAGAAGTGTTATCTACGTTATAGGGTGGGGATAATTTTTATGATTGGGAAAGGTAACTCCTCCTCACATACTGGTCACCTTTCTAGCATCCTTCATAGGGAGGACTCTAGAATAATGGCTCCTAGCCTACTACCAATAGGCAGACCCTCTAAACCTCATTTCTCCCCTCTGTAAAACATTTATTTCAGGAGTTATGAAAATTTCTTTAATAATATCCCTCTTATTCACCTGCCACATTTTAAAAAATTCTTACCACTGAGAGTCATTTTTTGGGGAATGGAGACATTGTTTCTAGAAAGGGCCTTGTGAAAGATGAATGACTTAACTTGAAGGACTGAACTTTTAGTAACAGAAGTCATAGATTCATAGTGAGAGCCAGAAAGGACCTTCGGTACCATCTAGTCCAACCCAGACATTTGACAGATGGATGAGATTCAGAGGAGGGAAGTGATTTGCCCAAGGTTATATAGAAAATTAATGGCACTCATTGGCTACACAAGTTGGCATTAGTTTATCAGCCTAGCCCTTACAGACAGCAAGGGCCTGAGGAAATTGAACATTGCGCAGAGGTAGCTTTTGATGGGGCTGATAGAAATCAACAGAGGCAAAGAAGAACTCATCTCTGATGATGCAGTTAAATCAGTACAGGGTACGGTTGGGGAAAACACCCTGATAACATAAGAAGCTAGAGCTTTGGGGACTCAGACCATGCATAATATATGCTCACTTCTCTCTTCTGACATACCTGCCTTGATATCTCCAGTTTTATTACTTCTGACTTATCCTTCTTAAATTACACCATATGAAAAACCATAGCCACTCATTTGGAACCTTTTTTTAAGGGGGAGCTACCCTCTTCTGGAAGAAGGGCTATTCCCTCAGTGATTACCCCTACCTGGGTTGTCCCTACAGAAATGTGGCAGCACCTCTATGTAGGGGACATGATATGAATCAATTTATCAATGTGAATTAGAATTTCTATTCATGGTCATTATAATTGATGAGCTATTTTTCTCATAAACACCCTAGAAGGTAAGAACTGTGGTTACTATATATCCACTTTTGAGAGGAGGAAATTGAGGCTCAGATGATGGGGTACAAAAGAATGAGTATTGGGAATTAGACAATTTAGTGTCAAAGGCAGGGTCCAAATCTCAGTTCTACCCCTCACTAGTCATAGAATCCTAGCAAAATCACTTTCCTCTCTGGTGTTCAGTTTCCTCATTTGCAAAATAAGGGGGTTGTTCAGACTTGATTATTTCTAAGATCCCGACAGCTCAAAGCTCTCTGATTTTAGTTTTTATCCAAGGTCACATTGTCAGACAGAATGGGAAACCAGGATCCCATCACAGGTTTTCTGTCTTCAAGGTCGACATTGCTCTTTCCACTATGCCAGGTTGTCGGATTCAATGTGTTAGTAAATAATATTTTTAAGGGGGTAAAAAAGTGGTGCATTTTGTTCTCACATTGCAGCTAAAAGCTTTCTCCTTTCTTTAGCAAGCTTGTTTAATGTGATGGGCTGAATGAAAGCTTCATAAATCATAAACAGGCAGAAATCGAAGTCAAAGCTATGTGGGATGGGATGTAGAATTTAGTCTCTCTAGTGGGGTGGGCCCTCTGGCTCCTTGAATCTGTGAGAGGCAGAGGCAGTGTCTGTTCAGGAACGCAGGCCCCAAACAAAAGAGATGAGACTAGGGAAAGCAGCAAAGAACTGGAAGTAAAATAAGTTCCCATCTTTGGGGAAATGACTGAAACTTAAAGAATCCTCTGACTTATGAATGTAATGGAACATTGTGTATTAGGAAATGATGAATATGAGGAATTCAGAGAAACATGGAAAGATGCATATGAACTGATGCAGAAATCAGTGGAACAAAAATAACAATGTATATGATGATTTTAGTGGTTCCAATGAAAAGATCATTAAAAAGAAGTTTCACTAAGAGTAATGGGAAGACCGTTCACTGATGAATAGATAATGAAACACAATTTCCTGCCTCTGTGTGTGTGTGTGTGTGTGTGTGTGTGTGTGTGTGTGTGTTAAGGCACTGACAGAGAATGATGTATACACAATCAGATGTTGCCACTGTAATTGGTGCTTCTGCCGCTTTGATGTTTTTGTTACAAAGGTGATGGTGGTTTAGGTTTCATTCTGGAGGGGTAGAGGGTTTCCTGCAGAAATGAATGTGATATAAAGGCACAAGGCACCAATAAAATGTTTATTTTTAAATGATAATTTACCCCTCAGAGAAGTAACTTCCATCATTAACATTTCCCTCCCTCTAGCAGATGACCTCTGCCCTTGTGCTTCATTCCTTTGGTGCTCTCTGGCTGAGCTGCTGCTAGGTGTATCATGGGAGAGCCCCAGTTTTTAAAATGAGAAGATTTTAGTAAATGATCCTAAGTCCCTTCCAAAAAAAATGATAATTTAGTAAAATGGAGATGAAGAGAGGGCTAAAGTATGTCACAGCAGGACTTACACACACACACACACACACACACACACACACACACACACATACACACACACACATATGTTTGGAGTCCAAAGATTTGGGGTCAAGTTCCAGTTCTATTCCTTGTTAGTGTAATTTGTGTGAAGTGCCTTTTCTTCCTAGGTCTCTGTTTCCTCTTTTGCCAAAAAAGTGGCTTGATTGAGTTTCTAAAGCTCCTCCTAGTTCTGACATTCTATTTTCTAAAAGCCTTCCAAGCTTTGACATTCTTTTTTTTTTTTTTGGTGAGGCAATTGGGGTTAAGTGACTTGCCTAGGGTCACACAGCTAGTAAGTGTTAAGTGTCTGAGGCTGAATTTGAACTCAGGTCCTCCTGACTCCAGGGCCGGTGCTCTATCCACTGTGCCACCTAGCTGCCCTTTTTGTGGGGGAGGGCACACCCATTACCTTGTTTTTTGTTTTTTATTTTTGTGGGGCAACAGGGGTTAAGTGACTTGCCCAGGGTCACACAGCTAGTAAGTGTCAAGTGTCTGAGGCCGGATTTGAACTCAGATATTCCTGAATCCAGGGCTGGTGCTTTATCCACTGCACCACCTAGCTGTCCCCAAGCTTTGACATTCTTTATTCCAAGTTCCCTTTATGCTCTGACAATCTAAGTTCCAAGGTAGCTACCAACTCTGACATTCCCTGTTCTAATGTTCCTCCCAGCTCTGACATTTTCTAACATAAAGCCCTAACATTCCATGTTATAATGTTCCTCTAACCTTTGTGTTTTTAAGGTCCTCTCTGTGTGTGGCATCCCATGTTTTAAGGGCTCTCTCAGCTCTGACATCCTCTGTCCTAAGTCTTAGACTCCATGAATGATTTCAGGATTTATAAAGAAAGATGATTTCTGAAAGATGAGGGTGGGGCCATCTGCCCTCTGCAGGCTCCATCATCCTACTGCCCCTTATGGTCAAAAAGCAGCTGCTGTCTTTAGTTTTTCTTTCCATCTCTTTCACTGTCAAGCAGGAAAGTCACAAAATTTGTTATCTAGTCCCTCTTTCACCTGGAATTCAATGTGGGTGATGGGGATTGAAAAGACGAGTCATATCATGTGCTACGTGAAGTCAGTTTTTCCAAGTGTGACAACTTGTAAGGAATGGTAGAGAGTAGATTTCCACTCAGATTGAACTAGATGAACATTTCAACCTGGAAAGTCTGGGATCCCGAGTTATTTTATAGGAGAAATTTGTTTTATCTTGAAGTTGGACTAGGGCAGTGATTTCATGCTCAAATAGAAAATAGATCCCTGTGGGCCAATATTGACAGAGAAAACTACAAAGTAACATTATCCATGTTCTATTTTTCTATGTTTTGTTAAACATTCCCCATCTATATTTTAATCTAGTATGGGCCACTCTCGGTAGTTTCCTGTGAGTTTGACACCTCCCCTGTAATGCAGAAAGTCTTTGCTTACAGGGGTTTGTCTCAACCTGACCACCAATGACGTGTACTATCTCTATCACATGATTCTGTATTTGAGAACTGTCCTATATTATACCTTAATTGCTTCATATGTAATTTCTCTCCTTATCACAGCAAAACGGCGAGATTCCCAAGGATAGAGACTAGACCTTGTATCCTCCTAGGTCTGGCATCCCATCCTTTCTCCTAGCACTATTAATCTATCAAAAATGTTTATGAAGCACCTACTATGTCCAAGGCACTGTGCTATGTATTGGGGCCAAAAGACAAAGATGAAACCAACCCTGCCCTCCAGGAGCTTATAGTGTAATACAGTGATGATGGGAATACAGCATATGTTCAGAACAGTGTGATGATTGTGTAAGATCTACTTCAAAACATTGAGAACATAGAATGTCACAGCTGGAAGGGACCCTAGTATTCATTTACTTGAACCCTCTCGTTTTACATATAGAGAAGCTCAGAGAATCCAAGTGACTCGCTCCAAATCAAACAATAAGTAAGTAGTAAGTAAGTAGTATCAGTGTTTAAATTCAGGCCTTATAATTCCCAACCCAGTGTTATTGTTACTACAGCACATGGATTCCCTGGTCTTTTAGACTGTGTACTCTATGAGGGTTGAGATACAAATTTGCTTCTCTTTGTATTGCCCCATTACTGAGCAGGGTTTAGATTCCCTTAACATTTGCCAGCTGAGGAGAAAGAGTTTTGGGGGGAGACCAGAAAAAAACAGAATTAGGGCTGAGGAATCCAGATAGGATATTGAGTTGTGGCCTTGGCAGTAGCTGGGAAATATTGGCAGTAAGTGATGAAGCATAGTGGAAAAGGCATTGAACTAGGAGCAAGGAGACCGAGTATTTGTTCTGAATGTGCTACTAGTTCCTTTAGCAAATTAATTGAATTTTAGTTTCTCTACCTCTAAAATGAGGTAGTTTTGGGCAGCTAGGTGGTGCAGTGGATAGAGTGAGCACTGGCCCTGGATTCAGGAGGACCTGAGTTCAAATACAGCCTCAGACACTTGACACTTACTAGCTTTGCAACCGTGGGCAAGTCACTTAACCCTCATTGCCCCACCAAAAAAACAAAACAAACGAGATGGGTTTGAACTAGATCATCTTAAGGTCCCTCCAAATGCTACAATCCTACATCTAAAGACAATTCCCAGCCCATATGTTCTGTGTCCTTAGAGTCCTTCCAGCTCTGGCAGTCTGTAATATAAGATAATTCCTATGCCCAAAGGGCGATAAAGCTGTGCATACCCTTTGACCCAGCAATCCCACTTTTAGGTCTTTTGCCCAAAGAAATCATGGAAGGAGGAAAGGGACCCACATGTACAAAAATATTTATAGCTGCTCTTTACGTGGTAGCAAGGAATTGGAAGTTGAGGGGGTGCCCATCAATTGGGGAATGGCTGGACAAGTTGTGGTATATGAATACAATGGAATACTATTGTGCTGTAAGAAATGATGAGCAGGAAGAGTTCAGAGAAACCTGGAGGGTCTTACGTGAGCTGATGATGAGTGAGATGAGCAGAACCAGAAGAACATTGTACACAGTATCATCAACATTGAGTGTTGACCTACTGTGATGGACTATATTCTTCACACCAATGCAATGGTACAGAAGAGTTCCAGGGAACTCATGATAGAAGAGGATCTCCAAATCTAAGAAAAAAAAAGAAAGAACTGTGGAGTATAGATGCTGATTGAACCATATTATTTCTTTTGTTTTGGGTGCTGTTGTTTTTTTTTTTTTCTATTTTGAGGTTTTGTATCACTGCTCTGATTCTTTCTCTTGTAACAGGATTAATGCAGAAATAGGATTAATGTTATTATGTGTATATATATGTGTGTGTGTATATATATCTATATGTATATGTATAGAGATATATAGATATAACCTATATCAGATTACCTGCTGTCTAGGGGAGGGGGGAGGGAGGGGAGGGAGGGAGAAAAATCTGAAATTGTAAAGTATGTATAAACAAAAGTTGAGAACTATCTTTACATGTAATGGAAAAAATAAAATATCTCATAAAAAAAGAATACACAAATGTTGTTTGCAACATTATGTCACAGAGGTGCTTTTCTTATTTTTGAAAAAGCAATTTGTAGAAAAACAACTTATTTGAAACATCTCAATCGCAACATGGAGGCTGTCTTAATAAATGTATTCCTGCTACCTTAGTTGGATACTTATTCTCAGTACATTTTTGGATTAAATCTGAATTCCCTATATTAAAAAAATATATAAGATAATTCCCAGAACTGATATTCTGCTTCAAGGTCCTTACCAGTATTATCACTCTATACCATAAGGTAACGTTCCCAGGTATGGTCCTCTATGACAGGAAAGAGTTATTTATGCCCAATAGCAGAGACCTTACCCCACCATGGCCAAGCTTAGCCAAGACAGATGGTAATGTCAGTGATGAAATGTTGCTGCCCATCTATGCACCAACTACTTAAAGATAGTGAGAATCCCCAGAACTAATTAATACTCATTTTATCATGGCTGAGTTGGTAGATGGCCAGAAGGCTTCAGAGTAAGGAAAATAAGGGAAATATTGTAAGAGTACCAGGAAGAAAATGGGAAGGAGGAGAAAAAAGGCCTGCAGACTGGCGAATTATCTTTTATGAATTAGGTAATTTCTGGGAGGAGATAGATCATGGTCAAGTTTTAGAAGAAAGAGACATAGATTGGAATATAGGCAGCGAGAGTCAAGTACATGGAAAATGTCCTATCTAGTTTTGAGTTGTTCTTCACTAATCTTTCCCAGTAATTCTTCTAGCCCAGAGCTCCCCAAGGTGATTATGTTCAGCTTTACCACTGCAGAGACATGCTGATTTTAGAATAATAGAATAGACTCTAAGAATGCAAGAGCTGGAAGGAACACAGAATGATTACTACACAGCTGGAAGGGACTTTGGAACATAGAATTTCAGAGCTGGGAACATGGAATAAAAGAGCTGAGAAAGACCGTAGAATAGATATTTGAGCTGAGAAAAGAGTTAAAATGCAGACCACTATATTACAGAAGACAATAGGTATGATATATTGGGATTGGAAGATCAACTAGTTTGACTCATTTTGGAGAGGAGGAAATTCAGCCTCAAAATGTGGATGAGATTTGGTGAAATCCCAATGGCTGGTGGATCTGGGACTAAAATTTGATTCTTCCTCCCTGTGTAGTAGCTTTTGTTTGATATCATAAATCCTTCTTATTCCAATATGAGTTTACCTTTCGATTTTCTCCCTCCCTCACTGTTAATATGCATTTCAGTTAAGGCTTCCCCAAAGGCTTCACTAATAAGCCATTATGACTTAGGGCTGAGGCCATCATATTAAGACATTTATTTGCATTTCACTTTATTTTTTACAAAACACTTTGAATGCATTATCCCATCTGATTCCATATGATGAACAAAGTAGTGGAGGTATCATTGTCTCCCTTTTACAGATTAAGGAACTGAGAAGAAGGGAGGTTAAAGAGCTCTCCCAAGGATATAAAACATATAAGTAGGCATGTGGGATTTGAAACCAGGTCTTGTGGCTCTGAACCCAATATTCTGTGTTCAGATTGCCACAAGGGAAATTTAATCTCCCAGGAACAAAGAAAACATCTGAATTTTTTTCAAGGGAGAAGCACATACATGTCATAGGAGAGAGGAGTCAGCAGTTATCAAATGATTTCCAGAAAGCTTAGCTCTGATAATAATTCATTTGATGGAACCTGAAACTGGGCAACTCTTTAATTAATATTTTATTTCCCCCAATTACATGTAAAGGGAATTTTAACATTTGTTTTTTTTTAAATTTGAGTTCTAAGCTTTTTCCTTCCCCCCTTCAGCCCCTCCCCACCCCACCCCCTGCAGAGAGTAAGCAATTTGATATTGGTTATATATGCACAATCATGTAAGACATTTCCATGTTATTCATGTTGTGAAAGAAGAAACAGACCAAAAGAAAAGACCATGAAAAAGATAAAGTGAATAATAGGCTGCTTTGATCTGTATTTATACTCTATCAGTTCTTTTTCTGGATGTGGATAGTGTTTTTCATCACAAGTCCTTTGGAATTTTCTTGGATAATTGTATTGCTGAGAATAGCTAAGTCATTCACAATTAGTTGTTCATTGTTTCTTCTATTGTTTACAACATTCTGCTGGTTCTGCTCACTTCACTTAACACCAGTTCATGTAAGTCTTTGCAGTTTTTTCAAGCAGTTCACCTGTTTGAGAGAACCTGGCTTCCAGTGGAAGGAGCTTACCAGTAAGATATCAGTGATTCTTTGAGCTCCGTGCTGAGGCTCCATGTTGTTGTTGTGAGTCTGAGAGGTAAGGGTTTAGCTTGACAAATTGGCCACAGCTCCATTCTGAAGGCACTTGTATGCTCCCTTAGCTACAATCCATGGGCATTCAGGACCCTCGACAGAGCTGCATTATTCTTTGAAGTTCAATACCACAGAGAGCTACTGGTTGCATATCAGCTGACAGTAGACAGAACATTCACTGGTCTTGTAATCAAGTCTAGGCAATACTACTGATTAACATTGTGACCTTGGACGAATCATTTCTCTACTGTCCTCAGTTTCCTCATCTGTAAAATGAGGAGATTGGACCCACTGCTCTCCATGGTCTCTTCTAGCTCTGGTATTCTAGGTACTCATATGGCTTCACTCAGAGATGTGGAGTTACTGGCAAAGGTTTATTTTTTGGGGGGGGAGGTTGTTTTTGTTTAATTTGTTACTGAAGGAGCAGAGTTAGAGGGAATGTACCCTAAAGGTCCCTGCTTAGCTGCTGGTTGGAGGAAAACCACTTTACCTTGGTGAGTCTGTTTCTCCATCTGGAAAATAGATAAAATCAGATGGGCTTCCTCTTCAAAGCCTGTCAGTGCTTTGAGGATGAAAAACATATCACTAAGTTATGCATAGTGCCTTTTCTTGATTGTAATAGTAGATAGAGGTAGCATGAATAACTGGCATGTGCAGACTCAGCCAGCTACTCGCTCATTCAGTCAACATGTATGCCAAATCCCATGCTGGACACTGAGACAAGAGAAAGAAAAGATAGAATCCCTGCCCTCCCTGAGCTCACAGTCTGGATGGAGACAATCGTATTCATTCAATTCCTCTTTATTAGGATTTAATAACAACTTAGTATACGCGATGGGGCTCATACCTTGCAAAGCAGTTCACATATATGAATTAATGTGATCCTTGCTACGGACCTGGGAGGTAAGCAGCGTAACTCTTAGTGTGGTAGCATACAAAAACGCAAAATGTAGAGGGAATCCACTGGGGTTTGAATAATGAATGGTTCTTCAATTGGCTACTTCTGGAGCCTTTCCTGAGGGAAAAATCACCAAAGTTTCCTAAGACTCTGTTTCCACATCTTTAAATGAAAGTTATTAGACTTGATGATGTCTGTGTCCTTTTCTGGCTCCGTATCTATAGTCATGTTTTTCAGGAAGGAACTTAGATTCAAAGTGTTAATAAGCCCTGCCTTGGCAATGATATTTTGAGGTTCACGTTTCATTATTACCTTATTAAAGATGAGTTGTTGTTTGTCCTTCATTCCTGAAGAGGACCATGACTTCAGGGTGATGTAATGACTTGCACCGAATTGGATTTAAGTGAGAAAGGGCTGAGCAAGGTCATCAACCTCATGGTCTCCTCTAGAGTCATCTGAGTAAAGTGGTGAGATATGCATCAGGATGACTGGAGATGGCCCCAGATGTTTGAGGCAACTGGGGTTAAGTGACTTTCCCAGGGTCACACAACTAGAAAGGGTCAGGTGAGATTTCAACGCAGGTCCTCCTGACTCCAGCACCAGTGCTCTATCCACTGCATCACCTAGCTGTCCCCTAAAGATGAATAAGCTTAGGACTGAAGATGCAATGTGATTTGGCTGAGGGCACATGACTAAGTGGCATCGTTTGGCTTGGGCCCACATCTGACTCCAAATTTAGTGCTCTTTCTACTTTTCCGTATTGCTTTGGAATATAGCCTCAGGACAAGTTTAAGAGTGACATAAGGCTTAACAAAAATATGAGATTAAAAGAGCTATCCAAATTTAGTATGTCACTAGTGTCAATGTAAGAACACAGATGCTAAGGACCATAGATAGTTCAGAGAAAAGAGGGAGCACAATGGACTGATGGGGATCAAGGAAAGGTTACTGGGAAAAATGGGTTTTAAGTACAGTTTTCAGGGTGGAGAGGATTACTGATGGGATGGGAAGGGGATTTTAGGGAGTGATGTGAATATGAAGGTAGGAGAAGTGCATAGTGCATTTGAAGTATGATGAGGAGTTTAGCCTTGCTGGAGTGGGAATCCACAAGGGATAGTGGAAAATAAGACTGGAAAAGTACACTGAACTCAATTTGTGGAGACATTTTGATAACCAATAAGAGGGTATGGGCTTTATCCTAAGGCAATGGGAAACTTGGCTTTTCCCAACAGTGTGATCATCTTTCTGGAAGGAACCATTGGCCTCACCATTGCCAAATGAATCAACTCCAGATATTATTCCTTTGATATTCTTTTCTTTTTTGGGGGGGTGAGGCAATGAGGGTTAAGTGACTTGCCCAGGGTCACACAGCTAGTAAGTGTCAAGTGTCTGAGGTCATATTTGAACTCAGGTCCTCCTGAATCCAGGGCTGGAGCTCTATCCACTGCACCACCTAGCTGCCCCCTCCTTTGATATTCTTTGGTTTTTTTCTGACTGGATATAATAGTGAGCAGTGGGAAAGGAGTGTAGTACAGGGAATTGACATTGACTCTGGTATCTGAGGACTGGGTTCTACAATGTTTACCCTCTCTGTGATCTTGACTAAGTTACTTATCTCTTCAGGACTCAGTTTATTCATCTATAAAATGAGGACATTGAAGTAGATAACCTCTAGTTCACATAATTGATCTTAGGGCCCAGGTAATCACATGAAAACAGAGAATCAGAGATCACATATGGAAGTGAGAGCACCAGCTCTTTTAAAAAAATAGTATTTTTTTTTTACAATTACATGCAACAATAGTTTTCAACATTCAATTTTGTAAGATTTTGAGTTCCAAATTTTTCTCCCTCTCTCTCTCTTCCCCCCCACCCAAGATGGCAAGCAATCTGATATAGGTTATATATGTACAATCACATTAACATATTTCCAGATTAGTCATGTTGTGAAAGAAGAATCAGAACAAAAGGGGAAAACCTCAAGAAAGAAAGAAAAGTAAAAATAGTATGGTTCAATTTGCATTCAGATTCCACAGTTCTTTTTCTGGATGTAGAGAACATTTTCTATCATGAGTTTTTGGAATTGGCTTCAATCATTGTATTGCTGAGAAAAGCTAAGTCTATCATAGCTGATCATCACAGAACTTTGCTGTTACTGTGTACAATGTTCTCCTGGTTCTGCTCACTTCACTCAGCATCAGTCCACTTAAATCTTTCCAGGTTTTTTTGGAATCTTCCTGCTCATTATTTTTTATAGCACAATAGTATTCCATTACATTCATATAACACAACTTGTTTAGCCATTCCTCAATTGATGGCCATGCTCTCTCAATTGCTAATTCTTTGTCACCACAAAGAGAGCTGATTTTGTACATGTGAGTCCTTTTCCCTTTTTAAAGCCTTTTGGGAATAGTTCCAAATTGAGAACACCAGCTTTTGATCATACAAGGGTTGTCTCTCTGTGGAGAAGTATTATTGACATTAATCCTTACTAAGAACCTTACTAGCTGTGTGACTATGGGTAAGATGCTTAAATTCTTTGAGCATCATCCATCACATAGGAATACAAATATTTGCAACCAGCCGAATGCGCTTCAGAACAAAGCTCACCTGTTCAATAAGCTCAGGACTCAGCATTCCTAGAAAACGAGGAAACTGAGGCCCAGAATATAATAGAGGGAAGACTGAATGAAGATCTAGATTGACTTACAGTAAATATCTAGGAAACCTTGGCCATGTCATTTCGATTTCCTGACTCCCAGTTTTCTCAGCTCCAAAAATAAAGGTCTTAGAGTATATATGTGACCCCAAAAGCTCCTTCTGGTTCACAGCCCTGTGCCTTTGCTGGGGTCATTATCAGCAGGCTGATGTCTCCTGCCAGCCGGCTTAGATTCTTGTAGGACAAATACTATGCAAATTCGGACTTGGCTTCTTTTTCTTTTTCCAAAGGAAATGGCCTGTTTAATTTCTCTTCAAACAGAAGTCTACTCCCTAATTCCTCTAAACCTTTTTATTACTGTTGCCAAAATTTCAGGTTCTTTGCTTTGCAAATATTAATCTGACTAATGAGTCCTGAAGACCACCTGATCACATTTTCCATTTATTATCACAATGTAGAAATTGCAGGCATATTTGAGGAATAAATGGAAGAAAAAATACAACAAATAGTGTCTTTGGGGATAAGAAAAATGGGTGAAGTCAAACACCATCTTACTTTGTCCTTTATATGTGCTGCAGGGATAGTGAGGGGGTGGGGGTAGAGGAGAGAATTGACTAGAGAGTTGTTTTAAAGGTGGAAGGGAATACTGAAGTAAAATATTTTGCTTTTACTTCAATATTTATTGATTTAAAATGATTTAACAAACATTGTCTCATTTTATTTTTTTAAAAAGAGGAGAGGCATACCGAACTGGTCTCAGAGGCAGGAAGACCTGGATTCAAGTCCTACCTTTGATACATACTGGCTGCGTGACCCCAGGCACACCACTTACCTTTTCCATGCTCCAAAGGTCTCTCTAAGACTATACTTGGCACAAAAGGAGCCTACTTGAAGTGGCAGAGGAAATTCCCTCATTCAGTACTTCCTTATAGCACAGGTCAAGTCTCTATGATGGAGCCAGTGCGGGGAGGAGAAGGAGGAAAGGATGGAGACAAGGAGGAATAAGGGAGAAAGAATAGAAGAAGAGAGAGAATAGAGGGAAAGTGAATGAGAGAGAATAGAGGGAAAGGGAGAGAGGGAGGTAAAGATAGAATAGAAGGAAATGGAGAAAGAGGAGAGAGAAAATAGAGGGAAAGGGAGAGAAAGAACAGAAGGAAAGGGGGATAGAGAAAGAATAGAGGGAGAAAGAAAGAATAGAGGGATGGAAGAAAGGGGGAATAGAGGCAGAGAGAATGAATGGTAGGAGAGGGAGAGGCAAAATGGCATCATGGTTTGGATATTCAAGAGGACCCAAGTTCACATTTTATTTCTAAAATTGAAGATCTGTCTTACCCTGCTCAAGTCACTGAAAGTATGTGCCTTGTGCAATCCTGAAGTGCAGAGCCCATGAATTCTCCGAGTTAATAAAAATCCCTGAGCTTTTAGGTAATTGCCTATTTATTTATTTATTTATTTATTTGTTTGTTTGTTTGTTTGTTTATTTATTTATTTATATTTTGGTGATGAGAGGCAGTAGTGAGATCTCTGGATTTGGAATGAGAAGTTTGGGGTTCAGGTCCTGGCTCTGACATTCACTGACTGTGTGGAACACTTCCCCTATCTTGGCTTTAGGATCTCATCTACAAAATAGAGATGAGAGCCGTTCCCCAACAAAGGTTTGCTGTGGAAACTGAATAAGAACAATGCCCACTGATGTGGTACAATGGAAAGAGCTGGGATTTGGAGTCAGACAACATGGATCCTCATCCTCATCCTCATCCTGCCACTCACTGCAGGATGGTGGGCAAATCAGCTTCACTCTCTAAGGCTCAGTTTCTTCATCTAGAAAATAAAGGCATCGGGCTATATGATCTCTTGGGTCTTTGCCATATCTGATTCCAGTGGACCTGAACTCTAGTTTTCTTTTCTTTTCTCTTCTCTTCTTTTCTTTGCAGGGCAATGAGGGTTAAGTGACTTGCCGAGGGTCATACAGCTAGGAAGTGTCAAGTGTCAGCAGTCATATTTGAACTCAGGTCCTCCTGAATCCAGGGCTGGTGCTTTAATCCACTAGACCACCTAGCTGCCCCCCCAATAGTTCTTTTTATTCATTCTTTGCTTTATGCCACATTGACCAAAGAAACTTTGGGTCTTATCTCATTGTTTCCCCCTCTTCTTAAGAGGGACCTATAGCAATTCCTAATTAACTCATCATGTTCCCCCATTCTGTGTCTTTAATGAATCACATGGTAGATGGAACATCTTCTGAAATACCTCAGGGGAATGAAGAGATCTTCCTTTTGATTTTTTGGACCAACCCTCCTCCCCAAATTTGTTACAAACATGCAGCCCAGCACCTATACTGAAAATGTTGGTTTGGGACTCTGGAGATCAAGGTACTAATTTCCTACTTGGTCAGTTGTACATACTTAGGCAAGTAATTTTTCTTTCTGTGCCTCAGTTTCTCTCTCTGTGAAAGGAGGCTCATTGGATCAGATAATATTCAAGAGACCATCCAATGCTGATATCCTATAAGGATGTGGATGTAAGTCCAGTGTCCCAGCTTAATTGGTGGGGTACACACCTGAGAGGGGTTAAGCTAAAAGCTAAACAAGCTAAAGAGAACATGGGGCCAGTATTCAAAGATTGCAAAGGCTGTTATCTTAGATTTCTCAGGTACATTGAGTTCAGACTCTGGAGTCTCCACCCCAAATATTTACCTTCTTTCTTCTCCCTTCCAATGCTAATTATCGTTTCTGAGAGAGACACCCTGGTAATCTGCCTTTGATAGCTGCATCATTGCATGGGTCCTAACATCTTTGGTACTTCTGTGTTCCTAAGGAACAGAGTGGTACAGCAAGACGACCACTAGTTCTGGACTCAAAGGACCTGTTTTCAGAGTCCACCTCTGATTTTTCCTACACGTGTCACCTTGGGCCAAATTACTTAATTTTTCAGGGCCTCAGTTTTCAATCTGTAATTTTGTATGACTTCTAAAAGACCCCTTCCAGCTCTGTGTCTGTAATCCTAGGATTCTATAACCAAGGGTGTGCTGGGAAATGTTTAATAGCTGGCTCTCTGAAAAAAAATTCAGAAGGACTTAAAAGAATTATGATACATTAAGGTAATATCCAGGTAATTTGAAATTTCCCCACAGTACTGTATCCTTCCTCTTTGCTAGACCTGAGACCTGTTTCTTGAACTCCATTTTTTTTGTACTCAAGATATACTTCAACTTAATCTGTTATTAACATTTTCTACAACA
Organism: Dromiciops gliroides; assembly: GCF_019393635.1. Classification (NCBI taxonomy): domain Eukaryota; kingdom Metazoa; phylum Chordata; class Mammalia; order Microbiotheria; family Microbiotheriidae; genus Dromiciops; species Dromiciops gliroides. The sequence continues at coordinate 286,118,004 of NC_057865.1, read as the reverse complement.
TTTTTGTAAGTCTAGATAATCAACAAAAGAATAAATCAAGTCCTGATATATAGCAGTTTCCAATTTTTGTGTGTGTGTGAGGCAGTTGGTGTTAAGTGACTTGCCCAGGGTCACACAGCTAGTGTCAAGTGTCTGAGACCAGATTTGAAATCACATCCTCCTGAATCCAGGGCTGGTGCTCTATCCACTCCACCACCTAGCTGCCCCATCCAGTTTTTGAAGTGTAAATGCTCACAGTGATAATTTAACCATCGGTTCAAACTGGCTTTAGCATATGCTCCTGCTTATAATACTGGATAAGAACCTTATTAACATTACCCTGAAAGGATGTTCAGTACCTGTCATTTAGTCTAATCCCACACCTTTTTTCCCCCAGAGAACTGAATCCCAAAAAGGTTGTAACTATTTCATGATCACAAAGTAAATCAATGGAAAAACAGATTAGAATGCAGTTCTTTTAACTTCCCACCTAATGATTTCTCCACCTTCTTTGAACCTTTGCTTCTTGGGTGATGTCTCATTTGAGCTGTTCAGCCCATCACCTAGGATCCATGGTGAGTGTATGACAGTGAGCTCTGGGTGATTAATAAGAAAATGGCCATTTAATCATTCTTCTTGGCTTCTTAGTCTTTTCAGTAGCCCCCTTGATTCCCCTCCCCCCTTTAATTTCCCAGATGGCTTTATCTGAGCAGATGTCTTCCTTGGACTTTTTAGGATGACTCCAATGTCCTTGTACTGAGAGGTTGTCACTGATTTGTAACACTACAGAACAGTTAAGAGTTTCCACCCAGTACACTCCTCCAAGCACTTGTCAATGTCAGCTCTCACCAGCTGTTGCATGGGGTAATTAACCATTCTTATTGGGTCCACACAGTCCTTCTATCTCCAACAATTCCCTCTCAACCACTTCTCCAACTGAGCTTTACTCGGAGTAGACTTTAAAGAGAAGCACCCAGGGTAGCAGCAAGAGAAGGGGATGTGCTTTCTCAATTTGTGTGTGTGTGTGTGTGTGTGTGTGTGTGTATGAAGTCTTGAACACTGGGCACAAGGTTCATTCTTGTGATTAAGGATATACAAAACCAGTTTTCAAAAGAATAATTGCAAACTTTTAAATAGCCATATAAAGGATTGCTCCAAATCACTAATGAGAGGATAATGGTAGAACATGCCAACACTGAGGTTTCACTTCACAACTACAAAAATTGCCAACAATGGAGGGGCAGTGGAAAGATGGGTATAATAATGCACTCTTTTTTAATTTTTTTAATTTTTTTGCGGGGCAATGGGTGTTAAGTGACTTGCCCAGGGTCACACAGCTAGTAAGTGTCAAGTGTCTGAGGCCTGATTTGAACCCAGGTACTCTGAATCCAGGGCCAGTGCTTTATCCACTGTGCCACCTAGCTGCCCCCCCCCAATAATGCACTCTTGATGGAACTGAATTGAATCCAAGCATTCTGGAAAGCAGTCTGGAATTAGACTTTAAAAATACTAAGCTGTCTATAAACCATGATTCAGAAATCCCACTGCTAGGGATATACCCCCTTTCCCCTCTGGCAGAGTATAAAGGTGCTGGATGTCAAAATATTTATAGCAATACTTTTTTGTATTACTAAAGAACTGGAAACAAAGGATCTTCTTACTGATTGGAAAATGGCTAAAAACATTGTGATACATTAAGACATTGGGTTAATTTGAAATAGCTAGAAAGTACTGTGTCCTTTCTCTTTGTGACCTGAACCCCTGTGATCTAAACCCCTCATCCTTTTGTTCCTGTTTCTGTCCATGTAGTCCACAGTATCCAAAGGTAGTCCATATTATGCAATGGTAGTCCATAGTATCAAATACAATGTCGCTTCTGTTTGTTTTTATAAAATATATTTTGCCACATTTCCCTGTCGTCTCAGGTTACTGGATTTGCACATATATATTTATTTTCTTATTACCTAAGATTATTCTACACCTCCCTCTTACCTGTTCTGCTTCTTTTCAATAAGATATTATTTTAGGATCATATTCCAGTCATTTGCCTTGTGTCATCAAGTCTTGGTGTCCGATTTCAAGTTTCAATTTGCCATTTCATATTAAAATATCTGATTCACTGTGCTTGCTAATTCAAGGAACACTATAGATGATTTGGGCTTGGAGAGTATGCCAACCTACTACTGTGGGGTTATATCAGAAAGTATCTTAGTTGTTCTCCATATTAGGAGCCATGACCATGGTGGGGACAGGGAGAAGGACAAGAGCAAACTCTCAGATCCTTTGATTCCCTTTGGTTTGGATTCCATTCTACTCTCCCACACCACTCAGGTCACTCTTCTTGAAATCAATAGGCAATAGTCAATAAATATGTATTTCGTACCTACTATGTGCCAGGCATTGGACTAAGTGCTAGGAGTATAAATGCAAATAAAATCAAAGACAGTCCCTGCCCTTCAGGAGCTTACAGTCTAATGGGAAAAGACAATATGCAAAAGGAAGCTGAAAAATGAGGCAGGAAGGGCACCATAAGGTATTTGGAACAGAGCCATGATGTTCTTGGAGAAAATTTTAGAATTAGCTGCAAATGTCAGAGTCCTCTATAAAGGTAGGTTGGGGGAAGAGTTTATTGCTCTTCCTTCCATCCTACCAATCAGAGGGGAGAGACAACTGGGGATGATGAAGCGATGTTGAGTATCAAAACTGAACCAACCTCTATAATGATGAGATTTCAGCTTATTTGAGAAGAAGCTTGACGTTTGTGGAGTCAAAACTGAGCAGAGCAGCTGATAGGAAATGAGAGTTAACTGGAGTTGATTGACTGATCCACTTGGATTTTTCAGTGTGCTCTTAAAAGGGGACACCCAGAACTGACTATGGTTTTGCAGATGTGGGTAGGGCGGTACAGAAGATAGAACACATGATTAGACATATAGAAAGGAAGGTGGTCAAATGAGCACTGGATTTGAACCAGAGGGTGTGGGTTTGAATTCCAGCTTGCTTAGGTAAGGTCATTTAATCTCCCTGAGCCTCAGTTTTTTTATTTATAAAATGTGATACTTTGACTTGATAGTAATAATAACAGCTAGCATGCGTGCATATATATATATATATATATATATATATATATCTTTAAAGATTGCAAAATTGTTCACATTTGTTATCTCACCAGAACCTCCCGATAATCCTGTGAGGAAGGTACTATTATTATCCTGATTTTACAGATGATACAAATGAGGAATCTGAGGCTTAGAAAGGGAGGTATATGTGATTATTATTCCCATTTGACAGATGAGGGAACTGAGGCATAGAGAGGTCAAGCAGTTTGCTCAGGGTCACACAGGCAAGTAAGTATCTGAGGGAGGATTTGAACTTAATTCTTGACTCTAGCACCAGCACTCTTTCCACATTAACATTTAGCTGCTGCTGACTTCTGAAATATTCTACTATTCTATCACATTTCTCTGAGGCACTTTTGGGATTTTGATTGGGCCTGTGATTTCCTTGATGTATGGAACTCTGGGCAAGGAAACTCCTACCAATCCAAAACCAGTCCTCTGCAAATTAGAAATCTTAGAGAGTTACCCTAGAGCACTGAGCGATAGTGCCTTGCTGAGGATTATACAAACAGTATGCATCAGATATGATACTTAAAACCAGGTCTTTGGAACCCCAAGGCCAGCTCCAAAATAGCACTGACTATATTCTAATTTATCTCATGCATAATAATTTCATGGAGGCAGGGAAGGTAATGAGATTCTGAGAGGATTGGTCTGATTCCAATACCAAGGGTGTTTTCTTCTCTACCTTGGGTCTTTGCTTGCTGTCAAATCTATAGAACATTATGAAGAGGTCCTGTCCTCATGCTCTTCAAAAACCCATATAATCCAACCAAGGAGATAGGGTCTGTGAGTTGAATGGATTCCACAAGCAGTTCCAAGGCCAGCTGCCATTATCCTAGTCCCAAGCTTATAACGGTAATAATGAGCAAACTCACCATTCTCCAGCTTTGTTGAACCTTCCCCAGCTGATACCAGGGCACACTTTCTGTAATCCTTTAAGGTTCCCAAAGAAGTTTCTTCAGCACTGCAGCTCAGAATGCCATTCCACTTCAATTCCTTCTCTTGGCATCCATAGTTACCTTCAGAGCTCAGTTCAAATGTGCCCTCTTCCATGAAGCTTTCCTGATATCTCAGCTACTTTGCATTTATTTTGTATGCCATTTTCTCCATTCTTTCTTTTCTTTTCTTTTTCTTTCTTTTTTTTTTGGGCAGGGCAATGAGGGTTAAGTGACTTGCCCAGAGTCACACAGCTAATAAGTGTCAAGTGTCTGAGGCTGGATTTGAACTCAGGTCCTCCTGAATCCAAGGCCAGTGCCTTATCCACTTCGCCACCTAGCTGCCCCCATTTTCTCCATTCTTAATGCATACATGTCATTTCCCTGATAATTGTAAGCTCCTAGTGGGAAAAGATTCTCTCATTTATGTCTTTATATCTCCAGCACATCAGACAGTGCTTAACACATAGAGGGCTCTTAACAAATGATTATCCAATGTTTGAGCCCCTATACCTTTCCTGAACCTTTGGTTCAAAATCTAACTTTTCTACTTAATAGCTGTATGACCTTGAGAAACTGACTTAATCTGTTTGGACCTCAGTTTCCACATTTGCATAATTGAGGGTGGGGTGGACCAGATGACCTTTTGGGTTCTTTCTGTCTCTAAATCCTATACACTCAATACCTTGACTGCTGATAATGTATCCTCTAATGCTACTTGTTAGCTTTGTATCCTTGGGGAAGTCACTTATTCTTTTGGGGCCTTGGTTCTCTCATCTATATAATGGGCAGGTTGGACTTGATCATCAATCTGTGCATGATACTTAAACTTTCTCCTGTTTCTCATCATTTGTTTTGGCTCTTTGCCTCCAATCCTTCAGTTGAACACATGCCATTCTCAGAAATCAACTCTGGCTCTTTAAAATTAATATTATGTTTCAATTTCCTTTCCTTGGGTTCAGCACCTTCCCATTCCTTGGTTTGGGAAGCCCTGGACTTAGTTATATCAAGGTGGATCCTATCCTAGTCTCTGCTTATAGGTAGAGCTAGAAGGAAAAGAGCAGTCTTTTCTCTTTCCCTGGGTCTTGGTCTCTACTCTGTAATTAGCTCTCAGGTAGAGTTCTGTTGGAGGATCTCTTCCCTTGGTTGTGTCATCTCCTTAACAGGCTTCTTTGATGGACCCTATCACAAACCTTTTGATCATGTTAATACAGAGTAGGCAATGATCTGCCTTCATCTCTGAGATGCCAGCTTTTTTCAAAGGATGCTAATCAGCTATAGAAGAATGAATTTGACTTCAGCGAAGGTCATGTCTGTTTGTTCTCACAGTGTTTTTGGAATGATTCTCTCCACTCTTCCCTTTGGAACATACATAAAAGCTTCATTGATCTCTGGATTCCAAGGATCACACTTAGCTTACACAAAAAGGATGCTGGCATACCAGGGCTGAGCACTTACAGAGGGAAGGCAGGAGTATAATAGCCCATTGGAAGACATTCTTTTGGCATGTGTGATTATCAGTCTGTGAGCACTTGCAGTAAATTCTCTTTTGTAGGTATGTTGATCATTGAGCTTGTTGATTGAATTGGGCTGATGCTTCTGTATTAAGCTAAAGAGATGAATTTTCCTATTTGAACACTTCTGCCCATGTGGATTGGATGGTTCCTTGAAGGGAAGACCAGTGACATGGGGTGTATGTGGAGATGTAACTATTTATTAACTAAATATCTCAGACTTAATGCATCTGGGCACCTACATGTGGGCAGACACTTCAGAAGATGAACTTTAAAAAGATCGCTAAGAGACACTTGTAGAGGAGCTGGACCCCACAATGCCTGTAATTCTAGAAAGCACTAGAACTAGATTCCTCTTAGTGAGATCATTCTATCTCTCCTTGGGATAGCTAAGCATGTAATGCTGCTTACTTTTGCATCTCATATTTCTATCTTTCTGTCCTCTGTCAAGTATATAGTTTGTCTATTTGAATTTTTCATCAGACACCAGCTTTGTAAATCTAGGCAAGTTTCTTAACCGTTTTGCCTCAGTTTTTCATTCCTAAAATGAGGATAGTAATAGTGCCAACTTCAAAAAGTTGTTGTGAGGCTCATATATCGGTGAAGCCTGGGATGTGCTTTGTAATATAATGTGAATGTGCTTTGTAAATCTTGTTGTTGTATAGTCATTTCAGTCATGTTTGCCTCTTTGTGACCCCATTTGGGGTTTTCTTGGCAAAGAACTAGAGTGGTTTGCCATTTGCTTCTCTGGTTTGTTTTATAAATGATAAAACTGAGGCAAACAGAGTTAAGTGACTTGCCCAGGGTCACACAACTAATAAATAAGTGTCTGAGGCTGGATTTGAGCTCAGGTCTTCCTAACTCCAGGCCTGGCCCTTTATCTCCTTTGCCACCTACCTGCTGTGGAAGTTCTATATAAATTCTGAATATCGTCATCAGTATTAATATTTGCATTTATTCTCTTTATGTATTTATTCTGTATATACATATGTGAACTTGTTGTCTCCATTAGATTATGTGCTCTTTGTAAATAACATTAGTTCATTCTTCATGTGGGCATTTCTAGTACTTAGCCCCTTGCCTGGCACGTAGAAGGCACTTAATGAATGTTTGTGGATTGATTGAGGCTAATGATAACTTTGAGTATAATGGAAGATGATTCCTTTTCAGGTACAGGTTGGGCTAGGTCAGTACTCCCCAACCTGTAGACTGTGGACCTTTGGGAAAACATGTAGGATTAAAACATGGAGTAGAAGAATCCCTACATTTACCAGGCTTTGCCCCAAATGACTCTGGATCAAGAATGATCACATATAATCTCCTATAGGTTGAATAAACCAAGTACATGGAAAATAATAATTTCCAAATGGATTTAGAGTCTATTGAAAGAGTCTATGAAAACAGCAATCATAATGACAATGGATTACAACTGGAGGTCAGCAAGGCACTTCACATGCATTATCTCATTTGATCAACTTTTGATTAAACTCACGCCTGAATTCATAGTTACTTTTGGTTTTCATGCATTTTGGATAGCAGAAATATTGCTATGCTCATGTGCGAGGCTAAAAATATTTGATGATTAAAAAGGAGAGTTCTTACTTCAGAAGGCTGAAAACCACTGAACTGGGTGATCTCCAAGGTCTCTTTCAGCTTTCATGATTTGCTGATTCATCCCAGGCTGGCTTCCACCCATGCCAACCTCTACTACCCAGTATATTTTCAGCTCAGTTCCCTACCACTCTCAGTTGGCAAGGGCTCAATGAATTCAAATTAATTTTAATATAAACCAAAGAAAAAAATCAGAAGGTAATGCTTTTGCCAATAAAATAAAATTAAATGGAAATAAGAATCAAGGGATTAATTTCAAAGCTAAAAAGAAATGATATTTGCATGATCTACACCACCAAACAAAACCTATCTCAAACAGTGTGTACAATTAGTGGTCAGAATCATAGAACGGCAGAGCCAGAAGGGACTTTATAGATCAGAGCAAATCAGATCTGTGAGGGCGATTAGAACAAAGAGTGTCAGATCTAGGAGAGAACTTAACATCACTATATTTCAGATGGGGAAGGTATCTTAGAACTCCAGTGATAATAGTATCATTGCATAGTATGGCACTATAATATAGAATGCCAAAGATGGGAGTGACAGTAGAGGTCATCTACTCCAACTGCCTCATATTAAGATGAAGCTGAGGCCAGGAGGGGTTAAATGGTTTTGCCAAATCAGATAGTAAATCAGTGGCAGAAGTAGAACCTGCCCCACTGTATGTGCACCGTAAATCCAGGGCTCTTCCCACTACAGCACAACGATTGTTAAGCTCAGAGAGCTGAGATGGCTACAGGACCACATCTCAGGACATAGAAAGCTCTCAGAAGCTATTTAGTCTAACCCCTTATGTTACGAATGAGAAAACTGGGGCACAAGGACATGTCCAAAGTCACTTCTGTAGTAAATTTCAGTCACTGAAATCTCTAATTTATAGGGTGGCCGGAAAGGCACCTCCCCATTGCCACATATCCAGAAGACCAGATTTTATGATGGAATGTGCCAAATTGGTACTTCCAAATTGGTCTTCCCATGATTTTTTTTTGGTGAGGCAATTGGGCTTGTGACTTTCCCAGGGTCACACAGCTAGTAAGCATCAAATGTCTGAGGCTGGATTTGAACTCAGGTACTCCTGACTCCAGAGCTGGTGCTCTATCCACTGCACCACCTAGCTGCCCCTGGTCTTTCCATGATGACCACAAAATTATATTCCAGGTTTCGTGGAACCAAATGCTGTTGTTGTTGCTGCTGTTGCTGCTGTTGTTGTTCTTGTTGAGTTGTGTCCAACTCCTTATGACTCTATTTAGGATTTTCTTGGAAGAGATACTGGAGTGGTTTGCCATTTCCTTCACCAGCTCATTTTATAGATGAGGAACTGAGGCAAATAGATTTAAATAACTTGCCCAGGGTCATACAGCTAGTCACACAGATTTGAACTTTTCCTGACTTCAGGGCTGACACACTATCTACTTCACCAACTAGTTTTCCCCCAACCAAATGTTAGGTTTCCACTAGTTAGTGTGCCCATTGATTGGATTTCCTCTTGTCAACAACCTGTCTTAGACTTCCTGTCCTCTCTGTGTCTCCATCAGACCTCTTTTAGTACTTTGTTGCTTTGTTTTCTTATATTTATCTTGTGCTGTTTTGTATTATAGTTTGATCTTCTTCACCTGAGTATAAACATAGTGAGGGCAGGAATTATGTTTTATCTAAATGTTGAATTTCCCAGGATGTAACATAGTGTCCTGCTATGTAAATTCTTAATAAATGTCTACAGAATCATGTTACTATTTGGCCTAATATTGAGGATCAACCACGGTTGTATCCTAGTGGGTATCTCTGGATCTTGGATCCTGGTCATTCCTGACCTGACCAATCTGTCTTAATTGAACTTAATCCAATTTAATAATAATTTAATAAATATCCACTTTCTGCTGGCACCATCCTAGGCTCACAGACATCAAGTAATTCTTTGGGAGAAAAATAACATTTCTTTTTTTTTTTTTTTTGCAGGGCAATGAGGGTTAAGTGACTTGCCCAAGGTCACACAGCTAGTAAGTGTCAAGTGTCTAAGACCTGATTTGAAGTCAGGTCCTCCTGAATCCAGGGCCAGTGCTTTATCCACTTTGCCACCTAACTGCCCCAAAAACTAATATTCCATTGCTGACCAACTACTAAATTCTGAAGCCAGGGGTCTGTCAAAGAGACTTCCCTATAAATGGGCAGGCCAGACAAGGATCTGGGGCTCTCTTTCTGATGGGCTAGTTATATTAGGATCCTATATCACTGTCCTTCATCTCCCAATGCACACCTTTCCATCCAGGTAGTAAGAGGGAAAAGTCCACCATTTGGGGGGGGGGCTTAGATGATGAGATCATGACTTTAGATTTGAAAGGGAACTTTTGTATAGAAAAGAGGCCCAGTAGGGGGCAGCTAGGTGGCACAGTGGATAAAGCACTGGCCCTGGATTCAGGAGGACCTGAGTTCAAATCCAGCATCAGACACTTAACACGTACTAGCTGTGTGACCCTGGGCAAGTCACTTAACCCAAATTGCCTCACAAAAAATATATACATATATTCTGAGAAAAGAGGCCCAGAGAGGATGTGACTTATCCATGGTGACACAGGTCATAGTAGCAGAGTTTTATTTTGAACTGAGGCTAATAAGATCATAAATTTGGAGACCTGAGAGGCCACTGAGTCCAATATCCTCATTTTTTCAGAAGCAGAAACTGAGGCATGTAGTGGTTAAGTGACTTGCTTGAGGTTTTAATGTCTGTCAAAGTCTAGGGTAGGATTGAACCCAGACCTTCCTGACTACAAGTACAGCTCCTATCAACTCTATCACAGCATCCCTCAATTACCTGACTGGCACTCAGACCATTTGTATCTCCTTCTTAAGGTAATGAATGAATAGATGAAAAAGTGGTAGGGAAGGGAATGTGTCGGGTACTGTGCTAAGCTCTTTGCAAATAACTCATTGGATCCTCACAACCCTATAAGGTGGGTGCTGTTATTAACCTTATTTTGCACTTGACAAAACTGCAGCAAACAGAGGTTGTGACTTACCCAAAGACACATATATAATAACTGTCTGATGCTGAATTTGAACGTAGGTCTTCCTGACTTCAGACCCACAGCACTATACACTGTATATATTAGGTTCTTGCTAAGAACAAAATACTGGGCTCAGCACCAGGGATGTTTTCAAGGACCTCACATTCTTTTTTTTGTTGTTTTTGAGGCAATTGGGGTTAAGTGACTTGCCCAGTGTCACACAGCTAGTAAGTGTCAATCATCCGAGGTCAGATTTGAACTCAGGTCCTCCTGAATCCAGGGCTGGTGCTTTATCCACTGTGCCACCTAGCTGCCCCAGGACCTTACATTGTAATACATTGATTTGCAAATCAATGAAAAGGCTCCTTGGTCCTCCTTGTGCAACAGCAAAGCAGATGTTAGTGCATCTTCCTTGGTGTCATTTCCATAAATAAAATGATCAGTTTCTTACGGTGAATCACTTGCTGGGACCAAGGACTCTGGAGCTGAGGACTTTCTTTTCCATATCTTCAGGGGCTTCATGTAGCTGTTGACAAGCTGAGGGCTGCAGTCCCCAAAGAGTCCATGGTATAGAATACCTCAAAACAGTTGCTTTGCTCTTGTCCTGGTGTGTCTCTGTCTGCCTTGGAAAAGCATTCTATTACCACTAGCCCTTGTGGATATTTGAGGAGTGTGGCGGACAAGCTAAACTTCAACTTTGCCACACATTTACTGAGCAAACACTCAAGGCAGAGCATGGAGCTGAGTGCTGTGAAACCAAAAGTCGGTGGGACCTGCTCCAAGGGGGCATGCAGTTTAGTATCAGGGGAGAAAAGGCAAATAAAGCCAACCCTAATAGGGAGAAAGAACACTGTGCACAGGAGATATGAGAATAAAGGACTTCAAAACATCTGAGGGAGATGCATGGAAAGAATGTGGCTTCTGGAGATAGAGGACCTGAGTTCAAATCCCACCTTGAATGTGACATATGACTTTGGGAAAGTCCCTTCATCTCCCTTATCCTCATCTTTCTCATCTTTTCATTAAGGGTCAGGGCAGCGTAGATTTGCTAGCCTCTGAGATTCTTTTCTGTTCTAATCTATGATCCTGAGTCACTGAAACTTCCTGGACTCAGTTTCTTCATCTCTTAAAGGAGAGCATCATACCAGATGGCCCCCAAGGTCCCTTCTAGCTAGAGATATATAACGCTGTGACCCCTCTGGGCCTCCGTTTTCTCCACTGTTAAATGAAGGGATTTTGACTAATTGGCCTCTGTGGTACCTTTTAGCTCTGGAGCTAAAATCTAATTATCCTAAGTCACTTTACCTCTTTGGGGCTCAATTTCCTTATCTTTAAAATGAGGTGTTAGGACCTAATGCTTTCTGAGGTCCCTTCTAACTTTCAACCATTGAGCTTACAATCTCTCTCTGGGCCTCAGTTTCCTCATGTGTACAATAACAGAGTTGACCTAGATGTCTTCTGAGATGCCTTTCAGTCCTCACTTTGTTGGAGAGAGCGGAGCAGGAAGAGGAGAGCATTTATAGGTTCATAGGGTTTTGAGCTAGAAGTGACCTTAATGGCAGCCCAAAGGTGTCTGGGGTGAGGAGATCTAAGCATGAGGTCAGTACTCTAACCACTGCACTACATAGCCTTTCCCTGTCAAGCCCATTCTGTGTGTGTGTGTGTGTGTGTGTGTGTGTGTGTGTGTGTGTGTGTTACCAAGCACCAGGAAGACAGATGTCCTATAAATGTAGACAGATTACCCATGGTTAGCATGCTGTTTGTCCTCCCATCTTTAGCACCACATGGATTATTCTACCTTGAAAGAGCAGGGAGAATTCCTCGCTGGCACCAATGATTGATTGCTGTTTGCTTTTTCTGCAATGTTCTCTCACCTGTGCTTGGGGCTTCGGTCTTTGATTTCCCTGCCTGCTGCAGCTATAGCATCTGTCCTTGCTTTATTTGGCCCTGTGTTGAAATACCCGCTGCAGATGTCCCCTTAGGTGGGGAAAACACAGGCCAATATGCTCATTTCCCAAGGCCCAACAGTGAGTCAGAGATAACATGAGGCTTGGAGTCCTGGAGGCCTAGTGTGGTCAGCGTGGCTGTGTGGTTTGCTTGGGAGGGAATACAAAAATAGTCTGCTTGCTAGGGATAATGATAAAAGCTGACATTCAAGCAGAGCTATAAGAAAAGCAAAAACACATGGCAATGTATTATCTCATTTTAACATCATAACAACCCATTGAGTCTAAGAGGAGTGGGTTGATTTGCCCAGGGTCACATCACTCCAGGTGGCAGAGGTTGGGATTTGGACTCAAGTCTCTTATGACTTTAAGCCCATCCACGTAACCATTGTTCTGTCAACCTTTTGAACATCAATTGACCCCAATAATCAGAGATCACATTTGTATGGGACTTTACAAAGTGTTTTCCATTGATTTTACCCTTTGATTCTTAAAACCTGTGAGTTAAGTTTTCAGTCATTTTTTTCAGTTGTGTCCAACTCATCAGTCTCTATTTGAGGTCTTTTGTTTTTGTTTTTGCTTTTCTTTTGTGGGGCAGTGAGGGTTAAGTGACTTGCCCAGGGTCACACAGCTGGTAAGTGTCTGAGGCCAGATTTGAACTCAGGAAGATGTCTTTCTTACTCCAAACCCATGCTCTACTCACTGTACCACCTAGCTACCATGTGTGAACAAGATAGCAATGCTCTTATTATTCCCATCTTATGGATGTGGGAAAATAAGGATCAGAGAGGCCAAATTGAGTAGCTCAAGGTTTCTTGGTTAATAAATGAGTTTCAGAGCTGAAACTCAACGCTGGATGTTTAGACTCCCAACCTAGAGAAGTACAGTGGAAAAAGTACTGCATTGAGAGTCCAAAGATCTGAGTTCTAATAGAACCCCTGCCACTTTCTGTATGTGGAACCCTAGACAAGTCCCTTCTCTTTTATGCGCCTCAGTTTCCTCATCTATAAAATGGTCAGTTGACCTAGAAGACCTGTAAGGTCCCTTAAAGCTCTAAATCTATGCTGTAAACCAGGGTTACCTTGTGGTTTTTTTGTTTGTTTTTTTGCATCATGGACTCCTTTGAAATGTATGGAGCCATTTTCAGATTCTATTTTTAAATGCAGAAAGTAAAACACATAGGACTAAAAAGGTAACCCAATTATATTGAAGCACAGTTATCCAAATTAAAAAAAATCAGTCTTTAGGTTAAGAACTGTTGGCTCTGTGGGCTTCTTAGTAATCAATCCTCTGTTGATTATCTCCAATTTATTCTGTATGTATCTTGTTTGTATATAGTTGCTTGAATGTGGTCTCCTCAGTAGACTGTGAGCTCAATAAGGATAGGAATTGTGCATTTGCCTTTCTTTGTATCCTCGGTCCTTAGCACGATGCCTAGCACATAAAAGGTATTTTAAAAATGCTTGTTTACTGACTTTGGTCTAATGATTCCCCAATAATAACTTACCTCTAAGCATTTATTCATTTATTCATCAAGTGAGTATGAAACTTTCCTCTCTTTGTTGGTCTAGGGCTTCTCTAGAATTGTTGAAAATTATGTAAGGGGCATAATAGCTAATAATGATGGCCCGAGCATGGATTCAAATTGGACAGATGAATATGGATAGACCCACACATGTAACAGCAAAGATTTTCTAAAGTAACACTAGGAAAGAGTCCCCTTGTCCTGCTGGGGACAGGGTTGGGAGTTGAAGACTTTAAGATTTTTCTTACCCTTCTGCCAAATTTGGCCATTGGGTGCTGATACAGCTAGCTGTCTTGATGAAGTACAAGGATGGTTACCCCTCTGTTCATGATGCTTGTCTTTGAGAATCAGTGTCGTCTTCATTCTTCTGAACCCTGGCAAGACTTTATCTCTTTCAGGGAAGCACCAGGATACAGAGTTTTCCTGGTGTTTGGTTATTCTGCTCCCACATTATCTATTTCCATTATTCTGAGATAGTACCTGAAGTGGCTGCTCCCACCCCCATTCCTTTATCAACCTTGGCCATGGGGTGTAATTGTGGCAACTACAATTTATGCTAATGCTTCCTTCTCCAATTTGATGTTTATGTGCCTTTCCTAATCTAATTATGAGGATTGGCTTTGAGATCTCACAATGTAACTACTGGATGTAAGAAAGAGGATCTTCCAGTGGGATTGAACCCAGGTTACTAGAAGATATCTTGAATCTCAGGGAAAAGGGAAATTGAACATAGACCCCCTAGAGCAATAGCAGAAACTAAATCTGGACTTGACTTTGAAGAATCTGTTGTTGCCTGCTCCCATCCCCATTTGGCAGATGTGAAGACAGGCTCAATGGACTCACTAAGATCACACAGTGAACAAAGCTCAGAATCCTGTCTCTTGGTCCAATGCTCATTCTTTCTTTCTTTCTTTCTTTCTTTCTTTCTTTCTTTCTTTCTTTCTTTCTTTCTTTCTTTCTTTCTTTCTTTCTTTCTTTCTTTCTTTCTTTCTCTCTTTCTCTCTTTCTCTCTTTCTCTCTTTCCTCTCTTTCTCTCTTCTCTCTTTCTCTCTTTCTCCTCTTTCTCTCTTTCTCTCTTTCTCTCTTTCTCTCTTTCTCTCTTTCTCTCTTTCTTTCTTTCTCTCTTTCTTTCTTTCTTTCTTTCTTTCTTTCTTTCTTTCTTTCTTTCTTTCTTTCTTTCTTTCTTTCTTTCTTCCTTCCTTCCTTCCTTCCTTCCTTCCTTCCTTCCTTCCTTCCTTCCTTCCTTCCTTCCTTCCTTCCTTCCTTTCTTTTTTTGTGGGACAATGGTGGTTAAGTGACTTGCCCAGGGTCACACAGCTAGTAAGTGTCAAGTGTCTGAGGCTGGATTTGAACTCAGGTACTCCTGAATCCAGGGCTGGTGCTTTATCCACTGCGCCACCTAGCTGCCCCCCCCAATGCACTTTCAACTACAAGACAATACTTTCTAAAAGTCTGTGTTGTCTCTCCTCCTTCACCTTCTCTGGCCAAGCACTATGGGCATTCAAAAGCAATAAAACAGAAGGGTGTACCCTCACATTGCTTCATGAACAATAAGTAGAAAAGACTTTCCCTTCTATGTTTGTATCCCCAGTACCTACCATAGTGGGTACTACTGGTTGGTTCTTTATTTTTTTTGGCAGGGCAATGAGGGTAAAGTGACTTGCCCAGCGTCACACAGCTAGTAAGTGTCAAGTGTCTGAGACCGGATTTGAACTCAGGCCCTCCTGAATCTAGAGCTGGTGCTTTATCCACTGCGCCACCTAGCTGCCCACCACTGGTTGGTTCTTAATAAATGTTTGTTTATTGTTTAATTTACTGAGAAAAACACAAACTAATAGGGGAAGGGAACCAACATTTATTGAATATCTACTGTATGCCAGGCACTGTGCTATGTGCTTTACAGATATTATCTCATTTGTTCCTCTCAACCATCCTGGGAGGTAGAAGCTATCACTATCTCCATTTTACCGTTGAAGAAACTAAGGCAAGCAGAGTTTAAGTGACTTGTGCAGCATCACCCCACTAGTAAGTGCATAAGGTAAAATTTGAATTGAGTTATTCCTGGTTCCAATTGTTTTATGATACATGAAATGTGTCATTAGGGTTGGGTTGTCACTTTGTGTGTGTGTGTGTGTGTGTGTGTGTGTGTGTGTGTGTACACACCTTCTAGTAAGTAATACAACTGTGGCTTCTAACATTTTTGAGAATAAGTATCATTTTTGAACACTACCATTTTCTCATATCCCCAATAATAGTAGTCATGTTCTTGGTGTCCATTGATTAAGAACATATATAATGACAGTGATTCATTCATTGGAGTAAAATTTAAGTGGAAAATTATTTCAAGATCTTATTGTTGTTATTCTGACTCTAGGATTCTTGAATTTGTAAGATCATAGATCCATGGACCTCGAGCTGCAAGAAACCTCAGACACCACGTAGTTCAGCCCTTTCCTTTTATATTTAAGGAAACTTCGCCCCAGAGAAATTCAATGATTTGCCCAAGGTCACAGAGGTATAGGTGGCAGAGTCCAGATTTGAAATCTGGCCCGATCATAACACTAATGATTGTATGAGTATTGGGTTTAAAGTTATAGGATACTTGTGAACTGGGGAGTTTTATGGCTTTGAGAACATGTCTTTTCCCATATTGCTTTTAGGAGCCAAAGTTTGGTGCAAAGAGCTTATGACTGAGAGAAGGTGGGAGGTATGGGATTGTGGCCTGCCTGTGGCACCAACTGCCAAGTGACCTTGGCCAAGACTGACATCTTGTTTGTACTTGAATCCGCCCAGCTGGTAAAGTGGGCACTGAGCTAGAGTCTTTTCTGAAAGCCACATCTACCAGCAGAGCCAAGCTTTCCCCAGGAAAGAAGAAACTTCTGTAGAATCCAAAGGAGGCCACGTCCCTGCCTAATCTCCTTACAGGTTTCCATCTGGGCTGTTCCTGAGGCTGGGTAAGGAACAACAGAGCCCCCAACTTCCTTCCAGTAGCCAGCTCCAAGCCTGTTTTGCTGCCAAAGCCACGTGTCTCCTTGGGAACTCGCATATCAGCACAAACATCTGCCTGCTTACCTGCAGCAGCCCAGAATGTAGGTCTTGCCAGGACTATTGTCTACAGTCTCCATGCCAGGATTCATTGGCATGGCCCTATGCTAGGGGCCGCTTGGCATCATGGGTCCTGGAAGGAAAGGGACAGCTGAAATGGCTAACGCAGACACACTAATTGATGCTGGTCCTGCCAACAGAGGAGTCACTCAACTGCAAATATTGACCAGGACCCACAAGACCAGACACACAATAAATAAGACTGAAGGAGAAACCTACCATAAAAAATGTCATTGCCACAAAACTAGCCACTCAATTCATTTGTTAAACAGAAGCAAGAAGAGAAACAAGGCAGCAAAATACAGAAGAATGATCACTGGAGTTGGAATCAAAAGACTTGTGTTCAAATCCTGGATGTGCCACTCATTATTTGTGTGACCTTGGGCAAGTCACTTGTTCTCCAAGGGCCTCAGTTGCCTCACCTGTAGAGAGAAGATGTTGGACCAGATGGCTACTAAAGTCCATTCTAATTCCATATATATGGTACTATCACCTGTAAAGTCATTTTCAGCTCTTAATCTATTAACTTAGAATCAGTTTCTTCATTTTTAAAATGAGGGATTGAGGTCCCATCCAACTCCAAATGTTCTCAAGATGTTTACAATCAAATGGAAATAAACACATAAGAACAAATACCTATAATGAAAGGGGAGTCAGAGAAGAGGGAAGAGTAGATCCAGGCCAGTGGACTGTGAGACATGTGATGAATATATTATGACAGTATAACAAACTTTTAGAGTCTGATGGCAGAACTTTGGGCACAACAGAGAAGGGGGCCACCCTTTATCCCCATGGGAAAGATAATCTAGTAACTCCCAGATCTTCTCCTGCTCTCAAGGACCTTAGTATAGATACCAGAGCTCATCAGTGGAGACAACAAGGACAGAATGCAGTGGGGAATGTGGCCCCTCTCTGAGTGAAACTCTTACCATTTGGCTTCTAGACCCTTGATAGGTGTAACTGCTTTCTTTTTTGTACATGGTCTCCATGGTGAGGAGGACAGTTGCAATGCTGAGTTTTACTGATAATGGGAGGAAGGATTATTGGCATCCTCTGAGCTGAAACATTCCAGGGAGCACCAGGGCAGATAAGGGGGAAAGGGAAATTAAGAAGCAGGGAGGAAGGGGAAAGGGAAGGACTGGTCTATTTTTACTAAACTGAGGAAATAAAATTTAAAGAAGTTGTAGGATAGGAGAAGCACTTTTCCCAGTAAGTGGGATGAAACCTCCTTGAGAGCGGAGCTTGCATGTTTTCTTTGGTCACAGGAATCGAGTCCCTCTCACTGGTCAAGATTCAGCTCAAGCATCTCTCTCTCTCTCTCTCTCTCTCTCTCTCTCTCTCTCTCTCTTTTGGTGGGGCAATGAAGGTTAAGTGACTTGCCCAGGGTCACACAGTAAGTGTCAAGTGTCTGAGGTCTGAGGATTTGAACTCAGGTCCTCCTGAATCCAAGGCCAGTGCTTTATCCACTGCGACACCTAGCTGCCCCTCAAGCATCTCTTGCTGCATGAATCCCTTCCCGATCTCCCCAGCTCCTAGGGGCTTTCCATTGCAAGCTACACTGTATTGAACTACTTTATATTGATTTGTATTTATTCTCTAACTTTATTCTAAACATGGAAATCCTCTACCCCTTGAGAAATTTCCCTGTAAGTGCAGGTCTCTTGGAAGTAGGAAGTGTTTCCTTCATTGTATTGGTATGGCTTTGACTAGCACAGTGTCTCACACATAGTTGTTCAACAATAAAATGCTCATTTGTTGATTGACTTGGTCTTTGTAGCATAGTTCTTTGCATTTAAAAGGGGCTTAATAAATGTTTATTGAATTCAATTGGACAGGGGGCAGCTAGGTGATGCAGTGGATAAAACACCAACCATGGATTCAGGAGGACCCGAATTCAAATCTGATCTCAGACGCTTGACACTTACTAGCTGTGTGATCCTGGGCAAGTCACTTAACCCTCGTTGCCCTGCAAAAAAAAAGAAAAAGAAAAAGAAAAAAGAATTCAATTCAACATCCAGGGTTTTTTTAGAATTGGAATAGAAGTATACATAGTCAAGAGCTCCAGGGATGGGGATAGAAAGGTCTTCAGTGAGAAGGAGGAATAAAAAAGAAGAGACAATTTAAATGTTGTCTTCCCCTATTCTTTTTTTCCCCTCCTATTCTTTAAAAGGATGCTTCATCTTAAAATTCCAATATAATCCTATATGTTAAGAAGCCCATACATGGATAAGGCTCACTGATAAGCTAGAAAACTACATTTTAGATTAAAATATTACCATGGTTTCTTTTAACTTCTCCATCATTCCCAAATATATCCCTTTCTAACCATTGTATGCAGCCTTTGTTATGATTCATTCCTTGCATCAAAGAATGAAAATGAAAGGGGCAAAAAAAAACAGTTCAAGGAAAACCAAGCAACTCATCAACTAAGGCTGACAACATGTGAGGATCTATACCCATAGCAACCACAATACCGCAATTATGAGAAGGGAATAAATATTTAATAAATGCCTACTATGTACCAGTTTGGAACAACTAGGTGATGCAGTGGAAAGACCCCTGGGCCTGGGGTCAGAAAGACTCATCTTCCTGAGTTCACATTTGGCTTCAGACACTTATTAGCTATGTGACCCTGGGCAAGTCATTAACCTTATTTGCCTCAGTTTCCTCATCTGTAAAATGAGCTGGAGAAGGAAATGGCAAAGCACTCTATATATTTGTCAAGAAAACCCCAAATGAGGTCATGCAAAGTTGGAAATGACTGAAATGAATGAACAACAACAAAAAATATGCCATGTACTGTGCTAAGAAACTTACAAAATTTATCTCATTTTATACTCACAAAAATACTGCGAGGGAGGTGCTCTCATTATCCCCATTTTAGAGTTAAGCAAACAGAGGCAAACCGAGGTTAAGTGACTTTCTCAGGGTCCTACAGCTAATAAATATGTAAAGTCTGATTTTATTCAGGTCTTTCTTACCCCAGGGCTAGCTCCCTATCCATTGTTCCATCTATCTGTGTGATAAGCTGGAAGTTTGGTCAAATAGAGACTGGAGTTAGTATTGAAGGCCCTGAATGATGGGATTTGGAGTTTACATTTTATTTTTTAGGCATGGTTTTAAGTGGAGGAATGACATGAGAAAAATACTTTTGGTAAAGTTATTTGTACCGGTAAACTTCTCTATTAAGTAAGTGTAAGCTGTTTTTGTCATTTTTTCTTTTGAGGTCCACTTTACTCTCCCCTCTGCCTGATTCATGGATAGACAAACTCATTATTATCCCACTGAAATTGTATACTTAGTAAGCCCTATTCTCCCATGGCTACAACCCAAGAAAAACATTCATTCTAAAATCAATGTACACACAATTATATTTGTCTTCCTGTGATTCTCTTTCTTGATATCCATGTTCATACAAACTCATAGAAAATCAGGACTGGATCCTCTCGTCTAGTGGTGTCAAATTCAAATAGAAGTTAAATGACTCACCCAGGGTCACACAGCTAGTAAGTGTCAAGTGTCTGAGGCTGGATTTGAACTCAGGTCCTCCTGAATCCAGGGCCGGTGCTTTATCCACTTTGCCACCTAGCTGCCTCCTCACATTCCCTTTTGACCTTGCTTCCCTGGAAGTGGTCCTCTCCTTCATAATAAACACTCGGAATATGACAATATCAGTTTATTTTTATTTGGAGACAAAAATCCCCTATAAAAATACAGACAACACATAAATAAATTTTAAATAGAGCAGCAAAAATTCCACAGGTCGTGATGTCAGTTGGTCAGGCATCAAAGAGACAGGAGAGGGAGAGTGAAGAGGTAAAAAACTTCACCACAACTTGGAACTCTGCAAACAGATACATCCAAGTAAACAGGAAATTGTATGCAAGCAGATCACTCCTTAAAGCGCTGAAATCTCTTCACTGTTACCTCCACTTTGGAAAGTCCATAATCTTTTCTCTAATTAGAAATCAGATTACCTAATTATCCAGCCTGTTTTGTGCTGCTTATTTATTTTTTTTAATGCATAAAAATCTGTCTCCTCATGTACTTGGGATCCAACTGAAGGGTCTGGTCCTGATTTGTTATGTAATTGACATGCATTGCTTAATAAATTTATGAGCTCAGAAACCTGGGGGGTGGGGAAGGTGGAGAAGTCTCCAATTGCTCATGATGTGATAATTGACCTTTATTCAGTTAAGGGTAGCAGCATCTTCCTTGCTATTAGTTTATCATTTGTATGAGTCAGTCTTCTACCTCTGTCCTCTCCCTCTAAAGCAAAAATTTGGGAACTTCCCTTGTTCATCAAGTTTTCTAAGCTTCCTGTGATTCTACAATCCCTCCTATCACTTGGGAAAACTATATTTCCCCAAGGCCCCCTTACTAATAAGGGGGCAATGCTTAGTTTTCAAATTACAAGCTCTTTTCCTGAATCCACATAGCACATAGTCCACATGGCTGAAGAAGCTTGCTCTATCGCCTTGGGCAAACCATTTTAACTCCTAGGAATTTAATGTTCGCATTGAATAAGTGAAGGTGTTGAGCTAAATGATCTCTAAAGACCCTTTCAAACTTTAAAATGATATGGCTCTACAGCTCTAAGTAGGCTATTTCTGTATGTGCTATAGTTACTAAGACAGTATTTAATGCAGAGTTTTGAATCACTGAGGTCTAGCTTCAAAGCACTAAGATCAAAGGTTAGGAAAAGTGAAAGTTGCTTACCTGAATGGAGGAAAAAGATAGAGGGTTTTGTTGTTGTACTACCAGCTTCTTTCCTCCCTCTCCTAAAATGAAAGAGCCCCTACTCTCAAGGAATAGGAGAGAGGAAACAGTTCCCTAATAGAGTCATCCCAAAGGGCCAGGGACTACATTAAAGAGAACTGATTCTCGTCTCAAATGGACTTTAAGAAAAAATGGGTGACTACTTATTGGTATTGGGGAAGAAAAAGGAGGATTCTTGTTCAAGTATAGATTGGACTAGTCTCAGAGGTTCTTTCTAAATTTGAAATGGTGTGAATTCTGTGGAATATTAATGCCATCTTTTCTTTCTCGTGAAGATTTCAGTTCAAGTCTAGTGAAAACACACACTAATTATGTACTTCATGTGTACAGAACCTTAGAAGAAAAATATAGGATTAAAAATTTTCTTTATGATCATTATCCCAGTTAACCCTAGAAGATAGCTGGTATTAATGTGATCATCTCCATTAGATGGTTAAGGAAATGGAGATGCAGGGAAAGGAAGTGATTTGTCTAAAGTCTTATTGCTAAATTAAAAAAAAGAGAAGGCTCATACAGGGTTCACTCATTCACTCGTCCATTTATTTATGCATCCATTCACTCATTTATTCATTCATTCATTTGTTTGCTGATTCTGGATTTGTCTCCTTCTGTATATCACTCTTGCTCCTTTTACCCTCCAAGGGAATGAGGTCTTTAATAACAGCACACTCATTATAATAAAATTCCATTGAATTTGGATGCTCCTTGAGATTTACAACAGTATTTTATCTATATTCTTTTTAAAAAAATATTTATTTTATTTTTAATTTATGGAATGAAACAAGAATTTCTACAGCATAGCAAAATATAATAAAAAGGTGATTGCACATGAAATTGCAAATCTATAATCAGCAACTTGTTATTCCTTTTAAATATATAATAAAATTATCATGTAAATTTTGTTTTTTCCTTTTTTTTCTTCCCTCCCCCTAGATATGGCTGCCTCTGTTTTTGTATCTTGATCTTAAAGATCTGAATTATCTCTTTGCCCTTGCAGTGAGAGGATATAATGAAAGAACCCCTATATCTGGAGTCAGCAGACCTACTTTCAAATCCCAGCCTTGCTTACTAACTATGAGACCTTGAATAAGTGATTTGCTCTCTCTAGGTCCCAGATTGCTCATCTCTCAATTGAGGGGATGATTTCAACCATCTCTCAATTGAACTAGATGATTTCAAGATACCTTCCGGTTCGAAAGTCTATGAATGCTCAACTTTTTCTAAGCCTCTCCAACACTAATGATCTTTTCCCCATCATCTCTGCTGCCCTCTGTTTATACTTTCTTCATTGCCTGGCTCAGCTTATCCAAAGCTGTCACATTTCTCCTCCTTACACACCTTCACCTCTTTAGCCTCTATCTGGCTCTGAGCCTCCTTTTCAATTCTGGGTTCCCCCAAAGGACTTGAAAGCAACTCAGTCAAGCCTCAACTTAACAGAAACCCCTGTGAAATATTTATTATCAATGTCACTTGCCATCTGTTATGAATTCAGTGGACAAGGACATACCATTTTTGCCTATTAATTGTGGCAAAAGCCTGAAACGGAACAGAGTCACAGGATTCAGGAATTAGAATCAAGGCTAATGTATCAATGTTTATATTTGGTATCGAAGTCCAAAATACTGGAGAGCACTGAACTACACAAGATGACAGTGGATTATAATGCAAAATGCAGAAATTGGGATTAAAAGACCCAAGTTCCAGTCAGTTCTTTCACCGAATTTACTGCGTGATATTAGCCAAATTACTCCCCTTTGCTAGGCTGGAATTTCTTCATCTTTAAGTTAAAGATTGTCATTTGAGAAAGCAAACGGGGCGGTGTTATGGGAAGAATTTTGCCTTGGGAGATAAAAGATCATAGAAACACAGATTTAGGGTTGGAAGAGGCCTTAGAAATGATTTAGTTCAATTCCTTCACTGGATAGATGAAGAAACAAGAGACCCAATGAAAATCTAAAGGATAACAGATCTTGAGAGTGGAAAGACCTCAGAGGCAATCTGGTCCAATCCACCTGTTTTACAAATGAGAAAACTGAGGACCAGGGAGCTGAAGCAGTGGAAGCAAGTGGAAGATTAATTCTTGACACTTCCATTTTACTTGCAGTATGACCTTGGGGTCTCATTGTCTTCATCTGTGAAATGTGGGGGACAATGATATCTATAGCATAGATTGTTACTAGGCTTTAATGTGTATAAAATATGTTGTTAATAGCAAAATTATAATAAAATACCAAGATAACATGTAAAGGTCAATTATCACTATTTTTTTTTTTTGGCCAGCTCAGTTATTTCATCAATGTAAAAAAGTTGTACTGAATTAGTTCTCTCCATTAATGCAGGTAGGCAACAGGTCTGTGACTTAAAGATTTATCAGTGCTACACAGTCACCATAGGAGCAGCATCCTTGAACTAAGGGCTTCCTCACTCAGAGGTCAGTTCTATAATCTTTCCCCCACCCTGCCTCTTAGCAGCAGCCAAACATCACCTTTTCCAGGGAGCTTTACATGGAAGGTCCCCAGAACATAAAATGTCAGAAATAGGAGGAACCATAAAGAGACAAGCTCTTTATTAGAGCTGAGAGGAACCTGAGAATGTGGAATGAGAGAATTGGGAGGGTCTTTAGAACAAACAATGACAGAGCTCCTCCCTGGTACTGCTGTGTTTGGCGTGCTCTGAAGTATGCTGACCTTGGGTGGCCCCCTCTGGATTCTGCTGTTTGACTTGAATGAACTGAAACTTGACCCTTTGTGGTAGAATGATGAAGAACTCCCAATCCCATTTTACAGATGAGGAAATTGAGACTTATGTGTAGCTAAATATGATTTAATAATTTTAAAAATTATACTTGCATAGCTTTCGTTATGCTAGCTGACTCTGCAATTACATATGTTAAAAATTATGCATTTAGTTTACATTATGTAAAGTTATGGTTTGCAAAACATTTCCCTCAAACACTATTTAACCATGTTGTCACAGCAATCCTTTGTGGTAGACTGATGAAGAACTCCTAACCCCATTTTACAGATGAGGAAATTGAGGCTTAAAAAGGTAAAGTTGCTTTATCAATGTTGTACAGATAGTAAGTTGTAGAGCTGGGGCTCAGGATCATGGAATCTAAGAGAGAGAAGAAATCATAGACATTGTTAGGCCAGGACCCTCATTTTGCAGTAAACTCAGGCTAAGAAGAGGCAGTGACTTAATGAAGGGCACTAGGTTCAAAGTCAGGATGTCTTTCCTTCTCCAGCTACCTGTGGAGCTCAGTATCTGTGAAATGAGAGAGAGAGAGAGAGAGAGAGAGAGAGAGAGAGAGAGAGAGAGAGAGAGAGAGAGAGAGAGAGAGAGAGAAGGGAGGGAGAAGGAAGGAGGGAGAAGGAAGGAAGGAGAAGGAAGGAAGGAGAAGGAAGGAAGGAGAAGGAAGGAAGGAGAAGGAAGGAAGGAGAAGGAAGAGGAGGAGGAAGAGGAGGAGGAGGAAGATAAGGTCAAAGTCTCAGTGATACTGTAGAAATTATAACTTCATTTTATGCCTTCAACAAAATGAGTCAGTCCAGAAGCATCCTTCTGAATGGCTGAGTAACCCTGTGATCTGCAAATCCCGCCCAGCCCAGCCCATTACTTCAAGGTCCAGTGAACAGGACAGTAGAAGATTCTACTTCTCCTGGTGCTGGGGTCTTGCCACACCCCATCACACTCCATGTCAGAATCACCTCCTTCTATAGAGAGGCCAGGAACCACAAAGGCCTATTCGGTTTTATCAAGCATCAGGCAAAGGAGATGCTCGGGATGGATGCTAAGAGGAAGACAGTAAGTGTCGTGGAGCACTGAGGAGACTAGACACAACACGGGAGGGATCATTTTCCAGCTCTGGTGCTTGGTAGCTATTTGACTCCAGGCAAGTTGCCTTATCTCTTAGAGCATCCGTTTCCTAGTTTGTAAAGTAGGAATAAAACTAACAAACTGGCAATAATGATGCTGGTACTGATGGTACTGATGATAGTCTCTCAGGGATGTTGGGAAGAAAGTGCTTTATAAGCACTTCGAAGAGCTATGGTGCATATATATATATATATATATATATATATATATATATACACACACACACACACACACACACACACACACATATATATATATATATATGCCATATACAAGTTCCTTGTAGCCTATATATATATAGGCTACAAGGAACTTTCAGCTCTGCATACAGCCAGTGCTCAATAAGTGTTCACTGAATAAATAAATTAAGTACCATGCATTATCTTATTTGAGCCTCATGATAACACCCTAGAGGCAGTGTAGCATCATGGGTAGGGAGTCAGGAAGCCTTTGTCTTGGAGCCCTGTTTCTGAGTTATACTGGCTAGGCTGTGTGACCCAGGAAAAGTCACTACTTCTTACTGTTCTCTCTGACTCTGAGGGAGTTTCCTCATCCCCTCTATCAATGAAATCACATGTTTTATCCACCAACAATTAAGTTATCCTGTGAGGAAGCATACATTCTCAACTCCATAGCATCCTTGGACCAAGGACCAAGAGTTGGATGAAACCTTAGAAATCATCTGACCCACTCCTTCATCATTTTATTCCCTGGTGAGTCAACCATTGAATTTTGGTAATCTTTGCCTGAGGAACCTCTTTTTTTTTGGGGGGGTGGAATTCCTTATTAATAGCTGAAACCTATTTCTTTTTTTTCTTTGTTTTTTTGAAATCTGTTTCTTCATAACTTCCCAGAATCCCAAGATTATCCAACTGCCTCATCTCACAGGAGAAATTGAGCCCCATTGAAATTAAGTGAATGGCCTAAGGTCACATGGATAGTAAGAGGCAGAGCTGAGATTTAAAACTAGGTCCTCTGACTTTATATCTGGGGCTCCTTCCACAGCCCTGCTTCATTTTACTGATGAGGAAACTGAGAGCCAAAGAGTATGTTTTACTTGCCTGAGATCACACAGCTTGAAAAGACCAGAGCCAGGAACTGAGGATAGGTTTTGTGACTAAGACTAGTGATGTTGACATCACACCGTGCTGCTCACCACCACCCACTACCCACTACCATCTTGGTTACTGTTCTCTTAATAGCATTTTGCCATTCACCTGTAACAGGAGGAGATTCAACTGTCCAGTTGAATTAGCCTTTCAAATGGATTTATTCATTACACTTTCTCTTGTCTCTGTTACCTGCCTTTCTGCCTGTCTGGTTCTTACTCATCATTTGATTCTCTTCTCCTCCTCTCTGGCGCTCGCTCGCGCTCTCTCTCTCTCTCTCTCTCTCTCTCTCTCTCTCTCTCTCTCTCTCTCTCTCTCTCTCCATCTTCCTAAGACTCTCTTGCTCTCTCTGAAACCCTTTCCATTTGCTTCACCATTATTCCTACCAACTCTGAAAACACAGGTTTTTTAAAGAAGGAAAACAATAGGCCTTGTGATCTTTCCTGATATTACCTGGTTAGACTTCAATTAAAATGTTTTTTTTTTCAACTAGTTAAAATCTATTTTCTTTCCCTCCTGGTCTTTACTCAACCTACCCAGTGGGAGAAAAAGGAACGTAAAATGAAACTCATAAAAAATGTGGAGCATCAGACAAAATAAATTCCCACATTGGCTATGTCCAAAAAATCTCGTGTCACCCTGGACAGTTTTCTCATTTGTAAAATGAGATAGCTATTTTTTACTAGATGTTCTTGGAAGCAGCTAGGTGAGGCAATAGATAGCATGTTAGATCTGGAGTCAAGAAGACCTGAATACAAATACAGCCTCAGACATGTTACATGACCTTGAGAATGTCACTTAACAGCTCTCTGCCTCAGTTTCCTCATCTGTAAAATGGAGATATTAGTAGCACCCACCTCCCAGGTTTGTTGTGAGCATCTAATGAGATAATTTTTGTAAAGATCATAGTAGGTGCTTAATAAATGTTTGTTTCACTCACTCTTAAAGGTCCCTTTCAGCACTAAATTTATGATCTATTCTCAGTGGGTCCTTCTGCTCTGAAGATCAGAATGCTCTCTCCCCCTCTGTCCACCAGCAAGATCTTCTATCCTTATAACATAATGCCCTTCTTGAATTCTCTGAACTATTTAAAATCTTCCCCGAAGCTGACACTTTCTTCAGGAAGTTCTTACTGTCCATGGGAAAGCAAATGGAAGAGTTAGGTCACATTACTGACCAGCCTGCCCCCAAAGCTGGTGAGTTTGACTAGATCTCAAATAAAGTTTCTTCGAGGATTAGTCTTCAGCATATTCACCAAATTTAATTTCAGCTTGCAGCTTACAAAGCTTTCTGGCATGACATTTAAAAGTAAGGAGAATCCTGTTACCATTTTCTTGTGATAAAATCTCAGGCAGCTCCAGGGCTTCTTTCTTCTCAGTTCTGTACAAAACCTCTTTGAGGGAGGAAAGAGTTCCCATGAGAATCAAGCATCGGCCTAGAGAGGCTCTTCCTTTCTTGTTCAATGGAGAAAGGGAGCAAATTTTGGTAGTTAAGAAAACCCTTGAGTTTGCCAAGACTTGCACAAAATGGGCTGGCTGCTGCTGCTTCAGACACACTCCCCTCCCCTTTCCAGCCCTCTCTCCCCTTTGTAGAATCTTCCATGCCTAGAACCTTCCATAATATAAACATCCAAGACCCATGTTCTCAAATTCTCCACTGGATTTGTGATCTCAATTATTTATTTAGTTCCTCGTGGGGCAATGAGGGTTAAGTGACTTGCCCAGGGTCACACAGCTAGTAAGTGTCAAGTGTCCGAAGTTGGATTTCAACTTAGGTCCTCCTGAATCCAGGGCTGGTGCTTTATCTACTGCACCACCTAGCTGTACCCTGTTATCTCAATTATTTCAAGAGTTCACTCCAGTGGTGTGCATTTCAGCCCATAACTGACCCGTCATCCCATGATCTTCTTGTCCATTGCCTTCTGCAGTTTCATCAGCACAGAGGGTCTCCCCAATGCGCTAGAGGCCTTCCTTTGACTTATTTCATTTGGTTTTTCATATCAGGTGTGGGGCAGCTTTCCTCCCTATAAGAAATATGCTCATGTTTTTGCTAATCTCAAGGTCGCGGTGAAGAAAAGCACTGTAACTGAAAGTAATTATTATATCTTATTTCTAATTTTGCATTATTTAATTTTTCAATATTGAGTGTTTGGTCTCTCCATATGTTATTCCTGTCTTAACATAATTTTCATTAAAAAAGAGTCATGATAGAGCTCCTTTACAACAGAATAAAAGAGAGAGAGAACAACAAAACAATGCAGCAAAATTAATCAAAGCATCATTTAAGTTCAGTAGTAAATGCAGTTTTCCATTGTCTCCCTACCTCTTTAAAGAAAGGTGTATCCTCACATCTCTTTTTCAGATTTTGCCCTAGTTCTATTTTGTATTCTATTTATTCATATATGTTTCATAATAATTGGCAGCCCCTGATAGTCAACCCACTGGAGCATACCAAGTATATCTATGCCTCAGCCAACAAGGGGCTGGGGAAGAGTAAGAGCTTAAGGACTTGTCACAAGACCTTGGACAAGTCATTTCACCTGCCTGAGTCTCAGGTTCCTCCTCGCTAACATGAAAGGATTGTTTTAAATGGCCTCTCATTTTCCAGTGCAGGGACCCAATTCCTAGAAGGAAATTAAATTGGGGTAGGGAAGGCCCTAGAGAAGTCATTGGTAAACCAGTACAATATCTTTGCCAAGAAAACACCCAAATGGGGTCAAGAAGAGTTGGCATGACTGAAACAACTCAACAACTGTACAACAGACATCTGAGAGACAAGAAGCAAGAGGACAAGTGATGGAAAGTGTAGAATATAATTTCTATTACTCTATGTAATCCTAGAGTTTGAAGGCTCAAACTCAGAGGTCGTGAGCTCCAACCTTCTATAAATATCCACCAGGGTTCATAGAATTAGAAATCCAGAGTTGGAAGGCTGTAAAGTTCAACCCTCTCCTTATTTTAAAATAATCCAGAACCTGTTTTTCTATATTGGAATAATTTCCCAATATACAACCACCATGGATCCTTCTTTGCAGCAAAGAGTAATCTGAGCCCAACTCAAATGAACAAGTAATTGCATATTGCAAAACATGCAACAATCAACACCCCATAACCATCCTGCTCAAGGTCATGGAAGCAGGGGTTTAAAGGCAAATACCAAAAGGTTTGACTGGTTCCTCTCCATAAATCCAAATACACCAAATGTATAGATTTATTCATCCAGTGGAAATGCCATGGTGTGGTTGTGAGAATTCTGGATTATTTAAATAATTTTAATTAAAAAACGAATGTAACTCCCAGTTTACAACCCCTCATTGTTTATAAAGTGCTTGCTACAACAGTCTCGTGAATTAGGTCGTACAGATATCAGCAGTCCCATTTTACTGATGAGGAAATTGGTGTCCATTAAGTGACTTTCTCAGAATCACACATCTAGAAAATAGCAGAGCAGGGACCCAGGTTCTCTGATTACAAATCCAGAATGAGTGAATGAACAGGTTTTATTCAGGGAGACGCTATGTAGATTTTATTGAGAGCAAACCAGACTTTTCTTTAATCTCTTTCCCTATGAGTTCAAGCTGGTCTCTCCCTAAAGGTCATTGTCAGGACTAATTGGGCAGTATGCTCTATTCCATTCTATCCACTCATTCCCAAACTCCAATGCCTCCCTATCACCTTTAGCATCAAGTACAAACCCCTCTGGCATTTAGCACCCTTTAAAACTTGGCTCAGCCTTTACTTTACAGGCTAATTGTTATTGTTCAGTCATTTTTGTCATTTGTATCCAACTCTTCATGACCCCATTTGGGGTTTCTTTGGCACAGATAGTGGAGTGGTTTGCTTCAGTTTTCTCATCTGCACAATGAGCAGGAGAAGGAAATGGCAAACAGGGCTCAGTGACTTGCCCAGGGTCACATAGCTAGCATATGTCAGAGACCAGATTCGAACTCAGGAAGATGAGTCTTCCTGATTTTTGGCCTGACACTCTATCCACTGTGCCACATACAGTCCAGCCAAATGAACTGTCTTGCTGATCTTCATATACTTCAGGCATTTCACCTCCCCATGCCACATCTTTGTCCAAGCAGTCCCCTATGATCTGCATGTACTCCTTCCTCACCTCCACTTCCCAGAAGCCCTAGTTTTCTTCAAAGCTCAGCTCCACTTTTCCACTGTCTGCACAGCCTTTCTGATTGCCTCAATTGCGGTTAACACCCTTAAATATAACCTTGCAATTTATTTTGTTCTCAATTTTCCCCTTGAAATACTATAATGTCCAAAAGTAGAGGGACTATATTTAAAATTTCTCTGCCCCCAGCTTCTAGTATGATGATTAGCAAGCACAAAGTAGCATCTTAAAAACATTATTAATTTTTGATGTCTGGCCCCCGTTAGGTAGGTAACCCACTCATCAGCACTGGCCTTCTTGAAACTGCATCTTATTACTCTAGAAGTTTTGGGTTCAGAACTGTGGATTCATTTGTGAAAGGAACCATGGGTAAGGAAACTTCCGCTTTCAATGTAGTTCCAGGACTGTTCTGAAATTTACTGTCTTAGAGACAGCGGTGTCTTTGGACACTGCTAAATTAAATGAGTTATGTGGGGTCACACAGCCTTTGGTGCAGACCTGGGACCTGTACCAATGTCCTCTTGACTTTCAGGTTGTCTGAAAGTCCACTATGCCAAGCTGCCTCTCCTTGTAATAGAATTTCTGTATCGCTTAGATGACCAACATATAGAGTGATAATCCATCCTTCTCTTGGTGAATATAAGCTTCTGGAAAGCTGATGAAGTTTTTCCTCTTGTCTTGTAGCCCCAGTGCCTAACACAGTGATGCCATAAGGTAGTAGCTTAATAAATGCTTCCTGAATTTAATCAAATAATCCTACTGAAAATTAACATTTACATAGTGGTATAAGATTTGCAAAGCAGCTTTCTTAGAGTATCTCATTGGATTGGCAGCTCTAGGGTGTCTGATCACAGCTGCACCATGGCTTATTTTCTGAACTCATAGACTTACTATCAATCATGTCTAAGTTAGAAGGGGAGACAGAGTAAGCCCTTGACCGTATTGACACAGGGTAGGGCTAAGAAAGGCTTATAGGGGGCTCTTAACCTTTTTAGTGTCATGTACCCCTATGGACTGCTTCTCTGAATTGTGTTTTAATGTATAAAATGAAAAATAAGGAATTACAAGGGAAAGCAAGTATATTGAAATAAAATTATCAGAATTAAAAAAAAAAGATTGACCCCAGTTTAAGAACACGTACCATAAAAAGCAAAATCTTTGGGGGAGACAAATTGAATCAGACAAATGGTCAACTCCCTGGTTTTCTCTGCCTCCTGATTTTTCACTGATGCCCCTGCTGAGACCTATACTCCCTCTCTTAGGATTTCAGAGACCTAAAGAAATGATGATACCAGTTCATTCAAGCCTTTCAGTTTGTACTTGCTTGGATGCCTAGTTGAACCCTGACCCTTCCCTCATAAGGGGATTCCCTAGCTTGTCCCAAGTTTTCTAATCACTGGTACTCATTGGCTCTGGCTTCAGGTGGGATAAGGTAGTGTTATCTGCCTCCCTGAGCAGATGGTCTACCATTGATGATGGCAGAGAAGCTCATGGTGTGCAAGTCCTCTTTCAGGAGCTCCACATGCTGAAACATTTGCTGGAGGCCTCTCAGCAATTGATTACCTGATCAATAGTTTGCCAAAGTTCTGGCTCAGAGAGCATGTTAGAGTCAGTGGCCCTGACCCTCTGACATCATCTGGAACATCCCAGATTCTTTCTTCAGGGGAGCCAGAGGAACTTCTAAGATTTCTGTGATGGGATTGTGTTCATTGATCTTCACTCCCCCTCTACCTAAGGTATTCCTCACAACCCAGGCTAAGGCATTCTGTCTAGTAGGGCAGGTAGAGTAGATCTTGGGGCCACAGTATGTAGCCTTTACTATAATGTCCAAGGGATATTTGAGGAGCTCAGTGAGATGTTAGGCACCTCCTGTATAGCCAAAACTAATTACCACCACATTCACAAGTTTTAAGAGATATTTATGGATGAGGCTCTGAAAAAAAACCTATGAGGTTGATTTGGAGAAAGTCTCAGACAAGTGTGGTAACAAAATTTCAGCTTTAGGCTGTCTTAAGAAGGATTCATCATTATAGCCTTGTCCAACACTGAAAGACTAGCCCTCAGGCCAGTAGGAAAATGCTGAGAGTAGCCCTACCAAACATGGTGCCCATGGAGAGAGGAAATATGAACACAGATATAACAATAGTAAAATTACATGGCATACATTATACATCACAGTTATAGCTGGCATTTCTATAGCTTTCTTTTTAAAAATGGAGATTTACAAACACCAAATAAAATGATCATTTCCATATACAGAATGGAACAGAAAAAGAGGTTTATACTTGAAATTACAAATTTCTAAGAGGCTGTTTTCTTGCCTTTTAAAGTATATAACAAACTCAACATGGAACTTTCCAAGCTATTCTGCTTGTCTGTGATTGTTTTTAGTTTTCCTTTTATTTTCTTCTGTGCATTTAAAGATGCTTCAATGACCCTTCCTTCCTTCCTTCCTATCACCATTACCAATACCCTTTTCCCTCCCACCTCTTCCTCAAATGAAAAAAAAAGACAAAATCCCCCACCCTGCAACAAATATGTATAATCAAGCAGAGTATTTCCCATATTGACCATGTACAAAAACATATCTTGCATTCATCACCTTGAATCCATCAGCTTTCTGTTAGATGGTAACACATTTCAACAATTGCTCTAGAATCATGGTTGCTCATTGCATCAGTCAAAGATCTTTGGCTTTTCAAAGTTATTTGCCTTTACAATATTGCTATTATTCTATAAGGTGTCCTGGTTCTGCTCACTTTACTCTGTATGAGTTCATACAAATCTTTTTCAGACTTCTCTGAAATCACCCTACACATCATTTCTTATAGTATAATAATATTCTATTACATCAATATGTCATAATGTGTTCATCCATTTTTCATTTTATGAATGCCTTTTTAGTCTTCAGTTCTTGGTGTGTTTTTGTACATATGGATTTTTTCCTCTTTCTCCAATCTCTTTAGGGTATAGTCCTAATAGTGTGATTTATTGGGTAAAAGGATAACAGTTTTGTGTCTTTGTCATTGTTCACAATAGCTTTCTAGACTGTCTACAGCAATTCACCAACAGTATTTTAGTGTTCCTCTTTTCTTGAAGCCCTGCAACTTTTTTTTTTCTTTTTTGTCCTCCTTTGGATGTCAGGTAAAACCTCAGATTTTTTTTTAAATGTGTATTTCTTTCATTGTTATTTATTTGAAAATTTTTTATTGATTGTTGAAAATTAGAACTTCTTCCTTTGAAACTGCTTGTTCTTATAGTTTAACCATTTATCAAATGGAGAATGATTTTTGTTCTTATAAATTGAATCATTTCCTTACATATCTTGGATCTAAGACCTTTTAAATGGAAACAGGCTTCAAAGATTTTTCCCACTTAACTATTTCCTTTCTTTAATTGATTTCATTCATACAAAAATCTCTTAATTTTATATAATCAAATCGCCTACTTTATTTTCTGGATTTCTTGCTATGCTTTGTTTAGGTCTGCATTCTTCCCCTAGCTAGAATTGTGAAAGGTGTTTTCTCCCTTGCTTTCCTAATTTGATTATGATATGAACTTTTATATCAAAGTCACGAATTCATTTGGAGTTTATTATGATATATGATAAACTGGCCTGAGTTTGCCATGTGGTAAATTTGTACCATATGTTGCAAGATGTTGGTATAGATCTATTTACTTCCAGACTTCTTTCCCGTTTTCTCATCAGTTTTTGCCAAATATTTTGTCCTTACCCTAGGAGTTAGTGTCTTTGGGTTTAGCAAACCTTTTGCTAATATGTTCATCTGCTTCTGTGTGTTGTGTACCTAATCTATTCCACTAATTTTCCTCTCCATTTTTCAGTAGCACAAAATGTTCTTGATAATTATTGCTTTCTAATATACCTTAAGATCTGTACTGCTAAGACCTTTATGTTCTCACTTTTTTCTTTATCTCTTTTGAGATTGTTGACCTTTTGTTCCTCCAGATACATTTTATTACTTTTTTCTAGCTCTCTAAAATAATCCTTTGGCAGTTTGATTGCTTTGGAACTGAATAAGTAAATTAATTTAGGTAGCATTGTCATTTTTATGATATTGCTTTGGCCGATCCGTGTGCAATAGCTGATATTTCTATTACCCTTTAAAGTTTGCATGGTACTTTATGTTTCTTGCTTCTTTTGAACCTCACAACAACACTATATGATAGGTTTTGCCCATATTATGATACCCATTTTTACAGATGAAATAAAAAATGTGCAGGAAAACTAAGTGACTTCTCCACAGTCACATAGCTATTAAGTTTGGAGGTATTTGAATGCTTATCTCCCTGATTCAAAGACTAGAACTCTATCCACTATGTCATATTACTTCTCTACATGTCTGTCGTGGCTTTCTTATTGGGACTGGAGATTTGGGGAGAAACAGAGATGTCCACCTGAAAGATGTCTCACTAAGATTCTAGCAATAGGGTTACACTCCTCCCAAACCCTAGAGGCTCTCTTGGGCAGACCCTTTGTGAATAATTTTATGAAGCCAGTTGAAACTGTTATGAAATTCCCCAATATTTTAAAATTATGGGCAGGGGAGATCCACCAAACACCACCAAGTCAGGAAGCTACTAACAACCCAACCCATGTGCCTTCATGGGAAGGTGTCACCCTCCCTTATATTTATCTACCTGAACTTAGATGGACTATTCCTTGCATCCTTTCTTATGTTCCGGCTATTTGCAATCCTCAAGATTAAGTTGCCAAGGCAACTTGATTAAAAGTCTCATCTCGAGTGGACCAAGGGTTCACTACAAATTTTATTGTCTTGGTTTAAGACCAGAGACAACTGACAGCAGAGATCTCATGTCACCACAATGAAATTTGAAACAATGGATGGGAACCTACTTCAGCATACCAAGTGATTCAGGATACCAAGCCTCTGAGTGGGGAAATATTGTAAAGCAACCAGCTTCAACATGACCTTAACCCTACAGCAGTAGTAGTGGTGGTGGTGGTAGTAGTAAGTAGTGGCAGCAGCAGCAGCAGCAGTAGTAGTAGTAGTGGTGGTGGTGATGGTAGTAGTGGTAGAAGAAGTAGTTATAGTAGTGGTAATAATTATAGTTGTTGTACTAGCAGTAGTAATTATAGTTCAACCAGCAGTAGTAGTTATAGTAGTAGTAATAGTTATAGTTATAGTTATAGTTATAGTTATAGTTATAGTAGTACTTATAGTAGTTGTAGCCATAAGTAATAGTAGTAGTAGTAGTAGTAATTATAGTAGTAGTAGTAATTGTAGTCATATTCATAGTCATAGTAGTAGTAATTGAAGTTGTGGCAGTAGCAGCAGCAGTAGAAGTAGTAGTAGTAGTAGTAGTAGTAGTAGTAGTAGTAATAGTAGTTATAGTAGTAGTAGTAGTTGTGGTAGCAGTAGCAATAGCAATAGTATTAGTAATAATTGTAGTAGCAACTGTCGTAGTACTTATTGTAGTAGTAGTTGTAGTAATAGTTATAGTAGTAGTAGTAGTAGTAATTGTATTTGTGGCAGTAGTAGCAGCAGCAGAAGAAGACGTAACAGTAGTAGTAGTAATCATAGGAATTGACTTATCAGTGCTCCATACTCTATACATCATGTAGGATGTAGGGAAGGTCACTTTCTGCTCTAAATCCATGAGACAAATTATTTAAAACAGTTGTAGGCTAAATTGACACAATTCTCCAGACAAGAGCTGCCTCTATAATATGGCTATAATGGAATGTTTGTGCCATTGAGAAAGAGAAGTTGTCCCCACATAGGCCATTTTGTTGTATGACTTACATATTCTAGAAGTCCTAGTGCTTGGTGGGTTGATCCACTCAGACAGGTGTTCCTACGAAAGCTCTGGAAAAATTAAAAAAAAAAAAACTTAAAGCAGAAATTCATCTAGTCCCCTACCTCTCCCATTAGAATTACCCTACGATCCTTTAAAAGAAAAAATGGGAAATGATATTTCTGATATAACTATAGTGCCCTGAATTTCACTCCCACTTGGGATTAGAACTCCTCACCCTTGGCACTTGGATCAATCATTCATTTTGTGGGGAAGGAGGATATTATGACCAAAATGAACCTTTAGGGAACAACACAGACTTTGGATACCAAAGAGCAAGGAATAGTACATAACCACCCAGCACTTATATGAAATATGTGAAAATTTATCCATGACATTTGGGTTGTGTGACAAGTCATAGTCTTTCATTGATTTATAAGTTAAATTTTATAAAACCTGATGGATGCAGAGATGGGGGCAGTTTATTGCAATGATATTTTGGTCTACTTCCCATGTCCTAGAGCAAATTGACCAAACACCCAGATCAGCAGTAGCTATTTGTCAAATTGGAGAATTGTTCATATGAGAAGGAAGAGATGGAGTTCTTGGGGGCATATAATTATCCAGCAGGAAATCTGTATAGATTGATTTAGGATAGGGAATTCACTGCAGCTAGTGATCCCCATGAAAGAATAGAGCAATTCCTCTCTCTTTTTCTGTGGGAGGCTAACACTGCTTTATCTCTGATTTTCCATCTGGATAATCTTTCCCACCAATCTGTTGAAAGACCCAGAGGCTTTCCAATGGACAACAGAAGCTCACTTAGTGACCCAGAGACTCGTTCCTCCTCACGCCTGATCTAGCTATACCTGCAATTGCACAAATGGTGATTCCTGGAGCCTGATAGTACTGTTATATCTTTCTTAAATTCTGAGTGATGGGCATACAGGAATCCCCTCTTGGAAAGAGGGTTTGGATCTGAAGCATCATACAATAAATTAAAAATGAGAAGTCCTGTATGGGTCAATAACATTTTCCTTCATACCAAAATCATAGCATAGGTTTAGAGCTGAAAGGGAGTTTACATGTAATTTACTACATGCTATCTTTTACAGTCGAGGAAGTCAGTACTCTAAGAGAGGAAGTGATTCTCTTAGATTTGAATCTTGGCCGTTTGAATCCAACTCCAATCAATGCTCTCTCCATTTATCTTTTGCCTCCTGAAGGGAAAGAAATGGACATTTGAGCAGTTGTAGAGATTCATCCTATGTTAGTTATGCTCCAAGGGAAGGAAATAGTCTATTGATGAGCTCATTATTTGTCTGAGTTGGTCCCAATTGATCCCACTCCTGGTCCCAAAGATCAGTTCTCTGTAGTGGCTATATCCATTCTCCTTCGGGTGCTGATGTGTCAGGTTGGTTCTATAATACCACTTCGTGCCAGTCTGGGACTCACATTGTGAGTCCTGGATCGGGATCTTGTGCCAAAGAAGGAGTCCAATTATTCAAGTCATTCCTCCTCTCTTGTTGGCTTCTTCTTTGATTCACTGCCAAGGTGCCTGACCTGTCATAGCCAGGAGAAGAATGGATCAAAAGTCTAGTATGGTCACTGTCTTCACACAGGGGAGACTGAAGCCGTCAAAGGCCTTCTCTGAATTTCCCCAGATAGATGACCTTCTTTGCTCTTTTCCCCCTGGTCTCCCCAGATCCTGCCTTCCCATCTCCTCTGGGCCCTCCCCCAAACCCCCAGCCTGAGTCTCCCAAAGGAGCAATTCAGACAGAAAAAAGTACAGTGTTCAATCCTAACCACCAGGAGGGCTTTATAGAGCTAATCAGCATTCATAAATGAAGATTAACGACAAGGCAAACAGCCCACTGAGTGATAACTCCAAAGCTCGGCCTAATCTTAATGAAATCTACAACATATATTTATATACATAATAATGAATTTCTCCTGCTTTAGATGTAACTTGCTGGGGCAGGTTAGAAATGACACACTCAATAGCTGTGCCTGTCGCTTGTCCTATTTCAAAGAGCTCTGAAGCGGTCCCCAGCCAACCCAGGCAGCCCTGCTGGGCCAGAGGGAGATGTGGCCAACTTTTCTTGTTTTCTTTCTGCTTCATATTTGCTTTTAACTCCTTGGCCTCCTAGTAAGGGGGAAAAACCCCTTACTAATGGAGAACAAGATGGAGAGTTTAAAGCACACTGTCCTTAAAATAGGAAGATCATGGTGCTCATCTTGCTTCTGCCTCCAATTAGCTGGGCAGCCTTTGGTATATTGCTTCACCTTTCTGGGCTTTAGCAATTGGACATCAATAAGATGAGAATTGTTTCACTCAATGAGTTCTAAAATCACTTCTAGGTCTGTGTTCTAACATGCTTAATTTCCAGCCCTGACATTCTATGCCTGAGGTCCCCTATCAGATTGGATCTTCAGCACCCAGAATGTGAGATCTGGGAGGGACCTTAGAATATGGAATTTCAGAGCTGAGAAGGAGCTTAGAATATAGGACATCATAGCTGGAGGAAGCTTAGAGCATCACTCCCTGCTCTGACATCCCATAATCCAAGTACTTCCCATTTCTGCTG
Source organism: Dromiciops gliroides (assembly GCF_019393635.1). NCBI lineage: Eukaryota > Metazoa > Chordata > Mammalia > Microbiotheria > Microbiotheriidae > Dromiciops > Dromiciops gliroides. The sequence goes on along the minus strand of NC_057865.1, from coordinate 286,079,010 downwards.
TGCCAGATCCTAAGGGACTTCCCAATTTTGAATTCAATGTTCTAAGCTATGACATTCTATATTTTAAACTCCTTTTCAGTTCTGTAATTCCATGTTCTAAGGTCCCTCCCAGGTGTCACATTCTGGGTGTTGAGGCCTTTCTCTGTTCTCTGTTCTGACTGACATTGTATGTACTATCGTTCTTTGAAACTCTAATATCTAAAACAAGCCAGGGTATTTATACAACACATAGTAGGTCTTGAAGGAGGCAAGGAAGGAGAGTGATGAATATGAATGGGAATGATCAAGGGGGTGGTTCTCTTCATGAAAAAGGGCCTCCCCAAAGGTCAGGGAAGACTGTCATGCCAGATTCGGGCTGGTCACAGCTCTTGCCAACCAACTCAAGTTGGTAACCTTTCAATTATTCACACTAAGAGGGAAGGAAGCTTATACATCCCCAAATAGCAAGGGAGCCAAATATCTCTGTTATTTGACTTTGAAATGTGGTTTTGAAATACGAGTGGGTCTGATCTGGAATTACTAACTTTCTTTGATATTTCAGAGGATCTGAGATCTCATCAGTGTCTGTCTGCCTTCAACTGATGCAGATGGCAATCCATCCACTCTTACTCATCCTGGGTGACTCTCCACCATGTCTTTCTGTAAATCCTCCAGTGATTATCTACGAAACATTTTAGAGACCTTCCTCTGATCTTTTTAATATTTCTGTGAATAGCAATGCAACTAACTCTCAGGCTTCTGACCCGTTATCTATCATTCTCACTGCAGGATTATCTCTCTTTTTCCCATCACACACATTCTTGATGGGGACTTTGATGTCACTTTACATGACGATATGTGAATGCCTAATGATAACTGCTATGCAACTTTCCATAGCCCCCTTTGTTCACCTGAAATGATTTTCCTGACACCAAAGTATGACTCATTTGCAATCACAGTATCACTGGGAAAATATTGATATAAAAAGATAACTTTTGTGGCAAAAATAAGTGAGAATTTTTGAAAGTTCTATATAATTTCCTAACTATGATCTGGCATAATATCCTATTTTCATTTATTCCTGGTTCCAGATCATTGTTTTATTGCCAATGCTTATTTAAGACATGTAGTAATGGACCATGTTGATGGGCTCACCATACAACTTCATCCCATAATTTTTATCAATACAACTTTTATGTCTATTTGTGTGTTTTTCCTATGTTGATTCCTAATTCTCTCTTTTGTTGTGTAATGGAGTTAATTGAGGAAATTCTGTATTATTCTGAATTATGATCAGGCATAAATGTGGGCACCTGGGGTCCTCACAAATGGCCATTTCTCTTCTAGCTATACTTTGTGCGGTCCTCCCTTCAGAACTGTAACAAAGGACTTTGTCAAACATTTGTATCCCTGAATTGATACTTAGCCTTATTGTGATTGAATCTGTCATGAAATCTTGTATGACCTTAACATATGTGTGGTATATACCTTATTAGAAGAGAGACTTTAAGACTGCATTTTGCTTTACTAAATCAAATGCTTTTAGGAGGAGGTGGGACTCAACAAATGGTACTTTGGGCTTTTATAATCTCTATAATTCTCAGTCAAGTATGTGACTCTGAACATGTAGTCTATTTTATATATATACACATATATGCATATACACACATATATGTATATACATACATACACATATACATATATGTGCATAGACAATAATGATTTTTATAGAGATTGGAAAGTAATCATATGGGTCTGCAATTGCTTATATATCCTTGGATCTTCCTCTGTTTGAGTTATTTGAAAACCAGTCCCTCAGAATATTCAATATTTGGAGGGGTTTTGGAAAGACAGGTACACTAATGCATTGATGATGAACTATAAATTGTTATAATCATTTTGGAAACCAATTTGGAATTATGCAAATAAAGTGGCTAAGATATCTGTAGTCTTTGACCTAGAAATATCTCTGATATCCATATATAAAAGAGGTAATTTACAAAAAGACAATCTCCAAATGAACCGAAATATTTATAGGAAGACTTTTCATGGTAGCAAATAATTGGATACAAAGTAGATGACCATTGACTGGAGAATGACTAAACAAATTATGGCACATTAATATAATGGAATATCACTGTGCTTTAAAAAATAATGAATATGATGAATATAGAGAGGCATAGAGAGAAGAACATGAAGTAAGTCAAACCAGAAAAAAAAAGATATACATAATGACAACAACGATGTCTATGGAAAGAATAACCACCACAGGAGGCAGCTAGGTGGCACAGTGGATAGAACACTGGCCCTGGATTCAGGAGGACCTGAGTTCAAATCCAGCCTCAGACACTTGACACTTAATAGCTGTGTGACCCTGGGCAAGTCACTTAACCCTCATTGCCCACTCCCCCCCCCCAAAAAAAAGAAGAACCACCACAACCCCAAAAAATGAATATTGTAAAATTATAAATAAGAAACTTGGCTCCAAAGAAGTATTAAAAGAAACCTCTCCCCATTGCTTTTCAGAAGTGGGTAGGGGTGCATATGTGTGGAAGATTGAGTATAATTTTTAATTTTATGTTATATTGTTTGTGTATTTATGGTTCAGCTATTTGTGTATTTATGAATTTATGATGATTGGTTTATCTATTTTCCTTCTCTTTAAAAAAAAATCTTTGTTATAAGGGATCGCTCTCTGGGAGGAGAAATATAGAGATAGGGGAAACTCAAGTGACATAAAACCAAAAGTTATCTATAAAATTTATTTTAAAAGATTAACATCTTGTCCACTCCAATATATATTAATTTTTGTATGTATTTCATCAGGTCGATCTATCCTTTCTAATTTTATTTTCTTAAGGGAAATTGTCTTCTCCTAGGTTATAGTGGGGATGCTGAGATAGTAGTGGAGCTGTTCTTTTTGATGAGAATAGTTTGTTAAAGGCATACCTGTAGATCTTTTCAATTTTTTACCTATTTGTTAGTCTCCTTCCAGTTTTGTCTATGCATGTTTTCAGAATGGTAAGACTTTGTCGAACCACTTTTTGGTGATCTATCTTGATGAAATTTGATACACTACTAAAACATAGCATGAGTCACTTAAGTTTAATTTTGGGTATGGTTTACCATCTTGAAATAATATGTGAAACAATAAATATTTTGAAAATGCTTTGCAACTGGTAATATTTAATGGATTTCAATCTAATGAAGTACATTGGGTAAGGTTACAGGTTGAGATAAGTACAGATGTTTTGTATTGCACATAGGAGGAGCTCAGTTTTATGTTTCTTAGTTTAAATTAATCTCCCATAATTATATAAAGCAGGTTTGTAGGTCATGGACCTATTTCTTAAGTGTATTGTTTTAAAAGGAGGAAAACCCAGAACCACTTCCCAGTGTCAGTGCCTCAACATATTGGCAATTGTCTTCATAACTCTGTTGACTAATACAGGTCATGGGATAAGAGCATTTCCCTTATAAGATCTTTTATTCATGTTCTTTGAAATTCATATGTGGCATGAAATTCATGTTATATGTGGCAACTTGATCACACCCACCACATACCTCTCTATATTTCCTCTGAATGGTATATATTTTCAGTCTTTTATAGACTATTGTATCGTGCATCTTATAGTCATAGAGCATATAATAATCCTTGGAAGTAAGTGCTATTATTACCCCCATTTTGCATTTGATGAAATGGAGTCTGATAGAAGTTAAGTGACTTTCTTAGGGTCACACAGCTAGTAAGTTTCTAAGGTCATTTTTGAACTCCTGGATTTCCTGACTCCAAGCATAGCACTCTATCCATTTGGCTGTTGATCCATTTAGGCTATTGATTCTCATACAACAGTCTTTGAAAAGTCTTGTCTCACAGCCCTTGTTGATGACAACAGCCTAAGACTCTAGCTTTAGTTGAGGATCAATGAGAGTAGAATGGTTCAATTATGTCATTTTCATATGAAGTGAAAGTCAAGATTAGGTAGAAATCATAATACAATCCATTTCATTGCTCTGAGTTTCTTTTTTTTTTTTTGCAGGGCAATGGGGGTTAAGTGACTTGCCCAGGGTCACACAGCTAGTAAGTGTTAAGTGTCTGAGGCTGGATTTGAACTCAGATACTCCTGAATCCAGGGCCAGTGCCTTAACCACTGTGCCATCTAGCTGCCCCATGCTCTGAGTTTCTTAATCTGTAAATGATAATAACCCTACTCAGACATACAGAGATCAAGTCTCTATCTTAAAGGGCATCTTGTCCAAGTTAATCACTTGACAGATGGAGAGAGATTAGATCTATTCATTCATTGGTATATAAAACTCCATCTACAATGCTGTTCAGGACTTTTGCTTCACCTTCTCTAGATCACTGAGAGGTTAAGTGACTTGCCCAGGGTCATACAGCCACTATATGTAAGAAATAGGACCCGAGTAAATCCAGGTCTTCTGGCTCTATGGCTACCTTTCTGTCTACCGTGTGATGCTCCTTCTGGATGAGGCATTTTGTGGATGATGAATTAATTTTCCTCTTCACTGGGTTTTTGAGAGAAAACTGCTGTGGGAAACTGTAAAGGGTTATTATTCAAGTTATTTGTCAAGAATGAGAGTGGTTAGGCAGAGGAAGTGATGAAAAATGTGCTCTGGAGAAGCCTCAGGGCAAGGCTTTGAGGTTGGGAATCTGATAAAGAACAGAAGGGTAAGGTGGGATGGAGGGTCAAAGCCCTCTTCTTTCATGTGTCACCTTCTCATCCTCCAAAGTCTTTCTGGAGGGTCCAAGCTGGGGGGCAGAGAGTTCAGTCCTCTCCCTTCCTTTCTCAGTCTCCTCTTTGCTGTATCCATTTCCTCCATAACACAGCCCATGTTCTCTTGCAGTATCCACACTGGGTTTTCTCCCAATTGATTCTCACAATGAGTTCTTCCTGTTGTAGAGGGCTGATGTCTCTCAGGGTTTCAGCACTCATATCATCTTAACATAACCAAGTCCAGAAATCTCTGTCTAGAGTAGCCTGAGAAAATACAGAAGGGGTCTTGTGGCTCCATTGGTTTCATATTGAGCCTTACCATCCCATTAATTCTTGCGGTCTCACAAACCATTCACTTCAGAGGGCCTTAAACCATTTTCAATGCTGCCTGGATTTTTCTTCTTCATTTAATGTCTGGGAATCCTGTTCTCTATCATTCTATTTGACTCTCTTGCATGCATTTTGTATGTATTTACATGAATATAATTGGATAGTGGAGAAAGCCCCTGGCCTGGAGTTAGGAAGACCTGAGTTCAAATTTGGCTTCAGATACTTCCTATCTATGTGGCTCTGAGCAAGTCATTTAGCCTTGCTTGACTCAGTTTCCTCATTTGTAAAATGAGCTGGAGAAGCAAATGGCAAACCATTCCTATATCTCTGCTAAGAAAACCCCAAATGGGGTAGTGAGGAGTTGGCCATAACTGAAATGACTGAACAGCAACAACAACATGAATATATTGTTTCTCCTGATGCAATGTAAACTCCTTGAAAGTTTGCTTTTGGTCTTTGGTCTTTGTGTCACAGTAGGTGCTTAATAGAAACTTGTCATTTGATTCAACAGTCTACAAAAAGCAGCCTGGTATATTGTACAAAGCACTGGACTTGGAGTCAGGAAGACCTGTGTCCAAATCCTACTCTTAGATACTAGATATGTGACCCTAAGCAAGTCAACTTACCTTCTCTAGGCCTCTGTTTTCTCATCTTGATGGCCCTTAAAGTCCATCTGAGTTCGAATCTTTGATTCTGTGATCAAGCAACATTTGAGATTTGCTTCTATTCCTTCTTGGCCTTCAAGTAGTATCTAAGACAGCCAAGCTATGAAATATATGAATCATAAGTTTTCAAAAGTAAAAGGGTCATCAGAAAACACCTAATTCAAATCCTACTGGAATAGAATTCCTTCTACCACATACTCAGCAAATGGTCACACAAACTTTAATTGAATACCTTCTGTGACAGGGTACTCACTATCTTTTGAGCCAGCCCATTTTTCTTCTGCCCATACCTACAAGGAAAGTTCCTGTAGCACCCACAAATATACATTAAATATATGTAAATGTTAAAGAAGGCATATTAAGAAGTAGACAAGGTGTCATGGATAGAGCACCAGACCTAGAGTCAGGAAGACTCATCTTTGTGAGTTCAAATCTGGCCTCAGACACTTCCCAGCTGTGTCACCCAGGCTGTGCCACTCAACCCTGTTTGCCTCAGTTTCCTCATCTGTAAAATGAGCTGAAGAAGGAAATAGCAAACTACTCCAGTATCTCTGCCAAGAAAACCCCATGTAGGGTCACCAAGAGTTGGACATGACTAAAAAACAACAACATTAAGAAGTGTCCCTATTTAGTCACCTCTCCTTATGTGGTCCTATACACAATTGCTAATCTTGTGTACCCCAAGTCCTGGCTCTGGGAGCTCCCCATTCTTTTTTTCCCAGCATCTAGGGAACTAGCTGCCTCTCCCCATACACTATAAGATCATCAGTTTAGAGTTGGAGAGTGGCCTTCAAGGCCACTGAGTTCACATTCCTTCTTCCCCCTTTCTCAGATTAGAAGGATAAGGCAAAGGGAGTTTAATTATCCTGCCTGGGCTTGCACAACTAGTAAGTGTCTGAAGCGGCATTTGGTTGTGAATCCTCCTGACTCCAAGGCCAGAGCTCTATCTCGATAGATGGGGATATTGCAAAGACTGGTTATTTTCAGGAAAAAAAACACAAAACAAAACAAAAAGCATTGAGAGAATGAGAATGAAAGACACCAGTTAGTGGAGCATTGAGGCTCAACTCCATGATGCAATGCACACAAAAGGAAGATTTTAATGAAGGGCCTATTTACCCGGAACAAAAATCGAGAGACAAGAGATGGGAACCTCTGGAGAGAACAAGGGGAGTGTGGAAAAGAAGGAAGAGAGTCTGGAGGGAGAAATGTAACAAATAAATAAAAATCATATGTAAAAAGTCAGATATTGAAGCAACAGGAATTGGTAAATATAGGGAATGTAATGAATCTATGCATAGTATGGGAACATTTTGAAGGCTATTTTGAATTCTCAGTGACACTTTTGAATATTTCTCAATTGAAGACAGTGTTTTAGGGATAAGGGTTGAAATAAAAAGATGCCTGATGTCCAAGCATGTTTTTGGCTATGGCCTATCTTGTTTTGTTTTGTTTTTTGTTTTTTTTGCGGGGCAATGGGGGTTAAGTGACTTGCCCAGGGTCCCACAGCTATTAAGTGTCAAGTGTCTGAGGCTGGATTTGAACTCAGGTACTCCTGAATCCAAGGACGGTGCTTTATCTACTGCACCACCTAGCTGCCCCCTTATCTTGGAAATATATTTTGGATCTTACAGGTAGGGTCATTTATCCTCCCTCCCTTCCTTCTTTCCCTTCCCCTTCCTCTCTCCCTCCTTCCTTTCTTTCCTTCCTTTTCCTCCCTTCTTCCTTCCCTCCTTTTCTCCCATCCTCCTTTCCTTCCTTCTACTCTTCTTTCATCCCTCCCTCCCTTCCTTCCCCCCTTTCATCCTTCTTTCTCTCCTTCCTTTTTCCCTTCCTAATTGGTCCCCCTACCTCAAGTCTCTTGCCCCTACACTGTCACCAAAATGATTTTCCTTAAACATAGATCTGACTTTGTGACCCCACTATTCAACCAAGTTCAGTGGCTTCCCAACTTTCTAAGATCAACCATAAATGCCTCTTTTTAGCTTTTAAAGCCCTTCACAACCTGACCCCAATTTATCTTTTCAGCTTCGCTGAGCATTGCTCCCCCTCCCACACACTGTGATATAGACAGTCTGGCCTTTACTCTGTTCCAAACTCAAGATGCTTAATCTCTTCACTATGTCTTTACTCTGGTTATCCTTCATGCCTAGTGTGTACTCTCTCCCTCCCTCTTCCCCCTTCTCCCTCTCTCTCCCTTTCCCTTCACTTCCTACAATCCCTCTCTTTCTTTAAGAGGCAGCTCAAGTACCATTTTCTGCATGACACTTTTTCTAATTCCCTGTTGATGTGACTTTCCCCTAAGTGCCTTGTATTTAACTATTGTGAATATATTTATATTTATTTCCTTTTTATTTATGCCATATAGATTTATAAATATACCTCCTTCTTTAGGATGAAAGCTCTTTATGAGTAGGGATTATTTAATTATTTATACTTCTGTGCCCACTTGACATATAGTAGGTGTTGATTCATTGAGGGAATTTCCTAATCAATAAATTCTCTATCACAATTAAATCACAGATCCCCCCTTAATAAAACAAAGGTTAGGGGCAGCTAGGTGGTGCAGTAGATAAAGCACCAGCCCTGGATTCAGGAGGACCTGAGTTCAAATTCAGCCTCAAACCCTTGACACTTACTAGCTGTGTGACCCTGAACAAGTCACTTAACCCTCATTGCCCTGCTAGATAGATAGATAAAATAAAAAAATAAAACAAAGGGCACTGGCTAATGAGAGTTCCATACTTCCTCCAAAATTTTCCTCCAATAACACATCAAGCCTATATTTGTGGGGACACAAGTTCTAGAAGTTTCTACCAAACTGGAAAGAAGCAGTCTGTGTATCTATCATCTCATGGCCAGCCTGGCTGTATTTGGAGAGATTCATAACTAGTCCTGCTATTGGCCAATATCTATTTGTGTTATCTTCCTCCCTCCCTCCCACCCTTCCTTCCTTCCTTCTGTTTTCTTCCTTCTATTTTCTTCCATTTTATTTCTCCTTTTCTTTCCTTTCCTTTCCCTTCCTTTCCCAAAGAAACTGTCCAAGACTGACTACTAGTGAATAGAAAAGTTCTGATCTGTGCACATGTGGTGAGTTTGGATAATTCACAGATTTTGACATACTGGAGTATAGAAATCAACTAACAGGAATTTATTACACTCCTACTATGTGCCAAGCTTTATGCTAGAGATTGGAGGTAGGAGGACAAAAATGAAATCATCCCAGTTCTCAAGGCACTTACATTCTGCTGGGAGAGACAACATATGTATCTATTTATAGCTATGGAATATGTAGTAAAAAAAAAGGAAGGGCATTGGCAACTGGGGTGGCGGATCAAGGAAGGCTTCAGGTGGTACTGAAGCTCAGTGTTAACAGAAGTCAAGGATTAAGGAAGCAGAGAATTCTAGGTATGAGAAACAGGCAAAGCAAAGACATGGGGATCGATGATGTCATGCTCACTGTGGGAGGAAGAACAATAAGACAGATGGGCTGGACCAAACAGTGTGGGCAGGTGAGTGTGAACAGTGAGGATGGACCAGTTTAGTAGTACCAGGTGGCCTAAACTCCCAACTCAAGAGACTCTGTCTCTTGTTTCTCTGTCTTTGTACTAATTCTCTTCCATACCTGTACATGAGGTTTCATTGTGCACCTTGTTTATCCCCCTCCAAGGATATCATGAGATTATGTGTATTATTCTTACCTGCCTTGGTGTCTTATTCTCAAATAAGATTGTGAACTCCAGTAGGGCAGGAACTATAATCTTCCCTTAATTTCATATCTTCCCCAGGGCTTATGCCAGTGCTCTCATCATAATAAGTACAGAATAAGTGTTTGCTATATTATTTAACCTCATCATATTTTGTTGCTCAATTGAGATAAGGTCTACTGAGAGCTACATAAATGCAAATGTGAATCTAGGATCCTGGGTTCCCACTTAGAGCATTGCCACAGAAACATCAGACTCCAGATATGGACAAATGGTGACATCTTTTTGATCTTGGCTTTTGGTGGCTGCTGGGAAGAGGAAGAAGGAAAACCATGAAAATTGTTCCATTTAGGAGGAAGTATGGCAGGCATGGTCAAGTGATGTCTCTTCTTTCTGTGTTTCTGCTTCCTTGCCCCTCTTGCTCCAAGACTTTAGTGAGCTGCTGTTAAAAAACCAGAAGTGTGATCTTTCTGGCTGATACTTCTTTATGTTGTTGCTTCTCTATTGGGTTTTTGGCTTGCAGTATCTCCATTCATTTGATTATGACAAAAATGATGAGCATCTAAAACCTTGTTGTATGTTCAATTCTGGTGTGAATATTTGAAAATAAATTTTGATACTCATAAAGACATCAGAGATATCTGGTTTTATTTGAATGTTTAGAATCATGGTGACCATCTTTGATGCCCAGTCTTGGGTAGGTCAATGAGTTCTTCATCTGATGAAAAGAATAAACCTTGAGGCAGTAAGTTATAGTAGAAAGACTGCTGGCTATGGATGCAAAATATCTCACTTCAGTTACCAGCTCAGCCATAGTATGACCTTGGACAAGCCATTTAACTTCTTTGGTTCTGTTTGCTCTTCTGTGAATAAGTGGATCGGATTTAATATCCCATGTTATGAGAGTCTTTTAGGTCTTCTGTGTGACCATGGACAAGTCATTTAGTTTTCTTGGTCCTCAGTTTCCTAGGATTTATAAAGGGGAGATAGACTAGATGGTATCTGAGGTCCCCTCCATCTCTAGATTTAGTATTAATTGATGCCATAAGTCACTTAAGCTTTTTGTACTTCAGTTCCCTGACATGAAAAACAGGTGGTTGGAGCAGATGACGTCTGAGGCTCTTGCAGCCTAGAGTTTGGCTCCCTTGACTTGAGGCAGAATGACTCTTCACATGGGGCCCACCACCAAGCCAGCTCTTTGGTGCCTCAGCAGGCAGGTGTCTGAGCACTCACCCTGTCTGACATTTTTCTTTTTAAATTATTTCTGAGTTTCCAACCAGAGATGTTTCCCCTGAATGATGATGGGCGTCATGTCACATTACTCTCAGGCTTATATGAAGAGACAGACTCTAATGGAGAGCACCACTCCCTCAGCTCCACAGCTCAGTTCTCATCACCACCAGTTACTGTGGTGCTGTTTGGGCTGGGCCCATGTCCCCTCACAGAGTTGGAGCTAAAAGTAGATATGTTGGGGCCTATTTGGAGGGAGGGAAGCAAATGAACACAGGCTAACTCTTTAAAATCTGGTGGGCGGGAAGATCTCTCCTCTGATACCTTCTCTTGGAAAAGCATTGACCATAGCATCTCAGAGGCCCACCTAATGGGGCCCATGCTCTGGCTTCTCCAAGTCAGGACAGGGTTCTGATTCAACAATAACCATCCAAGGAACAACCAAATGCATTTCAGGAAACCTCATTACCTTAGGTTGACGGCAAGCTGATGAATGTTTGGCCACAACAGCCAGAGTTATAATTAGTAATTTTGGTTAATGGGGGCAAGAGGTGGAAAATATACCCTCAATTCTGTTGGTGAGGGGGAGGTAGAAACTCCAGGATACCTCAAAGGTATTGAAAGGAGAGGCCTGGAAGGAGCTCACTAGAGGGTGACTGGATGTGGAGCATCAGAGCAGATGTTTGATGAGCCCTTAGTGTGAGTCTGAAAGAAAAGCCATTCTGTCAGCATTTTCTATGTGATTGCTCTGAGCAAAGAATGACCGAGTTCATTTTAGAGGAAAGTCAAACAAAATGGACTTGGCCCCTGCCCTCAAGGAACTTACAATCCAATTGCAGACTAAAGCACACACACAAACACACATACCCATGAACACCTCAGGAACATTTCCAAAGCCTTCATTCAAGAAATTCTTTATTCAGCTTGGAGTATTGAAAGGAGTGGAAAGAATAGGGTGATGTCAGATTGTGGAGAGTATAAAATGTTATGAGTAAGATTCCATACTGTCTTTGGTAGGCAATGGCTAAGCAACTCACAAGGGTTCAGAATTAAGAGGCCTAGGGTTAGATGGAGTCCCTAATACTAGCTGTGTTACCCTGAAGAAGTCACTGTTCTGAACTTTAGCTTCCTTATCTGTATAATGGAGATCATGTATGTTATTTGTACTGCTTATTCCCTAGGGTTAATGTGAATCTTTAAAGTATGGGAGAAATACGAGCTGCTTTTCTTCCTGCATTTATTCTCTACCAATTATACACAAGAGTAGTGTGGTGTACGGCTGGCCAAGGAGTAAGGAAGACCTAGGTTCAAATCCTGCCTCTGGCAAACAAGTGCTGCGGCATGTCCCTAGGCAAATTATTTATCATCTTACTGATCTAAGTGACTCGCAAGGAGTTTGAGTGGCAGGATTCACATTCTACTCCTGACATGTACTAGCTTAGCTTTGTGACGCTGAGAAAGTCCCCTAAATTCTCAGGACTCCCAGACAACTGTTTTGGGTAAGAAGATGAGCCTCCAATCGGCGTTGGTGGGAGGAATTTCCCCACAGTAATGAAATCATCGATTCTGAGGAGAGGAAATAACCCAAAATACTCCAAGTACATCAATTCCAGCAGGACTTGGGATAAATGGGAATCACATAGTGTTGAGGATAATAGGGGAGGCTCCCTGAAAAGCTGGTCTGGCTCCTCTGAACTCTCTGTTATTTCTTAATTAGGTTATTGTGCTTGGAAGTAATTTCATCATTAACCTTTTTTTTTTTAAATTTGGACCAGATTTGAGATTTAATTAGTATAATGAGCTCCCAGTGAGGAAAATCCCTCGGCCAATATAGCCCATCAACGCTATCATAGCATCAGTGCTCTAGATCTGGAAAGGGCTTCAGAGGCTAGCTAGTTCATCTCTTTTACAGATGAATTAAGTGGGGCTTGGGGACACCAGACCCTCAGCAATGTTCAAATCCATTTTCAGGTGCTTACTAGTTGTGTGACTTTGGGAAAGTAATTTTACTCTCTACTTGCCTCAGTTTCCTCATCTGTTAAGTGAAAATAATAATAGTACCTACCTCTGACGGTTATTGTGAGGAGCAAATGAGATGATATTTGTACTATTCTTTTCAAAAAAAATAAAATGCTGGGCAGCCAGGTGGCTCAGTGGATAAAGAACTGGCCCTGGATTCAGGAAGACCTGAGTTCAAATATGACCTCACACACTTTATACTTAATAGCTGTGTGACCCTGGGTAAGTCACTTAACCCTCATTGCCATGAAAAAAGCTATTATTATCAACTTCAGTCAAGGGATTCTATCTGATAGCTCTTCTTGATTCTATTTCATCCAATTCAACAAATATTGATCAAACCACAAATATTGATAGCTAGTTAGCATTTATATAGCACTTTAAACCTTGCAGAATGTTTTCCATAGGTTATTTCATTACATTGAGTACTAAGAACATACCACAATGCAGAGCATTGAGAAAACAAATATAAGCAAGATTGTTCCTCTCTTCAGGGGCTTATATTCTAATAGGGAAAGACAGAACATGGGAGCCACAAGTTTGTAGTAAGGAAAGTGGCTGGGTTTGAAGACCTGATTCTGGGCAAGCTTACTTACTTTCAAGCTTACTCAAGATCCCTGTGCCTTAGTTTCCTCAGCTGAAAATGGTCACAACAATCCATGCCCTTTCCTATATCACAGGTATATCATAAAAACCCAATGGGACAAAGAACATGAGAACTCAATGAAAAAGCTTACCTTATCCATAAATGCAATAGATGACAATATCTTACCGATTGGAGCATCCAGTCATAGGTAGCCATAAACAATGTGGGTAAACTTCTGTGTCTGGAGAGTCAAGCACCAATCAGAGGTTCTGATGTAGAAGGACCTGAGAAGTCATCTTGTCTAGCCTCCTCATTATGTAGAAGGGGAAACTGAGGTTGAGAAATGAAATGGCTTATCCAAGGTTGCAAAGTATAGGATCTAAACCCAAATCCTTTGCCTCCCAAACTTTCTACTGCAACAAACTTCCTCCCATGGATTATCTGTCAAGCAGTATAGAGGAATGAGCCCTGGATCAGAAGTCAGAAGGTTCTCATTCAGATCATGGCTCTGACACTTCCTAGCTGTGTGATTATAGCCAAGTGACTTCTCCTCTCTGATCTATTACTAGCTTTCCTTCTGAAGGTTCTACTTCTGAGTTCTGACATTCTCATAATATCCTAGAATTAGAGCTGAAAGAGATCTTAGGGATCACTTGGTCCAGCCATGACTTTTTATGAAGTCATATAGGTATGAAGAAGTAGAGGTGAAATTTGAACACAGGACTCCAAATTCAGCCCTTTCCCTACTATCCCAATATTCCATATTGGGATGATTTTGTCTTTTCTTCCTTTCTAAGCTCAGTGTTACCTAATGATTGTCTTCCTGGGCGATACTTGTATTGTTAGAAAGGATCAGAGCCAGATTAATCCAAGGCAAAGAAATAAAATAGGATTATTGTGGTTGGGATCATTAGATACCTGTGGCCTTGGGTGAATATTAAGTGACAAGTCAATAGCAAAAGGATAATTCCCCTGTCTGATGTGCATGATTCCACTTCTGTGGCATCTCCTTTCCATTAATCTTGTCTTCGCCTTCATTTCCTAAGATGCCCCTGCCACACCAGCCATGAAAAGTAAGAAGCTCTTGTATTTTCTTACACTATTGTCTGACATTCCTTCTACAATCTCTCACCAACCTTGGAGCCCAAACAAAAGGGATCATTTAATTTTTCAGCAGAGGAAGCTAGGTGGTGCTGCGCTTGGAGTCAGAAAGACCTGAGTTCAAATCTGGTCTCAGACACCATCTGTGTGACCCCGGACAAATCACTTAAATCTGTTTACCTCAGTTTCATCATCTGTAAAATGAGTTGGAGAAGGAAATGGCAAACCACTCCACTATCTTTGCTAAGAAAACCCCAAACAGGGTCACAAAGAGTCAGACATGACTTAAACGACTGAACAAGAACAAATTTTTCAGCAGGTTAAATGATCTCCTTCCCCTCACAGCCAAGTCATTTTTTAAAGAACAATCCTAATTATATAGGACACCATATGAAATCTGAAAGATTACTGACTCTGGAGTCAGAGGTCTTGGTTTCAAATTCTGCCTCTGTTATATAAGATTATAAATTAGCTTTAGAAAGGACCTAAGGGACAATCCACTGAGTCCACCAATTTCATTTTATGGTTAAGGAAACTGAGGCTGAGAGGAGGGACCTGCTTAAGGACATAGGTAATAAATGAGAGAACCTATATCTTCTCATTCTTAATCCAGTAGTCTCCACTGGACCACTTTTTGTTATTCAGTTGTATTTAGTCATGTCTGATTCTTTGTGACTCCATTTCGAGCTTTGTTGGCAAAGATACTGGAATGGTTTACCATTTACTTCTCTTGCTCATTTTACAGATGAGAAAACTGAGGCACACAGGGTAAAATAACTTGCCCAGGGTCACACAGCTAGTAAGTGCCTGAGGCAGTACTTAAACTCAGGTCTTCCCAACTCCAGGCCAGGTGCTTTATTCATTGCACCACCTTGTTGCCTATAACTGGACCACTACTGTCTCCCGATCTCTATGGATTTGACCTTGGCCAATATGCTTCCCCCACCCCCAAGTCCCTGATGGGTTTTATTTATAAAATGAAGGAGTTGTATTAGATGATCTGTAAGGTCTTGTCCAGTTGTTGTTGCTGCTGCTGGTCTTTTGTTCTTGAAGAAGACCAATGACATCACAAGAGTGATGGCCTGACTTGTGTTTCAATTGGACATGAGTGGGGTAGAGCTGTGCAAAGTCCTCAGTCTTGCTTTCTTCTCCAGGGTCATAGAAATCCAGTGGCAAGGCAGAAGTCAAGTCATCTGGTGATGGTCAGGATTTGAAGTGGATGACCTTGGCCTTTCTAAATTAGGGTCTTTTCCAGGGTTCAGTTTGTCTGATGCCATGCCCATTTAATGCCTGAGGGCTAGGTAAGAATTGGGACAAAAGATAGCTATTTATCATTACAAAGATATCGGTCTGGAAGGGGAAGACCCTTAGAGGGAGGGAGGGATGGAAAATAATATTTCATATAAGGATTTAGGATATTCCTAGCAGCTTGACATTCACTGTCTCACTTACAAGAGGCAAGGGTGGCCTCCTCCCAGGGATCCTGCCACCTGGGGCATTCCTCGATCAAACCTGCCTCCCACTGAGACTTGGATGCAATTTACTCTATTGCAAGAGGCCAATGAGCCATGGAGAGCCCAAAGTAACCTCTGACTACATGTGGGCAGTGTAATATCTGGGTTAAACAAATGAAAAAAAAAACACTGAGAGAAGTTTCATAAGCTAGAGGCCCTTTGAGAAGTGACACAGTTGATTTTCTTTGGCAGAGTATTTTTGATTTTGGTTAATAAATTCTTTATTGGCCAAAAAAAATGTTGGGGGCTGGAGGAGATGGACACAGAGAGACTTTGGGCTTATTTCTGGGTAAAATTATGGAGATTAACCATTAACCATCTTTGGTATCTTCATTGCCTCCTTAGCAGCTGTCTCCTCCCTGGGACTTCCAATCAGCATTAGTGCTAAAGAGCTCAAATAGATAGCATGGTTGGCTATTTTGAGAATGTAGGGGCATTTGGGGACATCCTCAATGCAAAGAACTCCTGATATAGGACTTCCTTGTATCGAAGCAGGTCCCTTCTTGATGCTTTTTTAATGACTTGATAGCATACTAGGGAATTTTCTGAAGCCTAGAAAGGATAAGTGACAAGCCCACTGTCACAAGCTGGTAGGAATCAATCAACAAGAATTAATGACATACACTAGGGGCTAAATGCTGAGGGTAGAAAGAAGGGCAAAAACAACCCTTTCTCTCAAGAATCTGCCCCAGCAAGCAGATCCTCTGGACATAGAGGATGTGTATGGGATAAATTGGAGAGAACCCCAGAGGGAAGATATTAGATATTGGTACTGGTTTTGGTGGGACCTAGAGAGGTGTCCTACTGAAGAAAGATTTTGAGCTTAGGCAGAGACAAAATTTGAATGTAGGTCTTATCGATTTCCAACAGAGCACTATCCATTATGTCATGTTGTAGCTGTGTGTGTGTGTGTGTGTGTGTGTTATTACTGCCTTTTACAGATGAAAATGGGGCTCAAGGATAGGGAGGAAATTCCTTGACTCCATGCATCTAGTAAATAGTAAGAGCTGGGATTAGAACTGGTTGTGTCAGATGGAGAACTGGTTTAGATGAGATAAATGCTGCTCAATCTCATTGGTATGGTTATTTTTTCCCCTAGTGCAGAGCAAAACCTCTCTTTGCCCTCTCATCCTGTGTGAGTTGTGTAAATGGCACAGAGAATATATAATTAAATAAATGTAATAAATAGTGATAGCCAGGGCAGCAATAGCTCACATTTCCTTTGTGCTTTGGGCTTTATGAAGTCTTTGTTTACGCATCTCATTGGATGCTCAGAAAAACTCTTTGAAGTAGATATAGTGCTGTTGAAAGAACATGGGCTTTGGAGTTAGAGAAATTGGGTACGAATTCTCAGGTGTGTGGCCTTGGGCATGTTATTTAACCTCTCAGTTTAACTTAACAGTTAACAGTTAAACTTAACAGTTAACTAAATCACTTAACCTCTCAGTAGGCCTCAGTTTCTTAATGTGTAAGATGAGGAGGCTGGACTAGACAATCTCTAAGGTTTCTTCCACTTCAGTTGTTGTTCAGTCACTTTTGAGCCACATCCAACTCTTTATGACCCCGTTTAGGGTTTCTTGGCAAAGATACTAGAATAATTTGCTATTTCCTTCTCCAGCTCATTATACAGGTGAGGAAATTGAGGCAAATAAGGTTAAGTGACTTGCCCAGGGTCACCTAGCCAGTAAGTGTCTGAGGCTGGATTTGAACTCATGAAGATGGGTCTTCCTAACTCCAGGCCTGGCACTCTATTCACTGTGGTATGACCTAGCTGCCCTCTAGACCTAAACTCCTCCCTGTATATTCTTGAGCTTCACTGCTTGTGCCCTCAACTGGATCTTCTGTAAAATGTGTGTGTGTGTGGGGGGGAGTTGGAGAAGATGACTTCTAAGGCTCCCCTTGACTTTCAGTCTCCACCTTGTAAACTAGGACACAGGCTCCATGAGATGGAACATGGCCCATTGCACTGCCCAAGGCTGCCCTCCCATGCCAGGGTCCTGGGATCCACATCTATGCCTTGGTCTTCTTCCCATCCTCCCTTGGGCCTTTTCTTTCCCAGATAGTTGTCAAATTAGAAAGGGATTTTATAGACTAATTTGAGCTCATGCTTTAATAGCTGAAAATTGGTCTAATGGGTTATCCCTCCCAGAAGCATGTGCCCTTTAATAGGATAATTCAAGGGAATGAATGAATGAATCCATTGATCTATATGTAATAATTGAGCATCTTGAGGCAATGGAGGGGCAATGAAAAAAGTCCTGGATTGGGAGTTAGAGGACCGAGGTATGAATCCCATCCAGCATGACCACTTTGCAAGGCAAGTCATTTTTTCTTCTTGAAGACTCAGTTTCCTCATCTGTAAAATAATAGAAGTTGCTCCCCAGCTCTGTATCTGTGATCCTATACTCTTAATACAAGCAAGGCACTGCAGAACCATAATAGCTCACATTTATATGACACTTTAGGGTCTGCAAAGGATTGTATATACATTATTCCATTTTAATAACAGCCCTATGAGGTAGACAGTTAAAGCATTCCCAACCCTGTTTTACAACTGATGTTTAGGGGGAGGGACATTAAGACCACATACATAATAAGCTTCAGTGGTAGCATCTGAATCTAGCTCCTCTGACTCTAGTGTCCACACATTTTCCACTGCACCACACTGCCTCCTTTGGTTCGTTTATATCTTGAGGTATGAGGATCAAGGAAACATAATCATCCATCTATGTTATGAGGAGATTTCTAAAGGACTTAAATGGAAGATCTCTTTTTCCCATAGCTCATGAAGAAGCTTTGTGGCCACTATAATGTAGGGTAAAGTTAATCATGGTGTACAGCTTCCCTAGAATAATCAAACCTATTAGCAGGACAAGGCAAGATAATACAGTATACTACAATACAGTAACAGCAGGTCTAACTTTATCTTGATGGGAACTGAAGGTTCATCTTACTTCTTGACAACCAGCTTCAAACCATGAAGCCCTGTGTGTATGACATTTTGCCCCATACCCTTCCCAATGTCTTTTTTGGTGTTGTTTCTCCCCCCTCTCCCATTAGAATGTAATCTTCTTGGGGACAGGGACTCTCTTCATATTTGTATTTGAATCCGTAGGGCTTGGCACATTAGTAAGTGATTAATAAATACTCCATCTCTCTGTCTTTCTGCCAGTCCATCCATCCATCTTTATCCATATATCTAATCTATTGATCTATCGATCTATTTACCCTCTAATAACAATAACAATAGCTAATATTTCTATAGTGCTATAAGGTTTGCAAGGTACTCTACTTATATTGTCTCATAAGACCCTCACAACAACTCTGGGAGGTAGGTGATGTTATTATCCCCATTTTAAAGAAGAGGACATTAAGACTGAAAGAGATTAATTGACTTGCCCTGGGTCACATAGCTAAGTAAGTGTTTGAGGCAGAATTCAAACTGACTCTCTCCTTCCTGACTCTAAGTACAGAGCGTTCTATCCACTATGCTCTTTGCAATATAACAAACATTTATTAAGCACTTAATGGGTGCAGATCCTTGTGCATGGGTGCCAGGGTAAAACTCAAATTCAGATTAGAAGTTATTGCTAACATTTGCCTTCAGGAAGCTTACATGGAAGATGATACAAACACAGGTATCTACAAGCTACAACCTGATATGACACGTGCATTAGTGAAGGGCAGGTAGTCACTGCTGACAAATCCTAAAGGGGAAAGAAAGATCATGACTGACAGTAGTAATCAGGGAAGTTTTCCTGGAGGAGACAACATCTGAGTTGATCGTTAAAGGATGGACAAATATTCAGTGGACTGAGTGGGTGTGGATTGAACTGGAAGGACAGGCCAGATGGAGGGAATCACTTTAGAAAAGATTTAGAGGTGGGAGAGTATAATTTGTGTTCTGGACTCATCCAGTTGGGTTAGAATACAGAATACTGAAGGAGACCAAGGTGGGATCATAGCTGTGCATTAAGCAGATTAACATGGCGGTTGTCTGAATTATGTATAGGAAGTGGAGAGAGACTAAAGGCAGGCAGCAGCTTATGGACATGGGAATGGAAAATTGTTGTGAGACTCAGTTTCCTTATATTTGTATATTCACTTCTGTGTTTACTAGAAAGAATGTGAGCTCCTTGAGGGTGAGGATCGTCTTTCTTAGGTTATTTTTGTTTTCCTTTTCTTTAGTATATATCTATATGCTAGCATAGTGCCCAATACAAAATGGGTACCTAAAAATGCTCACTGTTTGATTGAGTTGCAAAATGAAGGCTCTGCACCAGATGCCCTTGAAGGTTTGCCTGAGCTCTGATATTCTACCAGTCTGAGAGCGGAGGAACTGACACGTTGACAATACTTCCTATCTGTGAATACTCAACCTGAAAGTGGTTTTCTGGGATCACAAGATACTAGATTTAAGGTTGAAAAAGACCGAAGATACAATCTAGTCCCACCCTTTCATTTTATAGATTAGGAAACTGAGCCCTGGGAAGAGAAGTAGCTTGCCTTATTTCTTCCCTGTTTGTCAAGGGCATCAGCACCCTTCCAGTCATTGGGCTTGCAACCTTGGAGTCATCCTCCATTTCCCACCCCTTCTCACCCTACGAATCCAATCAGATGCTAATTGTCCCTTTCTGTTCAGTGTCCTCCTCATCATTGCTAATATTTATAGAATACTTAGTTTGCCCATCCATCACTGTGCTCAGCACTTTATAAATATCATCTCATTTGAGCAGTACAGGAACCCTGGGGGGTAGATGCTATTATTACCCCATTTTACAACTGAGGAAACTGAGGTAAACAGAGGTTATGTAACTTGCCCAGGATCACACAGCTAGTAAGTGTCTGAGGCTGGGTTCGAATTCAAGTCTTTCTGGCCCCAAACTCAGCACTCTATCCACAATGCCACCTAGTGGCTACTTATGTAACCACCATCCTAATTCAGACTCACCACTTCTCACCGGAACTATTGCATTAGCATTTTATTGAGTCTCCCTGTTTCAGGAGTATGTTAATTCATCCTCCATGCAGCTGCCTAAGTGATATGCCTCAATTCTAAGTTTGAGCATGCCATGCCCTTGCTTAATAAACTCTAGGAGCCATTATCCCACTCCCTTTTGTGTTTTATGGTCACCAAATTGGGGTTTTTGAATTAATTGGGGGGAGAGGTTGGGTTTTCGACAATATTTGCTACTTATATATTAATGGCTATTTATATAATAATGGGTATTGCATTCGTTTTGGCAGTAATAATTTATTATTAATTAATATTAAATATTAGAAAAGAATCAACCATGTAGCAGTTCAGCACAAGTCCAGATAGGTGGGGCTTAATCCTATCAGCTCAATTTAGCTAAAATGGAAAGAGTCTATATATCCATTTCTATTGTACCTTTGGGCTTGCCCTGAGATTCTCAAACACTGACCTTTCTGAAGTGAGGGGGAGAGAAAAGGCTAAAACTGATCTGGGTCCCCCCAAGAAAACTCATTCATCATTATTTTCTCACACCTTTTAACCTGTAGGATCAAATACAAATTTCATTGTTTGTATTTAAAGTTCAACCTTCCTTTGTAGTCTTATTAGATATTACTCTCCTTCACATGCTCTTCAATCCAGCCAAGATCTCCTCTCCAGGCCTTTGCACAGGCTGTTCTTCCTGCCAGCTATGCCCTCCTTCATCACCTTGAGTGAGTCATTCAGACTCCCTGGGCCTTGGTTTCCTTATTTCACTTGATCTCCCAAAATGTAGGCACTGTATTATCCCCATTTTACAGTTGAGAAAACTGAGGCAAAGGTCAAGTGAAGGGATGGCAGGATATGGCCTCTGATGTCCCTTCTAGCTATCGAACAAGGATCCTAATTTCTTACATAAGGCTGTTCCAGATTCTTCCCACGTAGTGGTCCCTTTCCTCTACATTACTTTGTAATATACAGATATAAATATAATTTTTAGTGTCTATCTCTATAAACACATGGTTATATATAAATATGTACATATTTATATATACAAATATATAAGTATACACATGTACATGTCTGTACATATGTATACAAACATGAATGCCCACGTGTATGTATATACACAGATACATATAATCTAAATGTTCTGTCCCTTAATTGCCTCAGCAGAGTGTAAGCTCCTTAAAGAAAGGGCCAGTTCCATTTTCGTCTTTGTTTCTTATCACCTGGTGTGTAGTAACAGGTGAGCATTTCAACTTGTTGGTCGATCACCCAAAGTCATACACCGGGTTCAAACCAGGGGTTGAATCTGCATCCTCTGATGCCAAATGCCTTGCTTTCCCCAATATACTCTATTTAGGCAGGATGAAGACAGGACACCCCAAGTTTCCCCAGCCCTGATGATTTTGAGGAAGGATAATAGTCACTGTGTTCTGGAGGGTCCTAGGAGGCCATGGGGTTATAGAACCACAAACTTAGAGTTGGAAGAGCCTTCGGAGGTCATCAAGTCCACATCTCCCCATCATTTTAGGGGTAGCTGGGTGATGCATTGGATAGAGCGCTGGCCCTGAAGTTGGGAGGATCTGAGTTCAAATCTCACCTCAGACACTAGCTGTGTGACCCTGGGCAAGTCACTTAACCCCAATTGCCTTAAACATCAGGGGTCATCTCCAGTTGTCCTAATGTATATCTTGCCACTGGACCCAGATGGTTCTGGAGGGGAGATTGAGTCTGGTTGCTTCGCACAGCCCTCCCTCACTTAAATCCAATTCACGGCAAGTCATGACATCACCGCTGTCATGGTCTTCTTTGAGACTGAAGGACAAACAACAACAACAACAGAGACAGGGGGACACTTGTTCAAGTCTTGGGTGAAGAGGCCAGTGGCTGACTACTTCAAGGCATGGTGAAAATCCTGCTTTATCCACAAACTAAGGTCCTCGTGGATCGCCTTTCCCCTGGGAGAGTCGGGCCCATGCCAAGAAGTGTGGTTACAACTTCCCAAGGATGCGGCTTCTTCAGGCAAGCATCAACCGTCGCATTTATTAACTGGGAGCTGGAGAGAGGTTGTCTCATCTTGTCAGCTATTTCGGGCATCGCTGCACCCGGCTTTGGTCGCAGATCCTGATATAGACACCAGGCCTGAAGTTACCTGCAGGCAGGTTGGAGGGGAGGAAAGAAAGCATGAAACTAAGATTTTTGAGTTGGTAGAATTCATTGGAATCAAACCTCTTCTTTATGTCATGCCATGGAGTCAGATGACATCGGGTTAGTTTTGGCCCTCTGACCCTTTGGATCATAGATTTACAACTAGAAGAGACCTTAAACTAACCTCTCTGTAGCATCCTAGATTGAGAACTAAAGGACCTCAGAGGCCAATAGTCCAAACTCCTATTTTACAGATGAGTGAACTAAGGCTCAGGTAGGGAAGACAATTTCCCCAAGATTATTCAGGCAGTATTCTGAGTAATAGCTAAGCTAAAGTGGGGGAGGCTCATCACCTGTGATATGTTCCTTCCATATATTATATCTTTTGGGTCCCAGCAAGTCATATAGAGAGAGTCTCCTAAGGTATAGAGAGATGGTCAACTCTATTGGTATAGGGACCCTTCCCCACTCCCTCCTCCACTGACAGAAGCAGTATGGCTGACAGTGTTGAATAATGGGTAGTGCTTGAAGTGAGGAGAAGCCTGAATTTGCCATCTGGCTCTGACATTTGCTGTGTGACCCTGAGCAAGTGCCATACCTTCTCTGAACCTCAATTTCTTCATCTATAAAATGAGAAGAGCAATAGCACTCAACTTTCAGGGTTGTTGTGAGGAATGAAGTGGCATGTATGTATGTGAAATAAATTAGAATATGCTGTGCTAGGGGAAGCTAGGTGGTGCAGTGGATAGAGCACTGGCCTGGGATTCAGGAGGACCTGAGTTCAAATCTGGCCTCAGACCCTTGACGCTTAATAGCTGTGTGACCCTGGGCAAGTCACTTAACCCCAATTGCCTCACCAAAAAAAAAAAAAAAAAAGAATATGCTGTACTTTAAAAACTTTAAAATTGTAAAAAATAAATAGAAGCAAAAATAAATAAATAAATAAACAAACAAATAAACAAATAAATAAATAAATAAATAAATAAATAGGAGCAGCTAGATGATATAGTAGATAGAGTACCTGTCCTAAGGTCAAGAGGGACTGAATTCAAATTTTACCTCAGATACTTACTAGTTGCTGGACTCTGGGCAAGTCACTTAACTCTGATTGCCTCTTTCTCTCCCCACCCAACCCTTCCCCCCAAAGAAACCAAAACCCTTAAACATATTCAGAGGTAGCATGGTTTTGTACAGAGGTTTGATACTTGGGGCTTCTAGGCCTCAAGCTGCCAGAAACTCCTCTGTAAAATATAAGTGGGAAATGTATAACAAAATAAATATAAGTAAAGTACAGCAAAGGTACTGTTAATTTTTAAACATATTTTGTTTTGTTATTAAATTAGTTGATTGTTTTTCTAACTCAACATGTGCCTACAGGGATCTGTTTCTATTTGGGTTTGACACCACTCATGTGGCTTAAAAAGTTGGCCTTAGAGAATTGGGGTAGCTAGATGGCACCATAGTGGGTAGAGTGCTGTACCTGAAGTAGGGAACACTCATCTTCCTGGGTTCAAATCTAGCCTTGGACACTTATTAACTGTGTGACCCTGGGCAAGTCACTTCACCCTATTTGCCTCAGTTTCCTCATCTGTAAAGTGAGCTGGAGGAAATGGCAAACCACTCCAGTATCTTTGCCAAGAAAGCCCCAGACATGACTGAAATGATTGAATAGCAACAAATAAAGACTTGAACCTGGGTTCAGGTCTGACTTCTGACATCTACTGGTTCTGTGTTTTGGGCCAATGTTTCTAAAAACTCTCTAAGACCCTAGCTGTAGATCGGATGCCAACATGTACTGGTCCAAAAAGTTTCCTCTTCTTGAAGTTACCTTTTACCAAGAAAATCACAGGTTCAGTTGCTCCACTTAATAAATGTTGGCTATTTCTATTTTGAAGCGTTGAATTATAAATGAATAAATATTGCTTTATTTTCTTTTCTGTATATGGTAGAGCAAGTCTCTGTAGCTCATAATCTCTTGCCCAATGCAAGCAGTAGCCATTGGCCCATACTTCTGCTCCCAGGATGGCAGTTGTTATACTCATACCTTTACAATCCAAATCACTGACAGTTCTATGTTTGGCTCCAATCTAAGAGGCCTTCCCCAGCACGGGGAGAAAGTAAAAAGATACCCGGGGGCAGCTAGGTGGCCCAGTGGATAAAGCACTGGCCTTAGATTCAGGAGGACCTGAGTTCAAATCTAGCCTCAGACATTTGACACTTAGTAGCTGTGTGACCTTGGGCAAGTCACTTAACCCTCATTGCCCTGCAAAAAAAAAAAAGATACCCAGCATACAAACATGAATCAGGTATAGAGCAGGCCATAGGTTAGTCAACAAGCATTAATTAATTACCTCATGTGTACTAGGCACTGTGATAAATGACAGAAGCTCTGCCCTCAAGGAGTTCCCAGTCTAGTGGGAGAGACAACATGCCAATAACTATGTATAAACCAGCTTTGGACAGGATACATTGGAGATGATCAGCAGAGGGAAAGAACCAGCAGTAAGGAGGCTGAGATGAGGAAGGTGAGAGTCAGTTTCAATCCCACACTGAAGGGAAAATGCTAGACAATAAAGACTTATGGAGTCGTTACAATCAGTTGAGAGGTGAATATTCATGAATTATTGGAACTTTTGCAATAGAGGGGCTCGTTAGCTATTTAACATTCACTCCTACTGAGTACATCTTGATCCATTCCAAGTGGGCTCTTTTCTTTCTGGGGTTTTTTCTTTCTGTGGACCATTGTTTCCTTCTGTGCCAGCCTGCATAATAAACAACCACTGTGGCTGTTTCTGTCAACACTACTCCAATAGCCAATACTCTGATGCTTGGATGGACAAGGAGAGGAAGACAATGACAGCCTTTTGAGATCCTGCAAGGCTCTGTACACAAGAAGACACAAGTACAGGCTTACTTAGGAGGCTGACAGCTTCAGTAGCCTCCTACACAGGCTCTCTCTCTCTCTCTCTCTCTCTCTCTCTCTGTCTGGCAGTTAGGGTTAAGTGACTTGCCCAGGGTCACACAGCTAGTAAGTGTCAAGTGTCTGAGTCTGGATTTGAACTCAGGTCCTCATGAATCCAGGGCCAGTGCTTTATCTACTGCATCACCTAGCTGTCCCCCATCCTACACAGTTTAAACAGTTATTCTTAAACTTTAAGCAAGAAAGAAGAATCCTGAGTGATGGAGATTGCCTCTTTTCTGCATCCACAGACTGCTGTTTTAGCAGCCGATTAGAAAAATCCTTATGGCTGACAGAAAACAGTCACAAGATATCTGTGCCTTTTTTGAAGTTAGAGGGAAGGGTCTCTCCATCACCACCCTCAAGGGGACACTACAGGGGGAAAAACGAGTAATCTGCACCAGCCAGTTCCATTTTCTAGATTGCTAAAACAGTTCTGTAAAGTGTGTGAAGGGACGAGGTCTGCTTGAAATGACATGTTCACGTTGAGATGTCAATTTTCAGATAAATACATTTTTCAAAATTAAGAAAAAAGGAGAAAGACATGATCTGATGGCTGAATTAATGTCTGTGATATTACTGATCCATTAAAAAATAAGAGCAATGGGGCAGCTAGGTGGTGCAGTGGATAAAACACTGACCCTGGATTCAGGAAGATCTGAGTTCAAATCTGCCCTCAGACACTTGACACTTACTAGCTGTGTGACCCTGGGCAAGTCACTTAACCTTCATTGCCCGGAAAAAAAAATAAAATAAATAAGAGCAATGCTTTTAATAGATTTCAGCATACTAAATAGTTACAACTCTCTAACTATATGTAATGAAAAGCCCCAGATCATCTTTTACAAACTAACAGAGGGCAAATCCCCTTTTAATAATGACATACCTCAAAATATCGACGAGAATTTAACAGCCAGACTTCACTGAAACCAGAGCATTATCACAGGCAGAACTCTTACCCACAATTGGCCAGAGATACCATTGATCTGTTAAACAAACAAACATGGTAAAGCACCGGCCCTGGATTCAGGAGTACCTGAATTCAAATCCAGCCTCAGACACTTGACACTTACTAGCCGTGTGACCCTGGGCAAGTCACTTAACCCTCATTGACCTGCAAAAAAACAAAAACAAAACAAAACAAAAAAACCAACCAACCAACCAAACAAACAAACAAGAACAATGCTTTTAATAGATTTCAGCATACTAAAGAGTTATATCCCCTCCCAACTGCATAGAATGAAAAGCCTTCAAAATATATGGATCTAGTAGAAGAAATAAATCCATGTGGGAGCAGGATGAGGCACCTCTCATTCCTGTGATTCTGTCAGCACCTGAAGTTGTCTCAAAGATGCTCGTTATAAGTCATCGAGGATGAGCTGACATTCCAATGCCTATATTCAGTCACATAACAGTCATTTTATCCACCTGTGCATTCATTGGCATAACACACATATAAAAGGATAATAGCACCCTAACAACTCGTCCCAGGCCCATTTCTAACTAAACTATATTGGAAAAACGTCATAATTCAGTAATGACAATGACAACAACAACAACAATAACAATTGAGATGGCAGGTTTAAGGTCTACAGAAGGCTTCACATGCATATCCTCTTTGGCACCACACAAAGGTACTCGATCATCCAATGGTGCTCCCCCCGCCACCTCCCACACTCATCCCTCTCTCAAGGTCAGGGCAAGGCCTGACTAGGTGTCCAGTCACACAAATGCATAAGAAGTAGCCAGGGTTTATTGGCTCCTTCCTTACAAGGTGAAAGGATCAGAGAGGGGGCATAGGGTCAAGAAATTTTAGAACCAAGAGCGAGAAGAGAAGGGGTTTTCACGATCAAGTTAAAGAGGACAGTGAATGGCAGAGAAGAACCTCTTGACTTGTTCAATGTTAGAGAAGAGTGAGGAATAGAGAGAGCAAAGAGTTACCCCTAGCCCTTCAAACTTCAGACCCTCTCCTTTTTTTCTCCACCGTAGGATACTGACTCTATTGTTATAAAGGTCTGGGTGCAGATCAGGGCTGTGTGAATGATGACTCTCAGAGGTCAGCAGAAGATGCATCCTTGATAACAGCTTCTGAGCCTGTCCTTACTGTCTTGGACAGGTCTATGTCAGAAATAGTGGGGCTCACAGTGTTTTAGGTATCTATCCTGAAAGCTAATCTCCCAGAAAGTGCAGAGAACAGATTTTTTTTTGGGGGGGGGAGGAGAGGAACTATAGCTAGGAAAAATGCCGTTAAAGGGGTGTAGGAAATAATCTTTTTGGAGAAAAGGGCCACATGGATACTGTGCTGAACAAGGTAAATCTGAAGTTGATCCATGTTTAATGCTGCCTTTATGTTTGTCCAGGCAGGTTGAGATAGTTGTCGGGCAAATTAGAGCCACTTTGTAACTGGTGGCACAGATGGTCACGTTCCGGTTGTCAGGAAGCTGATGGCTAATTATTGTTTGCAGTGTTTTACACAGAAAAATACCAGTCAGGTTCCAACCTGACCCTCTGTCTCCCTCCCCAACTCTGCCCTAGTTGTCCATCATCTCCTTCTGCTGGCAATACCCAGAGTTTTCTTGGCTTATGAACCTGAGGCAGAGTCAGGCCAGGACAGCTAAGCTTTGTGACTTTGAATCTCTGTGGGGGATCATTTGCCACCTGGGGAAACTGACAAAACTCTTCTTCAAGCACTTGGTTCACTAAGGCCAGAGAGGGCTTCTGACTGAGGAGGTGCCCAGGCCACGTGGTTAGGCTGCTGTGGCCCTGGGTTCCTCAGGAGCAAAATTAAGTTGGCAAATATTTTTCTATGGCAGGTGGCAAAAAACAAGGTGTGCTCTTCAGAGAATGAGGTCAGTGTCTCCTGAGAAAGTCCCTCTGTTCTGAGAAGGATGTATTTTTAAGTGTTATTGATGTGTTTTGTTTTCTCACTGAATGCATTTCAAGTATGCCCCCCTTCCTCTCTTCTTCTACCCAGTGAGCCTTCCCATATAACCAAGGGAAAAATAGAGCAGTTTAGCAAGACTGCTAAGCAAGCGATCACTTCAGATTGCATATGCAACATTCTACACACATAGCAATCAATAAGTATCTATTAAGTCCTCACTGCATGCCAGGAAATGTGGCAGACACTGGGCATGCACATACAATGAATGAAATAATCCCTACTGGTAAGTGTCTTGCATTCCAGTAGAGGAGAAAACAAACATCTCTCCCTCCCTCCCTTCATCCACCCATCCATCTATCTGTCCATCCTTCCATCCATCCATCCATCCATCCATCCATCCATCCATCCATCCATCCATCCATCCATCATCTATCTATACATGTGTGCACATATATACATGTATATTAAGAAGAAGGAAAGTGTTGCTATGAAAATTTGGTTATCTATGGGATCTTTCTATCTTTGACATTCTCAAGATATATGCCTAGCAAGTCAGATCTTGTATGAATGTTTTAGTCACCTTTTTAGTCTAGTTCCAAATTGCTATCTAAAGTGCTTGGACCCAGTCATAGCCCCAGCAATAGGGCAAAAATGTATTTGCCTTCCAACAGTCTCTCAAACATTGATTCTTTCCAACTTTTCTCATCATTAGCAATTTTCTGGGTATGAAGTAAAATCTAAAAGTTGTTTTAATTAGTACTTCTCTTAGTAATGATGATTTAGGGCACTCTTTTACATGGTTATTTTTGTGATCCTTTTTAGAGGTATTTGCTTATTTTTATGACAATAGCAATGACAACAGCATCACCAACAATGAGTACTAGATATTACTACTACGAACACTTCTACTACAATTTCTACTACTATTCATACCACTACTACTGCTACTCCTACCACCATTACTACCATTACCACTATCACTCCTATCACTACTACTACTACCACCACCACCACCATCATCACCACCACCACCCACCACCACCACCACTACTTTGATTATGACTACTACTACCACTTAGTAATTATCTAGCATTTTGTGAGTTGCTTTACATATATTATCTTCTCACATCCATTGTGGGATAGTTCTTGGTCATATATATTTGTATTTATTCCCTACATATCTTAGATATTAGACATTTTAAGAGATACTTATATAAATATTTTCCCCAATCAGTAGAATCTCTAGTCACATTAAACTTGGTCTTACCAAAGCTTTTCAGTTTCATGTCATTAAAATCATGAACAATAGGGGGCAGCTAGATGGCGCAGTGGTTAAAGCTCTGGCCCTGGATTCAGGACAACCTGAGTTCAAATCCGGCCTCAGACACTTGACACTTACTAGCTGTGTGACCCTGGGCAAGTCACTTAACCCCCATTGCCCTGCAAAAAAAAAAAAAACAAAAAAACAAAAACAAAAACAAAAATCATGAACAATAGATTTTTAAAAGCTTATACAGACTTTGAGGTTGAGAAGTAACTTGGCATAATAGAATGAGTCCTGGCCTTGGAGTATAGAGTCTTGACTCTGCCGTATCAGTGTGGTGATTCTGAGAAAATCACTTTAACTCTCTGAGCCTCAGTTTTATTACCTATAAAATGGAGATACTTGATCAAATGATGCTTGATTTTCTACTTCATGATGTTGTTACAAAGAATCACTTTGTAAGTCTCAAAAGTTGCATTTCAATAGGAGATACTCTTATTATTACTACTGAGTGCAACATTCCCCAGCCATTTTACAGATGAAGAAATAGAAGAAAGTTACACAGGCAATAGGATCATGAATTTACATCTGAAATGGACTTTTGAGTACAGGATTCCCATTTATAAAGAAGAGGAGAGTGAAACCTGGAGAGATTGAGGGAATTGCAGAGTCCCATAGGTAGTAGGTGTCTGAAGTAGAATTTGAAGCTGGGTCTTTCTAACTCCAAGTTTAATACTTTATTCATTATTCTATGCTAACTTTTGAAGGCTTGGTCTGTCTGGGGAATTATCAGAGAATTCAAGGCAGTGCTGGGATGAGAGCCTAAGTCTCAATTTCTAACCCAGTGTTCTTCCTATGACATTATTAATGAATCTCTTGGTGGATTTCCTTCCCCTGCTGCCCCAATGCTCCCCGTCCCTCCCCTCTCCCAACCGCTTGGTATCTGCTGTCAATATAGTTAGTGCCAGGCATCATTATTTAATTATTTAAGGACCTGTGATTCCATTAATTTGGGTTTTCTCTCAACCAAGTGCAGTCCAAAGCTTTAGTAGACATATATAATATATTGTTGTGTCCCCCTCCCCTCCAAAACAATCATCTATGGTATATCCTTCAAAACAGATCATTATACTTTTGGATAGTTCTAATAGTTTGGAAGTCTTTCCTTGTAACAGGAAAAATAAATAGCAGTAACAATAATAATAATAGCTAGCATTTATATAGTGCTTTAAGGCATGAAAATTTCTTTCTTTCTTTTTTTTTTTTTAGTGAGGCAATTGGGGTTAAGTGACTTGCCCAGGGTCACACAGCTATTAAGCCTCAAGGGTCTGAGGCTGGATTTGAACTCAGGTACTCCTGAATCCAAGGCTGGTGCTCTATCCACTGCGCCACCTAGCTGCCCCTGCAAATTTCTTTTAATCTCACTTCATCCTTCCAACCCAGAGAGGTAGATACTCTTATTACCCCAATTTTATAGTTGAAACTGAGGCAGACAGAGATTGAGTGACTTGCCCAGGATAACAAATGAGTAAGTATCTGAGGCCAAATTTCAGCCTTCCTCACCATAGGTGCAATGGTCTAACTGCCATGTCACCTACCTATCTATGAAACTAACATCCATTGTTCTTAGGTCTGCCCTTGAGAGACAAGCAGAATATGTCCTTGTGATGGCCTTTAGTGACATGAAACCAGATAAGTTGTCCCTCACCCTACAGCTTTGTCATTGAAAAGCTAAGCTCTAAGTGCTTTATTTTATTTTATTGGGGGGGGCGGGGCAATAAGGGTTAAATGGCTTATGCAGGGTCACACAGCTAGTGTCAAGTGTCTGAGTTCGGATTTGAACTCAGGTCCTCCTGAATCCAGGGCCAGTGCTTTATCCACTGTGCCACCTAGCTGCCCAATGTTTTTTGGAGATCTATGTTTTTTAAAAATATTTTTATTTATTCATTTTAAATTTATTTTTAGTTTTCATGCCACCTAGCTGGCCCTCTAGGTGCTTTAACTGGCTGATTCCCATATGTCAAGTTCTGTAATCCTTTCATCAGCCTTGCCATCTTGTCTTGGACAATATCTCATCAGGGTCCTTTGTGAGACATACTGCTCAAAACCAAACCTAACACTCAGGTTATGACTTGTCCAGAGCAGAGACTCACAATTCAATCAAAGATCACATCAGATTTTTTTTTTCCAACCACACTTTGTTGACTCATAATGAGATTGTAGTTCACCAAAGCTGAGGCAGCGAAACGTCCCAGGGATAGAGTGCTGGGCTTAGAGTCAGGAACTGCTGGGTTCAAATTCAGCCTCTGACATTTACTAGTTTTATAAGCCTGGAGAAATCATTTAACCTCAGTCTGCCTCAGTTTCCTCATCTGTAAAGTGGGGATAATAACAGCACCAATCTCCCCGTATTGTTGTGAAGATCAAATGAGCTAAAACTTATAAATCACTTTGCAAATGAAGTGCTACATAACTGCTGGCTAACTATTATTATTATGAAACAATAAGTCTTTTGAGCCATATACTGCTCCCTAATATGTCTACTCCATCTTTTAATTGTGTTGTTAGCCTTTTTCATCCCAAGTGTAGGAGTTTACATTTATTCCTATTCTATTTCACCTTCCTTGTTTGCCAAAATACTTAGGAATCCTAGAAGGATTCAAGTTTCCATTTTTCTCCTCAGAATCACAAAAATAAAAAAAATCTCAGAGCTAGGGGACCTCTGTGGCCATCAATTCCAATTTGTAATTGGCCACTCTATTGACAAATGGCCATCCATGGTGAGTTTAACATGAAGAATGTTGGATTTGGCGTCCACATTCATGGGTTTGTATCTGAGCTCTGACATTGGGGTGGTTTTTGCGAGTTAGTCAAGTAATTAGGATGATCTTCCAGAGCCATCTGGGTCCAGTGGCAAGATATATATCATGCCAACTGGAGATGGCCCCAGATGGCCCTAGCTAGATGGTGCTGTGGATAGAACACTGGCCCTGAAGTTGGAAGGATCTGAGTTCAAATTTGACCTCAGACACTTACTAATTCTGTGACCCTGGGCAAGTCACCTAACCCCAATTGCCTAAAACATCTGAGGCCATCTCCAGTTGTCCTGAAAAATGTCTTGCCACTGGACTCAGATGGCTCTGGAGGAGAGAGTGGGGTTGGTGACCTTGCACAGCCTTCCCTCACTTAAATGCAATTCACTGAAAGTCATGACATCACCTCTTGATCATGGTTCTCTTCAAGAATGAAGGATAAACAACATCAAGCAATCTCACCTTAGATTTTTCCTCTTTAAAATGAAGGGCTTAGACAATATGACCTCTGAGAATTCATCTGGCTCTAAAGCTATTTATTATGATATGACCCTAAGATCTCATGGGAGAGAAAGCTCATTCCCTTCCAAAGTAGCCCCTTCTACTTTATGACAGTTTATATTATTTGAGTTTGTTTTTCTTTTTGTTCTTGGCATTTAGTTTAAATCAGTCTTCTGGAGATTCCACCAGGTACTCCTCTTTTTGTCTTTTCCAGTTAAGTAGAGCAAATCTAATCTTGTTTTTTTTCTTCTTCTTTTGCTCATGTGAAAACTCTCCACGGTCATGGAGATTGTCATCCAAGAAAGTTGGATGTTGTGATTCCATCCTATTCATTATCATTTGTATGGCTGAGACTTGCTTGTTCCCTTTGTCAAAGGCCCTGAACTTAGAGCGTCTTCAAATCAGAGACTAGAACTCAAGAAACAGACTCAATAGTAAACAGGAGGCAACCAGAAAAGAGGTAAATGGAAGTTGGTGTTGTTGGTTCCTAATTGCCTTGGTAATCCAGAGAAAAGGAACAAAACCTACAGTGCAATAATAATTGACAAGGTATGGGTATGCATTCAGTGTGGTACAGGATAAAATAGTGGGCTGGGACTGCTGGCACCCAAGTGAACAAAAGGAATGGAGATAGATTCTTTTGCCAAAATCAGTAAATGACTGATGGGATTAAACCACATCTAGATAATGAATTTTGCTTTGGGCAACTTGAGAGGGTATTTTTTTTGCTTTCTTTTCCCTAATGTCATCTCTAGAGTTTATTTTAATGCAGACCACTTTCAAGTCATGTCAACCAAGACTTGAACAATGCTAACCAGTTAGATTTGTTTGATGTATAATGACCCAGTTAACTTTGATCAATCACCTGCCTCTATCAAAATAGGATAAAAAAGCCCTTGGAAGATGCCAAAGTGGGGCTTCTGGGGAGTCTTCTGGGTCTCTCTTGTTTTTCTGAGAGGACATGGCCTCTGTCTAGCTCTCAGTCTCTCTTGGCTCTCTGGGACCACCGCATGGTCTCTGTCTCACTTGCTCTCTCTCTTCTGTGTCTCCTTGAGACCATATGATGTCTCTCTGGGAGACCACATATGTCTTTGGGGGCTTTTCTCCTTCTTGCACTAACTGGCATGCTGAAGCTCTCTCCCTGCTTTCTCTACTATGTGACCTGAGACCATGAGAAGTTGAGGAGACACGTGGACAATCCTTTATTGGTATAATGTTGATAAATTAATAATATGCTTACCCAAAAGTTTCATAAAGGTAGATTTCAAGTTGATTCAAGAAAAAAAAAACACTGCCTATACATTCTAGGTCATCCAAAGTAGAATGAGCTACCTTGGGGGGGGCAGTGGGTTTCCAGTCACTGGAAGTTTTCAAGCTGACATGTGATGGCCACTCATTGAGGGTTCTGTGGCTTGGATCTTGTCCATTTGTCTGACTAGGCTGACCTAGTTGACTTCAGAAGGTCCCTACCCCTTCTTTTATTCAATGTTTTTGAGAGAGGAAAAAGTTGCAGGGTGAGTTAATAATAATAGCAATCATCATGAGAACTCAGATTACAAAAGATCTTCAAGTAAGGATTACAATGAACATTTCTGATAATCCCCGTAGGATGTAAAGGGGACTTACCCAAGATCCCACAGCTGAGAAGTGTTGCAGAGCCAATTTCAGACCCATCTCTCTTGGCTCCATGCCTAATGTTAATTCTTCTATCCTTTGGATTTAGAGACAGAAAAAAATAGGGCTTAATCTGAGGGATTTCAGTTAAATCCTAATGGTATCATTTCTTTGACAAGAGAAAATTGTTCAAATCAGAGAGACCAGAGGATTTGACCTTTGGGTACTCTTTGCAATTATGATTGCCTTATGCTTGTCTTTGATTGATTATATAGCAAGCTAGACAAATTTGAAATTTTCTTTCAGCCTTATAAGGCTGTAAGAATTATCAGTAAGTCCATTTGTAGGGCATACTGGATCCAGGGAAGAACATAATCCTCCCCTTGATATTCATTTTTGAAGTCAGATTGTAAGTTTTGAGATGTTAGAGATTGGGATTTAGTGGCAACAAAACTGGATGTGGAATCAGAAGGTCTGAATTCAAGGTCAAGCTCTATGATTTATCTGGGTGTTACTTAACTTAGCTGTGGTCTAGTGTTCCTTGGTAAAACAGAGATAATAATTCATCCATTATCTACTCTAGGGGGCTTAAATGAAGATCTTTGACTTCACATCTAGTCCCTTTCCCAACATGCCACACACTGCTCTGCCTCAGAGTTATTTGTCTATGAATGAATGCAACCATTTTATAGAAATATAGAGAAGCTGAGGCTTAGAGAGGAAAAGGAACTTGTTCACAGTCACATATAATTGAGAAAAAAAATAAAATAAGAAAGACAACAAATAACAGGGTCATTTTTCTTACCATGGTGAGGGATGTGAGGAGGTCTTCAGTGTAGGTTTTGCATATAGTGAGTATTCCATAAATCATCACTGAATAGAAATAAAGAAAAAGAAAGGAGGATAAAGGAAGGGAGAAGGAGGGGGGGAGAGTGAAAGGGAGGAAGGATGGAACAAAGGAATGAAAGAAGTATCAGAAATGCAGGATCTGAAAACCATGAAATCAGAAGGGGAAAAATATCCCAGGTTTCAGACTAAAATCTCAGAAATGGAACCTCAGAGGCCCAACCTGTGCCTGGCCAACAGTCCTCCCTACAACATCCCCTCTGATATGGAGTTACTCAGCTTTTAATTATGGGAAACACATAATCTCTAAAATTCTATTCCACTTTTAAATAATGATAATTCTTAGGAAGTCTTTCTTTACATCAAGCTGTAATTTATTTCTCTGCAGTTTCCACAAATCTTATCCCTCTTGTATATGGCAATTCATTAGGCCTTTAAGGATGGCTCTCATAGCCCTTAGCTTCCACCCCAAAGTTTTCTCTAGGTCAAGCATCTTTGTGATTCTTAGAAAAGAATTCAGAAGATGAGCTATCAAATAGAAGAAATGACAGCAGTGGCAATCATAATACAAAGGAGAGCTTAGTTCTAGTACAAGAAGGGTTTGCTTTCTGGCCTTTTTTCTACTTTCTTCTTTGTAAGGGTTGCCCATCCAAGAATAATTACAGGTAGCTGGGAATCAGGAGAAGTGTGTTTACAGATATGCTTTGATTATGACAAGGTCCGAGGTAGGAGACCTGGAGAGTTAGGGTTGTTTTTGCACAGATCTTTCACATCTGCTCCCAGAATGCCAGCATAAGAGTAGTTTTAATAAAAATTTGTCTTTTCTCCAAAGAGTAGGTGACAGGCTTTCCCAAAGATTTATTCTTTGAAAGATGCTTATAAACTCCTACAGAAAGACATCAAGAAATAGGAGGATCAGGATTGCTTTTCTTGAAAATAAAGACTTCTTTGACCTAGCAATGTCACTACTAGGTCTTTAACCCCAAAAGATCAAAGAAAGAGTAAAAGGACCCATGTCTACAAAAATATTTATAGAAGTTCTTTTTTGTGATGGCAAAAAATTGGAAATTAAAGGGATGCTTATCAATTGGGCAATAGCTGAACAATTTATGGTATAGGAGTCTGATGGAATGCTATTATTCCTTGGGAAATGATAAGGAGGGTGGCTTCAGAAAAACCTTGGAAGACTTATATGAACTGATGCAAAGTGAAGTGACACAAACCAAAAGAACATTGCACAAAGTAACAGCAATAGTGTAAAGATGATTGTCAAAAACAGCTATCCTGATTAATATCTTGTTTTCAATAACAAACCCCTGAATCATAAACAGTTTATTAGGTTGTTTGGTAAAGAAGAGTGAACCAGGAAGGAGACTTGCTCTCGTCCCAGCTCTGCAAGTTTTCAAGGGAACAATATTTAGACTAAGGGAACATTATATAGGATTTAGACAAGAGACACACTACAGAGTTAAATAATTTTGCCAAGAGGGCAACTTAAAATCAAGGTAGATTGAGACGGAGATTAATAAAAACAAACATTCAGTAACATTTAAGTAAAACCAAAACATAAGGGAACCTCAAATCACAAGCTTGGGTGGACCCAAAACAAGAATATTTTGGTTGACTCCAGGACCTGAGGGAAACCAAAATTCCTTCTAGACATCTCTGGCCTTCCTGGAGAGTTACTGAGGCCAGTGCAACATTTTGGGTTCAAATAATCTCTAATCAGATGAAGTTGAATGTCAATAGTATAATACATTTTGGGAATAATATAATTAATGATGAATAATAATCCAAAATACATGATCCATGACAATTCTTTTTTTTTGGGGGGGGTGGCAATGAGGGTTAAGTGACTTGCCCAGGGTCACACAGCTAGTTGTGTCAAGTGTCTGAGGCTGGATTTAAACTCAGGTCCTCCTGACTCCAAGGCCAGTGCTTTATCCACTGTGCCACCTAGCTGCCCCCGATCCATGACAGTTCTAAAAGATTCATGATGAAAAATGGTATCAACTACCAGAGAGCTGATAAACTCTCAGTGTAGACTGAAGCATATATTTTTATTTTCTTTATTTTTCATGTTTGTTTTTGTAATATGGCTAATGTGGAAATATGTCTTGCATTTTACATCATATATATAAAGAGTATTATATTTCTTGCATTGTCAATGGGTTGAGGAAGGAGTTCATGGAAGGAGAGAATTTGGAACTGAAAATAAAAATTGAAAAATAATAATAATGATGATAAAAGAAAATATATAAAGCTGAGAGACTACTGGCCAGAAGGCGGTGTGGCTATGCCACAGCCTCAGTTTTCTCAGCTGGAAAATGAGCAGGAGAAGGAAATTGCAAACCACTCCAGTACCTCTACCAAGAAAACCCCAAATGGGTCATGAAGAATTGGTTGCAACTGAAAAATGAGTGAACAATAACAGCAAAGTGATATTTCATCACCTAAGAGCAGCAAAAAAAAAATATGTCAAAGTAAACAGCTCATCTCTCCCAGGAAAGGAGGGGAAAGGGGATAGTTTGTAATAAGGAAAACCTTTAAAAATAATCAGGAGATGAAAAATAAGTAAATAACAAATGTTCCCAGTATGAGTAAGAATTATAGGATAAAAAAAGAGAAGCAAGACTTTAACACTGAGACTTGAATAAAAGATAAGCAAGCCACCACAAAAATCTCTGGGGTTGGTTAAAAGTTCAATAAAACAGAAAATAAGAATTGAAATTAGAGATTTTGACAAGAACTCAATAAGACAGTAAAGAAAGGAACACTCTGAAGAACTACTGGGAAAAATTACTAAAACAGTACATATTCTGAAAATGTTATGAAAAAAAATGGAGCAATTTAAATATCATGTAGCCACAGTCAGGATCACACAAGATCTTGCAGCTTCTACATTAAAGGAGTGGAGGGTTTGGAATATAATATTTTGGAAGACCAAGGAGCTAAGATTATAACCAAGAATTATCTACTCAGCAAAATTAAGTGTTATGGGGAAAATTGAAATTTAATGAAATAGAGAACTTTGAAACATTCCTGAAGAAAAGACCAGAGATGAAAAAAATTACATTCAAACACTAGCCTCAAGAAAAACATAAAAAAGTAAACATGAAAGAGAAATCATAAGAGATTCATTAAAGTTGAACTGTTTATATTCCTATATGGGAAGATGATGCATGTAACTTCTAAGAACTTTATCAGGGCTGTTAGAAATAGTCTACACAGACAGACAATGTGAGTGTGAGTCAATTATGTTGGGATGATCTCCAAAGAAAATGAAAGGGGGCAGAAAGTGGGATGTACTAGGAGAAGGGAAAGCAAAGAGGTAGAATACAAAAATGTCTTATTATAAAAGAGGTATGTAATGAACGGAAAATGAAGGAGGAAATGGTGGGTAATGCTTCAACCTCATTCTCATCAGAACTGGTTCAAAGAAGGAAGAACATCTGTCTATAAACATCTATCTATCTACGTATCAAGATATATAGATATAGATATAGATATGTAGATAGATAATAGATAAATAGATAGATCTAGATATCTATCTATCTATTGATTGATTGATCATTACATATGTGTGTGATCTTGGTTGGGTATAGAAATCTCTCTTACCCAATGTGGAAATAGGAGGGGAAGGAGATATGAGATATGAAGGAGGGAAGATAAAAGAAAGGGAAAATCAAGGGAGGCAGTGGTTAGAAGAAAAACAGACTTCTGAAAAAAAGAAAGAGACAGACACACACACACAG
Source organism: Dromiciops gliroides (assembly GCF_019393635.1). Lineage (NCBI taxonomy): Eukaryota > Metazoa > Chordata > Mammalia > Microbiotheria > Microbiotheriidae > Dromiciops > Dromiciops gliroides. The sequence goes on along the minus strand of NC_057865.1, from coordinate 286,039,396 downwards.
AGACAGAGACAGAAGAATATAGGATGGAGGGAAAGCAGAATAAGGGAAATGGGACTTGGAGTGAGAAATAAAGGCAAGGGAGAATGCCAGGGGGAGGAAACTAGAACCACCTTGTTTAAAACAAAAAAACTCAAAATATCTATTAGTGACTTTTTAAAAAGAATTTAAAAAAGAATTTGAGGAGAAACAAAAACTAAAGAATCATAATCTCATATGATAATCAACTAAATTATCTTTGGAAAAAATGTGCCAGAATAGATTAAAAATAGAACTCATCAATTTCAACATAAAATGCATTTAAAATATTTTAAAAATACAGTTAAATGAGGGCTCTAATAAAATTCATGCTTTAGGCCATGTGAAAAGCAAACAAGAAACAAGAATTTCAGTCATGCTTTTGGATAAGGGACCATTGAAAATAAATACAAAGCAACTCCACTATGTTGCCAGTCATGAGAGATTTTAAAAAATAGCATTCTTAAATACAAATGTACCAAATGACTTATCATCTAAGCACTTAAAAGCAAAGCTCCCTGAAATAAATGCATGATAAAGCATTTGTTAATTGCTTACTTTGTGCCAGGCATGGTGAGAAAGACAGGACAATTCCTGTCCTCAAGCCAACATCATCCAATTGGGGTAAGGCAATTAGGGTCAGGGTTTAGCCCTAATTACAAAGGGGGAATTAGAAAGTAGTAGGAAGCACACAATTGGTAGCACATTTTAGAAAGCGACAATAATTCGTCTAGAGGCCTATTTCAGAGTTCCTTTATCAGAGCCCAGTAGACCAGGGACAGAATCCAAGGCACCAGCAAAAGGAAGACAGGGAAAATGAGAAGAATAGGTAGAATTCAGACAACATAGTTTTAAAATGGGCCTCATGGTAAGATAGTACTTGTGAGTTATGCTAATATTTCTCTTTAAGAAATTTATAAATCAGAACAGGGGACCTAAAAACATTATTTACATATATATATAAATGTATATGTATATATAAAAATTTTTTATATAACATATATATAATATAAATATATATAATAGACCACAGAGATTATTGAAAGGGAATATTACAGATGACTAATTTTTGAACAACACATGGTACATTTGTTTTTCAAAATGTCCTGGGCCTAAATGACTCATAAATATAGAAAGACAAAAATACTAAATACATTATTTACACATCATTATCACAATAAAATAATCATTAATAAAATAAAAATAAAAATCTAAATGAAGATTAAATATTACATATCCTAAATAATAAATGGGTCAAAGAACAAATGTTTTAAATAATAAATAATTGTACCAAAGAGAGTGTTATTATTGGAAAAATAACCAAAATTCATGAGATGCTGTTCAACCACTAGTCAGAGAAAATAATGTGGTCAAAATTATTTATGGCCCTCACAATATATATCTCTGAAAATATATTTTAACTGAAGGGGAAAAAATGGAAGATTGTAGAATGAGTATCTTTTTTAAATCTAGGAAAGAATAATTTAACTATCCCCAAACCAACAAAAGGAACAGATTTTGAAAATCAAAGGAAAAATAAATAAAATTGAAAACAAAATTACAGAACTGATAAACAAAAAATTGATTCAAAATTAACAAATTGAATAAGCCTTTTGTTGTTTTTCAGTCATTTAATCATGTCAACTTTGTGATACCATGCATAGCTTGCCCATATGGTCCATGGGGTTTTCTTGGCAAAAATGCTGGTGTGGTTTGCCATTTCTTTCTCCAGTGGACTAAGGCAGAAGTTAAGTGCCTTGCCCAAAGTCACACAGCTAGTGTATGAGGCTGGATGTGAATTGAGTTTGAACTGAGTTCAAATGCAGGCTCAAATGCTAACTAGCTGTGTGAGCTTGGACAAGGCACTTTACCCTGTTTGCCTCAGTTTCCTCATTTGTAAAGTGACTTAAAGAAATGACCCCAAAAATGGAACATGAAGAGTAAGACGTGACTGAAAATGACTGAACAACCACAACGCAACAATGACAACAACCACCGAACTTCCTGACTCCAGGCCCAGCACTCTATGCACTGAGCCACCTAGCTGCCTCTGGATAAACTTTTCTCTAATTTTATTATATTTTTCTAAAGAGAGGGAAACCAAATTACTAAATAATTAAAAGTTAGAAGGGTGAATTTATAGTGAATAGGGAGAAAGGCATTAAATAACAGAAACTACTTTAAATATAGAGGTAAGTCTAAGGAATGAACTTGTGATTTCATTGATATAGGGAACTCCCTGGTGAGGAAATACCTTCCACCAATGTGACATACCATCTTAGAGAGCTGCACAGAGCATCAAGGTAAAGTGACAGCCAGGATGTATCAAAGGCAAGATTTGGACTTAAGTCTTCCTGGCTTTAAGGACCGCTCTTTATCCTTATGCCACATTGCTTTTATTTAGTTCATTACATACTAGCAAAACTAGAATTTTAAAGGAATATATACATGCATACACACATATATATATATACACACATAGACATACACACACATATAAAAACTACCCAGACTAATAAAGCAGGAAATAAATATTCTAAAATTTCCATTTACACTTATATATACAGTTATTTGCTATCTTGTCTCTCCATTATAATCTGAGCTCCTTGAAAGTAGGAACTTTTTTTTTGCCTTTTGTTGGATCTCCATCATTAGCCCTATGTCTGACATACAGTAAGTACTTAATGAATGTTTATAGACATGACTCAATTACACAATCCAATCCAAGGAAGACAACTTGAACGTAAAAGGGAGTTTCCTTTGAAATAAGTGGGGACAAAAAGGCCCAAAACTTTTGGCCCAGATATCTTTATAAGGGAAGTATAAGAAACAAAGTGTTATTAATCCCAATGCTATGGAAATTATTCTCAAAATAAAGAAGATACTCTACCCAAATCAATTTTATGAGACAAATATCTTCTTCGTTCCTAACCAAGAGAAGGAAAAAGCAGAGAATAAGAACTATAGATCAATATCACTAATGAAAATGGATGCAAAAATTCTGAATAAAATATTAGCAAAGAGAGTACAGCAATATGTCTAAATATCATTATGCCCAAGTTGGATTTAAGTAGGTTTCATAACAACATAATTAGCATAATTAATTATATTAGTAATAAGACCAATGGACTTTATCAATAAATCCACAAAAGATCTGCAACATAATACCACACTCACACATTTATGTTAAAAATGCCCAAACTCATAAGAATGGAAGGGCCTTTCCTTATTATGGTCAAAAAATGTATCTAAAGCAATGCTTTAGCATTATTTGTAATGATGAAAGAGCGAGATATTTCCCAATTATTGGGGAGAAGCAGTGGTATTCCATATCTATCCCTATTTTGCATAGTACTAGAAATGCTAACTATAGCAATAGCTCAAGAAGAATAAATTATAGGCATAAACATTAGCAAAAGGGGAGCAAAATTACCCTAATTTGTAGATGATATGGTGTTTTCCTTGGAAAACTCCAGAGAATCAATGAAAAAATGAGAAAATTAATAGTTCCCACAAGTAGCAGGATATAAAATAAAGCCATAAAAATCATTTCTGCATAATACAATAAGCATTTTTGTATATTACTAACATAATCTAGCTAGGAAAGACAGAAAGGAATTCTATTTAAAATAGCTACAAAATGCATAAAACATCAGAGAATTAACCTACCAAGAAACATAGCAAACATAAATATGAGGATAAAATAATTTTAAGAACTAAATGATGAAAGAAATATTTAATTCTATCCAACAAACGTTTTCCCCCTTTTTGGGGACTTGACCAGGGTCACACAGCTAGTAAGTGTCAAGTGTCAAGTGTCTGAGGTCAGATTTGAGGTCAGCGCCAGTGCTTTATCCACTGTGTCACCTAGCTGCCCCCTATCCAACAAACTTTTAAGTGAATCCTTGGTGCAAGCCTTCTGGTAGGTAAGGATTATAAAGACAAAAATAGTTCTTGAACTCTGGAGATTGATAAGACCAGAGGTACACAGAAAAATAAATACTAATTATATAAGAACTAAATTCAAAATACTTTTGGTAATATTGATGCTAACAATTATCATCCAGGTTATGCTCCCTAACTCTGGGTGTCCCCCAAGGCTTTATCCTGAGCCCTTTCCTCTTTTCCCTCTGTAATATTTTGCTTGGTGATCTCGTTAATTCCCATATGTTCAATGATCATTTCTATGAAGATCATTCTTGGGATCAACTTATTCACCTCTATCCCCTTTCCTGTAGTCTTTCTTGTGTACCTCAAACTGAATTCCTGGAGGAATCTCAAACTTAACCTGTCCAAAGCAGACTTCCTGTTTACTGTCATCAAAGGTGCCACCATCCTTTCAGTCACCCAAGCTCCCAAACTTGGTGTCATGCTCCACTGCTTTTTTGCATATTGAATCTCTTTCCAAATCTTGTTTTGCCCCTCACAACATCTCTTGCATATATTCATCCTCTTCCTTCCATTTCTACAGCCCATTCTGGTGCAGGCCTCCATCATCTCATACTTGGGCTATTTTGATGGCTTTCTGGTTGGTCGTCTTACCTCAAGTCTCTTCCCATTCCAATCCATCCTCCACTCAGCTGCCAATGTGATTTTCTGAAAGTCTGACCATTTTATCTCCCTTCTGAATGAACTCCAGTGACTGCTGTTTTACTTCCAGAATCAAATATCAAATGTTCTGTTTGACATTTAAAACCTTTCACCACTTTGGCTCTTTCTAGCTTTCCAGTGTTTTTTTTTTTTTTGTACTTCCGCCCATCTAATAAAATCAGCCTTCTTGCTATTCCTGGTATCTTCCAACTCCTACCTCCATGCCTTTTTTTTGCAGGGCAATGAAGGTTAAGTGACTTACCCAGCGCCACATAGCTAGTGTCAAGTTTCTGAGGCCGCATTTGAACTCAGGTCCTCCTGAATCCGGGACCATTGCTTTAACCACTGCACCACCTTGCTGCCCTCACCTCCATCCCTCTTCGTTGTTCATTCCTCATGTCTGAGATACTCTCCTTCTATACCTCCACCTCCTATTTCCTTCAAGATTCATCAAAAATCCTTCAAAATTCAGCTAAAGATCTACTTTTTATAGGAGGTCTTTCCTGGGGGCACCCCACTACCCCCACTACATACACAGTGCTAGTGCCTCCTGCTCTGAGATTACCTTTTATCCACTTTTACAGAACTTGGAGAAATTGTAGTATATCAATGTGATGGGCATACTATTGTGCTATAAGAAAAGAAATAGGTGGTTTTAAAAAGACACAGATGGGAGCAGCTAGGTGGCACAGTGGATAAAGCACTGGCCCTGGATTCAGGAGGACCTGAGTTCAAATCGGCCCTCGGATACTTGACATGTACTAGTTGTGTGACCCTGGGCAAGTTACTTAACCCTCATTTTCCTGCCCCCTCCCCCCCAAAAAAAGAAAAGAAAAAGACACAGAAAGAATTGTATGAACTGAATCAGAGAAAAGTGAGCAAAACAAGAAAAACACTCTACATTCTAACATCAATAATCTTAAAACCAACAGATTGAAGAAGCATAAATGATGAAGAATGATTAAGAAAATAGAATATTTTATTAAATAACAACAAAACTATAAAGACAAACATCTTTGTAAACTGTAAGAACTATGATCAATGAAATGATCATCCATGATTTCAGGGGACCAAAATGAGGCAAGCTATCTACTTCCTGACAGAGATATGATGGGCTTGGTGCAGAATGAGAGATTTTTAAAAACAGAGCCAGGAGGGATAGTTTTTTTTTCTTTTGCTTGATTAGGCATATTTGTTAGAAAGAATTTGTTTTTATTTTCCCCTCAGTGGTATGTGTTGGAAGGTATGGAGGGACAGAAAATGTATTTCTGTTGATTTAAAAAATAATACAAATAACTTTATACACACACTTGTTTGCATATTATTTCTCCCTTTAGTATGTCAACTCCTTGAAGCAGACATAGTTTCTGCTTTCTTGTCCCCAGAATTTACCACAGTTACTGACACCTACTAAGTACTTAATAAATACTTGTTGATTGATTGCAGAGGAAAAGTCACTAGGACCTGGAAGGATCAGGTCAGTCTTCCTTTAGTATGTAGCACATGAGCTAAACTTTGAAGGAAGTTGGAATTTCATGAGCTGGAGGTGAAAAGGAATGACATTCCAAGTAACTATGCAATAACTAAGAAGTAGAGGACAGAAATTTTCATAAGGGAAGCAATTGCTTTGGAGAGAGTGTGAAAAGGAGTAAAATGAGATAATCCTGTTAAATCACTCAGGAAGCAAATTGTTGATACCCTTAAGTGATAGATGAAGAGTTTTGTATTTTTTCCTAGAGGGAACAGAAAATCATTAAAATTTTTTGAGAGTGTGTGTGTATGTGTTTTTGTGTGTGTAAAATTTCCATGTCTCTATTTTAGGAACAGAAATTTGATAGTTGTATGAAGGAGAAATTGGAGAGGGGATACAGATTGGAAGTACTGACACAAATCAGAAGCTTATTGCAATAATTCAGATTAGTGGTGAAGTGAGTCCAGCTTACAGAAGACACCATTTAAATGGAAAAAAGGGAATGAATATGAATGACAGTGTAGTGGCAGAATCAATAATATTTGGCAGCTGATTATTTGTGCATATGTGTCATATGACAGAATTATGGGAATCTCAAAAATGGGGTCCTTGGGTGATAGGGAAGATGGTTGTATCTTCAATAGAAATGGGCAAGTTTGGAGGAGAGATGGATTTGAGCAAATACTTTCAGTTCAATTTTGAGTATGTTGATTTTAAGAATGCCTTTGGGTCAGATGGATTGATAGGTGTAGCAAGAGGTTGGTAATCAATAAACAAAGAAATCAATGAGTATTTATTAAACAGCTACTATCCTTCAGCCACCATGTTAAGTGTAGGGCACACAGAAAAATCAGTCTCTTCCCTTGAAGAACTTACACTCTCTTGGGAGAGGAGTATATAGTCACTAAACTCTTAGAAGACAAGGAAAACTTTCATGTAGAGGATCAGGTTTGAGTTGAGCTTTGAAGGAAGATAGGGGTTGTAGGAAGCTAAGTTTAAGAAGGGAGTCTATTCCAAGTTTTGGGGATATTGCTGAGGAAGACATGGAAGTTGGAGATAGAATGATGTTTATGGGGAATAGTGAGAGGGTCGATTTGTTAGATCTGAGAATGCTCAAAGGGGTATGATGTATATATAATAAGGCTGGAAAGGTAAGTGGGAGCAATTTTTAAAGGGCTTTAACTCACAGGCAAAGAAGTTTGTATTTAATCCAACAGTAAAAGGCAACCAATGGAGTTTATTTATCAGAAGAGCAGCATGGCCAAACTTTTGCTTTAGGAAAATCATTTTGGCATCTATGTGATAACAGAAGGAAGAGCTAAAATAGGGAGGCCAATTTGCAATGTGGGACTAGAGTTCAAGAGAGAGATCAGAGATCAGATTTGAAATTTATATCTAGAGAGTTGATACTTGACCCCATCACACTTGATGTGATCATTGAGGGATAGAGCAAATAGAGAGAAGAGGGCCAAGGACACATCCTTGGTTGACACCCATACTTAGTGAATGGGAGGTGAATTATAAGGAAACAATTAAAAGTTGAAATGACCAAGTATGTGCGAGGAGAATTAATAGACACAAGTGCTATGAAAACCAAGAGAAAAGAAGGTTCAGGAGAAAAGGGTGCTTGTCAGTCTCAAGAATGACAGAGAACTCAAAGAGAATGGGGGAATTTTAAAAAGACTAGTGGTTTTAGCAATTAATAAATCATTGACAGTCTTAGACAGAACAGTTTCAGTTGAGTGGTCAAAGAATAAATTTACATTCACTGATATTGGCTATTCTGGGCCAATTAAAAAAAAAAACTACCCAAGTTAGCTTACAGATTTACTGCTATACCAATCAAATTACCAAGGGAAATCTTAGCAGAACTGCACAAAATAAGAGGATCTTAAAGGTCAAGAATATCAAGGAAAATGATAATTATAAAAGGAGGAATAAATTCTCAAATTATATTTTAAAGCAATAATGATCAGAACTACTGCTAATGGAGGCAGGAGTTTTTCCTAAGGGGTAGCCTAGTCCCCAAATAGAAATAGGGTTTAGCTAATGATGCTGCATAGGGTAATTATTCCCCTATAAGCACCTGCCTTTTATTTTAGCACTGGTCCATTTTTCTCTGGCTGGGGTTTAAAACAATTCAGAATCACTTGGATGTAGCATTTCACAAATCTATCACAAATTTGGTTCATGGCTTATTCCCATCCTGAAATTTTAGCTCTGGGAAAAGATCTATATATAATTTGTATCTTATTTCCCCATAAGATTTTTATCCCCATTTCACCTTTACATGACACAAAAGAAAATATCTTCCCACTATAGAATAGCTACATTTATTTCATACAGTTGAAAGACAATTAAAATCAATATCAATACTTGCAGCTTTGATTAACAGTTATCTCCTTGGTAACTCCTCTGTTAAAGGTTTGAATCGACAACTTTCCTTCCAGACCTCCTATAACAAAAATCTCAAGGGAAAAGTTATCAAAATCATCTTGGAAACTATTCTGCTACCCACAGCCTGGGGCCCATGAACTCATTCTTTAAGCATACCATCTGACTTGATCTCAAGCAGTGCTTTCTTTTCTAGAGGCTAGGTAGCACAATACATTGATTGTTCATTTCACCTTGAGTCAAGAAGACTTGAGTTCAAATCTTACCATATGTCATACTAATTGCATGAACCTGGGAAAGTAACTTAATCTTTCTCAGCCTCAGTTTCCTCATCTGTAAGTAGGTATAATAACACTTACTTAATGGTTGTTTTGAGGGTCAAATGAGATGACCCATATAAACAGTAGTGATTATTATTTTTATCCAAACAGCTGTCTTGCTATAATCTTCACCTGGTGGGAAACATTCTGGCTTATATCTGACCAGGAACATGAGAGATAGGGACAATTTGGGAATCCCCTAATGGAAAAGTGGAATGATTTTCATCTGGCATGCTTCTCTGATGTCTCTCTCACATTGTATGCTATGTCTCCTCTCCTCCCCACAGAGATTGGGATTTTAACTTATCAGCAAGGTACAACAATCCTGTACAAATTCCATAACTTTTCAGCTTCTTCTCAAATACCCTAGTCATGACACCTGACATATTAAAGTCTAAGTGAGAACTAATGAAATGAGAAGAAAATATCTTTTTATTTAGGTGGGTTGATATGCAGTTGATGCTGGCAAAAATTTATGGAACATAAAATAGTGACACAGACAAGATAAGCAAGACCAAGAAGTCAACAGGCATAGCAGCCTGACCCACAGAACCCAAGAACAGAAGCAATTGGCACAGACTTCTTTATTATATAAGAACTGGGGAACATGGAAGAGAATTCTGGCAGAAAATATATTTAGACAAACCTCTTATACCATATAGAACAATTCCAGATTCATAAATTACCTCGATCATTATTAGATAGAGAAAAAAAGAAAGTTTATATCTTTTGTAACTGAGAACAGGGTAAAGATTCCTAATGAGCAATAGGATAGAGGATAGAAGACAAAGTAGACAATTTAGTCACAAAGAGATTTGGAAGTTTCTGAATTAACAGAATCAGTTCAGTGATCTGATGATGACAGAGCACTGCAAGGCTATCAGTTCCTTGGTCTTAAGCACTTTCAATGTAATGTAAAAATGTTTTTTAGCCCATCATAATTGCACTTATTAAACATTCCAGCTTACTAAGATCTTTTGAATTCAACCTCTGTCATCCAAAATGTCAGGTGAGTTATGTGTCATTTGCAAATTTTATCATCATGCCATCTATTTCAATTCATCATAAAAATGTTAGAGTAAAAGGCCAAGCACATATTCCTGGGGCAAACCAAGAAAGAACTTCAAAGTTGATATGGAATCATCAATGACTCATTTGGGTTTGGCCATTCAAACAATCAAGCTTCCCCCCCCCCCGCTGATTTTCTAGCATATAGCACTAGTACAATGTAGTAGAATGTAAATTCCTTGAAAGCAGGAATTTTTTTCTTTGAATTCCTAGTGCCAACTAGCATTGAGCCTGGCACATATTGACCAACTGATTGTTATATTGAATTATCATCCAGAAGATTGATCATGACAAAACTTGCCAAAAGTTTTGCTAAAATCTGGACAACCCTCTGATCTACCAGTCAATAACCATAGACACAAAGAGAAATGACATTGGTCTTAAATGACACATTCATGATAAAGCCATATTAACTTACTATGAGTAGAGCTTCCTTTTCTGGATGTTCATTAGGCATCATTTTAATAATGAATTGTAGAATTCTGGTAGGGATTATAGTCAAGACCACTAGCTTATAGCTTGCAGATCCTACTCCATTTCTTATTTTTTTAAATCAGAATACCATATGCCCTTCTTTTATCCTATGGCATCTCTCTTGTTCTTTATGATTTTATTATTTTTTTTGTGGGGCAATGAGGGTTAAGTGACTTGCCCAGGGTCACATAGCTAGCAAGTGTCAAGTGTCTGAGGTCAGATTTGAACTCAGATCCTCCTGACTCCAGGGCTGATGCTCTATCCACTGCAGCACCTAGCTGCCCCATTCTTTATGATTTTGAAAGATCATCGTTCTTGGGTCAGAAACAAAAGGCCAGTTCCCTCAGTGCCCTGATAATATGCTGTTCTGTCAGTATCCTGGAAATAAAATAGGGACTAAGGACATGAGCTCATTCCAGACAGCTGATGTCCTCTTATTGTGTTTTAGGTTTCAGCTTTGTATTAGATGTCTTTGTACTGTCTTTTCTAGTCCATAGATTAGTGTCCTGGAGAGCAGAAACAAGTAAAATAAGAATTCATATTTTCGTCTTCCTTTTGTAGTGTTTTGATTGTCCTGTCTAATCTGACTAGCAGTCCTGTGCCTTCTTTGCATACATAAAAGCATAAAAGAAATAAGATGCAAAAACCTAGACCACTACAACTGAGCAACTGTAAGCTTCTTGGGGCCTTAGCTATTGATTCACTTCTTAGAAATCCTTCTGTTCTTGTGTTAATTAAATCTGGCCTCACAGCTTGGTCAATCATCATTATCTCTGGAATTGGTTGGATGCCTGACTATTATCCACTGCTTAAACAAAATCTCTTCCTATATCTGCCTATTATTTCATCCTCAATACCTCTTTCTATGTCCTTGTCTTCAGACGAGCAATCATTTACAGGACCTTTATAATAAATAAGCCTTAGATTCAATTAAAAATCACTCCTTTCATAGGACTCACCATACCAGCTCCACTCACAAATAACTGATTTATATAGTTAGGAAAACCTGGCTTCAAGTCCTATTTCTGACACACACACTGTGTCTGGGTGACCCTAGGTAATTCACTTGAATTCTTCAAATTCTAGTCAACCTTCTAAGCCTATAATTTACAGAGAAGACCCTGGACTACACTGGAAAAGAAAGTGTCCTCATCTAGTCATTCCCTAAACTAGTCCAGTTCTTATCCCTAGCCTTTTCCAAGGATGTACTTACTGTCAAATGTTTAACAACAGACTCTCTGAAAAAACAAAACCAAAGTACCCATGACAGATGTTGAAGTTTAAATTTGCATTATCAACACTTTCCTAATTCTAGAATATCAACAAAACTATCAAATATGCCTCCATTTACAACCTTTGCCAATTTCCGAGGTTTAAATGCTCACTCTGAAAATTGGCTGTTGGAAGCAGGTTTGAACTGGCTCCAGCATACTCTTCTCTCTCTCCCTCTTAATATAGCACTTTAAAGTTTTCAGAACAGGCTATTTACATTGACCCAAGTGAGCTCCCCAAAGCATTTAGAAAACAGAGGCTCAGAGATCACTGGCCCACAGTCATTCACCTACTAAATGTCTATGGCAGGATTTGAATACAGATCTTTCTGATTCCATGTTCAGCACTCTATGCAGGATACCATTCTAGCTAATTGAAAAGGGGCCTAGAAACAAAGATTTAAAGGTGCCAGAGGTCTTAGAAGCCATCTAGGCAAACCCCCTCATTTTATAGATGAGGAACCTGAGCCCAGAGTCACACTGTCTGGCCAAGGTCACATAGATAGCAAGTGTCTGCATTTAAACCCATATCTTCTAAGCCCAGGTGGAGGCTAGAGGCATGTTTTTCTCATAAGAGACCAGTTTGCTCCTGAAATTCCCTGCCCATGACTTTTATAAGCCTTCTTGGAAATCATTGCCATGTGAAATGATACTTTTGAGGTGGACTGTGTGAAGAACCTTATGGGGAGGGGCTGGCAACATCAGCCAAGCAGAACCAGATTATAGATCAACTGTCAGGTTGGAAAAGAAATCTTTCCTACTTTGAACAGATTGTTTGCTGAGGATCATTAACCATTTGGGACGTATTGCTGTTTTTTAAAATGACTTTCCAACCCAGCAATATGAAAATGAAACCCCATTATGATAAAATAATATCCCATTCCTTATCAGAGATGAAGCCTTCAAATCTGATTAGGAAGAAGAGGTGTCTTGGAGGACATTCATTTCAATTTAGTAATTGGGAACTGGCTAAGCAGGGAAAGGGAGCCCCCTTTACCTTGGACAAGCGATAAGACAAAATCAGCCAGTTTTAGTTGCTGTTGGGTCAGAGATTCTGAAGAGAATAAGGACTTTTTCCTTTCAAAGAATCCTAAGCTTTCAGAGTGGGAAGGGACCTTCGAAAATAGAAATTGAAGCAAGCTTAAGAGATAGGATTTGAACCAAGGGTTTCTGTCTCCAATTTTCATTGCCCTGGATGCCTCTCAAGGTTTAGGATTTGGGGGTGATTGAAAGGAGAGGGACGTGGAACCAATTGGCACTCATAGGATCACGGTTAGTTGCCCTTCCTTCACAAAGAGAACCAAAATGAAATCACTATGTTAGAGTCAGGTTACAGTGTGTCTGACTGTGGCTGATTAGACCAATATGAACTCAGAATGCTCTATCACAGGTCAGGCACAAATAGGCCATGTGAACATTTGGGTTGGATTCTTTAAATTTGTGCGTCTCATTTTTTTGAGCTACTCCAATTCTGCTTTGTTCATAGAGTACAGCACCTTTGCTGATGTGGGCATGCCACGCTGGGGTGATCTGTGCCAATGTTTCCCATGTCTTGTAGTCAATTCCAAAGTTCTTAAGAGAGACCTTGAGAGTGTCCTTTTATCTCTTACTAACCAACAGGTGAGAGCTTGCCCTGTGTGAGTTCTCCCATATAGCACAATCTTTTCATTTTCTAGTTGGGGAAAAGTTTAATAAGGGGAAGTGATAACCAAGGTTACACAGTTAGAAAGTAGCACAGTCAGTATTAGAACTCATGTCTTATGACTCCAAGTTTATTTCGAGATGCCCTTACATCACAGTTCCAGCTTGATTAAGCTTTTGCATTTTCAACATCACAATCTTCCCATTTTAGGTGAGCATAAATCTCTGAAAAATTAAAAAAGAAAATCTTAGGATCATTAGTGGCTCCAAGAAGCTGTAGCTTGTGCAGTGGCCACACCCTGGTAAAACCTGGTAAAAAGTGGCAGGTGGGCTAAACCAGGTTGTGGGTAACCAATAGGTCTCAAACCTGTCAGTGAGTTAGGGGGATGTCTACTACAAACATTTAAAGACTTCCCATGGCAGAATAGAACAATTTGTTCCCGTGGCCATGAAGGCATCTGAAGCAGGTACTATGGCATGCTTAGAGCTTGGACAGACATCAAAGATACCAAGGTGTCATCCATTGCATCCCGAGCCATCACCAGTTGTTTTGACTTTTGTCTTGCCACTGGACTTTGATGACACTGGAAGAGGGAGTGAGGCTGTCAACTTTGTGCCACTCTGCCTCGCTTAAATCCAATTCATGTGTAAGTCAAGACATCATCCCATGATGTCATTGGTTCTCTTTGAAAATGAAGGTTGAACAGCAACATTAGGACCATGTGTCAGTGTCCCTCAAGTTTGTCCATGTCTTCTCTCCATTCTATTTAGCTTGGTGAACTCTTCAGCTCTCGTGAATTCAGTTATCACTATGAAAGTTATTCTCAGATCTGCTTATTCAATCCTAACCTGTCTCCTTAATTCTTACATCTCCAAATGCCTATTGAACATCTTGAACTGGATATCTCACAGATATCCATTATTTCCCCTTAAAGCCTCTGCCTCTTCCTAACTTCTCTGTTATCATTAAGGGGACCATCATCTTCCCAGTGGCTCAGACTCACAACACAGATATCACCTTTCACTCTTCACTTTCTCTCACAGGACAAACAGGGCTGTGGAATTAGAAAATATGGATTCAGACCCTGACTTTTATCACTTCCCCCCTCTAAGCTTCACATGTCTATACTTCAAGCGCTGTGCCCTAAGTTCTGAAATCGAGGCTAGTAGCAGATAAAGTGATGATACATGAGGAATCTACTTCAAGTGGTGTTTATGTTCTTTTTTTTAAATAAGCATTTTTATTTATAGTTTTGGGTTCTAATTTTTATCCCTCCTTCCCTCCTTCCCCTCCCCCTCCCTGAGGCAGTAAGCAATCAGATATGGGTTATACATGTGTGATTATGTTAAATGTTACCATATTAGTCATTTTGTACAAAAAACTTGAATAAAAGAAAAAAATGAAATAAAGTGAAAAAATAGCATTCTTCAGTCCATCAATATCAGTTATTTCTTTGGAGGTGGATAGTATGTTTGAGCAATAGTCCTTTGGGACTGTTTTGGATCATTATATTGCTGAGAATAGTTGTCATTCACAGGACCTTTAGAGGATGAAAGAATTAAAAAATTAAAGGAATGATTTTCTAATGGTAGAATAACTGAAAGTGCTTTGGGGTATTTCTTAGGAAGACCTGAAAAGCTTCTCACTGGAATTACCAGTGAATAGCCACCCTTGACAGCACTGACCTTGCCAAGAGGAGACTTGTGTTTGAGTAATGACTCAGCCAAGAATGTGACCTTGGATGAATCAATTTCCTTCTGGGGATCCCAGTTTCTTCATTTTAAAAATAAAGGGTTGGATTAGATGCTATCCAAGGTGCCTCTCAGCTCAGATATTTGAATTCTGATATTCTAAAATTCTGGGGTTCTTTGAAAAATGTGAGTTTTTCTAGCTTTAGCTCAAAAGCAGAGGAATGGCCCTTCCAGAATCATGATGAGAGGAAGAAGGAGGAGAAGGAAAGAGGAGATCAATAATCCATATGAATGGAATTGCTGGGTCCAGAACATTAAAAAGGTCATAACCAATTGTACTCCTTCCTGCCAGAAAAAAAAAGGAGAAAGAAAGAAAGAGAAAGAAAGAAAGAAAAAGAAAAAGAAAAAAAGGAGACCACATAGCTTTGTTTTCTTTCCATCCTTCAAGGCTCTTCTTAATGGTAACATGAAGTACCCTGTAATTCTAATAACCTTAATGTGTAAGGGAGGCATAATAGGGTTTGATTGCCTCTCCTCTTCTCCAAGGGTCAGTGAGGGAAACCATGGAACAAAGCAGACATCACTCTGAGCCCCCATCGCCCCGTCTCCATCACCATAACAACATGGTATGCCTGCCTCCCTTCACCAGCCTTCTTGTAGAGTTTTGTTTTCATGTTTTGGTTCTTTTCCTGCTGATTGGAGAACTTCTGTTGCCATAGCAACAGAATGTAGCATTTTAGTCAAGGAAGCAAGTTTCTGTGTGTTTCTGGATGTGTATATGAGTGTGTCTTTTAGTCAGGCATGCAGGTGCCTATGAATGTTCACATGTGCATACATGGGCATGTATGTTTGCTCATAATTGCATGTTAATTCTCTTGCATGTGTTACTGTATGATTGTATATATGCACATCAGTGATTGTACATGACTCACATATATCATAGAATTGAATCACAGAATCATAGAATTTGCAGGCTGGAAAGGACCTCGGCATCTATCTAGTCCAACCAATATACAGCAAGAATCTGGACTATGAACAAGTAGACATCTAGCCTCCACTTGAATATATAGAAGGAAAGGGAGGTCACTACTTCTCCAGGTGGTCTAGTCCACTTTGGGACAACTCTCATAGTCAGGAAGTATGTCCTGATATCAAGCCTAAATGTGCTACTTGTAATTTCCTTCGATCCATCCTAGTTCTGACTTCTGGGACCAAACTGATAAAGTCTGTTAAGTCTACTTGTTACATTAACTTTTTTTTTTGCATGGGGCAATGAGGGTTAAGTGACTTGCCCAGGGTCACATAGCTAGTAAGTGTCAAGAGTCTGAGGTCGAATTTGAACTCAAGTCCTCCTGAATCCAGGGCCAGTGCTTTATCCACTGCTCCACCTAGCTGCCCCTCTCATATGGCTTTTCACCATGCTTGTTGCCATCCTTTGCATGTCCTCCTAAGTTTTAATGTGCTATGTAAATGGTAGCTGTAATTCTTACATGTCTCAGGTCACCAAGATAAGGAATTAACCTGCCACTTAGCATTCTTCCTGAAATGTGTCACATCTAACTGGACAGAACATCACACGGATACAGATTTAGAGCTTGAAGGGAATGCAGAGGTCATAGAGTTCATATGCCTTGCTTTATTGATGAGGATTCAGAAACATTGTGAGCTTAAGTGACTTACTCTGGCTCCCATAGTTAGTAAATGCATGAGGGAGAATTTAAACCCAGCTCTTTTCCCAAGCCCAGCACTCTACCCATTGCTTCATGCCGCCTCTTAAAATAAACAAAAACAAAAACAAAAACTCTCTAGTTGTTCTCCAGATGTGCTTTGATCAGGGCAGAGAACAAAGGACTAGAATCTCCCTAGTCCTGGACACCATGCCCCAAGCTTCAATGCTTTGTACACTTTTTGTGTTGATTTCCTTGTTTCTATGTTCTTTACCCCTCAGTGGAAGGGAAGATTTTTTTTTTTAAGTGAGTCAATTGGGGTTAAGTGACTTGTCCATGGTCACACAGCTAGTTAAGTATTAAGCGTCTGAGGTCAGATTTGAACTCAGGTACTCCTGACTCCAGGGCCAGTGCTCTATCCACTGCGCCATCTAGCTGACCCTGGAAGGGAAGATTTTGAGGGCAGGAATTCTTTTATTTTTACTTTTATTCCCCTAGTGCCTAGCACGGTGCTGGCATGTGATTTGCCTATATTTGTGGAGCTAGATTGAATTGCATCTGAAAAATAATGGGATTGACTTGATCCTGAGATTCACCATGGTTAGAGACATACCCCAGAGAGGTCAATGAGAAAAATAATGGCCCCATAGACACTAAATTGTATAGCATCACACACACACACACACACACACACACACACACACACACACACACACACACACACCCCACCCCTGCCTTCATAAGTAGGAAACAATTAGAAACAAAGTGGATGCCCTTTGATTGGGGAATGACTAAGCAAGCTGTGGTACATGAATGTAATGGAATATTATGGTACTGTAAGAGAGGTGAATGTGAAGAATACAGAGAGGAATGGGAAGCCATGTAAATGAATACAACATTCAGTAAGCAGAATTCAGGAAACAATATGCACCATGACTACAACAATAAGAATGGAAAGAACACAAGGACACTACTTGCAACTTAATGGACAATGATGACATTTGACTTCAAAGAAGTGATAGGAGATTCTTCCCTCCTTCCCTCCCTCTCCCTTACCCCCACCACCTTTTTTTTTTTTTCTCAGAGGAATATGGGTGTGGAACACTTTATAAAATGTCAGACCTTACTGATGACATGGTTAGTTTTGTTAAACTCCCCCCCACCCCCATTTTAATCCTTGTTATAAAAATGTATTTCTGGAAAGAGGAGAAGGGATCAATTTGAGAAAGAAGGTGATGAAAACAAAATATGAATACAAATTCAAATTTACTAAAAATAGGGGCAAATTTAGTACAGAGTAAGATTGGGTGACCTCTACGGTCTTTTCCACCTCTGTGATCCTAATAGGCCCATAATACTTCTGATAGGACAATTGCCAGAATTTCAGGCTACCTGCCAATTGACCTTCTGGGAAATATAATAATAATGGCTAACATTTGCTCATACCTTTAAGGCTTTGGGAGAGGCAGGGTGCTTAGCAGACAACTTAGAACTCCCCCAAATCCTGTAAGTTAGGTAATATATTATTGCCCCCATTTTACAGTTGAGGAAACTGAGGCTCAGAGAAGCTAGAGAATGGGTCCATGGTCACACAGCTACTAAGTGTCAGGGGAAGGATTAGAACTCAGGTCTTGCCTGATTCCAGGTTTGGTGGTGTTGTTTTTTTTTTTAAACTAATTTCCGAGGAAGGAGCCACAGATTGAGGAAGCTGCTTGTTCAAATGCCACTCTGGTGATGTGTGTATGTGTGTGTAGTATCTCTTTACCTCTTCTGTTTGTCTGGGGTATTTGAGAGAGGGTATCTATTTTTTTTGAGGGTATCTATTCTTACAGGATCAACTCAGGCGGGGGAAATCCAGTTTGATAAACTTCATGAAGTTGTCATTTTTCTAGAAGAGAAGAGTTTTGAATCTGTGATTAGACTTTTCACGCCTTTTCCTTTTTTTTTTTTAATATATGAAGGAGTGGGCAAAACTGATGCTCTGAGGCTTGGAAGATGAGAATGACCTTGGCTTTACCTCAATTCAGTTCTAGCCCATTCTACTCCCCCACCTTTTTCTCCCTTCCTTTTTTTTTTCCAATTTCCTATCCCTCGGAGGTGGATTAAGTCTCCACGGACAGGCTTCAGAGATAGAATTTCTGCCAGAATTAGGGGAAGGATCTCTATTAGATAGATACAGTGCCTTATCGCTGACTTGTTTCCTCCTCAGACTGGCTGCCTTCTCTTTATCACACCTTTCTTTCCCAACTCTCTCTTCTTCAACTCATCAAATTTCTCTTAATTTCTGCCCCCTTCCCTGCCTCTCAGATCCTCTACACAAGAGTAGGAAAGAGAAGAAGTCTGCTTTGAGGCCTCACGTGGTATTTGGGGGTCTTCCTTTCTTTCCAAAAATAGCTGAATCTCCTCTCTTCTTATCCACCCCCTCCATGCCAGTTCTATTTCCAGACTTCTGTTGATTAGAAGAGGCGAAACTAAACCCCTGCCAAAGGTCATGGCTGCCCAAGCTTTCATTAATTATTGTGGTGGTCTGGGAAACAGGATAAGTCCAGCTTGACTCAGTACCTTTGGGATCAAAAAATAGTCCTGGGGCAGCTAGGTGGCGCAGTGGATAGAGCACTGGCCCTGGATTCAGAAGGACCTGAGTTCAAATCGGGCCTCAGACACTTAACATTTACTAGCTGTGTGACCCTGGGCAAGTCACTTAACCCCAATTGCCTCACCAAAAAAAAGAAAGAAAGAAAGAAAGAAAGAGTGAAAGAAAGAAAGAGAAAGAAAGAAATAGTCCTAAGACGAGGTGGGGGGTGGGACACACTGGACTGTGAGCAAGATAGAACTTCAGGTTTAGGCCAGCAGGTTCATAGGGTCACTACTGGAAGATACCTGAAGGGACCATATAGCCCAGCCTTTCATCTTATAGAGGAGAAAAGGGAAACCCAGAAAAGATCGGGTGACTTCCTGAAGGTTACACAGATTGTGAGAATCAGGATCTAGACCCTAATTATCCAACTCCAGAATCATCACTTTTTCTGTTCTACCAAGCTAGCTGAGGCACTTCAAGTAACTCACTTTATCTCTCTGGTTTCTGTTTATCATTGGATTAGATGACTGCTGAGGTCCATCATTCTGTGCCTTTGTTGGATATTAGGGGAGCGGCCTGTAGCCCCTTACATTCAGAGAATCTTGGGAGGTGAAAGGTGTTCCAGTTCTGACAGGTACTAAGATTCTTAGCCTGACATTCAAAGCTTTTCACAGTCTGGATACAATTTATCCCTCCAGGTTCATCACACAGGACTCCCCACCAAATATTCCATGACCCAAAGTATGTGTTGCTTTCCAACATACCCCATGATTTCGGACCTCTCTGCCCTTTATTACCCCATTTTTTGTACATGTGATATGACTGTCCAAGCTAACATTAGAAAAATGATTCAGCCTACTTGCGCCTTAAGCCCCATGCCTCTGCTCAACTAAATCATCAATCAGCTGTGATTTGCATTGTGCAGGGAACTTTCCATTCCCCAAATCACAGCTCCCTTGTTTCTGTGCAATGGTGTGTGCTTTATCTGGATATACAAAGAAGAAGAACATTATACAGTCAGTTCATGCCTTGGGAGAGCTGACAGTCTATTCAGGCTTTCTAATATGTATATAGATAATTATGATACAAGATGCAATTGAAAGAAACAAAGGAGAGATTCTAAGTGTTCTAGGAAAATATAAGGAGGAGCCCAGGCATGGTGACACATTCCTGTAATTCCTGCCATTTGGGAGGTTGAGGTTGGTGGATTGCTTGAACTCCAGTTTTGAGATGCAGTGGAAATACTTAGGTGATCATACTGTCTGGCATCGATATGCAAAGCTCTCCCAGGGGTGGGGATCCACCAGCAATGACTAAGGAGGGATGATTTGGCCCAGATTGGTAACTGGAGTGCATGAAATCTGTGCTGATCAGCAGTGGAATCAGGCTCATGAGTAGCTTGTTGTACTTACATATAGCCTGAGTAAGACAGGGAGATCCAGTCTCAAAAATAAAAAGAAAAAAAAAGGGCAAAAGAGAGAAACAAAAGAAATGAAAATTGTTGTTTTGGGTTTTTTTGTGGGGGTGGGGGCATTGTGGTACTTATTAAATCAACATACATTTGTTTGTTTGTTTTTTGGTGAGGCAATTGGGGTCAAGTGACTTGCCTGGGGTCACACAGCTAGTAAGTGGTCAAGGGTCTGAGGTCATATTTGAACTCTGGTCCTCCTGAATCCAGGGCCGGTGCTCTATCCACTGCGCCACCTAGCTGCCCCTAACATACATCATTTATTAAGTTCCTATTGTGTATCAGGCACCATGCTAGGTGTTCAGGGCTAAAGATACAATTATTTCAGGGAAGGCTTCATGGAGGAGGTTCTAGTTGACCTGAATCTTGAAGGAAGAAAAGAATTCCAAGAAGTGAGGAAGTATAGAGACCCTCTGGTGTAGTGGATAGCATAAAAAATATCCATGTTTGAATTCTGTCTCTGACACATACCCAAGTGATGTTCCTAAGGTCACATAGCTAATAAGACAACCAAGCTCAGATTTGAATTGAGCTCCTCTGACTGCAAAATGTCCTCTTGCTTCTGAATCGCTCTCTAGGGAACAAGTAAAGCCTCGTCCACTTAGAAGTTGCCACAATAACTTCCAGGCAGGGTCAAAGAAGGTCTAAAATGAATAACTTGGGGGCATATTTTCTTTTTAAAAAACTCTTGCTGAGTGAGATTCAAACCATGAAGATCCCACAGACTTCTCCATGGAGAGACTTCAATTCCGTGTTTGGACTAGACTGGATCCTGAGGGGATGGAGAATTGTTTTCAAACACCCTGGATCTACAGGGCAAGATGCAGCCATGACAACACAAGAGTTAAGCCACATTAAGTCACAGGCCACATTCCGATTTCTGCTCCCTGAAGCTGGGCTGAGCATTTTACATTGCAGCGGTCCTTCTCCTATGGCTGATCCATCTCAATCAAAATGCACCTGAGTGTTCTTTCCAGCCCTAGGAAATGGCCAGATCTCTCAGCTCTGCTTCCTCATTTTACCAGTGCAGAACCCAAAAGAATGGAAGCAAGTCATAAAATTGACCTCTTCACAATCCCTGCTCCTATCTCACCCAAGACAAAAAAAAATGCTAACAGTTTTAAAAGTCCAAAATGACCTCTTTGGGACTGGGTAACATAAATTGTTTGTGGTCCCACTCAGCAAGGTTGTGGTCTTCTCTCCAGCAACATTCAGTCATATGAAAAGAGAAACAGAGAAGGTGGATTGTGGGGGAAATCCAGAGTGGGACTTTGAAAAGGGGTAAAATGCCAAAAGACAAGGAGAGGGAGCCAATTCCATGGTAGAAGATGCTTGTTTTCCCCCAGAAGAATGTGATCTGGGATGGTTTCATTTCTGTATCTGTGTTCCCAGCACCTAGGAGAGTAAGTGGTACATTCAGTAAGTGTTTGTTGACTTGACCTGAATATAATTATCCCATTTAGGTTTCATCATAATAGCAGTCAGATGGTGGAGTGGAGAAAACTCTCCACTTGGAGTCAGGAGGACCTCATTTTGTAATCCTAGCTCAGGTACTTATTTGCTGTGGGTAAATTATTTAACCTTTCGGGGATCAGTTTCTTCACCTGTAAAATGCAAATAATATGACACCTAGTCATTGCTAGTCACTGTGAGAGTTCTAAGGAGTAGTCAGGACAGGGAATTCTAAGTGGACATGAGAGAAAAAAATGATAGCCGATGAGAATGCTTATTTATTTGTGCTCCCAAGTAATATCAGCTATGTGGGGTTTTTTTGGAGGGGGGAGGTGGAAGGGAAACAGAAGTATTACAGTTGAGTTCCTTCTATTTCCTTCCCTCTGAGAAAGGACTTTGTGCTTACCTTTTCACAGTAAAACTCAGAACAATTTCACTAATGAGTGACATGTCTTTATTTTCTGTCTTTATCCAGAAAGATTTTCACATACATGGATTCATTCCTTCCATAAATATTTACTGAGTACCTATTCATTGAAAAACACTACCCCAAGTACCTTGGGGGTTGCAAAGAGGATGTGTAGGGTCCTTGCCCTCCAGGACATTACAGTAGAAAAGGGGGGTTATAATGAGTATGGAAATCACCATGATGCAGGTGTAATATGCCACATGCCATGAGAAAGTTACCCATGGGGGCAGCTAGGTGGCACAGTGGATAAAGTACTGACCCTGGATTCAGGAGGACCTGAGTTCAAATCCAACCTCAGACACTTGACACTAGCTGTGTGACCCTGGGCAAGTCACTTAACCCTCATTGCCCCGCCAAAACAACAACAACAACAACAACCACAAAACAAAACAAAAGAAAAAAGAAAAAAAAAGTTCCCCACCAAGGGTTTCATGTTTTCAGAGGAGGGGAAGCTTGCCTCCCCTGTCCTGCTCAGCTGGAACACCCTGTTCAATTCTGAATAGCAGATTTTGGGAAGGACACTGACAATTATGAGAACTTCAGATGGGGGCCACCAGGGTAAGGAGGGGGTGTGGGGTGATGTCATGTGAGGCTAGGTTGAAGATATAGAATAGGAAGTTAGAGGAGATGAAGATGTCTTAGTAGGGCTATTAAGACTGAAGAAAAGCAGACTTTGGGATCCAAAAAAAGGTCTAAACTTCGAATCAAAGGACCTGAATTTGAATCTGGCCTCTACCTCTTACAACCTCTATGGTCATGGGCAAATCACTTTACCTTTCCAGGCCTCAGTTTCTTAATCTGTATAATGAGGAGTAGTGGGCTGGATGACCACTGGCACTCTTTTATGACCCCTGGCATCCTTTTATGACCCCATGATGCTCCTTGTGGAGTGTTGGACAAGCCCTGTCCTCTTCCTGATCCTTAGTTTTCTAATATTTCAAATGAGGGAATTGGATGCTCTGACCTCCAAATTGTCATCCAACCCAAATCTTTGCTCCTTAAGTCTTAAACCCTATGTTGCACCAAGACAGCTGAATGCCTGAAGCCACACCCAAGCCAGCATCCCCCCTTTCCTCTCCATCTTCTACAGTGCTCCTCCTAGCTCTGTCAATTAGGAGTCCAGGGATTTGCAAGGTCTCATAGCCATCATATGGCTGGGAGCTGTGGGAATACAATGAAACACAGCAATTATTAATTGTAGTTCGCACTGATATAGTTCTTTAAAGTTTTCAAGATATTTTACATATGTCACCTCATTTGATCCTCACAACAGCTATGGCATGTGGGTGCTCTTGTGATCCTTACTTGACAGATGAAGAAACTAGGTTAGACAGAGATTATTTGATTTGCCCAGATCCACACAGCTAGTAAACGTTTGAGCTAGGCTTTGGGCTCAGTTTTTCCTGATGCCAGGCCCAATTCTCCATGCCTTGCATCTTTTAGTTGACTCCTATTAAGCAACTACTGTGTGCAGAAAGCAACAGGCAGAGAGAGACCTGGAGGGAGGTAACAGGAGAAGCCACATAATTTAGCTAGGTTGCTGTCTGTCCTGTAGGAATGTGGAGATGCCCACAACCTTCCCCACCCTTTCCAAAAGGTCAGTTTCTTTGTCTGCAAATATGAGCCTGGAATCCCTGTGCAGAGGGCCAAGTTTTCATGGGAGAGGGGGAGCATACAAAGCTCTCCCAGTCTCTATCGTTTTTTGCAGAATTGGGAAGAATCTTCCTCTCCCATCTTAATTTATTGGAGATCATTTTATAAACCGCCTTTACTGGAGATGAGTTATCAGATGTCAAAGTGGGTTTTAGAAATGCTAATGAATGGGTTGATTGACACTTAGGAAAATAATGGAGAGACTTCAGAGATGTGATGGACCAGTGAGCTCCATGCTCAGATGACTGAAGTGAATATGGGGAAGCGGATGCAAAGAGAAAAGAGAACTCTTTCTAATACAGAGAGGAGCAGAAGGTGGGGTAATTTCATGGAGAAGCCTCAGTGTCTGGGGTATCAGGAGGATTTTAGATGACACTGGAAAGACACGTTACTTAGCAGAAAGTTGGAATCACGCTTGGTCAACAAGTGTTTAGTAACCCCTTCCCAAATGCCAGTCACTGTACTAAGTTCTTGAGAAACAAAGAAATACTCAGCCCCATGAGCTCAAGAAACTCAGATTCTAATAAGGGCATGTCATGTAAATAAGTATGCATATCGAGAATGTGGATTACAGAAGTGGAAGGTTTCCCCAGATGGAAGGCACTAGAAGCTGAGGTGGGCTGGAGGGGCTAGGAAAGATCCTTCAGGAGTCTAGAATGTGGGACTTTAAGGAAGCCAGGAAGGGCAGAGGAAGAAAAGTACAGGCTTAGGGAATAGTAGTGTAAGTACACAGTCAGGAGATGGAGTCTCCTATGCCAGGAAGGCGGGGGGAGAAAGAGACAGAGACACACAGAGACACACAGAGACACAGACACAGAGACAGACAGAAGTAAAATAAGCAATGACTACAAAGGTTAGGAGGCAGCTTCGGAAGTGATTTTAATGGCAAAGAGGACCTGAGAGTCAATTCGGGAGGTGGTAGGAAGCCAGTGGAGTTTATTGTATAGGTAAGGATGATGACAAGGTCAAAGCTACACTTTAGGAAAATCACTTTAGCAGCTAAGGGGGGGGGAATCTAATTGAGTGGGGAGAGATTTGAGGCAGGGAGAACAAAGAAAAGGCTATCACAATAGCCTCAGAATCAGGCCATGAGAACCTCCATCAGCATGGAAGCTGAATGAATGAGTGGAGAGAAGCAGTTACATACGTGAGATTGTGCAAAGGAAAAGAACGATATTTGTCAATGAATGGGATATGTGAAGTAAGGGTGAGGAGTAGAGGATGACCCTGAAGCTCCATGGCTGGGAGGGTGGTAATGTTCTTGACCGAAACAGGCAACTTGAGAAGATGGTAGGGTATTGGGGGAATGACGAAAGTTCTATTTTGGACAAGTAGAGTTTGAGATGCCTATGGGACATCCAATTGAAGATGTCCAAAAGAGAGTTTGACAGGACTGAGACCAAGAGAGAGAAGCCACTGAGGGGGAACTTGTCCAGGGTAAACAGAAAGACCTACAGAAGGTAGAGCTCGGATCAATTCATTCTGCCACTTGGGTCCCCACCCAACTGGTTTCTAGTCCCAGGCCCTCAATGGAATCCATAGTTCCATTGTTCTCAGAGATAGTGTGTTCATTTAGCCCCTGTGGTTTTACTCCACCAGCCTGGTAACTTTCCAGATCAGAGAGTGAACTATCACCTGCTATGTTTTGTCCCCTTCTATTAGAAAGTAAGCTTATTGGAGGCAGCTAGGTGGTACAGTGGATAAAGCACCAGCCCTGGATTCAGGAGCACCTGAGTTCAAATCCGGCCTCAGACACTTGACACTTAACTAGCTGTGTGACCCTGGGCAAGTCACTTAACCCTCATTGCAACACAAAAGAAAAGAAAGGAAAAGAAAAGAAAGTAAGCTCATTGAGGGCAAGTGTTGGGTTTTTTTAAGTGAAATTTAGAACTCAAAGTATTCTTAGAGTTAATTGTGTCTAAACCTTTTTTTTTTTTTTTTAGAGATGAAGAAACTAAAATCTGGGAAGGGAGAGTAACTTGTCCTAGGTCACACAATCATGATTTGAACCAAGGTCTTTTGACTTCAGACCTCGTACCAATTTCATTCTATCATGTTGCCTTGAGGCATATCAAACCCAGGGGTTAGAAACTGTGTGTTTTAGGATTTCAGTAACATAGGAGTACTTTCAAGTCTTGACCCTACCCAGAAAGTCTCTGGCATCATCAGATCCTGGACTTAAGTGTTGTCCTGGGAACAGCTAGGTGTCACAGTGGATAAAGCACTGGCCCTGGATTCAGGAGGACCTGAGTTCAAATCTGACCTCAGACATTTGACGCTTACTAGCTTTATGACCCTGGACAAGTCACTTAGCCCTCATTGCCCTGCAAAAAATAAATAAATAAATAAATAAATAAATAAATAAATAAATAAATAAATAAATAAATAAATAAATAAATAAAAGGCTTTGAATTTAGTGGATTGAAAGACTATTTGAAGTATTTTTTGGGGCAGCTAGGTGGTACAGTGGATAAAGCACCAGCTCTGGATTCAGGAGGACCTGAGTTCAAATGTGGCCTGACACTTGACACTAGCTGTGTGACCCTGGGCAAGTTACTTAACCCTCATTGCCCTGAAAAAAAAAAAAGAGTTGTCCTATTTTAGGAGTGATAGAATGAAACTGTTGTCAAGAATCCTACTTATATTAGTCCAAGCTGTGGTGAATTCCATGGATAAACTCTACTGGGAAATGATGTTGACATGCATGGTTTCATTCCCAGTGATTTTCACTCGATATAATTATATGGCATCCTAAACAATTCAATGTAGAATACTCAGAGGAGCCATTGAGGAAAACCTCAGAGAGAACTAACATATATTTGTCTACAGATGAATGAGAGATATACAGGGGAGATAAATGGTCACCTTAGAGGGGAAAAGACTAGGAGTTGGGAGACCTGGAAAGACCTAGTGCAGACATCAGCTTGAGTTATATCTTGAAAGAAGCCAGGAATACTAAGTTGTGGACATGAAGAGTGAGAGCATTCCAGGCATGGGGGACAGCCTGTCCAAAGGTACCAACATAAGAAATGAAGTGCTATGTGTAGGGAGTAACAAATGGGCCAGAATATCTAGATTATAGATTACATGAAAGGAGTGATCTTTAAGAATATACAAAGGAAGATGGGAAAGGGTCTGGATGTTAAAAAATGCTCCTAAGGCTCCCTTCCCCAGTATACCTTGTTACCTCCCAGGTTAAGAACCTTGGCTAGTCAAAGCCTCTCCTTTTATATATAAAATAACTGAAGACAAGGGAAGTTAAACATTTGTCCACAGTCACAGAGGAAGTAAACACTGGAAGTGAGATTTTTATCCAAGTCCTTCAACCCCAGAGCCAATTTTCTTCCCATTGACCCAGGCTTCTTTCAGTACTTGGATTCAATTGTAAAGCATTTAAAATCAAAATCAATTACTGTATTAACATAACCTGCATTTTACCATCGAAGGGAATTCCTGCTTTCTAGGAAGACTGATCTGACTGACTTCTAAGACTTCTTCCCATGATGCCCCTTTATGCCTCCATTGTAGATAATTTTGTCTCAGAAGAAGAAACAAAGGTATTTTGTGATGGGCGAGCAGTGGTACCTACAATCAAATCTTTCTTGCCTCATCTTGGCACAAGAGATAACTCTTGCTCTTTGAAGTCTGTGCTTACAGAGACCAAGCCCTGGAGGGTCCTCCAGGGTTAAAGAGGCTTCGAGTGTCAGCCTGGGGACAGACCCTGCATGCTGCCTGAGGATCAGCCATTTGGAAGCAATCTTCACCTGGTTGCCCCGAGCTTGATGAATTTGGGGGCACAAAAAGTCTATGAGACCATTTATTAACTTACTGAGATACTGTGACCTGAATCCTAAATGAAGCCTCTTTCCATCCCTAAAGCTATTACTTCTCTCTTTTCTTGAAATCACTTTGTAAAAAGAAGGAAGGGCAGAAGGAAGCTCAAACAAGAAGGATGGCTGTGAAAGTTACATGTTGAAATTGTTATAGTCTTAAAAGCAAAAACAAGCCATGCACATTAGAGGTTCATTGTTCCATATACAGCCCCATTTTTCTATCTGACTTTGTATAAGGAAATGATTTGGAATTATGTAAATAAAGTTACCAGAATTGCTCATACCCTTTGACCCAAGATTCCTCTACCTTAAAGAGCCAATTGATAAGAAGAAAACTACCATGTACACAAAAATATGGAGATTGGGAGGGAACACATTAATGGTTGTTATTTGCATATTCTTTGTATTATTATCTATGTATAGTTGTATGTTCTGATTAGTTTTATTTTATAAGCATTTTATAGGCACCTAGATTTTGAGTGTAGGTTGAGTGCCTTATCTGTCTTGGTATCCTCAGTTTCTTGTGGGGTGCTCTGCACTCTGTGGATATTTGGCCAAAAGTTGGTGAGTTGAACTTAATTAGAATATAGTAAGTTTTCCTTTTATAGTTTTATGGAAGAAATATGGACTTTGCTTTGTTTAACCCCACAGGACAGAACTAAAAGTCATAGAAATTTAGGCTTGATTACAGGATATTTCTTAAAAATAATTAGAGCTCATGGAGCAGCAAGGTGGCACAGTGCATAGAGCACCGGCCCTGGATTCAGAAGGACCTGAGTTCAAATCCGGACTCAGACACTTGACACTTTCTAACTGTGTGACCACGGGCAAGTCACTTAACCCAAATTGCCATGCCCTCCCCCAAAATAATTAGAGCTTTTCAGCAGTATCAGACAATGAACTTTATTATGAGAGCATTGTTGAAGTGTAAAATGGATAATTTTGATTATCTTAAATGAAATTTTTCTTGTATGAATAAAACCTATGTAGCTAAGAATAGAAGGAATGCAGGAAAATGGGGAAAAAACCTTACATGGACAATTTCTCAGTTAGGATGTGATTGGGTTGGAATATTGATGTGCTATAGGAGATGATAAGCTGGTTAACTTAGAAAAACATGGAAAGACCTGGAATTGTGAAGAAAGATGCTACTACCTTTAAGAAAACAGATGATGAGTGCAAATAAGCATAGTACAGTCTTACATATATGTATGAGTGTGTATGTTTATATATGTGCATGTGTATAGATATCTATGAATATGTATATAGATCCACACTTGATCACAGCCTTCTTTAGAGTGGGGTTGGGAGGAGGAAAATAATAAAGGGAAAAGTACACAGCAGAGAACAAAAGAAAATCAACAAGGAAGCAAAGAAAAGCTGGGCAAAAAAAAAAAAAAAAAGCTGGGCAGATTTGAAAACAGTGTATGGAATTTATTATATAGGTTTTCTTGAAATGGAAATTAATTTATTGTTTTATATTGAATTATACTGCCGTGTACGTGGTAACTTTTTTTCTTTTCTCATTTTGTTTCTAAGTTTAAAACTTTAAAAATTTAAAAGAAAAAAAAGAATTAGAGCTACATAAATATGCTCCTGGCTGCTTCACAAAGTGGTGGGCTAGATCAGTGGTGTCGAATTCAAATAGACATGGGTCCCAATAATCCATACAGAAGGATCCCTGTGGGCTGCATATTAACTTACAATGTGATGTTATCTATATTTTATTGTATTTTTATTTGTTTTGTTGAATGTTTCCCAATTACATTTTAATCTGGTTCAGGCAGCACTCTGGAGCATTGGGGACGACATGTCACCAGGCACAGTGTTTGACACATTGTGGGCAGATGACTATTAGGGTTCCTTCCAACTCTAGAATTCTATGATTCTTTGTGGCTGTGGTATGGAAACTTCTAATCTTTGAGCCTCAGTTTCCTCATCTATAAAAAAGGTCTAAATATTTTTACTCCCTAACTTCCAAGGTGGTTGTGATAAAAGACACTTGGTAAACATTAAGACACCAAGTAAAATGATCTATTATTGTTATGATATCTCTTGAAATAGAAACATCCTGAGTTGTTGCAGATGAAGGTAAGGAATTCCTTTCTTTTATCTCATCTGATTTATCTGAATTCCTGACCCCTAACAATTGTTAGTTCTTTCCTTCACTAAATTACCTCATGGTTTGTTTTTATTTATATACATATGTGTAATATATCTGTACATATGTAGACATACCCAAATGTGTATATTGTCTTTCCCATAGAACAAAAGTTCCTTTAGGCTAAGACCTATTTAATTGTTCCTTGGCTGCACAGTGCCTAGCATTTAGTGGGCACTTTTTAAATGTCTATAAATTTATTGATCTGTGACTCACCAAACTGAATATCAACAAGTATAGCTTTATGTTTGCCTTCCCCTATTAAAATGTAAACTTGTTGAGGACAAGGAAAGCCTTGCTTTTCATACTTTTATGCCGAGGTCTTAGCCCAGTGTCTGGCAAAGAATAAAATGCTTAATGAATATTTTTCCCACTTGCTCACTCTCTCACTCATTCATTCATAGATTTATAGAAACTCTATCCATGCATATTTTATATCCAAAATTGTTACAAAGAAAATATGCGGACAGTGATTTCTTTTTTGAAATGGGGTTAAGCCCATGCTGACAACCCCAAGAGAAACAAGTCCCATGGAAAGGTCTGGGATTAATCAAATGGCAAGCAAAATCTGTGGAGGGAAGAAAAGGCTTCAGGGAGACTCCACACATGGCTATAAATCAAGAGATGGCCTACTGACAAGGAGGAAGGTCAGTTATCCATATCAGTTCTCAGGGACAGAGACTAGGTCAGCAGATTTACATTTAGGAGAAAAGGTTGATATCAGAGTACAGGAGGAATGTTTGCTGTTTAAGAAGGTGAACAGCTAATGCAATAGGGCTGATGACCTAAATGCTATTGGAGAAGTGAAAACAAACCAAAAAAAAAAAAAACACTGAAATAGCACTTCAATGATTTGTACCATTTTTAGTTGTGGACTTTTCTTTGAACCATTCAGATGAATTAAACTCAACTAAATTCAATTAAGTTCAATTCAATGACCGGTTAAAAGTTCTAATGCAGCAGATAGTATAGTCAGGCTCCCCAGGGCTCTCTAGATATAGATATTTGTGTGTTTGTGTGTGTGTGTGTGTGTGTTGGATAAATTAGATCATGTGTGCCCTAGAAGGTAGCTTTGCCTTTTGGCTTGGAGTCTATATTCTAGCAAAAATATGAGGTGAGGGAATAGGAGGGGAGATTACTCTGAGACAAGCTGAGAGACAATTCAATTGATGGAATATGGACAGGATCAGAAGGTGTCGATTCCAGAAGTTTCCATTTCCTTTCTTCTGTCCATAGACACATTTATAGTAACAGACTCTGTACCCAGAGGACTGTGGGCCTCATTCTAGGGCCTGAATCCAATTTGCAAAATACAAAATAGGCACACTGTAGAAACTTGACCTTATTGGGAAATGTCATGCCAAGTAGCTATGGATTAAACAAGTGCCTGCAACATCACAGTGGCTTATTGGTTTCATGATAGGGAAGCAGCACTGAAGAGGATCCCAGCCCTGCCAGCTATATAACTGTTATACCACCTTTCAACCCCTTCTCTTCACAAGGTATTGCCAATGATTGTATCATGGCTATAATCTTCACCGACTACATATGGCTGATTTTTTTCATCTTTTCTCTTGACACAGAGAAAGTTAGAAGATGTATTATTGCACATCAGCCATAGCCATATGAGTTACGGGCACCAAAAAGTCACAGTTTCTAAACCACCTCATTCAGGCTGTAGGGAGAAAAGCCTATTTGAGAGAAGCATATCTGAGTTCTACAAATTTTGGAGTAATTAAATTTTTTTGTGGAGCAATGAGGGTTAAGTGACTTGTCCAGGGTCATACAGCTAGTAAGTGTCAAATGTCTGATGCCAGTTTTGAACTCATGTCCTGCTGAATCCAGGGCTTGTGCTTTATCCAACTTTACCTATTGCCCCTGAGGAATTAATTTTTTTTTAACCAATTCAAGGGGTGGGGTGGTAAGAAGAAAGGCAATAAAACCATCTTAGTAGGTATATGTGATGTTTTTAGATATTGTTCTTTTTATCTTTTTTTGTGAGGCAGTTGGAGTTAAGTGACTTGCCCAAGGTCACACAGCTAGTAAGTGTCAAGAATCTGAGACCAAATTTGAACTCAGGCCCTCCTGAATCCAGGGACGGTGCTCTATCCACTATGCCACCTAGCTGCCCCAGATATTGTTCTTTGATGATGGATATTAATATTGTGAACTATGAAAATTCTAGACCTGGTGTGATTGAACCTCAGATGTTTCTAGTTTTTACTTGGGGAGAGTCAAGACAACTACATTCATAGTATATAATTGATAAGGCTCCATCATTTAAACCTCAAACTTGGAGTTGGTAGGTCCTGAAGGACAAACATATATCCCTGATTGTGACAATACATCTTGGAGAGGCTTTGCTGATGGAAAATTAACTGGTCCAAAATTGAATAAGAAGGTGACAGGCTGAATTATATTTTGGAATTTTAAGGTGCTTTTTCAGTGTTCACATGTTCTTCCCTGACAAAAAAGCCCATCTTTGCAATATTAATATTCTTCTGCTGATGCTATGAATCATAAAACACCTTGATCTTAGAAGAAGCAAAAGTGACAGGACCCAAGAGGCACCTGAAAGGCAATGGTAACATTTGTTGTTCAGCCACTTCACTAGTGTCTGGCTCTTCATGACCCTGTTTGGGGTTTTCTTGGCAAAGATACTGGAGTGGTTTGCCATTTCCTTCTCCAGGTCATTTTACTTTGGTTTTTTGTTTGTTTGTTTTTGTTTGTTTGTTTTGTGGGGCAATGGGGGTTAAGTGACTTGCCCAGGGTCACACAGCTAGTAAGTGTCAAGTGTCTGACCCCGGATTTGAACTCAGGTGCTCCTGAATCCAAGGCTGGTGCTTTATCCACTGTGCCACCCAGCCGCCCCCTCCAGGTCATTTTAAAGATGAGGCAAATAGGATTAAATGACTTGCCCAGGGTAACACAGCTAGGAAGTATCTGAGGCCAGATTTGAATTCAGAGAGAGGAGTCTTCCTGATTCTAGGCCCAGTATTCTATCCACTACACCACCTAGCTGCCCCATATTAATATTTGCAGTGGGTATTAGTAAGCTCCAACATATTCCCAACAATGAGTTTTACATAAGAAGATTAATAAAAGATATCATCAGTAGCATGTAAGACTGGAAAAGGAGGTGGGCAGATGACATAGGGAGAGCCGGAGAAAATGGATGGACTGCTCTAGTGTTGGACTGGCATACACAAAATATTAAAATGCCTAAAAGAAAGCCTTGAGAGCATTGGGTGGATAATCTGTGGAGATTTTATGGAAGGACACACCTAAGAAGTGCGCAGGATGAGAAAGCATGCATGGATTGTGATCTTCACTATAGAGATCAGCAATGTGATCCAAGATCTGTCAAAGTATTAGAGTGGCATAGATACCACAAATAAAAGAATATAAATCATCATATCAGAAAGATTATTACTCTAAGACTACCCAGTTAGTAAGTGATGGAGCCAGTAATTAATGCCTGGTCTTTGCCACCCCCACCCCCAAGTTCAGGGCTCTTCATACTTCACCAAACTCTCCCTCTTCCCTCAGAAGACTACCTAGTTTTCTTATTACTGAGATACCCTTGAATCGGACTGTGTACATTAAACCTGACCTTGATGGGAAGAGCAATGGTAAGTAAGGCAGCCCACTAAGAAGGAAGCATCTTATGGCAGCTGCCACACAACCGCTTCTCACGTCTTCCGGTTTGTCTAAATAGGCCTTGCTGCACACTCTCCAAGAAGAATGAAAAAGTATTCTTTGAAATGTGTAACAATATGAGAATGTTCAGAACCTAAAATATGTCATTATTCCAGGAAGACAGAAGCAATTTGGCAAACAGATCTCATGCTGGGGTGACCAATGAAAAAGCCCTTTCAACCATGAACATAACGGAAACAGATAACCAATCAAGATGCCCAGTAAGAAATAGATAAGGTTTGTCTAGCTTGTTGTGGACAATGCCGAGTAGAAAAACATATCCCAGGGAGCCCAACATGCTACCAGAGATGAACTGAATGGGCAGAAAGCCAGTCGTTTCAGCACTAGGCTAGTGGACAGCGTTCAGAAGGGGTTGAGCTATAGGATGGCTGGAGGCCAGATTTTTGGCTATTTTACTTGACTTACAATATCCAACCGCTTTCTTAGAATTCTAGCAGAGGATCAGAAGAGGCAACATGCCATAGAAGAAATATTTCAGGTTCTATGGTGCCTTAGAAAGATTGCTAAATTAGAAATTCAAATTGTTTCTGCCACTTCTTATGTGACCTTGGGCAAGTAACTTCACCTCACTGGGTCTCACTTTCCTCACTTGGATTAGTTGACCACTACCTTTCCAACTCTGTAATTATGTTCATGTTATCCTAACAGTGAAAAGTAGCATGGAGCAGTAGGTAGAGCAGTTGTCATAGAGTCAAACAACAACTTTAAAGTTTATTACCTGGCTGATAATGGGCAAGTCAAGTTACCAAACATCCTTGGGTCTCAGAGTCCCCATCTGTAAACTGAGAGAGTTGGACTAAATGGCTTCAGTGGCTTCTTACAGCTCTGGATTTAGGGACCTAACTGGAATAGACCTTTGAGACCCTCTGCAAATTTCTCATTTAATAAATGTTTGTTCTTTTGGTGGGGCAATGAGGGTTAAGTGACTTGCCCAGGGTCACACAGCTAGTAAGTATCAAGTGTCTGAGGCCAGATTTGAACTCAGGTCCTCCCGAATCCAGGGCTGGTGCTTTATTCACTGTGCCACATAGCTGCCCCACTCATTTAATATATGGGCAAGAGTGGTTAAATGACTTCCCCAAGGTCATGCCCTATGGTTAAGGATATAAGTATGCCAAAACCTGATGCTAAATCTAATTCTCCTTCAGCTCCTCTTAAGTTGCCTCTCAGTCATTTCACCTTTATGTACTTTAGCTTCCTCTTTTGTAAATTGAGGAGAGTTGTACTAAATGATCTCTAAAGTCCCTTCCTGCTGTGTCATTCCATAATTCTATATGATTCTATAAATACTTGTACTCCCTACCACACTGTGCTGTTATGAGGAAAGTGTTTTAAACTCTAAACTGCTATATAAATGTTAGCTCTTATACCATGTGCTCTTTACTTGAGAATACAAACCTGTGCATCTGGATGTGGGAGAAAACTAGAAGAATTTCACCTTTTTGAAGGTTGGAGTAGGACAGAGCCAGTTGGAAAACAATTCTACCTAGCTGAGAATTAGATGTTCCTTTGAAAATTACCCCACATATCACACATCTCTTTCAACATCATCTCCTTCTAACAAAATACATCAACGCTGCTCCAAAAGAAGTTGGAAAAGAGCCATTTACTTTAAACCCCATGCTTTGGTGGATTGTGCCATCTGAGTAACACAGGTCAGTGGTATTTATTTACAATAAAAGACAGTGTGGTATACGGGAAAGAACAATGACTGTGCAGTCAGGGGAAGACCTGAAGCAAATATAAGAAGGGGACACTACCTTGAATCAGTAGAATCCATTATGTGAGAAAATGAGGAATTTGTATAAAAGGAAGAAGTTTTCTCAGAATGAAAGGAGAGAAATTCTGAGTGTGTAGATTCTAGATGTTCGAACAAGTGTGACATTTCCAACACACCTTTGAGAAATAAAGGGAGGACTGAGCTGTGGCAGAGAAGGGAGATATTGATGAGATTAATTGGCTCTGTATGTGTCTTGAGGAAGACCAAGATTGAGGGAAGCCCAAGATAGAGTTGACTCTTTCCCCAACTTCCCTTCATTATGCTTATCTTCCAAAGACACTACTGTAAATTGTTTTGTTTCTCAGATATTCCCAGTAAACTGAATTTCACCTCATCTGTTAGAGGCCAGGAGTTAACCAAAGACAGATTCAAATGTAAAATTAGTCAGAGAGCTGTTAGGGAAGCTTCCTAACTGGACCCTAGATTGTGACTGATCTCAGAACTTTTCATGTAAAATAAAGCTTCTAAAGGTTAAGAAAAGGAAACCAATTGATTCATGAGAAAGATCATATTACTCTAAGGATTAAAAGGAGCTAAATTATTGTAACAGGGTGTTACATTTAATAGCTTTGTGACCTTGGGCAAGTCACTTAAACTCCCTGGTCTTCAGTTTCTTATTATATAATATGAGGGTGCTGGGCAAGATGGCCTGTGATGTCCCTTCTAGCACTAAATCTATGATCTTTTGTGCTTAATAAATGTTTTTTATTTGAATTTGATTAAAGAATGGAATCACCATGAAGACTGCAATGAAGACCTGTCTCCAGGATAATAAAAGTCCTGAGTATAGGTTTTCCAGTCTTCCACCTACTAGCTCTGTGGCCTGGAATGAAATGTTTAATGTCTTTGAATTTTAGTTTCCTCAGATATGAAATGTTCATAATAATACTTACCTTCCCTACTTTTAGGATCAAGGAAGGAAGTGGAGCCCAGTTTCAGAGTCTTTAGCTATTATTCTCCAACTCTAGAGAAGGGAAAACCACAGGAAAAGGAAAATATAGGCCATAACAAGAATTGTGCTGGAAAGAAAATATGGATGGGTTGTAATCTAGTCTGGTGGATATAACCAATAGGACCACGTTTCACGGAGATCATAAATAGCCCTTTGGGAAATCATACTGATAAACACTGGTCCCATACTTAATATCTCTGTCTCACCAGCACTAAACTGTAAAAAGTCTGAGAATCTTGTAGGAAGACTCATGACCCCACTGACTGCTGGGCATCTCCACTAGTATGTCCCATTGGTATCTGATATTCGACATGTCTAAAATTAAACCCATTATTATTCTCCTTCAATTTGCCTCTTATATTAACTTTCCTACTTCTGTTGAGGACATGACCTTCCTTTCAGGTTTTACATCATAATAATTATATTCAAGTCTTCACTTTCATCTCACATAGCCATCTGGTTACCGTATATTGCAGATTTTTGTTGTTCAGCCATTTCAGTCATGACCAACTCTTTGTGACCCTCTTTGGGAATTTCTTGGCAAAGGTATTGAAGTGGTTTGCCATTTTCTTCTCCAGCTTATTTTACAGATGAAGAAACCAAGACAAACAGGGTTGTGATTTGCCCAGGGTCACACAGCTAGGAAATGTCTGAGGCTAGATTTAGGTAGATTTAGACTCAGGTAGAGGAGTCTCTCTGACATTCCAACACATTATCCACAGTGCCACCTCAGTGCTATAGATTTTGACCTCTGAAATATATCCCACTTATGTCCCTGTCTCTCCCTTCACAACACAACCACACTAGTTCAGGTCTTCATGACCTCCCAGGTGATAAATAGGCTTCCCCCTATATCCAGCCTTTCCTCCTCTACACAGCTGACAAATTGATATGGAGGGGGATGGGCAATGAGGGTTAAGTGACTTGCCCAGAGTCACACAGCTAAGTAGGTGTCAAGTGTCTGGAGCCGCATTTGAACTCAGGTCCTGAATTCAGGACCAGTGCTTTTTATACTGCACCACCTAGCTGGCACTAAATTTATATTCTTAAAACATATATATGACCATACCAGTCTGCTACTCAAGATGCTTTTTGTCTCTAGGATAAAATACAAATGCCTCTCCTCGACATGTAAAGCCTTCCACAATCTGATTTCTGTCTGTTTTAGAAGCTGATTGCGGGGCAGCTAGGTGGCGCAGTGGATAGAGCACCAGCCCTGGATTCAGAAGGAACTGAGTTCAAATCCACCCTCAGACACTTGACACTTACCAGCTGTGTGACCCTGGGCAAGTCACTTAACCCCCATTGCCCCATAAAAAAAAAAAGAAAAAAAAAGAAGCTGATTGCATATCATTCCTCTTCCTGAATTCTGCATTCCAAACCCTCTGATTCATGCATAAGAATTTTCCTGGATTTCAAAGGGATGGTACAGGTTCTACTATCTCACTTTTCTGCTTAAAATCCAACCATGGTTCCCCATTACCTAAGGAATCAAGAAAGGGAAACATGATGGAGTGGGAAGAATTTTGGCTTTTGAGTCTAAGGAAGTGGGTTCCAATCTGACTGCTGATATTTACTAGCTCTGTCACCCTGGGCAAGGCACTTCACCTTTGTGAGCTTCAGTTTCCTCATTTAGAAAATGAGGAGTTGAAGTGGATGGCCTCTGAGGTCCCCTCCAGTTCTACGTCTGTGTACTTATGAATAAAAATGGAGCCTCTTCATTTAGCCATTAATGATCCTCTTTGTTATGATCTCACCCATTTTCTCTAGTATCATTTCATGGTACTACCCTTCTTGCATTCTCTGCATGAACTCAACTGGATTTTCCAGCATAATCTTACTCTATTTCAGCTTTACATCTTTTATATACCATCCCTCATATGTAAAATGGGCAAATCCTACCCTCATCTCCACCTATTAACACAGGCAAAAGCTTCCTTCTCATCCTTTAAGGATCACCTCCAATGAAATCTTCTCTATGAAGCTTTCCCCAAATGCCTCCCTGAATTGATCCTTCCTGTCTTATCCCTCTCAGACTTCTCTGTTGAATCTCCTCTACATCCTTAGTAGCTTTCTAATATGTATTATGATTGTATGTGGGTACAATCCATCTTTCCTACTATATCATTATCTTTATGCTATGATGTTATTGCAGTGGACCTGAGTCTGTGAGACTGGCAGGCTTTCGTCCAAGTGCCAACATCTCCCAGAAGAATTTGGGGCAGAAAGGTGATTTCTAAGGGGCCTCTCTGGAAAAGAGGCATACACCACTGGTATTTGGACTTCAAAGGTGAAGGTTGGAGAGATTGAGAGGTAAAGGCAGAGAAAGAGAAAGGTTACTGCTGTGGAGATCATTTTCATGATTTGGGAAAGGGGAAATGAGCCCTGAATTGTCTAGTTGATGCAGTTCAAGGGGAAAAAGTATCCAAGTCCCAGACACAGGTTACATTCTAGAATTCAATTTCTAACACCCAATACAGGTGCTTAAAATTAAGCAGAAAGGTTCAATCTCAATTTGGCCTTGCTCCTACATCATGGCAGGGAGATGGGATCATATGTAAGGACATTAGATGAGAGATTTAGAAACTGAAAAATCTTAGAGATCATAAAATAAGAGGATTATAGATTTAGAGTTACAAGGGAATTTAGAATCCATTGAGTTGAACCCCCTTATTTTATATGTGGGTAAATTGAGTCCCTAAGAGATTAATTGACTTGTTCAGGCCACAAAGGTAATACGTGTCAAAAGACAGGATTCATACCCATGTCCTCAGTGGTCTTTTACTATACTATGTTGTCTTTTCTTTCTTTCTTTGTGCTTCCTAGACTCCTAACCTTGTGTCCATTTATTTTTCCCTTGACTCCCTTCTGACTTTGAGTATCTTTGTCTCTAAAAATCCTGCCTTCTTAATTATTAATTTCTTTGACTTAATTACATTTTTACAGCCTCTTTTTTGCATTACTTCTTTTCACCTTCTTCACAGAAGGTGAGCAGTTTCCAGAAAGTGTTATTTATGTGTGTGTCTATTCAAAGACCACAAAGTATTGTGGGTGGGAATGGGGAAACTCTTGAAAAGGTTTCCTCTAACACTGTCAGTGTCACCTGACATTAATCCTGTTGTGCTTTAAAGTCATGGTATATTTGAAAGGGAGGAGCTCTGATTTCTGAATCAGAGGACTGAGGTGGGAATCATATCTCTGTTACTCCCTATGAGAATGTGGACTCATCATCACCCCTCTCTGATCTTCTATTTCCTCCTCTGTTAAATGAAATCTTTGGAGGTTCCTTTGAACTTCAAATCTGATTATCTGGTATGATCACAAGATAGAATTGTATGTTTCTATGATGCAGTAGTGGTGATATCCCATAATTCTTTGCCCGTGACCCTCTATCTCTATTATAACACAGGCTGCATGATTGACACTCAATGAATATTGTTTGATTAAGATATTGATACTCTGTCTCAGTCCCTGAAAATATAGTTCTAATTATATCCCTGTTCTGATGAAAAATCTTGGATTCTGCATTTTCTATTAAAAAAGCCCAAACTTACCAGCCTGTTACATGAGCCTACCCTATCCTAGTCCTACCCCAAGGGGAACAAGGATCTGGCTCACATCTATAAAAAAGATCGGGTCATGCGCAGATTTAGAGCTGGATGGAACATCACAGGTAATCTAGTCTATCTCTCCCCTCAGCCATTTTAGTTGACATATTTCTTTTTTCTTTTTCTTTTTCTTTTTTTTTTTTTTTGCAAGTCAATGAGGGGTTAAGTGACTTGCCCAGGGCCACACAGCTAGTAAGTGTCAAGTGTCTGAAGCCTGATTTGAACTCATATACTTCTGAATTCAGGCCCAGTGCTTTATCCACTGCAACACCGAGCTGCCCCAGCCATTTTACAGTTGAAGAAACTGAGGCCCAGAGAGAGAGGAAGTAACTTTGCCAAAGGCCACACACCTAATTGATGGCACAGCTGGGATTCCAACCCAAGCTGTCTGACTCCCAGGCCAGCTCCCTTCTCACTACACCATGACAGATGATGAAAAAAGCAAGCTGTGCATGCACAGCTGATGTACGCCTATTCCCTGTGTACACCCACCCACAACCTCATTTTATAAATACCCATCTACAACAACTCCAGGGCAGTACAATAATAACCCTAAACATGCCACCCCACCCCACTGTTGCATATGAGCTAACGCTGGAGAAAGGTGTAATTTGTTTTTATTGACTTTGTCAGGCTAGTGTTAGAGCACGCTGTGTGTCTTACAGCCCTAGCATACCAACGCTGGATTCGGGGTGGTTATAAGGCTTCTCGTCCCTTTCTTCGATCATTTATAACCTGCTCGGTCCATCACTTACTCCAGCTGACATTTCTTGAGCTCAGTCTCCAGCCAGGAGCTCATTGTTGTGGATGGTTTCATAACAAATCCATCTAGGCATTCCCTGGGTACTCAGCAACGGGGGGTTAGGTACCACAGTTTTTATGGGTTATTTAAAATAAATATCTTTTGACTTAATTTCCTCGGGGAGGGAAGGAAATAGATCTGCCATAAATACACTTGGTGCTTGCTTTCTAAGTGCTGGATAAGAATCATTCATACCCTATTAAAAATAAAAAGCAGCAAGCACCTGCTATGGACAGGACAATGTACTAGATGCTAGGACCAAATGAGACAACTTCTGTGCAGAGCTTTGCCAACATTCAAGTGCTATATAAATGCTATTGTTGGTGGTGGTGTTGCTGTTGCTGCTGCTTCTGCTACTATTATTTTTAGGTGCTACAAATACCTAGATGTCCAAATGGATGTGGGATTTTATCACCGTGGGCATGCCTCATGTCTGTATATGACCTATCTATTTCCTCACAAATAACTGACCACAGGGCAGCTAGGTGGCAAAGTGAATAGAACACTTGGCCTGGAGTCAGGAGGACCTTCGTTCAAATCCAGCCTCAGGCACTAGACACTTACTATCTGTGTCACCCTGAGCAAGTCACTTAACCTTAGTTGCCTCATAAAAAAAATACAATGAAATAACCAACCACAGGAGACTACCCAGTGTACCACGGTCTTCCATTATTTTCCCATAACATATCAAAGATGGCAGTTAGTACTTGACTTTAGCACACACAAATCCATCTTTTTGGTTCATACATTCCTTTGGTTTGTCTTTTAGTAACAGCAAATCTCCCACCTTTCCCCTGGATTGTGCGGCACAGTGGAAGGAACAGTGCATCTGGATCCAAAGGCCTAGATTCAAATTCTGCCTCTTCTGCTTACTCCCCTTGTGACCTTGAAAAAGTCACTTCTACTCCCTCAGTCTCAGTTTCCTCATCTGTAAAATGATCTTGGAAGCCATGTTTCCTTCTAGCTCTAGCTCTATGTTTCTGTATAATCACTACTTCCCTGAGTCTCGGTTTCCTCATCTGTAAAATGAAGACAGTGGGCTTTATAGTCCCAGC
The DNA here is from genome assembly GCF_019393635.1 of Dromiciops gliroides. Classification (NCBI taxonomy): domain Eukaryota; kingdom Metazoa; phylum Chordata; class Mammalia; order Microbiotheria; family Microbiotheriidae; genus Dromiciops; species Dromiciops gliroides. The sequence continues at coordinate 285,997,262 of NC_057865.1, read as the reverse complement.
TAGTCCTACATCCTTGATCTAATCACCTGTTTTATGCAACATTCTGTCAGTATCATCTATCATGATGATAGGAAACCAGGATGGTACTGAGACAAGAAAGATCCCTTCCTCCAAAGAAGTGAACATTAACATACTGCAGAGGGTAGTGGACAGGTGCTTGATGGGTGTGAACAGCCTGCAACATAAAAACAATTGAGAATCCTGAAGAATAACAGAAGGAAAAGACATTATCAAGAAAATATATGAGAGGGGGCAGCTAGGTGGCACAATGGATAGAACACCGGCCCTGGATTCAGGAGGACCTGAGTTCAAATCCAGCCCCAGACACTTAACATTTACTAGCTGTGTGACTCTGGACAAGTCACTTAACTCCAATTGCCTCACCAAAAACCAAAATCAAAACAAAACAAAACAACAAAAAAGAATTACATGGAGTATTGATTGATAGCTGCTTGACTTTGGGAAAGTCATATAGCCTACTTGGGCCTAAGGAACTAAATCTTTAAGATGAAGAAAATAATAATGCACTGCTCACCTCCTGGGCTGGTGAGGGTTACCTTTCTTTGGAAACTCTGTTATCCAGATAAATTGGACTACTAGTTCTTCCCAGAACTGTATTCTCCATCTCCCACCTTCACACTTGTAGACAAGGTCTATTCAATACCTATGATAAGGAGCAGCTAGGTGACTCAGTGGATAAAGCACTCGCCCTGGATTCAGGAGTACCTGAGTTCAAATCCGGCCTCAGACACTTGACACGTACTAGCTGTGTGACCCTGGGCAAGTCACTTAACCCCCATTGCCCTGCAAAAACAAACAAACAAACAAACAATACCTATGATACACTTCCTTCTCATCTCCTCTTCTTAGAATCTTCCTGACAGCTTAAAATAATACCCCTTATGTGCCACCTCCTCCACGAAGCCCTCCTTGATCTTTTCCCTCATTTATTAGTTCTTTCTCCTTCCTTAATTTACCCTGTGCTCCATTTTATTTGTGTATTTCAGAATGTAAGATCTTGGAGGACTGGGGACACTTTGTTTTTGTCTTTTTATCAACAGCCCTGATCCCACTGTTTTGCATTCAGCAGGGGCTTAACATTAATTAATATTTAGTGAATTGTTGGGTTGAATTGAAATGTATTTAAAGTGTTTCATAGGTCTAGGAACTCGAATCAATGAGTATAATGACTACTCCATCTCTTTAGAGGACTGACCAAGAAGTATATCTTCAATTCTCCCAGAGAGGTAGTTGGCTGTAGAGGTGGAATCAAGTAGATGGTGTCAGATATGGTCACTCTGTTGATTAGTTTTCCTTAGCCTTGCTGCTAGTGGGAGGGGTCAAAAGTATCAACAAAGAAAAAAAAATACATGGAAATAAAGATAGGGCCTTAGAGACAGAAAGCACTAGTTAATCGTAAGGTGGTATTATTATGATACTTCAGGGCTCCCAACTCCCAATAATCCAGAACTCTTTTCTATACTACAATGTTAGGAACTCCATAGATGTATTCATTGATAGGATCCAAGGTATGCCCCAATACCCAGAAAATAGACATAGGGAAACCAACAGGAAGTCAGTGCTGCCCCTTCCCTGTACTGATCAGGATCAGAGAGAATATGTGATTTGCTTAGTGTCAAACAACATATTTATGCAAGAATTGGCAGTGGAACACATTTTTCTTGGTCTTTTTTACTTCCCCTTCCCCTAAGCCAAAAAGTGATAGTCCTGGGATGATGGAATCTTAAAATGTGGTACTGAAAAGAATTTTAGAGATCTTTTAGTTCTTGGGTATATTGTAAAATACTTAACAATTTGTTCTCTAGGAAAAGAAATGTGCCCACTATACATTTTAAAGTTTTATATGTGTTAGTGACTTTATCACTTTCTTAAGTCTAAGCAATAGACACAAATCAACACAATAATAAATCAAGCCCTGATTTGTAGCATTCACTGATTTCTGAGGTGTAAATGCTTGCACTGAAAATTTAACCATCAGATCTCTCTAGCTGGGTTGCATTGGCTCTAGCACACTTCTGTCTAGTACTGTAGTCCCATAAGAGAAAACTGACATGCAGAGAGTTTAGATGATATACCCCAGGTTGCTTATGCCCATCTACTGAAAAAACAAACAATCTCTGATTCCAAGGAGTCACATCTCAGATACCTTACATATTGTTGGTGCTACACAAGATAAAAGTAGAGCCAGTTTCCTGGCCCAAAATACAGTGTCCTTTCCACCATACCATGATCATGGCCTCAAGACATTGCATGTCCCATCATCTCTCCCTACCCCCAGTCAGCTGATCTTTAGTATATGGGACCCAAATAGCATGGAAGAAAGGAAAGAGAATCACCATGATACAGTGGCAAATGTGTTGGACTAAAGACATGAGATCAAATCCTAGTTCTGCATCTCATTGCCTGTGAGAACTTAGGCAAGGGAATTCACATCTCACAGTTTCTATATCTGTTTAATGAGGGGGTTCAACTACATGACATGTAAATTTCCTTCTAGTTCTAAATCTAGGATCCTATGATGTCCTATCACTCCTCTGGGCCTCAGTTTCTTCTTCTTACTAGCTTTCACTTAGTGGCTATGTGACCCTGAGAAATTCACTAAACTTCTGCCTACCTCAGTTTCTTCATCCATAAAATTTGAATAATAATAATAATAATAATAATATCTACCTCTCAGAGTTGTTACAAGGACTAGATATCTGTATTAATATTATGTATTAATATCTAGAACATAATAATTATAGATTAATTACAGATAAATAGCTTTAAAGTACTTTGCAAACATTAAAGCTTTATGTACATTCTAGCTATGGCAGCTAGGTGGCACCACAGTGTATATAGCATGCTGGGACTGGAGTCAGGAAGATATCTTCCTGAGTTCAAATCCGACCTCAGACACTTATTAGCTGTGTGACCTTGGCCACGTCACTTAACCCTGTTTGCTGGAGTTTCCTCATTTGTAAAATGAACTTGAGAAGGAAATGGCAAAGCACTCCAGCATCTTTGTTAAGAAAACCTCAAATGGGGTCATGAAGAAACAGACATGAATGAAAATGACTGAAGAACAGCAAGCATGACAGCTATTACTGTTGTTGTTGTTGTTGCTGGTGCTGCTGATATTCTTTTTGTTAGACAACATCTCAGATCTCATCCATGTCTAAATCTATGATTCTATGGAGTCATTTCTCCCCTCTGGGCCTCAGTTTCTTCTTCTGTAAAATGAGGGGGTTGGACAAGATGCCCTCTAAAGTCTGTTCTAGCCTTGATCCACCTTGCAGCAGATCTATAGGCTAAAAGGGATCTCATGTAGTGTGACTCCCACTACCCATCAGACATGTGGTCCTAGAGTGTCTAGGATGGAGAAGCAAGAAACACGTATTTACATCTGCATATACAAGCAAATCCAGACTTTGAGTATATGCTTGGCCCATGCTTTTGATCAGATACATAAAGAATATTTTTTAGACCTTGTCAAAACCATCATTTGCCTTTCTACTGTTTATGCAGCAGTAAAATCCCTTACTTCTTTTTCTGTCCAAGATTGATGGAGAATCTTAAAACCCCTTTGACAGAACCAGGCCTTTTAGACAGCCACCAGTAGCTGGAGAGCCATAACTGAAGTGAGTAACCCCTGACCCTCTGCTATTGCTTGTTCCTTAAGTCAAGGGACCCAGAGAGATGGACAGAGACATCTCCGACAGTAATGGGTTATAATTGAGTTCTCATCTTTTTTTTAACTGCCTAGATGCGATTGCCTGTGAAAATTGCTTGGGTTTTTTATGCTCTTTGTTAGGGTCTGTCAAGCCCCATTTGAAATAATGAGGGCCTTTCATTGGTTCGCTTCTCCTCGATGTGGGAAGAGTCACAAGGAAAACTTTCTGGGGAAGAGTGAAAAACTGTCATGTGTGGCAAAGAGTAGGCAGCAGGGGGATCTGGCCTCATAAACCTGCCAGTTGTTGACCCCAAACTGTGATAGAGGACAAATGGAGTCAAGATTATAAACTATAGGCCCTCTCTTCTGATCATTGGTAGATCCCAGGAGAGCCACTAGGTGGGAACTGCTGCATATCCAGGGATAGAGGAAGAAACAAAGTGTTAGAAAACCTTCAGAACTTGCTTACCCAACCCCAACCCTCTTATCCTGCCCAGAGGGAAGTGATTCTATGGGAGGGGAGGCTGAGTATCTTTTCCATTAAATCCAAAGTACATTTATTAAACATTTACAATGGGACACGTTCACATAGGATTGTATATCTTGCCTCTCTAGGGTAGAGCCAGTTTCCATTTTGTATCTGCATAGCATATATAATATTATATGTATTATATATATACATGCATGCATATATACACAATATAGTGTTTTTATCAATGAATGTTGATTGGTTGCTTTTCAGAAACTGTGCTGGGTATTTTGGATCCAATGACCCTGCCTTTGAGGAAGTTACATCCCATTACTTTATTCTGATGACCGTAACTATAAGGTTTTCAAAGAGCTTCACTAATGTTGTCTCATTTGATCCTCACAATACTTGGTGCTCTTAGCCCCATTTTACAGATGAGGAAACAGAGGCTGACAGAGGCTATGTAAGTCACTTCCCCAGAGTCACTAAGCTGGTAAATGTCTGAGGCCAGATTTAAATTCTGGTCTTCATTACTCAAAGTCCAGTTCTTGATTTCATTCCCTAGACTCACTTATACTAGGGTTCAGTTAAGTAGTTAAGAAAAGATCACATATATACATATACATATATATGTATATATATATATATATATATATAATTTTATTTTTTGCAGGGCAATAAGGGTTAACAGCTAGTAAATGTGCCAAGTGTCTGAGGTGAGATTTGAACTCAGGTCCTCCTGAATCCAGGGCTGGTGCTTTAATCCACTGCACCAATTAGCTGCCCCAGAAAGATCATATTTTCAAGGAAAGAAGAACTCACAGAACCATCTTTAATCTATTGGAAATGATTGAATGATATGGCCTCTGTACCTAGCTGGATGTTAGGCACTATGGGAGAAATGACATGGTTCAGGGAAAAAAGAAGGGTTAGGCATGGAGCTTAAATCCCACTTAATAAGTGAGTGACCTTGAACAAGTATCTGGATTCTCCTAGCCTTGGGCTGATTTAGAGTCCATCCAGATCTGATCTTTACAACTTTTGTGACTTTGGACAAATTACATCATCTTTCTGAGTCCCCATTACTTCACATGCCAAATGAGACAGTTAGATTTTAAAGCCTTCAAGGTCCCTTGCCTCTCTTGATATGTGATTCTTTGATCCCAAGATGGGTTGAAGAACAATTTGAGTATTTAGTTTGGAGAAGAAAAGGCTCAAGGGGAACTTGATAATGGTCTCCTGGTATTTGAATGGTCATCATGTGAAAGAGGCTTTAGATGTTTTCTGCTTGTCTCAGGGAACAGCATGAAGAATTACACATCGAAATTTCAGGATCAGTTTCAGCTTGATATAGAATATTTCTTAACATTTAAATCTCTCCTACTGGCAATAGAACTGCCTCAGCTCCAAGGTAGTGAGTTACCCACCATGTTGTTGTCAAGCAAAGTCTAAATGAGCACTTGTTTGGTTTGTAGTGGGCATACTTTTTATTTTTTTTTGTATGGATTGGAATAAATGTCCACTAAGGTCCCTTCCTACTTTAAAATTTGAGCCTCATGTTAAATAATGCACTTGTCCTCTCTTAAAGTTCTGGGTCACCAAACAGATGATTTATGGGGGATATGTTCCTCCACACTACAGTTTTTCACTCATCCCCTATTGTGTGTGGGGGAGACATGAAATTTTCTTGGTGGTTTCCCCTTGAAGGTGAGGCAAGCCAATTAAATCTCCTTCTTATTCCAAATGGGTTTGACATCGATAAATAACCTCTGAGGCCCTTTAGAGAAATCACTTAATGTCTTTGTCTGCATCTTTCAGAATCTTTCTCTTCATTCAAAGTTCAGAACAGGTACTGCTTCCTCCATATGAAAGAATTCTCTTTCTCCTTATATTTTCTTTGGTCATTGTTTCTGGAACTCCCCTTTCCCCCACCTCCATAATTTATACCTTCCAGTGTGATATCAGGCCATCTTTCCTCCCCCAATGGAATGTATATTCCTTGAGAGCAGGGGCTATATTTTTTAAAATCTTCAGCACTTAGCACAGTGTTTTGTCTATTGGAGGTGTTTTATAAATATGTTGAATTGGATTGAAATTATTTTCAAATCCTGTGTAATGATTTGTACAACTTACTTCACAAAATTGTTAAGGAAACACTTTTTAATATCAAAGGATTACAGAAATGTTGATTATTTTTTGTTTGTTTTTGTTTTTCGATGGGGCAATAAGGGTTAAGTGACTTGCCCAGGGTCACACAGCAACTAAATGTCAAGTGTCTGGGGCCAGATTTGAATTCAGGTCCTTCGGAATCCAGGGCCAGTGCTTTATACATTGTGCCACCTAGCTGCCCCAATGTGAATTGTTTTTACTAAAATGCAAGAGTATTAGACACAGTCCCTGACCTAAGGGAACTAAGATTATAGTTGAGGAAACAAAGTGTTATCAATTTTATAATCCTCCTCCACCTCATTGTTGGTATTTATAACATTCTTTAAGTTTCACACAGTACTTTATAAATAATATCTCAATTTATCTTTGCAACAACCCAGGAAGGTAAGTGATACTATTTTTACATATGAGGAAACTGAGGCAGACAGAAGTTAAATGCCTTACCCAGAGTCAATCAACTAGTAAGTATCTGAGGCCAGATTTGAACTCAGGTCTCCCTCACTCCAGGTACAACACTCCATCTACTATAACACTAGCAGCCTCATCAACTAGAATTAACTAAAAGAATGATGCCTTATTCTTATCAACTAGAATTAATGAGTTGCTTGCTATATGTAGGGTACTTTGCTAAAGGATATGAATTCAAAAGGGTATCAGAGATTCATAGTTTCAAAAATTGTAAGGGACTTTGGGAACCATATAGGGCATGTCTTTCCTGAGCAGGAATTCCATCTGCAGTACCCTAATAAGTCATTACTGGCTTTGGAGTCAAAGATCTGGAATTAAGGATAGCATTAGACACTTCATCAGAAGATGGGTTCATCATGTGGCAAGGGCTGGATAGCCAAAGGGCTCCATTGATACCTTCATAATATCAAGAGAAAGGGAGGAAGCTTTCTTAGCAAGTTGGTCCCCTGGTGTTAAGAACTTATATGAGGATCTGGAAAAGGGTGGCCCAGGATGGGCAAAAAAGATAGGCTACAATTTGCTTCAGTGGAGGGAATAACTGAATCAATGAGATCCCAGAATCATCTGGGTATTTGAGGTTGCTAATCTTTGATCAAGATTTTGGCTAGACATAGCATATCTGGAATTAACTACAGCTTTTGACATCTCTCATACTGCTTGTTCAGAAAGGATAGTAAGGCATACATTAAAAATGAAAACATTTGGCTGGATTGGAAACTGGTTGGTTGAACACATCTATGTTACCAAATAATGAGTTACAAAAAGCAAATGGGGAGCCAAGATGGCAGATTAAGGACAGCCACCCACCTGAACCTTCCTAACAATTCCCTTCAAAAAACTTTAAATTAATGGCTCAAATCAAATGTTGGTGTGGGAGAGCCAACAAAAGGATAAGGTGAGACATTTTTCCAGTCTAAGGAAACTAAAAGGGTCATCAGGAAGAAGACTTTTGTACCATGTAGAGGCCTGTCTGGAGCTCACACACTTGGCTATCAGGAGCAGCAACAACAACAGCACCAGCAGCTGCAGCTTCAGGAGTTCTCAGCCCAGAGAAGCGATTGGACAACCAGTCAGAAAGAGATAACAGTGCACCGTTTACTGGCACTGGGTGCAGCTGGCACTTATTGGCAACTTTATTGCCCAGATGCAGTTCTGGGTCACAGTTCCAGGGCAGAGAGGAGTTCTGGTGGCTGGTCACAATAGTTCAAGGACCCTGGTCGCAGTACCAAAGCAAAGAGGATTGCTAGTGCTTATGGCTTCAGGGCACCAGGTGACTTCCTAGGTAAAGACCAGAGTGTAGACCAGAAGAGCAGTGACTATACCTTTTCCAGGATCATGTCACCTTGGAAGCACCAAAAACTTGAAGACCCCCAGAACCAGCTCTGAAAAGAGTAGCACAAAAAGGCCTGAATCTTGGTACAGTGCCTCCTCCCACCTAGGTGAGCAGAGCCCAGTTTGAATATAATGTTCAAAGTAAAAATAAAAGCTGGAAATATGAGTAAACTTCTACCACAATAAAAAAGGATTTGCCCATAGAAAGCTACTACAGTAGCAGGGGAGACCAAGACATAAACTCAGGAGATGACAGTGTGAAAAGAGGTACAGATAAAGCTTCAATGAAAAATACTTAGGTCCAAACCCACTAAGAATTCTTGAAAGGCTTAAAGAAAGAGATGAGTAGTACAGTAAAAATTGGGGAAAGAGATCAGAATTATATAAGAACATCATGAAATGGTAACGTACAACTAGTTAAAGGAGGCACAAAAATCCACTGAAGAGAACTTAAAAAGCACAATTGGTCAAATGGAAAAGGAGGTACAGAAGCTCACTGCAGAAAATAATTCCTTGAAAATTAGAATTGGGCAAGTAGAGGCTAATGACTCCATGAGACAACAAGAAATAGTTAAGCAAAATCAAAAGAATCAGACAGTAAATGGAGGCTTGATGTCAAAAAGAAAAAAAAAACCTCCCAATTAGAGCAGTCCATAAATGGAATGGGCTGCCTGGGGAGACAGTGAGTTTCTATTCTTTGGAGGTCTTCAAGCAGGGATGGATAACCACTGGTCAAGTGTACTATAGTGGGGTTTATTATTGGCTAAGATCCCTTCCATCTTGGAAGTTCTATCATTCTCTGATTCTGAATTTGAAACCCTCTCCCTCTCCACCCCTTCCTGTTTTGGGCTCATTTCAAAACATTTGATTGATTCTCACTATCAGAGTGAATTTCTAATGTATGATCTTTGGGTCACTGGAGGCCACTGGGGTCCTCTCAGCAGTCTACAGAATTGGACTTGGAGTATTAAGATTTTTACCATGACAGTATCTATACTTTTGTTTCTAGTATGCATTAATTATTCATTTAGGATATTTTCCACTGACATCTCAAGAAAAAAAAATCTATTTTCTCACTCTCTGTAGTCTCCCTCCCTCCCTCCCTTCCTTCCTTCCACTGTAGACTCTTTTGTGAGTTTAGTGATGTCTATGGATTCCTTCTCAGAATAACTGTTTTAAATGAAGATCCCTCATCCTTTGTGTTCCCCATTGATTATCAGCCAGCCAGACCTAATTAGCTTTTAGAAAGAGGTATTTAAAAGGCAATCAGTTGTTATAGAAACACTTCATCAAACCAGGGATATAATCCCTCCTTGACTACAAAAAGTCCTTGGGGAGAGTGAGATCAAACTTAGTGAGCTCATGTCACCAAAGGCTATTCTCACAGCTTGTAATTAATGGGCATCTTTTTCTCAATGGAATCCTCATGTAATTCCCTTGAGATGTCACTCCAATGGGCTCTGAGGATTTGTTTTGTAGAATCCACAACTATACTTCTCTATGTTCCAAAGAGGCCTGTTCCCCAATATTGCCTTTTTTGTTGTTGTATCTGTTTGGTCATCCATTATCTCCTGCACAAATGCATTGTTTATTGTTGGTACAGTCACTTTGATGATATTGTCAAGGTGGGGGGAAGGGGAGGAAAGATATGGCATTACCTGTGCGCTCACTCTCCCTGTTTCCCAGTTCTTACTACACACTGAAAGATCTGCCTCCTCAGGGCATTTCTGAACTTAGTCTGCCTAAATACCTTCTCTACCATACACAGGCCCATCAGGACATCCAGTTCTTCCAACAAGTATTGAAACATTTCCTGTGTGCCATCATGTGACTTCAGCTATGGGTTCAAAAGCTCTTTACTCCTTAAAAACCAAGAACAGATTTATTCAAAGGTATTTTAGACCTTTGATTGATGGATTGAATAGAGATATCTAGGCCTTCTGTAAGTATATTCATTGAGGTGGGAAGTAAGTGGAAGATCCTTCAAGTGTAGAATCTGGCTGCTAATTCTTCATCTGGACCCAATGGTTAGAATGTTTCTGGGTACTCAGGAGTCCCATCTATATCAGAAATTTATCTGTTTTAAGTTCCTACAATAACAAAGAAGTGACTTATTAGAATGCTTTTCAACTTGTACATTCATCATCAGACCTTAAGGGTCCTATGGCAGAGCTACTTTGTTGACTGATCCTCTAGTCTCAGTCCCAAGCATTTCAACAAGGGCAAGCTTGCTGAAATCTCCATGTTGACCCCTTTCTTCTTTGCTAACTAACCAACTTACTAACTAACTAAACTCTTTCTCTCCTCCTCTCTCCCCCTTATATCAAGTAATCCCTTAAGAAATACTTATTAAGTCACTTCCCTTGCCTTCCTTCCCCTTGCCTTCCTCTCTCTTCTCCCCCTTTTTTGTTGAACTTGAGCTGCAGACTTTGACAATAGTCTGGGATGACCCACAGGGAGGAAAAGAACCTTAACAGTGAGTTGGAAAACAGCAGTTCATCATTTTCTATTGACTTGCACTTGAGAAAGTTTTGCTTTTTCAACATTTATTTTATTGTGTGGTTTGTTTGGCCTTATTTAGTTCTGGGAGCCTGCTGTGTGTGGTGCAGTGTTAATCATACCATGGCATGATTAGCATGGCTGGGGGACCCCCAGGCGGGAGGTCCTGTGGGGTCTCAGGTTCTGGGGCATTGAATCCCTGCACAGATATTTATCTTTTCTGAATATTTCCTACGGCAGGAATTCATGGACTGGATCTTTTAATATGCTGGTTTAATGAATTATGCACCAGAATCAATGAGATCTTACCTTTCCCATATTTTATTTTGTCTCTGAGGCTCAGCAAGGCTCAGTGGCCAGAAGAGACCAGAAGAAACTCTGTTTGGGCCTGAATCAGGCACTCTTCCCCATGCTAGAGTGTTCTGTCACTTCCCTGGTCTTCTATGCTCAGTCTCCCAAACATTCCAGACCCAACTCACTTTGGATACTTGAAATGACCTTTATAAGATGGGCAAAAGAGGGAAGGAGAATATATATATATATATGTAAATATTTTTTTTCCAGGCCAATGGGGGTTAAGTGACTTGCCCAGGGTCACACAGCTAGTAAGTGTCAACTGTCTGAGGCCGGATTTGAACTCAGGTATTCCTGAGTCCAGGGCTGGGGCTTTATCCACTGCACCACTTAGCTGCCCCAAGGGAAGGAGAATATTTCAGGCATTGGGGACAGCATGGCCAAAGGCAGGGAGTTGGAAAAATGCATGGCAGATTCAGAGAGCAGAGAGCTGTCTTGTTTGGTTGAATCGTTGAAAGCATGGAGGAGAGTAATATGTACTAAGGCTAGAAAGGCAGGTTAGAGCCAGATTGGGGAGAGCCTTCAATGCCCGGTATAGGAGTCTGTGCTTTATTCAGGAAGCAATATGGGAGCTGTTGAAGGATTTTCTTTTATCTTCTTCTGTGTTTCCTTTTCTCTCAAAGCAAGGTTCATGGTTGTGCTTCTTCCCCTTCCCTTCCCTGCCCTGCCCCCCAATATTTGCTGCTGAATATACTACAGAGACCAGTGGAGGCCTTTCTAGTATGAAGGCACAGCCACGGACCCCATTCCTTTTTGCCTTCATTCCCTCCCTCCCTCCTCCTCCTCTCTAAATTTCTTTGGGTAACTTTATAATCTAATTGTGTTAATTTCTCTCCTCATTAGTTTTATTCCCCCAGTCGAATTTAAGCTCCCTGAGGGCAAGATCATTTTATTTATGCCTATTCCCAGCACCTAGCACAGTTCCTGGCACATCAGGAGACACTTGATGAAATTTGTTTGTATTCATTGGCAGGGATGGGGTTAGGACTCAGGTCTCCCAGTTCCTAGTTCAGTTTTCTTTATACTGCAGAGTTAAGGAACAGCTGGTGAATGGCTATAGGCAAGAGCAAGAGAAAAATCAGCCAAGTCCCTCAGTCTGAGGAAGGCTTCTCAGAACATGGAGCTGGCCCTGCCCAATCTCTTCTTTGGTGCAGGGTTCTCCATACCAGCTGAGAGCCTGCAGTCATGCAGCAGCAGGGGGGCAATCTCTCTGCAATTAACAAGCTAATGGATTTCAAATAGAGCCCTTTTCTTGGTGTGGTCAGTGCAGAGTCAACTCCGAGATTTGATTGATGACAGAGATCTTGGAGTTCTTTTCATGAGCAGTCGATTTAAAGCAGCTTTGACTGGAAGGATGTGGCTGCTGTTCTGGACTGGAGGATCCTCGATTTAGAGTTGGAAGTGATCTTAGAGGCCAGGTTCAAACCTTTCATTACATGGATGAAGAACCTGAGTCTAGGAGAGGTGAAGAGATTTGTTCAAGGTCACAAGGCAATAGGCGACTGAGGTAGGATTGGAAACCAGATCTACTAACTCCACAGGAAGTGTTCTCTCGACTATGACATGTTATGTTACCTGGGAATCAAGAAAAGTATTAGCTCACGTGCAAAGTAATATTGTACAAGGCAAATTACCATTATGACTCTGAAGACTGTATAGAGACCACAAATGGTGGTAGAGCTTTCAATTATCCAACTTATGATTGGAACCAGGCAGCCTGAGTTCAAATCTTGACTTTGAGGTAGAATAGCAGTATGACCAGGGGCAAGTCACTTGACCTCTCAGAGCCTCTTCTTCCTCATCTGTAAAACAGGCATAATATTTTTTACACTCCCTCCTCCCCAGGCTCTTGTGAGAAAAGGTCTTTTTTTTCCAATCCTGAGGCACTATATAAATGTGAGCTATTAATATTATGGAGCCACATTGTTTTGTTAGGAACATAAGCTCAAAAGCTCGGAGACGTCCTTTTTTTTTTCTTCTGCTGCCAACTTCGCTTGGCTCACTCGGTTATTATTATTATTATATTCGTACTTTACCTTTTTAGGATCATTTTCCCCTAGAAGCTTCAGACACTTCACAGCTCTGGGAAACCAGGCAAATTGGCATCTATTGCATTGTCGGAGCTCCCCAGGGACAGTAATTTTACAACCTGCCTGGATAAAGCCACTTCAACATTTCACTGCTCTTACCATCGGGTTCTCCCTTCCTCTCTCCCACTGCAACTGAAGCCCATTAGGCAAGGACTCTTGGGTGGCCGGGAGGTCTCCATGGGCTTAAGAGAAATAGACAACAAGCTCACTCTCTTGAGTTGCAAGACCTGGAGGGAGGCCTTTACCAAGAATCAAAAACAACTGGAGTCAAAGGCAAATAAGGACTAAGGATACTGAGGGTACTGAGACGGGCATGATGGAGGTGGGGCTCTCTTCCCCACTGCCACTCAAAGTTGGTGTCAGTCCAGACCTAAGAGAGGTCCCAGGTTGCTAGGAACGCCAATGGTCTACAGACAAAGTGTGAAGAATCGTTATTTAGAAATGAAGAAGCAGAGAAGAGAGCAGACCTGGAAATGGGAAAGCGAAGACGTCACCCTCCCTCTGGGACTTTTTAAGGTAGAGCTGGAGAATTGTCTCCATTTTACAAAGAGGCTGTAGAACCTAGGGTTAATACTCTTGAATTATCTGTCTTACTGAAACAGGAAACAAAAGAAAATAGAGACAGACAGACAGACAGACAGACAGACAGAGACAGAGAGACAAGGAGAAAGACAGACAGAGACAGAGAAACAGAGACAGACAAAGAAAGACAGAGACATACAAAGACACACACAGAAAGGGGGGGGGAGGAAATCACATGTTCTTATGGAAAAGGAGCCCCTGTAACTTCAGGCTTTTATATCCTTTCGGGGGAGGAGGGTAAATTACCTCTTAGAGGTGACTTTGTGCTTCTCTTCCCAATACCTCCCCAACAACAGAAGTCTGATGCAGGGTACATCTTCTAGGAGACAAGGCCTGTTTTTTTTCCCTTTCCTCGTAACTGTGCTTTCCTCTGCAATTATGTCTCCAGGGAGCCAGACAACTGAGATAGGCCCTCTTCAGGAGTGACGCTTGGAAAGGCAGACAAAATTATGCCTCAGCCCAACAGAAAGGTCAGCAATATTGCAGTATTTGCCCTGGGAAGTCAATAGAGATTGTTACATGCAACTCAAATTGAGTTACACACAGGCATGCTCCCAATCAATAATTCAATCCATCAATCAACAAGCATTTAGTAAGCATCTCATAGGTGCCAAGGACAGTGCCACCTACAGGGTGTGTGTACAACATAGCTTTTCTTTAAAAAAAATCTGTCTTTTGTTCTTATATCAATCACTTTCATTTTCTGATCTATTCCTTTCCCTTTCTCTCCCCTTTGAACTATCCCTTGTAACAAATAAAAAAAAAAAAGGGGAAAAATTGATTTGGCAAAACTACCCAGAAGACTAATGGATTCAGTAGGGGCGATATCCCAAACCCTCAGCTTATAGACACCTAGCCATGGCATAAAGAAGACCTGAGTTCCAGTCCCATTTCTGACACATGCTGGTTCCGTGACCCTGGGTCACTCAGCCTGTCAGTGTTCTTGGCAGATCTTTGTAAGTTACAAAGAAGTGACTTCTGTTACTTATTATCAGTGTGACCTTAGTCAAGTCCTTTCCCTTCTTTAGACTGTAATTTCTTTATCCATAAAGTAAGGGGGCTGGACTAGATGATCTCAGGATTCCATTTTAGCTCTAAGATGGTGTAAGGTTTTTTTCAAATTAATTTTTAATTGAGCAAATGAATTAATGAATCAAAAAGCAATTTGTTAGCATCAAGATAGAAAAAAAAGTAATCCTTAAGAACCATCATGGATTCACTAGAAACAAGAAATGTTCCACTAGTGAATCAGTGTATCGGGCACTGAATTAAGTGCTGCTAAACACAAATTTAACCACCACTTTTGGAAAGGCTCTGCTAGTTTCCAGCAGCTGGATGGCACCTTAGAGAAAATGCTGGGCCTAGAGTCAAGAAGACCTGAGTTTAAATCCATCCTTAGACATCAGCTATGTGACCCTTGGCTAGTCACTTCATCCTGTTTGCCTCAGTTTCCTTATGTAAGAACTGAGGAGGACAAAGAAATTGGAAACCACTCCAATATCTTTGCCCCCCAAATGGGGTCATGAAGAGTCAGACACAACTGAAATGGCTGAACAACAACTGCTAATTTCCACTGGGGTGGCTGTGGATAGGTCACTTCATACCTATGTAAAATGAGGGAATTGGCTTTCAAACTTTCTTCCATAACTATCTCTATGATTCTTTGATTTGTATGATGGGAATAATATGACAATAAGATCACAGAATTGTTGTGGAGATCAAGTGGGCCACATGTGGTAGCTTACTCCTGTAACCCCTGCTAGTTTTGGGAGGCAGAGGCCTGTAGATCATAGCCACAGTAGGGCTAATGCTGACAGTGAGTTCATTAAGATCAGAACCAAATATTGTATGCAACCATCTCCCTTGCCCCTCCGAGGTGAATGCTGCCATATGGTGAGCCCCTAGGAGTGGAGGGCCTAAGGCGGGCCAAATCCATCTGGGTTGGAAAAGGTGGAACCAGTCAAACATTCCAAGCTGATCAATATTTGGCTCAGGTCTATGAGTGCTGACTTTACTTTCAGCCCCAACAAGAGAAGGAGAACCAGCCTCAAAAGAAAAATTCAAAAAGATTACAAGGGACCTAAAATACTTTGTAAACTGAAAAGCAAACATAGCTACAAATGGAAGGGATTATAGTTGCTTCAGTGCTAGAAATGAAGGTGTGCTGCAGGCTTTGTTAAGGCAGCTTCAAAAAGTATTGGTCATTCTCTTTCCTCAATACACAGAGTTAGTGTTAACTCTGCCTTTTGATCATTCATTTATTTGGGGTCAGTTGCTGAGGGAAGGAGTTTATGCTTACCTCTGACTTGTTGATTTCCTACAAAGAGGACCATGAATAATCCCACCTCATTTCCTTTGGCTCCAAGTCACCATTAGCTTCCAGATTTTGGAGCTGCAACAATAAAGAATTCAATCCCTGCTTTGGAGGAGATCCTTCTCAAGACCCCTCATCTTCCCTTTGGCACCTCAGTACACCCTCCCTTCCCAGCCCACCCTTAATTCGATTTCTTGCTGGCTGCTTTTGGAGCACTGTTTATTGCTCTGAATAATAAATACTGATTCACAAACCAGCTTCCAGAACACTTGGAAGGAGAGGCGCTCTGAATATAAGGACCACTTCTGGAACTGTGTCAAATACCCATCCAAAACAAATATCCTGTTATCTGGGTCTCCTGAGAAAGATGACAGGAGCAAAAACTTCAGGATAGATGTGAGAATATGCCATAAGAGAGGGTCAGACAGTGTCAGAATTGGAAGAGAACTTAGGGATCACCTGGGCCAACTCCCCTCTGTCTGACGCAGGAACTCCCACTGTAGCACATTGGAAGCCTCTGCTTGGGCACCTCCTGAGGTCAGGAACCTGTTGGCATGAGCTCTCTGTCACTCTTCTGACAACCATTCCTCTGATCTGTTGTAGTGGGGAATGTCGTTCATGTGTGGGCTGGACTAGAAGGCATCTGGGGTCCCTTCATTTCTGACTCCTGGGACTCCAGGATATATAAAGCAGCCCGTTAGTGGGGAGCTTATTGTCTGAAAAGAGATTCCGATGTGAGGATGAGCTTCAAAGCCTCTGAGGCTTTGGTTGGTTGGACACACACAAAAATCCTGGAATTTAAAGCCTTCATAATCCACCTTCTTCCTATCTTTCCAGTTTCCTTATTTGTCACCCCTCTCCACTGACTATATTCAAGCAACACTGGACTGCCTACAGAGGGTCCTCAAAGCAGACACTCTATTTCCAATCTCTGCTTTTTTTTTTGGTTGTCTCCCATGCCTAGAATCCTTACTCCTTTCACCTCTGCCTCCAAGTTGTGTTTTTGTTTTATTTCCTTCAAGACATCAGACAAATGTTACCCAGTGAAGGAGACTTCATGGGCCCTCTAGCATCTAATGCCCTCCCTTCTCAGATTGCTTTTCTTTTTTTCTGTACATATCTTGTGTGTGTGTAAATATTTTTTTCATATGTGTAACCTGACCATGTTTTCCCTAGGATATATACCTATTTGTGCAAGTCCTCTATGTACACGCAATTTTACCTTTGATGGGGCATGTACTTATAGGAAGCTATGCTCAAGGTTTATGGGGGAAATATTTTATTGCTATTCTTCTTACTATACTATTTCATGAAATACTTTTTCTTTAAATAAATTGGGCACTCTGTATGATTATTAATTGCAAACACACAGGTGGGGGCCCTGTAAACCATCATAAGAGATTTTTACATACAAAATTTTGTGAATATGTAGTTGCCTTGTCTTTGAGACATGTGTTATGGGTTGGGGGTGCTGACAGCTACTGTAATGATATTAATGTAAAATTTTCCTCTCTTTAATTTCCATGCTGTGCTCTCACTCCCTTTAGTACTACTTGAAAGTAGCATATTATGTCTTCTGCAAAAGAAGTGATTTGCAGTCAGAAAGGCCTGAGCTCAAATCTGGCCTGAAATGTTTACCAGCTATGTAATCTTGGGCAAGACACTTAACTCTGTTTGCCTCAGTATCCTTATCTGTAAAATGATGGCAATAATAACATCTACCTTCCAGGGTTGTTGTGAGGATCAAATGAGATAATGATTGTAAAGACCTAGTAGGGACATAGTAGGTGCAATATAAATGCTATCATTGTCATCATCACCACCACTATCATAAATAATTGCTACTTTCAGGAGCTTCACAGCAGAATTATCTGGGTCAATGACATGTAGCAAAAGTCTTTTCTGTTGCATGTTTTAACTCCTAATGGAAGGCCAGGTAGCTTAAAACTAGACACACCCTAGTGCATGATAAAAGGGGCAAATGCAAAACTAACCTCAGAATCCCTAGAAAGCAAGGTATACAAAGAACTGCCAGAGTCACCAGCAGACTAAGGATACATAAAAAAGGTACATGCTGAATCTGGAAGGCAAAGGACTCAGTATCAGATCACAGACATTGGTGGGACAAGGAGGCATCCAGAACCAGGAGATTTGGGGTGCCAGGCTCACAAGAAGCTATCCCTAGGATATTGTACATCATTATATTGCACTCTGCCCTCTCCTTTCATCACTGCTCCATCTCAGGGTAATCCCAGGATGCTGGGGAAGATCAGGTGTTTGATGGAGAGGAAATTCTATCTGATTGGACTTCTAACTTTGGTGGAACAGGGAGAGAGGCACCAATCATGAAGGTTGCATAGGAGATGGAATTTTCTAACATGGAAGATTCCAGGCTGGAGGTGGGTGTGTGTCTAAAAAAAGAAATTGCCTTTCATAATAAATAGCTAGGTCATTAGGTCCCCCCAAACTAAATTTTCCCCTCTCCCAGCTTCATCACCTTTCAATATTTTTGTTAAGCTTTAAAATAATTTCACTGATATTTTTGGGGGGGTTATGTCACTTATATTGACCAATGTAGCTCTCCCTCCTCCCACTCTCAGAAAGCAATCCTTTATAATAAAAAAATAAAATGACAGAAAAGAACAGTTCTTCAGAAATAAAAATAATATAGCAAACCTTGATGTTATACACAATGTTTCTTATCAGTAGGTTCCTCCCACCCCATGAAAAGAAGAAAATGTCCTCTCCTATCTCTTCTTTGAGACCTAAACTTGTCCCTTATAAAACTGCAGCATTCAGTTTCAATCATTTTGTTTTTCATAACATTTTCTATTTCCCCTGTGGTAGTCATTATGCATGTTTTCTTGGTTCTGCATACTCAACTTTGTATCAGTTAACATGCCTTCTCATACTTCTCTGGCTGCATCATACAAATCATTTCTTACAGCATGGTCACATTCCATTAAATTCATGGACCACAATCTGTTTAGCCATTCTCTAGTCAATGGGAATTTATTTTGTTTCCAGTTCTTTTTGACTACAAAAACATGTGCTTTTAAAATTTTATATATGGGGGCCCTCGGTTTTTTTCAAGATTTGTAAACATCTTTTACACCCTCTTCCCAAGTCTTTTCTTTTCAAAGCTTAGCAACTCCATTCCAGCCAACTGATTTCCATATGAAATTACTTCAAGTCCTATCATGATTGCTCTCCTCTGAACATTCTGCAATTTTCCTTCTGAAGTGAAGTGGGTGGGGGTGGATAGGAAGAGGGATTCTTCAGATGAGTTCTAGCCACCAAGGAGTATGCTAATCTATTATGGCCCAATTATGTTTGATCTTTGTGTTCCTGTTGCTTATCATAGTGCCTGACTGTGCCTTATTAAGCCATCTGCTTAATAAAATTGTTGATTGATTAATTTGGTACTAGGGAAGATTGGCCAGCTGTAGGTTGTGCAGTGGATAGATTACTAGGTCTGAAGTCAAGAAGACCTGAGTTCAAATGTGGCCTCAGACACTATTGTATGAACCTGGGCAAGCCACTTAACCCTGTTTGCCTCAGTTTCCTCATTTGTAAAAATAATCTGGAGAAGAAAGGGGCAAATCACTCCACTATCTTTGTCAAGAAAACCCCAAATGGGGTCATGAAGAGTTGGATGTAACTGAAAAATTACTCAATAACAAAAAAAGGGAAGTTGACTATTAGAACAGTATAAGGCAGCTAGCTTCATTAATATTTTCCTTCCCTTTTAGTCTCAATTCTCCTCCGCTCCTTTAACTACTTCTCATGATTCCTTCTCACTTTATTTCCTCCCTCCTAATACTTGGAGAATCACTATATTGCTCTTTTGTCTTCATTTATGCTTGTTGCATAGATCCAACTCCTTTCATTTTTCCTCATCAAACAGCTGCAGCAATCCTGCTCCTCCCACTCTACCCTCTGATTCTCAAATGTTGCTTTCCCAGACTCAGAAAACCTGTAAGGTCAGCTGTCTTGGCTTCTGCTCATGTCTGGGGTTGGGAGGTGGAGAGACTTTAAAGCTCAGAAGAGTCTGCATGGAGAAAAGACTGTCTGCACCATAGACCCTAGATCTGAGGATATGGTAACTAGCCCAGGACCAGGCTTTGATTCCTCCTTTCCACTCCCCCTTCCTGACCCAGCAGTGTCAATATGATCTCCAAGGTGCATGATAGTCCCTGGTCTTTCCAGTTGTGGCTAGACTGGGTTCCTGCATAGGGGGGTGGAGCATTAACACAAGAAAGGAACCACAATGGAGTCGTGATAGGAGGAAAATGAATTCCCTTTGTACACTCTACACTCCAGCCAAGCCAACCTTCCTCCTGTTCCTCACACTTGACACTTCATCTTTCATCTTTGTGACTTTGCATTATTTGTGCCCCATGGCTGACATGGACTTCCTTCTAGCCTCCACTTCTTACAGTCCCTAGCTTCTTTTAAATTCAACTCAAGTATCACCTTCTACATGAATTTATTTATGATGCTTCCAATTGCTAGTGTATTCCCCCTACAAACAAGCATATTTATTTGATATGCATTTTGTTTGTACATATATTATAGAACATATGCATATGTGTATGTACACATATATACACATGAATACGGAGATTGAGAGTAAAAGAGAGAGAGTCAAGATGTCAGAGTTGGAATAGCATGTGAATATGAACTTTAATATTCTTATTCCTTAATTCAAATTAATAGAATATTAACTACTTGAGAGCAGGTATTGTTTGATTTTTGCATTTGCAGTCTTTGTGTCTGGCACATACTAGGAGCTTTAAAAAAATATTGATTTTTGATTGCTTCTACTGCTGGACTTTATCCAAGCAGCGTTCTCTGAGAAATGCTAGCTTCTACCTTGGATAGCAACTTAAGTAAGATCTGTTGACTCATAACTACAGTTTCTTCCCTACTGCTGTCAGAATCTTTGTGTTAGAAGAGGTTTTAAAGATCGTACAATCTAGACTCATAGAATTTTAGACCCAGGAGGGACAATATTAGACAGAAGCAGGAAGTTGTGTTTACTTAAATCAATGCTGTGTCCTTGAGAATATCATTGTTGCATATCCTCACCCTGTTATGGCTAAATTCCCTTTTGTTAAATATAAAATATAATGCACATGTGCATTTGTGTGCATGCGCACACAAAGATGTGTACAATGTTATATCTGGAAGGTATCTTAGCATTTCAAATGTTAGAACTAGGAAGGACCTTACAACAAAGAATGTCATAGCATGTAGGGACTTGAGAACTTGAATGTCCGAACTGAAATGAACTGGAAATGATGGCACACGGAATGAAGGAACTGAGAGGGACCCCTTTAGAACACTGAATGACGGATTGAGGGGGGACTTTAGAATACAGTTCATCAGAGCTGAGAAGGAACTTAGAGCATGTAAAGAAAGAGTTGGGAGGGACTCTAGAACAGGAATTGTTCAACCTTAGAAGGACCATAGAATATAGATTGTTCAAACTAGAAAACGTTATAGAATGTTAGAACTGGAAGGAATATTAGAACATATAAAATAATAACTGGAAAGGAGCTTATGAAATAGAATCTCAGAAGTAGGAAGGAATTTAGAATGCATGTCAGCTTGCTAGGGACCTTAGACCTCAGAGTATTTGAGTTAGAAGGAAATTGAAACATAGAAACTTAAAACATAGAATTGGGGTTCTTTTTACTTAAAAATTTTTTGTTTTATTTATTTTTTATTTTTTAGAATTGGGGCTCTTAACCTCTTTTTGTGTTGTGGACCCTTCTTTGGTGATCTGATGAAATCTATGAGCCCCTTAGAATAATGTTTTTAAATGCTTAAAGATATACACATATACATGTATGTGCATATATGTCCATATATGACAAAGGAAACCAATTATATTGATGTGCTGTTATCAAAGCAAATTCATGGACCCTGTATTAAGAATCTCCAGCATAGAATATTCTAAACTTCTTTAAGGAACCTTAAAGATCATCCAGTTAAACTATTTTATTTTCTATGTAAGGAAACTAAATTCCAAAGGGAAATGATTTGACCAAGGTCACAGAGCTTGTTAATGGTGGGAAATTTAGCTCCTTGAATTCCTTTCATGCTTCTTTTTTTTTCTTCATGCTTCTTATATAGTGAATTGGTCCCCAATCATAATGTAGAACACATGAACCACAGTATCATACATCTCTCTGCATCCATGCTGGAAGATTGCTTGCTGACAATAGCCTTTACCTATTTTAGTTGCTAATTCTCTATGATCAGCCCAACTTAGAAAAAATTCCACTCCATGGGTGATTTGGAAAATCTGTATAAAAATTTTTGGTCCTCCCTTTATACCAGAGAAGAAGTCTGAATTTTTTCTTTTTTTAATGTGGTGTTTACTGTACCTTATTGTAAAATCTGGGTGTATATTATATAATACTATACACATATTTTATGCATTTCTGCATTTCTAAACTTTTTCTGTGTTGTCTGCTGGCCTTTGTATATTGTCTGAGGCTTCTGCAAAACTCCCCCCAAATTTGCATTTAATTTCTTATACTGACCCATCATAAAATAAAATTTCAATGGAGAAAGTCATGATGTAGAAGGAATAACTGCACATTAAAGAATAATGATTTCGGGGGCAGCTAGGTGGCACGGTGGATAAAGCCCCAACCCTGGAGTCAGGAGGACCTGAGTTCAAATCTGGTCTCAGACACTTGAAACTTACTAGCTGTGTGACCCTGGGCAAGTCACTTAACCCTCATTGCCCCGCAAAAAGCCAAACCAAAGCAAACAAACAAATAAAGAATAATTATTTCACTGGTGTAGTTACATAGCCTCGACTGGACCTTGCCTATTGCTTAGCCTTCCTTGTACTATACCTTATGGATTCTTTTAAAAAAAAAATAACCTTATGGACTCTTGACCTCATTTACAGAGATTCTTCTCATTTTTTTTTCCACTTCTGCTGTCATCATCAAATGTGTCTTCAATTCTCCCAATGTTGCCTCAAACACTGGCCAAACAGACTCTTACTTCACTGAGAATTCAGAAATTTCCAAACAACACCTTCACATGTGTAATCTCAAAAGCACTAGCTTCTATTTATTGGCACAAATTCTCTTGATATTTACATATGGACAAATCAAATAAGATAATAAATAGAAACCACTTTGCAAGCCTTTAAGCACTGTATAAATTTAAGTTATTTTGGTATCACAATATAGAAAATGTTGGACTTGAACTGAGGACAGGAGTAATTAAACTTTGTGTGTAATGAAGCCCTTTTGGAAGCCTGGCAAAATCTATGGGCTCCTATTCACGATCAAGTTGTTGTTGTTGTTGTTTGTTTGTTTTGTTTTTGCGGGGCAATGAGGGTTAAGTGACTTGCCCAGGGTCACACAGCTAGTAAGTGTCAAGTGTCCGAGACCAGATTTGAACTCAGGTCATCCTGAATCCAGGGCTGGTACTTTATCCACTGCGCCACCTAGCTGCCCCCATAATCTTGTTTTTAAATGCTTAAAATATAGTGGATTACAAAAGAAACCAATTCTATTGAAAAAGTTACCAAATGTTAAACACACACACATACACACACACACATACATACACACACACACACACACACACACACACACAAGTTTATGAACCCCACGTTAAGACCATTAGTCAGGGAGACATGATCTTAAATCCTGCCTCATATATTCATTGGCTATGTCACCCTGGACAAATCACTTAAACTTTGTTTTCTTCTGATTCCTCAAGTGTAAAATGGGCATGATGATATCGCTTACTTCCCAAGATTGTTGTGAGGAGAAAATGAAATGATATTTGTAAAGTGATTTTCACAGTGCCCGGCCTGCTGTAAGTGTTTGATAAATACTTATTTCCTAGTTGGCTTTGAAGGCTATGTAGGACTCAGAGGTCGAGAGAAGTGCAGAGGGTATTGTAGGCAGAAAAAGATCCTGAATAAAGGGATGGTAGCTGGAAAGATTGTCCTGTGTTCAGAGGTTTCTGAGTAGATCAGTCTGAGTGGTGAAGAAGCTTTATATAGTTGCAGCTGAGTTCTCTGAACAGAATCACCAGCAAAGGGCTATAATAATTACTCATTCAGTTTTCCACTCTGACTTCTTTTAGCCCAGGGCAGGGTGCAGAGTAATGGGAAGTGAGACTAAATTAAGCACCCCTTCAAAAACAGAAGACAGCAACCACAATTATCCCAGTCTTTTAGCTTGTGAAATATCTCCACTTTCCCCAGTGCCTTTCTTTCACTATTTCCCAACACTTATATGAGGAATGGGGAGATTTATCAGACAGTCAAACTCTTGAGTTACGATCCCTCTGCTGCAGCTGCAGAGCCCCGATGTAGCCCAGGCTGTATGGGTTTCCAGAAAGCTCTTTACCCTGGATGTATGGTAGGGAATATTTTTTCCTAACACTTAAGCCTCTTCATGGATTGTTTTTTTTTTTTTTTTACCATCCTAAGGCTTCAAGACATCTCTTCCGCACTACCCCCCTTATTAGTGGGAATATGCCCAGGTTCTGGGGGAATGTGCAAGCATGGTTTAGTGCTGGTGCCTATGCTATGTAGATAAGTAGGATTGTCCAGTTACATGGTGTGACTCAAACAGGACAGACAAGGAACTGCAGAACCCAACTATCTCCCTATATTTGGATTTGTTCTATCATTGGGAATTCCATATTATTCATTCTTTGAGTTAAGAAGTGAAGATTTTTGGGTTTTATCAGCCAGTTTGAGTGAATAAATTGCTAGGTGATTTAATGGATGGATTGCTAAGCTTGGAATCTGTTATATCAGAGTTCAAACCTTGCCTTATGACCCTGGGCAAGTCACCTACCCTCTCTCAGCCTCAGTTTCCTTATCTATAAAATTATGAGGTTGGATTCAATGGCTTATAAAATCCCTTCCATGCATTAAAAAACCATGGTGGCTAGGTGGCCTAGTGGATAAAGCACCAGTCCTGGATTCAGGAGGATCTGAGTCCAAATCTGTTCTCAGAAACTTGACATTTAATAGTTGTGTGACCCCGGGCAAGTCACTTAACCCTCATTGCCCTGAATTTAAAAAAAAAATCCCTTCCATCTCTAAATGTATGATCATATAGTCTATGACTCCTATTCAAGAGAAATTATGCAGCTTAAGAAGCAGTTACCAGTTGCTATACTAGCTAGGTGGCACAGTGGATGGAATGCCAGCCTTGGCATTAAAAAGATTCATTCTTCTTGACTTTCTGACTTCAAATCTGGCCTCAGACACATTAGCTATGTGTGACCCTGAGCAAGTCACTTAACCCTGTTTGCCTCAGTTTCCTCATCTGTAAAATGAGCTGAAGAAAGAAATGTATCTTTGCCAAGAAATGCCCAAATGGGGTCATGAAGAATTGGACATGACTGGAACAACACAACAAAATCATCTATCAATTTAAGGGGTCAGGTAAAAAAAAATAATTCATTATTCCTTCCCAGCCTCAGTTCAGCTCAGCACAAGAGGTTTAGGAAAAAAGAAGGCTGGAGAGGGTCATCTGAATGGGTTGAGGGAACAGCTTTCATCTTGATCCAAATTGACCAGTTATTTAAAAAGGAGGCTGCATCCCATAAGACCTTCTCCCCTGCTAACAATCATTTGATCAGAAATGGAAAAGTAGAGAATGAATTATTTTGGGCTTTAACCCAGAGGGAAAGCTGAGAAACAGGTTAAAGAGACTCTAGATGTGGGAAATAGAACTGATACAGAGAAGGTACAGAGAGCCTGATTTTTGATTCAATGTATGGAACTCAATCTAACCATAACAATTGGTGCTATTTGAAAATAAGAAGGAGTTGACCATCAAATTATGTCTTCCTCTTTTTCCCTTCATAACTACAAGTGTTCACTAAAATTTTGGTTATCCATTTGAAAGAACATGGTGGGGATTTCTCATGGGAGGGTGAACCAGCTGGAGTATAAGATCCTTTTCAATTTTGTGGGTATATCACTTCCACCTCTAAAATGCTATAAATGCTCTTGGGGTTGGGGGCATTATAACTCATATTATCCAACATCCTCTTTATAAGAGGGAACTGAGGCACAGGACAGTTATATGACATTTCTTATATCAAATTAGCTAGTACTGCTAGTTACTATTAGCTAGGAGAGGAGAAGGTAGAGTTGATATACTAGGTTATTCTCTGAACTACTTCATAGTATCATGACTGAAGGGACCTTGGAGGTCATCCAATTCATTCATTTTATAGTTGAGGAAACTGAGGCCTAGAGAGGGAAAGTGACTTGCCTAGTGTCACACAATAATAAGTGTCTGAGGCAGAATTTGAAACCATGTTTTTCCAACTCCAATTGTATTAACAAGCACTCCATTGGGCTGCTTCAAATGTCACTATACTAATTAGAACCTAATGATTTATATGCATTTTCTTGCCATTCCCCCAAAGATTTTACGTTCCTCAAGATTGGTCACTGAATCCTACATTTTTATAGCCTTCCCACCATTTATCACAAGGCTGGGTGCACAGGAGAAGTGATAGGATAAGGCATGTGAGGAGATTAGACAATCAACCACAGGTTAGATCTGTTAGAAGCTCCAATGAAGACACCATTGTAACACATAAGCCTACTATGTAACCTTGGGGAAGTTACTTAACCTCTCCTAACCTCACTTGTTCATCTATGAAATGAGGGTTATGCAGGGTGAACTCTCTAGTTATTATGTCATAACAGTATTTTCACACAATAGTAAATAGTATTAAGTATTAAAATATAAATACTATTATTCCCATCTTACAAAAGAGGAAGATGGGGTTCATATAGGCATATCAACTTACCCATTGTTACCCAGCTATTTAGTTTTAGAACTAGGATTTAAGAACAAGGAATTCTAATTCCAGCATTCTTTCCACTATACACTAGGGTCTGCTACTAAAGACTAACTGCCTATCTTTACCTAAAATGTTTAAAATTTCTCAGCATAAATGTTAGAAAAAAAGATGAAAAAGTAGCAATTTGGGGAAATAATGTTATCTAGCATCCAACATTACAAGGTGAAAATGTACTTGTCGACCTCATTTAGGCATGTGGGATATGCAGAAATTAATTTTAACACAAAGTACTGGGAGCCATCCAGTGTGCATGTCTGGGATCAGCAGCAAATTCATTTATGCCTAAAGTATTCCAATTCAGCTCAGGGTAAGTGACTTTTCTTCCCATTCAGCTGGCCAAGAGGTAGCCTAAAGTATTGGCTGAGAGTCTGTCTCTGAGTCAGGAATCCCTAGGATCGAAGCCTGCCTCTTCCCTCCCTGCTCCTCCACTGGTCTGTCCACCTCCGTTCTCGGTGAGTTAGCCCACTGAGAATGACTCTACCTTGAGGCTGATGATTGTTTAGCCCTTGCTTGGAATCACCATCTTGTCAGAAATCCCAGCCATGTTGCTCACTTCCTTCCAGCTCCCTTGGCAGTAGGCTTCAGTGATAAGATTGGATCTTGAGTTTGCCTTCTTTATCATCTATCATTTTGCATTTATGTAGAATATCTGAGGCCGTGGGTTTTATTGCTGGCTCCTTTCTTGAATTTAGGCCTCTCAAAGTTCTTGGATATCTATTCTTGTTCTACATTTTGTTTTACTTGTATTTATCTTCATGGCCATAGACGTGGAGTTTTCTCTCTTTCACTTGAATACATATGTGATCCTATTTCAGGGCTCCAGGAAAATGAGGTAGTCTTGCTTAGTGGATAGAGAGCCAGAAATACTTATTTTCAAGGCAGTTTCTGACACATATCGACACCTGTGATAATGGGCAAGTCACTTAGCCAACTCTCCGGTGCCTTTTATTCCCTGTGGCATGGTCTTCTTTCACAGTCTAAGTGATCCCTTCTCAGAATGTTTCTAAATGCATGCAATAAAATATACAGGATTCCAATGGAAACCAATTATTTCAAAATAGTTACCAAAATATTAAATAAATATGAAGTTACATGAACCCCAGGTTAACAACTCTAGTTAAAAGATTATCAACTGGGGGCAGCTAGGTAGTGCAGTAGATAAAGCACTGGCCCTGGATTCAGGAGGACCTGAATTCAAATCCTGCCTCAGATACTTGACACTAGCTGTGTGACCCTGGGCAAGTCACTTAACCTTCATTGCCTCACCAAAAAAAAAAAAAGTAAATAAATAAATTATCAATTTAAGAGAAAGTGTGGAATTAGTTTTGTGAGCTCCTTATGCTAGTAAAAACATGTCTCTAGCCCCTGCTCTCATCTACTTTAGCAGATATGTGAGAGTAGTCTTCTCTTTACCTTTTCATTTTAAAACCAATTTTGTTAGATATTCAAAGTTCAGGAAAATAAACAAATCCTTGCCCCCTTGGGTCTGTATGTCATATCTGGTCAAGCTCTATCATTCCTATATTTTAAGTCATGGCTTGAAAATCCAAATCCCATTTTTGGCCATCTACCTCTTAACTAGCACTTTCTGCCTTTTCTCTCTGAAGCTCTTGTCTTTATCTGGCAGCAGTAAATGAAAAATAAAATCACCACCTGTTCCCCTGAGGTCTTTAGATTCTTATTCAATATCTCCAAAAAGCATTTTAGATTCCTTCTCTCTCTCTCTCTTTGTTTCTTTTTTCTGGATAATGACGATTAAGTGACTTGCCCAGGGCCACACAACTAGTGTCAAGTGTCTGAGGCCGGATTTGAATCCAGGGTTGGTGCTTTATCTACTCTGCTACCTAGTTGTCACCATATTCCTTCTCTTGGTAGCATTTGTGCCCAAGTGAATGAACATAAACAGAAAATAATCATTTGGGAATCTTGAAAGGTTCTCTGTCATGTCATGCATATGAAATAACATTCCTCTCTTATCATCATCAAGATAAATAGCTTCATCATTACCTTCCAGAAAGAAGTCACAGCCCAGCAGATTTCACTTCTTCAGAGTGTTTAGCTTTGTCTTTTGGGAGAAGACTACCCTGTCTGTTGTTCAGCTTCCAGTGTTCATTATTCTTTCTGCTCTCCTCTGTGTTGCATTTTTTAGGGGGGGTGGCAATGAGGGTTAAGTGACTTACCTACGGTCACACAGCTAGTAAATGTCAAGTGTCTGAGTTTGGTTTTGAACTCAGGCGCTCCTGAATCCAGGACCAGTGCTTTATCCACTGCACTACCTAGCTGCCACCCTGTGTTACATTCTTTTACCCTTCAACATTTTGATACTGGTTCAGGATTCTTCTCTATTTCTAAAATCCTTTCCTCATTTGTTTTTGCATCAAAACCATTTTTCCTGTTTTAAAAAAAGCAACCACTGTATTCTCCCTGATATTCTGGGAGAATGGACAGATGTTCTTTAAACCCCTTGATCTCCTTTTCTAGGAGTAAAAAAAGCCTGCACTTTGAGCATAAATAACACTACCATGACTATTTTAGAAATACAAATATTACACAAAAAGAAATTAATTCACCATGCTCTTCATATTTTATGTGTGATTCCCCATTCCTTTGTCAATCTGGCTATTTTCTCTGGCTTTGTAAGTATAATGCCCCTAGTATGCTATGAAATCATGATTGATTTATAGAATTGTAAAGCTATGGGTGAGGTACCATTTGAGGGTTCACCTAGCCCAAATCTCTTATTTTAAAGATGAAGAAAATATTGAGCATGGGGGGGTAGAACTCTCCACTGTGGTATCTCTTTGAGCAAGACTTTGGTGAGCAAAGGTGAAACTGACTCTGAGATATTATCTGTATAAGGAACTACTGTTGAGGGAACACCCTTTTTAATCAATGTTGTTTGGTACACCTGTTCAGTGAATACTGTATGTTGGTGTACCTCTGCAACTTACAGTCTTAGGAAGTTCTCTGGGATCCTGAGCCTTGAAACTTGAAACTGGGTATTCTTGTTTCTGAGCTGATCTCCATACCCACTCAGACAAACTACCTCATTTTTTCTGGAGCATAGATAAATAATGTAAACTCAAGATCCTGGCACCAAAGGCAAGATTTGACCTATGAGGTTACTGACATTTAATGGGAGGAGATCCATAACTGAGACATGACTGTGGAAGAAGAAACCTTATGGAAAAAGAATGGGTTAAGTAAAATGTTAAGGAAGAATAACTTTTTATGCAAAGAAAATGTGTATATTTGGGGAAATCCAACAATCAGTAGAAAAAGGGAGAGAATATTTGAATGAAGATAAAAAAGGGTTAAAGTAGTATTCTTATGGTTTATACTACAGATCACTTGGACAGAGAGGTACATTGATGAGGCATTTGGAGAAATGATAGGAGACTTCATTTACTGAACATCTCCTGGACCTCTCTTAGTCCAAAGCAAAACTGACAAGATCTTACTTATTTAATGATAATATTTTCTTTCAAAAAGTAGTAATTGTTATTATTATATGGGTAATTTATTGTTATCATTATTAATATAATACTTTATTATATGGGCGGTTTTTATTTCCTATCTGATTTTTTATTGACAGGAAGGAACTAGTGGTTTCTGTGGAAAATAATTAAGTGATGACTCTTGGTTAGAATTTGTGATTTAGTAGGAGAGAAAATCTGGACTTATTTTGACATCCAGCCTAGATTTCAGAAGACTAGATTTCAAGGCAATCAATGAAAAGATAAGAAGGAGATCATAATTTCAGTTCTACAGGGAAAATTCAGTCCAAAAGGATGGAAATCTCTCAAAGATGATATTCTGAAGGCCCAAAAATAAAACAGTTCTTTTTAAAATAATATTTTCCCAATTGCACGTGAAACAATTTTAATCTTTTTTTGTAAATTTTATTTCCAAATTCTCTGCCTCCCTTCTTCCCTTCCCCCCTCCCTGAAACAGTAAGCAGTTTCATATATGTTATATATGTGCAATCATGCCAAACACATTTTCATATTGGTCATCTTGTAAAAGAAAACATGGGGGGGGCAGCTAGGTGGTGCAGTGGATAGAGCACCAGCCCTGGAGTCAGGAGTACCTGAGTTCAAATCCAGCCTCAGAACATTGATACTTACTAGCTGTGTGACCTTGGGCAAGTCACTTAACCCCAATTGTCTCACCAAAACCCCCCCCCAAAAAAAACCCAAAAACAAAAACAAAAGAAAACAGGCCAAAATGAAAAATATATATATATATATATAAAGAAAGTGAAATAGAATCTACTTCAATCTGCATTCAAATTCCATCAATTCTTTCTTTGCAGGAGGCTAGGAAAAAAAATGAGGAATTCAAACAAAAAGGAAAAGGTAGATGTTATCTAAAGAGAACAATGTGAATATATAGGAACTTCATCATTGCTTAATTTTTTTTTTTTTTGCAGGTCAATGAGGGTTAAGTGACTTGCCCAGGGTCACACAGCTAGTTAAGTGTCAAGTGTCTGAGGCAGGCTTTGAACTCGGGTCCTCCTGAATCCAAGGCCAGTGCTTTATCCACTGCACCACCTAGCTGCCCCCATTGATTAAATTTTAAAAGGCATGTACAGGTTGTGAAAGAATAAGTAGGTAATGAAAGAATAGGGACTAGACCTGTGAATTCCCTACGGATAATGGTTTAGAGATCAGCAAGCAGAGATGTCGCAAGTCATCTTTAGCACAAGGAACTCAGAGGTGAGGAAACTCCCTCTACCAATAATGACGAGGACATTCTCTACACCTGGAGAATCACTGAACGGTAAATGGACTTCTCCAGGACCATTAAACCACAATTTATCAAGGTGGGACTTGACTCCAGAATGAATACTAAAGTATGCTATAGTGCTATAAGAATAGTTCCTGGATTCTTAAAGATTGGGATAAACAGAATCTGGTGGAGAAAGTTAAGGACAAAAGAAATCAGGTTGAAAACTATTTGGAGGGAAGAAGGGAGACCTTTTTTAAGGTGAAGTATGACAGGTTAGTAAATACAAGGTAATTTGAGGAAGGAGCTATCATGAATAATGGGGGAGATAAGGTAGAATTTCACAAAGTGAGTTTCATCCAAACAGTCTTGAAGAAGATTCTGAAATTGATTTTTGAAAAGAAAATGTCTCTCTTTGAGGGAATGCTTGAGTAAAGAGACAGAATGAAAGTTTAAGGAGCAACTAGCTAGTGGACCATAGAATTTAGAGGATATGAAAGCTTATGGTTTGGCCAAGGGTAGCTTTGCAAAGAGGATTAATGTGAAATAAGTAATCTTGAGCTAGATTACCGAGGGCCTCAAGTTTCCAGCTGAAGAATTTCTCTTTTATTCTGGCACATTGGGGAGCTGCGAAGTATTTTTGAGTAATATAGCAACATGGTTAGAGATGTTTTCAGGGAAAAACACCCTGATATCTGTGTAAGGGATGGAGTAGAGAAAATTAAGGCATGAAAATCCACTTGGCACAATCACATATTACCTAGATGAGCTGATCTATTAAATAATTATCAGTCATCAGCATTTTAACTATAATTTAATTGATCGGATTAGCTGTTATCTTTTGTAAGACTCTAAGTGAAAAAGATATAGGCCAGTTAAGCCACTTAAGACAGGTGGTGAGAAAAATTTGGGGTGGCTAAGCTGGCAGGCATAGGGGAGGGATATACAATAGTCAGGTGTCTTGGGAAGCCGGGAGGATATGGATAAGTGTCTAGACAATAAACTGCTGGTGGGCAAGAGACTGCTTACAAGTAGTTTATAGGGGACTGTTAACTGGAATTGTTAACAGGGATGATTTCATTTCTATCTTTATATCCCTAGAACCTAGTCCAGGACCTGGTGCATAATGCTTTAAAAAGCTTGTTGATTGATTAATAAATAGTTTATCAAGAATATGGCTTATGTCTGTAGCATCTCCTCTGGGAACACTTCCCAAGCTCCCACTCTTACTGACTGGTTCCCAGGGAGGAGCCACTCCCTCCTTCAGGATTCTATGGGTAACTCAGAATGGTTGGGAGTTTCCAGTATGATTATTTCCAAGTCCCAATCTGGTGTGTTCCTCATGATCAATTAACCAGTATATTTCTCTTAGCTTCCATAAAAAGATATTTACCAAGAAAGTATAGTAAGAACAAAAAATAATTTATCCTCACTTCCCCCTGCTCCCACCTATATTGAAATACACTCTCCCCTTCCATACACAAAGTCCCTAGGCTAGAGTGGACTTAAATTTAAAATAAATGTAGTAAGACACACATGTGACCAAGGAATGTCTCTTGACTTCTAGCCCCAGAAATCCTTTCCCTTCGGAATGGAATCCTCATGAGTTTGCTCTTATCTACAGGTAGCTTCTAGGCTCTGAGGATCAGTGCCTTTCTAAAGCCCATAGCTAACACTTCTCTCCTCTGTTGCAGTGGGCTCTGCTACTGACTCTAGTGGCCAGTATAAACTCTGATAGTTTTGGTGGATTCCTTGGTAACCTAGGTACACAAACTTAGGAATATTTTTTCATCTAAGATCAGGAAAAAATAAAGACAAAAGAAATGAAGGCAATAAGTGTTTTGTGGACACCAGGTGGGAGAAGGCTCACTGCTTTTTCTCATATCTAGGAATCTGGGGCAATTGTGCCTCACATCCAAGAAGGGAAAGGGGCAAAGGGCTCTATTTTATCCTATCTGTATTCAAGCAATTTGCTAGCTCATCACCTCCTGAGTCATCAATTATTCTGAGCCGTCAGCCAATTAGGAAATTGTTCATCATCAGACAGCCCAAGTATTTCAGGCATGGATGGCTGGAAATGGGCTCTGCAGAGTTCTGGCTGTTGAATGAAAACAAGACAAGGAATATCTGTGCATATCCTAAATTGGCCAATATCTCTATTGTCCACTTCTAGACTGTAAACTCATTGTATTCAGAGACTATCTTATGTTGTTGTTATATGCCTCATAGCACGGCATGGAGGCTTTTACATGAAATAGATATAAATGTTTATAAGATCATTGATTTAGAGCTACTAGAGACCTTATTGGTCATGTAATCCAGCAGTTTTACTTGATTAAATATTGAGGCTCAGATAGAATAAGTCACTTGTTCAAGGTCACCTCACTAGTAAGTTGGAGAGCTAGGATTTTGATTCTGATTCAAAATCAAAAAAATGTTTCTTGAATTTAAATAGGCCTGGGGCAGCTAGGTGGTGCAGTGGATAAAGCACCGGCCCTGGATTCAGGAGTACCTGAGTTCAAATCTGGCCTCAGACACTTGACACTTACTAGCTGTGTGACTCTGGGCAAGTCACTTAATCCCCATTGCCCCGCAAAAAAAAAAAAAAAAAAAAAAAAAAAAAAGGAAGGGCCGAATTTAAATAGTCCAAATCATGAAAACAATCTATACATTGACCAGAACAATGGAAATGGAAAGAACAGAAACAAAATAATCAAAGTAGAATGATGCTAAATAATAATGGATCAAGGTTAGCCACAAAGAAGAGATGTTAGAAGGCACATATCTCTTCTTTGGAGAAGTGAAGGCCCATGGGTGTGGAACACTGTATATAACATCAGGATTTTTGATGCTATGGATAGTTTTGTTGAACTATTTTTTTGCCCTCTTTTCATTCCCTGATATAAGGAAAGTCTTGCTAAAAAGGGGGAAAGAAGGATACATTTAGAAATGTAGATGATATGAAGAGAAAATATGTCAAATGAAAGTTATATTTTAAAGTGTTATTTAAATTAAATTTTATAATATCTTTCATAATTTTAGCCCAAATCCAACAGCACATTGAAGAAATAGCACCAAAAAGGCACATGAAAACCCAAGAAAGAGTGGAGTCATAGATCTATTGCACCATTTTAAAGAGGGTGTCGAGTGTCAGGGGTGTCTGGTTGTGTCATTTCATCAGTACAGAAAATTGCTCGCATATCAATCATCAATCAATCAATAGACATTTATCAAGTTCCTGATATACCAGGCACTGTGCTAAGTTCTGGGATACAAAAAGACGCAAAACATAGTTCCTTCTCCAAAGGAGCTTGCAATCTAATGGGGGAGACCATAAATAAATATATACAAACGATCTATGTACAGGATAAATAGGAAATAATTAACAGGGGGAAGACATCAGAAGCAAGAGGAGTTGGGAGAGGCTTTCTGTAAAAGATGAGCATGTCACTGGGGAAGCCTTGAGGCAGAGTGGAAGAGGGAAAATATTCCAGGCACAGAGGACAAAGAAAATGCCTGGAGCCAAGAGATGGTCTGTCTTATTGGTAGAATAGCCAGGGGGCCAGTGTCACTGAGTGGAAGAATATGTGGTGGGGAAAAAGGTAGAAAAAGACTTGAAAGGTGGGGTGGGGGTGGGGGGCTAGGTTATAAAGGGCTTTGAATGCCAAACAGAACATTTTGTGTTTGATCCTAGAGGACATAGGGAGCTACTGGAGTTTATCGAGGCGGGGGAAATGACATAGTTGAACCTGCACTTTAGGAAAATCACTTTGGTGGCTGAATGAAGGCTGGACAGGAGCAAGGAGGAAGTTGAGGCAGACAGACCCACTGGTAGGCTATTGCCGTAGTTCAGATGTGAGCTTTTGAGGGTCTGCACCAAGGTGGCAGGAGCGTCAGAAGAGAGAACAGGGCATGTATGAGAGATGTTATACAGAGATGAAGTCGACAAGTCTGGCAACAGCTTAGATGTGTGTTTGTGGGAGGGGAGCTGGTAAAAGATAGTGAGGAGTCATAGATAAATCCTGGGTTATAAGCCTGAGGGACTGGGAGGGGGATGGTGCCCTCTATAGTATTTTTTGGGGGGGCAGAGCAATGGGGGTTAAATGACTTTCCCAGGGTCACACAGCTAGTAAGTGTCAAGTGTCTGAGCCTAGATTTGAACTCAGGTCCTCCTGAATCCAAGGCTGGTGCTTTATCCACTGGTCCACCTAGCTGCCCCCAACCCTCTATAGTGTTAAGGAATGTAGGGAGGAGAAGGGTTTAAAGAGAAAGATGGGGACAGTTGAATTTAAGATGTCTACTGGACATTAGGTTTGAGATATTTAAAAGGTAGAGATGGAATATTGGAAGTCAGCAGAGTTTGGAGCAGGATGGGTAGATATGAACTCCCTTCACAAGTTGGCTTTATTTTTTGGTAACTATAGTCTGTTGGTATGAGCCCCAGTGACTTGCCCTAAGTCACATAGCTGGTATGTATCAGAAGTGAGACTTAAACCTAGGTCTTTCCATCTTCAAGCCCAACAGTCTATCCACTATGCATCACTTCCTTTCTAATGAATCCAGTGAATCATAGAGCTAAGCAATCATTAGCAGAGTGTGCTGCATAAAGATCTGGCTTTAGAGACAGCTCCTGGGTTTGAATCCTGACTCTACCACTTACTGCTTGTGTGATCTTAAGTCATTTCATTTTTCTGAACCTCAGTTTCTTTATCCATAGAATGAGGGGGTGGAATTAGGTTTCCTTGCACTTTTGATCTGTGCTCCTTGGATCTAGCCTTCTTCTCTCCTCTCTTATTTTATATCTGAGGAATCTGAGATACAGAAGACTTCTGAGAGGAATGGAGTCCACTCTCACCTCTCTGTAGCTCTACTCCAAATTTTCAGTGTGGCCAGATATCACATTTCAGGCTTTTTTTTTCCTTCTGTTCTCCTATCAACCAAATAAGTACCACATACCTTCCATGAGTGCTTTTTAGAGATGTGGGGAGAGTGAGGCACATAACATCAGCGAGGGTTTTCCAGTAGTTTGATCCCTGCCAGAGAGAAGTGTTAATCAGCCTGAATAGTGATGCGTATGATCTTCATAAAGGGTGAGCCAGAATGTACCTGGCCACCCAACTCAGCAGATGGTGGGTGCCCTAACCCCCCAGTCTGAAGTCTTTCTTTGAACACCCATGGCAAACATCTGTTCCTATACACCTGAAATGCTAACTCA
Source organism: Dromiciops gliroides (assembly GCF_019393635.1). Taxonomy (NCBI): domain Eukaryota; kingdom Metazoa; phylum Chordata; class Mammalia; order Microbiotheria; family Microbiotheriidae; genus Dromiciops; species Dromiciops gliroides. The sequence goes on along the minus strand of NC_057865.1, from coordinate 285,960,482 downwards.
CCCACATCGCACATAAGAAAACCAGATTGTTACGTAAGCTATTAAAAGTGAGATCTCATCCCATTTGGAATGAATGGAACAGAGGAGTCCGACTCATTGCTGAGAACGGGAACCTGAGATTTCCTCGGTTTGATTGGCCATGTGGGCGGGCACCTTCAGGATCCTTTCTGCCTACAACCTCAGGGAATATGTAACTCAGTGTTAGGCCAGTACCTAGACCTCTTCATCTGACATGTTGATATATTTAGGGAATGTTTAAAAGAAAGTGGGGGATGGGGGACGGGGGATTTGAGAACATGGAATGTGAGAACTGGGAAGGACCTTAGAACACATAATGTGAGAGGGGAGAGTTGCCTGGCATCATGGCAGAGGGACTGCAGACATGGAATATTAGACTGGAAAAAGACCTTGGAATATTGAAATTTAGAATTAGAAAAGAATTCAGAATATATGATTTCAAAGATGGGATGGCCCTTAGAACATGGGATGTCTAAGCTGGGAGGGACTTTAGAACTTAAAATGTCAAAGCTGGGAGAGGCCTTGGGACATATGAAGTCAGAACCGGAGGGGGAAGGGAATCTTAAAACATAATGTGAGAACTGGGAGGGACCTTGGAATACATGATTTCAGAGCTGGGAGGGACTAGAGACATAGAATATTAGACTGGGATTAGTCCTTAGAGTATTAAAGACTGGGAATGGGAAAAGACTTGAGAATATATGATTTAAGAACTGGGAGGGCCCTTAGACCAGGAGATGTCAGAGCTGGAAGGGATATTAGAACCTAAAATGTCAGAGCTAGGAGGGGCCTTAGAACAGGGAATGTTAGAAGCAAAAGGGGCCTTAGAGATTGTCTGGGCTAATATGGTCACTTAAAAAGGTAGGAGAGGGGGAGCTAGGTGGCACAGTGGATAGACCACTGCCCCTGAAATCAGGAGGACCTGAGTTCAAATAAGGACTCAGACACTTAACACTTACTAGCTGTGTGACCCTGGGCAAGTCACTTAACCACAGTTGCCTCACCAAAAAAAAAAAATAATAAGGTAGGAGACTGAGGCCCAAAAGTGGGGGAGCCTTGTCTGATGTTACCGCTTCAGTATCCTGGTAGAACTACAGCCCACAGGCAACTTTCTTGTCCTTACCTTATGATAACCTCAATGCTGGGATTGAACACATCCATACATAATCTGCTCCACTAAATTCCTTGGGTACAAGCACCACACCCTGCCCTTTGCTTAGCCCACAGTACCTAGTACCTCCTGCTCTTTCTAATTCACCAACATCTTTAGGCAGCTGGAGGAAAAAAGACCTGGAGCTGGGAGCTAGAAGAAAAGGATTGTTATCTCAAGTTTGCTGCTGACCTTGGGCAAGTCATTTGAAGTCTCTGAGCCTCCTAACTTTAAAACTTCTATCTCTACAGTGAGGTGAACCATCATATCTCTACAAGAATACTGATACTTGCAGATACAGGAAAGAACATGATGACATTTTCACAGGAAGAATGATGCATAAGGAGCTGAACAGCAAGGGGGCAGGGTTTGGTAGAGAAAGCATTGTCTCTAGAGTCAGATGACCTGGGTTCAAATCCTCCTTCTGGCACTTAATTCCTGTGTGACCTGGTGCTGGTCACTTAACAAACTCCTATCTTTAAATTGAAAGGTTTGTGCTCAATGATTTTCATGGTCTGTTCTGGCTGTCAGTCTATGGTCCAATGACCTGTGAAGTCACTTGTTTCCTCTAGGCCTCAGTTTGTATACGTTTGTAAGATGAGGATTTGGCACTAGATGGGCCCAAAATTGCAGTGAAATGAGGAGGTTTAACTAGATGGGATCCTTGGATCACTCCAACCACTGGATAGTAAATTTTTTTGGGGGGGGTGGGGTGCAGTGAGGATTAAGTGACTTGCCCAGGGTCACACAGCTAGTAAGGGTCAAGTGTCTGAGACTGGATTTGAACTCAGGTCCTTCTGAATCCCAGGGCTGGTGCTTTATCCACTGTGCCACCTAGCTGCCCCCTGGATAGTAAATTCTTAAGAGAGAATGTGATGACAAGAAAAGGACATTAAGGGGCAGCTAGATGGCTCAGTGGATAGAGCACCGGCCCTGGAGTCAGGAGTACCTGAGTTCAAATCTGGCCTCAGACACTTAATACTTAACTAGCTGTGTGACCCTGGGCAAGTCACTTAACCCCAATTGCCTCACTTAAAAAAAAAAAAGGACATTAACCTGGGGACTAAGAAGCTTGTGATATTTCTGGCACTACTTCTTTCTACCTGTTTGACCTAGATTAAATTATTTGAATTCTCTTTCACACTACATGACTTCCAGGTGATAACTCCCTAGTTTCCTCATTTGTCAAATGGAGGGGTGGACCTAATGATCTCCAAGTTCGTTTTCAGTTATAATATCCCATGGTTCTAAAGGAATAATGAGAAATCAACCTTCTGACTGAGCTGGTCACTGCTACAGGCTTAGATCTGGAGGGGGTCTGAAAAGCCATCTAGTAGAGCATTTTTATTTTATGTATTTCATCCATTTACAATAATTGCCTTGTTTTATTCTTGGGGTAATATAATGACCCCTTTTGTCCACATGGTTCTCTTCTCTTGTGTTTTAGAGTTTACTTAAGAAGAAAAGTTAGGAACACAATCATAATTACCCGGAGTCCCCTGATATATAGGCAGATATTTGGCTCTTTGTTTTAATGCATTTATATCTGTTGTGGTTGAGTTGTTTCAGTCATGTCCAACTCTTCATGACCCCATTCAGGATTTTCTTTACTTGTCCTTTTTTTTTGCAGGGCAATGAGGGTTAAGTGACTTGCCCAAGGTCACACCTAGTAAGTGTCAAGTGTCTGAGTCTGGATTTGAACTCAGGTCCTCCTGAATCCAGGCCCGGTGTTTTATCCACTGTATCACTTAGCTGCCCCCCCATTTAGGGTTTTATTGGCAAAGATGCTGGGGTAGTTTGCCATGTCCTTCTCCAGTTCGTTTTATGGATGTGGAAACTGAGTCAAACAGGGTGAAGTGACTTGCCCACAGTCACACAGCTAGCAAGTGTCTGAGGCTGGATTTGAACTCAGCAAGATGAGTCTTCCTGACTCCAAGCCCGGAGCTCTATCCATTGCACCACCTGGCGACCTGCACATTTATATCTCTCCTGACCTTTTTTGGGTATATAGGAAAAATTCAATTTATTAGAAATGTTTTGGCAAAGAAAGAGAGGAGCCTATCGCAGTACCTGTTCATAGTTAGTTGTGGGTAGGGGAAGTTAAAGAAAGAATCGACTTTTTCTTCGAATTTCTCTCTATCCTTGAGGAAAAAGGTAGAATCAACTCAAATCTTCTGGTCCCAGACTCCCATAGCATCAGTATCCCTCCTTGATCTCTTCTTTCTCCTCTCTGCTATAGCTCAGTCTGACTGTCTCTGTCTTAGCCAGTTGCCCCTGGGCTGTTGATTCTTTTTATTTTCAGCTCTTTATGTCTCAAATCCCTCCTTACTCATGCTAGAAACTCAAAGTCTCTCTTCTGCAAGACACTTGAGTAATGAGTTCTGAAGTGATCTTCTATTTCATAGATGACCTATAAGGTGTGACCATTTTCCCTCTGCTTTTCTAAATAATTGTCCTATGAACATCACTCCAAGTTGTTCAGGAACTACTTACAGTCATTGATTGATTGACTAGTCAGACTCATTTTCACATGGTAAACTCATCAGGGCATTTATTCTAAGGGAGGATGGGAATATTCAATAGCCCCCCCCCCGCCCCCGCACCATCCTTCCATAGATATGAGGAAATGGAAGCAGAAAGCAGTGTTGCAGATATTAAATAGCAGGTCCAGGATTCAAACCCAGTTCCTCAGACTCCAATTCCAGCTTTCTCAACACTGCTATTTCTTCTTTGACAATAATGGAGTACCTAGTGAACAGTAATAATGGTTTACACAAGGGCAGGTAACTGGCACAGTGGATAGAGCATTGGGTCTAGAATCTGTAAGAATTGAATTCAAATCCAGCTGTGCGACCTTAGGCAAGTCATTAAATGACTTATGCAAGTCATTTAACTTCTGATTGCCTCAGTTTATTCAATTATCAAATGGGGATAATAATATTACCTTCCTGGAAGGGTTGTTGTGAGGATCAAATGAGATACATTTGTAAAGTGCTAGTAAGTGTCAAGTGTCTGAGGCTGGATTTGAACTCAGGTCCTCCTGAATCCAGGGCCAGTGCTTTATCCACTGTGCCACCTAGCTGCCCCATCATCATTATTTTCAAGGAATATTTGGAGGTTTACAAAGTATTTTTGTCAGAGCATCCCCATGAGATAGGTATTGAAATCATTATTATACCCACTTTATAGATGAGGAAAATGAGTTCAGAACATTGACTTGGCCATTGTCAGACAGTCAGGATGTCCTAAAACCAGGATTTGAATTTAGATATTCTTCCTCTCATGCCCAGTCTTTTTCCTATCATAATACAGTGCTGCCAGGTAATAACTTCCCACCCCAATCCCTGTGCACATCTGCTAGACCAGGCCATCTTGAGCCAGTGCTGGATGCTCCGGAAGGCCAAAGATGTTGCCTTTAGGCTTCTCTCTCAGCTGCGTTCTCTCCAGTTCTACTTCCTCTCTTTGTCTTTGCATTTTGCTTCATGAAAATTAAAAAGATGAAAAGGAAGGCAGCCCCCGTGTTCAATTAAATGGGTTGTTAGGGGGCTCAGGAGGCGAATTAGCAAGTGTGCATTATGATGATAACATCTAGTTAAGCCTGGGAAATGGTTTCTCTGACTCCAGCAAAGGAGCTGGTGGGTGGGAGCTTCACAGTAGCTGGGAAAGGTGCGGGCATCCATTTGGAACGTGCCAGTTACGTGTGTGGTGTGGTGGGGAGAGCCCTGCCTTTGGCGTTCTCCATGCTCCTGTGAAGCAGTCTTGTGATGTCTATGAGACACTTCTGGGGCCTGTGGCTGGCACAGGTTCTACAGGGCAGCAGGATTATTGTGTATATGCAGCCTAAGCTGCTGGTGGGAGGCAGGCCTCATCCGGATGCCTGAGGAGCCCAACTTTTTCTCATTGTTTCTCATGTTATCATATTGCTTTGGTTTCCCATCATGTTCTAAGGATATTATTTTGTGTGCTTGATTTTTTAAATAATCTTTCATTTATTTCAATTATTAAGAATTTTCTCTCCCTCTATCTTTTGTTTTCAAATATACCCCATCACTTTCCGCTGTCCAAAAAGCCACGGGGGTCCCAAAGAATTTTATAAATATACATGTATATGTAGATATAGATATATAACTATATCAATCAATCTATCTATCTATCATATATCTATATACCTTTTATCCATCTATCCATCCATTCATCTGTCTGTCTTTCTATCTATCATCTATCTATATACCTATCATCCATCCATCTATCTATCTATCCACCTATCTCATAGGGATTCTTTGAAGAAAATATTTATCAATCTTAAAATATATATATATATACATTTATACATTTATGTATCCCCTGAAAAAATTATGGTGAAAATAACAATAAATAAAAATGATGGTAGCTAATATTTATAGAGTGTTACCATTTGCCAGGCACATTACAGGTATTAATTATCTCATTTGATCCTAACAACATCCCTTTGAGGAAGGTAGTATATATACAAATATATACACATTTATACATATATTACTATATATGACCATAAATATAGTTGTTTATTTTGTTATATATCTATATATTTATATTTCTTTATTTAGATAGTATTTATTCATATCTAGATATCCAGATGTAGATAATAGAATATATGTAATATCTCTACTTACATATCTATCTATATACTATGTCTAGATATAAACCCCTTCATTTTACATTTAAGGGAACTGAGGCTCAGGAAGGTGAAGTAACTTGCCCAGGTAGGTAAGGTTTCATTTGAACCTAGGGCTTTTTGACCCCACATCCACTGTCCTCTGCCTCACATCATGCTGCCTGTCAGGAGTCCACCTTTGGTGAAACTTGAAAAGAGCCTGGGATTCCAAGATATCTGCTTTTCAATTTATAACAGGAAGGATAATGGAATCCTAATGTTGCTGTTGGAAGGGAATCTAGACCATGCAGGGTTTGGGATGAAATGACATGACAGGTCCATTCTGAATCAAAATCTTATGTTTATTTAAGAATAAAATATAGTCAATGACAATTACTTTGAAGAATAAAGTAATGTGGGGGCAGCTAGGTGGTGCAGTAGATAAAGCAGCAGCCCTGGATTCAGGAGGACCTGAGTTCAAATGTGGCCTCAGGCACTTGACACTTACTAGCTGTGTGACCTTGGTCAAGTCACTTAACCTTCATCCCCCCCCCAAAAAAAAAGTGAAGTAATGCACTACTTGGTTCTAGCTTCCTGTATTCTTATTGTTTATATTTAGTTATGATATAATGGACCATGATCTCATCCTTGTGGATATTGTTTCATACACAAATACCATAACCCATCTTCTCTTCAATCTGTCCTCATTTGTCCACTTTCTCCATAAAGAAAAACAATTTGCTGCTAGGACTTTAAAATGAAAACTTTCATCGATTTTGCCATAAGAAATTCATAGAAACATAGACTCTGAGAGGCAGAAGGGGCCTTAGTGCCTATCTAGCCCAGTTCAGCCATGATTTCCATACTACCAAAGAGGGAGAATCCAGCCCTTTCCTATGCGAGCCATTTCACTTTTCAGGGAACTCTGGTCGTTAGGAAGGTGTATCATTTTATTTGGTTTTCCTCGTATCAAGCCTAAATTGATGAGTTGGCAAATTCCAATACATGGCTCCTGGTTCTGCAATCTGGAGGTGAGCAAAGTGAGTATAACCCCTCATCTATGAGATATCCCTTCAAATCCTTGTGCATAACTATCCTATCCCCCCACCCCACCCCACCCCACCCCATCTTCTCTTCTCTAGAGCAGGGCTTCTAAAACTTCTCCCACTTGTGACCCCTTTTCACCCGAGAAATTTTTACATGACCCTGGATATATAGGTTTATAAAATAGGCATGTATAACCTTTTACTGTTGCCAAATCTTTTGCAACCCCCACATGGAGTTGCATGAGACCCATATGGGGTCTCAACCCACAGTTTAAGAAGCTAGTCTCTAGACTTCTCCTAGAGATTAGTTTCCTAATAGTTGTATTGGGTATAATTGTGTCATGTTGGCCAAAGCATTTATTAATAATTCTCCACATGTGATCTAGCCTGTGGCCCTTCTGCTCAGAATGGCCCTATTGAACTCAGAGAGTGATTTGAATTGAAACCAGCAGGTACTAGAAATGTCACATGCTAAGGAAATCCAATTGGAAGGCCAGCAGAATATTTAAATTCTCAAAATTCTCAAAATCCTAAACCAATAAATGACTAATAATTTCATAGTACTTAGGAATTAGGAAAAACTCCTCTTGGCTTGATGGTTATTCTTTTCCTCCACCATAAACTATCTACGTGATACTTAAATCACTTCCTCTCTATGGGTCTCAGTTTCCTGAGTTCTCAAATGTGGAGTTCAAATGAGATGAGCATTTTAGATCCATCTCAGCTCTAGATCTTTGTTCTTATAAGCGAATCAAAGTGCCATTCTTTTTTATTTAACCATCTTAAATTTCGTCTTATTCAATTTAGCCCAATGTTCTAAAGTAGTAATGTTAAATTCAAGAAGACTTAAGCTCTTCTAAATTGTACATAGGGATCCCTGCAGGCTGCAGTCACAGAAAACCACATATTATTGTTATTTACGTTATATTGTGGTTCTAGTTATTTTAGTAAACATTTCCTAATTACATTTTTCTTCCTTCCTTCCTTCCTTCCTTCCTTCCTTCCTTCCTTCCTTCCTTCCTTCCTTCCTTCCTCCCTCCCTCCCTCCCTCCCTTCTTTCCTTCCTTCCTTCCTTCCTTCCTTCCTTCCTTCCTTCCTTCCTTCCTTCCTTCCTTCCTTCCTTCCTTCCTTCCTTCCTTCCTTCCTTCCTTCCTTCCTTCCTTCCTTCTCTCTCTCTCTCTCTCTCTCTCTCTCTCTCTCTCTCTCGTTATAAACATTTTTTGGTTCAGGTCAGACTTGGGAATGTTGCGGGTAGCCCATGAGCCACATGTTTCATATTGTTGTTCTGAAGAATTGAGGGTTTTGTTTTTTTTTGAATTGAGGTCTTTTTAATTTCTGAACCTTGCCACACCAGGTATCAGCTATACCAAGTATTGTGTTACCCGTCAATTTGATAAACTTGTCATAAGTGCTTTCTTAATGCTTTTATAAAAAGTTATTCAATCTTTATACAAGTCATTGGTATATATGTGTCCCCTTGCACAAATTTTTGTATTTTTATTCTCTTTTCCTAGGACAGTGCTTGGCATTTGTTGTTTTTCAATTGTTCCAGTTGTGTCTGACTCTTCCTGACCCCATTTGAGGTTTTCTAGGCAAAGATGCTGAAGTGGTTTGCCATTTCCTTCTCTAGCTCATTTTACAGAAGAAGGAACTGAGGCAAACAGGGTTGGGTGACTTGCCCAGAGTCACACAGCTAGGAAGAGGAGGGTTCTTGACTTCAGGCCTGGCACTCTATTCACTGTGCCACGTGACTGCCCCTTGTCAAAAGTAAATGCTTAATAAATGCCTTCTAAATTCATTAAATTGTAAGTCATCAATGCAAATTAGATTGCATTTCAAGAAGATCAAAGTCCAACAATCACTGGGCAAGGAACTAATACTTAAAAGTCTTCCCCTATTAATGTGACCTCATCTGGGTTGTCCAGGGGAAGCAGCATACCTTCCTGCATTCCCTTCACTCCTGCCCTGTTCCAGGCTGCTTAGAAGACTTAGGGTAGATGGCCAAAAAGAGCAACATCACTATTCATGCAGCTTTCACAAGCTGCACTCACCAAATACTACCGTCCCACTGAGATGGAAGACCACTCGGCTTTTACATTTGCCGTGCCACTAGGTGTTAAAGTCCTCAAGGTTGTGCCAGCTTCCTCCCCCCAGACTATTTTCTCCAGATCCCTCAGTTTTGCTATCTAATCTGCTGGTTCAGTGTAAGCACCCCTGGGCCTTCCCATTTGTCCCACTGCTGTGCCTTTAGAACTCCCAGAGATTTCCATCTACTGTACAGATGAGCTCTCCTATGGGCAACTAGGTGGCATAATGGATATAGCATAAGGCTGGTACAAAAACTGATTCTATTTTGAACCCTGCCTTGGAATCTAGGGTAGTGACATCCTGGCCCAGCCACCTAACCTCTAAGAACCTCAATTTCCTCAACTATAAAATGAGGATAATAATAGCACCTCCTTCCTGGAATTGTTATGAGGATTAAATAAGATATTGTAAATAAAATGTTTTATCAACCAAATATATAGGACCAAAAATCTATATAGATACCATTATCATTATTATTTATTATTAGCACTATTTATCCTGATTAGAATGTGAGTTTTTTAAGAGTAAGAACTTTCTCAATTTTTTTCTCTTTTTATCCCCAACACTTAGTATAATTTGGCATGTTGTAAGAGTTTAACCATTTTTTAATTGATTCATTTATTCATTCATTTTAATGGAGGAAAGAGCTTCCAGGCAATGGAAGCTGTTTGTTCACATAACAAGTTTGTGACAGAGTGAGCTTCCTATTGTTGGAGGGACTCAAGCAGAGATATTGTAAAGGTAAGATGACCTCTGAGGTCTCCTTGAACCCGAAATTTTATGGAAAGAGACAGACCCAGAGGTGGCTCCTGAAGGATAGGTAGGATATGGAGAGATGCTATTTTAAGGGTCCTGCCATGGGTATGTATAGCCCCTCCGAGAGCCTCCTAGTGCTTTGCATATGTTGCCTAATTAAGGTTGATAAGGCCCTTGAGATGCAGGGAGTATCTTGCTAGTTATGCTATTCTAGCAATGCAGCCTAGTCTAGGCACGGAGCTCCCATCAATGCCAGCCATCGCTAAGCAGGTACTTAAGTACCCCTGCTCACCAAGGTCCAAATAACCCATCAGCAATATGTGCTCCTCTTTCTATTGTGTTTGAAGGTTTATTAAAATAATAACAATCATTGGCATTTATGGAGAACTTTAAAGGTCATAAATCCTTTTCTTCCCGGAAACCTTTTTAAGGAGAGAGAGAAGGCATGATCACCCTCATTTTAGAGGTAGAGAACCATAGAAGGGAAGGAAATTTCTTTTCTTTTCCATTTTTATTTTATTTTGTTTTATTTTTTTCCAATTACATGTGAAGATATTTTTTGAGTTCCAAATTTTTCTCCCACCCTCTTTTCCCTCCTCTCTCCTGAAACCAGCAAGCAATTTGATATAGGTTATACATTACAATCATGTTAAATATATTTCCACATTAGTCATGTTGTAAGAGAAGAATCAGAACAAAAGAAAAAAACAACAGAAGAAAGAATAAGCAACAACAACAAAAGTGAAAATAGTGTGCTTCAATTTGCATTCAGACTCCATAGGTCTTTTTCTGAATGTGGAGAGTATTTTCTACCATAAGTCTTTTGGCATTGTCTTGGATCATTATATTTCTAAGAAGAGTTAAGTCTTTCACAGCTGATCATCACACAATGTTCTTGATATGTGTACAATGTTCTTTTGGTTCTGTTCATTTCACTCAAGCATCAATTCATGTAAGTCTCTTCAGGTTTTTCTGAAATCTGCCTGCTCATCATTTCTTACAGCACAATAGTATTCAATCACATTCATATATCACAACTTGTTTAGCCATTCTCCAATCGATGGGTGTTCCCTCAATTTCCAGTTCTTCGCCACCATAAAAAGAACTGCTATAAATATGTTTGTACTTGTGGGTGCTTTTTCCTTTTTTGGGTTATAGACCTAGTAGTAGTATTGTTGGGCCAAAGGGTATGCACAATTTTATAGTCTTTTGGGCATTGTTCCTATTTGCTCTCCAGAATGGTTGGATCCGTTCACAACTCCACCAACAGTGCATTAGTGTTTCAATTTTCCCACATCTTCTCCAACATTCATCATTTTCTTTTTTTGTCATATTAGCCAATCTTCTAGGTGTGAGGTCATACCTCATAGTTGTTTTAATTTGCATTTCTTTAATCAGTGGTGATTGAGAACATTTTTTTTCATATAGCTGTAGATAGATTTAACTTCCTGTTCATATCCTTTGACCATTTCTCAATTGGGTAATGACTTGTATTCTGATAAATTTGATTCACTTCTCTAAATATTTTAGATATGAGATGGGAAAGAAATTTCTTGCTAGCAAGTGTCAGGACTGGAGCTTCTGCCAAAGTCCCCTTATTCCAAATCCAGCACTCTTTCTCGCCATATCCAATAAACCCTTATTTTTTTTTTCAAATAGAATCCTAGGTAGTATTAGAAGCAGTGGATAAAGGAACACTTTCCACACCGGAAGACCTGAGTGTGAGTTCTGGTTCAAATCGCACTGACTGTGTGGCCTAGTATAAGTCACTTCTCTTGTTAGTGTGCCAGACTGCTTTCTAAGATTATAAGCTATAGGCAGGTGCTGATCCACATTCATGGAGGTGTAGAGAGTTCCCAGAATGTATACAATCATGGGTCAAGACTCATTCAGAGGGGCAGCTAGGTGGCGCAGTGGAAAGAGCACCAGCCCTGGAGTCAGGAGTACCTGAGTTCAAATCCAGCCTCAGACACTTAACACTTTACTAGCTGTGTGACCCTGGGCAAGTCACTTAACCCCAGTTGCCTCACTAAAAAAAAAAAAAAATTAAAAAAAAAGACTCATTCAGAAACAAATCCTAGGCATCAAGGGAAATCAAGGACATGGTAAGCATCCTACCATTGAGGAACTCACAGTTCAATTTTGGGAAAAAAGACTTACACTCATGGGACAGAGTTATTTTTGGAATCATTTCATATTGCCAAAATGCTCTCTCTGTAATGACTCTATGAGGATAACAATGGAAGCACCACTCTCCCCAGTGTAGAGATGAGCATACTGAGGTGCAAGAGAGAAGAAATGGCTTACAACCTGGGAATAATTCCAGCTAATATGTAATCATTATTCAGTAAGTAACAGTTTATTCACTAGAGGAGTTCACAGGAACAAAGATGCTGAATAGTGGAGATAGAATACTTGAGTATCCAAGGCTGGGATGGCAAGTGAAGACAGAAAGATAGACATACCCCAGTGGAGGCAATGGTGTCAGGACTGAAACCAAGGTGAAAACGAAGGTCCATACCTCAGGCTCTATAGGTCTAAAGGCAGATTCTTCTTTCCTTCAGAATCTGCTTCTCCTAAAATTAGGACTGGCAAAGCTACCAGCTTCAAGGTACCTGGGCTAGAAACCTCAGTTGTTTTAAGTTATTCCATTTTCCTTTACAATGTGTGGCCCTGATGTCTTAATTCTCCTTGACTTAGAACTACAAAGTCTCACTTACCATTATCCCAGGTAGCACTTTAGGTCAAGTCCTTATTATCCCTTTCCTAGACTTTTGGTAATGGTCTCAGAGTAAGAGTCCTTGCTTCTGTCCACTACCATCCATTTAGCACATGCTCTTAGATTAATCCTTCCAATGCAGAAGTCTGCACACATTAGTCTCCTTCTCCAAAGCTTTGATCGACTCCCAAATGCCTTTTGAATCCAGTTCAAAATCCTTGGACTGTCATTCAAAGCTGTACTAGATAGATCTAGGAACTAATAAGAAACATTTATTAAGCCAGACACTGTGTTAAGTGTGACTATATGAAGACAAAAATGCAACAGCCCAGGTCCAGGCAGCTCACATCCCCTTAGGGGAGAAAACATGAAACTAGCTTAGTATTTACAAAATAAATACTAGAGGTTTGGAGGTAGGAAGCTCAATCATCTGGGAATTACTGTCAACATCTCAAATATTAGTATCACTTGAGGTAAGTTTGGAAGGTGATGAAGGATTCTAGAAGATAGAAGTGAAGACAGTATGCAGTACAGACATGAGGGACAGCCAAATCAAAAGTGTGGAGGTGGGAGGTGAACTTCAATGCATGAGGACCAGTAAGAAGAACAGGGAGTAACGTATAATAATGCTGGGAAGGGAGGTTGGAGTCATGTTGTGTTAAGCTTTAGATGTCCCACACAGGACATGTTATTCTTTTTTTGTGTGTGGTGAGGCAATTGGGGTTAAGTGACTTGCCCAGGGTCACACAGCTAGTAAGTGTTAAGTGTCTGAGGCATGATTTGAACTCAGGACCTCCTGAATCCAGGGCTGGTGCTCTATCCACTGCACCACCTAGTTGTCCCATGGACATATTATTCTTGAAGCAGCTAATGCTACTGATCAAGAGAGTGACATGATATGACCTTCACTTTAGGAAAATAAGTGTTTGGAGGATGGGATGGAGAGAGGACAGGATGGAGGCAGGGGTACCAATTCAGAGGCCATTATAATAATCCAAGTAAGAGGTGATAAAAGCTTAAATTAGGGCTAAATCATTGTTTCAAAAGACAAATTTGAGATTGACAGAGCTTTCAAAAACCTGATCCCTAGTGGTCTAGTGACAATGTTCAGGTAGACATCCTTGAATTGTTTGTCCTTTGGCCATAGGTCCCAGGCTATTTGAACTTGACTATTTACTATTTGCATCAGAATCCTCAGGCAGCTTGGTGGTGTAGTGGATAGAGCATCAGGCCTGGATTCAGAATCACCTTCCTAAGTTCAAATCTAGCCTCAGACACTCATTAGCTGTGTGAACCTGGGTAAGTCACTCAACCTTGTTTGCCTCAGTTTGGTCATCTGTAACATGGATTGGAGTAAGAAATGTCAAACCATTCCAGTATATTTGGCAAGAAAAATCCAAATGGGGTCACAAAGAGTCCAACACAACTAAAAAAAATGACTAAACAACCACCAGAATCCCAGTCTGGTACCTTCTCATAGACCATGGATCCAGATGCAAGAGCATCCATGTTACAGTGTCAGCACAACAGTATCCCTGTAGCAATATAGATTTCTAAGCCCCCTAATAAATGCATTTTGATTTCAAAAGCCAGTCTGGCCATTCATTTCACTATTGTTAACTGTTTCCCTTCCATCCTATTCCCTTCCCCATGATATTTATTCTATTATCCATCTTCTTTCATCCTATCCCTCTTTAAAAGGGATTTGCTTCTGTCTGTCCCCTCCCCCACTCTGCCCTTCCTTCTTTTGCCCCTCTCTTTTTATCCCCTTCCCCTCCTATTTTCCTGCAGGGTTATAGAGATTACTCCACCCAATTGAGTGTGTACAATATTCCCTCCTTGAGCCAATTCTAATGAGATTGAGGTCTTTGAGCCAGTTTTGATGAGTGTTAGGCTCATTTACTGCCCAGATTAAATAGATTACTCCACCCAGTTGGGTGTGTCTATTAGTCCCTCCTTGAGGCAGCTCTGATGAGTTTAAGATCTTTGAGCCTTTTCTGATGAGTGTAAAATTAATTTCCTGCCATGCTCCTCTCCCATCTCTTCCCCCACTCCATAAGCCTTTTCCTGTTACTTTTATGTAGGATTTCACTTCTGCCCTTCCCCCAATGAATTCCCTTCACCCCTCAATTTAACCCTAAAGATGTTATCATCTAGCTAAGTGACACAGTGGACAAATCATCACCCCTGGACTCAGGGGGATCCCAGCCAAAACCTGGCTTCAGACACAAGACAGTTGCCCACTGTACAGCCCCAGGTATGTCCCCCGGCTCCAATTTTTTGTTTTTATGGTTCTCTAGGGTCTTGTATTTGAAAGTCAAATTTGCCGTTCAGTTCAGGTCTTTTCATCACAAATATCTGAAAGTCTTCTTTTTCATTAAAGTCCCATTTTTTCCACTGAAAGATAATGCTGAGTTTTGCTGGGTAGGTAATTCTTGGTTGTAATGCCATTTCCTTTGCCCTTTGAAATATCATATTCCATGCCCTCTGGTCCTTTAATGTAGAAGCTGCTAGATCTTGTGCTAGCCTGACTGGGGCTGCACAGTACTTGAATTCTTTCTTTTTGGAAGCTTGCAATATTTTCTCCTTGACCTGAGAGCTCTGGAATTTGGCTATAATATTCCTAGGAGTTTTCCTTTTGGGATCTCTTTCTGGAGGTGATCGGTGCATTCTTTCAATTTCTATTTTAGCTTCTTCTTCTAGAATTTCAGGGCAATTTTCCCTAAGAATATCTTGGAAGATGATGTCTACACTCTTTCCTTGATCATGGTTTTCAGGTAGGCCAATAATTTTCAAATTATCTCTCCTGGACTTATTTTCTAGCTCAGCAGTTTTTCCCAGAAGATGTCACATTGCCCTCTATTTTTTTTTTTATTCATTTGGATTTGCTTTATTGTGTCTTGCTTTCTCATAAAGTCACTGGCTTCCATTTGTTCAATTCTCATTCTCAGGCAATTATTTTCATCAGAGAGCTTTTGTACCTCCTTTTCCATTTGGCCAATTTGACTTTTCAAGCTGTTGACTTTTTTCTCATATCTCTCCTGCATCTCCCTCATTTCTATTTCCATTTTTTCCTCTACCTATCTAACTTTATCTTCAAAGTCCTTTTTGAGCACCTCTATTGCCTGAGACCAATTCATATTTTTCTTGGAAGCTTTAGATATAGGGGCCCTGATGTTGACATCTTCCTCTGAGGGTGCCTCTAGGTCTTCCTTGTTATTGAAGAAACTTTCTATGGTCCTCACCTGTCTCTGTCAGCTCATCTTGACTTTCTTTTACTAGACTTTTAGCTCCTTCAAGTGGGGCACTGTTTCCAGGCTATAGTATCCCAAGTTTAAGAAGTCCCAGATGGTATGATTTAAGGAGAATCAGGTTCTTCCCTTGCCCGGCCTGTTTCCTGGTCCTAGATGACCCCAGACCAACTTGCCAATCAACCAGCTTTTTGTGTTGTGGTTGTTAGCTCTGACGAGCCTGTGCCCCTCCCCCACCTGGGCCCCTTCTACTCGAGCCTACCACCTGATTCTCAGTAGTGGTGTAAAATCCAAGTTCTGCCTTAGCACCAGCATAGAGCCCTGTAGTCTCTTCCTTGCCCAGGGCTCAGCCCACTCACCAGACTGTGAGCTTAGTTCCAGACAACACTGGTGCTTCAGCTGATTCAGAGGCTCTGGGGGTCTCCTTCTCTGGTGAGGACTTCCTGAGACTGGATCTGTGTCAGGGTGACTGTGGGGTTGGGCCTGACTCCTGTATCAGCACAGCAACTCCCTCCTTCTGACCTTCCAAGCCATTCTTGGTTAGAAGATGATTTCAGCACATTCTTCTGTGAGTTTTGCTGCTCCGGGCATTTTCTTATGACCTTATTTCTATGTTTTTTGGAGTGATCATGTCATGAGTTCGGGAGCTCACTGCCTTTCAACACCTTAATACATTATGTGTAAATTTGAGAAGCATGTAGTCTGTGTGTGCTCATTCTATCTCATCTCTCAGCTTATCTTGGATTTCAGCTCCTTATTATTGTCCTGTCCTTTTCAATCCAAAGGTTGTTCTGCTTATGAATCCCAAACTGCCTGCCAGGCCAAGAACCAGAGCCGATCACCAAAGCGTGCACCATCACCGCTAAGCTGAGAAACCAGAGTGTGTGAGACAGAGATGGCCATTCATTTCAAACTCAGAGACCTAAATAAGAGGTAATGAACTGAGCCAAGGGCTCTCAGCAGGGGATTAAAGTCTCCAGACTTATTTTACAGTGTTTTAGCAATGGGCTCACTTTGGCCAGTCCCTTAGTGGTTTAGGTTCAAATCTGGAATGGAATGAGACATTCATTGGTCATTCAATGGTTAAGAAAAGGAGATTTCCTTAGCCATAACAGGAGAAGGCTCTTCAGTGAACTTATGCATTGAGAATACTGGGGTTGATTCAACTGAGCTAAGCTCCCCCATCTCTCCATGAATCCCTGGATCTCCTCATGGCTATTTCATACTCAGGTAATCAGGAAGGGATATTAACAGTTTCTCCTGAGACCATTAAATCATGAGGACAGTTTCAATACCTTTCAAGGAAACACTAGCCTCAGCTAGGATATAGCTCCTAACACATTTGAAAACCAGCTTTATCCAAGTTTTCTGGTTTAGTCTTGTTATGCAAGCCATATTTCTCATTGTCTCCATGTTTCCTGCCTCTGTTTCTTTTCTTGTGTTTTTCTATTGTTGCTAGCCCCTTCCCATGCTTTCATTCTTTTTTATTTTTATTTTTTGCGGGGCAATGAGGGTTAAGTGACTTGCCCAGGGTCAGACAGCTAGTAAGTGCCAAGTGTCTGAGGCTGGATTTGAACTCAGGTCCTCCTGAATCCAGGGCCGGTGCTTTATCCACTGCACCACCTAGCTGCACCCTCCCCCGCCCCCATGCCTTCATTCTGCTTGTCAAAATAATAGCCTTCCTAAAAGGTCAAAGTTAAATTTGATCTCTTCCATGAAGGCTTCCCTGATTTTCCCCAGCTGTATGTAATCTCTCACCCTATGAATTCCCTTGGAACTTTGTTTGCCCACACCACTTATGAAATCATTATCATTAATTTTCATATCTTTTTTATTGTTAGGTATATTCTTTATCTCCTCTACTAGATTATGAGGGCCACAAAGGCCCATTTTCATCTCCCCCAACTCTTAGCCTAACAGGTACTTAAATGTTCCTTGACTGGCATATATAGGAGAGAGGGAAAAGAGGACCAGTTGCAAAAGGAACATTTTGAAGGATAAGATTGGATAGATGAGGTCAAATTGCTTTGTGACTGGACATAGTATGGAATATTGCATAGGGATTGGGTTTAGAGTCGAGAAGACGTAGATTGAAATACTGCCTCAGGTATATATTACCTGTATTACCTGGGCAAATCACTCAACCTCTCTTGGCCTTGGTCTTACTTAAAAAAAAAAATCTCTAAAATGAGGGGTTTGGGATCATTGGTTTCTAAGGTTTCTTCCAGCTCAAAAACTATTGTTCTATGACAAAATGGAGGTGTAAGTAAGCAATGGCTCTTAGGAAGAAGAGAGACATGATAATCCCAGTTAAATAGCTTACATATCTATTGCTCCTAAGCACATGTCTAAAGCACTTCACTAAAAACAGATCTGTAAATTAGGTAGGACAGCTATTATTATCCTCATTTTTAGTTGCATAAACTAAGCATGTGACCTTGAAGTCACAAAGTCTTGGTGACCTCAGGCAATCCCGTAAGACCATAAACTGTGCAAATTTGCCAATAGGAATGAGCAGAAAGGATTTCCTCACTAGGAGTTCACTCGATCAATGAAATCACAGTTCCAGATCAAAACAAAAGAAGACAGCAACATTGAGTCCAAGAGCAGTAATGTTACTTACCCACGGTCACACAGGTAGTAATACAGGATTCTTACTTTAAGAACATTGCGCTTATCATGATGCAAATTTGCCCTAGTGTTGATATATGCTGAGATTAGAACCCAGTTGGTCTGGTGCTATATCTTCCCATAATTACCACTGCCACAGCTGTAACAAACTGAAGGGAAATGAAGAGAAATTGGGACCTCAGGAAGCACCAACAGATCCCCCTGTCCCTGATTTCAGCTGCCAAGGACATTTGGCCAAGCTGTTTGATACCAGGGCCTTCTGTGGATTATAATGGGCTCTAGGCAATGGTTCATTGAGAAGACAGGAGAGCCAAGGAAAAAGACCAGGAACAATGAGTAAATCATGGAACTGTTTTGTACCCAGGGAATTTATAGAGGCTGAGGGTCAAGATGGAGTACTTGATCAGAGCAGGGTAAGTAGCCATGACAACAGAAGAAGACACCAGACACCAAAGACAAAGGGACCTTGAAAGTGAAACAAAGCCTACCTCAGAGAGAGAAAGTCATGCAATCTTCCTGCTAACCAGTGACTTTCTCTCCAATTTATTGGAGCTCCTTAGGCTGTTGTAATATAACAATTCACTCCACCTAGCAAGTCCATATATTTATTCCATAATATTTTATTCAAGAGGATCCCTGCTTCAGGTAAGGATAGGGTTATTGGTCTCTGACAAATCCTCCAAATTTATGGACCTGTAAGAAACTTTGTGGGGGCAGCCAGGTGGTGCAGTGGATAGAGTATCAGGCTTGAATTCAGGAAGACTCTAGTCAGATACTGGCCTCAGATACTTATTAACTGTGTGACCCTGAACAAGTCACTTAACATTGTTTGCCTCAGTTTCCTCATCTGTGGAGTTAATGGCAAACCACTCCAGTATGTCTTCCAAGAAAACCTCAAAAGGTATCACAAAGAGGTGGACATGACTGAAAAATGACTAAACAACAAGTAACTTTGTGCCCAGGAACCGATTTGCTAAATGAGTTAACAAGGAAAAATAATAAATGAAAATCATACTCATGCACACAAATTTGAACATACAAATTTACTTGTGCATACAAGTATACATGTGCACAATGAAAGCCAATTATATATGTGTAAATAAATGAGAGCCACACATTATTAGCCCATGAATGAATGTATCCATGTATGCACAATGTTAAATACCTACACGAGTGGATATATGCACATAGAACCATATGTGAATAGACATACCTGTGTGTGATCACAATGCATGTCACAGCTTCATGAGAAGTGGTTGGGCAGTTCAGTGGATAGAGCATTGAACTTGAGTTAGGAGGACCTGAGTTCCAATCTTGCCTCAGATCTGTACTAGCCATGTAACTATGGGTAAGTCAACTAAGTTCACTTGGCCTCAGTGTGGCCCCAGAAAAGTACATTTTCATTGGGACCATTTTGCTCATTGTTTACTGAAGCTCATAGCATTATATACCTAGAAGGAATCTCTCTTTCAGGCGTCCTAACTATGTATCCTGCTCTACCCTGCTTTCCATGCCCTCATGGAGGAAGGCTTTTTTTACCCTGAAACTGGCAGGATCACCAGCTTTCTTCTTAGCACTTACTGCTTGGCTCAGATACCAACAAGGCCCTCAGGGACACCACATTCCTTCCCAGAGAACAAGGACAGGATCAGAAGCCCATGTTCAGCTACTGGATGCCCACGTAGCCAGTGTCACATTCCAAGGTGGTAAATAAGACTCCATGTAGTGCAGCCTAGCTTCAGATCTATGCCACAGCTCATTCCAGTCATATCCTGGGGGTTTATCTTTTTCTTTTTCTTTTTGTGAGGCAATTGGGGTTAAGTGACTTGTCCAGGGTCACACAGCTAGAAAGTGTTAAGTGTCTGAGGCCGTATTTGAACTCAGGTCCTCCCGAATCCAGGGCTGGTGCTCTATCCACTGTACCACCTGGCTGCCCTGGTTTATCTTTTTCTTGAACACCTTTGGACAGGGCAGTAATAGGAGATGGTGGGATTTTCCTTTCAGCTTGAAGTCAAAGAATTCCCTCCCCCAGGCCCTACAACCATTCTCATATGCGTGAATTTGAATATATATTTACTTGTGTGTACAAGCTCAGTTGTACAAAATAAAGACAAATATGTGCAAGTATACATGAAAGCATACATATTCGTCTATGAGGCATGTGTGCCTATGTGTACACCCACACAAGTGGATGCATGCACACATATACACAACTCTTGCCATATGTAAATGTGCTCATGTGTAGAGAGGTTCATAAGGTATGTCACAACATCATGAGAAGCAATTGGGTTGCACAGGAAGTAGAGTACAGGACTTGAGTTAGGAAGACTTGAGTTTTTGATCCTGCCCTTGGACCCTTACTGGCTGTTTAACCATGGGTGAGTTCATGGAATTCTTTTGACTAAAGTTTCCTCATCTGTGAAATGGAGAGGATACTAACTTCCCAATATTGCTGTGATGATGAAATATGATAACATAAAGTGGTTTCCAAATCTTGAATCTCTTTATAAAGATACTTGTACTATTGCTAAATATTGGCTATTATTGTCCTTATCACCACCACTTACATCATCACCATCATTATCATCATTGAAGTAGAGCTGAAAGAGTTCTTTGAGCTTCCTAACCTCACTTTACAGAGGAGGAAACTGAGGCATAGGGAGGGGTTAAGTTATACAATCATTGAATAATATAGAGCCAGTAGAGACCTCAGAAAACAACTAGTCCAAACCCCGCATTTTCTAGATGAAGAGGTAGGGTGACTTGCTAAGAGTTACACAGGTATTAGGAGTCAAAGAGATTATTTGAACCCAGACCCTCTTATTCCAGATTTTTTGCTTTTTCTTTTACAAGTAGGCAATGTAGTGCAAAGGAAAGAGCACTAGATTTAGAGCAAGAAGTCCTAGATTTGAGCCCTTTCTCCACCACTTGCTATTTATGTGATGTGGTTAGGTCTGATGGGTGATCTCTTCAGTGGAGATAATGCCTAGGTAAGAAACCTCTCCTACCAGTACAGATCAGCATTTGAGCTGCAATTTAGAGCCACAGAGAGCTGTCTAAAGTGCTGAGAACAATAATATTCTCAGGGTACACAGCCAACTCATGTCTGAGGTAGTATTTGAACCCAAATCTGGCTGGTGGTAAGCCCAGCCTTCTCTCCACTATGCAATGTTCTCTCTGACACCTATGTGACCTTGGGAAAAAGCATCTTCTGTTGTAGCTACCTGTCAAATGTGGGAGTTGGACTGGATGATCTTTCAAATCCCTTTCATATTTCCCTCCAAGCCATGTTTGCATACTTTCCTATGCAAGCATTTCCACCTGTGTACTGACATATGCATACACAACCCCCATTGCCAAACCGTCCCTAGCTCACAAGATTTCCATGTCACATGGGGACAGATTGAAAGCAGACCTCACCCTATCCCCCTTTTGCCAAGGAGAGCAGATGGCATTCATTTTGCATGCATGTCAAATGTGTGTGCTCTCTTCTGAAGAGCATTATCTATAAATATGTGTAACAAGCACACCCATCCCTCCACCCCCAGGGTCCATTGCTGTGGATTAGTTAGGAAAATGTGCCTAGTATTCTCAAGACAAATGATTACTGATAATTTCCAGAGTGGAAGGCAAGTAATATACAGTCAGAACGCTAAGGATATGTGCTGAAAGAACATTCCTTGGCCCAGAGCACAAAATGTATGGACTCTCTTCATGAAGACATCAGACAGAATAACATGGAATAAGAAACAAATGCCTGGGTTTTAATTCCTTTCAAAAAAGGCTCAAATTTTTTACCACTTGTATTTTGAAAAAAAATGGTTCATGAAATAGTTGAAATCATAAAGTCCAAGACAACAAGAGAAGCAGCCAAATGATTCTTGCTTTTTTTTTCATCCGGTATCTACTGTTGACTTACTATATGACCTTAGATAAGTCATTTCCCTTCCCTGAGCATCAGTTTTCTTATTTGTAAAAACAAGACAGTAATGTTTTGACCTGTCACCTTCAGAAAACTGTAATGAGAATCCAAAGAAATAGCATATGTGAAAAGTGCTTTGAATATAAGGTTCTAAACATATGTGTAAGGTTTTATTTTGTTTTGGTCTTGACCTGCAATTTCTTTGATGTTTAGAACTCCCAGTATGGAAGTTCTCCTCATCAATTCAGCTTGGTAACTCAGCATTTGAAGAATCACAGGATCCTAGAATTTTCAAGTTGAAAAGGCTTTCAACATACCTCTATGCCAATGTATATTTAAAAAAGAATTTCCACTATACCCTACCCAAACATGTGGCTACTTCCCCTCTGTTTGAAGACCCCCAATTATAGAAGCCCCACTACCTTCCAGGTAGCCCATTCTATTCTTAGAAAGCTCTCATTCTTAGACCCCCTCCTCATATTGGTGAGTTCCTTCCAGAGCCTCCATTCTGAGGAAGTGTCCATGGATTGGCCATTCTTTCTCCTTCCCTGCTTTTCTGCTCTCACTCCTGATTCTCCAGACTCTTCTACAATGCTTCAATGGGAGCACCTTCTCCTCCCTCAGGCTCACTTTTATGTGTTGTCTTCTTCCATTAGAATGCAAACTCCTTGGGATTAAGGGCTAGCTACCTTTTTGCTTGTATTTGTGTTCTTGGTGGTTAGCAAAGTGGTTGTCATATAGTAAATGTTTAATAAATGCTTGTTGACCCAGAGCTGGTTACCCAGGGAATGATCTTACCAAGTGAAAGGAGGTGTGGGTAACATCACTTCCTTATTCTGAGAAGCTATGGATCTCTTAGCTGCCTGGGGCATTGGGGAAATTAAATGCTTCCTTTACAGTCACCTAACCACTAAGGATACTAACCCCAAATTGTTTGATTCCAATACTGTCCCACTATGCACTGCACCATCTTGTTTCTCATAGTATCATTACTTCATTTTTTTGATCAGTTGCTATAATATCTAGCATGTGACCATTGCATAAGTGGGTGCTTAGTCAATATGGTTGGCTGGTTAGCTGAGTGACTGCTTGTATTATGGACTGAATGACTAGATGACTGTGTCTATTTGGCTGGCTGGTTGGCTGGTTGCCTGACTGATTAGATGATTGTATTTGTTTATCAGGTTGGCTGATTGACTGTTTGAATGACCAAGAGAAAGATAACCCCTTAGTATGCACATCCTCCCGGCCCCCCAGTCTAGTTCCTCCTGATATGTGAGTTTCTTTGTCTTTGCCCTACCTTCCCCCATGTACTCCAGACCACATTTCAGAGTGGGAGGTTGTCACAGTTTCCCAAAGCTTTATTTGTCCAAATATGAGCCTCTGAGCCATCTGTTCTCCCTTTGATAAAGGGGACTCCTTGGGGCCCCTGGGCTACCGGGTGGTGTCAGTGCACACTCCATGTTGTTATTGTTCTGCCTTCAAAATGACATCACTCTGCTGTGTATGGCATGTACCATGCACAATAGCCAACAATTCCAGCAGGCCTCTTTACACTAATTATGGAAGGTACTTTTGTATAGGAGACAGGAAGGTTTGAACCAAATGCCAGGAATCCCACGAGGACTGTCAGCTTTGAAAGATGTGACAGTGTTATCCATACTATGCAAATGGTGTTTGGGTTGGAGTATGAGTTCTCTTTTCCTGACTTGAGCACACCCAGAGAAAATATCGGTGATATTATAAAACACAGTGACACGTGGGCACACAAGCATTATGCACACAGGCCTCCAAGAAGACAATGTAGAGTGAGCTGGCCTCTCTTATTCTTTTCTTTAGCATGAGAGGGAGTTGCTGATCTAATAATAATTCTGCTCCTCCAGAAAAAGATGCTGGATGAGTGCAAAGCAGCATATCACGTTGGATTTTTTTTTCTTCTCAAACAACACTTTACATTCTTGTACTATGCTCAATTTTAAGAGCTGGATGCCTTTGATAAACATACACTCATATAATATCAAAATCAGTGAAGAGCTGTCAATACTGAACTTTCTGCTTCCCCAGGAAGGAAACTGAGACAAAATTAAAGATAAGATTCTAGGATCTCTCAGGATAGTAGACATGAGTATAGAATATTAAAGTCAAGAGGGGCCTGAGAATATAGAATTTTAGAACAGGAGGGAATTTTAAATTTAGAATTTTAGAGTAGGAAGAAGTCTTAGAACATAGACTATTAAAACAAAGAAAGTCAAATCAGATAAATTTGTCTTAGAACAAAGACTTTCAGAGGTGGGAGGAACCTTATAACATAAAAAGTTAGAACACAGAATAATAAAACAGAATTTTAGAATAGGAGAATCTTAGAACAGATTTTTTATTTCAGCAGGGGGGGGGAGCCTTAGATTGTTGAATGTCGTATCAAAGAGGGACCTCAGAATCTATAATATTAGACTTCAAAGAAGAACTAAGAAGAGGGGCAGCTCAGTGGTGCAGTGGATAAAAGTACCAGCCCTGGATTCAAGAGGACCTGAGTTCAAATCTGGCCATAGACACTTGACACTAACTAGCTGTGTGACCCTTGGCAAGTCACTTAACCCTTATTGCCCTGCCAAAAAAAAAAAAAAAGAACTAAGAAGAGACCTTAAAACTTAGAATGTTAGAGGAAGAAAGAAACTTAAATATATGCATGTGAATGTGAATGTGTGTATGCATATGTGCATGCACACATATGTGTATATACACATATGTATGTTTGTATATGTACACACATATATACATATATTGTGTGTGATGAATATGTATATGTGTGTGCATATATTGTCTATGTTTAGCTATATATAATATAATACAATATAATATATGATATGATGTAATATAATGTTGTTTGTTATAAGATTATAAGATTATATAATTCTATATGTGTGTGTGTATATATATATACACATCTATACAATTTATATATGTATATATAATTTGCCGTGTGTGTGCTAAAATATAGACAATTAAGCAAAATGTTAGAAAAGGAAAGGGACTTTAAACATACGATGTTTGATTTGAGAGGATCTTGGCCAAAATGTATTTCAAATTCCTCACTTTATGGATGAGGAGACTGAGGCCTGGAATGATTAAGAAATCTAAGGCCATATAGAAAGGTGCTTAAGGTCACACAGAAAGATGCCAGCAGAAATGAGATGAACACCAAGGTCCCTTGCTCCTTCCGCTATACCATATCATATCACCAACAACCAAAAAAATAGGGGTCTTGTTGCCAATCCCATTCTCTACACCATGATAGCCCTTGGATTCAAAGTTCCTTTACCCATGTTGAACCTTCTTTTTTTCTCTGTTATCTCTGAATTGTTCCCTACATAGTTTCCAGGTTTAAAACAACAACAACAACAACTTTATATCTAAAAATCAAGGCCAAATGAAGGCCATATGGTAAGATATTTAATAGAGAAGCAGGACAAGAACCCAAGTCTCCCACTCAATCCAGAGGGATCCCAAGGACCCTGTCTTATCCATCTTCATCCTTTCACTGCATTGTGTTTCTGGTTTGTCATTCAGAAGAAATAATGGTATGCCTAAAACACATATTTATACTGCATTATGATTGCCATTCAATCTACAAACCTTTTTAAGGACTTACTACGTACCAAGAACTCTCCTAAGTGTTGGAGATACAAATGCAAGCATAAACACATGGTCCTTGCTCTGAAAGAGTTCACATTCCAATGGGGGAGACATAACATGTCAATAACCCTTTATATTAGATGTGTGTGTGTGTGTGTGTGTGTTTTGTGGTTGCCAGATTGTATGTGATAAATTATTGGGGGGCTAGATAGGGTTTTTCTAAAATATTTCTACTTATATATTAATGGCTATTAATGACTATTGCACCCATTTGGGCAGTAATCATTTATTATTAATTAATATTAAATATTAGAAGAGTGTTGACTGCATGGCATTTAACACAAGCAGAAAACCCCCCAGCGCCATATTATCTTTCAGAAAGCACATGACCTACCAATCTGTCCTGTCCTAAGAGGAGAGCACTCACCAACTGGACAGCATTCCAAACCTAGAGCTCAAGCCTAAGATGGTGACAGCCAAGTGGTCTCCACTTTTTTATCGTCTTTTGATAGAGGCAGGTAATTACACACTGATCAAAGCTAATTGACTAATATCACTCAATTCCATTGGTTGACATGACTTGAGGGTGGTCCATATTAAAATAAGCAGTACCATCATGACATCAGGGCCTAATGGGGAGACTTCCTGAGGGGCAAATGCACATTCAGATAGGTGTGTATAATCCCATCAGTTCAATGAACTAAACAAAACACTCTTATCTCCATTCCTTGGACTTGCCTTGAACAGGGAGAGGATCTGAAAGAGATTAGAACTTTCTCAAGAACTGGGCTTTCTGAAGTTAGGGGCTGAGGGGGAGCTAAAACTGATCTCAGTTCTCCCAAGAAAACTCATTATTAATAATTATTTTCTCACATGTGTATGTATACATAAATATATCATGAGATAACATGTAAACAACCCTTTACATTGGATGTGTTTGTATGCAGACACACACACACATAAAATACATTATTAGAGATATATAAAAACCCTTTATATTATGTGTATGTATATAAACACTATATATGTACATGTGTGTGTATAAGTAAACACACATACATACATACACACATATATAGTAGATGGAAAGTCACTTCAATGATAAAGCACTAACTACTTCAGATTTGTTTTCTGAAAGGTAGAGTAGACATTAGCCATATGTAAGCATATGTCACATTGAGCAAAGTCAATCTCTATGAAAATGTGTAGATTTGGGATTTTAGAGAATTGCTCATCTGATGCCCCCATTTTATGAAATTGACAACTAGAAGAGTTATGTCTTGCCAAAGGTCATGTAAGTAATAAGTAGTCGAGCAGGCATCTGAGCCCAAATCCCGTTTCCAGTTCCCGCCTCCTTTGCACCACACTCTGCTGAAAGAATCGAGAATCAGGAGCCCTGAGTCTAGCCCCAGCTCTACTATTAATATACCATATGACCCTGTTCACATCTCCCCTACTACACTCTTCAGCTCAGCGAAACTGACCTTTTGTCTATACCTCACATGCAACAATCCATCTTCCATTTCTATGTCTTTGAACTGGCTATTCTCTATGACTGGAATATATTCCCTCCCCTTATGTCTACCATTTTGAATCCCTAGTTTTCTCTGAAGTTAAACTTGCATTTCATCTTCTACATGAAACCTTTCCTAATCCCACCATCAGCCAGTGCTTCCTTTCCAAGAAAACAACAACAATAACCTCATATTTATTTTGCATATATTTTCTATACACTTACAACTATTCATGTTCTCTCTCCCAATTGAATATAAGTTCCTTGAGAGGCAGCACTGTTTAAGTCTTTTCTTCCTAGTTCCAGAGAACAGCATAGTGTCTAGAGTGAAGTAGGTACTTATTAAATGATGAGCAATTGATTGATTGATTGATTGATTATATAAAGCATTTCATCTCTCTGACCTTAAATTTCTTCATATTTGAATGAAGAGATCTAAGTAATGGAATGAATGATCTTTACATCCCTTCTAGCTATATAATTTCACAATATTTTTATTCAATCCACACTTTCATAGACCATAGCTTTCATAGCTTGAAGTGAGGTATGTTAGAACAATGTCTAATGAGACAGAAAGCCTGGGTTCAGATCTGCCTGTGAAGCTTACAAACAGTTTGATATTAGCTCAACCACTGAACATCCCTAAGTCAAAGTTCACTCATCTTTAAAATGAAGAAGTTGGGCTAGGTTTCCTCTAAGGTATCTTCTAGGCCTAGGTCTATGCACATATCATCCCTGGACAGAGCCTACCTCTGCAATGTAACTTGTGTAGCCTTGGGCAGTTGACTTAACCTCTCTTTGTCTCAGGGTTTGTAGTTTTTTTTTTTAACCTTGCAAAATGAGGGGTTGCCTAGAAGTCCACTGGGGTTCATTTATGCTCTATTTTTATGATTCTGTGATCTTCCAGGAAGGTTAAGATGATTCCAATGATGATTCTAATTTAGAATGCAGGATTCTGTGCTCAAAAGGAACTCACATCCCCTTGGCTTGGTGAAAATGATGGATAAGGTTATAGTCCAAACTGATATATTGACCTGAATTGATGGAATTTTTTAAGAGTATTAGTATTTTCCATTGACACAACTTCTCCCACCTCTGTCTATTTGTGCTTCCAGAAACAATGTATGTAGCTGTCTTTATGATCTACTTTGGAAATACATATATGAACCCATGGTCTGCTCACAAACACATATGGCCTCTGCAGAGCTTGCTGTTTTATAGATCAGAGTCTGTTAAAACAGAACAGATTTCCAGCTAAAGCTGAGACTCCCTAAGGTTATCCTTAGTAAAACTAAAACTTAGTCATGCAAGCTACAGAGTACCATGGACAGTGGCTTAGGGCTTCTCAGTCACAGATTACAAAGGGCCTGGGTTCCTGAACCCTTCTCAGGACTTTTGTTGCCACCTAATACAGCCAAAGAACAGCATCTTCTCTTCCATAGAATGAACTTCCAGCCCAAGGCAGGTTTGATGCTGGGAGCCTACAGCTTACAGCAGTATCTCAATTCACCTAAACTAAAAATTAATGTTTAAAACTGGGACTTGTTTTTTTATTTGGATTATAGGATCATAAATAGACCTAGAGGTGGAAGGGACCTTGGAGGCCACTCTAGTTCAGTCTCTTCATTTTACAGATGAAGAAACTGGGCCTCATAGAGGTGAAGTGTCTTGCCCAAAGTCATAGAGCTAGTAAATGCCACAAGTGGAGTTCAAACTCAGAATCCCCGACTCCAGATAATTTCCAGACTCTCTTGCTCATTTTTCCTCCTTAAAACTTTGTCTTTCCTCACCAATAGCTAGAAAATACAAATTGAAGTAACCCTGAGGTACCACCTCATACCCACTAGATTGGTTCACATGGCTTTTAGAAAAGGGAAAGAGACATGCTGGAGGGACTGTGGAAAAATAGATACACCAATGCACTGTTGGTGCAGCTGTGAACTGGTCAATCATTCTGGAGAACAATGTGTTATGTCCAGAATTGTATAGAACTCTATGTATCCTTTGACTTAGCAAAACTAGTGCTAGATCTATACCATATAGAGATCAAAGAAAAGGAAAAGAATCCCTACGTCCAAAAATATTTATAGCAGCTCTATTTGTGGTGGCAAAGAATCGGAAACCAAGGACATGCTGATCAATTGTGGAATGGCAGAACAAGTCGTGGTATATGATTATGATGTAATACAATTGTGCTATGAGAAATGATGAAGGGGATAGCTTTAGAAAGACTTGGGGAGACTTATATGAACTGATGCAAAGTGAGCAAAACTAGGAGAACATTGTACATAGTAATAGCAATAATTGTAATGGTAATCAACTGTGAAAGATTTAGCTGTTCTGATCAATACAGCGATCCATAGCAATTCTAAAGGAGTCATGGTGAAAAATGCTATCTACCTCCAGTGAGAGAACTGATGAACTCCAAGGGCACATTGATGCTTATTTTTTTCATTTTCTTTATTTTTATTGCTTTTCCCCACAACATGACTAATGTGGAACATGTGTTTTGCATTTATAAAGGGTCTTGTATTTCTTGGCTTCAAAGTATGGGGGAAGGGGTGAAGTTAGGTAAAGAATTTGGAACTGAAAAATAAACAAAAAAATTAACACAATAAAACAAAATGTTGACTTTCCAAGATACCATTTTTAATAACATAGGATCACAAATTATTTCATTATGAGTTAGAATAAACCTCAGAGCACTTAAAGTTACAGAGGTGCAAAATGGATGAAGAATTAGCTTCATTCTGCTTGACCCATCATGGAGAGAGATAGATGCAATGATGGAAGCTGTAGACACCCCAAATATTAAGAAAATGAAACACTTAAGCAATGATTACTATCCCCAAATGCTTCAGATTACCTTGGAAAAAAGTGACTTCTTCATGCCTAGAAGTATTTAAACCAAAGGAGATTTACTACACACTGGGTATGCTATAAAGGTGATTCTTTCACAGGTATGAGGTTTAGCTGGATGACCTTTGAATTCCCTTCCACATTCATGTCAACATACTTCTTTCATGTAGCACCCCCTCTCCCTCTCCTCCACCTATTCCTCCTCCCCAGATCCTTTGATTTCTCTGAGTCCACTCTTTCTGGGCCTCCAGCTAGGACTCTTTTTCAAGATAGCAGGATGACTTTGGAGCATTTTTATAGTTTTGTCTGTGAAGGATGTAGAGGCTCTGAGGGGTGCAGAAGGGAGTGAGAGGAGAGGACAGGAAGGTGGTCTGATTCCTGAAGTTTAATCATAAACCCTGTGGATTTACAAGTCTGAACTCAATGTGGGGGTGGGGGGGAGAAGGGAGGAAATGACTGATGAGAACAAGGCATACAAGAGAGATGAGCTACATATTGGAGAAGGGTAGATGAAGCTATAAATCCGTCTGCCTGGAGCCAGTCCTTCTTCCCCAGAGATGGGCCAGCCTTGCCTGACACCAGTGCCAGGTGGGAAGGGGGGGGGCCTTTGCTACACCATCATGCCTGAAAATGAAAGAAGCCTGGAAACTGCTGCTCCTTCCTAAAGATCTCATCCAGCAAAAGAGCAGGAGGG
Source organism: Dromiciops gliroides (assembly GCF_019393635.1). Taxonomy (NCBI): domain Eukaryota; kingdom Metazoa; phylum Chordata; class Mammalia; order Microbiotheria; family Microbiotheriidae; genus Dromiciops; species Dromiciops gliroides. The sequence continues at coordinate 285,929,569 of NC_057865.1, read as the reverse complement.
GGTGTCCAGGTGATCCTTTTCTAGATGGGCATGATCATGTGATCTCATCACCATCAGATGTCACACTCTCACTTCTCCTAATCTGTGATCACTAGACATCAGCTCTGTGATCCTAGGGAAGTCATTTAACTTCTCTGAGGTTCATTTTCCTCTCCTCTAAAATGGGGGTAATGGGGGCGGCTAGGTGGCACAGTGGATAAAGCACCGGCCCTGGAGTCAGGAGTACCTGAGTTCAGATCTGGCCTCAGACACTTAACACTTACTAGCTGTGTGACCCTGGGCAAGTCACTTAACCCCAATTGTCTCACTAAAAAAAAAAATGGGGGTAATGGCTCTTGCATTTTACACCTCGCAGAATGGCAGACGCTCAAATGAGGCAATTTATAAAAAGTTTTTTGAAAACTCTCAAAGTCTATAAACATGCTAATTGCTACTATTGTTGTTGATATTGTTATTATGTCCCTTGGACAGATTTTGCACTTAATTTCATATGATTAAAATTTTTGAGCTGAAAGGGTTCATTCAGTTAACCCCTCCTTTTATAGAAGAGGAAACCAAAGTCTAGGAGGGGAAGAACTTTTCCCCCAAATCACCCATCAGGAAGATAGAGCCAAGTTAACAAGGTAGGTACTGTCATTAAAAATCCTTTGATTTTTTTAAAACTACAATCTACTGCTTCCTCAATCCAACCTCAGGACCTGGGAATATTTTTTTAAAAGTCATTAAAATGGGGCAGCTAGGTGGTGCAGTGAATAAAGCACTGGCCCTGGATTCAGGAGGACCTGAGTTCAAATCCAGCCTCAGAGACTTGACACTTACTAGCTGTGTGACCCTGGGCAAGTCACTTAACCCCAATTGCCCTTAAAAAAGTCATTAAAATGAAGCTACTGACATTAAGGACCAAGTTTCTGATCCCAAAGAGGACTAAACCCCAGGACTGTGTGCCTTTTTTGCTTCCCTTCTCCTTACTTTGAACACTACCCCAAATACTCCAACATGTGGCCATTACTACTCTTTGATGTCTTATTGTCATCTCTCCTGTTATACATTTAGATGAAAGATCATTTCATTTCCTTCCCTCGTCCTAATTGGTAAGTGCCTCACGTGGCCAGCTATATCTAGGTGCACTCAGTCATACCTATCCTTGTCCACCCTTTGCCATATTTATTGCCTCCTCCAGTGAAGAGTGAGTTCCTGCTCCTGTGCCTTCCAACCCTCCCTCACTCTCAGGCCTGTTGGTGTTGCAGGAACTATCTTTTTTTGTATTTTTATTCCTAATCCATAGCACTGTATTTGGCTCATGGTAAAGCAATAATAGTATCAAAAATAAGTGCTTTGCCTGAGGATGCCAAGAGCATCATTGGTGACACTTCTCCCAATATCCCTGCTTTATATCCCCAAAAGCAGCCAGTCCTTCAGCATCATAGAATCTCATGGCTCTCTTTGGTCCATTTTATTCCCTCATGAGCCACTCCACTTTACCCTCTTACATTATTTTCCTTCTCCTCAGGCAAGACAGAATTCCTAGTTATAACTCTGTATCATATAATGTTTCATGTAGCCCAGAATGGAGACTATGGCCAGTAATATTATTTCTATAGCAAGCATGGGCAGCTCCCAAGCATCTATATCAGCTAGAAGTTGATGACTAGGTGATACCTAGAAATAATCCCCACTCACCCTAGTGGAGAAAAACCATTAGGCACTAACAAGGAAACCAAGGGTTTGCTATACCTCTCCTCTCCTGTACTGGTAGCAAAGAGAATGGTCAATTTTGAGGAGGATAATGTTTGGTGGGCAAATATTATGTACTTCACTTCCCAGCATGCAGTAGGTTTTCAGCAAATGTTACCTGGCACTTTGATGTAGGTTATAGGTCCCCATTGAACTAATCAAAAGATTATAGCTCTAAATGTTGAAGAGGCTTCTGAGGACATCTCTTCATATATCATAGAGTTAGAGCTAGAAGGGGATATTGAAGGTGTTATAGACCAGTCCCATCATTTTATAGATGACTTGTCCAAAGTCACACAAGTAGTAAGTGGCAGATCGAGAAATTGAACCCAAAATTTTAGATTTTTTATCTCAATGTTCTTTTCATGAGATTTTATTAAACAAAACTGACATTTGCCAATGTCAGTAAGTATGTGTGTGTGTATGTATGTATGTATGTGTAAGAGAAAGGGGGGAGAGAAAGAGAGAGGAGAGAGAGGTAGGAAATTGACAAACTGGACTCTTCAGGGGAGTTCTAGCAAAATCCTCTAGTTTCTACCTTAGGGACATTTCTGTTACCATAAGAAATGGACACATATAATCTAGAGAAAAGAGCACTTAGAAGACACTTGAAAGCTCTTGTCAAGAGTATGAAAGAGTGTCCTGTAGAAGAAAGATTCACTTTGTTTTACTTGGCACCAGAAAGAAGAACTAGGAGCAGTGGGGAGAAGATACAAAGAAACCTAATTAGGTTTAAAGTGGAAAGCAAACAAATCAACTCCTTAATAATTGTAGTCATTCCAAAGTGGAAAGACCTGCATATGAAATATTGCTTTCCTCCTCATTTGGGGTTTGTAATCGAAGGTTGAATGATGACTTGCTGGGATGTTACAGCGTACTCCTTATACAGGAAAGAACTGGACTACATGGCCTCTGAAAAGTAGTAATACCTGAGTAAATATCCCCCTGTTAATGTTAAGTCCATAGCATCTTAAGCTAACACCAACTCTAATGCCTCTTATCTATGTATCAACTCTCTGAGCCTCAGTTTCTTCATATGTAAAATGGTCATAATAATCCGTTCACTGTGTACCTCACAATTGTTGTCAAACTTCAGCTCAATGATTTTTAAGTGGTTATTACATGGCAGACATTGTACTATATGGTAGGGATAGAAAGACACAATGACACTGGTCATAACTGATCACGTATGAGTCATTGGGCACTTGTAGTGTGACTATAGTCTCTGCCAAGAGCTAGCATTTAGAAATCAAAGGAATGCCCATCCATTGGGGAATGGCTAAACAAGCTGTGATATACGATGGTGATGGAATATTATTGTGCTATAAGAAATGACAAGCAGGATGGCTTCAGAAAGGCCTGGAAAGAGATGTATGAACTGATGTATAGTGAAGTAAGCAGAACCAAGAGAACATTGTGCACAGAGGCAGCAATATTGTTTAATGAAGAACTGTGAATGACTTGACTATTCTCAACAATACAATGATCCAAGACAATCCCAAAGGACTATTGATGAAACATACTACCCACCTCCAAAGAGAGAACTGATATTGATGGAACACAGACTGAAGCATGCTATTTTCACTTTCTTTCATTTTTATTATTTTATTCAAGTTTTCTTATACAAAATTACTAATACAGTAATGTTTTACATAATCATACACACATAACCTATATCTGATTGTTTGCTGCCTCAGAGAGGGGGGAGGGGAAGGAGAGAGGGATGAACCCAAAACCATAAATAAAAATGTTTATTTCTTAAAAAAAAGAAAGACACAATGAAACTACCTCTGCCTCCAAGGAGCTTGTATTCTATTGGAGGGACAGAGCATGTTCATGTGTAAAAAATATAAAGAATATGAAAAGCAGTGGCTAGGGCAGCTAGGTGGTGCAGCGGATATAGCACCAGCCCTGGGTTCAGGACGACCTGAATTCAAATCAGGCCTCAGACACTTGACACTTACTAGCTATGTGACTCTGGGCAAGTCACTTAACCCTCATTGCCCTCCTCCCCCCCACCCCCCCACAAAAAGGAGGAAAAGCAGTGGCTGTAGCCTCTGGGCTTGGAGTCAAGAAGACATGAGTTCAGATCCAGCCTTAGATACTTATTAGTTGTGTGACCCTGGGAAAGTCATTTAACCTTGTTTGCCTCAACTTTCTTATCTGCCAAATGGGGATGATAATAGCATCTACTTCTCAAGGTTATTGTGAAGTTCAAATGAGATAATATTTGTACAGTGCTTAGCACATTCCTAGTACATAGTATTGTTGTTGTGTTCAGTCATTTCAGTCATGTTCAACTTTTTGTGACCCCATTTGGGGTTTTCTTGGCAAAGGTATTGGGATAATTTCCCATTTCCTCCTCTAGCTCATTTTACAGATGGAGAAACTTAGGCAAATGGGGTTAAATGACATGCCCAGGAAGATGCAGCTAGAAGGGTTGGACTTAGGAAGATGAGTCTTCCTGACTTCAGGCTTGATACCCTATGTACTTGTACCACCTGGTTGCCCGGCACATAGCAGGCACTATGTAAATGTTTATTATTATTATTATTACTACTAATTATTATTATTATCATTTCATGAAGGAAAAAGTTATAATAACTGGAGACCAAGAAATATCTCATGGAGGAGACATTTTGATCTGTGTTTTGAAAGGAATTGGGGATTTCATGAGGCGAAAATGAAGGAAGAGTTCATTCTAGAGCTGGAGTACCATTTATGCAAAGGACTAGAAGTGAAAGATGGAATTATAAATACATGCTTAGTAGTTAATTGACTGATCATCCTGGCCTTCTATCCCTGTCCCACCTAGCTGCCCTAGGACTTATCTACTAAGTCATAAATAAATTGCTAGTTGGCTTCATGGACGAAATTCCTAGACAAGAGTTTCTTATTTTAGGCTAACAGAATCATTGATATTTGACAGTAAAAATGATCCTTTGATATTCAGTAATAAAATTTCTGTTTGTTTTCTTTTGGTGAGGCAATGGGGTTAAGTGACTTGCCTAGGGTCACACAGCTAGTAAGTGTTAAGTGTCTGAGGCTGGATTTGAACTCAGGTCCTCCTGACTCCAGGGCCGGTGCTCTATCCACTGTGCCATCTAGCTGCCCCTAGTAATAGAATTTCAGTGAAGGCATGGGCCTGATTGTCTCTGAGGCAATTCTGAGACTAGCTCTAGTTGTCTCTGACCCTGGATATCCTGGAGTCTTTGCCATGACTGATTTTTCATGATGCATGTGTTAGGAAAGCAAGAGTAAATGCTTATCAACCATTCAGGAGCATCCATAAATCTCTCTAACAAGTTAAGTGTTGGAGGAGTCAGGGAATCTGCTTCCTAGGTACCAATATCCTGTCTCCATTTGTTAATTGCCCAGAATCACATGATTATGGATTTGGGGCCAGAAAGAACCTCAGATGCTATGTAGTCTAACCCTTGCCTAAGCTAGAGTCCCTAAGCCAACATACCCAAGTGAAGGGATGTCCAACTTTTGTTTGGAAACCTCCAGGGAGGCAGAATCAGCTGACTCTTAAACCTGTACTTGGGAATAGCCCTGAATTTTTAGGAGGTGATGCACCACAGTGCAGCTGATAGAGGACCGACTTCCTAGTCCGGAAAACCTGGGTTTGAGCCCTGTGGATAACACAGAGCACGGGGCCTTGGGAAAGTCAAGTCACTTTTCAGTGACCCAGACACTTCAAATAAATTCTCTACATCCATGAAGAAAGTTGAAGTCCTTAGCATGGATAAGGTTATCAAATAAGTTCTGCCCTAACATAGAGGAATCAGATAACTACTGATGGCTAGTTGGAAGGAGCTTTAGCAACCTTTCACTTTAGAGATGAAGAAAGTGGCACTGGGGGAGGACAAGAATCTGCTCTAGATTGAAACAGGTAGCAAGTGTCTGGGACTAAATTCAGAGCCAGGTCTTCCTGACTCCCACTCTTGTGCTCTACTCATTATGCCACTTGGTTCTACACCATCCTTCCCCCTGTTCTTCAGGTGAAGGCACTGAGGCTCAGGGATATAAAATGATTTAGCATTACAAGATGTGATCCTAAATATAGATCTGGAAGGAACTTTATTCGGATGGCACAGTGGAGATAGAGCTCTGGGCCTAGAGTCAGGAAGACATCTCCCTGATTCAAATCTCACCTCTGACCCTTACTAGCTATGTAACCCCAGGAAAGTCACTTAATCCTGTTTGCCTCAAATTCTTCATCTGTAAAATGGTCTATAGAAGGAAGTGGCAGACCATTCTGGTATCTTTGCCCAGAAAACCCCAAATGTGGTCACAAAAAGTCAGACATGACTGAAATTAGTGAACGACAATAATTCAATCTCCTTATATTTTAGATGAAGAAATTGAGACCCATAAAGGTTATGTGACTTGCTCATAATATGTGGAAAATTCTAGATTCAAATACATATCATCTAATTTAAAATCTAGCATACTTTCTATTTCACCATGGAGAAAAGACAGAGATATAAGAGGGTATTATAGCACCAGATACCTGTGATAGAAGGATCTCTAGAATGGGGGAGTTAACTTGTCTTTCCCCCTACGATGTGATCATGTGGTACCCTCTGTGTCATGAGACTTTTGACATACACACAAACCCCATGGAAGAGAGTTATAGGTGAGAAGAAACAGGGCAAGTCAGGGATCCAAACTTTTCCAGGTAGACACTCTCAACCAAGGCTTCCTTTCTTCCCTTCCTGTACCATTGCCCATGCTGGGCATTTAATGCTGAGCACATTGTCTCCTACCCTATCATTTATCCTTTTCTTGACTATTTCTGATTTGTGGACAGAGAAGCAAGAATATCATTTGTCATATATCTTCTGCTTTTCTCTGAGAGGACCCTGAAGGAAGGTTCTGGGCACACCAAAGCCCTTCTGACACTCTCTGCCCTCTCCCTCTCTCACACCTGTTTTTTTCTCCTACCCTCCCCATCCTTCTTCTTGCATTGGGCTTCATTCTTTCCCCTTTTTACTCTTTCTTCCTCTCCTTTCATCCCTCCCTCAGCCAGCTGTTTAAACAAGAGACTCCTTTAACTGACTCCCTGAAGATAACCTGCAGTTCTCAGGCCTGGGAGGACTTGCTTATATTTATTTCAGGTACCTTTGGCAGCTAAGCCATGTCTAAAAGCAGAAAGACATCAATAACCCCTGGTTTCTGCTTTATTTGCCTGGGAATCGCATGCTTTCCCACCCTGACACTATGGGCTGTGCTTTTGTGCTGCACAGTAAACAGAAATTGCATCAGGAATGAAATGAAGACTAGAAGAGATTTTCTCACGCTAATATTGAAGGCTGCTCCCAGTTTGGTTGTGGTGGAGAGGGGCGAAGAAAAGAGAGAAGGGTCTGGGGGGGGGGTGACAGCTGAGGGGGCAGGCCCTCATTCCCCAGCATTCCTCTAGGGAGCTGACCTCATGCTTCTCCATCTCCAGTTACCAGACTAAGGATCCAGTCCCCTTCAGAACAGTGTTCAGGGAAGATCTAGGGCATGGAGATTGCATTGGCTCATCAGAATGACTAAGTGTCTGCCTGGGGGAATATAATGGTCCTCTAGGTTTTTAAAGCTCTTTCTACCCTTTATCCCATTTTAGCATACATTATTCCATTTAAACCTCCCATCCACCCAGTAGGTAAGTAAAGCAAATAGCTTCCAATAAGATAGTCCTACATAGGCAAAAGAGCCCTAAAGTCATCTGGTCCACCTGCCTAGCCAGTGTGCCAGTTCCCTCAAATGATCATTCAGCTGGCTTTGTACTTCAACATGCCTAATGATGGGGAGCTCACTAGTCTACAAGAAAACCTATTTCATTATAGAAGGTACTATTTATTGGGAAGTTCTTCCTTATATTAAGGTAATATTTCTCAGTGTAGCTTTCAATCCATCTAATAGATGATAAAAATGATACTCACATATTCCTGGATTTACAAGGTATCTCAGAGGCTACCTAGTTAAACTCCCTCATCTTCCAGATAAGGAAACTGAGGCTCAAGGAGATCAAATGTTTTGCCCAGCATAACACAGGAAATTAGCCCCTGATGCAGATGACTTGAACTGAGACCCTCTAACTCCAGACTCAGGGCACAGAACTACTGTATCACCATTGACTTGAAATAGACTGGTTTTACTCAACACTTTGAGTTTACAAGTCACTTTGTAGACATGATTTCATTGAGCTTCACAATAGTCCTGCGAGATAGATACTACAGGCATTATTATGCCCATTTAACAGATAATGAAACTGAGGTTGAGAAAAATTGGGATCTGCTCATATTCTTGTGTTGTGGCAGGGTTTGAACCCCAGTCTCTCCTGGTTCTAGATCCAGAATGATTTAGTCTACTATAAATATGTAGTCCACTCTAAAACACTGCCTCTCTAGAACTTGCCTCTTTCACTTACTATCTATGTGACCTTGGGTAAGACCCGTAACTTCCATGGGTTTTACACTAGGCACTACAAAAGGTAGATATAATTGTAAAATCTATATTTTATCAATGCCTTACATCCCTTGATCACAATTGTTTCCCATCACCCATACCAATTTTAAAGATGAGAAAATGAGGCTCAATCAATGAATTGATCAAATTCAAATGTATTTCTGTTTATCAGACACTTACTATGGAGTAGTTCTGACCCTGGTTATCACCGCGAAGACAAAACAAAAGCAAAAGCAGCTGACCTCAGGGAACTTTCATTCTAATGTGGAAGAAAATAGATTTTCTCAAGGTCATCCAGGCAGCAAGTAACAAAAACAAGCATGTCCTCTAAAAGCTTTGCTGACTCTTACCGATGGATGATTCTAGACATTCCTAAATCCTTCCCATGGTAGAATTTCAGATGCAATGGTTGGCCAGAGTGGGTGTTATTTTTGGATCAGAACTTCAAGCTATTTCCAATAGTAGCTGCTGTCAAATATCAGCTCGCCTGCTACAGATAAACTCAGACAGTTTCTATCAAAATCAAATCTTCAAAATCCCGGGCACCTAATTATCCCAACTGGAACAAATAGCCAAGCAGAAGAGATGGAAATACAGATAAATAATACCAAGTGCTGGCCAAAATGGCAAAAAAAAATCAGCACTCAGTTGTCATCCCCATGCTTCTGACAAGATACATTACTCTGAAGCCTGGAGCAAAGCAACTTCTAGCAAAGAGACAGCTACTTAATACCCTCCTGATGCAATAGTGATAAACTTACATGTCTAGATCAGTTAAAAAGAATGACCCTTATAACATCCTTGGGAGGTAGGCAGGACAACCATTCTAGCCAACATCACCTGTCTCTCACACACAACTTTACAAATGAAGAAATAGAGGCTGAGGTGGAATGACTTATGTTGTCCCAGAATTCATGAGTGTCCTAGCCTGTGTTTCAGCTCAGGTCTCTGGACTACAAATGATGATATCCAGAAGATAAATCTGAAACCCATTTTGACTTTCATCACCTCCAACTTGGGCTAAACACAATGACTAGAAAGGGGTAAAGGAAGGGGATAAAGATGTGGACTTGGTTTTAGGAAACCTGGGCTCAAGGTTTTGACTCTGTCCTTTCTCAGATGTGGGACTAGGATTAAGTCATTTCACTTCTCTGATCTTTAGATTTCTCATCTGCAAATGGAACTATCATTTAGATCAAAGATTTAAATGAGGATTAAATGAGATAATGAAACTAAAGTATTTTGTAACCCCAACTTCCTATGTAAAATATGAATTATAGAGATGGGCATTGGACCTATGATTTCACTGGTATAGAGAAATTCCAAATGAGGAAAATCCCACTACCAATTCTGGTCCGTATCTTCTTTGCAACTTTTATTATTTAAGGGTTGTATTAGGCACTGAGAGGGTAAATGTCATGCCTAAGATGAAACAGTCAGTATATATCAGAGGAACTTGAACTCAGGTCTTCCTGGCTTTCAAACACATGTCCATTCATTAAGCTACTTATAGTCATAAACTGTAGAAGTAGTGGTGGTGGTGGTGGTGCTGGTAGAGGAGGAGAAGGACGGAGGAGAAAGAACAACAACGAGAAGAAGTGTAATAGCAGTTTGTTGAGTAGTTGTTGTAGTAGTGGATAGTAGTGCTGGTGTAATGGTAAGTAGTAGCAGTAGTGGAGATGGTAGTACTAGTATAGCTCCATTATAATGTCTCATCTTGGCACAGGAGTGATTCTTGTTTTCCCTAGTTATAATAAAGAGTGAAAACTCCAGTAGAATCACATCTAGGATGTTAGAATAAAGACTTTATCTCAGGAGCAGCTAGGTGAAGCAGTGAATAAAGCACCAGCCTGGATTCAGAAGGACCTGAGTTCAAATCTGAGCTCACTTACTAGCTGTGTGACCCTGAGTAAGTCACTTAACCCTCATTGCCCTATAAAAAACAAACAAAAAAAGACTTTATTTTTACTTCACTCAGCCCAACTCAACTGAAATAAACCTTCGTTGTTGTGTTCCAGAGACTAGGGATATATAGGTTTAAAAACAAACAAACAAACTAGGGGCGGCTAGGTGGCACGGTGGATAAGCACTGGCCCTGGATTCAGGGGTACATGAGTTCAAATCCGGCCTCAGACGCTTGACACTTACTAGCTGTGTGACCTGGGCAAGTCACTTAACCCTATTGCCCTGCAAAAAATATATATATATTTATCAGGATTGTGCTGGAATAAGCTCTTATAGGCTCAGAAAACCAATTCTTAAATTTTAGGGCGGCCATTTATGTCTGAGCAAAAATTACAGACCGGGATATGATTTATTGTTTTGTTGATCATTTACATTTTTTTAAAAAATTATAATGGGGCAGCTAGGTGGCGCAGTGGATAGAGCACTGGCCCTGGAGTCAGGGAGTACCTGAGTTCAATCCGGACTCAGACACTTAACACACACTTACTAGCTGTGTGACCCTGGGCAAGTCACTTAACCCCAATTGCCTCACTAAAACAAAACAAAACTAAACTAAACTAAACTAAACTAAACTAAACTAAAAAACTAAAAAATTATGGAGAAGGGGCAGCTAGGTGATGCAGTGGATAAAGCACCGGCCCCAGATTCAGGAGGACCTGAGTTCAAATCTGTCCTCAGACACTTGACACTTACTAGCTGTGTGGCCCTGGGCAAGTCACTTAACCCTCATTGCCCTGCAAAAACAAAAACAAAAACAAAAAGTTATGGAGAAAATGTTAATACTGCATATTATATATATATATATGCATATACAAATACATATACATGTTGAAGAAAGTCTGTTAAACATTGACTACTACAACTTTGGATTTATTTCTACTCAACATAACAAGAAAACTTTAAAAGCAATGCTATCTTAAAGATTATAATCATTGTTGGAGAGGAAAATGGCAAATAACTCTTATATCTTTGCCAAGAAAACCCCAAATTGGGTCTGAAAAAATCATACACTACTGAAAGGACTTAACAACGATAAACAATCACTGTTGGTCACCAAGCAAAGATGAAGTGAGTTTGATGAAATTAGTGGGAGGTGAAGAAATGGAGGAAACATATCCTTTTCTAGGAGGTATGGTTTGGTTTGGTGAAGGAGATAAAAATGATAATTCGATGGAGTAGTAGCAGGGTGAAATGACCTTTTTTGCTAAAGAGGGGAGACATGGGAGCAGCTAGGTGGCACAGTGGATAAAGCACCAGCCCTGGATTCAGGAGGACCTGAGTTCAAATCCGACATCAGACACTTGACACTTACTAGCTGTGTGACCCTGGGCACGTCACTTAACTCTCATTGCCCCACAAAAGATAGGTAGATAGATAGATAGAGGGAGGGAGATTTGAGAATGTTTTTATGCTATAGAGGAGCCAGTGCATAGAGAAAGATTAAAGATTCCTAGGGAGGAGGAGATGATTGAAGGGACAAGATCATAGAAGTGATGGGAGACACATCACATGGTAAAGGGGATCTAGAACACAGGTTGAGGGGTTGACCTACCTCTTCCTCCAAGACTAGTGAAAAGAGGGAGAGAATGTGGAAAATAAAGACACTCAATACATGATAAGTTAACTGAATTTGTAGTAGGATTAAGAACAGAGAAAGGATATTTAACATGATGCAATGACTACAGTATGCCATACATGGATCAGTTGAAAGGACTCAAAATGTTTAGCCTGGAGAAGAGAAAAATTAGGGAATATAAATGACAGCTTTCAAGTATCTGAATGATAGATCCATGGAAGAGAAATTAGAGTTGTTCTGTCACCAAAGGGAAGGACTGAGAGCTATCAGTTACAAAGAAATCTATTCTGGTTCAATATAATCAACAGTCAAGGTGTCATAAAGTGAAATGGCCCATCTCTGAAATCACGGTGATTGTAATTACTACAGGTCATCAAACAAAACCTGCATTTCCTTGATGACAACTTATCTCCTTGTGTTGGAGATGGGGTTCTTATTCAGGTAGAGAGTCTTCATTTCTTTGATTCCTCTGCATTTAGCATCATGCCTGCCCCACAGCAACACTTAATAAATGCTAATTGACTGAATGACCAGACACAATTGTTTGAAACAGAACCCAGAACCTATTTTTTAAAAATTGAGTCTACCAGCAGAATCCAGGTCCTCACTCCCCTGGCTGTGAAGCTGAGAGCTGGATAGCAAATGATCAATTAAAGTAATTATAATCCATGGACTACTCTTATTTTAAATTAATGAGTATTCCAGCCATGAGGACTGAAGAAGCAGAATTACACCAGCTGATGCTTCAACAACTGAAAAGGAAGACTATAACAAGGGTCTAAGTTTTTCAGTTTCACATATTCTGCCCAACCAAAGAGGTTTGGCTACCAGAAAATATAGGTTTCCCAGACTTTCCCTGTCTTCCTGCTGTGGACAGTGAATGTATAAAGTAAACCACTTAATTCCACATCCTGTCAGTTCTGCCTTCCAACTTAGAGTTCAAAGTTGCCTCAAATATTTTTAAATACGTTGATGGCTATATATATTTTCAGCCTTACAACTATCCATCCATCCATCATTTGTCCATCAGTCCCTATACATTATCTTCTTATTCTCCTCCTCTCTCCCCATATATATATATGTGTGTGTGTGTGTGTGTGTGTGTATGTATATATGTATATATGTATGTGTGTATGTGTATATGTATGCATGTATACATGTATATATATGTACGCACAAGTATATCTATATAGTATTATAGTCTATTCATATATATATATCTATATAGTATTATAGTCTATTCATAGTACTGTATAGCTAAGTATCAGTATATGGCTAGATATAATGCTTATCTATCATTGTCATTTATCCATTCATTTCTAGCCATCATGTCATCCATCTATCATCTCTTTATCTCTATCATATCTCTGTTACTCTTTGTCTCTGTCTCATCCCCCTCTGCCTTTCTCTCTTCCTCTCCCTCTCTTCCACCCTCTCTTCCTCCTTTTCTTCCCCACCTCTCTCATACTATGAAAAGAGCACTGGATCTGGAGTTAAATATCCTTGGTTCAAATGATACCTTTGATACTTAATACTCTGGGTGAACTTGTATAACTCACTTCACTCTCTGGGCCTCAGTTGCCTCACCTGTAAAATGAAAGGAATGGACTTGCAGGCCTCTTGGGTTCCTTCCTATTATAGATGTAGGGTCTTATGATGTACCTATGTCAGCCCCCATTACAAGAGTTACTGGCTAAGTTGGCCAATCATTTCTCAGTTCATAGAAGCATTGGAGAAGATCTGGAGCCAAACAGAATTTTTTGAGGAAATGCTGTCTAAGTCCCTCCTCTTTTAAGTGAAAAAACTCAGATCCTACCCGGCCCAGGTGTTACCTACTCATAAGTGACAGAAGAAAGGTTTGACCCTTGGTCTTCTTACTGCATATCTGATGCCTTTCCCATTTCACAATTATGCTTCCAGAGCAGAGACTTGGAAAAAATAACGTTATTTTAGCTAGTCTGCTTCAGTACTTTGATGGGTTGTGATGTCATTCACATGCCTATTCCCTTCTAAATGAAGATTGCAGCTCATCCATGCATGCTCTTCCTGTGTGACCCTTATATACATCCCCATTCATCCTTCAAAGCAGCTTACACCCAACAAGCAGTGGGGTTTTCTCTAAATTTCTTGGTATTTTTGTGGCTACCAATGGAGTACACAGGTTATCTATTGCTCTTGATGACTGGTCCATTATCTTTTAAGTTCAGACATGCCTTTGATAACATCCTTCACATCACTTCTCTCATTTGATTCTTCATTAGCAATGTGTTACAGCACACTCATATCCACCATCCACTTTTGCATTGCCCTTTGGGTGATGCTTAAATTCTTTTTTTTAGTTAGATATACTAATGTATCTTAAATATAATTATACATTCTGAAGAATCAAATTATACAATTTTCTGCACTTCTTATACTTTTGTAGATGGAGAGGGAAAACAGCAGTAGATTAAGCATCACGACACTCTACCTCATGTTCTAAACACCCTGGGAATTCCTCAGTCAGCTTGAGGAAAGAGGATTATTCCCATTGGTCATGCAGCTAATCTAAGATATAGCATTAAGCTGTTGCCAGATGATGAAAAAGGAGAACTCATGTTCTGGTCTGAGCTCTAGACTCTATTGCCAAATCATACAACAGTCTCCATGTTTGCAACAAATTAAACTTCAGATAAAGACAGATGAGATGACACAGCTCCATTCCCAGTATCCAGATGGCTTTTCAGGTTTCCTGGAAGTTCTCGACCCTAAAGTTAGTTTTTCTTCATGTTTAGGAATTGGCTTGAAATCATTCACTCTGCTGCAAATGCCTCAAAGTGGGCTCCAGTTCTTTCAACTTGAACGATGGCTTGAGCAGAGGTTCATTAGGATTTAGAAATTAGGGGGGGACCCCAGAGGTGCTCTACTCTAGCCACCTCACTTTACAGAATGGGAAACTGTGGCTCAGAACGGTTCAGTGATTTCTCTTGGGTCATGTAGCTAGCAGGTGGCAGAGTCAGGATTCAAAACCAAGTTCCTAACTCTAATCTAGTTAGTAAGTTCCACAGGCAGCACATAAGTGGGGTGGGGGTCTAGAAGGAATGAAGTTCTTCTGTGAATTTTTGTGTGGTATGTGGTGGAAGCATTGCATTTTGGAAAAGGCCACTGGAAGTGAAATAAGGAAAGACATGAGTTCAAGGCCTCCATTGGGACTTACAAGCTTTTATGACCCTGGTAAGTCACTTAAATTCTCTGTGATTCAATTTCCTCATTTGTAAAATGAGGGGTCATATTAGCTGGACTCTATTATTGTGAAGTTGGATAAATCATGTCACCTCCCTAGGCCTCAGTTTTCTCATCTGTAAAATGAGTGGATGGACTGTATGGCTTCTAATGTCCCTTCCAGATCTGGATCTATGATTCACTTATTCCCCACAGGCAGTTCTTCAAGATGCCCCAGCCCATAGGTTGGAAATGTGCTCTCCCAATCAAACTCTAATCAGATCTGTCAGTCTTGCCCCTAACAAATGACTCTAAACGCTGTAAACAACCACCCACTCTACCAACTACACAAGGTCCTATGAAATATGTATCTGCAGCCTGAAGAAATCAAGGGGAAATATGAATGAATGTCACAAATGGAAGGGAAACTCTGATCAATGGTTTTCTGAACACACGGGAATGGCCAGAATATCATAACAACATCAACCTTGCTGCTAAACACCAATGTGGAGTTCCTGACAGAAGCATAGCACTGCCTTTAACCCAGTACCAAAAAAAGAAAGAAAGAAACTTGCTCAGAAAGATTAATTCCTAAGTGAAGGGACTGATGTGAGGCTAAAGGAGTCAATTACTTGTATTGACTGAGGGTTCCAATTCAGAATTACAGACTCTAGAAGAGAAGGGTATCCTAGGTGTATCTTGCACAACCTGTCCTCTATCAGAATCTCTCCTACAGAATGAGTCATCTAGCCTCAGCTTGAGGACTTCTAGTGATGGCAAACTTATACCTACCAAAATGGTCCTTTCTACTTAGCTCATGATTGTTGGGAAATGTTTCCTTACACTTTGCTGAAATTTACTCTCCACCCGTATAAACATGCATGGTTTTCTAGCCCTTTGAGCATAGTTCCAAAATACTATACAAGATGTTTCAATCAGTTTACAACTCTACCAACAGCACATTAATGTCTCATGTCCCCACTTCCCCTCCAACATTTGTCATTTTTACTCTTCAACCAATCTAATAGGTATGAGGTAGTAACCCAGAAGTGTTTTGATTTGCATCTCTCCAATCTACTGAAATCATTTTTTTTATATGGCTATAAATAGCTTTGATTATTTCATCTGATAATTGTGCATATCTTTTGATCACTTATCAATTGGGGACTAGCTTTTTTTATTTTCCCAACTTGACTCAGTCCTCTATATGTTTGAGAAATTAGGCCTTTACCAGAGAGAAACTTGCTTCAATATTTTTTTCACAGCTACTATGCTAAATGTAGCTATACCTCACTTTATTCTCTCTCCTTTCACCCTGTCCTTCTCAAAAGTCTTTTGCTTTTGACTACTCCCTCCCCCAATCTGCCCTTCCCTTCTATCATTTCTCCCTCTATCCTTTCCCTTCCTATTTTCCTACAGGGTAAGATAAGTTTCTATAAGCAATTGAGTATGTATGTTAACCCACTTTTTGAGCAATTCTGATGACAATAAGGTTCATTCACTCTCCATTATGTCCCTCATCTTCTCCTCCCTGTAAAAGTTTTTATCTTGACTCGTTTATGTGAGATATTCACCTATTCCACCTCTCCCTTTCATTTTTCTATCTCTCCTTTATCATCCCTTCATATTCAGTCATACCCTGTGCCCTCTGTCTCTATATACTCCTTTGAACTGCCCTAATAATTAGAAAGTTCTTAGGAGTTACAAGTATCATCTTCCTAAGTAGGAATGTTAATAGTTTAAACCTTTTAGATCCTTTATGATTTTCTTTTCCTGTTTTGCCTTTTAGGCTTCTCTTGAGTCTTGTATTTGAAAGTTACATTTTCTATTCAGCTCTGGTCTTTTCATCAAGAATGCCTGAAAGTCCATGTATAAACAAAAGTTGAGAACTATCTTTACATGTAACGGAAAAAATAAAATACCTCATACATTAAAAAAAAAAAAAAGAATGCCTGAAAGTCCTCTTTTCATTGGATGTTCCATTTTTTGCCCTGAAGGATTATAGACAGTTTTGCTGGATAGGTGATTCTCAATTGTAATCCCAGGTCTTTGCCCTCCAAGAATATCATTCTCAGGGGCAGCTAGGTGGTGCAGTAAGATAGAGCATTGGCCCTGGAGTCAGGAGGACCTGAGTTCAAATCCGGCCTCAGACACTTGACACTTATTAGCTGTGTGACCCTGGGCCAGTCACTTAACCCCAATTGCCTCATCAAAAAAAGAAAAAAAGAATATCATTTCAAGCCCTCTGATCCTTAATGTAGAAGCTGCTAAATCTTGTGTTATCCTGAATGTGGCTCCACAATACTTAAATTGTTTCTTTCTAGCTGCTTGCAATATTTTTCCTTGACCTGGAGCTCTGGAATTGGCTATAATATTTCTGGAAGATTTCATTTGGGGATGCCTTTCAGGAGGTGATTGGCCAATTCTTTAAATTTATATTTTATCCTCTGGTTCTAAATATTAGAGTACCTTTCCTTGATAATTTCTTGAAAGATGATATCTAGGTTCTTTTTTTATTTTTATTTTTTGATCTTGACTTGCTGGTAGTCCAATAAATTTTAAATTATTTCTCTTGGTTCTATTTTCCAGATGAGTTGTTATTCCAAGGAGATATTTCACGTTGCCTTCTATTTTTTTGTTCTTTTGGTTTTCTTTGATTGTTTCCTGATTTCTCATAGAATCATTAGCTTCCATTTGCTTAATTATAATTTTTAATGTGTCATTTTCTATAGTGAGCCTTTGTACTTTTTTTTTTTTCCATTTGGCCAATTCTACTTTTTAAGGAGATTTTGCCAGTGAATTTCTGTTTCTCTTTTTCTACTTGGCCATTTCTGCTTTTCAAGGCATTCTTCACCTCATTGGCTTTTTGAACCTCATTTGCCATTTGGCCTAGTCTGTTTTTTAAGGTATTATTTTCTTCAATATGTGTTGTGTCTCCCTCACCAAGCTGTTGACTCTTTTTCATAATTTTCTTGCTTTACTCTCATTTCTCTTCCCAATGCTTCTTCCACCACTCTTACTTGATTTTTAAATTCCTTTTTGAGTTCTTCCATCGGCCTGAGACCAATTCATATTTTTCCTGAAGGCTTCAGATATAGGAGCTTTGATTTTGTTATCTTCTTCTGAGGGTGTGCTTTGATCTCCTGTCACCATAGTAACTTTCTTTGGTGAGATTTTTTTCTGTTGTTTGCTCATTTTCCCAGCCTATTTCTTAACTTTTAACTTTTTGTTTAAGTGGGCTCTGCTTCCAGGGTGGAGGGCTGCACTGTCCCAAACTTCAGGGTTTTGTGTATCTGTTTCTGATATACTTCTTCTGGACCTGTAAGTTTTCAGTTCATCCAAGGCTGTATGATCTAAGGAAAGGTGTGTTTACTATTCTCTTGGCCTGTGCTCTGGTTGTGGAGCAATCACAAGCACTCTTTTTGCTCTGGAACTGTGACAAGGGTTCTTGATTCACTGTAAGCCCTGGTGTGATAGTGTTCCCTCCTCACCTTGGGACTGCCAGCTAGGACTGTAAACTGGATCTGAGTATGGGCAAAGCAACAGAATCCTGCCTCAATGCTAGTAATAAGACTCTTGTAATCTCACTCTAACCAGTGGTTCAACCCCCTTAACTGCCTGTGGGCTGAGAGCTCTGGAAGCAGTCACTGCCATGCTGATTCAGTGGTTCCCAAAACCTGCTCCTGGTTTGCTGGGACCTGGTCTTCACTGGTGGGTCCTTCAGCAGGACTTCACTCCACTCTTATCCAAGTAGAACAGACCTTTCCTACAGACCTTCTCAATTGTCTTTGGCTAGAAAATTATTTCACCCTGTCCTTTTGTAGGTTCTGCTGCTCTATTGCCTTATGGTATTATTTAAAAGTATCAGAATGATTTGGGGGAGAGCTCAGGCCAAGTCACTGCCTTTCCTCTGCCATGTTGGCTCTGTCTCTTGAAAAAAACATTTTAATAACTCCAGTTTCTTCACTTGATCTGTAGATCACCTGCTCCCTAGTCACTCACGTGTACAGTTTTCATCATTTGGATATTCTCCACCTCCTCAGTGGCTCCCTAAAATAAACACAATACACTAAAAGTGCTTGGACCAGAGGGAGTGGTTCTCATTCAAATTGACCTCAAAGAGTCATTGATCTCAGGTTGACCATCTGTGTCTTGAGGCATTAAGCACTCAGTAAAGTTTGTGTTTATTGGGAAGTCTAAGTTGAGTCACAATGAAACTTGGTAATAGGTGAGCAGCAAAGAACCATAGCACTATTGAGTATTTGAGAAAATTAGTAGGACTTTTGCAGGCAGCTTCATGAATTGGGGTTAAAGCCATCTAAAATCTTTCTTTCTGATATTTGTGGAGTTATTAGACAAATCCTTGTGGGTAATGGGGGTGAACTCTCAAAGCAAGTGTTTGAGCAAGAAACATAGTTTGAGTTGTAACTGAGTGACTTTATTGTCACTCAATCAGCCCTTATTGGAAAACTTCCTCTAGAATTAGCACTAATCACTGACAGCACAAGATATGCCCACTGGTAGAATGTAAGCTCCTTGAGGACAGGAATAGATCCTTTGTATCCTTATAACCCCAGTGCCTTTGGAGAAAAGGGAGGAACCTGCTGTTCCATTTGGTAGGGAGCTCCTCCTATGGAAACTCCCTTCACCAAAGCAGATCTGCAAGTCTTGCTTAACTGAGTGTTAGGGACAGTTGACTTGGGTATTGAGAATTTAAGTTACTTGCTCCAAGGTCAGACTTGTCAGAGAAAGGACGTTGAATCTAAGTTTGTGGATGTAAAAGGCTGATTCTCTAATCATTTATACCATACCTGCCTCTCTTCTTCTCAGTAGCTTTATAAATGGTTTATTGAATTCACTTGACACCTGGGAAAGAGGAATGCTGAATTAACATGTTGCTCCTCTCCCTCCCCTCCTCCTCTTCCCCCCTTCTCTCCTCCCTCTTCTCCCCCTTCCCTCTTTTTCCCTTCCCCCTGTCCCCTACTCCTCTCCCTTTCCCCCTCTCCCTTCCTCTTCTCCCCTAAACTCTTCTCCTCCTTCTCCCCCTTCCCCTCCCTCTCTCCCTCCTCCCCCTCCCCTTCTCTCCCTTTCCCTGTCCCTTCCTCCTCTTCTCCCTTCTCCCCTTCCTCCCCTACCCCTTCTTCTCCCCCTCTCTTCTTCCCTCTCCCTTCCTCCTCCTCCTCCTCCTCCCCCTCCCCCTCTTCCATTCTAGCCCTTACCTGCTTTCAGCATAATGGAAGATTGATATCATGAAAAGCTATGCCAGGGACACTTCCCAGGAAACAACAGAGAACATAAATGCCCTCTAACCGCCAAAGGGATTTACCTCACTTAGGGCTTTACAAACAACCCCAAATGTGAAGATACCAAAAAGCTGTGACTTCAAATGACTAAGCTAATAATAATAGTCTTCATTCAAATTATCTTATTAAATTTTATAAAATTATGATATAATATTATTTTATATGATAATAATATCCTTTTAAAGGTTTGGGAAACACCATATGTATGTGATATCATCTTATCCTCACAACAGCTTCCTGAGGTAGGCGTATTATTACATCAATTGTATACAGATGAGGAAACTGAGGCTGAGAGAGGTTAGCAATTTGCCAAGGGTCACACAGCAGGTAAATGTGATCTGAACTCAGTTTTTCCTGTCTTGAGTCCTATGTTCTATCCTCTGTGACATCTTCCGCTTACTATTAGAAACTGGGAGCTACTCTCCTTCCTCTTGAAATATCCCAGCTAGAGCTACCTCCACTCACCACAAGAGCAGTACAAATACCTGTGATGACTTTTCTCTGGTCTCATTGTCTTGTTCTCCAGTTTTAAAACTAATGGTATAATTGGTCAGCCAGTAGAGGTCTGTTACTTTTTTTAAAGGTGATGTAAATTGCAGCAGTGAGAGTCAAATCCGATTTTCCCAGGGAAACAGTATTATAATCGGGTCTTGTGTTCTTGCCCAAGGGCCTAATGCCAAACTTTTAAAAGCAATACCATGGTGGTTATTACAAACAAAGGAGTTTCTCTAATTTCTGCCAGTAGCAGTCTTTTTTTCTGCCTTTTAAGCACCCAGCCTAGAGTCAGGAAAACCCAAGTTTAAACCCAGCATCAGACACTTACTAGTTGTGTGATTCTGGGTAAATCACCTAACCCGACTTGCCTCAGTTTCTTCATCTATAAAATGAGATGGAGAAGAAAATGGTGAACTACTCCAGTATCTCTGCCAAGAAAACCCTAACTGGAATGACTCAACAGGAATAGCAGCCATCTTATGACTTCATGCTGAGCCCTACCCAGCCTGGCTAGTGCCATGTGATTAAAAGGCCCTTTCCTGGTCTTTGACAGTATCTATCATAAGGAGCATCTATTGACTTAGTTTGCATTGGACTAAAATAGATGATCTCTGAGGTCACTCATTGCAAATCTATGGTTCTGTCATCCTCATCACAGAGAAGAGGTGGGATAGGGTGGGCATCCAAATACCCTGGGAGCTTTATACCTCAACCTTTGCTCTGGATCTGGAGTCAGAGGACCTCAGTTCAAATCTCAGCTCTGTCACTACCTGTGTGAACTTAAGACTATTCCCCTAACTTCTCTGGACCTCAGTTCTTCATGTATAAAATAAGATGCCGAACTAAATGCCCCCAATTCTTTCTGGTTGTAAATGATATTGTGATTTGTAAAGTAAAGGGGTCAGATAAATTGTCCACTAGAATCCTTCCAGGGACAGTTAGGTGGTACACTGGATAAGGCGCCGGCCCTGGATTTAGGAGGATCTGAGTTCAAATCTGGCCTCAGACACTTGACACTTACTAGCTGTGTGACCCTGGCTGAGTCACTTAACTCTCATTGCCCTGCCCAAAAAAAAAAAAAAGAAAAAGAATTCCTTCCAGGTCAGAATCTATGACCTATGTTTCCTCCAAGGGTTAGGCATGGATTCCTTTCTGGTCACAGGATTTTGGCAATAACTTTTCAGATGGTCAAGGCACAATCATATGGGGGGAGCAGTGCCCATACAGCTGGTAGAGATTGGCCATTAATTTACTTGACAGTGAGCTTGTATACTTAGCACAACTGAGGTGCCATGGGCAAATCAATGACCCAAATGAAAAGTTCCCTACATGGGAGAAAAGCTGAGGAATCAATAGACACCAGTTCTTATTGGTGCATTTGATGACAATAAAAATCCAACCTGAACCAGAGGATATGGCCTGAGAACATCTGCTTCTGGGCTCTCTCAGATAAGTGAAGTGTGTGTGTGTGTGGTGTGTGTGGGGAGACATGATTTTGACTTTGACGCCTTTAGATTCTTGTCAATGGATTTGCCATGCTGCATCTAGACACTAATTTCTTTTAGTTGATTTTGAAAATTGTGAAAGATGTTGTCTTCTATGTTGACCCTTCTTACCAAGTGATGGTAGGGTCAATCTCAAATTCTCTTTCATGTAGGCAGATTGTGCTTAGCTCCAATAAATCACCCTTGTGTGTACCCTTAGTCTTCATCTATGAGTTGCTTTTGAAATCACAGGATTTATCTCCTGCTGACCTGAATAGATTCAGATGGGAAGCTGGCTTTGTGCCTGTCCAGCTACTCTTTAGAGAGCCTCAAATGCAAATGCTGTACTGATGTAGGCCTGTCCTTATACTTCGTATCTATCTTCCCCTTAAAAGTAGCCATTGCTGTCGTTTGCAAAATAAATTTCCATTTGGAAAAATGGATGAGAGAAAGAGGATGGAGGGAGGAAGAAAGAAAAAGGCAAAAGAGGGAGGGAGAGAGAAAAAAAAAGCAGGAGAGAGAGAGGAGAAAAAAGAAGGGAAGAGAGGGATAGAAAGGAGAGAGACACACACAGAGAGAGACAGAGACAGAGAGAAAGACAGAAGAGAAAGAGGGGGGAGGGGGAGGGAGAGAGAGAGAGAGAAAGAGGATAAAGAGATACAGAGAAAGGCAAAGGGAAGGAGGGAGGGAGGGAGAAAGGGAGAGAGAGGAGAGAGAAATAGGAGAAAGAGAGAGATACAGTGAGATAGATGGAGGGAGAGGGAGGGAGAGAGGGACACAGAGAGAGAGAGAGAGAGAGAGAGAGAGAGAGCATCAACTGAAAAGTTGCAATGGGATCAAGAAAATCTATATTTTAAATTGACATAATCCCGTGGCCCAGATTTAAAAAAAAAGATCTTCAGATTCTAGAATAAACAGCACAGGGTACAAAAAAATTAGATTTCCCCAGCTAAGGGTCATATATACCAGTTAGTAATGGCAATCATCAGTCCAGGGCCAGAGGAAAGAACTCTTCAAGGACAAGGAGAAGAGGGTGCTCCAAAGTGTGGTCTGAAGGGGGTAGAGTAGAACTGTTACAGGTCAGGCCAAGTTCAGGGGCAGTAAATCCAGCTAGGTGAGGGTATTGCCAAGGTCCCAAACTGTGGTCTAAAGGTAGAAATATTAACAATGGGGCAGAACAGTACACTCAGCGAGTTAATTAGTATGGTTGAGATAAACAATTTTTGTCACGAAATTTCCTTGCTCAAGATCATTGTTTTGTTTTGTTTGGTCAGGGAGGTGGTATACAAACCACCCTTAGAATCACACTTAGCATATTTTTATAGCTCATGCAAGCATAGTAGAAATGGAAAGTGTGGACCCTGCCATGAGTACCTTGTTCTTCCTGTTATTTTGGAAGAGGCGAGGTGTAGACTATAGATAGGAAGCTTACCCAAGTACATTCAGCAGGTTTTGTTTCTTTTGGAGAAGGGAGGGGTCTGGATGTGCGATTAGATAGTTTGCTTAGAAAGTAGTTTGTTAAAAAAAAATTGTGGGTTTTAGTGGGCTTCAAAGCTCAATGGGGTCAATAGTGTGATGTGGCAGAGGTTGCACTTATAGGATGGAGGAAATTTGTGAGAAGATAGGGAGTAAAAGAAACATGTTTCAAAGCAGCCAAGAGCTAATGGGCCAGAGTGAGCCTTTGTCTGGGGCTAAAGGGTTAGGTCCTTTTGGCATTGTGTCCAGTGGGGATGTGAAGGTGGCAGGCTGGTTGAAGGAGGAAATGAAAACATGATTGGAGCCTGTTAAGTATAGATGGATGCCAGAGTGTGGGAGTCTTTAAATTCTGGACTAAAGTTTGTTCTTTTTTGTTTTGGTTGGTTTTTTATATTAATTGACATGGTCACATCTGTGTATTAGAAATGTCAATTTGGTGTCTAGGTGGAGGATGGATTGGACAGCCCAGGTGAGAAATGATGAGCTAGGTAGCAGATGTGTGAAACAGAGGGGAAGGGGGATAGAAGTGACCCATATTGGGGACTTAGTATTTTTAAAAATCACTTGCAAAGTTGTGGCAGCAGATTGATCCTCATTCAGGTCTTTATTGGATGTTCTTCTGATAGGGCATCATCCTGAGCAAGCTGCCTTCTACTTATCTCACTGCATGTTCAGTGAAATAGTATAGCTGCACCTAGCCATAGTCTTCAAATATAGTTGTCCACTGGTTCAATGATCCTTCTTAAAGTCATCTTTCTAAAATATGTCTGGATAGTTACAGCCCCTGGGGTTATTCTAGCACGAAGGCCAGTTAGTTAAAGCAAGTGTGCTCAGCACACATTGTTTAATCATGTCATTGAGTGTAGCCTGGAATAGCGGGTAGAACCCCTAGTGATTGTCCTCCAAAGTCCAACTTCCCATCCTCTCCTGTCAACCCAGGCAGTGTTAGCACTCTAGGAGAGGCTCTCTTAGCACGGATAAGCCTTGCCTCCAAGCCATGGGCACCACTGTCAGATTCTTGCTGATTCAGGTGGGTCCCAGATTCAGAAGAGCCTCTGAATTATGGGCATCTTTATATGGATCCTTTTTTATATTTTCTGTGTGCACTCAGAAATCGTACCTCTTTAAACTCATGAATGGGTCACTACTCCAAGTAGTCAAAGAGAGGTATGCCATCTACAAGCATTATGAGAATGTCTGGATCAGCTTTGCATTGTTGAGCAAGATCCTCGGAGGAGATGAGTGATGTCACCAAGATAAACCATCATTTCTAGTCCCCCAAGGCCCTAAAATACTGAATTCATGGATTTATGAAACAATTGCAGGCATTAACTGAGATGAATCACGAGGCCAATCTTTGTCTCAAGGACCAAATGATTAACCCTACTGCCCTCCTCTTTATAGGGAGTTTTATTGTTGTTTGGTCTTTTTCTGTCATATCTGAGTCTTTCTGACCCCATTTGGAGGTTCTTGACAAAAGATGAGGAAACTGAGGCAAACAGGGTTAAGTGACTTGTCCAGAGTTACACAGCTTTTGTGTATTCAAGGCCAGATCTGAACTCAAGTCTGCTTAATGCTGGGTTCAGGTCTATCCATTTTACCATCTCTGCTGAGCTCTCATGTCACCTTTTCATCTCTCATCTTCCTGTGGTTCAATCAGTTTGCATGCTCCAGAGAGATGCAGCTTTGTGGACTATTCTACCGATCCAATGCTCAGATACCCAGGCATAAAGATGTAGATTGTATTTGCTGATGACATTCGGGGCTCTGTCTTCTTGGCAGAATGATAACTTCTTCTCTTCTTCCTTTCAAACACAACTAGGTTTTAACATGGTTGTTGGAAGGTCATATTCCTGCAGCAGTAGCTGCTCTGTGTAAATTTCCCTGGAATTTACATAGCAGCAGTCTCTGGTCAGGTCAGCGTGGAGATGGACTGGCTAGTCTAGGTTAACAGTCAATATCGGGGCTGAGTAGTTTTTTCTGCCTCCTGATACTAAAGCCATTCTTTTAGTCCTGTTGCTCTAGAGCCTAAATCTGCTCAGGCTATGCTTCAGGCAGTGCTCGAGGTTGAATATCACCTCTCCAACTGTCCATTCAGTGGTTGGATGATTCACCCCCAGTCCCACTAGGAAAACGAAGAAGTGGGTTATGTCCAGGCTGAGTGCTTAACGAAAGGGTTATAGGACCTCGTTTTCCTGGGTCACTGATGCATTAATACAGTGGATGCCGATCATTTATTCCTACTACTCAACTAAATGTATTTATTTTTTTAATTATTATTTACTTATAACAATTATTTTCTTTTTAAATTTCGAGGTATAAATTCTCTCCCTTCCTCCCACCACTTCTCCACCTAGTGAGCAGGCAAACAAAATGATATCAATTATATATGTGAAATCAAGCAAAACATATTTCCATATTAACCATAATGCAAAAAAAAGAGGGAGAAAATGATATTTTAATTGGCACTCAGAATTTATCTGTTCTCTCTGACAGATAGCATTTTTTCATCATCAGTCCTTTGGAATTGTCTTGGATCGTTGTATTGATCTGAGTAGCCAAGTCTTTTGCAATTGATCATCATTACAACATTGCTGTTAGTCTGCATAATGATCTCCTGGATCTCACTTCACTTTGCATCAGTTCATATAGATGTTGTCATGCATTTGTTTTTTTTTTGTTTGTTTTTTCTGAAACCACTCCCCTCAAAATTTCTTACAGCACAACAGTATTCCATCACAATCATATGCCACAACTTATTTAGCCATTCCCCAATCGATGGGCATCCCTTCAACTTCCAATTCTTTGCCACCACAAAAAAAGAGCTCCTAAAATATTTGTATACATATAGGTCTTTTTCCTTTTCCTTTTCCTTTGATCTCTTTGGAATACAGATCTAGTAGTAGTATTGCTGGGTTAAAGGAATGGTTAGTTTTATAACCCTTTAGGTATATTTTCCTATTGTTCTCTAGAGTTGTCGGACCAGTTCACAATTCCACGATCAGCTTATTACTGCACCTATTTTCCTTTATTTCCTCCAACATTTGACATTTCTGATAGATGTGAGGTGGCACTTCAGAGTTGTTTTAATTTTCATTTCTCTGATCAATAGCAATTTAGAGCATTTTTCATGTAACTATAGATCTATTTGAATTCTTCTTAAAACTGTCTCTTCATATCCTTTGACCATTTATCAATTAGGGAATGACTTACTTTTTATAAATTTGCCCCAGTTCCCTATATATTTGAGAAATGAGACCTTTATCAGAGAAACTTGCTGCACAAATGTCCTTGTCTGTGGGTACCTTTTAGGGAAATGAGTTTCCCCCAATTATTTCTTTTAATTAGGTCTATTTTTGCTTTGCTTTTAAATGAACAAAAAGAAAGAGTTCTGATAGGTATAGAATGTTTTTAAAACTGTTACGACTTCTAGGTCCTTTGACTAAGGCCTTCTCCTACTGCTTCCTGGCCTAACCTATAGCCCAAGCTTCCCTTATGCATCACAACCTAGGATGAGCACAACATCGGAATCTCAGGAGCCAGTCTCTTTCTCCTGATGAGAGAGTACATTATCCGGCCAGCCCTGTCATCCCTCCCCCATGCCCAGAATCAAATTCAGTTTTTTCCCTGCACTCTGACAGAAGATGGCATCTTGGCCCAGCAGAAGCTTATTATCAAACATGTTAACAGAGAAGAGTGAAGGGCTACCCACTGGGGGAAATAGATACGTCTGCCTAGAGGCTTGGAGGGAGGGATTTGATTCAATCTGGCATCCGAGGCAGAAACTGAAGATGCTGCAGGGCACAATTGGCAAGCAGGACATGAGACCCTTAAATCTACTCTGGCCATACACCTGGGGAAGAAGATCAGCCCTGAATGAAAAGCCTGCCCTGGGGAGGAAAGAAGGAAAGGAGACCAATGCAGGCTGACACTTGTCCCCTTCCTTCTTAGAAGTTGGACCTGCCTATAGAATCTAATTTTTTTTGGGGGGGGGGCAGGGCAATGAGGGTTAAGTGACTTGCCCAGGGTCACACAGCTAATAAGTGTCAAGTGTCTGAGGTTATATTTGAATTCAAGTCCTCTTGACCCCAGGGCTGGTGCTTTATCTACTGTGCCACCTAGCTGCTCCTAGAATCTAAATTTTTGAGAGAGAAAATGACTTGGTAACATAAAAAGAGTGAGAGAGAGTTTGGTGGCAGAGGGCCTGAATTCAAACCTCTGCCACTTACTGTCTTCCTGCCCCTCATCATCCTTATCTGTAAAATGGGGGAGTTGGGCTCTATGGCCCCTGAGACCCATTTTAACTTCAAACCTGTGACATTATAAAGGGAACACCATGGTTCAGTGGAGAACTTACTAGAGTCAGAGGGCTTGGGTTGAAATCCCACTTCTGACATTAATTATGAGTTCTCATCTGTAACATGAGAAAATTGGACTAGCTGGCCTCTAAGGTTTCTTCAAGTTCTGTATCTGATTTGTAACCATGTAAACTCTGAAATCTGGATAATCCCAACACAATAAAACAACAATCAGTTATTAAAGGCTCACTGTGGGTAAAACCCTGTGAGGGATGATGGATGTAGAGGTGGATGAGAGTTCAGAGTTTATCTAGTCCAATGTCCTCATTTTACATTTGAAGAAACTTAGTCCCAGGGAGTCATAGTGCCCAAGGTCACAAGTAAGCAGCAGAGGTATCATTTGAACCCAGGTCCTCTGACTCCAGAGCTAGGGCTCTTTGCACTGTAATACTGGGAAGGGGCATACATAGAGGTTTTACTTACTGGGGAAAGGGGCAGGGGAGATCAGGGAGATCAAAGGGGTTTTGAGGGAAAGAGGTGGTATTTGCTTTGGACATTAAAGGAAAGATAAAATGTTACCTATGAAATGGAGCCAGTTAAGAGACAGGAAGAGCATTACAGGTAACAAGAAGAATGTGAGCAAGGCAAAAATGAGCTTTCTGAGTGCAGCATGTTGGGAGGAAGAGTCATTCCCTTGACCTCTGCCCTAACACATGCGCACACACCCACACACACACACACACACACCCACACCCACACACACACTTCCATCACATCGTACATTATATATCACATACCCCTCCACGCTTATCATATATCATTTCATTACCCTCCTGGACTTTAAGTTTCATGAGGGCAGGAATTCTGTCTTATCCAAACTATCCTTTCCCTTGAAACTAGCATAGAATTCTTGACACAGTAACTGCCAAATAAATGTTTGTTTTCTTGAATTGAATTGAATCTAGTTGAAACTCCAGGGAACTGGATGTTTTATAAAATGGAATTTTCTGTCTGAGGTACTGTTTCATATCTTATCAGCAAGCCCCTCCCTCTGCACCATGTTATAGATGTTGAAAATGTTTGTAAAATATGTTTGCTTCCTTCCTACCTTACTCAGTCTGATGTGGTGAGCACAATTATTATAATCTTATGATGACTGAATGACTCAGTGATCAGAGGATCCTGTATCTAGACCTGGGACAGAACTTGGAGGCCACTGAATAAAAGCTCCCTCTTCATTTTGCAAGTGATGAAACTATAGGCACAGAGAGTTTTGGTGACTTTCCAAGAGTCACACAATTAGGAAATGTCTGAGTAGAGATGTGAACTTGGGTTCTCCTCACTACAAGTCTGGTCTCCTACCCATCATGCTAGGTTGCTTCTCCTTCCTCCCTCTCCTTATCATCTTCCAAGCCCTGAACTAGATTCTATGGATATGGAAACAAATCTAGGTTTTATTGAACCACAGAACTAGGCTATCAACTGGGGAAGGGGACAGGGGATATCAGGGAGATCAAGGAGGCTTGGGTAAGTGGTGGCATTTGCTTTGGACTTTAAAAGAAGGATAAAAAATGAAAAGGGAATGTTTAAAATACAGGAAGAGTATTATAGAAATTGAGAAGAATGTGAGCAAAAGCAAAAAAAAGAAAAAGGTTCTATGGTTTTGTAAAAGGGAGACAATTCCTACTTTCACTAAGCTTACATTCTATTAGAAAGGTAACACCACTCGATCAGTCAACACATTTCTGGCATGACTGCTGTATACAAGAGATTGTGACAGACAGCTTGATACAAAAATAAAAGGAAAACAGTCTCTGTTCTCAAGGTACATACATTCACTTTGAATTTGGCAACCTACATAAACAATAATTCACCTTCCACTTTCAACTTTAAGACTTCTTTTCATGGAAAACCCATTATCTCTGAGGGAGCCCCTTCCACTCTGGGAGAACTCTGATTATTAGGAGTTCCCTTAAATGGAGCTGAACTCTACTTCTCTACACCACTTATTCACTGATTTTTCTGGTGTCGACAATAGATTGAAAATTTGATAGAGGAGGGGGATAGAAAATGGATTTGGAGTAAAAGAATCCGGGATTAAATCTTAGGACTGTTCCCAGTTATTACCCTCTCAGGGGTTAGACTAGATGGCCTCTAAGTGCCTTCCAGTTCTAAATCTCTGATCCAAGGATACCTCAACTTTGGGAAACTTATCACCTCTTGAACCTCAGTTCCCTCATCTCTAAGATGGCAGGTGGACTAGTTGGCCTTGAACCTACCTTCCAATTCCCTATCCATCCATCCTGGTTGGGGATACTTCAGCTCATAACTGAGTTTTCAAAAAAGGTAGGACCCAGAACCGGACACATGGCCAGACCAGAGAAAAGACCAATGAGATCATTGCTACCCTTATTCTGATCATAGAGTTACTTTTAGTGCAACCAAAAGCTGCATCCATGTCTTAATGTTGACTTGTGCATGTTGCAGCCCACTGCAACAGTTGTTTGGTTTTGGTGGTGGTGGTGGTGGTGGTGGTGGTGGTGGTAGTAGTAGTAGTAGTGGTAGTAGTAGTGGTGGTAGCAGCAGCAGTAGCAATAATAGTAGAGGGAGGAAGAGGAGAATAGAAGGAGAAGGAGAAAATTAGCATTTATATAATCACTTTAAAGTTTCTCAAGAACTTTGCATATGTTATCTCATTTAATCCTTACATCGCCCTCATTTTACAGAGGAGGAGACTGAGGCTAAGAGAGGCTCAGTGAATTTCCTAAGGTCAGAAAACTGGTAAGTGTCTGAAGCAGGATGCAAACTCAGGTCTTCCTGCTACAAATACCATGTTTCTACATTGTGCCACCTAGTTGCTTTCTGTAGATAAAATACCCCACATTATAAAATAACTTGATATAAGGCCTAGAATAGATGGCTTCTAAGGACCTTTCCAGCCTTGAGTCTTATCACCAAAATGTGGAAAGACTTTATAAACAGAAGCCTTTGTAACTCATCTGGGATGATGGCTGTGTGAAAATAGTATTGATTCTGCTATCACACAATCTGGATCTGATCTCCACCTCAGGAAGATCCTGACTTTTGACCTTGTACAAGTCACTTCCCTTCTTTTGCTTCCTTTTCCTCATTTTCAAAATGAGGATTTTGGACTAGATCACCTCTAGGATCTCCCTCGAACTCTATATCCCCGAACCTCCTACAAGCCTACCTGCTGTCTTAAAACAAAATAAATTTAATGGGAATGAATGAGAACAGATTTTCTTAATGACCCGCCAATAAAGTATGAAACAGATTTCATAGTAATTAGTTCTTTTTATCTCCTCTGCTGACATCTATCAGAGTCTTTACTGTAACATCTAGTAGCATCTTGGGACCCTGAGAGTTTGAATGACTTGCCCAAGGTCACATGGTCACTATGGATCAGAGGACAGACTTGAACCCATTCTTCATGAACCTGAGGCCAGCCTTCTTTCCACTCTGACAGGTTGCCTTTCATCTCTAGGCTCTTCCGATAAAATTTCCAGTCTATTGTTTTGTGGTTATCACCACTGATGTCTTATTTCCCCTATATGGTTATAATCTCTTTGCCAGTCTGGATTGTATCTCTTGTTCTTTGTATGCTCTGCAGTACCTTTCATAAACTCTAAGTAAAGGGTTTTCTTATTTTTTTAGTTAAGTGGAATATCAATAATGATAGAATCTTAGCCTGAGAACTGAAGGGGACCTGAGAGGTCATCCAGGCAAGCCCCCTTCATTTTAGAGATTGGCAAAACCAAGTCCAGGGAGGTTACCCAGGTAGAAAGTGGCAGTCATGACTCAGAGTCACTTTTTCTGACTTGAAATCCATTATTCTTTCTACCATATCATATTGCTTCTGCTAATAAATATTTACTTTTGTCCTGGAGCCATTTCAGTTTTTTCCGACTCTTTGTGATCCCATTTGGGGTGTTCTTGGCAAAGATGCTGTAGTAGTTTGCAATTTCCTTCTTCGGCTCATTTTATAGACAGGATTAAGTGACTTGCCCAGGGTTGCACAGATAGAAAGTGTTTGAGGCTGGATTTGAACTCAGGTCTGACTCTTGGCCCAGCACTCTAACCACTGAGCTATCTAATATTTAATAATGTCACTATTAGATTATACTATGATGATGATGATATAGTAATATAAACATCTTTATTAAAGCACTTTGCTTCTCAAGCTATTGCCATGTGTGTTTGATAGATTGCCCCTAACCTTTTCCTTTGACTAGTGAGGAAACAATCAATCAACAAGTATTGATTAAGTGCTTATGATTTGCCAGGCATGGTGAGTCCCAGAGATGTTCTGTGACCTTGGCTAAGGCGATTTGGTAGAACTGGGACCAAAATCAAATCTATTGGACTCTGCCCCCTTTTCATTCCAGCAGACCCCATGCATGTGTGAATTCTTAGACTCTGGGTGAGATAGAAGAGCAGAAATAGTCACATCATAAGGGCAAGAATGGGAAAAGATGAGCTTTTCAAACCCCTTGGAAACTGCCATTGTCCAGTAAGAGACCTGTGCATCCCACTCTAGGTACCAGTTTCACCCCACCTCCACAGAGGCAACAGAGAATAAAAAATAACAAGGGCTACAATGAGAGGGAGAAATGGACTCTTTGCAAATAGTTAGCATTCTATCCCTCTCCTTGGGTAAACACAAAATGTCCACAATTCAAAAAAAACCCATGATCCTCCCTCCCCACCTCCTTCTCAGTGCTCTACGAAGCTATCGAGTGACTGCTCGAGTGGAAAAGGTAAGAGGTTCCATATCCTTCTAGCACAAGGATGGGAGTCCTTAGGGGAATAGCGTCTTTCAAAGAGAAGACTTGATCTGTCACCTAAATAATTACACCGTCTTCAGCAAATTCCCCTAGTCCCTCCAGCAATCCTCTCTCCTCCTTGACATCTTGCTGTGAAGAGATGACCTGGAAACTGTGTGAGCAACTTCAACTTGCTGACTAGGAAAAAGACAAAGCCCAACCTCTCTCCTCTTTTGTCATGAATCAAGGGTACCCATTTCTCCAGGACTTGTGGGCTGAGCAGTTTTATAAGCTTCCTACTCAAAAGAGGGAGTTAGAAATACTATGGGATTATGGAGTTGAGAATGTTAGATAAGGAGATTTTGAGGTCATCTAGTCCAACTCTTTCATTTTATAGAGGAAGGAAACTGAGGACGCAAATTGGGAAGTTTTGTATCCAAGGTCACCCAGGTATGAAGTCGTGGTGCTGGGATTCATGCTGCTCTATCCATGATAATATGAAACATCCGAAAGTGTTGCTGCTAACACATTGAGTAAGGCAGCACAGATGAACCAGAGGCAGAGGGAAGTAGACACTGTCAGAATGGCTAGAGAATACACACATACACTTATTTTGGTGGTAAAAGAAGTTTGTCAATGTACTTAATCCATAGGGAGCATTATGCACTGTCAGATTTCAGTCCTAGGGGATTGTCCTTGATTTTGTGGTCAAAGAGTATGAGAAATCCAATGAAGTAAAGAGATGTTACTGAATGATAAGTAACATGGCACAAATTTAGGGTTAGGATTGAGTGATGAAAGCATGGCCATAGGGTTCTCGTTTATATAAGCCTTCTCCTTCCTACAAGTCTGCATACAGTCCTGGAATGATGCCTTTCCTCAGAAGAATAAGTAACAGAGTGTTCTTCATGTGCGTCATCTTTGGGACAGCTGATATATCAGCAGCTGGGCTGGTAAACTATCCAAAAGTCCAGGAGCATAGGTCACCAACAGAGAATGTTGATTATAATTTTAAGTTTCAGATTGTTTTATTACATTCTTTAACTGGTATTTTTGAGACCCTTCATATAGAGCAACAATAATAACACCAAAACCCAGCATTTATAGAGTAAGTTTTTAAAAAATTCTTTTCACATGCTATCTCATTTTGATCTCCACAATAACTCTAGGAAGCAGACACCATTATTATCCCCATTTAAGAGATAAGAAAACTGAGGTTTAGAGATAGTAACTTATCTGGAATCACACAGATATTAAATGTCTGAGGTAGAATTCAACTTCATGTCTTCCAGATGCCAAATCCAATGCTATCCATTGTGCCAACTAGCTGTCTTACTGCATAAAAGGTTCAAGGAACTTTTCAAATTAGGATGATCTGAAATGGGGTAAAGGGCTGCTAGTTAGCATAATGGATAGAGCTCCAGGCCTAGAATCAGGAAAATAGGCATTCAAATCTGTCCTCAGACAATTACCATCTGAACAAGTCACTTAACCCTATTTACCTCAGTTTCCTCATCTGTAAAATTACTCAAGAAGGAAATGGCACACTGCTCCAGTATATTTGACAAGAAAACCTCAAATGGGGTCACAAAAAGTCAGACTAAAACAACTGAACAACAAGACAAGGTAAGAGGGAATGGTTTGGGAACAAACTTGCCAATAATGATTTGTTCCAATATGGAAATCACTGATGAATTTTGGAAAGAGTAGGTAACAATTAAAAAAGTACCCAGACCCCAATTTCAAGAGATAATGGGCTGGAATCCCTAATCTTCCATTTACCACCAGTAAAACCTTGGGCAAGTTCCAGAATATCTCTCAACCTCAGTTTTCTCATTTGTGAAATGAAGAGGTTAGGCAGAATGTCCTCTGTATTTCCTTTTAGCTCTCAATCTAGGAAGTCAATACAGACAAGACACTCATACTTATTCCTCTCAAGAAGTAGAAGTTGGAGCCATAATGCAACTTCAGTGAAAGTATAGAAATATTTGAATTGCAGAAAAGTATGACTGAAAAAAAGTTAAGTGGCCATGTAGCTCAAGCACTGACCTGACCAGGAGTTTTCTCTGCAATAGACATAATAAATCCTCTGGTTTTTGATTAATGGCCTCCAATGAAAGAGACCCCACCACCTGTTGAAGCAGCTCTTTCCACTGTGACATATTTCTAATTAGTAGGGAGCTTTTCCCAACATTCATCCTTTATTTCTCCCTTGACAATCCTACTTGTTGCTCTTTGTTCTGCTTTCAGAGACCAAACAGAATCAGATTACCACATGGCAAACCTTTATATCCTTAAAATCAACTATCATATCTCCCTTAAACAGGGAAGTAGTTTCTGTAAGTAGCAAGATAGACCAGTGGATAGGGCACTGGGCCTGAAGTTAGGAAGACCTGAATTCAATATTTTTTTGTATAATGAACATTTTTATTTATAGTTTTGGGTTCTAATTTTTATCCTTCTTTCCCCTCCTTCGCTCCCCCTTCCCCAATATGGCAAACAATCAGATATGGGTGTAGGGGCCAAATTTAATATGGGGAGAGGTAGTTGGGTGGCTCACCATAATATTGGGGTTCAGAAGATAATGAAGGACCTCTAGGTCCAAAGCTTAATCTCCTCCGGACTGCCTTTTTTAGTTATTTCTCCCAGGTCAATGAGAAAGGAGCTCAACATCCTCTTTTCCACGAACAAATCAGGTTTTATTTAATGGGAATAAAATACACAGCAAAGGTGAAATTAATAAAGTCAAGGACAAGGGAATAGGGAAAAAGGAAAATGGGTAATCTCCCTGGCTCTATCAAGGCTGTCTCAAAACCCAAACTCGCTTTCAGCTCAGCTAATTCAAAGAGCTGGATTTAACTCATCACCAGGGGTTAGTAATTTCTATGGGAGTCAGCAGCCAGTCTCTATTCTGCTCCAAAGAGAGAGAGCGAGAGAGTGTGTGTGTCTGATACTTCCTGTTGGGGTCCCCTTTTCTACTTTTTTCTCCCTCCCCCAAAGGGGAGGTCCTTCAAGTAGTGTGGCTGAGACTGGTTCCCTGTTGATGATGCAGTCCACAGCCTCTGAGGACACTCCTTCTCAGGGTTGGCCAAGTTTAAACTAGGTGGCTAAAAATCTAATCGTCTTAACTGGATACTTAGTAGTTTCTCATTCACATCCAATTCAAACACTACTAAGACAATCAAGTCGGACCCCTGAGCATCTGCCAAATTCCGTTATTTTACCACATTACCCCCTTTGTTTCTTTGAGGAACACGGAGTGTTTCCTTGATGAAACATGGGTTATACACGTATGATTATGTAAAACATTATCACATTTGTCATGTTGTACAAGAAAACTTGATTAAAAGAAAAAAATGAAAGAAAGTGAAAAATAGCATGCTTTAGTCTGTTCCATCAATGTCAGTTCTTTCTTTGGAGGTGGATGGTATGTTTCATCGGTAGTCCTTTGGGATTGTCTTGGATCATTGTATTGTTGAGAATAATCAAGTCATTCACAGTTCTTCATTAAACAATGTTACTGTCTCTGTGTACACTGTTGTCTTGGTTCTGCTCACTTTACAATGCATAATTTCATACATGTCTTTCCAGGCCTTTCTGAAGTCATCCTGCCTGTCATTTCTTATTGCACAATGATATTCCATCACCATCATATACCACAGTTTGTTTAGTCATTCCTTTGATTTCCAATTCTTAACCACCACAAAAGAGCTGATATAAATATGCCCTTTGGGCATAGTTTCAAATTACTCTCCAGAATGGTTGCATCTTTTCACAACTCCACCAACAGCAGATTAGTGTCCCAGCTTTCCCACATCCCCTCCAATATACAATGTTTTCCATTTTTGTTATATTTGCTACTCTGATAGGTGTGAGGTGATATCTCAGAGTTGTTTTAATTTGCGTTGCTCTGATCAGTAGTGATTTAGAGGATAGAGCACTGGCCCTGAAGTCAGGAGGACCTGAGTTCAAATCCAGCCTCAGATACTTAACAATTACTAACTGTGTGACCCTGGGCAAGTCACTTAACCCCCAATTGCCTCACCAAAAAAAAATTGATTTAGAGCAATTTTTTTCATATGATTATAGATAGCTTTGATTTCTTTGTCTGAAAACTGCCTGTTCATATCCTTTGACCATTTATCCATTGGGAAATGACTTGTATTTTTCTCAATTTGACTCAGTTCTCTATATATTTGAGAAATGCGGCCTTTATCAGAGATATTTATTTCAAAAATTCTTTCCCAGTTTTCTACTTCCTTTGTAATCTTGGTTACATTAGTTTTGTTTCTGCAAAGCCTTTTAATTTTATATAATCAAAATTATTTATTTTACATTTAATTTTATCCTCTATATCTTCTTTGCTCCTAAATTCTTCTTGTGCCTATAAATCTGACAGATAAACAATTCCTTACTCTCTTAATTTGCTTATGGTATCATCCTTTATGTGTAAATTATGTACTCATTTTGGCCTTTAGTAAGATGTGAGATGTTGGTCTATACCTAGTTTCTGCCATACTATTTTCCAGCAGTTTTTGTCAAATAATGAGTTATTGTTCCAAAAGCTTGGATCTTTGGGTTTATCATATACTAGATTACTATAGTCATTTGCTATAGTATAATTTATATCTCTACTATTCCACTGATCTACCTCTCTGTTTCTTAACCAGTACTGGATTGTTTTGATAATTACCTCAATAGATGCAGAAAATGCCTTTGACAGAATACAGTACCCATTCCTATTAAGAACACTAGAGAGCATAGGAATATAGGAACTTACCTTAAAATGATAAGTACTATTTATCTAAAACCATCTGCAATCATTATCTTTATGGGAGATAACCTAAAAGACTTCCCAATACAATCAGGGGTGAAGCAAGGTTGACCATTATCACCTCTATGATTTAATATTGTACTAAAAATATTAGCTACATCAATAAAAGAAGAAAAGAAATTAAAGGATTTAGAATAGGTAATGAGGAAACAGAACTATCACTCTTTGCAGATGATATGATGTTATATTTAGAAAATCCTAGGCATATAGTAGGGATTTGATTATTTTTGAAAGGATGGGGGGTGAGTTAGCATACAGACTTGTGTTTTTATTCATATAGGCAACTCAGTGAGGAAACTCTTCCTATCAATATAGTTATGCACTTACTTTGTGATTTATAATCTTAGACAATTGGCTGGGGAACTGAGGGGTTAAAGGACTTACCCTAGATCACTAAGCCAGTATGTCATAATTAGAACTTGAACCCCATTCTTTAAGATTTGTAGGTAAAACTGATATTGATTGAACACTGACTGAAGCATGCTATTTTTCACTTTCTTTAATTTTTTTCTTTTATTCAAGTTTTCTTGTCCAAAATGACTAATATGGTAATGTTTTACATAGTTGCACATGTATAACCTAAATCTGATTGCTTGCCATCTCAGGGAGGAGGAAGAGGGGGGAAGGAAGGAGGGATAAAAATTGGAAATAAGAACTTTAAATAAAAATGTTTTATTATTTTAAAAAAAAAGATTTGTAGGTAAGTCTTATTTTCCCTGTGCCACAGAATTACAAGAGATTAACATTGTGTTGTAGTAGATAGAGGTAAATTCAAATCCCTATTAAATCCTAACCTCTCTTGATTTCATCATTTCCTCATTTGCAAATAGAAGCTGAAGGGTTAAACCACATTATCCCCAAGATTCCTTCTAGTTCTGAATTTTGCCAGATAAACATGTACAACAGTTATAATAAATGAGTGACCTCTACAGGAGAAGAACACTGTACTGACTGTAGGTCCTTGGGGGTAGTTTTGAGAGGGCCAACGTTTCTGAGAATTAATAGAGATCTGAATGATGGGACTGTCATGATAAGTTTGGAGAAGGGGATAAAATAGGGAAGAATCCATGGATTTGGACAGCTTCCCTATCTCAGAGCTTAGTTTTTCTCAAGCTGGATGCCATTGATCCATGTTAGTTTCATAAAGCATGCCAAGGGATTCCACAGATTAAAAAACAACAACAACACCCAACAACTTATAATGTCAGACAGGCTTATTTAACAATACTGACTTCTTTGATATCTGAGTTGGTTTCTATTTGCCAAGGATTTTGATGGCAGCATCTGTCAGGGACTGTGTGCCAGGGCAACTAGTGCCCAGGATCTTGACAATTCCTCATGGTTTCAATATTTTTTTCAGGAATAGTTCCCTCTAGGTACAAGGGCTCAATCAGAAACAAGAGAGTGATCTAAGTTCACCAGAGCAGGTTCAATTGAGGTTTTCAGTGCCTAGGACATCAACAGAACAGTAACCCCAGCCCTCTTGCTACCACTTCTTATCTCGAAGTCCCTGGTGCAGATTGTTTATCAGCATAACTTCAGAGATTAAGAAGGGGAATTAGGGAGAAACCACCACTACCTCTTCTCCTCAAAACTATTTATAACCTATTCTCTGGAGCTAAGAATGGAAGGGAAAGTTGGAGAGAGCAAAGAGCCAGGGAGCTTTGGAGAAACATTCTTACAGTCCTATGTTCCTGCTTCTCATTTCTGGCTCTCCACAGTTTACAGCATCTTCTACCCCTGCTCCCCATCTTGGTTTTCATGTTGTACTTTAGATGCTAGTATGCTAGTCAATGTGCAATAACCAAATGTCCAGAAATGTATTTTTACTTTATTTTATTTTGTGTTTGCAGGGCAAAGAGGGTTAAGTGACTTGCCGAAGGTCATACAGCTAATAAGTGTCAAGTGTCTGAGGCCAGATTTGAACTCAGGTCTTCCTGAATCCAGGGCTGGTGCTTTATCCACTGCATCACCTAGGTACCCCTTAATTTTTTTTTGTTATTTTTGTTTTTGTGGAGCAATGAGGGTTAAGTGACTTGCCCAGGATCACACAGCTAGTAAGTGTCAAGTGTCTGAGGTCAGGTTTTCACTCAGGTCCTCCTGATTCCAGGGCTGGTGCTTTATCCACTGTGCTACCTGCCTGCCATGACTGTCCAGAAATTTTTTTAAAAATTATGAAATACATGCTTTTAAATTTAATCTTCATCATTAACATTTTCTCCACCACTTTATTAAATCTAGATAATCAAGAAAACAATAAATCCAGTCCAGATTTGTCATGTTTATCAATTTTTTTCCATGTAAATGTTCACACTGGAAATTTAACAGTGAGTTCTTGAGAGCAGGTATGAATTGACTCTAGAACACTTCTACCTTACATAGATGTTATCCTATCCTCAATTCCTTCCCACAAGGTCCTTGGTCACCACTCTTTTCTCTTGACCCTTTTATCACTTTCTGTGCCTATTAGTTTTCTTTTTTTTAATTGGCTACCATCAGTTTTCTTTTTTAAAAATATTATTTTCATTTTAGTTAGAATTTTCCCCAAGTTACATGTAAAAAAAAACACAAAATTTTTTCACATTGATTTTTTAAATCTTTGTGTTCTAAATTTTCTTCCTCCCTCCTTCCTCAACCCTCCCTATGAAATCAAACAATTCAATATAAGTCATGCATGTGCAGTTATGCAAAATATTTTCACATTAGTCAGGTTGTGAAAGAAAATAGATAAAATACCTTTAGAAAGATGAGCTAACAAATAAAATTATAGTTCAATCTGTATTCAGATAACATCAGTTCTTCCTCTGTTGATGGTTTACATTTTTCATACATCCTTCTGATATCATCCTGCTCTTCATTTTTTTCACAGTTACTATTGCTAACTGTATTACCCTCCATTTTATTACCTCTCCTTGATGTTTATTCTATTTTCTATCTTCCTTCACCCTATCCCTCCTTGAAAGTGTTTTGCTTTTTACTGTCCCTCCAATCTTCCCCTCCTTCCTTTGCCTTCCTCTCCCCTTATCTTCTTACCCTTCCACTTTCCCTCAGGGCAAAACACATTATTATACCCACATGGGTGTGTATGTTATTCCTTCTCTGAGCCAATTCTGATGAGAGTAAGGCTCACTCACTCCCCCACTCCTTCCCCATCTTCCCCTTCACTCCATAAGCTTTTTCTTGTGGTTTGTTTTTTTTTTTTTATGTGAGCTACATTTCCCAAGTCCACCTCTCCCTTTCTCTTTCTTCCAGTGCACTCCTCTTACCCCTTAACTTTATTTTAAAGATGTCGTCATGGGTCAGCTAGGTGACACAGTGGACAAAGCACCAGCCCTGGACCCAGGAGGCCCCGAGCCCAAATCTGGTACCAGACATAAGCCACCCCACCCTGCCTGCCCCACAAAAAAACAATGATAAACAAAAAAGAAATGCTTTACAGATATCATCCCTTCATATTCAATTCACACCTATGCCCTCTGTCTAAGTATATTCCTTTCAGCTGCCCTAATACTGAGAAAGATCTTATGAATTAAAAGTATTGTCTTTCCATGTGGGAATGTAAACAGTTTAATTTTTTAAATATCCCTCATGGTTTCTTTTTCCTGTTTACCTTTTTTTGCTTCTCTAGGATCTTGTATTTGAAAGTCACATTTTCTATTCAGTTCAGGTCTTTTCATCACGAATGCCTGAAAGTCTTCTTTTTCATTGAAGTCCCATTTTCCCCCCTGAAATATTATACTCAGTTTTGCTGGGTAGGTGATTTTTGGCTGCAGTCTCAGTTCCTTTGCCCTCCAGAATATCATATTCCATGTCCTCTGGTCCTTTAAGGCAGATGCTGCTAGATCCTTGTATTATTCTTATTGTAGGTCCACAGTATTTGGATTCCTTTTTTCTAGCTGCTTGTAATGTTTTATCCTTTACCTGGGATCTCTGGAATTTGGCTGTAATATTCCTGAAAGTTTCCTTTGAGATCTCTTTCAGGAGGTGATTGGTGGATTCTTTCAGTTTCTATTTCAACTTCTGCTTCTTAGAATATCAGGCCAATTTTATCTAACAATTTCTTGGAAGATGATGTCTAAAACTCTTATTATGATCACAGTTTTCAGTAGACTAATGATTTTCAAATTATCTTTCATGGATCTATTGTCCAGGTCAGCTCTTTTTCCAAGGAGATATTTTACATTGCCCTCCTTTTTAAAAATTATTATTATTCATCTGGATTTGCTTTACTGTGTCTTGGTTTCTCATAAAGTCATCAGTTTCCATTTGTTCAAATCCTAATTCTTAGGCAATTATTTTCTTCAGAGAGC
Source organism: Dromiciops gliroides (assembly GCF_019393635.1). NCBI lineage: Eukaryota > Metazoa > Chordata > Mammalia > Microbiotheria > Microbiotheriidae > Dromiciops > Dromiciops gliroides. Next base: position 285,887,650 of record NC_057865.1, on the reverse strand, counting down.
TTTTGTATCTCTTTTACCCATTTGGTTTTTCAAGCCTGTTGATTTTATTTTCTCATGAGTCTCCTGCATTGCTCTCATTTTCTTTCCCATTCTTCCCTCCCTCTCTCTAATCTTCCTTCTATCTCTCCTACTTTCTCTTCAAAGTCCCTTTTGAGTGTTTCTATGGCCTGAGACCAATTCATATTTTTTCTTGGAAACTTTGGATGTTAGAGCTTTAACTTTGTTATTATCTTCTTCTGAGGGTGTATTCTGGTGTACCCCTCCCCCCAAAAGCTGTCTGTTGTCCTCTGTTTTCTTTGCCTACTAATCTCAACCCTGGAAAGAGAAGTCTGATTGAAATCTGATTTTCTATGGTCAGAAGCTTGGCATGCCTGTGCCCCTCCCCACTGGACTGCCACCACTTGATTCTGCCCCCTGGTTCAGAGCAGGGCATTTCACCACAACTCCAGCAGAGAGTGCAGCCACTTCACCCCGGGACAACTGCCAAACCCCACTCACCAGTCTGTGAGCCAAGCCTCAGAGAAGCTGCTGGCACAAAGACTCTGAGGTGCTTGAGGCACAGTCTGTTCCAGGCTGCATCCACACCATGCACTGCACTCCTCTTTCAGCCTGAATAGCAGGTAATCTCAGTTGCCATCATTTTGGCTGGAAAATAGTCTCACTCTGTTCTTAGTGGGTTAGGTTGCTCCAGGAGTTGTTTTATGGCATTATTTTGGAGTGTTTGGATGGCTTTATAGGAGCTTGAGGGAGTCACAGCCTTTCCTCCACCATCTTGGCTCCACCCCTCCCTATTAGTTTTATATTCCTATTCACCTATCAGCTCCATCCCATTCAGTGTCACATTGGCACTAAGAACATATTCTTAGATATCCAGCCTGCTCCAATTTCAAGCATTATTTTTCATTCACAAATTGGGGAGCATATCCTTTGTCCGACAAGGATTTTTTTTTTCATTTGTTTTAAAATATGGCTACCATTGTCCATAGGTTGCTTTGATTCAGTTCAATCTGATTGGATTTGATTCAGTTCAGTTCAGATTAGTTAGTCTAATCCAGTCAGTTTATTTCAATCCAATTTAATTCATTTCAATTCACTTTTTAAAAAAAAACAAACATGGAGTAAAGACTTACTGGATATAGAGTGCAATAATAGGCAATGAGCATTAGTTACATTAGGGATTGTTTCAGTTCTTCATATTTATATCCCAGAGATTGGCACATTACCTGGCATATAGTACATGCTTGTACGATGAATTGTTGATTACTGAGTGTTGGAAATGCACGATTTAGGTAAAAAGGGGTGCTGGGTCTGGAGTTCACAGCATAGAGAGGAATATGACACCAACAGAAAGCTAACGATAATAATAACTGTAGTTAACATTTATATAGTGCTTTAATGTTCTAAAATAATTTTATGCACTAATGTTTTATCCAACTAGGCCTTTTAGCCTAAGTTTTTCATCCACAAATAATAATAATAATAACAGTAACAATAATTGTAATTATGATGGCAGCTACTTCAGTGTTCTTGTGAAGATTAAATGAGATCATTATCTATGAAATGATTTTCTAACCTTAAAGAACCATGTAAATGATATGTCATCATATTTGTTATTAAAGAGATATGAACAATTCATTATGACATTTGAGAGGAAGCTAGCTATTATTCACCAGAGGGTTAGTTAGAAAGGTTTCATGGAGGTGGAACCATTTTCCTCTCAAACTGGGTCCAAGGAAGAGCCTAAGTTGAGAGTTACAAAATCATCAGTCTTGGGAAGCTTTACTTTAGTGTTTCATTGCTTGTCTTTGTACTCTTAGTGACTGGTAAAGTGCCTGGCATACTGTAGGCACCTAATAAGTGCTGGTTAATTGATTGATTTGTTCACTCATTCATAGTTTACTCAATGACTCACGATTTGTGTAGGAGCATAGGGGTCTGTTTAGAAAGATAGACTGGAACCAAATGCAAGCTAAGGAGTCTGAATTTTATTTCTATAGAAAAAGGGAATATACCTGCAGTTGCCATTTTTCTTTGGTAGGATGTTTCTTTTTTCTTTTCCTTTCTTTTTTTTTTTTTTGTGGAGGAGTGACAGGATCAGGGCACAGAAAGTTGGACAAAGACTGATCTTCCTGAATTAATACATCTGAACATTCAACAAGCTGAAGTCTAGAGGTGACATTCTTGCCAACCAAGATCTTTGATGGAAACAGTTGAGAGGTGGGTTTTTTCCCCCCTGCCTCCACAGACTAAAGAATTGTTGCTCATAATGTTATGAGTTATGCTAAAGTAGGAAATTATCATTAAAAATGTATAAGCTCTGGGGCAGCTAGGTGGTGCAGTGGATAAAGCATTGGCCCTGGATTCAGGAGGACCTGAGTTCAAATGTGACCTCAGAACACTTGACACTAGCTATGTGACCCTGGGCAAGTCACTTAACCTTCATCACCCTGCAAAAAAGAAAAAAAAAGATCATATATAAAATGTATAAGCTCCTTGTCCTCCCTATTCCTCCCACCCTCCATGGACATTTTAGGGGATATAGTGGAAAGATTCTTCAATTGAGAATCAGAGGCCTTGGGCTTAAATTTCATTTCTGCACTATTTGTGTGACTTTGGCTTAGTATTGTCTCTCTGGATTTCAGCTTCATGTGGACAACCAGGGTGTGGGATTTGGTGACCTCTAAGATCTCCTACAACTCTAAATCTGTGATCATAGAAATCCTCTGTTCCTACTATGGTCTAGCTCTTCTAATTGTCCAACCTTAGGAAAGCCATTTCTCCTTGTGAGTCTCAGTTTCTTCATTTGTAAAATGAGGAGGTTTGTCTTGATAACCCTGAGGTTCCTTCCAGATCTCCACTTAGGGTGTTTGGATCCTAAGTCTGGTTTTGCTAGCTGTTGTAACTCTCTGGCAAGACATTTATCCCCTTAGATCTCATTTTTTCCATCTGTAAAACAAAGACATTGAACTAGATTATCTCAAGTCTTCTTCTACCACTGAATTCTATGATTTTAGGAGCTTATGCATATTGAACTTTTGTTTTCCCTCATAAAATTCCATGATATTCAACATGTCATTCTAGGGAGCTTGGTTGTCTTGAATAGTGAAGCTAAACAATGAACCCAGAACTTGAGAGGCCCAGCTAAGTCACATCCTATTCCTACTGCAAGCAAGGGGTTAAAACAATGGCTTTGGGCTGAGAATAAGCAGTTCTTCTGGGCCTGGGCTGCTATTCTGAATCCCACAGAGAAATACGACAGGTGAGCAATGTTAGTGCAGTGGACTGGAGTGAAAATGAAATCTATTCTAAGCTGCCAACTCTCTCACCTTTCCCTTGGTTTAACAAGTGTATTATTGTAGAATTTGCAGCAATGGACATGCCAGTTAAGGCTGAAAATGCATCTAGTTTTAACCCCAATTTTCAGTCAGGCACAATATGGGGAAAATCACTTGCCAGGCTTTGTTCTCCATTGGGTCCTCACACAAGGGTGATACAGCAGTGGGAGGAATTAGAGGAAGACCACAGAATCGCAGAATATTTGAGTTAGAAGGGGACTTTGGAGTCCAACTTTCTTTTTTTTGAGAGGCAATTGGGGTTAAGTGACTTGCCCAGGGTCACACAGCTAGTAAGTGTTAAGTGTCTGAGGTTGGATCTGAACTCAGGTCCTCCTGAATCCAGGGCCAGTGCTCTATCCACTGCACCACCTAGCTGCCCCTGGAGTCCAACTTTCACAACCCATGTATTTGGTATAATATCCTCGACAAGTGGTCTTCTTAACTCTCTTGGAAGACCTCCAGTGATGGTGAACTCACTGACTATCCCCTGAGATGAATCACTTCATTTGGAGCTAGTTCAAATAATTTGGGGTTTTTGTTTTTTGCTCATTTTGAGCTGAAATCTGCCTCTGTCACTTTCACCAAGTGTTCCTGGTTTGCCTATCTCAGGTGAAGCAGGAGATGGCCAATATGTTAGCATGATAACTAGGGCATGCCACTAGAAAGCGTGGCTGAATTGTGTCCTGAGTACTTGTCCCACCTTTCCAATCCATACCTGGAGTATTCAAGGAAGTAGAAGACCTGTGAATATTTTTAGTGGCTGTAAGACTGGCCACAAGCCCAGTGCTTTGGAGCAGAATCATTTTTCAGTAGAGAAGAGAATGGACGCTTATTAATTGTTCAGAACATCGGGGCACAGCAGACAGCAAGAGATAGCATGATTATGGGGGGAAATTGTCAGCCATAGGTTAAGAAAACATGAGAGTCGGGGGCAGCTAGTGGCGCAGTGGATAGAGCACCGGCCCTGAGTCAGGAGTACCTGAGTTCAAATCCGGCCTCAGACACGGACACTAGCTGTGTGACCCTGGGCAAGTCACTTAACCACAATTGCCTCACTTTAAAAAAGAAAAGAAAGAAAAGAAAAGAAAACATGAGAATGATTCCTGTCTTGCTTACTTACTAGTTGTGTGACTCTGGGAAAGACATGACCTCTCTGGACTTCGTATTCCTTAACTATGAATTGAGAAGATTGAACCACCCAAAAGCTTCTAAGGGCCTTCCAGCTCTGAATCTATGGTCCCATAAGCCTTCAGTATCATAACACTGTCTATGTGACTCATTTTATCCTTCAGTGTCTTCTGTAATGCCCAAAGAATTTAACTTACAGACAATTGCCATATGCATTAATAGAGGGGTTTCCTCCTAGAGAATTCACTGCATTAATGAAAACCCACATATGCATTTAAATGGAGTTGGGGAAAAGGACACAGCTGCAATGTGGGAGTACTCCTGGAAGTCTCACCTTACAGGTACATGTCAGTGTGTCTACTAGTGGACTGAACCTCAAAAGAGGCAGATGGGAGTTGCATTGTAATGATGGTGCCTCCTCCCACCCAGTTATGAATAGTAACAGCCCTAAGGTCAGTACACCAAAAACAAGACAACACATTGGTTTAGACACAACCTCGGTTGTCTTCGTATAGACTATTGGTGGAGGCCTTCCCCCAGACCTCTAGAGGTATGCTGGAGAACTGTAGGAATAATTCTCATTTGGGACCATAGGAAAATATTTTCCCTTCCCCTATCACTGAAATTCTTAGTATAGGGAACTCCCTGGGTAAGGAAACTCCCCTCTACCAATGCAGGTCAACATTCTAGTCCTAGAGAGTTGCTTAGAGCACTGAAAGGTTAATCAATTTGCCCTGGGTCATAGAGGTAGTATGTATTAAAGGGGGGACTTGAACCCAGATCTTCCAGGCTTCAAAGTCAGCTCACTATCCACTGTGCTATATTGCCTCTCTTCTTTTCTAAAGTGATATGGAGGATTTGAATGGCAAGCAGCTCAGTATAGTGGAAAAAAGTCCTCGCTCTGGGGTCAGAGGAGCTGTGTTCTAATCTTTCTTCAGATGCTTACTACTGTATAATCTTGGACAAATCAATAATTATTCTAGGCTTTTGTTTCTTCATTTGTAGAAATAAGAGAATTGGGACTGGCTAGTCTCTGAGGTTTCTTCTGGTTCTAAATTCAATGATCACAAGATCTCTCTGGATTTCAGTTTTGTCATCTCTAAAATGAGAAGGTTGGCCTCTGAGATACCTTCCTGCTTTAAATCTATGATCCTCTGAATATAATACTGATTCAACGATTAGGTCAATCAAAAGAAAACCCCTTTCTTAAGCACCTACTATGTTCCAGGCCCTGAACTAAGCACACAAATCAATAAATAATTAGTGAATACTTAGGATATACAAAGAAGGGAGGTAATATAGCAATAGTGAATAGAGAGTTGACTTTGAAGCCTGAAAGATCTGGTTCACGTCCATTTTTGACATGTACTGCCTCTATGACCCTGGGTAAAAATTGATTAAACTCTCAGTGCTCTAGGCAACTCTCTATGACTATAGGGTGCTGACCTACATTGATAGAGGGAGTTTCCTCACCTAGAGAGTTCCCTATACTAAGAAACTGCAGATCCTGCCCCTATTCCTCTATATGAGATAAAGGAATAGAATTATATCTGAAGAGCTTATATAAGAATTTGGAAAACTCCTTCAGTAAGTGGGATTTGGGGTGGACTGACCATATATCTGAATGACTGCAGAAAGGATTAGACAAAAGCATGGTGATGAGACCAGGAAGGACTATGGAAAGTTACTGGGATAGCAGGAAAATCAGAAATGTGTACCCAGGGTGGGGTTGGGGTTGGGGTGGTAGGACCACAACTGAAAGTGAAAGTTCACAGACTTTGCCAACTTATTAGATTCTCTTGTAGCTACTAGTAGGTATGTGGAACAGTCCAGTGTTAGGTCCCCCAAATCCAAACTGATGGTCTCTTCTCATTCAGTCCCCATGACTTAATTCTGTAGCCTATGTAAGCAGTGCCAATCCCACATAGACATGGCACCAACCTTCATAGCTGCAAATCACCTCTGTTCATGGGGGAAGAAGGGATGTCAGTGAGAGATTGCATTTCCTAAAGGATAGAAGCACTTTGAACTCATCATGGCCTGTATCTCCTGGTCCTGCCCAATCATTTCCAGCTAACTGATGCCAATGGGACTGAGACAGGGATGATTAAAGAAAGATTACTGGCAGGAAGATTAGCCCAAGTGCATCAGGAGAAATTGAATGGAGACACCAGTGTCCTGGAGAATAGTCATTTTAAGTTCACCAGGATCAGTGTTTCAGTTATGGAGACCCCAGTGGAGAGAGTAACTGACTCAAGGAACCTCATGGGGTTTGAGATGCTTCCTTTATGTAGGTATTTCTTTGGGCCAGTGGTCTGCTAACCTACTCAACAGTAATATATTAGGTGGTGATATTGGGAGACATGTCCTCTTCTGCTGTGTCTTATCCGATTTGTAGTGAAGATGTAAACTGAGGGAAATGAAAAATAATAACAAACTTATATGTGGCAAAAGAAAAATAAATAAATCTTCCTGGGAGACATCACTTTTTCATTTTAGTTTCCAGTATAGAAGGAAAGAAAGAAAGAAGGAGGATAGAAGTAAAAGGAAGAAAGGAAAGATGGAAGGAAGATGAAAAGAAAGGAAGAAAGAATGAAAAAAGGACAGAAAGTGAAATAAAAGAAGGGAAAGAGAAAGAAAAAAGTATGAAAAAAGGAAAGAATTTTAAAAGGAAAAGAAAGAAAAACAGTTTAAAAAGAGAAAAAAAGAAAGAAAAAAGAAGGAAGAATGAGAGAATGAGAGAAAGAAAAGAAAGGAAAAAAACACAAACCCAAATCTAAACAATAACCAAAGATATCTAATACCATTGCAGCAGTCTGAGAGGGTTTCTTAAGTGGCTAAAGTCCAACTGAAGTGCTCATTAATTTAAATTAAGCACAAAAATCCATGGTAATGTAATATTATCCTTGCAGTTCTAAAGATATCAAGCCTGGGAATGAAAAAAAAAAAAGCAAAGGTTCATTGAGAAGGTCTATCTCCCCACTTCACACAGGACCTTAAGGGTACTTATGATGAGGCTTAGTAAGGAATCAAACTGATTCTTTTAGTAATAGGTCAGAAGGGAAAGAGGGGTGACATGCAGAAGAAAGCTTTAATTTTTTGCTTTATATTTTATGTCCCTTTACTCTGTTATTTCCTGCCCCATGGCCCAGTAACCCAAAATTCTGGGTTCATATGGACTGAGGCTAATCTTAGCCACAGAAGCTTAAAAAGGAACATTTAATCTCTGACAGTTTTTCCCAGTCTAATCTGGGAAAATCTAAAAATAGATTTCATGTCTAGGTTTCAAAAAAATGTGAGCAACTGTATCCCCAGATGCCATATAAGCACTTAAGATAATAAATACATATTATGTATAGGACAGTCTTTATTTCAGGGAAAAGAAAGGTAGAAGATACAAAGGATTCATGATTAATGCATAAATAAATTTAAAAAAACTAAACACATAAGGTGCTCAACAGACTCATAGAAGTACATAAAACTATAGGAGACAAAAAGTACAGTAGTTTTCCTCAGAAGAACTGAACTCAAGGTGGTCATCAGGGCAACACTGACATGGTGAATTTTATCTCTCCTTGAGGTGACATAGGATCATAGATGTAGAGACATAAGAGAACTCATAGGCCATCTAGTTTATACCATTAATTTTCAATTCTGATGGTACATAAGAAATTTCTCTTCTCTAGGATGCTAGATTTTGGAATTCTGCCTAGGAAATAAAAATCTCCCCTATTCTCCACCATGGTATTTTCTATGATCTTCCTACCTGGCCATATGATTAACTACCCTAATCATAAGGTTTATAAGATCTCAAGATACTATGAGCTTCTTTAAGAATTTTTTGATACTGCTTCCTGTGCCTTTATCACCTTTCAGAAATTCTCCTAAGTCTTTGGGCAAGCAACTGTGCTTTTGCTATATTCTTCTGCAGGGGCTCCTATTATTCTGGCTATTGTCCTATTTTGGGGGCTGGAAAAACTCACTTCAGAAAAGCTTCACTTTCCCCTAAGGCTAAGTGGACAAGAAAACTGTGGCCTAGCACATGTAACTTCCATAGGAAATATGAGAAGAAATGTCTCATAAAAGGCTATTTTTCTTTAAAACTTAGTTATCTGGCAGTTAGGTGTGCAGTGGATAGAGCACTGGCCCTGGATTCAGGAGGACCTGAGTTCAGATCCAACCTCAGACACTTAACATTTACTAGCTGTGTGACCCTGGGCAAGTCACTTAATTCCCATTGCTCACCAAAAACAAAACAAAACAAAACTTAGTTATTCCTTTTTGAGAAGAACTGCTGGAAAAACCAGACACTAGTCTGGAGAAATTAGGCCAAAGACCAACGTACACCAGATTTTTTACAATAAATTTGGAATGTATACCGGATCTATTATGTCAAATGCCATGCCATTAAAAATAAAAGTCGGGTAGCTAGGTTGTACAGTGGATAAAGTACAGCCTGATTCAGGAGGACCTGAGTTCAATCCCACCTCAGACCACTTGACACTTACTAGCTGTATGACCTGGCAAAGCTACACTTAACCCTCACTTCCCCTGCCAAAAAAAAAAAAAGAAAAAGAAAAAAGAAATAAAAGTGGAGGAGCAGCTAGGTGGCACAGTGGATAGACGCACCGGCACATGGAGTCAGGAGGACCTGCGATTCCAAATCTGGCCTCAGACACTTAACACTTCCTAGCTGTGTGACCCTGGACAAAGTCACTTAATCCCAATTGCCTCACTAAAAAAAATAAAAAATAAAAATAAAAAATCGCAGACCCCCCCCCAAAAAAAGCATAAGCATGGTCCCAAAGAAGACAACTTAGAAGACATCTCCCCCTGCCCTCCCTTTGCAGGGGTTGTGGTCCCAAGGAATGGAATATCAAATAATGCCCAGCTTTTTTTTTCAATTGTTCAATTTTATTCCTTTTAATTTATCTATATCAGATGACTCTGGGCAGGGAGAATAGGGGATTAGGTGGTGCAAAAACAAGATATCAGTAAAATCATTTTTTGAAAAAGTTAATCATTGGCATTGAATAAGTATATCCTGTGTCCAACATCGTATTTGGAAATTGGAGCAAGGGAGTGCATGAGAGGATTTAGAAGACAACACCCTTTGATCTATTCAGAAGACAGAATTAAATAAACCTGAAATGTTAGGGCAGAGCCCTTGGGGCAGACCTTAAATACCAGCCTGAGGAGCCTGGATTTAATCTTAGAAACAATATAGAACCACTGAAGATTTTTGAGTAAGGGAGTGATAGGGGCTGAGCTATATCTGAGAAAGATTATGCTGGCCTCTGGATGGCCAATAAATGGCAAAGAGAAGAGAGGAGAAGTAGGAAATTGGTTAGGAGGCTATTTTAATCATCCAAGTAAAGGAGTGAACTGGGCTGGTAGCCATGTGAATGGAGAGAAAGGAAAATAAGGGAAGTCCAGAAGAATTAGCCAATCAATATTTATCAAGTACCTACTGTGTGCCAAGAACTATGCTAAATTCTGGAGGAAGAAAGAAGGAGAAATTAAAGATGGCCCTAAGATTATGGAACTGGGGGATTAGAAGGAAGATTTTGGAGGAGGAAACAGTGGTGGGGGGATAGGAGAAAAGATAACAAGTTATGCTTTAGTCATATATATATATACACATACATATATATACATACATACATATATATATACATATATATGTATATATATACATATATATATACTATATATGATGAAAGAAAGAGTTTAATCCAAGGTAAATACTACAGGATGAGGAAAGGATTTTTTTAAAAATCTGTTACAAGGAAGAAAACTTGGTAAGATATGGGCCTGCTGCTGGACACAGATGATATAATATTAACAGACAACAAAGAAAAACAAAACAATTCCTTTTTTTCTTCCTAATCCCTCATCAGGGTGAATGACCTTCAAATAGGAAAGATGCTAGTGTTCCCTGACCTCTGGCATAGGCATGTCATAGACAGTATGGAAGAGTCCAAAGGTATTGTCAAAGTCCTAGGTATTACTGACCTTGTACAGAGCGCAGTGCTTAGCAATTAGAAGGTGCTAAATAAATATTTATTGGTTAATTGATCATTAGAGCCACCTTCTGTTTGTTGCGATTACGATCTTAGTGAATGTCCAAGTTCATGATGGATGTGAATAAAATAGAACCTGATATTTATTAGCCTAGTAACATGACAGTGAGGTAGCTAAATGGGGCAGTGGACTTACTGTTGGGCCTGGAGTCAGGAAAACCTGACTTCAAATCTGGCCTCAGATACTTACTAGCTATGTGACCCTGGGTAAGTCACTTCACGCTGCTTGTTTTACTTTCCTCTTCTGTAAAATGAGATGGAGGGGCAGATAGGTGGCATAGTGGATAAAGCATAGGCCCTGGATTCAGGAGGACCTGAATTCAAATTCGGCCTCAGACACTTGATACTAACTGGGCAAGTCACTTAACCCTCATTGTCCTGCAAATAAATGAATGAATGAATGAAATGAAATGAACTGGAGAAGGAAATGGCAACCCCCCTCCAGTATGTTTGTGAAGAATACCCCAAATATGGTCACAAACAGACACACAATTGAAATGACTCAATCGCAACAGCATGACAATGATTGGGAGGGCTTTAGGGAACAAGGAGTTATTGATGTTAAAAGAGTAATTCCATCTTAGAAAACTGGTCTTCATTCCATTACTAGCAGGAAAAATCTATTTTGCTTTGTCATTCCCTGAACCCCACACCCACCACTGTCCTTGCTACCAAAAAAAAAAATGAAAGTTCAAATGTAGGCTGAGCAATAATAAAGCTGTATAGCAAGTTGAAATGCAAATATGCATATGTTCAAGGATAGTGCATAAACTTGCCACTTTTCTTAAAGTATAAAAGGCTCTTTTGTGCTGTGTGTGTGTGTGTGATGTGGTAGGATTGGATCTTTTTTCTTTTTTTAATTATAGAAGTATTTTATTATTTTCCAGTTACATATAGAGATAGTTTTCAACATTTGTTTTTATAAGATTTCTAGTTTCAAATTTTTCTCCTTCTCCTCCCCTCCCTCCCCCCTCCCCAAGACAAAGTAATCTGATATAGGTTATATATGTACAATAACATTAAACATATTTCTGCATTAGTCATGTTATAAGAGAAGAATCAGAGCAAAAAGGAAAAACCTCAAAAAAGAAAAACAACAGCACCAAAAACAAGAGAAATAGCATGGTTCAGTCTACATCCATATCCACATTTCTTTCTTTTTTTTTTTTCTGGATTTGGAGAGCATTTTTCCATCATGAGTCCTTTGGGACTATCTTGGACTATTGTATTGCTGAGAAGAATCAAGTCTATCACAGTTGATCAATAATGTTGATGATACTGTGTACAATGTTCTCCTGGTTTTGTTCATCTCATTCATCATCACTTCATGCAAGTCCTTCCAGGTTTCTTTGAAATCCTCCTGCTCATCGTTTCTTACAGCACAATAGAATTCCATTACATTCATGTACCACAACTTGTTCAGCCATTCCCCAATTGATGGACATCCCTCAATTTCCAATTCCTTGCCACCACAATAACAGCAGCTATACATGTTTTTTGTACATGTGGGTCCTTTTCCCTTTTTATGATCTCTTTGGGGAAAAAAAAAACCAATAGTGGTATTGCTGGGTCAAAGGGTATGCACAGCTTTATAGCCCTTTGGGCATAATTCCAAATTGCTCTCCAGAATGGTTGGATCAGTTCACAGCTCCACAGGCAATGCAATAGTGTTCCAAGTTTTCCACAGCTTCTCCAACATTTATTACTTTCCTTTTTGTCATATTAGCCAATCTGATAGGTGTCAGGTGGTACCCTCAGAGTTGCTTTAATTTGTATTTTTCTAATCAATAAGTGATTTAGAGCATTTTTTCATATGGCAATAGATAGCTTTGATTTCTTCATCAGAAAACTAACTGCCTGTTCATATCTTTGACCATTTCTCAATTGGAGAATGACTTGGATTCCTATAAATTTGATTAGTTTCCCGATACAATTTTAGAAATGAGGCCTTTATCAGAAGTACTGGCTAAAAAAATTGTTTTCCAGCTTTCTACCTCCCTTCTAATTTTGGATGCATTGCTTCTGTTAGTACCAAAAACTTTTAATTTACTGTATTCAAAATCATCCTTTTTGCATTTCATAATATTCTCTATCTCTTGTTTGGTCATAAAACTGTTCTTCTTTCCAAAGATCTGAAAGGGAAACTATTCCTTCCTCTCCTAATTTACTATGATATCACCTTTATGCCTAAATCATGTACCCATTTTGACCTTAGTTTAGTATAAGGTGTAAGATGCTTTGTCTCTGCCTAATTTCTGCCATACTATCTTCCACTTTGCCCAACAGTTTTTGTCAAATACTGAGTTCCTATCCCAGGAGGATCTTTTCTTAAGGAAGTCTTCCCATCACTTTTGTCTGTACAACTTTCTTTTCTGTGTTCTTGAATAAACTTCCCCAGGCTGTCTAGAAAAACTCAAGTTGTGTTTTTTTTGCCAAGACATGCAAAAGGCATTACTAGCCATCAGTGCCTCTCAAAAAGATCTGGGATTTTGGTTGATGCAATATCTAGGTCTCAGTTTCCTTATCTGTAAAAAATGAGACCATACCACATGGCCTCTATAATCTCTTCCAACTCATCATCTATCATCCAGTCTATGGAGGGATTAAATTTATTCTGTATGGCTTCAGAGGGCAGACCAATGGATAAAGAGTGAAGTGGACACAGACTAAGCAGATTCCCAAATTTGATGAGAATTTCTCAATTTGGTGGGATTTTCATTCCAAAATTAGAGGAGCTGTCACCAGAAGGTTAAGTAGATGATGGATGGCATAGAAATTTTCTTCCTAAATGACTTTTGTGGTCTCTTCTGATGATAAAATTCTATAAATCTGGACATAGAATGATGCAATGAAATGAGTTCTGGGTTGGGATTCAGGGGGTATCCGAGTTTTAGGGAACAAATAAAAGGATATATGACTCTCCTCCTTGAGGAGATCTGTGTGACCTTTGGCAAGTCACTTTTTTGTGGCTTGCAGTTTCCTCATCTGTAAAATGAAGGACTCCATGACGCCATGACCCTAGCCAATGTAGACATAGGAGAGTATTAATAGAATGCAGCTTTCTTAGGGATAGGGCCTATTTTAACTTCTCAGAGCCTAGCAAAATGTCTGTACATAATAGGCACTAAATAATGCTTATTGAATCAATACAAGAAAGGCTATCCTATGCCAAGAAAGGGGATGGAGAGATGGAATTAGATTGCAGGTCTGATTCAATTCCTTAGTTTTTCCCCACCTGTGTCCTCCCCTGTCTTTCTACCCGCGCCCCCCCCCCCCACCATACACACACACACACACACACACACACACACACACACACACACACACACACACACACACACACACACCCTCCATCACATAGTCCTCTATTCCATTTTATAGATGGGAAAAGTAAGGTCTGGAGAAATTAAGGAATAAATCCAGGAAGATGACTTCAGAATATGGAATTTGCCTTTGAAATCTCAGCCCATTTATCATCTTATTGTTAATATGAGTCTGAATCAGACTCCACTGACAGACCTCTCTTTCATGTGGGTGTTGTTATTCTCCTGATCAGCTTTTTCAAAGTGATCATCTCTAATTAAGAGAGACAGGACCTACTCATGCCTGGGGCAGGAGCCTGGAATTGCCCATTGATTGGGAGAGGTGTTAACTGCAGCAGCCCATAATTAGGCCACTTTCAAAGGTCAACTATTCCATTATCTCCAGATTCCATCACTAATGTGTCCAAGGAGGGGAGGGAGGAAGGAAGGGGTGTGGTGGGGTTGGATGTTCCCATCATGCATCAATGCTCCCTTTCCTCTTATGTGAAATTGAATAGATCCCAGTGACAAGGGGTGGAGGATGTTTTCTCAAGGTAGGTCCTGCCAGAGCTACAGTTGGGTGTTTTGGAAAGAAGAGTGTTGAACTGGGAGTTGAGGGGGGGGGCGGGGAATCAGCTTGCCCATAGAGCTGGGGGGCGGGATCACAATGGCACAGTGAGAAGCATGCTGGCTGTGGTATCAGAGGACTGAATTCAGAGCAATGTTTGTCTCCCTCCTACCTGAGGGATCTCAGGTGAATCTCTCCCTTATTTAATGGATGGAGCCTTGGATCTGGTACCAGAGCTGGACTCAAATTTCACATTTTACATCTTCTAGCTGCTCAAATGTGGGCAGGCCACTAAAGCTCTATTGTGCCTCAGTTTCCTCCCTGTAAAAGGGAGAAGTTAGATGAGATGGCCTTTGAGGTTTCTTCAAACTCCACATCTAGGGTCCTTTCTCTATGCCAATGATTCCTCGATTGTTCTTGAAGGCATTTTATTAGATGATCCATAGGGCTCCTTTCTATCTATCTATCAGGAAAGAATACTGGATAATGGGGTTATGAGCTTATAGATTTAAAATTGAAGAGACCTCAGAAGTCATGTAGTCCAAACTCATTTTATAGATTAGAAAACTGGAGCCCAAATAGATTAGATGACTGCCTCAATATACACGAGTAATAAATAGCAGAGGTGGCTCTGACTCCTGAGCCAGTACTTGCTATTTATATATATATCACCTTGGAGAAGACCCTTCATTTCTCTAGGCCTCAGTTTCCTCATTTGTCAAATGGGACAAGCTAACCTCTAAGATTCTTTGGCCTTTACAGTAAATCATTCCATAATTCCATGACCTACCTAGTTTGGGGTCAAGTCAGACTGTTTGCTGTCCAGTTTTCCTAGGGCAATATATGATCATATCATCCTTCCAAAGTAAAAGAAAGGAGATAATATAGGCTGTGGCCCATCACTGAGCACTATTAGAATGCTTTTGGATGGATGAATGCTGGCCTATCCTCAATAGGGTACATGCTTTAGGGTCTTGTCACTTGTTGGTATGTTATGGTAGGAATGTGTTTTGTATATGGGTTGGACCAAATGGCCTTCAAAAGTTGCCATCAAGTTGTGAATTATGTGATTCTGTGAGAGAGTGGGAGGGAGGTAATAAATGCCTCCTATGTGCCAGGCACTGTGCTAAGAATTGTCCTTTGATCCTTACAATAACCTGTAAACTAGGTATTAGGTTTCCCAGATGAGGAAAACAGATACATAGAGACAAGTGACTTGCCCAGGTTATGCAGCTAGTGGCTGCCTAAGGCTGAATTATGAACTTCTTGATTCTAGGTCCAGCACTCTATCCAAGACACTATCAAGCTGCCTAGGGGCAGCTAGGTAGCACAGTGAATAGAGCACTGACCCTGAAGTTGGGAGGATCTAGAGTTCAAAATGTGACCTCAAATACTTACTAGTTGTGTGACCCTGGGCAAGTCACTTAATCCCAATTGCCTTAAACATCTGGGGCCATCTCCAGTTGTCCTGATCTATATTCTTGCCACTGGACCCAGATGGCTTTGGATAAATGAGGGTTGGTGACCTTGCACAGCCCTCCCCTCACTAAATCCAATTCACTGCAAGTCATGACATCACCTCCCAATGTCATGGTCCTCTTCAAGAATGAGAGACAACAACAATATCAAGCTGCCTATCTGTGAGTTTATAGTTGTGCAGAAGGCTGTGACCTGACCCAATCTCCTTTGTGTCCAAGGGCCCACATGATAGGACTGCCTTTAACCAAAGCAAACACTACTGTCTGACAAGGTATCAGACTCATGACTTTGGCACTGGGGATATGGGGATGGTATTAACAGGCATCATATGGAAAGAATGTAAGACATCCGTGGACTAATGAGTGAATAAGCTCAAAGTAATAGATAAGTTAGATTCACTTTGGGATGCCAGTCAGAAGCCAACCCTGGGGCTATTTTCAAATTAGGAGAACAAGAAAACAAATCTATAAATCTATGGGGCAATCACTAAGGGAATGAGAATTAAGAAAGCATGCATCTGAACTGTGTCTGACAACCAGTTAATTCTGTTGCATAAGTCAGGTCTGGTCAAGAGCCATAATGCTCTTTCTTCATGATGGAAGAAGCCCATGATCCAGAGTTAAAGAGATCATAAATATGGGGCTAGAAGGAATGTCAGAGGTCATCTCCTCCAACCTCCTTGTTTGACAAATGAGGAAACAAAGACCCAAAGACTTCCCTGAGGTCACACAGGCAGGACTGCAGGAGCCTATATCTGGAGCTGGAAGGTTCATCTTGTCTAAATCTCTCATTTTCCAATATGGGGAAGCTGAGTCTCAGAAAGTGTAGTGTACTTAGTATAAGAAGTACTAGACTTGGAGTCAGGAAGACATGGATTCAAATTCTGCTTCAAATACTTATGAGCCGTATGTCTCTTGGCATGATACTTAACCTCTGTTTCCTGATTAGTACAATGAGTGGGTTGGAACCAGCGGCCTCTAAGATGCCTTCAAGCTCTAAATCTCTCATCACAAGTGACTTGCCCAATGTCGCATAGGTAATAAGTGGCAGAGCCAAGACAGATCTGAGATGCTTTCCATGGCACCATGTTGTTCTGTTGGATTCTCTGAGAGTAAAGTGGCAGATGAGTATGTCTTATGTGATCTCTGTGTGCCAGGCATTGTGCTAAACACAAATCATCTCATTGGATCCTCACAGCCACCTTGGGAAACAGCTAATTCTATTATACCCATTTTATAGGTGAAGAAAGTGAGACTGGGAGAAGTTAAGTGGCTTACCCAAGGTCTCACAGCCAGGACACATCTGAAGCCGATTTTGAAATCAGGTCTTCCTGGTTCCAGGCTTAGAACTCACTGTGCTCTCTCATTGTTAGACATTCTACATGACAAACACTACTGCTTCTACTACTACAACTACCACCACCACCACTACCACTGTCAGCTGCTGGCTGCACTACTGCTCCTCCTGGTACTACTGCTGCTGTTGCTGCTGCTCCTAATACTACCACTACTGCCACTACTACCACTATAATTCCTACCACCACCACACCATGACCACCACCACGACTATTACTACAAACCACATTCCTAGGAAATATGGGGATATATGAAGAAGTGCCACCCAGATAGTCAATGTGTATTAGTGCAGAGTGATTCTACCAATGATATCACAGGTTCCATCTCTATATTTTTATCTCATACATATAGTCAGTTGGATCAAGTCAATAGTATTTTTTAAGCACCTATTATGTGCTGTAAATTTAGTGCATTGTGAGTGTTTCTTTAAGCCAGTGGGCATTATAATGAATAGAGAGCTAGATTTGGACTTAGGAAGACCTGAGTCAAATCCTAGCTCAGTCACTTACTAGTTATGTGACTGGGCAAGTCATTTTAACTTCTCGGCATCACTTCCTCACCTATAAATTGGGGATGATAATAGCACCTACCTTGCAGGGTTGTTAAGAGGATCAAATGATACAGCATATTTAAAGTAGCCTTGTAAACCTTGAGGTACTATATTTATTCAAGCTTTCATTACCTATATATGTAACACACATACATGTATACATACATACATGCACACATACACAAACCACATGCCTATTGTCTTCTGTGATCAAGTGTTAGTTCCTTGAGGCCAGTAATTGCCTCAGTTTGGGTTTTGTATCTCTTTCATCATCTGGTGCTGGCCTTGCTAGGAGGATGACCTGTTGAGAACTGTCTCTGACACTTATTAGCTGTTTAACTTTGGGCAAATCCACTTGACCTCTCTGTGCTGTAGGCAACTTTCTGAGCCCATAAGGTTTGCAGTAGGGGCTGACCTGCATTGGTAAAGGAGGTCCTTCGGTAGTTGTTGTTTCAAATACCAGTAAAACAAGTCTAGTCCCCATCCTCTGGTCCCTTGCCCTAGCTCCTAAAGCACTGCCTAGAAAATGGTAAGCACTTGATAAATGTGTGTTATTTGATTACTTGCTTTAATTGTAAATGTTATCTGCACTAGACTTTGCTGTTGTGTCCTCAGATGATCCTGGAGAATGCTTTCAGAAGCCTTCTCTTCTTAAGAGTCCCCAAAGTCCAAAGCACAAAACCTTTGTAGATTCAACCACATTCCTAGGAAATATGGGCATATATGAAGAAGTGCCACCCAGATAGCCAGACTCCCCAAAGCCCTATCACTTTGACATAGAAGTATCACTGGGTTCTCTGGACTTCCACACCATCAATTTTCTAGGCGTCATAAAATGGCCAGTTGAGAATTGCCGATTTAGAAGCCTGAGTTCTCCCTGATTTTATCTGATGTTTTGGGGCAGTCTGAGGATAGGAGAGGCTGGTACCTTCATCAGATCCACTGCCATGGTTGCTGCTTTTATATTCCCACAGTTCAGCTGCCCTACTTTCCCAAATATGTTAGACCAGCTTGGCTCTTATTAAGTCATGCATTTGGTTATGGGTGGAAGCAATGACAGAGCAGGTATTTTCATTAAAACAAACAACCCCCTCCCCCCCAACACACCATTTTAGAATCATAGATTTAGATCAGAAAGAGAATTTAATGGCTTCCAAAACAATCCTCTCCCTTTAACATATGAGAAAACTGAGGTCCAGAGAAACCGGTAAGTGTCCAAGACCAGATTGAAACCTGGTCAAACCTCACTTCAATTCCTATGCCCTATCCACTAACACACCAACTGCTTTCATGTAGAGACATATACATCCTGACAGGGGATAATGAAAAGGCTTTGGAAAACTCTCTCCTTATGTATGTCACCAGGGATGAGGTGGGCTTCAAAAAGTGATTGCTCTTCATTAGATAGTTCAAATTCATCAGATAATTCAATCACTGAGTAGTTACTCAGTTTCTTCTAATATCTACGCAATGTGTTTAGTACCTAGAACTAAAGGTTGAGAAAGTCTGCGAAACAGACCAAATTGAGGAATAATGTGCTGCCCATAATCAACTGGAGGATTCAGGCTTATAAATTGCATGGCATCTCCCATAGCTCTGACTCATAGATCATAGAAAAGCCACACTTGTCCACCTGTTTGTGCCACCCGCTCATTTTTCAGATGCTCTCTTCTTTAAACTACTGAATTAAGAAGTGCAAGTCAATAGAGGACAACAGTGAGTCAATGAATGTGACATGGTGGCCAAAAGAAACTAACAGACATTCAATTGCATTCAGGAAGTGATATTATTTAGAAAATGGGACAGGGTGGGGGCAGTCCTGCTCTGTTCTATCCTGGGCAGACTACCTCGGGCTACCATGTTCAGTTCTGTATGTCATATTTTAGAAAGGATACTGATGATTCTGGGGATTGGAGACAAGGGTATCCCAAATGGTAGAGTTAAGATCATGCTGTCCAAGGATGCTTTGAAGGAACTGGGTGTGTTAAATATGGAGGAGAGAAGGGTAGATGGGAAAAAGGATGGGATGGGGGAAGAAGGATGGAAAGCCATATTAAAGGATTTAAAGAGGTGGTAAAGAGAAATTACATGTCTCTGGCCTTGCTCCAAATAACCAAACTCGGAGTAGTATGTTAAAGTTTCTGAGGACAGATCTAGGTTGCTATGAGCAAAAACTTAGCATTTTACAATTGCCTCAAAGTAAAATGGGTTCTGTAAGGAGGTAGTGCCCCTCACTAGACATATTTTGTTCTGGTTGTCTTGACTTTCTGATAGCCTGGATTCTGCATCCTAATAGTCTGTGTCTCTGTTCCTAACCCCATTCGGCTCTGCCTTTGGTGAACAAAATGCTTTGCCTACTTTGGAACTATAGGATAGTGTGGACAGAACATTATATCTGAAATCAGAGGGCGCCACTTCTGACATTCACTGTATAACCTTGGACAAGTCACTAAACTTTGGGCATCAATTTCCTTATCTTTAAAATGAAAGAGCTGTACTAGATGATCTCAGAGATCCCTTCCAGTTCTAGATAGATAACTTATGTGGGTTTCCTGGCCTTGACCCTCTCTCTGCAGGGGAATTTGCTAGATTCTATCTGCTTAGCTGGATCCGCTGTCCTGAGTTTCTTGTCTATCACTGTCCTATTTGCTTACATGGCCTAGCACACCATTGTAGCCCTACATGATGCCTACAACTACATCACACAAAGCAGCTCCTCTGTGTTTGTTGAATGAATGAATGGTCTCAGAAATTCAGCCTTAGAGCATGACTTTCTACAATTAACCCTGAGAAGGAGGTAGCCCTGAAGAATTCCTTCAGTAAGATAATAAGCCTGAAAATGTCTATTGGAAAAAAAATAATTAGGAGGAGAGAGTCATTGAAGAAAAGAAAGCAAGAAGTGCTCACACTGCTGTAGAAGTCAATTTTTTTGCCCTTCTTTTGGGAAAGGACACCGAAACAAATTCCCGAACCCCTATAAAGGAGCCAGAATATTATAGTGGAGAGATTGTTGGCTTTGGAATTTGAACACGACTTGAAATTTCAATTCACTTTCCAGCTATGAGACACTGGGCACATTACAACTTCTCTGGATCTGTTTCCTTGCCTGGAAAAGAGAGGGGTTCAAATAGATGACCTCTAAGTTCTCTTGTTCATTAAATCTACTATCCGTCTCTGACACTTGATTTCCTCATCTGTAAAGTAGGAGAGTTGGACTCAATGATCTCTAACATCTTTTTCAGCTCTAAATCTATAATCCTATGATTCCCTCTCTAAGGCCTCAGTTTCCTTTGGACTCAACCCACGTAATCCTCCTCAACTTTAAATCTCTGATCCTATATGTCTCTCCCACTCTTGCCATTTCAGGACATTTGTATATGGAAGAAATTTCCAATCAGTACAAGCAAGCAACCCCAAATCAAAACTGCCTGGATCAGCAGCTGCCTAATTAGAGACACCAACTTTGTGGCTGAGTGAAGTTTCTACCAGCATAATGTCCCTCCCCAACAGAGCACTGAGGCCAGCTCCCTGCCTATAATTACCTCCTGGCTTCCAGTTAACAGGAAAGGAAGAACATCTGTATCAAGAGTGATGAGAAACTCGTGCCCAGTGTCCTCTGCAACTAAAAGGTAAAAAATGGATCCAATAACAGAAAGCTCATTAGCTGTGCCATCCTTTACTTAATATTTGACAGGCTGCAGTGAAACAGGCTGCCCTTCATCTCCTCCCTCCCTCCCGCCTCTTTTCCCTCAGGAGATGATTCAGCTTCTACTCAGGTTGCTTCTTACCAATTCTTCCTCTTCTTTCACCTGGGCAAGAGGGAGACAGGGAGGTCGAGGGACAGTCCCATAATTTGAGGGTTGCAACATTAGTATTTTTCACTCTTGGGCTGCCCTATGCTTTGGTGCTCTTCCATTAGCACAACTGGTCAAACCCATGGAAACAGGAAAATTCACTGGGGGCTAGGAAATGGACTGGGGATGATCACCATATGAGCCCCAGAACTGGAGTCTCTTCCATAACTCTGGCAAGTCCCCTTGCCAGTGCTTGTATTAGGTCACACAAAGGGTGCAGTGGACTAATGAAAGTAGATATGGATCACCATGAACCCATCATCATCAACCAAATGGCAGTCGCATCTTATTAGGTACTAATAAGATGGATACTCTCATGTTTTGATGTACCTATGAGCTCATTGATACAGACACTCTTTTCACGTGGGCTTTTTTATCCTGAGGGTTCACTCAAAGCACTGGATACCTTCCTCTGGGTCTTTTAATATTGTATGAATGCCAGGGTAGTACTTTGGCTACCCATTGATTTTCCCATCATTCTCATTACATAACCAGTCCATCAAATTTTCTGGTCCTACACATCCATTGAATAGAACTAGAGGTTCAGAGGAATGACTGGGAAGAGGGAGAACATTCTAGGGATGGGGTACAACCAGCTCATGCAAAGGCACGGAGGTAGGAGATGGAATATTGAGTTTAGAGAACATTAAGTAGACCAGTTGGGTTATAATGGAAAAACACTGATAGAAGAAACATGAAGTGAGTCTGGAAAGACAAATTGGAACCAGGTTACAGAAACCTGAAATACCAAAAAAAAAGCCTATCCTAGAGATCTCTGGGGAAAGCTATATTATAACACAGTGAAATTTGTTCACTGGCTTGGAAACCGATTCTTAGACTTATATTATCTAGATATAAATTACCAGTCCTGTAGTGTCCAAATGAAAGTGCCACACTATAACATTGGAGACAATGTTTGGGGGCATAATGAAGGTCTGACTGGATTTGGAGTCAGAGACCCTGAGTTCAAATTCCAGCCCAATTCTCTCCATTTTTCTGTTGCTCAGTTTCCTCATCTGTAAAATGAAGGATTTGAACCAGCTGATTTCTGAGAACCTCTCTGGCACCAAATCTCCTGGAGAGAGGAACAAATTCAGCTTTGGATGTGTGGGTTCAAGTATTGATTCTAAACCTTAGTAACTTAGGAGTAAATCCTACTCCATCCCTGACCCTGAGTGTCCTCATCTCCAAAAAAGAGATAAAAAAATACTTGTATGTACTCTCTTAGAGGGGAGAACTGGTTTATAAATCTTAAAGTTCTCTTCATAGTCCAATAGATTTAGAGCTATAAGGAACCTTGGCTGACATGTAGTTCTACCTTTATTTTAAAGATGAGATAATATAAGGCACAGAGAGAGTGACTCCCTCAGGGTCACACAATTAGTAAATGTTTAAGACAATATTTGAGCCTGGGTTTTCCTGACTCCAACATCAACATTCTTTACAGCATGCTGCCTTTTTTTTTAACGTGAGGGGAGACCGCATATAACCATGGATCAAGGTTCAGATTTAGAATCCAGAAGGCTTGGGATCAAATCATGCTTCTGACATATACTGGTTGTATGACTATGAATGTCAACCCCTCAGTGCACTAAACACTTCTAAGACAATTAATCATTGACAACTTGTTGAAATACACTGGTGACAGAAGTTTCCAAACTGGGAGTTCTCTAGAGAGATAAGATCATAGGTCCAGACACAATCAATGGATAAGTGAAGGAAGGAAGGAAGGAATGATCATGAGAGATTATTAGGAGCTTCACTTAAAATATGGATGCACATGGACAAAGGCATTGGATTGTTCTGGAGATCCAAAGTTCAATTGGGGCTTTAGTTGTATATTTGTGTCTCTCAGCCTTACCAGGATAAGAAATCCCAGTTACTGTTACCTCCATCTTTTTTTTACCTTCCTTTATTGTCAGGCAAATGGGAGTTCAGAAATCCAGCCTCCTAATTTTCCACTCCTTCTGGGAAAAAACTGTCACACTCATTGTAACCCCTACCTAGAGATCAGGATATTAGTGAGAATTCCCTGCAGATGGGAGAAGGTCACAGCATAGTCAATTAAGCAGGTAGAAAGAGAAAGAGAATTGGAATGGGATTCCCGGGCTTGTGCTTCCCAAGCTGCTTGGTGGTATTTTGACAAGTGTAATTTGGTTTTAATTACTTAGGATAATTATTTCACAGCCCACGGTAGGAAGTTACACATGTTGTCACTTTGGAGAAATCTGAGGGTCCCTCTTGCCTGCTAAGTCTTTCTGCTGAGAAATGGTTGGGGAACTGAAGACTTGTGATGGGGAGAATTTCTGGCCTTGTAAATTATCAGAGGGAGGAATCTCTAGGATGGGCCCAGAAGGGGACAGGGCTGGGACTAAGAGCCTGTTTTCTTGTAGAATTACAACAGCTCAGCTGGATTCTAGAGGGCTTAAGAGCCTGAGAGATCAATTAGCTTTTCTCTCTGTCTTTAGGAGCTGTGGGGGAAGGATCCTGACATGGGGCTTTGAACAGAAAACTAAAGAAGGTGAGTGTGGAGAGCAGTGGGGTTAGGGCTGGCTCTGGGTGACATTTTGAAGTCAGTGAAGTTTGGCTAAGATATGCTCCCACTGCCCTTTCAGGGACCCCCTGCTCTGTTCCTGTCCCCTTACAGTTCCCTCTGTACAGAAATGTATTTTGTGTTCCAAGGGAAGTAACTCTTACCATTGCCCAGAGCTCTTTATGATACTTAATGTCTCTGTGTTTTACTTTCCTAACCTGGACTTAATGACCTTTAAAGGTCCTTTGAGCTCTAAATATATGCTTGTATAACTGGAAGATCTCCTAGAAGTGTAAACTGAGATGTTTAAAGTACTACCCCTCCAGGTGTTGGGTCACAGACTTATAGAATGTTGGATTTGAAAGGGACTTTCAGAACCTAGGACAGTGTCTTTCACCTTGTAGATGCTTAATAAATGTTTGTTGAATGAATTGAATGACATTGAACTTAATGATCCAAGCCACAAATTTTAGAGGTAAGAGGACTAAGTTGGAGAAAAGAGCAAATGACTTGCCCAAAGTCACACAGTAGTTTAATAGCAAAAACAACTTTGGGCTCCAATTCCCGACTTCCAGTTCTCCATTCTTTCCATCACAACACATTAGTGAAGACTAAAAAGGTACCAAGAAATGAATCTCCACTTATAGTTTTAACTCTGTGAAAGGCAATGGGGGAGATTGTGGAAGAGAGAGGAGAGAAGGGCTCTATATACATCACATAGCACTAAGTAGATGTCTTTTTGCTCATTGGCTCATGTTTCTATGAATGGAAGTGGTTTAGAGAGATCTAATCCAACAACCACCTTTCATAGATGAGGATACTGAAGCTCAGAGAGGGTAAGTGATTTTTTTAAGGTCATATGAATAATAAGTATTAGAGGTAGCATTTGAACACAGGTTACCAAACTCCAAAGTCAGTATTCTTTTCACCATGTGCCATTGTTCTTCATGTCATTATTATGAAAGACAAAACAAGTTGTTCTTTATGTCAAAGTCTGGTGTATGAGAAAAAGCCTGACCAATCACAAAGTCAGGTATATCTGACAAGTTCCCAGCTGTGAAGGTAAAAGATTGAGAACAAGAAATTGGCCCGGGGGACATCACAAAATAGTGGATAAAAGCAATGGAGCTGGAAATGAAAGACCTTGGTCAGAGCTTTAATTCTGCTACTAACTTGGGTAACTTTAGTTCACTTCCCCTCTCTGAGTTTCAGTTTTCTCATCTATAAAGTGGAGATGATACTTGTGTGACTTAGATCAGCTGGCTTGATGTAGGGATTAGAAGAGTCTAGGATGGAACATGGTCTGGAAGACTGGAAGATCTCTGCAGAAATGTGAACTGAGATGTTTAAAGTACCACCATCTTGGTGCTGAGTCAGAATTACAGAATGTTGGATTTGAAAGGGACTTTCAGCACCTAGGACAGTGTCTTTCACCTTGTCTAGGGTGGAATGTGGTTGGTAGCTGTGTTAATCTATGTGTGCCATCCAAACATTACTCTTCTCAAGAGGCTGCATGGATCTCCTAGTTCTGAATCTGTATCTTGCTTTTGGTTTCAGTTTCAAGTGGATCTCTTTTTCTCAGATTCCAGGTTTATTTGTTTATACCCTCAGCCAGTATCCTTGGAGAAAAACATTTAAAACTTCAGTTTGACCCAGGTCTATGGCAGGGGGATCATAAAAGTACTCAATGTCTGTCACTCACTCAATAGACACATATTAAGTGCCTATGTTCCAGGCCCTCCACTAAACACTAAGGACACAAAGGAAGACAAAAGATAGTCCTTGCTCTCAGGGAGCTCACAGTCTAAATGTCCAAAGTAGATCAGATAGAAGGCAACTATCAATTACAGCCACTACAAAGAAATTCTTAAAACATAAAAGACTCACTAATGCATTGACAGAGCCTTTATTTTTAAAAAAGCTGCAGTTTGTGGGGGCAGCTAGGTGTTGCAGTGGATAAAGTACTGGCCCTACATTCAGGAGGATCCGAGTTCAAACCTGTCCTTAGACACTTGACACTTGCTAGCTATGTGACCCTGGGCAAGACACTTAACCCTCATTGCCCCACAAAAAAAAAAGTAAAAGAAAAAAGAAAAGAAAAGAAAAAGATGCAGTTTGTAATAACTATTATACACATCTGGGACATTGATACTTCAACATGGACATCAAAACATGAGGCACTTAGTAGACTTTTCAGTGGGCACTACCACTTTATTTCAGTTCTGTACTGTCTGAACAAATCTCTCAGAGTTCTATTGATCTTTCCCCAGAAAAACTGTAATAGTTTTAGGGGGCACTTCCTTCTATAGAGCACTTAGCACTGCTCCAGGAACCCAGGAAGCCAGGAACCCAGAAACTCCCAGTGCCTTAGATTCTCAAGACTGCCTCCAAGGATAGAAATGTCCATCTCAGAATCACTCTTCTGTCTCCCATACACAAGCAAAAAAACAAATCAGAAGAGTTGCTCAAGGATTTAGATCCTGGCCCAGCCTCAGTTGAGCAAGTATGTGTTCCAGCAGCTACATGCTAGAAATCTTTATTGTTGCTCCCATGAGGAAGGCATTCCTCATCATCCTCTCACTTGAATTCCCCCAAAAAGATGGTTCCAAGCCATACAATCAGTAAAGTGGAAGAATACAGGAAGTGGAACATTTCTTTTCTTTTAGACTGATGAAGCACCACTGCTGCCCACCCTTTCAGGAAGTGGAGGATCAAGGGACCACCCAGGGTTTATACTCCATTATTCCAAAGCACTGATCCATTCAGCATTGATGCAGAACATGCATTGCCCTCTGGAAGTATTCTTGGGTCCTCTAGATCCTGGAGAAGATGAGATTTGGGGGAGGGGGAGTGTCATTCATCTAAGTGTTATTGATGTTGGTAGACAACATCTATTATTGGGGGGCCAGACTGGGTTTCCTAAAATATTACGACTTATATTATATTCCTAAAATATTACTACTTATAAATTAATGGTTGTTGTACCAGCTTTAGTAAGCATTTATTATTAAAGTATATTAAATATTATTGAAGAATTGACTGGGAGGCATTTAACATAAGCCGAAACCCCCCCCAGCACCGTATTTCTGAGAGCGAGCACATGGCCTCAACCTACCCTGTTCTAAGAGAGAGAGATGGGACAGCATTCCAAGCCTAGAGTACAAGACAAGAATGGCACTGGGCTCATGGGCAGAGGGTTTTTACTCTTTAAAAATATATATATTTATTTTTTGTCAGGTCGTAGGGGCTATGAGGGTTAAGTGACTTGCCCAAGGTCACACGGCTAGTAAGTGTCAAGTATCTAAGGACAGATTTGAACTCAAGTCCTCCTGAAACCAAGACCCATGCTTTATTCACTGCTCCCACCTAGCTGTCCCACTTTCCCCTCTTTTGATGGAGGTAACTCACACACTGATCAAAACTAATTGGCTAGTATCTTTCAGTTCCATTGGTTGACATGACTTAAGGGTGGTCCATATTAAAATGAATTGTACCTTGATGACATCAGGGTCTAATGGGAGACAGATTCCCCACCCCCACCCCCAAGGGCAAAGACAAATTCAGATAGATGTAGCTTAATCCTATCAATTCACTGAGGTAGTCAGAATCTTATCTCAATTCCTTGGACTTGCCCTGAACTCCCTCTGAAAAATTGACCTCTGAAGTGGGAAGTAGAAAGCCAACCATAGACTGAGTCCCTCCTGGGTCCTGCCAAGAAATCCATTATGAATAATTATTTTCTCACACAACAGCTGAAATAACTAGTTAAAAATCATTGGTAAAGGGCTCACATTGAAAGTTGCCTCTAGGGTCAGCTAGGTGGTACAGGGGATAAAGCACTGGCCCTGGATTCAGGAGGATCTGAGTTCAAACCTGTCCTTAGATACTTGACACTAGCTGTGTGACCCTGGGCAAGTCACTTAAAATTTATTGCCTTGCAAAAAAAAAAAAAAGGAAAAAAAAAAGAGAAAGAAAGCTGCCTCTACCACCATCCTGGGGTGGTTTCTAATATTCCCCTATTTTCAAGTTTTGAGTTAAAATCCAGCTTCAAACACTTACTAACTGCATGCCCCTGGGTGAATGATTTAATCTCTCTGGCCTTCACTATGCTCATCTATATCTAAAATGTAATTAATCATGACAACACATGAAGTCATTATGGGCCATTAAACATGGCATTTTTTTTTAGTGAATTAATGCTAGCCTGCCCTCTGAGAAGTCCCAGGAAGAACAGGGTCAAAAGGATATTGATTTCAGATAGGAACTAGGAGAGAGGCAAGGTCCTCAGCATGGGCATGGGCCATTTCATGGGGAGACTGAGGCTTAATGACTGATTATGGTTGGTGTTTTGGAGAGGGTTCTGGGGACAATATGAGAGTAATACATTCCTTGTTGGTGGGGTAGCAAGTGATTATCTGAATGGACAGCCCAAAATAACAATTATCTCTAATCTTTTCTTGTGCTTTATTATTTACAGCAGGCTTTCATAGGTATTCTTTCATTCTATCCTGTACAACAACTCTATGATTCTCTAGGGATTATAAAGACCTGAACAAGAAATGGAAAGGATTAGGGGGACATGGGATGGATTTACTGCTGCTATTGATTGAAGGGAAGGATTTAGAAGAGAAACTAGAATGGCAGAAATTAATAGCTCATTAAGATGGTCTTAAAGTATGGGATTTGGCTTTCTGGGCCTTATTGTGAAATGTAAGGACAATGGACTTTAGGCCAGCTAATGAAGCCCAGGGGAAAAAAAAAGAGTAGTTGTCTGAATGCTAACTATGCATAATGTTGTCTCCCCTCCTTCATACTTTGAAGAATGGGAAGTCCTTGAGATAGGGACTGTTTCACTTTTGCCATTAGTCCTCTGGACTAACATAGTATCTGGTATATGGTAGATGCTGAATAGGGGCAGGTAGGTGGCATAGGGGATAGAGTGCTGGGCTTCTTGGTATCAGTAAGACTCATCTTTATGAGTTCAAATCCAGCCTCAGACACTTACTAGCTCTGAGACCCAGAGCAAGTCACTTACCCCTGTTTGTCTCAATTTCCTTATCTGGAAAATTAGCTGGAGAAGGAACTGGCAAACCACTTTGCCAGGAAAACCCCAACTGGGGTCATGAAGAGTCAGATACTACTGAAACAACTGAACAAAGATGCTGAACAAATGCTTGTTGGAGGGTTGATTAATTGATTGCTGTGGTTAAAAGATATTTTAAGGGGCAGCTAGGTGGTGCAGTGGATAGAGCACCGGCCCTGGAGTCAGGAGTACCTGAGTTCAAATCCGGCCTTAGACACTTAACACTTACTAGCTGTGTGACCCTAGGCAAGTCACTTGACCCCAATTGCCTCACTAAAAAAAAAAAAAAGATATTTTAATAGAAAATGGAAGGGAAGGGGGGCAGCTAAGTATCACAGCAGATAAAGCACTGGCCCTGGATTCAGGAGGACCTGAGTTTAAATTTGGCCTCAGACATTTGACACTTACTAGCTGTGTGACCCTGCACAAGTCACTTAACCCTCATTGCCCTCCCCCTCCAAAAAAAAATGGAAGGGAAGAATAAAAGTGCACAAATAATTCTATTGAGCTAGTTGCAAAGAAGTGCATATGACATCAGAAAAATATGTCATATACAATATGTATGTGCTCAATAATTCAAAGGAGCCAGTAACCTGCGAGAATGGTAGAAATGAAGTCCATGAGCTCAGATGGCTATGGACCAATGCACAAAGTCTTAAGAAACACAGAATTTTAATAACTTGTTGAAGGGTCTGTGCATTGGCCCACCCATTCAGGAAAGGGATGAGGTGATATTCTGACTGGTTCATAAGCTTTACCAGAAGGAGAGAAGAGATAAGTTCTTGGAACAGATTTAATTCAATTTAAAAAATGATCAAGTACCTTTTATGTTACCAAGATACTGTGCTAGGTACTAGTATTACCAAAGACCAAAGGGAAGCTTCCTGCCCGGGAGGAGTTTGCATTCTTCCTGGGCTGGGGGGATGATATGACTTGTACATGGATGAGTGAATGCACATTTTATACCAATTCATTTTAAGAGGTAAGAACGTTACTAACTGGGGTGGGTGGGGATGGGAGAGGTTGTAGGAAGTAGCTTCTGAGTTTTTATTTGAAGAAAAATAGAAATTCTCCTAGGTGGGGGTGTGTAGGGGGGTGGGAGGGTGAGGGAGCAGTGCATATCAAACCTTGAGGATCATTTTTGAAAAGGTAGAGAAGGCAGAAATGGACTGTCATGGATAGTGAAGAGAAGAGCAGTTTTACAGGAATGGAGAATGTATAAAGGGGAAAAATGTGAACTAAGGCTCAAAGATAGGTGGGCTCAAAGTGAGGAAGGCATTTAAATGGCAGGCGGATGATTTTGTACTCTGCCCCAGAGGCAAGAGGTAATCACTGAAGGTATTTGACTCATGGGGTGCTCTGATCATGCCTTCTCCTTTAGGAATATTAATTGGGCATCTATGTGGATGATAGGTTGGAGAAAGGAAACACTGGTGGTATCAATACCAGGCAATGGAAGTCAGAAAACTTAGAGGAGGGATAGGTATGAGGGGAAACATGATGAGTTATGTTTTAGACATGTTGAATTTGAAATGCCAGTGGAAGATCCAGGTAGCATTGATTAGCAAACAGTTAGTAAGATGTTTAGGAGAGGGTTTAGAGGACAGACATTAGAGGCATGCACACATACACACACACATACACATACACACACATTCACACATATAAATATATAGTGGATTTCTACATAGAAATGATAATTGAACTCATGGGAATTGAAATTGCCAAGGAAAAAAGTGTAGACAAACAATTTAAAAGAACCCCCCAGATAAAACCTTAGCATGTGCCCACACATAGTGAGGGGGAGGAAGATAATTAACTAGAAAAGGAAATTGAGAATTGAGATAGCTAAGACAGAACAGAACAAGAAAAGACAGAAGAAAAACCCTCATTTTATTGCATGGATAGATAGAACCATAATAATAGACTTCAATACGTTATCATAATTTTGTTAACCAAAAGATAAATAGGAGACATATTGAAGATATAAAGCATTGAACAAACCGAATTTAATAGAAGTTTAAGGAGAATTCACTGGCAAGTGCAAAAAAAAAAACTACTTAGTTCAACTATACATGGATACTTCAATACCTTGGGGGAAAATTTGGTAGAAAACGGGAACGAAATCAGATTATACTAAGAATACTTATGGATAAAACTGAAGGGAAGATAACAAATAGACATGAAATGGGACAGATTTGTCAACATTTCTATATCAATCTACTCTTATCATAGATGACAGCAAAACTAGCATTTGTACTCATATTTCAATATGTGCATGCTACCTGAGGAAGGGGAAATGACACTTAAGAAGATGAAATTGATAAGCGTAACTGGAGCTTACCAAGTGCACAATGAGACAATTCATGCTGAAGGCAAAATAGTTTCCAGACAGTGAAGAATCAATTTTCAAGATATCTATAATAGGATAAGATACCAAAGGAGTGGGGGTGGAGTGGGAGTGGTAGATCCCATCAGTATGCAAAAACGATGATTGAGAAGAAATTCCCCAAATCCAACCCACATCTTCTCTCTCTGGAAAATTTTCCCAAGAATGATCAATTCACCAAAGGAGCCCAGAAGATGATGACGACAATCGTGATGGTCGTGATTATAGCTAGCATTTATATAAAGTTTGCAAAGAGCATTATACATATTATCTCTTTTTTTATCCTCACAACAACCTTAGAAGGTAGTCAGTATTATTATTATTATTATTATTATTATTATTATAAATGAAGAAACCAAGGTTAAGAAAGGTTGGTAAGGATCATGAAGCTGGTAAATTTCTGAGGCTGATTTTGAGTTCAGGTCTTCTTGACTCCAGGGCCAGTGCTCAGATGGTTTTCAAAAGCCAACACTTTCACTGCCAAATTATTCATGTAAAGGTTTGTAGAAGACACAAGATCAGAGGTTGTATATTTGGTGTCTGAAGGGACCTTTAAGATCATTAAAAGTGAAACCCAGAGAAATGCAATGACTTGCCCAAGGTCATATAGAGAGAAAAGAGCTTCATCTTGAAACCAGGATCCCTGACTCCTCAGCCAGCAGCCTTTCCACTGTAGTACATCTATCTGTCTGTCTTGGGTCAATCTGAGTTTATGACATGTATTTGAAATATTCACATGAACATACAAATAACAATATTCTCAGGATAAGAAAAGATCCGCATATATATATAGTAAGGAATACATCATATAAACTTAATTTATAGACAATACTTATTCAATTAACAAACATTTATTAAGTACTTACTATATGCTGGGAGGGAGGCAGCTAGATGGCTTAGTGGATAGAGAGCTGGGCCTGGAGTTAGCAAGACCTGAGTTCAAATCCATGCTCAGACACTTACTACCTGTGTGACCTTGGGCAAGTCACTTAACCTCTCTCTACCTAGGAGGCAGCCAAATGGCTCAGTGGATAGTGAGCCTGGAATTAGGAAGACCTCAGTTCAAATCCAGATACAGACACTCACTAGCTATGTGAATCCTGGGCAAGTCACTTAACCTCTTTTTGCCTTAATTCACTACAGAAAGAAAAGGCTAACCACTCTAATATCTTTGCCAAGATGGTCCATGGGATCACAAAAAAGTCAGGCACTGAACAGCAATAAAATATGCCAAGCACTGTGCTAAACCTTCGGGATACAAATAATGGCAAAAACCAGAAAGCAGCCTTTGCCCTCATGTTGCTTACATTCTAATATGGAAGAGAACAGTAAATAAAGAAGTACCTCTTCATACCCACAAAGTAGAATTAAGATAATCTTTGAGGGAAAGGCTCAAATGCTTGGGAGAATCAAAACTATAATTTGGGCTGATTCTTGGAAGAAGACAGATTTGTCAGGGTGCTGGGATGAGGAGAGAGGGAGAGCATTCCAAGCATTCTGTACTGCAAAGGCACAGAGATGGAAGAGAGAATACTATGGGAGAGGAAGAGTGAATAGGCTGGTATTGCTGGAGCTTAATACATGTGGAGAAATGGAAAAGTGTGTGAATTCTGAAAAGGGAGGAAGGAACCAGGTTGAGAAGAGCCTTGAATGCCAAACTGAGGACTTCCTATTTGATCCTAGAGGTTAGAGGGGGTTCCTGGAGCTTATTGAGAAGGAAAACATGAAAAGGTCAGACTTACACATTAGGCAAACTACTTTGGCTGCTCAGTGGAGGCTGAATTGGAGAGGGTGGGACTTGAGACAGGGAGACCAATTAGGAGGCTCATTCAATAGTCCAGGTGAGAGGTGATTAGAGCCTGAACCAGGTTAATGGCTATGTGAGTGGAGAAAAAGAAGAACATACAAGAGGTGATGAAGATACAATAGAAATATCATATTTGGCAACTGATTGGATACATGAAATAATTTTGAGAGAGGAGTCAAGGAGGCTGCCTAGGCTTCCATCCTGGGTGACTGGGAGGTAGCAGTGCCCTCTACAACAATTAGGAAGTTCAGAAGAGACAAAGTTTTAGAGATAATGATAACGAGGATGATTTTTAAAATTTTTTTAGCAACAAACATTTATTTTATTTTTTCCAATTACATGTAAGGGTAGGTTTCAGCATTCATTTTCATAAGATTTAGAGTTCCAAATTTTTCTTCCTCCCTCCCTCCCTTTCCTCCCCCCTCCACAAGATCGCAACTAGGTTATATATGTACAATCCACAAGTATTCTTTTTATCAGTTCTTTCTATGGCGGTGCATAGTAAGCTTCCTCATTAGTTCCTTGGGATTGTCTTGGATCATTGCATTGCTGAGAGTAGTTAAGTCATTCATAATTGCTCATTGAACAATACTTCTGTCACTACACACAATGTTCTCCCAGCTCTGCTCACTTCACTATACATAGATGTTCATTAGTCTTTCCAGGTTTTGGGGGGATCATCCTGTTTGCCATTTCTGGTAGCACAAGACCATTCCACTACAATCATATAGCACAGCTTTTTCCATCATTCCTCAATTGATGGACATTCCCTTGATTCTCAATTCTTAGCCTCCACCAAGAGTTGCTTTAAATATTTTTTATACAATTTTCTCCCTTTTCTTTTTCATGATTACTATCGTTAACTGTTTCCCTTCCATCCTATTCCCTTCCCCATGATATTTATTCTATTATCCATCTTCTTTCCTCCTATTCCTCTTCAAAAGGGATTTGCTTCTGTCTGTCCCCTTCCCCACTCTGCCCTTCCTTCTTTTGCCCCTCTCTCTTTATCCCTTTCCCCTCCTATTTTCCTGCAGGGTTATAGAGATTACTCCACCCAATTGAGTGTGTACATTATTCCCTCCTTGAGCCAATTCTAATGATATTGAGGTCTTTGAGCCAATTTTGATGAGTGTTAGGCTCATTTACTGCCCAGATTAAATAGATTACTCCACCCAGTTGGGTGTGTCTATTAGTCCCTCCTAGAGACAGCTCTGATGAGTTTAAGATCTTTGAGCCTTTCTAATGAGTGTAACATTCATTTACTGTCCTGCTCCTCTCCCATCTCTTCCCCTACTCCATAAGCCTTTTCCTGTTTCTTTCATATAGGATTTCACCTCTGCTCTTCCCCCTCCCCCAGTGCATTCCCTTCACCCCTCCATTTAACCCTAAAGATGTTATCACCTAGCTATGTGACACAGTGGACAAAACATCACCCCTGGACCCAGGGGGATCCAGCCAAAACCCAGCCTCAGACACAAGAAAGTCACTCACTGTACAACCCCAGGTATGTCCCCTGGCTCCAATTTTTTATGGTTCTCTAGGGTCTTGTATTTGAAAGTCAAATTTGCCATTCAGTTCAGGTCTTTCCATCACAAATATCTGAAAGTCTTCTTTTTCATTGAAGTCCCATTTTTTTCCACTGAAAGAATATGCTGAGTTTTGCTGGGTAGGTGATTCTTAGTTGTAATCCCATTTCCTTTGCCCTCTGGAATATCATATTCCATGCCATCCAGTCCTTTAATGTAGAAGCTGCTAGATCTTGTGCTATCCTGACTGGGGCTCCACAGTACTTGAATTCTTTCTTTTTGGCAGCTTGCAATATTTTCTCCTTGACCTGAGAGCTCTGGAATTTAGCTATAATATTCCTAGGAGTTTTCCTCTTGGAATCTCTTTCTGGACATGATCAGTGGATTCTTTCAATTTCTATTTTAGCTGCTTCTTCTACAATTTCAGGGCATTTTTCCCTGAGAATATCTTGGAAGATGATGTCTAAGCTCTTTCCTTGATCACGGTTTTCAGGTAGACCAATAATTTTCAAATTATGTCTCCTGGACCTATTTTTCAGCTCAGCAGTTTTTCCCAGAAGATATTTCACATTGCCCTCTATTTTTTTTTATTCATTTGGATTTGCTTTATTGTGTCTTGGTTTCTCATAAAGTCACTGACTTCCATTTGTTCAATCCTCATTCTTAGGCAATTATTTTCATCAGAGAGCTTTTGTACCTCCTTTTCATTTGGCCAATTTGACTTTTCAAGCTGTTGACTTTTTTCTCATGTCTTTCCTGCATCACCCTCATTTCTCTTTCCATTTTTTCCTCTACTTCTCTAACTTTATCTTCAAAGTCCTTTTTGAGCATCTCTATGGCCTAAGACCAATTCATATTTTTTTTGGAAGCTTTAGATATAGGGGCCCTGATGTTGACATCTTCCTCTGAGGGTGCCCCTCAGTCTTCCTTGTTACTGAAGAAACTTTCTATGGTCCTCACCTTTCTCTGTCGGCTCATCTTGCCTTTCTTTTACTTGACTTTTAGCTCCTTAAAGTGGGACACTGTTTTCAGGCTGCAGTATCCCAAGCTTAAGAAGTCCCAGGTAGTTTGATTTAAGGAGCATCAAATTCTTCCCTAGCCCGGCCTGTTTCCTGGTCCTAGATGACCCCAGACCAACTTGCCAATCAACCCAGCTTTTTGTGTTGTGGTTGTTAGCTCTGATGAGCCTGTGCCCCTCCCCCACCTGGGCCACTTCTACTCGAGCCTACCACCTGGTTCTCAGCAGGGGTGCCTCAGCACCAGCATAGACCCCTGTATTCTGCCCTCTGCCCAGGGCTCAGCCCTCTCATCAGACTGTGAGCTTAGTTCCAGATGACAGTTGTGCTTCAGCTGATTCAGAGGCTCTGGGGTTCTTCTCCTCTGGTGAGGCCTTCCTGGGACTGGATCTGTGTTAGGGTGACTGTGGGGTTGGGCTCGACTCCTGTATCAGCACAGCAGCTCCCTCCTTCTGACCTTCCAAGCCATTCTTGGTTAGAAGATGATTTCAGCACATTCTTCTGTGAGTTTTGCTGCTCTGAACATTTTCCA
This sequence comes from Dromiciops gliroides, assembly GCF_019393635.1. NCBI lineage: Eukaryota > Metazoa > Chordata > Mammalia > Microbiotheria > Microbiotheriidae > Dromiciops > Dromiciops gliroides. The sequence continues at coordinate 285,851,110 of NC_057865.1, read as the reverse complement.
CTGGCATTATTTGGATGTTTTTTGGAGCGATTGTGTCATGAGTTCGAGAGCTCACTGCCTTTCCTCTGCCATCTTGTTTCTGCCCCAGAAGTACAACGAGGATGATTTCTGATAGTTGAGTTTTGAGTTGCCTATGGGACGCTCAGTGAGAAATGCCTAATAGATAGCTGGAGGGGTGAGGTTAGAACTCAGGAGAGAGACAAAGGATATGGGATTCTTCTGCATAAAGATGATGTCTGAACCAGTGTGAACTGATAAGATGCAATCCAGCTAGAATAATGATAATATGATCTTAAGGTGCAAGTTTACACAGAAATGGAAAAATATTCATTAAAAAATGCCTTGGTGGGGCAGCTAGGTGGTACAGTGGATAGAGCACTGGCCCTGGATTCAGGAGGACCTGAGTTCAAATCTGTCCTCAGACACTTGACACCTACTAGCTGTATGACCCTGGGTAAGTCACTTAACCTTCATTGCTTCCCCCCAACCAAAAAAAAAGTGCCTGGATTCAAGAAATTATTGCAAAACAAAAAGTTACCTGAAAGACCATAACACATATAGCAATGGTCAGCAAGGAATTCATATCACTCCATGGCCACATTAATTAAAAGATATGGTATGGAGACAGCTAGGTGGCAATGGCCCTGTGGATAGAGCAATGGCCCTGGATTCAGGAGTAACTGAGTTCATATCTGGCCTCAGATAATTGACACTGGCTAGCTGTGTGACCCTGAGCAAGTCACTTAACCCCAATTGCCTCACAAAAAAAAAAAAAAAAAGATATGGTATGGCAAATGAAGAGCCCCAATCTGATCTACCTTAACAAGTTTCAGAGATAAGGGAAACAATGAATCCAAATGATTTGACTTTAAATTTAAAGAAGAGAGAAAAGTAAGTAATGTAAGAACAAAGAAAAAACAAACAAATAAAACATGAGAGATTATTAAGGACAGGACAGAAATTAGAAAGTTGGGAAAGGAAGAATGATTGGAATGACAAAGTCGATAATTATTTATCTTAGACAATGAAATTGATTTTTTAAAAACTAGCTAATTCAGTCAAACAAAAGAAAAAAAATCCCTGAAGGTTGAATAAATTCATCATACATGAATAATATACAGTCATTATAAATCAATAGAAAGCAACCACAATGCATGCAAAAGAAATTAAGAAAACAAGCAAACATTAGTATTCCTGGCCTTATGATAATAAATTGAAGGACTTAAAAGAAATAGATGTACCTCTTCAAATATATACAGTAATCGAATAGCACAATGGGAAATCATTCAGCTGAACAGTCTTTTGGGGTTGGTAGTAGCAGGAGGAGAATCAAGTAACTCTAATGAACAATGCCACGAGAAGGCACAAAGACAAGGTGAATTTAAAAGTAATTCCATTCTTCCTAAATGGTCAAAGAAAGAAAAAAATCTCTATATGACTAAGATGCAGAACAGTATCATGGGAAGAAGATGAGACTGGGATACTGGAGAGAACTTAGCTGGAATTTAACTTCAGATACTTACTAGCTAAGGGGTCATTGATCATGTAAGATGTCTCATCCTCAGTTTCTTGCTTCATCTGGAAAATGAGGATACTAATAATTCCCCTAGTACTTGTCTCACGATATTGTGAGGAAGTACAGATAAGGCATTTTGCAAATCTTCAATGGGTATATACATTTGAACAATTGTTATTTGAGGGAAAGGTTATGCTATTCAGTACAGCTCTTTCCAAATGGATTTTAATCCACAGGCCTCATAAATGTGAATTTGAAAAAGAAATCTAGAGGCCAAGCTCATTAATGAACAGTAACAAAACTATTAAATAAAATAACAGTATATAAACACTACTTTCTACATGAGCCTTGTTTTAGGCTTCTCAGCTACTAATAGGTGATGATGCTAAATAACCCTTTATATAGTACTAAAGTACTAAAGTAAAGGTTTGTAAAGTACTTTACAAATATCATTGCGTTTGATTCTCACAATAATCCTAGAAAGGACATGCTATTATTCATCCTGCTTTACAGAAGAAGAAAATGAGGCTGAGAGATGTTAAGTCATTTGCCCAGGATCACAGTGCTAGTAGGTGTTTAAAGCTGGATTTGAACTCAGATTTTCCTCACCCTAAGTCCACTGTTCTATCTACTGTACAGTCTAGCTGCCTAGTGCTTTCCCTTCCATGATTATGCTCAATTTATTGTCTTCCCAATTAGAATATTAACTCCTTGAGAGTAGGGACCATTTTTGCTTTTCAACTATATCCCTAGTGGTTAATTTAATTTTAAAAATTTTTTTATTTTTTAGTGAGGCAATTGGGGTTAAGTGACTTGCCCAGGGTCACACAGCCAGTAAGTGTTAAGTGTCTAAGGTCAGATTTGAACTCAGGTACTCCTGACTCCAGGGCCAGTGCTCTATCCACTGTGCCACCTAGCTGCCCCTATCCCTAGTGGTTAACACAACACTTGGCACTTTGTCAGTACTTAATCTTCTATTTAACTGATTTGACTGATATAAAATGACCAAATAGGATTTCCCCTACTTTTCCAAAGTTTGAAATTTGAATAAACAATATAGTCAAAATACATAAAATATAAACTTTGAAATGTTATGATTATGTAAGTATATTTGGAAAAGACCTTTGCTAGAAGAATCTATTTATGATTTGGGGGGAAACACTTATAAAAGCATAGGAATATTTCCTTAACCAATCAATCAATGCATATTGCTTGAGTACTTACTCAGTGCCAGGCACTGAGCTAAGTATAAAAAGCATGCATCTGGAGCCATGAACTAACATTTGCAGGGAAAAAACAAGAGAAGCCTTCCCACTGAAGACCATTGCAAAGCTGGGTGATCGCTTTTTATCAGTTTGATTAAATGGAACTTAAGAAATAGTCACTATAGCAACAGGAATTGAAAAAGAAATGAAAAGAGCAATTATTGTTAATGAAGAGGTTAAAATATCTCTATTTCTAGATGATTTGATTGTGTTCCTAAAATATCCAAGGTATTCGATCAAACAAATTAATTGAGATGATGAATGGTAATTTACAAGAGAAAAAATCAAGAGCATTTTTATATGCTACTAAAAGGGAAGAACTCATAGAAATACAATTTACAGTTAAACCAAACAAATAAACAAAAAAGCCTTCAAAATAACCAAAGGCTCTTATAAATAAAATTTTAAAGCCATTTGATAGGAATACATAAAGAATTGAAGAAATAGAATTATGCTTCTCAAATATGGTCAGGATGACACAATAATACTAATATTTCCCAAATTAATCTATAGATTTAAAACCATACCAGTCAATTTCAATAATTAAGATTCTGTCAAGATAATGCTTAGTTTTAATTTATACTTTTCTCTCTTTCAATTCTTTTCTCATCAAGAGCTTGTTCATTGGTTAGGTTGAAATTCTTATTACAAACCTTTTAATTTAAAATATATATATATTCCTTCCAATTTATATTGATTATGATGTTTGCTCTGACAGCTGGATGATCTGATGTAGACGATTCTGAAATGCTTTCATTCCCACATTAGGTACTTATAATTTCTTATCTATGCATTGGTTTCACTTTGTTTTGAGGGGATAGAGGAGGAAATCAGGGTTAAGTGACTTAGCCAGGGTCACATGACTAGTAGTATCAAATATCTGAGGCCAGGTTTGAACTCAGATCCTCCTGACTCCAGACCCAATGCTCTATCCACTGCACAATCTATCTGCCCCTCACTTTCAGTTTTTGCATGTAAGTTCTTCTGCAGGTCTCTCCATATCCATTTTACATTACTTGCCATATCCAGTCAATAAACATTTATTAAGGGATTGTTACATGTCAAACATTCTGCTAAATGGTGGGGATACAAAGAAAGGCAAAAGCAGCATCTCTCAATTAATGAATAAAGTTTTCCTATTGTGAGGATTTTAAAGGATCTATCTGGATCTAGGCTCTTTCATTTCCATGCAGTAAACTGTATTTTCTAATATATTTATCCCTCTTCCCCAGTTTTCATCTTTCCATTATAGGTACTGAACATTCAAGTATATATTGATTTAACTTGGGAGTTTTAATTAATTTCTTCCAAAATTTGATTCTTCATTGATTTTGGTGTATAAGCTACAATTATCTGCCTTGTGTTATTGGGGGGGGCACATTATAAGCATAGGATTATAGAGATCATAGATACAGAGCTAGAAGAGATCTAAGGGGCTATTGAGTCCAGTCCACTCATTTTAGAGATGAGAAAACTGAGGCCTAGAGAGGTTAAGTGAAGTGCATAGGTTCCAATAGGCATCAAGTGTCTAATTCAGGATTAGGATCCAGGTCTTCTCTACTCCAAGTTCAGTATCCTATCTACTGTGTCATGTCCCATGACATAATGCTTCCCCAGTTTCAATTTCCTATTTTTTTACAGGGAAGGGCTCTCTTTAAGTACCTATAATCCACTTTACCACTTAATTAGGGCAGCAAGGTGGAACACTGGTTCTGAAGTCAGGAGGACCTGAGTTCAAATCCATCCTCAGACACTTACTAGCTGTGTGACCTTGGGCAAGTCACTTCACCCCATTTGCCTTGCTTCCTCAACTGTAAGATAATCTGGAGAAGGAAATGGCAAACCACTCCAGTGTCTTTGCTAAGAAAACCACAAATAGGAGGCAGCTAGGTAGTGCACTGGATAAAGCACCAGCCCTAGATTCAGGAAGACCTGAGTTCAAATCCAGGCTTAGACACTTGACACTTACTAGCTGTGTGACTCTGGAAAAATCACTTCACCCCATTTGCCTCATTTCCTCAATTAAAAAATAATCTGGAGAATGAAATGGCAGACCACTCCAGTATCTTTGCCAAGTAAACCCCAAATAAGGTCACAAAGAGTCAGATGTAACTGAAATGACCAAATGAAAATAACAATAACATTTAGCCCCATTCTTCTTATGCCTTTTGGTTTCATTTATAGGGAAAATGTCATTATTGCTCATTTAGTTCTTCCAGTGAGTAGGATGTTTACTCAAGAGTTACTGAGCCAGGATCTCATATTTATAGTAGAAACAGGTGGTCTAAAAGTTCTGTCATCCTTCTGACCTTCTGTCCTCTTTCCATCACTTTGCCACCATCAGTATAGTTGTAGAGGTGCATACAAATTAATCATGCCTGGATTATTGAAAAAGTCTTCTGGTTTGGCTCCCTGTCTCAAATCTCTCCTTACTCCAAACCATCCTTAACTCAGCTACCAAAATGATCTGATCATGTTGTTGTGTTGTTCAGTCATTTCAGTCATGTATGAATCTTTGTAACCCCATTTGGGGTTTTCTTGGCAAAGATACTGGAGTGGTTTGATGTTTCCATCTCTAGCTTTGGACCCTATTGACATCCTACTCAATAAATTCTAGTCATTCCCTATTTGATCCTTTTGGATCAAATATAAAATGCTTTATTTGCCTTTTAAGCCCCTCAAATCCTGGCTCTTTTATACCTTTCCAATATTCTTGCCCTTTTCAACATTTATTCTATGATGCAGACATTGGCCTTCTTCCTTTTGCCGGCACATAGCACCCCAAGTCTAGTCTACATACATTTTTGTTCGTTTGTTTTCTGGTGGGCTAATGAGGGTTAAGTGACTTGCCCAGGGTCACACAGCTAGTAAGTGTCAAGGGCCTGAGCCTGGATTTGAACTCAGGTCCTCCTGAATTCAGGACCGGTGCTCTATCCACTACACCACCTAGCTGCCCCCCTACATGCATTTTTAATGAATAAACTCCAGTGACTTCTTATTACCTCCAAGAACAAGCACAAAATCCTCTGTCTTTTAAAGTCCTTCATAACTTGACGACTTCCTACCTTGCCATTCTTGTCTCACTTCATTCACCTCAGCCTCACATCTGCTCAGTGACATTGTCCTTGCTGTTCTTTGCACAAGACACTCTGGTTTTGACATCCAACATTTTCAGTGGCCATCCCTCTCATGCCTAAATATTTCTTCCTCACTGTCTCCACCTTTTGGGTTCGCTTTGTTGTTGAGTCATTTTTTTTTTCAGTCATGTCCAACTCTTCGTGACCTCATTTCAAAGATCTTGGCAAAGATACTGGAGTAGTTTGCCATTTCCTCTTCCAGCTCATTTTGCAGATGAGGAAACTGAGGTAAATACAGTTAAGTGACTTGTCTAGGGTCACAAAGCTAAGCAAGTGTCTGAGACCAGATTTGAACTCCCAAAGAGAAGTCTTCCTCACTCCAGGCCTGGAACTCTATCCTCTGTACTGAGTTCCCTAGCATTCTTCAAGTTTCAGCTAAAATTCCACTTTTTACAAGCAGCCTTTCTTAATCCCTTTTAATGTGAGTTCCTTCCCTCTATTGATTATCTCCAATTTATGCTGTATATATCTTGTTTGTACTGAGTTATTTTTTTGTTGTTTCCTCCATTAGACTGTGACTTCATGAATAGAGTAACTGTTCTTCCCCCTTCTTTGCATCTTCTTTGCTTAGCCCAGTGCTTGGGGCATAATAAGTCCTCAGTACATGCATATCTCCTTCCTTCATGCCTTCCTTCCTTTTTACCTTCTTTCCTTCCTTCCTTCCTTCCTTCCTTCCTTCCTTCCTTCCTTCCTTCCTTCCTTCCTTCCTTCCTTCCTTCCTTCCTTCCTTCCTTCCTTCCTTCCTTCCTTCCTTCCTTCCTTCCCCCTTTCCTTCCTTCCCTTCCTCCTTCCTTCTTTCCCTGCTTCTTTCCTTCCTTCATGATATGAAAACTTGACTTGTTGATTATGTGACTTAAAGATGTTGAAGGGGGACTGTCCCTAGCATAAGTTACTAATCTTATATTTTTGTTTGTCTCATGGGTTACCATGACCAAGGAATTAATCACCTAGTGTCAAGCTTGTGGACAATGTACCTCTTCGTAATTATCTAGGCTGGTTCTCAGAAAGTAGACATAGTATGTCACTGAGACAATACTGCCAATTCCAATAAGAATGGACAGGCCAGAACTTAGTTTTAATGGCACAGTCTTATTTCAATGACCCAATGTCACCCCCATGCCAGGTGTTGCTATCAAGGGCACCCTTGATGAAAATATGAGACAGAACTGTCAGGCTCTCACAAATAATATTCTACAGCAGACTACATCTTTGCAGGTACACAATTGGCTGCAACGTGGGGAGAATACAAGATGCCACAGTGCCTATTATTTGTTGAATATAAGAAATGCGATTGATTCAGTAGAGCAAAATGCAGCCTCAAAGACTCTCCTCTGACAAGGTGTCTCCCATGAATATGTTAAGACCATAAAATATTACTTGATAGATACAACAACAGAAATCATTTTGTTTGACAGTCCTCTGATTATTCATATCAAACGAGGCATAAAACAGAGAGATGTATGCTCAGCAATGGGGTTTGCCACTGTCATCTAGGATATCTCAATTTGGTAGAATGAAAAAAGTTTACATATGGAAGAAATTGAAAAAATGTGGGTTACAAAATGGAGGAATATAAAAATAAAGACTTTGTGTGACAAAAAACTATTAAATCAAGGTAAAAAGAAGACCAACAGATTCAGCGGGGCGGGGGTGGGGGGCAGGATTCTGTAAATATACCTGATGGAAGTATTCATTATGTAGAATTTGTAAGAAACTTCTAAAAGTGTCTGAGTAATAACCATTCCACACTAGATGAACAATTAAAAGGTATTAATTGACAAATTTGGAAGTGAGAAAAACAAATTGTAAATAAGAAATTAAAAATGTTAAAGTGCTATCGAATAATTTAATTTTCCAAGAATTAAAATTTTTAAAAAAACTTTGAAGTGTTTATCTTATGACCACTAATTTGGCCAATGTGACAAACTTCAGTGCTGACAGGGTTGTGGAAAATTAGACACTTAATTATGCTGTTGGTAGAGCTGTATATTAACACAATCGTTTTGGACAGAAGCTTGGAAATGTATATACACTGAGTTATAAGACTAATAGTACCTTTTGACCCCACTTCTAGGATTATCCCTTAATGATGTTATTGGAAGAAAAAAAATGACCTAAATGTACAAAAAAAATCATAGCTGCTTCAGTTATAATAGGATTAAAGACTGAAAAATAGCTATTTGTTCAATAATTGGAGGATGGTAGAGCAATGTAATGAAATATTATTGACCTTTTAGGAATTTGGATGAGTTGTCTTCTCAGGTCCTTGTAGCCATAGACTTATGATCCCATTAAAAATGATGGATTTGTAGAATATAACAAAATGTAGAAATTAATATGAAATGACACATAACAAAAGGAACAAAATCTGAAGAACAGTGTTGAAATTGACTACATAAAGCAACCTCATCCAAAACAACATTGGTATATAGATGAGAAAGCAATTTTAAGATGAAGCAGAGTGAAATAAATGTTAGAAATTGCAAGAAGGCTAAAATAAATTCACTAACAGGAACCAAAATGGACTGGTCACATAGCAAGAGTCAGAGAGACTGTGTGTTCTACGGTATCCCTAAAATGTCAAGAGAACATGAGGATGCCACCAAGCACAGGATTCCCTGAGGCAAATTCATGTGAAGATGTGCATGAGATTTCCATAGTATGTATGGGCAGGCATGATTGGCTTGTCATCTATCTCATTAGAAGGAATACCCACAACAATGATTTCTAATATCCATTGGAGTACTGAAATACATTTTATCTAAAGTTTACATTGTTTTAAATTTTAAATAGTCATTAGTCTAAATTTTTATTTTTTATTTGAATATATTGTGATTATTATCTAGTTTATACTTTAAAAAAATAGGCATCATGGGGAGGGGGGACTAGGTGGCACAGTGGATAAAACACTGGCCCTAGATTCAGGAGTACCTGAATTCAAATCCGGCCTCAGACACTTGACACTTACTAGCTGTGTGACCCTGGGCAAGTCACTTAACCCCCACTGCCCTGCAAAAAAAAAAAAAATTTAAATAGGCATCATTGAGAGCTTTGACCCACTAGACTTCTGCTGGAAGTTTCTCAAACAGCATAGATAGTATTTTTACTTGGATTGCTGACAATGTAATCTTTCAGAAGCTGATGTAGGCAACTGGAGCAATTACTACCTCAGATCTGACTTTCATCACTAAGAAGATACTGTTTGATGAAGTGGGAATGATAGAAAGTGTAGGTAGTGGTGATCATTCTTTCTTAGAGTTAATGATAACTATGGAAAGCAATGCCAAATGTTACCTTTCATGTACCCTAGGCTTTAGGAAAGTAGATTTCAAACAGTATGGAAATATGATAGCTAGAAACTCATTTCCTAAGATTGTTAAAGGAATGTCCATTCAAGAGGGATAAGATACATTCAACAACACAATTTCTGATATGACTTTACAAGTATCTCTTGGACAAATTCAGATTTTAAAAAACCATTTAGAAGACATGTAAACAAGGTTGGCTGGAGAAGGAAATGATACACTACTCCAGTGTCTTTGCAATGGGGTCATGAAGAGTTGGTCATGTCTGAAGTGACTGAATAATTGTAACAAACAAGGTCAAGTAACTAAGGACAAATAGAAAATACTTTTCATAAGACCTGTCTTACAGGAATAGTTCCTGATAGGCTAATGTCCAATATGACCTGAAACTTGAAATAAATGCTAGAGACATGAAAACACATGTAGGCAAATCAAATGCAGTGGATGTCTGGATCGGTTCAGATGAATTCCCTCATGGATGGAGGAATTAATTGAAAGGGAAGGGAAGGGGAGGAGAGCCTGGTTTCTTAAGCAATACCTCAGCCCCTTAACATCAGTTAGTCATTCATAAGTCAACACACATTTGACAATTGTTTACTACACAACAGGAAAAGAAAAGCAAAAAACAGCCCCTATTTTAAAGAAGTTTACAGTCTAATGGGGAAAGACAACACGCAAATAATTATGTAAAGCAGGAAATTGACATGCTAAATTGGAGACAGTGTCAGGAGAAAGGCAATAACACTAAGGACTGGTAAAGTGTACATCAAAAAAGGAGGGTGAGAGAGAGTGAAGAGTCAAAGACGATATCTTGGATTGCAAGCCTGGGTGACTGGGAGGATTGTGCGTGCTCTCTTGCTCTCTCTCTCTCTCTCTCTCTCTCTCTCTCTCTCTCTCTCTCTCTCTCTCTGTAAATATATTTATTCCCCACACACACACACACACACACAGTGCAATGAGGGTTAAGTGACTTGCTCAGGGTCACACAGCTAGTAAGTGTCAAGTGTATGAGGCCGGGTTTGAACTCAGATCTTCCTGAATCCAGGGCCGGTGCTTTATCCACTGTGCCACCTAGCTGCCCCCACCCTCACTATATTGTAATTGGGATGTTAGGAAGAGAGGAAGAAGAGAGAAGGTGGATGAGGGAAGGGGAAAGTCCTATCTCTAAGCTGATCTTTGTGAGAAGATAGATGTACTCTGGAAGAATTGGCAACTTCCTACACCCAGAGGAGAGGGAGAAAAAAACCTTTTATCAGCCGGTCTACTTTGCTCTCAACACTGACACCTTCAGATTATATAAGAAATATCAAAGAATGAATCAATATAATGGAAGCAATGGGTAGAGAAGAGAGAATTATACAATTCCCATTTTTTTTGTTTTTGGTTTTTTTGCAGGGCAATGAGGGTTAAGTGACTTGCTCAGGGTCACACAGCTAATAAGTGTCAAGTGTCTGGGGCCAGATTTGAACTCAGGTCCTCCTGAACCCAGGGCCAGTGCTTTATCCACTGCACCACCTAGCTGCCCCCCATTTTTTGTGTGTTTTTTTTCTGCTGAGAAGAATAATTTTCAAATTAGGAAAAATAAAACAAAAATATTAAGACAATATTGAAATACATATGAAGAGAAAGTATGAGATAGTATGAGTTCCTTGAGGGCAAAGACTTTTGTGTTACTCTTTGTCTCTTTAGTCCCTGGCTCAGTGCCTCCCACAAAGTTAGTGCTTAATGAATGTGTGGTGATTGAAGAGGGATTACTTGGCTGCCCTCAATGAGTAAACATTACCAAAGCCAGATGAACTACACCCCAGACTTCTAAAATAACTTGCTGAAAACAATAATTCTGTGTATGTGTGTTTTTTTACAAAATTTATTGTCACAAGCTATGACACAATAAACTTTGAATAACTGATCTTTGTAATTTTAAAATAATTTAAAATAAAAACATGAAAAAAGAGTACAGTTGTCTCAACACTATAGAGAAAGAACCGTTTAATCCATCAAGCAGATATAAGAACTCAGTAAGATGATATTTATTGATTTAATAACATAAATACAAAAGGATTTTAAGTAATAAAAATTGGAATCTACAAAATTAAAACTGAGGAAGGTGATTTGGAAAATATACTTGTATAGGGTATTATAGATAGATCTTTGACAGAGAAAATCTATAAAGAATGAACAGATGTTTTTAGAACTAATAATATACCCTCCCTTGAGGAGCATTGACCAATGGATGGATCTAAATAAACAATTACAAAGGAGAAAAAACAAACTAATCTCCATGAAAAATGCTCACATTCCCTAATCATAAGATAAATTCACAAACTTTTATCCACTAGAATCTCAAAACGGGGAAAATCATACAATCCAATTTTGGCAGAGCTGATGGAGGGAAAATAAAACCTTTTAAATGGTTGATCTGTTGGAAACTTACTGAAGAGCCATACGACAGTAGTCAATAAAGCACAAGAGTCATCATCCCTTTTAATCTAGCACTCCCCCTTGCTAGGACCCTCTCCTGAAATGTCATCAAGAGGAAAGAAGGAGCTAGCTGTATAAAAATATTCATAACTGATCTATTTGATAGGGAAAAAAAGTTGGAAAAAAACACTTTTGCATCCCCAAATTGGGAATTAACTGAATAAAGTATAACATATTGATGTACTGAAATATTATGAAATAATACAAAGTATAAATATAAGACTTACAAGGAAATATTTCTATGTTGTGATACAGAATGAGGGAGTGAAGTTTCAAAGGATGTAGAGAACAAGAGGGAGGAGGAAAGTCATCACGTCACATATTCAACATCATATATATATACATATATATGTAATATAGAATTATAATATTATATATGTGTGCTTCCAAGTATGCATTAGATTAATCATTTTTGGGTATCTTAATTGACTATCATAAGAATAGACCATTATTGTGTTGAGAAATAGCATGACAGTGGGAAGAGAACTGAGCTTAGAGTTTCTAGGAAGTCCTGGGTTCAAATTCTATCCCTGACATATATTGGTGGTGGAACCCTGGGCAAGTCACTTGCTTCTCAATGCCCAAATTGGCTCATTAATATTTAAGTCAGATTCAGAATACTTTGTTAGGAGAAGTCTACTCACTGGAAATTCTCTTTAATAATGAATTGAATGGTCTGGAAAATCTTTGTGTCTTTCTCTGTATCTTCCTATCTCCTTTTCCTCCCGCTTCATCTTTCTGTCTTTTTTCTTTTTTTTTCTTGTAATAAACACTTTTATTTATAAATTTATACTTTTTATTTATAATTTTGCGTTCCAATTTTTATCCCTCTTTCCCTCCTTTCCCTCTCTGAGGCAGTAAACAATCTGATATGGGTTATATGTGTGCGATTATGTAATACATTACCATATTAGTGATTTTGTATGAGAAAACCTGAATAAAAGAAAAAATATGAAAGAAAATGAAAAATAGCATGCTTCATTCTGTGTTCAATCAATATCAGTTCTTTCTTTGGAGGTGGATAGTATGTTTCATCAGTAGTCTTTTGGGATTGTCTTGGATCATTGTATTGTTGAGAACAGTTGTCATTCACAGTTCTTCATCAAATCATATTACTGTCAGTGTGCACAATGTTCTCCTGGTTCTGCTCACTTCACTGTAAATCAGTTCATACAAGTCTTTCCAGGCGTTTCTGCTTGTCATTTCTTATAGCACAATAATATTCCATCACCATCATATACCACAAATTGTTTAGCCATTCCCCAATGGACAGGCATTCCTTTGATTTCTAATTCTTAGCCACTACAAAAAGAGCTTCTATAAATATGTTTTGTACAAATAGGTCTTTTTCTTTTTTGGGGATGTCTTTGGAATATAAACCTAGCAGTGGTATTGCTGGATCAAAGGGTATTCTGCCCTTTTTCCCAATCAGACACATATACACACGTCATAATCTAGGCATTGTCAATGATTATAAACATAACTTTTCTCATTTTTGGAGGGGGAGGAGCTATTCTAACTAGAGGAGGAGAAGGGAAAGTAGGATCAATTGTGGTATCACTTGATACAGGTCTGGAAGGAATCAACAGAAAAAAATGCATTTGTTGTTAATTCATTTCAGTCTTGTTAAAAGATAAGGTTCAGTGTTAAGAGTAAGACGGTACTTGTTTTTTATGTTTGTATGATTACTTTGGTTGATGGCTGTTGAATATATATATAAATCCCTTATGAATTGATTGCTAGTGATTGCTGTAATTGCTGATGATCTTTGAAGACTTATATCAAACAGAAATGGTGCTGTAGGTTTAGAAAATGGCAAATATTTTCTTGATTTTTCAGTAATATATAGAAAGTTGAATATTTCAAACTATATTTTTACTTGCCATAGGATGAAAATTGTTGAATGGATTATTAAAGGTATGTATTATGGACCTTTAGAAAGGGAGGAAGTGATCACTATGAGCAAGAATAGTTCCTTAAAAACAAATGATGCCTGACCAATCTTATTTTCTTTTTTGGCAGGGTTGTCACACTAATATGTGGCTAAGTGGAGAGAAAGAGTGAGAGGGCGAGAGAGAGAGTGCTAGTCTTTTAATCGATAAGCATTTATGAAGCACCTACTACATGCCTGTGACTGTGATGTGTGCTGAACCTGGGTTTGAGTCTCCCCTCTTCCCTGTATGACCTTGGACATGCCATTTATCTTCTTGGTGTCTCTAATATTGCTAGTTGCAAAATAGGTAACAGTCTGCATTGTTAAAGGAAGTTTCCTCACCAGGAACTCACCAGGAATTCTTTTTTTTTTTTTTTTTTTTGGTGAGGCAATTGGGGTTAAGTGACTTTAGAGTCACACAGCTAGTAAGTGTTAAGTGTCTGAGGCTGGATTTGAACTCAAGTCCTCCTGAGTCCAGGGCCAGTGCTCTATCTACTCTCACCAGGAATTCACACCTATGAATTCAAAAGTTCAGAACCAAGATCAGGAAATTGGTGGCCATTATTTACCTAGATTTCAGTAAGATATTTGATGAAATCTCTCATGAAACCAACCTCATGACCTAATTCTTTCAGTCATGTCAGGCTCATACCACTGTTACTTTCTGGTCATCTAAATAAAAAAAAAATCCTTGAGGCTTAGTACACAGTCCCATCTGGGTGTGTCACCATAGTTAATGTGGAGACAGGATAGCTGCACCAAACCAAATCTATACTATGTCCTTGCTGGATATCCTTTCACTGTGATAGTTAAGTAAATCTTCTTTCCTTGAGGTTAGATGGTCTATCAGTATCTCATTTTATCCTAATCCCAAACCTGGACCACTGGATTGGCCTGAATCAGGCCTGGTCCTAAACAGATGGGTCCCAAACTGGGCTTGAAGAATGTAGATTTATGTGAACATGGAGAGAAGTGTCTAAAGGAGTAGTTTAGGGGACTGCCCATGGCTCTGTTCTTCTTAACATTCTAATCAGTCATTTGGATGAAGGTATACCTTTCTTTGTTTTTGTTTTTGTTTTTAGTGAGGCAATTGGGGTTAAGTGACTTGCCCAGGGTCACACAGCTATTAAGTGTTAAGTGTCTGAGGCCGGATTTGAACTCAGGTCCTCCTGACTCCAGGGCCGGTGCTCTATCCACTGCGCCACCTAGGTGCCCAAGGTATACCTTTCTTATCAAGTTATGGATAATACATATATTATAAAGTCAAATTTGGGGAAATTTATAATAGGATGAAATGGTGAGCCAAAGCTAAGAATTTTGAATTTGTTCATTAAGTTTATGTCATTCTGCACAACAATTGGAAAAATCAGCAACACAATTATAGAAAAACCCAGTTGGGTTAGATGCATACCTTAGATTTTGACAGCAAATATCAAAAAGTCCAGACAAAAGACCAAAGGAATCTCCTGGCATACAACTGTACAGAAGAAACTGATATGTGTTCTCTTAAGAAGGAAGGTCTGACAATGAGAACATCTCTGACATTAGCTATGTGACCCTGGGCAAATGACCTTGAACCTGCTTCCTCAGTTGAAAAATGGGTAAAATGATACTTGGAAAACCCACTTCATAGGGTTGCCATGAAGCTCCACTGAGACTGTAATTGCCTTCCAAATCTTAAAGTGTTGGAAAGACAAAATTTATTAATATTTTAAAAGGGGAAGTTAAGTGGATCAGTGGATAGAGTCAAGAAGATTCATTTAGTGAAGTCAAATCCAGCCTCATATATTCATTAGTTGTGTGACCCTGGACAAGTCACTTAACCTTGTTTGTCTCCATTCCTCATATATCACATGAGCTGGAGAAGGAAATGGCAAGCCACTCCAATATCTCTGCCCAGGTAATCCCAAATGAGGTCATGAAGACATGACTGGAAATGCCTGAATACTACCACCAGTAAAAATAATAAAAATTTCCATAAATCTAATCATCTATTCATTGAAATCCATTTGAAAAAATAAAATTCCAACTTCTCCCATGGAATTCACATTCCTGTACAATCTAATGTCTTAAGTTATTCGCCTCCTTTCGTTCTCTCTTCCATCCAGACTGGACTGCTCCTTACTCTCTATTTGCACATGTAGCTTTTTCTTCTTCATGGTGTTATACATTCCCCTTGTCCTGGAATTTCCCCTCTCCCCTACTTATCCTTTCAAAGCACACTCAAATGCCACCTCCCCTAGGAAGGCTACCATGAATACTCCAGTTAGGAATGATTTTTCTCTCTTAAATCTCTAAATTTTTCACTGAAGACTGGAATCTTAAGCTAAAACATCATTGGTAGATTCCTGACCTAAGCCAAGGAGTGAGGGGTTTTGAGGTTTCTCATGGTTTGGGACAAAGCTTTGAAGTCACCCTCTATTCTAACTATCCATATGACTCCCCTTGGGAATGGAGCTGAGAAAGAGATGATGAACCACAGTCTAAGAAGAAAGAGTGGAGGAGATTGGGAACAAAGTCATAACTAGAAACAGGGGAATGGTGCCCTTAATTATAGGGAATAGGGGAAACAGGGTGAAGGGTGCCCTTAGTTACAGGGAATGGAAGGAAACTAAGCCTTGGGGAGTAGGCAGAGATTCTTGATATGGGCATAAGCAGAACAGGGTAGGAAAAGAGATGAATCCATCATGTTTAACCATATGCTAAGCTCTGTTGTCTCTTTTCTGCTGGATGGTTAGATGTGTGAGGGCCAAAATTTGATATACAGAGAGTTATTTGGGTGACTTGCTTTAATATTTGGGTCCCAGAAATATGAAGGACCCTTTTAGATTCACCCTCCCCTCTAAACTGCCAGAAGAAAAGTAGAACATGATTTCAGACAGACCAAATAAAGGGGACCATTAATTCACCAAGCAAGATCATGGGACTCCAGGCCAAAAGTAGCAGTACTGAAAAAGGTAAAGTCCTTTATAACATAGTCTCTGGTACAGGCAGCAGGGTCACTGATAATGTTGATGGGTAGGAAGAAAAAGAGAGCCTAGCTGGAACCAGTGTAGACATAGTAGGCCACATGAGCTATTCACCAATCAGAGAAGTGGTGCTAAAAGTGTTATCAATGCCCTAAATCTAGCACCTTGACACAAAGGTCTGGGTGTTCTGACCTAGTTATAGCTCTGGGAGGGGGTATGATCAAAAGAATGATCCATTATCTCCCTTATCCCTATATTTGACTTACCTATGAAGAGACCCAGCTGAGAATGGGTTCATTACACAAGAAAAGAAACAAATACTTTTAAATAACAGAGCAAAGGGAAAGGGGTAACCATGTTGCGAAAGAGGAAATAGAAAAAAGGGAAAAGCCACCCAAAAACCAAAAAGAATGTGAAAATAGTGTGCTTCAGTCTGCATTCAGACCCTGAAGTTCTTTTTCTAGATATGGATATCATTTTCCGTCATGAGTCCCTTGGAATTGTCAAAGATCCCTTTTACCTCTAAATTGTCAATTTCTATAATAAGTATCTTTCTGAATGTGGAATATTGAAAGGGGCACTTAGCCACCTCATCATTTCTAAGCCATAACAACTGGGCTAAGGTTGCTCCCCAAGATACAACTCTACTCTTATGTTAGCAATATTCTCCATTCTGAGGAGTACAGGTCATATTCTTTTGCCACTTATTTTTCTTCATTCCTGCAGATCCTCACTCTTTTGGTGAGAGATCCTAGGAAAGCCATCCTCTTAAAGGATTAGCTAATGATACCATTAGACCACAATATCCTTGAGGGGAGGGACTTTTGCCTTTGTACCCCACAATGCCTAGTACAATTTATGGCACATAGCAAGAAGATAAGAAATGTTTATTGATTGATTGGCTCAACTGAAGCCCTTCATAGATAAACTTGCCTTTTAATAGAGTACTAAGCCAATGATTGGCAGTCATCATTAGTGAGGAAATTGTGGGCATCATGGCAGGCAGCTAAGGAGCTGACCAATGGCAGAGAAGAGAGAACCAGTATCTCTCAAACTATTCGACACCATTAAAGAGATGTCCCTTCTTCCCATTTCCTCTGTATTCCTCTTCAGCATTCCAAACCCTCGAACATTCAGCCTCCCTTTCATCCGTCAGAGTAACCTGGAGGTCACAATTTAGGAGAACCATCTTTAGCGATGGAGAATGTATGAGTACTCTTTTCCCTTGTCTTCATTCTGGATTTTCAGACTTACTTGGGATGAAACTGTGCTTGGGGTGGAATTTTTTTTTTCTTGCTTGACCTTTCTCCCTCCTATCTATTTTGGGAGCTCTGTGTAGGTGGCTGTGTGCCTGCATGCATGTTCAACAATTTATCAGAAAGGGGCTGTAATGAAATCTGCTTACTCTGGGCCTGCCTCTAATTATAATGGAGCAGTTAGGAAACTGCCACCAGAGTTTACAAGTTTCTATCTCTGATTATTTCTGGTATTTCTATGAAACTTCACAGAGAGGATTTGGGCAGGTCCCATCACCCTGTGGGCTAGATTTTTCAGTAACATGGTCTGGGCTTGTAGAAAGTCCATTGTAGCCAAAGGTAAAATTTGGGATGAAGGTAAATTTGACATCTGGGAGCTCTACCCCAGAACTATCACTGGAAATCCTGGCACTTGGTGTCACTTCACTTGAACTGAATTGGTGGCAATGGTATTGAGGCAGACAGTCTGTCTGCCTCAGTTATCCTGAGAAAGGGGTCAGTCTCCTGTCTTACTACAAAATACTAGGCTTGGCCAATTCATGTGCTTGACATGAAGAACTTACACCATCATAAGCAAGCTTTGCAGACTTGCTTTTATAAGCTTTATCAAAGGACATGTGGAGATATGTTATCAATCTTTCTGTGGACCTAAGCATCAGCCGTTGCTCTTACATGTCTCCTTATTCCAGTTTGTCCCAAATCCCAAAGATGTACCAGTCATCCTTGAGAGTCTGTCTATACAGAATGGGGCTACTAGTAGAACTGCATGATACACCTCTTTTGACAGTCTGTGGCTTAAATGGTCCTAATGTTATGAGGGATTACTTTGTAAATCTTAAAGTGATACATAAACGTGACTTTCTATAATCTTAAAACCTCAGAGCAATCCCCTGGTTCCTTCCAATTGGCCAAAGATTGACACAGATAAAGAGATCTCCTCTTAAATCTCCTCATTATCCAGCAAACACATTGATGAACTAGGTGTCCCCTCGAGTTTGAAAGTATTACACAAGAAGATAGCATGGTACATTGGGAAAAGCCTTGACTCTGGAATCAAGGCTCTGAGTTCAAGACCCATATTAAAGGATACCATATGCCTTGAGCAAGTCAATTAGCCTCCAAAGACTTCAATTTCCTCTTCCATAAAATCAGAGAATTTGTCTCCTAAGATCCCTTCCATTGCTAGATATGAGATTCTAAGAGCTTCTTCCTATGATAAGAAGTAGATCTGCACCCTAATGCACAGGTTTTATGGAGAAACACTGACTCCCACAAGACACTAGAGAGGAGTACTATCAAGCACTGAGGATGAAGCCAATCATGATGTCAGATGTTTCGCTGAATAATAACCCACTCTGTTAACACAGAGTTAAGCAGATATGGACAAAACACATCACTAGTGTCAGGGCCTGTCTACCACTGGTTCTTCTCGCCTTCTTCTAGTTTCTATGGTCAGGGAGGAGGGGAGGAGTGAGGATGACATATTCAAGCTACTTTCCCCTCCTAATACATCTATTGTGTCTGTATGTGTCTATCTATATCTATATCTATATCTACATCTACATCTACATCTAAATCTATATGTATGTATGTATGTATGTATTGAGGGAAATTCCAGGGTGAGTAGGCAGCTGAATCAATATTTTGAGATAGAATATTTTGAATGGGGTATGGCTTGGAGTTCAATTTGACTGGGATAGGGGATGCATGAAAGAGTTTAATATAACACTGGAAAAAACCCAGAAAGACTTATATGACCTGATGCAAAGTGAAGTGAGAAGAACCAGGAGAACACTGTATACAATAACAGCAACGTTGTGCAATGATCAACTGTGAATGACTTAGCTATTTTATGTTGACAAGATGGCTTATTATTTAGTGAAACATCTGACATCATGATTGGCTTCATCCTCAGTGCTTGATAGCACTCCTCTCTATTGTCTTGTGGGAGTCAGTGTTTCTCCATAAAACCTGTGCATTAGGGTGCAAATCTACTTCCTATCATAGGAAGAAGCTCTTAGAATCTCATATCTAACAATGGAAGGGAACTCAGCAATACAGTGATCAAAGAAAATTCCAAAGGACTCATGATGAAAAATGCTACCAACCTCCAGGAAAAGAACTGATAGAGTTTGAATACAGATTGAAGCCAACTATTTTTCACTTTCTGAATTTTTTTCATGAGTTTTATTTTCTTTTGTGCTGTGTTTCCATTTATAACATGACTAATATGGTAATGTGTTTTGCATGATTTTACTTTATAACCTATAAACAATTGCTTCCTGTCTCAGAGAGGAGGTGCTGAGGGAGGGAATGAGAGAGAGAAAATCTGAAACTCAAACTTTTTTTTTTTTGGTGAGGCAATTGGGGTTAAGTGACTTGCCTAGGGTCACATAGCTAGCAAGTGTCAAATGTCTGAGGCCAGATTTGAACTCAGGACCTCCTGAATCCAGGGTTGGTGCTCTATCCACTGCGCCATCTAGCTGCCCCCGAACTCAAACTTTTAAAAAAATCAAATTTTAAAAATTGTTTTTACACATAATTGGGGGAAATAAAATATTATTAATAAAATAAATAACACTGAAGAAAGAGGACTCAGATTGTGTAGAGCATTAAATGCTAAACTGATTTATATATACATGCATATGTGTATATATGCATATATATACATACACATATAAATATATACACATGCATATTCATGTGGGTATGTAATATATGTGTATATATGTGTGTATTCTCTAAAGGCAATAGGAAAACACTGGAGGTTTTTTAAGAAAGAGAATGAAAGGGACAGCTAGGTGGCACAGTAGATAAAGCACTGACCCTGGATTCAGGAAGACCTGAGTTCAAATCCTGCCTCATACACTTGACACTTACTAGCTGTGTGACCCTGAGCAAATCACTTAACCTTCATTGCTTCACAAAAGAGATAGAGAATGAGAATGAAATAGACCTGTTTGGGGGATATAAATTTTAATTTTGAAACTGGTTGGAGGATGGATTGAGGATACATGATAGTATTTATACAATACTTTAAAGTTTGCAAAGTGCTTTATATACTTTATCTCATTTGATCTTCACAACAACCCTATGAGGAGGGTGCTAATATTATCATCATTTTATAAATGGATAACCTGAGTCTGAAACAATTTGTGACTTATCTAATAGCTATTAAGTAACTGAGGCAGCATTTTAACTCAGATCTTCTCAACGTCAAGTCCAGCCCTCTAGCCATGGTACAACCTAGCTTCTGGAAGGGTCTAGAAGCAGAGAGACCTACTGATAGACTATTTCAATCATCCAGGTTAGATGACAAAGACTTGAACTAAGGACTATCCTAGTGGAGATAAGGGGACAGATGCAAGCAAAGTTGTGAAGGTAGAACCAGTAAAACCAAGAAAATGTTGGAAAAGGCAGGGGGAGGTGGTGGTTACCAGGGAGAGAGAACAGCCAAGGTTTCCCTCAACCTTCCGAACCATCATTACTGCAGGGATGTTGGTGTGTTTGGCAGAAACAAAGAAGCTTGGGAGAGGCATAGATTTGGACAGAAATAAGAGTGGTTTTGGCCATGTTGTGTTTTGCTATGTCTACAGGACACAAATACTGAGTTACCTAGCAAGAAGTTAATGCAGAAAGATGACATGTTGGTAAAAAAAATAATCTGTAAGTCATTTGTATCAAGGGTCATAATCAAAACTATGGAAGATAATGAGATTAGGGAGGCAATGTAGTGAAAGTAGAGAAGACAGCCCATCATGAAGTCTTTGAGTCACACAGTTTTCCTGGGTGAAAGTATGCTGATCCAGCAAAGATAGAAGAGTTGTCAGATACATAGGAAGAAAACCAAAGGAATATGTTTCTGCAGATATCTGAACCCTAAGCCTTATCTTCCTTTAAGAATACAAAATTTTATCCCTCATGAAAGGAATTTGGGATATCATTGGAGAATAGCATCTGTGTGTGTGTGTGTGTGTGTGTGTGTGTGTGCGCGCGCGCTCATGCATGTGTAATAGGACTGGTTTGGGAGCAAAGAAAGGAAGAACCGTCCCTTTGTTATTAAAAGCATGCCATGTAGGTGGCTTATAACAAGTTCACCTTATAAATATACCTTGATGGGTTCAAGAAGATGTCTGGTGGAAAGGAGAGTAAAAATATACAGGAAAATATATTGACATGAAGAGAAAGGAGGGAAAATATGAGTACTGGATGGATGGAAGAAGAAAGACATTTCAGTAGGAGTGAATCATGTCTTTCCTCACACCAGGGCTTGGGCAGATATCCTCTTCCCCATAGAGTTCTGTTGCCACCTCATTGATTTCCTTTTGACAAGGAGATGAGGTCTCTGAGTTAGGGAGAAGTGGAATCCTGCTGTTTCCATGGAAATCAGCCATGACCATGATTCTCCTATTGAATTAATGGAGGGGCGCATTGCACGTGTGCATTAGAGGAAACACAAATATGCCTCCTGTAAAGGCAGCCAGGCTTGCTTTCCTGCCCTCTGCCCCCTCTGAATAAAAATATGCCTCCATAGTGCTAGCTATGTGCTCCCTTCCTCAAACACATGGGGGGAGGGGTGGTGAGTAGGCTCACCAGGCAGCCATATTGATCTGATCGACCTGTCCTATCTCTGAAGTTGAAAGTGGTAGCTGGAGGGACGGGGGTGGCGGTAACCGCAATGGAACTGTTGTGGTGTTTTGTTTTTTTTTAATGTCAAAGAGAGATCCTTGAGTGGTAGGGACTTTAAGACAAGTAAATACAACCCTGTGACAGGATTTGCAGCTGGTCCAGGCTAGCAGTGTCTGGCCCCAAAAATTTTTGGGGGGTGTGTGGAGGAGGTAGGAGGAGAGATTGGACCAATCATATCAATAGAATGATGAAACGCTACCAATGCTGATCAGCACATGATCTGAAATTTGTAATCTCAGACATTTTCCTGGTCTCCTGAAAGGTTACATGATTTACCCAGAGTCACACATCTAGGAGACATCAGAAGGATGGCATGAACCCTTAAGTTTGTTTTGTGCTCACTATGCCAGGCTATCTCTTTCCTGGCACATATCAGTCAGTTGACAAATATGATTGATAAGCATTTGAAGTATGGGGCACTATGTTTGAAGGCATAGATAAAAAGGAGATAGTACCTGTCCTCAAGAAGCTTGTATTTTATTGGAAGAGACAAAATACATTAGTGTAGCAAGGCTGAATGAGTCTTTGGTTCTATCCCAGAACATGTACCCAGAGCTCCTGGGCATTTTTGGGAACTCCAAGGACACAGTGGCACATTTCTTGGTCCATTGGTAATGGCGAACTTTCTGGTTGCTCCTGGTTTGGTGGTATGCTGGTTCAATGCAGAAAGAACTTTTTTTTCCACTTTTTTTTAAAAGGGGAGGCAGGTCAGGTTAGAATGGTATGATAGACTCTGAGTTATTCCTTACTTATTCCAAATCTCACTATCCCATGAAAGCAGAAAGGGGTTGTTGTTGTTCAGTCATTTTCAGTGATATCCAACCCTTCAGGACCCCATTTGGGGTTTCCTTGGCAAAGATATCATTTCCTTTACATATGAGGAAACTGAAGCAAACAAATTTAAGTGACTTGCGCAGGGTCACACAGCTAATAAGTGTCTGAGGCCGGACACGATGTTGAGTCTTCCTGACTCTGGTCAAGGCATTCTTCACTGTACTACCTAGCTGTGCTAATAAAGCAGTTAGGATACTTCATCTCATAAAAGGCTTCCAACTGAGTTTGCCTTTGGCTGAAGCCTCCCAATTGACAAGAGGTGACAACCATGGTCTTAACCAGATATATCCATGTCAGGCCCCCCCAGCTGCCTTTGCCTTACTCTTTGTATTTCCTATCCTTTTAGCCCTTAATAAGTGCTTGTTGACTGACTATAATGGATTTCTGTTATCAACAGTGGCAGAGGTGGCTATTAGATTAGCTGAAGTTATAGCAGCAGTGACAGAAGCAAGTGACTGATGGCAAAGAATGAATTAGAAAGGGAGGGAGACAGACAGACAAGAGATAGAGAGAGATAGAGACACAAAGACAGAGAAAGGAAAGGGGAAGGGAGTGAAAGAGGGGGAAGAAGGAGAGAGAAGAGGACAGGAAGAGGGGGAGAGAGAAAGAGAAGGAAGGAAAAGAGAGGCAACTGAAAGAAGAGAATGGTGAATCGGTTTCAGAATCTGTACCATGTGAACATCCAAAGTAGAGTACCAAGCCAAGGCTGACAGATCCTAAAGGATAGAAACCATTGGCAGTGGTTGCTGGGAGTTGGGGTCATTGCTCTGCTGAGCGATTAGTGAGGACCAAGAGATGAACAATAATACCCCTCCTTTCCCCTGTCTCCAAGACAAAAGATTTACCACCTCTAAGTGGATAACTTCTCTGAAGATTATGTCTTCTTCCCTCTTATGAGAAAGGAAGGAACTTAAGCAGAAAGCTATCCATCCAACACTATACCTTTTTACCCTTCTGTGTCCCTCACCTTACCCCAATGCTTGTGTTCTTCACTCATATTTACCTAAGAAATTAGTGGTCATTAATGGGCTTTGGGAAATGGTTCATTGTGGGAAAAGTAGGAGATGCATCCAAGCATTACTAAGAGATATGTGGGGTTAGGCTGAGTGATAACTTCTTCCTTGTGAGATCATAAACCTTTTTCGCAACTCTGATCATATTCATTACCAGCTTGAAGCTGATTGACAGGAAAGAATGTAAATAAAGATTAATAGAATAATAAGCTTAATTAACTCAAATCCCCTATATCTCCTTATCCTTCACTGACAGTCATATCTTGTCCTGCAGGAAACCCCAAGCAAAGAAGCTCTCTGGTCAGAAGCCTCTTCTTCCATCATATGCAAAACACTTCCCTCATTCTATTGTCATAAGGTAAGTGGTGGGGAACATGACCTTAGGACCACTGAGGGTCTATCATGTCATTCTAATGCTTCCAAAGTTGTTTCAGCATTGAGGCACCACATCACTGGGGACAGTCAGGAAGGTTTTCTCTTTTTTATGTTTTCAAACCCAAGCAACTAGTTTCCTGTCTCACCTATCCAGTTTCACACAGAAGAACATGCTAAGGCTTCATCAACAAATGTACAAAGATATCACTGTGTGATCTGCTCCTGGTGTGCCTTGCCTGTATACTTTGCTGCTAGAGAGGCTAAGTCCAGTGGATCTCTTGACTTTAGGAGTCCTGGGATACCGTATGGTTAATGGTGTTCTATTGCCTTCACCAAGTCTGGAATTAATATGGTGAGCCCCTGGATGAAGGGGACTCTCAGGCTGCCTGAGGAGAGGTGAACCAGCCCAGATTGGACAAATGGAATGGGCTAAAACTTCTGTGTTGATCAATATAGGGATCAGGTCTGTGGGTAGACACTACTTCCAACCCAGGTAAGAATGGGAGTCCTGGTCTCCAAAAGAAATGAACGAACTAATGAATGAATGAATGAATGAATGAATGAATGAATGAATGAATGAATGAATGAAGAAATGACCAGAACAAACACAATTGGCACTGTGGGAACCTTGAACCTTAGTCCCTCCCATACTCAGGTGAAAGCTAGGAAATGGATTTCCCCTCTCTACTGCTGGAAAAAAAAACAAACAAAAACCCAAAAACCCTCTTCCTTTTTCTCCCTAGAAACTGTATCTCCCTTGTAAACCTATTGGTTTTTCATGTTGAAATGATTCCCTTGGTTTCTATTTTCAGAAGTTTCCAGGAGAGCTTTGGGTATGTGCTCCCTGGAATGGTCTCTATAGGCTCATTCAGTCTCTCAACATAACTATACATAACTTATAAATCAAAGAAATAGGGGGTGAGGGGAGGGCACCAGCAGCTGAGGGAATTGGGAAAGTTTTATGTAGAAGGTGAGAAGAGTTAGAGGTGAGGAAGGAGAACATTCTAGACTTGTGGCATCCTCATGGACTAGCCCTGGGGCATTGTAGGGGGGGGCAGTGAATTTTTAAGCAGATGACAGAGGGGGCAGATAGATAGATAGATAGATGGATGGATGGACAGATGGACAAGTGGACAGGTGGATGGATGGATGGATGGATGGATGGATGGATGGATGGATGGATAGAGAGACAGAGATAGAGATGGATGGATGGATAGAAGGATAGATCGATAGATAGATGGATATAGTGTTGGATGTCCCACTCATTCCATGTATCAATCTCACCAGGTCATTGTGTCCTTACAGGATATCTGAGAACCTGTACCCTCTTCACTACTTCCTTGGCAACATATAACCATAACGTCCATTCACATTGATGTATTGGGTTACATGCTTCCAAGCACTTTCCTATATATGATGTAAGATCCTTTCAATGGACATTGGGCAGGGCTTGTCATTCCAGCAAAGTTAAACTTTTTTTTCTGGAACATCCTTATTTGTACTTGGGAACACATGGAGCAAAACAGGTGGAATATAAGAGTGCAGTTTTGTGCTAGACAGGAGAGGAAATGAATTCAGAAAGAATATCCTTATGCAAATATAGAATGTTGTTTTTTTTTTTAAATCACTACTTCCTTTTAGAATGGGAGTTCTTAACCTTTGTACATTTGTGTGTTTGTAAGAGCAAGAAAGGACGAGAGATGAGGAAAAAGAGAAAGAAAGAGAGAAGAGAGAAGCAGACAGAAAGATGGACAGAGACAGAGACAGAGAAACAGAGACCCCTTTGGCAGTCTAGTAAAACCTATTAAATTCTTTTCAGCATCATATGTTTAAATACATAAAATAGAGGGTTATAAATGAACCCAGTTGTATTGCAATATATATTAAATTTTACCTGCTGATTAATCAGTCCTATGAGTGACCATTTTGCTTCCAGACTGGGTGAAATAGGGAGACTCGGTCTCACTATATGTGTGTGAATGCATATATGTATGTTTGTATGTATATATGTATATATACATATATAGTGATATTTATGTGTGTGTATATATATGTGCATGTATGTTGTTTTTCAGTAATGATTGACTCTTTGTGGCCCCATTTGGAGCTTTCTTGGCAAAGATACTGTCGTGGTTTGCCATTTCCTCCTCTATGTCATTTCACAGATGAGTAAACTGAGGCAAACAGGGTTAAGTGGTTTGCCCAGGGTCACCCAGCTTGTTAGTGTCTGAAGCTGGGTTTGAACTAAGGAAGATGAGTCTCCCACACTCCAGGCCCGGTGCTCTATCCACTGTACCCCTTAGCTACCCACATGTATATGTATCCATAAAAACAGATTCACAGATTCCAGGTTAAGAGCGCCTCCTAAACCTCTAAAATATAGGAAGTCTGCTTAGATACTAAGTAAATCAATATCTTTATCTTTCAAGTATTAATACCTCTTTGATTCTCAGCTAATTTCTGTGACATTAAGAACAGGAAACTGAGCTATGACAAAGTAACTCATAGAGGGGGCAACAGTTGGCCTTTGAAAGTAGATCAAAGGGACAAATTTCTCCCAATGCCAGGGAATAGTGTCTTTGGCCCTCAGTTGGCCACACTCACTACTGGACCATCTTCCACACCTCTGCCAAAATAATGTGCTCACAGGTTTTAACAGGTCATTGTCCTGCAGAATTAGGGTCCAGAAGCTTGTCCTATAACTTTTTACTTGTTGGAAAGTAGATTTATTGACCTGTAATTGGAAGATATGCAGATCAATTGGGGAGAAAATTCTCCTCTGTTTATTTCCCCAGAGTTTAGTTTAAATGCTCACTGTGTGTCAGGTAACGTGTAAAGAGCTGTGATATAAATATGTGCAGGTAATCCAGTCACTATCTTCAAGCAGTTTACACGTTAATAGGAGAAGACAACCTATATGGGCAGTGATATAGCCATTGAAAGAGGCTCCTATTTGCCTCATGGTTAGCAAACTGGAACCAGTGATGGGGCGTTTACGCACACTCCAAAGTCCCTGAAAAGCCCTTCCATTACAGGCTACTGTGGGTCTCCCTGAAGCAGGCTCGTCTATATGGTACATGGCCACCATGCTTGTGAAGATGGGCCTCACTGTATGGTTCCCTGGGATATTTACAATTTGACTCAATGGACAAATGTAAAAAGTCCGCTAGAGTACAGCTACACACACAAACACACACATAGAAATATTAATCGCCTCTTATTGTTTCAAACTCTTGAGTTTAGCATTCAAGGCCTTCCACCACCAAGCTCCAAATTGCCCTTTTAGCCTCCTCTCACCTGCTTTTCCTTCACACACTAAAAATTCCAGCTAAGTTGGTTTGCTGTTTTTATCCCCCCCCCCTTTAATATTCACTTGGTACTTTAATGATGTGGGCATTGTGTTCCCCATGCTTCACAAGCACTGCCTTCACATTCTTGTATCTTCTTTGAAAGCCTCAGTTCTCGTGCTCTGGTCTCCTCCTCACCCCCACCCACCTCCTCTATTCACAAACACACACCTTCATCACAGATATTGGCACTCTGTCTCAACCTACATTTTCCTAGCTGAATTCCAAAAACATATGCAGGAACCATATTACTTACTGGGCATACAAGGGCAAGAAAAAAATGGACCTGCCCTGCCTCCCCCCCCCCCCCGCCCAAGGTTGTATTTTACTGGAGAAGACAATACCATATAGAAAATGTAATAAAGTGTAGAGAGGGAGTGAAGAGGGGAAAGGAGAAATTAGACAAAATCCTCTGTTTTTTAAGACATATCAATGGAATTGCATCAATTACCTTCGGTTGGGGAGACAAGGATAGACATGTCCTAGACCCCAAGAAAGAGTCTACAAAATATCTATTGGGAGAAGGAAAAGGACCAAAACATTTCCATTGTAAAAAGAGGGTAAATACAAAGGAGAGTTCTAGGCAGAGTACTGTAATAGTAGTATTAGTTATAGTAGAAGTAGTGGTAGCAATAGCAGAAGTCATGATAGTAGTAGTGACACTGCAGTAGTAGCAACAGTAGTAGTAGTAGTAACAATAGTAATACTAGTATCAGCAGCAATCGTAGTAGTAATAATAGTAGCAGTAGTAGTAGTAATTGTAGTAACAGTGGTAGTAATTGTAATATTAATAGTGATGTGGGATGGAATTAGGGTCAAATTGATCATGAGTTTTCCCAAAAGAATTACAAGACCCAGTGACTCAGTTTCCCAAGTTTTATTGCAATACTGTGAGTGATCACAGGGAGAGAACCAGAATAGTGGAAAGCTATCTCTCCAATAGGGAAAGAAAAGACAGTTATATTTGTAGTATGGATAAATAGATTATCAGTCTCATTATAATAATCTCCACTTAGGGAGGTCCAGGGGAGGGCCTATCCTAATTTGGAGTTCCTGGGGTCCTAAGCCAACCCCTGAGGCGGTTACCTTTTTCCATGGAGGTGTGTTTTGGGGGTTTACATATCATAAGGTGAATCTGAGGACAAATTTGGCTTTTTCTGTGCATGTCTCTTTCTGATTCCCATGGCTAGTTTCAAAACATCTTCATTTTTCATTTATTCCTAGTTTGAGTTGCTATAGCCTGTCAATGTATCATTGTTATAGTCTAAGGTCTTCATGGCCTAGCTCCCTATGTTCCCGCTATAGGTATTGATTTATGTGGGTAAGAGAACGTAGCATCCTGACTTGTAAGTTATCCATTAACTGGGGTCTAAATCTCTCTTAGAGCTCATATCTGAATTAGAGCTTGGGTCTTGGGTTTTTCTGTTAGCCCCTTTTTGCTTCCTACATCATTAGTAGCAATAATAACAGTAACAGTAGTAATAGTAGTAGTAGTAACAGTAGTAGTAATAATAGCAGTAGTAATAATAATGGTAGTAGTAGTAATAATAACAGTAGTAGTATTAATAAAAGTAGTAGTAGTAATAATAAAGTAGAATAGCAATTATATAGTGCTTTAAGGTTTGCAAGGCATTTTACAAATGTTGTCTCATTTTATGCTAAGAACCCTAGGAAAAATGCTATGATTTATCCCCATTTGAAGCAGGTGGCACAGTGAGTAGAATACTTTAGTCAGGAAGGTGAGTTCAGATTTAGACTCAAACACTTACTATCTGTGTGACCCTGGGCAAGTCACTGAACTGCTTTCTGTCTCAGTTTCTTTAACTGCAAAATGGAGATCATAATAACACCTACCTCGCAGGGTCATTGTGAGGATCATATGTAACAATATTTTTCTTTTCTTTTTTCTTTTTCTTTTTCTTTTTCTTTTTCTTTTTTTTTTTTTTTGGCAGGGCAACAAGGATTAAGTGAATTGCCCAGGGTCACACAGCTAGTAAGTGTCAAGTGCCTGAGGCCAGATTTGAACTCAGGTTCTCCTGAATCCAGGGCCAGTGCTTTATCCACTGTGCAACCTAGCTGCCCCCACATATGTAACAATATTTTTAAAGTGTTAACACAGGGCCTGACACATTGTAGGAGCTTGATAAATGTTTATTCCCTTCCCTTCTTCACAGTCTAAGACACCAAGACCAATGATTTGCCCAGGGTCAAATAGTTCATGTCGGAGGCAGCATTAGGAGTCAAGTCATCCTGCCTCCAGGTCCAGTGCCCCATCCACTATACCATATAACTTCCTAGCTGAGTGACTCGCCCAAGGTCACACAGCCAGGATGGGTAAGAAGAAGGACATAAGCTCAGGTCCCCAAATCCCAGAGCCAGAGATTTTCACATTGAACCACACTACCACCTCCTTTGAGGGAAGTCACAAAGGTTTCATAGAGGAGGTAGTGTTCATTGGACATGCTGATGGGAGAAAAGGGAACAGATGAGAAGGGGACATAAAGGCAAGAAGCTCCTGGAGATTCCTGATGTACTAGGTCCCCCCTCCCACAGAATCCTCCTCCTCCCCCCCCCGCCCCGCCCAGTGATTCCCAGAATGCAAGTAGGGGCCTCAAGTAGATCTGAAGGAGAAGGAACTTATAGCCAAGGAAAGTCCATTCAATTAACCCATGATTCATATTAATTTTCAAGGACTTTTAAGTGATGTGTAGATTCAATTCAAACCAATTCAATTTAATTTGACAGACACTTATAAAGTGTCAAATTCAAATTTTACCAATGACAAGTTACTTAGTATCTTTGGGCATTAGTTTCCTGATTTGTAAAATGAGGGGGTTGGATTAGATCACCTTTGGGGTTTCTTCCAACTCAGAGCCCATAAGCTAAGTGCCTATAACTTGTCAGGGACTTCTCTACCAAGACAAAAACAACATAGCCCCACCCTTAAGGATCCAGTTCTACTGGAGGAAGCAACAACATGCACACCTACTGAAATAAATAGGATATCCATACAAAGCAAATACAAATTAGCAGGGAGGAAATCAAGTGAAGGAATCAAAACAAACCTCTTGAATGAGATGGCATCTGACCTGAGCCTTAGAAGAAAGTGGGTAAAGGGGTGGTCTAACAGGCTGAGGTGAGGAGAGAGGGCATGGGGGGCCAGCCTGTTAAAAAAACAAAAACAAAAAACCTTCTCAGTGGAAGAGGGGATCTCATGCGTGGAGAACAGAAAGGAGGCTAGTATGTCTAGACCACAGATCAGGTGAGGACTTGATGTGCAATCAGGGTTATTTCTGAGCACTAGTGAATCTGGGGAAAAGTTGAAACAGGAGATAGACCCATTCAATTAGATTAGAGAAAAAAAAAACAATCAGACGAAATACTCCAGATGATCTTGCCAATAGCTAAAGGTAGGCTTAGAGATGGGACTCGATGCTTGTGATGGGAAGCAAGAGTTGAGGGGAATTCTGGTAACAGGATAGCAGGAAGAAGCAGACATGGATGTCTGACAGAATTGCTTTAATGACATAGGAAGGAGGCTTATGCCTGTTGTAAATAATGAGAACCTGTTCTGAGAATCTTCAGAACCAGCCCCTTCCCAGCTTCCTATCCCTGTTGGGCAGAGGCCATGGCCATTACATTATCCTTTTAAAACCACATCATCTGTTGGTGTCTTCTGGGGCTGGTGTCTGCTTTAGTTTCAGGTGGGAATATCTGGGAAAAACTGGGCTGGCCACCAAGCTGTATTGGCATTGCACTTTCTACCTTCCTTATGTGCTGGAGTATTATTGTCAGTATGGCCCCATGTAAATATTTTCCTTTCCAAATGCCTGTGAGACCTTAGACAAGTGAATTAATCTCTCTTGGCCTCAGTTTACCCATTTGTAAAATGGGAAGATAGAACCTGCTAGCCTCTGAGTTCCTTTACAACTCTAAAATTATGCTGCTATGTCTTATCCTCCTCTTCATCTCTATGGTGAGCCTTTTCCTCTTTGATGAACCTAGGATCCTTTTCACTCAGGCAACATATTTGGGAATATGGCAGTTTCCTCCCCCTCATCCTTCCCTACATCCTTTCAACCTTCCCAGGCACTAAAACTTCTGTTTCTTTACAATTTTTAGTATCACTAGTAGCCTGTGGGGACCTTAGCAATTACCAGATACTTCTTGCCCCCTTAGCAAATAAGGCATGTGTTGCAGTGGATAGGGGGTATTGTTGTTTGTCCTTCATTTCCCAAGAGGACCATGACGTCACTCTGATGTCATGACTTGCACTGGATTGGATTTAAGCGAGGAAGGACTGTGCAAGGTCACCAGCCTCAACTCTCTCCTCCACAGCTATCTGGGTCCAGTGACAAGATACATAACAGGATGACTGGAGATGGCCCCAGATATTTAAGGCAATTGGGGTTAATGACTTGCCCAGGGTCACACAGCTAGTAAGTGTCTGAGGTTCGATTTGAACTCAGGTCTGCCTGACTCCAGAGCTGGTGCTCTATCTACTGTGCCACCTAGCTGCCCCAATAGGGGGCTAAACTCAGAGTTAAAAGAGCTGGATTCACATCCTGTCTTTAACATTTATGGCCCCAGGCAAGGAAGTTATTTAGTCTCACTGAGGCACAGCTAAGCTGCTACTTCTTAGGTGCCCTATTTCTCCACTTGCTTGGGCTTTCATCCATCTGAAATTTCTCTTTATTTATATTTTGTATCTACCTAACTACATAACTGATGTTTATCTCCAACTGAAAGTTAGCTACTTGAGAATTGGAATGGTTTCTTTGGATGTGGTACCTGATTCATAGTAAACACCTATTAAATGTTGAATTAAACTGAACTGGCATCTTTTAGCTATCTGAACCCATACTCAGATCACCGGAGAGCCACTCAGTGAAAGAGACTTCAACACTGCCCCATTTAGTCTTCACTCAGTCTGTTCCCCCTCAATGTCTTCCTGGGGTCATGGCAGGCCTCTAGAGAGACAAGACAGATGAACAGGAGCACATGGAAGGAGTATCCAGAATATACTCCTAGGCTTGGCACAGAACCTTAAGAGCAATAGAACAGAGTCCAAGATTCTGGGAACACAAAGCATTGATACAATGCGAGAGATTTCAAGAGGCATCCTTCCCAGAAAGATTTTTTTAAAGGTTAGACTGAAAAAAAAAAAAAAAGAATGAGACAGACACTTTGGAAGTCCCAATCTATCTTTCTAAGAAAGGGATTGTCTATTTCTCTTTTCTTTGTTGTTGAAAATTCTGCAAATATTCCTCAGAATCGACTCGTATAAATATCATGTACATTAAAATGGCATTAATGAGGTTGCCTTCAGAGAACAAAGAGTCTGCTACTATAGAAAGATCAGAAATGCTTCTGTTTACACCCGCCTTCTTAGGGACTCAGGGACATCCCTGTACACTCTAATCCATCCTCATACTCATTAAATTTCATATTTGTAGAATTCCTACTGTGTGCCTTGAACTGTTTAGAAGGCACAGGGAAGATAAGAGAAGTGGAAAGCATGGGTACTGCCCTCAAGAGACTTATCCACCCAGCATGTAGGAGCAACTTAGTGTGACTACTCCTTGTCGTGCAACAATAAATACCCTTTTGAAACTGGACACATTACTA
Organism: Dromiciops gliroides; assembly: GCF_019393635.1. NCBI lineage: Eukaryota > Metazoa > Chordata > Mammalia > Microbiotheria > Microbiotheriidae > Dromiciops > Dromiciops gliroides. The sequence continues at coordinate 285,817,362 of NC_057865.1, read as the reverse complement.
TGTATCTGCCACTCACTACTAACCACTACATAAGGATCCAATACTCACTTTTCCCTTCTTTTCACTGGCCTTCTTTAGAGATTCAGAAAGTTATTAATTTAAAGCCAAAAGGCACCTTACAGTTCTTCTAGCCCAATCTCCTCATTTTGATGATAAGGAAACTGAGGCTCTGTCACTTAAAGTCACCAAGAACTGAGAATGAAGGCCAGATCCTCTGACTTCAAAATCCAGTACCCTTTCCACTTTACCACATTGGCTGTTGGCAAACCCTCATGAGGCACACATGAGGGTCATTCCATGAATGTGCACCTACAGTTTAAATGCCCTTTGATGAGAGGCCTTTTTTCCAATCAGCAGGAAATAGTTTTCCTTTCTCAAAGGAAGCCTTTTCATTAGGTTTTGGATGCTGGATATTTACTGATTAAAGCAGCTTTCCACAGTTGGCCCCATTACTAACAATCCGAAAATGCTTCTAATTCACTCTCAAATCTGCTTCCAATTTTTAAAAAAGGATCTTATAACCTTTTCATGAAACATACATTTGGAAGTAGACTTTAACAGAACAAACTGGTTTTTAAACAGAGATATAAAGTGATTCCCTAAAGTCTCTCCAGGTAATAAGGCACTGAATAAAAGCCTTGAGAAGTATTGGTGGCCCATTGCAACATACAATAATAGTACTGCTGTGAATCTGGTCCCCACATCATTGGATGTATTATAGCATGCTCTTGGATTATGGATCCCTTACTGAAGTGAATGAAAGAAGATTGGGACAACTTGACTAGCAAACTCAATCAGTCAATTAGTCAGTCAACCAGCATTTATTAAATGCTTCCTACAAGCCAAGCATTGAACTATGTTCTGGTGATAAAAGAAAGGCAAAAATAGTCCATTCTTTAAATGAGTTTGCATCCTCATAGGGGAGATAACATACAAACGGCATGTTTGCATATATCTATGTATATACAAGATATATACATGCTAGCTGGATGCTTATCTCAATGGGAAGAGACAAGTATTAAAGGGACCAGGGATAAGTTTCTTCCAGAAGGTAGAGTTTTTGCTGATGCTTGAAGGAATTGTGGGAAAACAAGAAGTAAATAGGGAAAGACTTCCAGGCAAGGGGGAAAGCCATTGAAAATGCTAGCAGTTGGGAGATATAGCAACTCACTGGTGTTGAAAAGCCATAATTATCCTAATTAAGAGGTATTTAGGGGAATACTTTTAAAGGATGTTATTATTCAGGGACAGAGTAAAAAGAATGCTGAATTTGGAGTCAAAAGACCTGAGTTCAAATTCTGGTACCGCTATTTACTACCTACATGACCTTGGAGGAATAACTTGAGCACTCTGCTTCTCATAAGATTGTAGATTAAAGTTAGAATAGACCTATTTGTAGTTTCGTCATTTTTCAGTCATGTCCAACTCTTCATGACCCAATTTTGAGTTTCCTTTGTAAAGATACTGGAGTGGTTTGCCATTTTCTTCTCTAGCTCATTTTATAGAAGAGGAAACTGAGGCAAATAGGTTTGAGTGACTTGTCCAGGGTCACACAGCTAGTAAGTGTCTGACACCAGATTTGAACTCACAAAGATGATTCTTGCTGACTTCAGTCCTAGCTCTCTATACACTGAACCATCTATCTAGCTACCCTAGACCTAAGAAGTCATCCAGCCTTACCCCCATAATTTAATTGTTGACAAAACTGAGTCGAGCAGAGATCAAGAGACTTGCCCAAGATCACATGTAGTTTTGTCAATCATTTAACATATATTAGGTGGTAATCATCAGAGGTAAAATTTGAACATTTCATTGACAGCATGGGGTAGTAGATAACAGAAGGTCAGAAAAATGGATAGAGGTTGGCCTTGGAGTCATTAAGGCCTGGGTCTGAGTCTTACATCAGTCACTTAATAGCTGTATGATCCTGCACAAGTCACTGACGTTTTGTGTGCCTCAGTTTCTTCCTCCATAAAATAAGAATCTTGGACTTGAAAAATCTCTGAATTCCTTTCTAGCTCTGTTTATAAATCTCTAATCATAGAACACCAGGGCCAGTACTCAGCTTTCTCACATATAGAATAAGGGGGTCGGACTCAGTGGTCTTTAAGATACCTGACAGGTCAACATCATTTCCTTGGACAGTCTTTAGTTGATTTTATGCATTTAAAACCATGATTCTGAGAAAGGGTCTCTGGGCTTCACCAGACTGTCAGAGGAGTGGGGAGGCCAGGACATAAAAAGAGGTGAAGATCTCCTGTTCTAGAATTTTAAATAACGTTCATCAGACTATATATTCTCTCCTCCCTGTTTTTTCTCTCTATTTCTCTGTCTTTTCTCTCTGCTTCTATCTCTTTCTCTGACTCTTTTTCTCTCTGTGTCTCTCTCTAACTCTCAGTCTCTGTCAGTCTCTGAATAGAGATCATTTTCTTCCTTCAGAGAAAGGTTAGCAGCCTTCTCTGCTACCCTCTTGACATGGTGTCTGAACTGACCACCAAGGAAGTGGGAAATAAAAGAAAAGAATGGACAGGTTAGGACCCAGATGAAAAATCAAGCTCAGGAACCCAAATCTTCTGATGCTGGGAGCAGAGTCTAGAGTTCGCTCTCAGAGCAGAATGGGTCTTATGGGGATTACCATGAAGAGTTGGTCGTGGGAAGACTGGACACTAATGATGTGTAGGCAAAAAAGCAATAGAGATGGGGATGCTATCCAATATTTTAAGAGCCCTGGACTTATAGTTACATCAGTTCTAATCTTGACTCCATGACTTGCAAATGGTATGAGCAAGGCCAAATGAATTCCACTTTCTGAGCTTCTGATTCTCTCTTCTGCACCTCCAGACCACATATAACCAAAGGAGGTTGCAAGCTCCTTCCCTGAAGAGATTGGAGTGAAGAGTAGATAAGAGTTATCATTTGGCAAAACTTCAAACCCGGGGTCATTTATCCTTACCATCTTGACTTCCCCTTTCTGTTCATGGTCCTATGCTAACTTAACCCTCTCTGATCCTCAGTTTCCTTATCATTAAAATGGGCATAATAATATGAGGATTGTTGAATGAATCAAATGTGATAATGGATGTGAAAGTCCTTGACAAACTGTAAAGCATTAGCTGAAAGCAAGAGAGGGTTATTGTAGCTCAGAGGGTCAGAGGATTTAGAGGTGCAAGAAGTCATGGTGACCTGAGTTCAAATCTTACCTCAGGAACTTATTCTCTGACCCTGGGCAAATTACTTACTCACTTTGAACCTCAGTTTCCTTATGTGTAAAATGAAGAGGTTGTATGGGGTGCCTTATCTATGATCCTGTGGTCCTCATTATTCACTTAGTCCAGACAGAGCAAGGACTTTTATATGTGTTGTGTAAAGTTGCTAAAATTCTAGCTATACTGTCTAAAATATCTAATGAGTATTCGCCATCAAATTAGAATCTTTAGCAAGAGTTTAGACTTTTAAGCATTTATTAAGGAGAATAAGAATTTGGTGAAGAGAGAAAGGCCTAGATTCAGCTATTCTCCTCACGGCGGAGCTTTCCTACAGTAACTCTCCAGCAGGTGGCGTCTCTCCAATCGTTACAGTTGACAATATCCAATGAAGAACAAAATACATAATGAACAAAAACCAAGAATAGAATGACATGAAAAGATATCACAATTCAAATGCAATTCAATGAAGAGCTTTGGTCCTAAGGGACTGAGGATGAAACCCATTTCCCTCCTCTCAATAGAAAGATGGCAGGCTATACATAGTACATCGTGTCTTCTGTCAGTGTGCCCATTGGTTTTGCTTGATTACTTTTGTTATAAGGAGGCAGCTAGGTAGTGTGTTGGATAGAGCACTGGATTTGGAATCAGGAATTATGTGAGTTCAAATCCTGTCTTAGCCACTCACTAGTTGTGTGGCTCTCCACAAATCACTTAATCTCCTCCAGCCTTTATCTGTAAAATGGGGATAGTAATAGCATTAGGGTTGTTGTTAGCATCAGATGAGATAATATTTGTAGAAGTGCTTTGCAAACCTTAAAGCACTATAGAAATGCTAAGTAATATTATTCATGTTGCATTAGGGGTATCGATTATGCAAAAATATAGAGGGAAAAATAGGACGTTTAAAAATAAATATTTTTAAATTAAAAAAAAAAAGGAACAAAGGGTAGGATGTTAGAAAGAAAGGAAGCATACAAACATTCCATTCCAGTCCTTGTGCTTAGTGTCACTATAGAGCTAAAAGGTGAGCAAAGAGCAAGCAGGGGGCATTAAACACAAACCTTGCCAACTTCCCAGTTTTGCTAAGGACTGGCCCTGGTTAGGGGTGAATCCTGTTTGGACCTGTTGCCAGCCACCAGCTTTTCCCCACTTTCTTCTGGGGGTGGATTGGCCTTGCTCACAGCCAGAGCTGGGAAGCACACTGAACTCCAGCTGAGAAGTCTGGGAAGATAGCTGAGCAGTAGGGGAAGCCTCCCAAGATGGCTCCCACGCTTGGCTTCCAGTGTGGACGAGGGCCTCTGAGGAGATGCCATCAGTTTATTTTAAGAAACGGAAAGCTCACGAATCTGCCTCCCTGCCTGCCTTCCCCCTTCCCACCTCAAAGCATTTCCACGAATTTGGAAATTGGCTCCCCCCACCCTTCCCTTCCTACCTCTTTACCCTCCTTCCCTTCTGCCAGTCAGATGGAATGAAAATGTCGAAGAGGAGCATCCCTGGGAATGGTGACAATTGCTGCTATTCTGGGGGACAGGGAGGGGATCTCTAGCAAGTGTTGTGAACAAGCTCCCTGGATCAGGAGAGCTGCTTCAAATGACTTTCATTTTTCTATCTTTTAAATAAAATTTTATTGTTATCTTGTGTTTTTATATCACCTAAATTTCTCAATGAATCCCATCCTCCCCCACAGAGAGCTATCCCTTATGACAAAGAATTAGAAAATTAACCTAAATAGCAAACCAAGTCTACCATTATTATTCACTATTCTGTACCATAGTCTCCCACATCTGCAAAGACTCCTTCTCCAATGTCTTCTTTGGAGTAAAGCTTGGATACTATAATTTTACAGGATTCAATTTGGATCATGTTGTTAACGTTATTTCCATTTCCATTGTTGTGGTCCTGGTGTATGTTGTTTTCCTGGTTCTGCTTATATCACTTTGCATCAGCTCATTATGTATCTTTCCATGTCTCTCTGTATTCATTATATGTATACTTGTGACTAAGTAATAGTTTATTATATTCATGTGCCACTTGAATTGCTGAGCCCCATTTTTCACTACGAAGAAAAAAAAGTTGGTATTGAGAACTGTTTAAGCATTCTTCTCTTCTTAAAAGAGTATAAGAATAGGATGAGAGTTGTCAGGGAAGTCTAACAATTAGCTGGGCAAGGAAGAGACCATATGGTGAGTGTATGACAGAAATTCATCTTCCAACAATGTGTTTCTAAATATTAAATTATTCAACAAATATTATGCATCTACTATATGCATATATGGTACAAGTTTGTCAGAATTCAAAAACAATGCAAAATGATCTCTTCTCCCAAACCACTTATATTCTATCCGGGTCACCATTCATTCATTCATTCATTCATTCACCCATCCACTCATCTATCCATCTACTCATTCCTTGGTTCAATCATTCAACAAGAAATCTATTAATTAACCTATAATGTAGAAGACATTGTGCAAGCACAGGGGATATAAATACAAAGGCAAAACAGTCTCTACCTTCAAGTAGTTTATTGAGGCCCTTATACATTCATTTACTCATTCATTCATTCATTCATTCAACAAGCATTTATTGAGAAATTCCTATATGTAATACACTGAACTGGGGATATAAACACAAGTGCTAGGACATCCCATGACCTCAAGGAACTTACCTTCTCACCTGCCATCATTTTTGTCTGGCAATTCTTTCTGCATTGTCCAAGGCTGTTTTAGCAGAGCACAAGCTCTAAGAGATCCCCCAAAGCTTATACAGTTTTAAATATGAGTACAAGAGGGATTGTGGCTTCACCTGTATGGACCAGCTCTAGCCAAGGCTAAAGACGATCATCACCAAGGTGGTTATGGGAACAAGAAATGAATTTTTCAGCCATGGCAACTCATTAAGACAACCTTCAGTATATAAGGGTTAAGATCTTTGAACAATGCTGATTATATCAGAGGTCCCAGACTCCCTTTATTTCAAGGTACAGGGGGCTCAACAAATCATAGATTTAAAGCTGGAAGTGAACTTTGAGGTTGTTGGGTCCAACCCCCTTATTTGATAGAAGAGGAAACTGAGGCTTAGTGAGATTATGGTTTACCCAGAGTCACACAGCTAGTATGTGTTTGAGTCATGATTTGAACACAGGTCTTCCAGACTCCAAAATAAGTGCACTTGGAGTCAGTATATCATAACACTTCTCTGGGTTCTGTGATTCTCCTGCTAGACCCTTCTCCCCATTCCCTAGCTCATGCTGTGGCTCATATCACCCTCCCATATATTGGGGGGGGGTCACTGTAGTCTTTCCAACTCAAATGATGGTGATACAAGAAAATGAAATGAATGAGGAGATTCTTTATCTTGAAACATTGGGAGTGAGAGCAAGAGAAATGTCTGAAGCAAAATATTTTGCTGACTGACCTACAGAAAGAGCTTTCTCATCAAGAACTATACTGATGAGATCACAGCTCCAGGAACTATCTGCCTCCACTAGCCCCCACAACAAGATACCCTGACTCCAAATTCAGCAGTCTTTTCACTTTGCCATGCTTCCTCAAGCAGTAACTAAGATTATAAACAGAGAATCTGAAAGATCCATAGAATAATAGAAGGAGCCTTAGGGGTCTTCTGCTCCTAGGAACTCATTTTATCCATGAGGAAACTGGGACCTAGGGAAGGGAAATGATTTGCCCAAGGTCACACAGCTAAGAGCCAAGGTTGAAACCTATGCCTTCTGATTCCAGTGCTTATGTCAGTATATCTTAATGCCTCCTAGGCAGTTAGTGATATGAAGTAGAAGCCAAGTCAATCTAGTATCAATCAATAAAAAGCCCATACATCTGTTAAGTACCTACTGTGTGCCAAGCATTGTGCTAAGTGTTATAGATACAAAAATAAAAAATGAAACAGTCCCTTCCATCAAACATCTTACATTCCATGGGGGAGACAAAATTTATAGATCTAAGAATATACAGGATAAATATAGAGCTAGAGACTGCCCCTGTGATTTCTTTGGCATTGGGAAGTATGGAATCAATGCACCACATTTAGGGACAAGGGGCATTAGCAATGGAGGGTATTAGGACAGATCTGATGTAGAAGGTGATACTTACACTGTCTTCAAGAGAGTGAGGGATCCAGAGATTCAGAAATGAAAGTGGGAGTACACTCCCCATCCCAGGCATGGTAGATGGCCATTGCCAAGGCATGATGGTAGTGGATGGAGTGTTATGTGAGAAACAGACGGGGCAAGTCTGGCTGGGTCATGGAGTATAGGAATGGGAGAATACTTAAGTCTGGAAAGATAGATCAGTGCTGTGTTGTGAAGGGCTGTGAGAGACAAAGAGGAGTTTTTATTTTATTCTGTGGCTTACAAGGAGGTGCTGAGTAAGGTGATGGATGGGACATCATTTTAAAGATTTACTGACAGATAATCCTGTGAAAACCAGAATGGTCAGAGGTAGTAAATAGCAAAGCCAGAATGTGAATCCAGGGTTGTTGTTGGCTGTTTATTATTATTATTATTATTAATTATTCCAAATTTAGCACTCTTTCCACTACCTCCATGATAAACATTTAAAAAATGATTTTCTCTAAGATGTAGCAGATAGAACAATAGCCCTGGACCTAAGTTCAAATCCAGCCTCACACACTGTGACCCTGGGCAAGTCACTTAACACCAATTGGTACCTAACAAATAAATAAATAAATCTTAATTAGGATACCTGTGGATTTTCAATATCAATGGGTTTCTAGTGATCATACAAGACATTCCACTTTTAGACTCCGCAGATTTTCACTGCCTCAACCCCCCACCCCCCTCCCACCTCCCCACTGCAGGCCATGCCTGGAATGCTCCCTCTCCATCCCAATGTCCTGCCTCTATGTCTTACTTCAAGTCTCAGATAAAATCCCAGTCTGTAAGAAGCCTTTTCCCATCTCCTTTAAGAATAAGATCTCCTGGAGGATGGCTAGGTGGCACAGTGGATAAAGCACCGGCCTTGGATTCAGGAGGACCTGAGTTCAAATGCAGACTCAGACACTTGACACTTACTAGCTGTGTGACCCTGGGCAAGTCACTTAACCCCCATTGCCCCGCAAAAAAAAAAAAAGAAGATCTCCCCTCTGAGACTACCTCCATTTTTCCATATGTGCGTGTGTGTATACACACACATATATGTAAGTATATGTATATATTTATACACACACATATATTCACATATATGTATGTGTGTGTGTGTCTACATGAGTGAGCTGGAAACTATCCCTAGAAGGACAGCCAGAAGAGTGATAGACTTCCAGTTGAGGTTATATGAAAAACTGGCTAAGAAAACTTAGAGTATTTAGCCTGGAGAAGAAAAGATTGGGGGAGGGGGAAATGGGAGATACCTTCAAGTACTTGATGGGCTGTTGTATGGAAGAAGGATTAGATTTGTTCCTTCTGGTGCTAAAGGGCTGAACTGGAAGCAATGGGTAGAAGTTCCCAATAGGAAAAAGTAGACTCAGGATAAAGAAAAAGTCTTAATAATTAGAGTGATACTGGCATAGATAGGCTGAATTAGATGGTAGTAGATTCTCATTCAGTGATGGGTTTCACATCCACAATAGGTGGTCATTGGTCAGTCATACTATAGAGGGAATCCTTTCTTTGTGCATTGGACAAGATTCTCAAGGAATCCAACTCTCAAATTCTAGAGGAAACATGAATCTAGTATATGAGAGGTGAATGTCATGGCCTCAAAGTTAGCAGGTCTGACATGACCTCTGTGGCTGGGGGCAAGCCACTTAGTCTCTCACCTCACCTGTAAAGTGGGGGTGATAATAATATCTGCTTTACCTACCTCATAGAGATTCATGAGTATGACATACGATAATCCATGCAAGGCACTTTGGAAAATTTGGGTTATAATAATAGCAACATTTATTCAGGCTTCACTAAAACTTTTGGGACACCCTGTGTACTTTGATGTTTTATATTACTTCATTTGATCCTCATAAAAACCCTGGGATATAGGTCTTATTATTATCTCCATTTGGTAAACTGAGGCTGAGAGAGGCCAAGTGACTTGCCTAGAGTCACACAGCTAGAATCCAAAACTTGATTTTAACTCAGGTCTTCTTGATTCCAATCCCAATACTCTAACCACTTTTCTCTGCTGCCTCCAGGATCTTAAATTCCAGGATGCTAGGATCATGGACAGTTAAAAGAGACCTTAAAGGTCATCCAGGTCAAGCTCCTCATTTTACAGATTGAAAAAATTGAAGTTCAAAGGTCAGTGACAGGCTTAAGGTCATAAAAGACAAAGCCAGAATTTGAACCCAGGCCCTTCAATTCCAAACCCCAAGTTCTTTCCATTGCAGTGAAAGGGCTATGTCAATATGAGTTATAGGCTATTGCTATCTTTAGAGCTGTTGTCTCTCATAGGCATATGCAAATAAGCTTTCAAATAGAGATCCACACATTTCCTCCCTCTCACAGTGCTTAGCACTGATCCCCTTCTGCTCCACCCTGCTGCTGGGAGCTTGAGGCTTAGCTATGGGAAAGGAGAGTCTAAGTCAAAAGGATCATTTTGGCCAAGCATAATCCGTAAAGCAGATAACTGGGAATTGACTATATTTTGTTCATTGCCTGCTCCCATATTTCCTGACTGATACTAGGCATTGATCAAGAGATTTTTTTTTCTGTTGTTGACTTCTGGAATAGGTTTTTTTGGAGGAGTGTGGAAGAGGGCAATGGGTAGGGAGTTCCTGGTCACTAGAGGATACTAGATGGCTACTCCCTAGGGATGCCATAAGCAGAATTTGTGTCCGGTCTAGACTAGAAGTGCTCTGAGGTTCCTTCCTATTATGAGAATGTGTAATTATAACCCATGGCAATATTCACAATCATTCCCACTGTAGAAGGCATAAGATGAAGCTATTCAGAAGACATCCGTGTCAGGAGAGCAGAGGTCTCGGCCTGGCTCAACCATGACCTTGCATTGCAACCTTGAACCACTTGGCCTTCAACATCTCTGAACCTTAGCTCCCTCATCTCAAAAACAAGGACTCCGATTTGCCTCCCACATACTTCACAGGGCTGTCATTGAGGGCAAATGAGACCACGGATCCAATAGTCCTTGGAAACTTACCAAGGACAACGGAACCAAACAGCGTTATTAAAGTCATCTCATCTTCTCCCTCCTCCCACAACATGTCCTCGTTGTCCTTTCCCCAATTCCCTCTTTGTTTTATTTCTATTGTTGAAAATGAAATCCCTCCTTGGGCCCTGGCTATTATCCGCTAGAGATTGAGTGGAGGAAACAGACACTGGAAAAATGAATCTATGCTAAGGAAAGTCAGTTGGCTCCCCCCTCCTGCCTCTGCTTTTAATATAGTTCTACTGCGTCCTTCCCCCATTGCCACTGCATCTACTTCTCTATTACTTATAGCTGTGGCAATGAACAGTGACAGACACAATGTGAAAGCTGGAGCCAGCCCAGTCCTTATTGGAATCTGTCGATTTTCTGTACCTATGTTGCTGGGAGTTCATATACTGTAAGCCAGAAGATACCTCAGAGACCATTTAATCTAACCTCAGCCCAATTCTATAATCTTGTCTGCAATATTCTCAACAAATGGTCATCTAACCTTTGCTTGAAGTCTTCTAGAGATGGGCAACTGGCTGCCCAATGAACCAGATGTATCTCTTTCAAATGAATTTTTACTTTCATGATTCCATAGAAAGAACTCCCTGGGCTTAAGAACAGGGCCATTGTTAGGGGATCTGAGAGATAGAATGCAAGAGGCGCTGTAACAATGAGACAGGGAACCTGAGTTCCTTTCCCAATTTTAAGAGAGTTGCACAACCTTGGGAGATAGTCACTTTAGCTGTGAAGTGGGAGAATGCTACTTATTCCCAACTATCCCTTAGCTCTGTTAGAAGGAGCCATCCAGCAGTCAGTGCCAGACACTGGGCTGGCCTGTAGGGATAGAAAAACAAAACAGTCTTTGCCATCTAAGGACTTGCATTATAAGGACTTGCACATACCAGTCACTGTGCTAAGTACTGCATATATAAAAGCAAAAAAAAAAAGAAAAGAAAACAATGACCACTCACAGGGAGAAGGGAGGAAAGGAAAGGAAAGGAAGAGAGAGAGAAAGAAGGAAGGAAAGAAAGATAAAGGGAGGGAGGAAGAAGAAAGGAAGGAAAGAAGAAAGAAAAGACAGAAAAGGAGAGGGAGGGAGGGGAAGGAAGGAAAACAGAAGAAGAAAATATGGGGAAATATATAAAACTATATATGATTTTATTAGTGTAGAGCAGAGGTGTTAATTACATGGCTTGGGGGCTGCAGGTGGTCCACAACACTCCTGAGTTTAGCTTGAACCAGATTAAAATGTAATTCCTATCTGATTTTAATGTGTTGCTATGTTAAGAGAAGAAATATATACACATGTGTGATTTTCTAAGTCAATATGTGGCTTCTAAGGATCCTTACAGATGGTTTAGTAGCCCCCATTTCTACTTGAGTTTGACATCACTGGTGTAAAGAATTCCTGATGAGAAGATTCCCTTTCCCCAAATAAACCAGCACCTGCTATGCAAGTTATAGTCATATAGAGTTGCCTGAGGACACTAAGAAGTAGAGGGACTTGTCCAGGGACATGCAGCCAGTGTGTTTATGTGTCAGTGGCAGTTCTTGAGCCCAGGTATTCCTGATTACATGGATATAAGTGAACCAGTATACCATACTGCTTTTCCTGAGGACATGCTAGCATTTTATTGCCATTATTATTGGTGCTGTTTTTCAGTTAAGTATTTTTTTTCTCTTTCTCACCCCCCTCAGCTAGTAGTGGGTGAGATTAATTCAACAATCATTTACTAAGCACTTGCTATGTGCCAGATATTGTGTCAAAAGCTAGGGATACAAAGAAAGGCAGAGACACAGCTCCTGCCCTCAAGGAGCTCACAGTCTAATTGGGGAGAAAAGGGGGGAAAACCCCCTTGTAACAGATATGTATACTCAGTTAAGCAAATAAAAGGTCCATATTTCCCAAATCCCAAAATGCATTTCTCATTCTTCAGCCTGAGTCCATCACCTCTCTTTCAAGAAGAGCAAAGCAGGCTTCATCATCCGAGCTTTGGGATCCTAGTTGGTCATTGCATTGATTAGAGAGCTTACATCTTCAGAGTTGTTCATTTTTACAATGTTGCTCTTACTGTATACAGCATTCTCTTGGTTTGACTCACTTTACTCTGCATCAGATCATATGAATCTTCCCAGGTTTCTTGCCCTTTGCATCATTAATACAACAGTATCTTGGACATATAAATACACTTTAATCCTGAGGACACTTTGAAGAGTGATCAGTATTTTTATGAGAGAATAAATGCTTCAAGATGGAGAAAAGGCCGTGTCATATGAAGGAACAGTTCAAGGAGTGCGAGTGTTTTACTTGGGAAAGAGAATATGGCCAGCACTATCAAAAATCTGAGAAACTGTCATGTAGAAAAGAGGGGAGACTTGATTATATAAGATCTAGGGGACTGAAACAGGGCCAATGGAAGGCAGGTTTCAGTCATCATGTAGAAGAACTTCCTACTAATGCAAGCTTTCTGAATAGGGGATGAGTTGCCTGTCACTGGTAGTGATTAAGCATTGAGTGAAAAGTACCTGGTGGGGCTTTTCTAGGCACTTCATTCTATCAGGCAGGGGATGGTGTTGGGTTGGACTCGTTGACCTTTAGGTCCCTTCTAACTTTGAAATTTTATGAATTTAGGATCATACTGGATTTAGGATTCTCTTCAGCTTTGTTGCTTCCCATCTCCTTATCATGTTGTCCCTTTTTCTTGCAACAGGATGACTAGACATCTCCATGTGACTGTGGCAGTCCTGATTTGATGATCTGTCCCAGGGGACAGGTATTCTGGAAAACAGTCTTTAGACTCTACTCTCAGCCTCCTTAGTTCTCTCCAGCCCCCAAGTTATTAATCTATCTTTCAGTTCCATTGAGTTAAGGAAACATTTCTTTGACATTCTCTGAAGTTTTTCTGCAAAACATTTTCCATCTCTGCGCCTTTTCCCTCTACCTTAGATGAGGGAAGTACCCTCACTCTTCTTCTCAAATTACTGCCTAATCCAAGTCCTCACCACTTCTCTCTTTATTATTGTATTGGGGGGGGGCAATGAGGGTTAAGTGACTTGCCCAGGGTCACATAGCTAGTCAGTGTCAAGTGTCTGAGGCCAGATTTGAACTCAGGTCCTCCTGAATCCAGGGCTGGTGCTTTATCCACTGCCTCATTATTGTAATGGTCTACTGCTTGGTTGCCCTACATCCTGTCTCACTGCTCTTCAATCTGTCCTCAGTTCTGCAGTCATATTGATAAAGTGTTGGTCTGACTATGCCATTCCCCTGTTCAAAAAACTCCCATGACTCCATCTTGCCCCTAGGATAAAACATAAATGCTTCTGTTTGGCTTTTAACTCTTTTGCAAATGAGTTCCACAATGCCTTTCTAGGCTTATCACACATCATTCTCTTTCACAAACTCTGTGGTCAATTAAGCTCCCCAAGTGACCGTTTCTGGTACATGATCACTCCTTTCCCTTCTCTGCACCTTTACAAGGCAGTTTTCCATACTTAGAAACGTTCTTCAACATGATCGAATCCTTAGCTTCCTTCAAAGTTCAGCTCAAAAGCCACCTCCTTCAGTAAGCCTATCACAGTCCCTGAAGGATTGATGGGAGGTTTAACAAAAATGGTCAAACCCTTGGCCAACATGACTGCCGATTCCTCAGGAAATAACTCCTGGTCAGAAGTTTCCCATTTGTCTCCACTCCTCTAGAAGTGAGAGAGCAGACCAGATTGTCTATGACCTGGAACCATGCCCCCCAACCACCCAGTTTAGTCTGAGGTTCTTAGATTGGGAGAAGAAAGTAGTAGCAGTGAAGTTACTGTATCTTCTTACATTTCTTCCTCTATCTGCCAAGTCTCCCCCTGGTAAAATGTCAACTTCTTGAGGATGAAGATTTCAGCATCTTCATCCTTAAATCTCTACCACTCTGCCCTATGCATATTGGGGGGGAGGGGGCGTCCTGGGAGATCCAGACCAGTGATTTACTTGGAGTAGCTGCTTCAGATGAGGAAACTCCCTCAACAAGTGTCATTCAAGCATTTCTTTGACACAGTCTCAGAGAAGTGTCTGGGGATCTGAAACATCAGGTGACACACCCAGGATGACAGAGTCATTAAATTTCAGCGGTAGAATTTGAACCTAGTTCTTCTAGGCTCTGAGGCCAGCTCTTTATCCACTCTGTTGCTATTCGCTTAATCATTGGTTACTGATTGGGTTGGATTTCCCATAAAGAAGCAAACAAGAAATTTTAAGTAGCTACTTAGTTCTAGGCACTGTGCTAGATAGAATAGAAAGAATTAATTAATCTGTCCCAGCTCTCAAGGACTTTATATTCTTAGCATCCGCCCTTCACTAGTTAGATGGTCCCTTGGTCCATTTGCTCTCACCCTTTCACCTTTGCTGGCTCACACTAACTACCCTTCTGATGTTACAGATGAAAAAACAGGCTCCATGAGGCCAAATAGAGATGGATGGTCTTGTGTATACTGATAGGATAGGTGGGCACCAAACCAAGGACTTCTTATTCCCAACTCAGCTCCTCCGGCACCATGTATTCATTCTAGTTCCCAGTTTATGTGTCCAGTGACCTTGTTGGGTTGGCCTCAATGAGTTTATTAGATAATTTCCTCTGCCTCTGCCTTCCTTACCACTTCCCTATGACTCCTAGCCATTACAAGTAGCAAAAAAAAAAAAATCTCCCTATTGGGCCGGGGAAAATGGAGTGTGCCGACAAAACGGTGGTTTTTAAATGGCAGAGTTCCTGAGAGAGGAAACATTTGCCTAAGAGAAATGGGGCCTACAATGATGATAATAGTACCCCACATTTATTTAGCATTTTTAACATCTGCCATCTGGGCTGTAGGTAGAGAAAGGATCATCTGCATTTGACAGATGAGGGCATAGAGTGGTTTTGTGACTTGGCTAAAGGCACAGTCCGTTAGAGGCAGAACCAAGAGCAGAGACAAGGTCTCTGTCTCACAGACATTAGAAGGCTCAGAAATCATACAGTCCAAACTGCCTCATTTCACAAGGAGGAGAATGAAGCTCAGAGAAATGAATTGATCTTCCCCAATATCACCCAGCTAGGAAGTGGGGTACAAAAAGAGTCTGGAGTCAGGAGAACTGGGTTCGAATAGAGTTGCTGATGTTTACTACTTATTCATTCAGCAAGACAACACCAAAAGAGCCCAAACATCCAGGAATCACTGGCCTCACTAGGTAGATAATCCTAGGCCAACTTCAAAAATGCCTTTTCCTGGGAACCAACAAGAGACTCTATGGTGGCAGTTAAGGTGAAATCAGTAGAAGAATGAACTCAAGCTGAAAAGAAAGGAATGTGAATTCTGCTGAGTTCTTGGCCAAGGCATCTTAAGGGGATGATCCTAGAGTTTCCACCATCCAAGGTTGGGAGATTTTTTTAAACAAAAGCCAATGCTAGCTTACCCCCAGAACAAAATCCAGGGGAAGCCTGCAGTGATTATTCTTTCCTAAGAATGAAAGAGGTAGTTGTCCCTCAGTCCTTTGCCCTGTTCACACCACATCAGGAGTATTACATCAGACTTGGGTGTCACATTTGCTAAAGTATATTGACAAACTGCAGCAATGGCAGAAGGAAGTGACCAGGGTGGAACCGTACCTGCAGATCACAGTAAGCCACGTTATCCTGGAGAAAAGAAGACCCTCCAGGTGGATACAAGAGGTGTCTTCAAACATTTGCAGGATGTCATGTAGAAGAGAAATTAGCTTTGTTCCGCTTGATCCCAGAGGGTAGACCAATGAACAATGGCTGGACGCTGTAGAAAGGCAGATTTATGCTGGATGTAAGGGGGAAGAAAACATAAACAAGCAAACAAAAATCAAACAAACTCCTAAGGACAAGAGCTGTCTAAAAGTGGAAAGATAGGCTTTGGGAAGTGGTGAAGTTCCATTCATCTGACATCTCCAGCAGATAGCTGAATAACCACTAGTCAGGAAATTGTAGGCGGCATTCCTGGTCAGATATGATTGTATTAGATGTGCTTTACTACCCTTCTCAGCTCTAAAGTCTTATAATTTGGGAAGCACCTGTCTTCAGGCCCTTTCAGATTAAACACTGGAGACACTTCAGGATTAAAGTTCACATTTTAAGGAAAAAGATTATCCACTAAACACAACACAGAAGAAAATGGGAATTTAAAAATACATAGTAGGGTTTTTTTGGGGGGGAGGGGAGGGCAGGGCAGTGAGGGCAAAGTGACTTGCCCAGGGCCACACAGCTGGTAAGTTTTAAATGTCCAAGGCTGGGTTTGAAATCAGGTCTTCCTGAATCCAGGGCCAGTTCTTTATCTACTGTACCACCCAGCTTCCCCCCTGGGAATTTTAAAATAACAAGATGTTCTAAGTCAAGGTCACTTTCAAATGAGTGGACACCGAAGGTGCTACCTTACCTCCTCTATCCTAAAGCTGGTGTCCCCATGGCCTCTTCTCCCCACTTCCTTATTTCCAGGAAAGTCTTCCCTCTCCTAAGAATCCTTAGGGAATTGGAAGTTGTATTTATTTCTGCTCTTTCCCTTCTCCAGAATGATGGCTTCACAGCTCCCGAGCTGCTCCCCATCTTCGTAGGACATTGTTAGGAACTGGAATGTTAGATTTAGAAGAGATTGTTCTGGATTCAATGGTTTCAAGCCTGTTGAATTTTTTCTAAACCCAACTCCAATGCCTCTTCCTATGAGAAGCTTTTCTTGACACCCCTCCATCAGATTCTCCAGCAGTCTTTGGCTTGTACTCTTAATAATGCAATGTTGTATATTATATTACCTTTGTTGATGTGCTAGGTGATGCAGTGAATGGAGTACCAGGCCAGGACTCAGACTTCTCTCCATGAATTCAAATATGGCCTGAGGCACTGCATGAATGACCCTGGGCAAGTCACTTCACCCTGTTTGCCTCAGTTCCTCATCTGTAAAATGAGCTGGATAAGGAAATGGCAAACTATTCCAGTATCTTTCCCAATAAAACCCCAAATGGGGTCATGAAGTTGGAAATGACTGAAACAAGTAATTAACAACAATGTTACTGAGATATTCTACAATGGGAAACTCCATAAGGGCAGGGGATATGTGCTGTATCATATCTACATTGGAATTTCCCCAGCACCTATGAAGGTGGTATATCTAATTTGATAGACTCCTGGAAAGAGCAAAATCCTAAGTATGAGGTTACCAATGGTGCTACAATTTGAGCACGTCACCATATTCACTGTTGGGGCCACTGGGCCAAGAAAATTTATGTCCTCATTGATAAAATTTTAATGGATGAGTGAATGAATGAATGAATGTTGTAGTGAGGTGACTAGAATTAGTAGAATAGAATTACTATATGAATTTCAGAGTGTTACATTTTAGAATGAACATTAACAAACTACAGGGCATATGGAAGAAGGACAGTAGGATGTTTAGAAGACTTGAATCCATACAAAGATTGCTTGATGGAACCAAGGATTTTTCTCTTGGCAAAGAGAATTGCAGTGATTGCTATCATGAATACTATTTGCTCCCACTTTAGTGGCTCTAAATAAGTCACTCTCCCTTCCATTGTAGAGCACTACCAGCTCTGACATTTCTACTTCCAAGATAACTCCAAGCTCTTATATTTTGTACTCTGAGGTCTCCTCCAGGTTTGACATTCTACTTTCTAAACTGGGCCTCAATTTCCTTACTGATAAGATGAGAGAGTCAGACTGAGTCATTGAATTAAAAATTATTTACCATGTACAAAGCACTATGCTAACAGGTGGGGTTGTTGTTATGTCATTTCTGTTGTGTCTGACTCCTTGTAATTCTTTTTGAGGTTTTCTTGGCAAAGACACTAGAGTGGTTTGCCATTCCCTTCTCCAGTTCATTTTATAGATGAGGAAACTGAGGCAAATAAGGGTTAAGTAATTTGCCTAGGGTCACACAGCTAGTGTCTGAGACCAGATTTGAACTCAGGTCTTTCTGACTCCAGGCCCCACCCTCTCTATCCACTGTACCACCTAGCTGACCCCAAGAGGCAGGGAGACACATAGAAATACAAATAATCCCTGATTTCAAGAAACTCATATTTTTATAGGGGAGACAATGGAAGGGACTGCAGCTTTGGGACATGTGGAAAGACCTTGTGGTCCTTAAAGAGCAGTGATAAAGCAGGTAGATGGCCACACAGTTTTTTTTTTCCCCTGGGGCAATTGGGGTTAAGTGACTTGCCCAGGGTCACACAGCTAGTAAGTGTCTGAGGTCAGATTTGAACTCAGGTCCTCCTGAATCCAGGGCCAGTACTCTATCCACTGCACCACCTAGCTGCCCACAGTTTCTTTAAAATTATTTCCACCAATCAAATCAGTTCCTGGAGTTGAACCATTTGACAGGGCCATGGATTTTGGTGGTGAGAACTTTCTTTTCTGAGGCTTCAATACCCACAGCTTATAGCTGTAGTACAATCCAGGATAGAAGTATGCTTTGTGGTCTGGGGTGACGGGCACTTAGATGATTCCAGGTCTAAATCTTTAGGCTGATATAGAAGGAGGAAGTTTCAGAACAATGATGACCAACCTTACCTCCTTGTCAATCTTACCAAGGTCCACCATGCTTGAAGAAGTGACCACCTTGCGTCATTCCTTAGGGTCCCTTCCCTACAGGTCTCTCCTCCACATGGTTCCCCACCCATGAACTAAACCCTTGTCCATCTGGGGCTGGAGGTGGCTAGAATCCCAGTTTCTTTGGATGCTTATCTGTCTGAGAACAAAGGTGCTCCAGTCTCTGCTGGGGCAAGGGAATAAAAAAGCTACCTTCGCAGGCTTGTATGGCTAAGTAAGTAAGCAGGGGCTCTTCTCCTGCTCCTGAACTGATGCCTATTGTGGGAATGGAAAGGAAGGGATTAGTGGCGATGAGGCAGCACTTTGTTTAAAGCTGCACTCCCACCTAATCTCCTATTGACTGAGAAACATCACAGGGGGATGTCTTGAAAGCATTAACACAAATCCTTTTAAAACTCTTCAGTGGCTTCCCCTGCCCCCTTCCCAGCCCCCTCCTCTACCTGGATGCTCCATTTGTGACAGAGGCTGTCAGCCAGAGAGGATTCTGGGTAATCGATTAAGATGCAAACTTTCCACTGTAGGAGATGCATTATCCCAGGTCCCGCCAACACACCCTTAAACAAAACCAAAGGGGGAAAAATGCCCGACATCTAGAGCATCACAAATGAATTAAAAGGAGAAGATTAAAGAGGCAGAGGTACCTACAGACACTACCACACTACCGACTCAGCATGGAATTTAATTTAAAGGGCAAAGAAAGGAAGGTGGGGGTGAAATTTACTTTCTTTTTACAACTCTGTTTCCTGTTTCTGTGAACTGTGCAGGGGATGTACTGTCCTGCAAATCAGAGGGACAGAGCTCAAGGCAGAACTCTGCAACAGGCAGATACTTTCTAGGTGTGAGATCCCCTAGAAAAGTCACTTCTCGTGGCAGCTAGGTGGCGCAGTGGATAAAGCACCGGCCCTGGATTCAGGAGTACCTGAGTTCAAATTTGGCCTCAGACACTTGACACTTACTAGCTGTGTGACCCTAGGCAAGTCACTTAACCCCAATTGCCCCGCCAAAAAAAAAAAATGTCACTTCTCTCTGACTTTTAGTTATCTTATCTGTCAAATAGGGCCAAGCCTATGTCCCTCATTTTGTTGTTGTTGTTGTTGTTATTCAGTCATTTCAGCCTTGTCCAACTCTCCACGATGTCATTTGGGCTTTTCTTGGCAGAGATAGTGGACAGGTTTTCTATTTCTTTCTCTAGCTCATTTTACAGATGAGGAAACTGAGGCAAACAGGGTGAAGTGACTTGCCCAGGGTCACACATAGTAAGTCTATGAGGCAGAATTTGAACTCATGATGGCAAGTCTTTCTAACTGCAGGCTTTGCACCCTATCCACTGCAACGTCTAGCTGCCTCCCCCAACTTTCTCACTTTACCTAGAAGGACACTGAGAGAAAGTTTATATGACCTACCCTAAGTCACACAGATAGTATCATAGACCTAGAGCTGGAAGGGTCATCATGTCCAATCTCCTCCTCAACATATGAGGAAACTGAGGCATGGAGAAGCAATGACTTAACCAAGGTCATGCAGGTAGTAAATAGAGCTGGGATTTGAACCTAGATCCTATAACTCATAATTCAGCATTTTTGTTCCGTGCCATGCTGCTGATACTATATTAATAATGGTGATGGTGATGATAACACTTCTACCACCTATCTCACAAGCTTGTTATAAGGAAAGTACTTAGTAAACCTTAGAGCACTAGAGAGCTGTGAATTAGCTGAATTAAGTTGGGTTGTTTTTGTTTTTGTTTTTTGTGTTTTTTAACAAGATTGAAGGTAGCGAGAATTCAAGGCAACCACATGGGAAAAATTCAAAGGATGCAATTGATTGGCCATCCCAGGCAGAAGCCAGAGAGAGGCCGGAACAAATCATGCCCCTCCCTCAGTGACATTTTATTTTCTTTGTCCCCACCTCATCCACATGCTGGTGGAAGACTTTAGTCTCTAATCCTGTAGGACTGCGTGGTTGAACCCACTCTAGGGAAGAACTTGATGAAGTTTAAAAGGGCCTCCAAATGTCATAGGCTTTCTCCTCCCAGGGAAAGAGATTGTCTCATTACTTCAGAATCTTTCATGTAAGAGGGCCATGTCTTATGTTCCACCCAGTAAGAGGACAGGGTATCCTGGAGTCCTTGGGATGACCAGAGGACTGGTTACTGTGAATCAGAGTGAAGATTGGCTAAACCAGACCAAAGCTTGGGTGGGCTTTGTCCCTTAAGCACCATACTTCCCTTCCAGTGACCATTTCTATTTGTTTGTTTTTATTTTCTCATCCCTTGGAACAATAGGGGAGAGGGGAGGGACTAAGCATAGATCTGGTACCTACTATGTGCCTAAGTGTTTTGTGAATATTTCCTCATTTGATTCTTACAATCTCAGAATGTTGTTGTTGTTACTATTGTTGATTTTTACAAGAACCCCATACTAGGTAGATGTTATTTTGTTGTTGTTGTTCAGTCGTTTTAGTCATGTCCAGGTCCATGAGATCCCATTTAGGGTTTTCCTGGCAAAGATACAAAGTAATCCACCATTTCCTTCTCCAGCTCATTTTACAGATGAGGAAATTTAGGCAAACAAGGTTAAGTGACTTGCCCAGGGTCTTGCAGCTACTAAGTGTCTGAGGTCACATTTGAACTCAAGTCTTCCTGACTCTAGGCTCAGCTCTCTATCCACTGCACTGCTCAGCTGCCTCCAGCCCTTGGTGCATAGTAAGTATTTAATAAATCCTTGTGATGCTTAATTGGAATTATTTTGGTTGACTTGAAATTCATTGATAAAAGGCACCTGAATATGAAGAACTCGGATATCTACTTCGGGTCTTGTCTATTACCTGGAGGCTGTTGTGAAGATGAATATCAAAATCTTTGAGCCATAAAGGGTCACTGAATCCAGCCCACACCTAGATAGAAATCCTTACTCAGAATCACAGACAGGTTTTCATCTCGCATTTTAATGACATTCATAGATAGAGAACCTACTCCCTTTGGAATCTGCCCCTTCCTCGCTGGCACACTTCTATTTTTAAAATTTTCATTTTTTGAATCTGCCTCATTGAGTTTTCCCATTGTTTCTTATTTTATCTGTTGTAAGTAGGCCAAGCCTAATCCTTCTCCTATGTGGCAGCTCATTCATTATATATTTGAAAGGAAACTATGATGATTTTCCTGAGTATAAAGCAAGATGACTAGGTATTGGTTCCATTCTACAGAAAGCTCAGAGTCATAAATGAAACTCATCAAGTCCCTTCCAAAACCTGATGAGGCCATTGCCTCTGTAGAGTCTTTAAATCCATAGCATGATGGAAGACCTCAAAGAGTAGGAGAAAAGCAATGGGACACAGTGAAAAGTGTACCATGTTCCTTTTAAGAAGACCTGTAATCCAGTCAGCCAGGTGGCAGGGCAACTGGGTGGCTCAGTGGATAAAGCACTGGCCCTGGATTCAGGAGGACCTGAGTTCAAATCCAGACTCAGACACTTGACAGTTACTAGCTGTGTGACCCTGGGCAAGTCACTTAACCCTCTTTGCCCCACCAAAAAACAAAAAACAAAAACCTGGATTCCAATAATGGTCCTGTCACTTCTGTGACCTTGGACAAGTCATTGCTCTAAGTTATTTTCCTCCATCACAAAAGGAGTGTGATAGACACGATGACCTCAAGAATCTCTTCTCTGCTCCTATATTTTATGACCCAAGGAAAGAACTAACTTTATTTTATTCATTTTGGGGAGGCAATTGGGGTTAACTGACTTGCCAAGGGTCACACAGCTAGTAAATATCTGAGGCCAGATTTCAATGTAGTTCCTCCTGATTCCAGGGCTGGAGTTCTATCCATTGTGCCACCTAGCTGCCCTTCCAACTTTATTTATTAAAAAAAACAATAACATGGAGGCTCAAAGTGAATCAGACTTTAAGAAATGATGGTTGAATGTAAATTCCTTGAGTATGGAAGACTACTTCTTTTTAACAGTTATTTTACCCACAGCAAGCAGAATGCTAGGAACTCAGTAGGCACTTAACAAACGCTTACTGAACTCAACCGAATTCTTTAAGGAACAAGAGGGCAGCTGGGAGAGAGCTAGATGGGTCCCTTTTACATACCAATAAGGACCAGAGTTAACTTCTATGAGCAGGCTTTTTAAGAATTCCTGTAACTAGCACCTTCTCTTTTTTTATTTTTATTCTGTTTCCTGGTAGTTACTAGCAGGTTAAAAAACAAACAAACAAACCCCCACAAAACCTTAGACAATCTCATAAAAGGGGTTCTATGCTTACTTGGGAACAAGAAGGGATGAGTGGACATTCAGGGAGATGCAATAAGTGTTGAATTGAGCTCCAGGGGGAGACATGGAATGGTTGTTGTTGTAGATAGAGGGACTGGATACAGATAGAAGTTGGGTCTGGTCCAGGGGTCTAAGAAGAATAGAAAATGACAGCATGGGTACCTGACCCGGAGCACAGAAGTGTCTCCTGGAGTTAAACATTGATCCGTTGTTGCCCCCACATCAGATCCTAGGATTCTGATTTCTTCCACCAACCGCCACAGAAGTTATTTTCTTTTGCAACTGTAAGATGTGTTCATCAGACCTAGGAAGGAAGAAAATGGCTGGAGCACTGGAGTTTGGTTCAGGCCCTAACTCTAACACATACCAGCTAGGCAAAAGGAGGCAAATTATATTCAGCTAGGAGGCATAGTGTTGACTTTCAGTCAGGAAGGCCCTAGTTTAAATCTGGCCTCAGATATTTACTAGCCGTGTGACCATAGGCAAGTAACTAAAGAAACAAAGTGCCTCAGTTTCCTCATCTATAAAATGGGGCTAATAACAGCATCTACCCCATAGGATTGTTGAGCACCAAACAAGATATTTGTAAATTGCTTTGCAAACCTTAATAAGTGCTAGCTGTTATTATTATTTTTTTGTTGTTAAGTCTCTTCCTGTCTCAGTTTCCTTGACTAGAAAATGGGGGTAATAATAGCCTGTACCTCATAGGGCTGTCATGAGGATGAACATTAACATTTATAAAGTGCTTAGCATAGTGCCTAGCCTATAGTAGGCACTATATCAATTCTGGTTATTACTATTAGCTGTTGTTGTTGTGCTTATCGCTGTTATTACTGTCTGTTGTTATTGTCGTCGTCGTTGTTACACTTCTTGTTGCTCGGGGAACTCTCAGATTGTGTTTGCGACATTGTTGAGCTGAATTCCTAAAGGTTTTTCTCATTCCGAGAGTTTTCTATTTTGATGAAATCACAAATCTAGATGTCTTTCCCTAACCCCACCACCATTCCTTGACTCAGGGCAACTCCCCCCCCCAAAAAAAAAACCCTTCTCTTGTAATGCTATATAGTTATGTAGTACAGTTATTTGAGTTTAGGTATTAAACCCCACTCCCCACCATCACACCCTACCACCAGCAGCTAGGTTTTGTAGTAGATAGAGCACTGGACCTGGAGTCAGGAAGACCTGAGTTCAAATCTGGATGCAGATATTCACTAGCTGTGGGACCCCTGGAAAGTCACTTCAGTCCATCTGCCTTAGTTTCTTCATCTGTAAAAATGAGCTAGAGAAGGCAATGGCAAAGCACTCCACTATCTCTGCCCAGAAAATCCCAAATGGGGTCATAAAAGTTGGACACAACTGAAAAATAACTGAACAACAACTTCTGACTCCAAATTTTGTGATCTTTCCTCTGTATTGTGATCCTTTCCAGTGGTTAGGAAAGGCCAACCCTTCTTTGTGAGTTCTAGAACAATGGACAATGGTAGGTTATTAACACAGAGTGAGTAACTAAGTTTAGGAAATTTGAGGCTGGGGGGGCAGCTAGGTGGCACAGTGGATAGAGCACTGGCCCTGGATTCAGGAGGACCTGAGTTCAAATTAGGCCTCAGACATTTAACACTTACTAGCTGTGTGACCCTAGGCAAGTCACTTAACCCCAATTGCCTCACCACCCCCCAAAAAAAAAAAAGAAAAAAAAGACAATTTGAGGCTGGACTAGCAGATCAGGTTACAGGACAGCTTGGAAGTGCCAGGAGCCAGCAGTAAAAAGGGACTGGGGAGCTATCTCAGATCTGTGAATACAGATCCTGTAGGTCAGAGCAACATGATAAATAGAAATCTACCACTTTCTATAGAAAAGTAGGGGGGCAGGCAGTAGATGATACAGTGGATAAAGCACCAACCTTGGATTCAGGAGGACCTGAGTTCAAATCCAGCCTCAGACACTTGATGCTTACTAGCTGTGTAACCCTGGGAAAGTCACTTAACCCTCATTGCCCTACCAAAAACAAGCAAACAAACAAACAAAAATCTACATCTGAAAGGTAGGGGGATGGGGCAGCTAGGTGGTGCAGTGGATACAGCACCAACCTTGGATTCAGGAGGACCTGAGTTCAAATCTGGCCTCAGGTACTTTGATGCTTACTAGCTGTGTGACCCTGGGAAAGTCACTTAACCCTCATTGCCCCACCAAAAAACAGGTAGGCAGAAATAGGAGGTCACTGAAGGTCATAGTTTTGAAAGGTCTAATACTTCCTTTTGCCATTTTATATGTGAGGAAATTGAGGCCCAAAGAATATGGTGCAATAGTAGCAGATGATTGGAAGTTAAGGCAGGCAGGGAGTAGGAGGTCCATGGGAACCAGCAAGGCAAGCAAACCAAAAAGGTGAATGGATATAAGGCAACAAGCCTGGGTACACCTGGATCCTGAGGCAGGTCTTTGTCAGAAGCTCATGTGATGCTTCTATTCAGAGACAGGGAAGTGGTTCCCCTGGACAATAAATAGGAAAGCCCATGGAAAATAAGGACAGATTCAGATTTTCTTTCTAGGCTGTCTGATTGCTTTACTAATCCAGCATCATCACACCTAGAGGTTCCCTTTACAGAAACCCCCTCTTGTCTGCCATTGACTTTGGGCCTGGCATTCCCCTTCTCCATCTGCTGTCCTTCCCTCAAACTCCAGGCATCCCCCTTCCTCAGGAGGCTGGGTGTTCTCACCCGGATGCCTCACACAGAAGAGAGGAAGGTAGAAATTGAGAGTCAAGCCCAGGGTCTTGAAGGGCATGAGTTTGCCGTTTCCTCCATAGTGGAGTGCTCTGGCTGCATCTGTTTCCCTTCCCACTTCCCACAGAAGCTGGCAGAGAGTCCAGAGCTTCCTCAAAGCATGAGAGGGGGAGCAGGGTGACTAGGGAAAAGGCCAAACCCACCAGGAAGCTTTGCCCCTGAGCTGGATCCCCAGCTAGAAGGTCAGCCAGCCCTTGGGAGCGTACTGGGGCAGCAATGGTTCACCACCAAAGGCAATGGAACACCACCAAAGGCAATGGAACTTCCAGTGTTTATCAAACAGGCCATCCTCTCCATTTGTTTTCTCTGTAAAATGAGGGGGTTGGGATAGATGACCTGTGAAGTCCTTTCCAGTTTTAAATCAATGATGCTAGATTTCTATTTTTAACGATGCTAGGGATTAAATTCATCATCAAAGGCAACAACAGATGTTACCTACAGTGCACTGGGCAAATACCATGGCATTAGATCAGAATTTTACACCATCATGTTAAAAGCTGATAATTTAGGAAATTATACACACTGCTTGGCACATAGAAAGTGCTTAATAATGCTTTTTCATCCATTCAGAAAAAAAAAATAGGTTGGGTTTACACTGGGGAATCTGTTGGGTAACTGATATTTACAGGGTGGTCCGAGGGGTTTTTGTTTTAAAACATGATCTCTCCCCTCCAAACCTCCCCTCCCTCCAACACACACACTTTTGGTGGTAGTGTCTTCCTCTCTGCTTATCCAGCCTAAACTTGTTTATGTCTTTTATTTTTCTAATTCTGTATAAAGACAGATTTTAACATTCATTTAAAATTTTTGAGTTCCAAATTTTCTCCCTCCATCCCTTACCTCCTTCCTCACTAAGATGGTAAGCAGTTTGATATAGATTATATACGTGCAATCATGTAAAACATATTTCCATATTAGTCATGTTGTGAAAGAAGAATCAGAACAAAAGGGAAAAAACATGAAAAAATAAAGTAAAAATAATATTCTTTGATCTGCATTCAGACTCCATCAGTTCTTTCTCTGAATATGAATAGCATTTTTCCTCATGAGACCTTTGGAAGTGCCTTAGATCATTACATTTCGGGGAATAGCTAAGTCATTCATATTTGGTCATCATATAATTCGCTGTTATTGTGTATACTGTTCTCCTGGTTCTGCTCACTTCATTTTGCATCAGTTCATGTAAGGTTTTTATCCAGCCTGAAGTTCTAAGTACTATTGGTTCATGGGAAAAGACAGTGTACTTTATTGTTTAAGGAACTCACCTCAGAGTAAGGGTGATTTGGGTTCAAGTCCTGTCTATGCCATATACTGCTTATATGACTTTGGGTAAGTCATTCCCCCTATCAGGGCTGCTAGGCAATTCTTTAAGCTTCTGAGTTATAAGAAAAATGCAGACCTACATTGTAGGCAGTTTTCTCACTTGGGAGTTCCCTAGCCCAAAGATTCTTAAACTGTGGTCACGACCCCATATGGGATCTAGTAACTGAATGTGGGGTTCATGAAAAATTTGGCAGTAAATGTTTGATTTGTATACCTCTTTTATATACCTCTATATGCAGGGTCATGTAACAATTTCTCTGGTGAAAAGGGGTCACAAGTGGTAAAAATTTAAGAAGTCCTGCCCCATAGGTCCAGTCTCAAATAAGATCATATGACTTTAGAACTCGAAGGAAACTTAGGGTTCTAGATCTCCCCCAATCTTCTCATTTTGCAGATAAGGAGATTGAGAAATGACTTGCCCAAGACCACAGGCATAGTAAGTAACAAAGAGATGCTGGAACTCATCAGTTGCTACTGAGTCAAGCAACCAATATTGGGAAAATTGTCTTAGTTCAAATTCACAGAAGGAATGGGTCATAGATTTAAAACTGAAAACGTCATTAAAGGCTATATAGTTCAAACTTTTCCATTTACAGAGCAGGAAACTGAGACCTAAAGAGGTTAAGAGACTTGTCCAAAGTCACTAAAGTAGTAAGGAAAAGAGGCAGGATCTGTATATGAGAGTTCTGACCCCAAACATTCCTTTCTTCCTCCTATTCCTTTTCCTCCTCCTCTTCTTCTTTCTCCTACTTGTTGCGAATTATCTTCCCACCTCGAAGAAACAAATCTCTGCCCTAGGGTCCCATCAGGCTTCACTTCACTGGAAATTCTACTCTCTGCAAAGTTCCTTCTTCATTGCCATTCTCTTTTTTTTCCTTCACTTTTACTGTCTGCCTTTCCTCAGTACTGACTTTTCCAGCTCCCCTTTATATATTGTCTTTCCCTATTAGAATGTAAACTCCTTTGGTGCAGGGACTGTCTAAATTGCTTGTGTTTGCATTCCTAGTGCTTAGCAGAGTTCCTGAATCAAAATAAATGCGATATACTTCTGTCTGTCTGTCTGTCTGTCTCTCTCTTTCTCTCTCCCTTCCTTCCTCCCTCCCTCCCTCCATATCTACCTATTTACCTATCTACCTACTTGCCTACCTTTGATCTTTCCACTGTACCAAACTGCTGATATGGACACTTAATCCTTTAATCCTTTTCCATTACCATTTCTGAACAGGTTAAACAGATCAGTTGTTACTCTGGAGGGATGACATCATGATAAATCTGAAATATAGAACAGAATTTCAATGGTAAGGAAATGTAGGGAAAATCAAGCCTTGATGATGAGGTGTGGGAGTGGTGTGCATTAGGGGCACCTTGAAAAATTATGGAAGAGAGGGTCAGCTAGGTGGCACAGTGAATAAAGCACCAGGCCTAGATTCAGGAGGACCTGAGTTCAAATCTGGCCTCAGACACTTGACAGTAGGTGTGACCCTGGGCAAGTCACTCAACCCTCATTGCCCATCCCCCCCAAAAAAAGTGATGGAAGATCTGGAGTTGGTGCTAGAAGAATAGGAGAGGGAAAGTTTCATGGAATTTAGAGCTAGGAGTGAACTTGGAGGATATCCCATTCAATCCCCTAATCTTCTTCAATATTTCAATGGGTTGTGAATTTTTCGGCATGGGTGCCCCCCCCCCAATAATGAAAATAATGGCTTCTCATCTCGTGTAATTCTTGTTCATGTCCTCACACAAATCCATCAAAGAGAATCTATCTGAAAAGCAGGAGGCTGGTCCCCAGGTCTTTTAACATTCCATTCATAGAAGTACAGCCCTTGGGCAATCCCTCTGTAATCTTTATTCTCCTACATGACCAACCCTCCTCCTTTTCCAGTCACTTGTCTCCCAAGTGAGATCTTTTACATCACATCTTACATGAAAACTATTATTGGTTCTAAGTGTCTGTCAATTTATGACCATCATGTGGCTCTTTATTTTCCTTGGGTGTCCCATGATTCACAAAATATTAGTATCACTAGGAAAATTTTGGGATTAAAAACTTTGGTCTTTGTTTTCAGGAAAAGTTTGGCTGTGCTATTCTATAGTATCATATATCCAGAGTTGAAATGGACCTCAGTAGTCATGCACTCACATGCCCTTATTTCATAGATGAGGAAAACTGAGACTGTATAAATGGCTCATTTAAGGTCATACAAATAGTAAACACTGGACGTAGGATTTGAACCCAGGTCTTCCAACTTCAAAGCCAGTGCTCTTTTCACTGTACCAATTCAAGCTAGCTTCACGTCTGTTCAGTTCTGGGGCCAGTTCATTGTGCATCTCTACTGCCTGCCCACTGTCTATGTGCTCAATGGATGGGCCAGTCAGTAGAATGGTATAGTCTAATCCATTTGGTTTTTCCATCTTAGATAGTTGAGTCAGACTCTTCAAAGTGTGTGGATCTCATTGTGGACACCCTTTCCACATTTTTAGGGCTTTATGCAATCAGTACTGTAATATCTGTTAACAGAGGTATCTGTTGAAATGGGAGAGAGATATGGGGAAACATGGGAGAGGAATGTATCTGCCTTTTGGACTCTGATAAGGATGCCTTCCCCAACGGTGGAAAACATCCGCAAGGAGTATATGTTTCCCCATTTCATGCCTCATGTGTTATTAATCATCATAGTGACATTGAAAAAAGTTATGCCTGGACTATTATAATAACCTGCTGGTTGGTCTCTTTACGTATCTCTCCTCATTCCCATCCATCCTCCACTCAGCTATAAAAAATGTTTGCCTGAAGCACAGGTCAAGCTATATCATCACTTCTCCGACTCTCGTAGTTGTTAGGTGGCACCATAGTGCAGACAGTGCTGGGCCTGAAGTCAGGAAGACTCATCTTCCTGAGTTCAAATCTGGATTCAGGCACTCACTAGCTGTGTGACCCTGGGCAAGTCACTTCACCCCGATTGCCTCAGTTCCTCATTTGTTATATGAGCAGGGAGAAGGCAATGGCCAACCACTCTAGTATCTTTGCCAAGAAAACCCCAAATGGGGTCATAAAGAGTCAGACACGAAGGGCAGCTAGGTGGCACAGTAGATAGAGCACCAGCCCTGGATTCAGGAGGACCTGACATCAAATCTGGCCTCAGACTCTTTACACATTTACTGGCTGTGTGACCCTGGGCAAGTCACTTAACCCCAATTGCCTCACCCAAAAAAAGAGTCAGACTCAGCAACAACAATAACAGTACCTCCAGAGTCAAATATAAAATTCTCTAATTAGCTTTTCAAGTCTTTCACCATCCAACCCCTTTCTCCTTGCTCTTCCTTGAACACCAGTCTCCTGACTGGGTGGCTTTTCACTGGCTCTCCTCCATGCCTGGGAAGTTTCCTTCCTCATTTCTGCATCCCGGATTCTCTGGCTTCCTTCAAGACTCAACCCAAACCTTACCTTCTGTAGGGGGCCTTTCTTCCCCCTCTGCCTTTACTGGAGTCCTTTCCCTCCGTAATTACCTCCATTTATACATTTTACATGACATAGTTGTATTTGTATGGGGTGTGTGGTTTTGCCTTATTAGAATGTCAGCTCCTTGATGGCAGAGGCCTTGTAAATAGCCTTTTGTTGGTGTCCACAATACCCAGCACAGTAGTAGCACATAGTAGGAGCTTGTTGACTGTCTGACTGCATGGAAGATACCTCGGTGGCAGAGAGCTAGTAACCCAGAGAGGGTCTAAACAGCAGTGGTCCTTAGAGCTCTCATAGCTTGGGCCTCTTTTGCCTTACTGCCTTATATTCTGCCTTGAATGACTGTGTAGGGCAGAGGAATGTGAACTCAACTTGAAGAACCTAGGCTTGAATCTTAGATGGATGACCTTGGGAAGCCCACTTCTCTCTGGGGCTGAGCTGTCTCATCTGTGGTTGGGTGAGATCATCTGTAATATTCTTCTTGTTTCTAACATTCCCTGTTCTCATGTCTTGTTCAGGTCTGACTTTCCCTGTTCTAAGGCCCTTCCCAGCTCAGACATTCCCTGTTCTAAGATCCCTCCCACCTCTGACACCCCCTGTTCTAAGATCCCTCCCACCTCTGATATCCCCTGTTCTAAGGTCCCTCCCACCTCTGACATTCCCTGTTCTAAGACTCCTCCTAGCTCTGCCATTCTTTTTTATAGTCCCACCCAGTTCTGAATCCTATGCGTATACTCTGTATATAAATACCCCCTTCCCTTAGTAAGTGGCTCCTAGCAAGTAAGAGGCCATGTTTATTCATCTTTCTATCTCCTTCAGCACCCAGCTCAGGGCATTGTAACTCACTAAATGTTTGTTGAATAAATGAAGGGTGGAGAAGGAATCTTTGCCAATATTATAAACTTCACCCGTTTGAAGATTTTGCCCCTGGGCAGACCCTGTTGTCAAATCTATGCCTGAAGCTTCTGCTCTTGCTACATGAAAAAAAGTTTGTCTCTGACAACCCTGTTGTCATTTCTGGCCTCCTCCTTCCATCCATCAGTGCCAAGAGCCCGTCTGCCCAGGAAGCCGGCTAATTACCCAGCTGCCAGACTTGTTTGGGTCCTCCTTTGAGTAACAGGGAGTTGTCATGAACATCCCACCACAGGGACCTCCTGGGTGTCAGAGCCCCAAGCTATGGAGTCATGGAGGGAGAGGGGATCACTTGTTTCTGTCACTTTCCATCTGTTGGCACATGGAAAGCCTGGTCCAGAGTGTCTCCAATGGAGGCTCTAGACCAACGTGTACAAGGAAGCTGGGCAGATTTCTTTTTTTTTTTTTTAATTAATAAAGTATTTTATTTTTTCCCATTACATGTAAAGATAGTTCTCAACTTTTGTTTATACAAGCTGTCCAATTTCAGATTTTTCTCCCTCCCTCCCCTCCCTCCCCCCTCTCCTAGACAGCAGGTAATCTGATATAGGTTATATCTATATATCTATATATACACATACATACATACATACATATATATACATACACATAATAACATTAAACATATTTCTGCATTAGTCATGTTATAAGAGAAAAATCAGAGCAATGATGACAAACCTCAAAATAGAAAAACATCAGCACCCAAAACAAAAGAAATAGTATGGTTCATTCACCATCTACTCCACAGTTCTTTTTTTTTTTTTTCCTGGATTTGGAGATCCTCTTCTATCATGAGTTCCCTGGAACTCTTCTGTACCATTGCATTGGTGAGAAGAATATAGTCCATCACAATAGATCAACACTCAATGTTGCTGATACTGTGTACAATGTTCTTCTGGTTCTGTTCATCTCACTCATCATCAGCCCACACAAGACCCTCCAGGTTTCTCTGAACTCCTCCTGCTCATCATTTCTTACGGCACAATAGTATTCCATTGTATTCATATACCACAACTTGTCCAGCCATTCCCCAATTGATGGGCATCCCCTCAACTTCCAATTCCTTGCCACCACATAAAGAGCAACTATAAATATTTTTGTACATGTGGGTCCCTTTCCCCTTTCCATTATTTCTTTGGGAAAAAGACCCAAAAGTGGTATTGCTGGGTCAAAGGGTATGCACAGCTTTATCACCCTTTGGGCATAATTCCAAATTGCTCTCCAGAATGGTTGGATCAGTTCACAGCTCCACCAACAATGCATTAGTGTTCCAATTTTTCCACAGTTTCTCCAACATTTATTATTTTCCTTTTTTGTAATTTTAGCCAATCTGATAGGTGTCAGGTGGTACCTCAGAGTTCTTTTAATTTGCATCTCTCTAATAATTAGAGATTTAGAGCATTTTTTCATATAGGAATAGATAGCTTTGGTTTCTTCATCAGAAAACTGCCTGTTCATATCCTTTGACCATTTCTCAATTGGGGAATGACTTGGATTCTTATAAATTTGATTTAGTTCCCTATATATTTTAGAAATGAGGCCTTTATCAGAAGTACTGGCCCTAAAAATTGTTTCAGCTGGGCAGATTTCTAATCCACATTCATAGCGTCTTGTGTTTGTTTTATACTCTGGACTTTGGGGGCAGCTAGGTGGCGCAGTGGATAAAGTACCAGTCCTGGATTCAGGAGGACCTGAGTTCAAATTCGGCCTCAGACACTTGACACTTACTAGCTGTGTGGCCCTGGGAAAGTCACTTAACCCCAATTGCCTCAACAACAACAACAACAAAACAAAAACAAAAAAACCAATCTCTGGACTTTGGAAATGTACTTTCCCTTTCATTATCAGTTGCAGACACTTAGCAATGTGAGCCTGAGCAAGTCAAATAACTTCTCAGTCTCAGTTTCTTTTTTGGTAGAGATAATAGTGGCAGGAATGTTGTGGGGACCAAATTAGCTTCTCTTTATAAATTGATTTGCAAATCAGAAAGTATTATATAAATAAATGCCAATTATGAATATCAAGATTGTTGTCATCATTATCCATACCACCACCACCACCACCACCATCATTTGTTGTTGCTGCTGCTGCTGCTGCTGGTATGGCAGTTGGGTGTGATGTAGTGAGTAGAGAGCTGGTCAGCCAGATCTAGATTCAAACCTTGTCCCTGACAGTTACTGGGTTTGTGACTCTGGGCAAGTCATTTAACTTGTCAGTGTTCAAGGTAGCTTTCAAAGGCTATAAAATGACTAATATTTTGTTAACTTGCATTACATGAGAGCTCCCTTTTCCAATGCAATCAGTCACATATCTAGCCTTTGTTCCACTTATCCCCATGTCAGGAACAGTTAGGCAGTACAGCTGGGTAGAGTTCCGGGCCTCTAGTCAAGAAGCCCCGAGTTCAAATGTGAGCACAGATATGTTCTAGCTATGTGAGACAGGGCAAGTCACTTAATCGCTATTTGCCTCAGTTTCCTCAACTGTAAAAAACAAAACAAAACAAAAACAAAACCAACAAACAAATACTTCAGTGTCTTTGCCAAGGAAATCCTAAATGGAGTCATGAAGAGTTGGACATGACTGAAAGAACCAAACAACAGCAACAAAAATAGCACCTACCCTTCCAGGGTTATTGTGAGGATGAAATGAGGATAACATTTGTAAGCACCTGGGACAGTACCCATCACTGTTACATGGGAGGTAACATGTAAATGCTGGCTAGTATTGTCATTCTTTTTGATATATGGAAGCTTGGTGTCAGAGACACTCATAAAAAAGGACCCAGGTACACTAGGTATTTTCTCTCTTGGCTTGAAAATGAAAGGCACTCTAGTATGGTGATTTAGGTAATAAAGAATGAAGGACGAGGCAGCTAGTTGGCACAGTGGATAGAGCACTGGCCCTGGATTCAGGAGGACCTGAGTTCAAATCCAGCCTCAGACACTTGACACTTACTAGCTGTGTGACCCTGGGCAAGTCACAACTCTCATTGCCCCACAAAAAAACAAAAAACAAGAATGAAGGAGGTAATAAAGCATCTATATCCCCATTTGCTGGATTGGGAAACTGAGGTCCAGAGCAGTCAAGTCAAACTCTTTATGCTTACCCGGTATCATCCAGCCAGTAAGTTGCTGCACTTTAGTATTTTTCTTTCATTCGAGGGAGGGCTCACTGGGTGGGAGAATCAATATGTAGAAGTGACAGATATGTAAAAATAGAAGGAATGATTAAAAACAAAACCAGAATAACTTTGTTGTAAATTACCTATGGAAATCACTTAACTCCTGTAGGGTCTTTGTTTCCCCATCTATAAAATGATAAGGTTGGACTATAGGTCCCTTTCACCTTTAAATCTCTAAGAAAGGTGTGATTAGGTGTGAACCCAAAGAATTGTTGGTCAAAAACACTTATTAAACCCCTACTCTGTGCGGAACTTCTGACACACTGACCCTATGACCCTGAACAACTCATTGAATTTCTCACAGCCTCAGCTCTGTCCTCAACACTCTAAGTTGCTTAAAAAAAAGAAAAGCAAGGGGCAGCTAGGTGGCACAGTGGATAGAGTACTGGCCCTGGATTCAGGAGGACCTAAGTTCAAATCCAGCCTCAGACACTTCGCAATTACTAGCTGTGTGACTGTAGGCAAGTCACTTAACCCCAATTGCCTCACCAAAAGAAAGAAAAAAAAAAAAGAAAAGCAGTCCTTCTTTTTAGATCAGATGTTCTTAACCATGTGTGTATATGTGTGTGTGTGTGTGTGTGTGTGTGTGTGTGTGTGAAATGGACCCTTTGGGCAGTCTAATGGAGCTTATGGGACCTTTCTCAGAACTATATTTTTTAAATGCTTAAACTGAAATACATAGGGGGGGCTGCTAGGTGGTGCAGTGGATGAAGCACCGGTCCTGGATTCAGGAGGACCTAAGTACAAATCCGGCCTCAGACACTTGACACTTACTAGTTGTGTGACCCTGGGCAAGTCACTTAACCCTCACTGCCCTGCAAAGAAACAAAACAAAACAAAACAAAACCACCACCAACAACATCGACAAAGAAATACATAGGATTACATAAGAAACCAGTAATATTTAAATAAAGTTAGCAAAATTACCCCCTCTCCCAAATAACTCTCACAGACCCCAGGTTAAGAACCCTTGCTGGCAGACTATTTTTCAGTTGCAGAGCAGTACAGATCTTGATTGATAGAGGGAGTTTTCACCCTGGGAGTTCTCTACACCATTGGAACCCCAGATTCAATAAATGAAAAAATATATATGTATATACTTATATGTTCATATGTATATATATATATATACAGATATATACAGATACAGATATACACATACATATATACCTATATACCTATATACATATATACCTATATACATATATATAGTGAGAATCAGAGCACTACCAACCTGAGAAACATATTGGAGGGAAGCTCCACCATGAAAAGACAGCATCTGGAAGTGACCTTTCTGGGGTTTAGAAGGTTAGATTGGAGTCAGGAAGTCATGTCTACTACCTGTGGGTTGTGTCAATCAGTGCTACCAGCCAATGAGCTTGGAGCTGTGTGTGTAGATGGCCCTGTTTCCAGTTTGACGGGGCTTCTGGGAGAAGCAGCAGAGAAGTTGAGATCATTTTTGGTTCTGGACTTTGAATGTGGTGGGGGACTTCACATGGGCTGCTAGGAAAGGAAGGTTTTTTTTCTTTCTTTCTGGCTCTACTGATAGATCTAAGCTAGGATTTTCCATGCTATAACGAATAGTTTTCCTCTCTTGCTCTCTTCACTAACTTCTAATACACTTTAATAAATACTTAAAGGATAAATTCTTGCTAAATCTTCTAATTTAAGGTGAACACTCATTAGATTTTAGACATCACAGCTAGAATTTTAGACCTTACTACTATAACATTTATTTATTTATTTATGGTACTCAATTAGGAGATGTGCTCACACACAATACTTCTCTGGGCTTTTAAATCTCTAACCATATGCCCTGATCTCTAGGACCTTTGTAATTTCTTCCTGTGCTCCATCCTATGGCAGAAAGTATATAAGAGGGATTGATGGGAGAGACACCCCTTGCCCTCAAAGGGCTCAGCTCCTACTCAGGGATACACCATGTACACAGATTTATGAAGCATGGTTAAGGAGGGGTACTAGAAGTTTGATATCTGAAAACACGAAGGAGGCTGTGAGAAGAGGACGTGGCTCATGAGTTGAGCCTTGAACACCAAAAGATATTCCAGACTCCTGAACTGGAAAAGTGATTCTTAATTATAACCTTTAAATTTAGAGTTGGATGCTTGCTCTAATGTGGGAGGGGGAAAACAGAGGGGGGTTGGTGGGTATTAATAGGCATGAAAAATAGTTATGACATTTTATTCGTTGAAATTAATCTAAATGCAAATGGTTACTCAACAAGTCTGGGTGGTTGCATTGATGTTCAATATTGTTTTCCATAAGACATTTAATTTATTTTTAATGGAATTTTCGGGGTGGAGGGCGAGTTTATTCAGAGAGGGAAGAGGATCCCTCAAGGTCACACAGCAAGTGTGCCAGTAACCAGAATAACCAGAAGTGGAAGCCAGGATGCAGATCCCCCCACTCCTTTGGGGAAAAGGGGGCTGCCTTTTTGTCTCTTCCAGCTGCCCCTGTAAATAATAGGATTTTCAAACTTATATATGCATGCACAGACAGAGCATTAAAAATCAAATGACAATCAATTGCTTCCTGAGGCCCCTTCCTGTGCTTCCTCCAGTCCATTCTGTCTTTTAAGCCCAGCTCAGGTGATAGGAACCTGCCAAGCTCCCAAGTTTCTGCTCTGCCTGACTCAGGAGTCATTAGCATTTTGGAAAAAAAGGGGAGAATCAGGAAATTACCTTTGTGGGAAGGAATAAAATGCCCCTCCCCCTTCCCATTCTTTCTCCTTCCCCCATTCTTTCCTCCTCCCTCCCTCCCTTCTTTTTTTCTCTCCTTCTTTTCTCATCTCCATCCTTTCTCCCCACCTCAAACATTTCAGGCCAGGCCACAGTGCCATGGAGTGGACAGATGCTTAGTCTGGAGACATTTGAAGCCCAGGGGAGCTGTCCAGGAAGATAGGTCCTGTATGAAACCTCCTCATGCTCCTGCTACTTGCATGAGTTAGGTATCCTGCCTTGTCTACTGTCTGAAACACCCAGGGAAGGACCCCTTGAGGCCTGAGGAAAATTCAGAGGGGAGTCCCAAAATAGAAGGGAGTAAAGAGGATCCTGGGCATTGCATTTCTTAGAAGAAGATTGGTCTTCCTTCCTTAGGGGAGCCCTTCAGATATTTGAAGATAGCACTGTTTTCTCATTACTTCTTCTCTTCCCCAGGCTAAATAACTCCAGTTTCTCCAACTAATGATTACATCATGTGACATTGAGTCCCCCCTCCGTCATCAGTGTAGTTTGTATCTTCTAATTTACTTTATTTGTTTTTTTTTTTCTTTTATTAAAGGGCAATGAGGACTAAGTGACTTGCCCAGAGTCACACAGCTAGTAAGTGTCAAGTGTCTGAGGCCAGATTTGAACTCAGGTCCTCCTGAATCCAGGGCTGGTACTTTATCCACGGCACCACCTAGCTGCCCCCTCCAATTTACTTTAAAAAAAAAATTCTGCTGAATTTAGCAAACTCTAAATAAAATGAAAATTTTATAGTCAAAGAACAGGGGGAAAAAAGCAATGCACATACAACTGCAAATTTCTATTAGATGCATTTTGGTTGCCATCCTTCAGACAAGCTGGAAAGTGCCATCTAATCTAAAATGTGAGTGGATGAAATTGCCTAGAACAAGGGTCACCAGCCAGTGATAGAATGGACAGAGTCTAAACTCAGGAGTCACAGGACATGTCAAATCTTCCATGTGAATCCGGACATTTCCAGTTTCTGTGCCTTTTTCATGATGTGTAGTCTATCCAGGCCAACATCCTCCCTGAAAGCCTTGCCTATTGATATCTTGCCCTTCCATCAAAGTCTAGCTCAAAGACCCCCTCTCTTTGAGCCCACATTGATTCCCACCCCTCTATCACCTCCCAGCTTGAGGGGATCTCTGATCTTCTGAGCTTCTAGCACTTTAAATTCTCTTCATGGGCTTATTCTGTTCTATTTTTATTAGAGAGGGAATATGGCACCATGGAAAGAGAATTGGATTTGAAGCCAAAAGATATGAGTACAATCCCTTGCTCTAGTCCTTGCTTATGTGTGAGCCTTTGGCAAATCATTGAGCCTTAGTTTCTCATCTGTAAAAGGAGACACTTGGCCTAGATAAACTTTCCAAGGATGATCCAAGGACCTTCCCATTTCTAAGACCAAGGATCCTCTATGTCATAGAAGATGGGAAGTTCCAATGACATGGCTACTAAAGATGGCATTATGAGACCCGAGTCCAAACTCTTCAAATCTTTCAGTCAATTAATGAACATTTATTAAATGCCTGTATTGTACCAAGCACAGTGATAAGCACAAGGGACAGAAAACAAGGCAAAAGACAGTCCCTACTCTCAAAGAACTCACAGTCTACTGGGGACAGAGAGTGTGCAAACATCCATGTACAAATAAGCTATATCCATAATTGTTAGAGGGAAGGTACTAGAAATAACAGGATTGGGAAGAACTTCTTCTAGTGGAAGGTAGAAAGAAGGTGGAGATGAGGAGAGAGAACATTCCAGTCATGAGAGACAACCAGTGAAAATGGGCCAAGTTGGGAAGTGGACTTTCTTGTGGGAAGAACAGGACGGAGACTAATGTCATTGTATCAGAAAATACATGGGCATGGAGGAAAGTAGGGTGTAAGAAGAGTGAAAATATGGGGAGCAGTAAATGAGCTTTGAACACCAGTCAGAGGATTTTAGGGAGATGATTGGAAGCCACTGGAGCTCATTAAATAACACAATCAAATTTATACTTTATGAAGATCACTTCATGGACTGGAGGATGGATTGGAGTGAGGAGAGACTTGAGGTGGGCAGAGACACCCCCCTTACCCCCACCAGTCATTGCAAACAGACTCTGTGTGAGATGATGAGGGCCTGCCCCCAGAGGGGTATCAATGGCAGGGGAGAAAAAGTATATTCATGAGAGAGATTGTTGTTGTTGTTGTTGTTTTTCCTTCATTATTAAAAAGACCAAGACAGATGTCATGCCCTACAGTGAATTGGATTCAAGTAAGGGAGGGCTGTGCAAGTTCATCCACCCCTCTTTCTCCTCCAGAGCCATTTGGGTCCAGTGGCAAGATATATATCAAGATGACTGGAGTTGGCCCTCAATGTTTGGGGAAATTCAGGTTAAGTGACTTGTCCAGGGTCACACAGCTAGTGAGTGTCTAAGGTGAGTTTTGAACCCAGGTCGTTCTGACTCTAGGGCCAGTGCTTTATCCACTGGACCACCTAGCTGCCCCCATGGCAGAGATAGTATAAAGGGAAAGATCTAGACAACAGATTTGCTATAGGAGAAACTTGGAAAAGTCTTAACCTCTGTGAGTTTGAGTTTCTTCATATGTAAAACTCACTGTCCACCTAGATTATTTCCAAGGTCTCTTCCCCCCTTTGTATCTATGATCGCATTGTTCTACTAAATAATAAGCTCCTTGAAGGTAGAAGCTATATCTAATTTAGCTTTGGATCTTCTTTAATCACCCAACCTAGTCCCTTACATAAGGTAGGCACATACCTCTAAGGCTTAAAAACTGAGATGAAGAGGTGTGTGTGTGTGTGTGTGTGTGTGTGTGTGTGTGTGTGTGTGTGTTTGTCTGTGTGTAAAGGTTCATGGGTGTAGAATACTGCATATATTGTAGGATTTTTAAAAAATATTGATCAGTTTTGTGCTCTCCCTTTCCCCCTCTCTCCCTCTTTCTCTCCCTCCCTCCCCTCCCTCTCAGAGATGGATTTCTTGGAGGGGAAAAGAGGAAGAATATAGGATAAAGTATTAATAAAATATCAATAGAAATTTATTTTAAAAAATAAAACCATATTTTTTAAATGGAGCTGAAAGAAGCTAAGCGCCAATTGATTTCAGTTAGATAAAGAGTAAGATCATGGGAGTTAAAGCCAAAAGGCATCTTAAATCTTGTCCAATTCCCTTACCTTACAGATGAGGAAACTGAAGCTCAGAGATATTAAATAATTGGCCCAAAGTCACACATAGAGCAAATGAAGAGATAAGATACTCCCTATAGT
The DNA here is from genome assembly GCF_019393635.1 of Dromiciops gliroides. NCBI lineage: Eukaryota > Metazoa > Chordata > Mammalia > Microbiotheria > Microbiotheriidae > Dromiciops > Dromiciops gliroides. Next base: position 285,776,484 of record NC_057865.1, on the reverse strand, counting down.
CCTTGGACTCTAGACATGTTCTTTTCATTGAACTATACTGTCATTGAGATTAGGATTGCTGGGGTTAGGATGGGGCTCATTCCTCCCTCCTACCTCACTGGATACACATAACTCTGTAGCATTTATGGTTCAAATGACTAAGTGAGAGTTCTCAGAGTATATGTGCTCAAAGACATCCATCAGAGTTTCAAGGGTAGGAAGAACAAAACCGAGTCTAAAGTAGAACATCATGTACAGGGATGCTATCAGAAAGACTCTCCATGCAGAAGCTGAGGTTGCAAATAGAATCCATGATTCTACACAAGAATAGGTAAAATACTAAACAGAATACTGAGTAGTTTGGGGTGTGATTTTTTTTTAAAATGTGGTTACTGAAATACTATAATATAACTTTTTGTGCTGATAGACCCACAGTCAACTTAACAAGGATGAACTTTAAAGTGTAGGAGGGATTAAAAAGGCAACTATATAAGTAACTGTAGTCAAAGGTGGAATTTAGTAAGTAAAATGTTTGGGTCTCTCAAAGACAAGAAACTTTTTTTTCAAAAGCAACTCCATTTGAAAGGAAAAGGAAAAAATCCATAAAAGAAATAAAGGCACATGAAGTTTTTGTTTCTATTTTTGTTTTGCTTTCTTCTTTTATCCACCTATTTGCTTATGGAACTCAGAAGATCTAGGGGAGTAAGTGGTGGTAATGGAAGACTCTCAAGCCTTGGACCCACAGACCTCCTCTGGAAAGTCTTTGGTGGAGTCAAATGAAATGAGTTTGGGAAGTATAGGATTTTTATAAGTGTATTAACTTGGAGTTACAAGGACTTTTTAGTCCAGAAATGGAAGCTTAAGACTAGGATGTGCTAGTGGAAGAAATTAATTTCAAAAGAGACTCAATACAGGGGCAGCTAGGTGGCGCAGTGGATAAAGCACTGGCCCTGGACTCAGGAGGACCTGAGTTGAAATCGAGCTTCAGACACTTGACACTTACTAGCTGTGTGACCCTGGGCAAGTCACTCAACCCTCATTGCCCTGCCAAAAAACCCAAAACAAACAAACAAAAAGAGACTTAATATTAGTGTGAGGGTACTCTTTATGATATGATAGAATATTAGCTCTTTGAGTATACAAAGTTTTATTGGTTTTTGTTTCCTTAGAGCCTGAGTTAGCATAGTGCTTAGCACATAGCTGGTGATTAATAAATTATTATTGATTGGTTGATTGCTTAGGGTGCAGAGCACCCCAGAAGTTCTCTGGGGCACATCAAGGAATCTTCTCCTTGAGAAACTAAACCAGAGGGCAGATATGCCTAGAGAGACAGGCGGAACCAAATCGACTGAGCTAGCTTCCAGTCCACCCTTCATTCTGATCTCCCTTACCCCTGAGGAGATAACCTTGGGTGTGGCTGCAGCCTTTGTGTCCTGAAGAGAGAGATGGCTTGAGAGATCTGTAGCCACCCCTCACCCAATTCCTCTAGCCACCACCAGTGGTGGATGGTCTTCCCTCACTAAAGGAACTTTCCACAGTCAAATGGTCACCCCTCCCTCCATCAGTCCTCTATAAAAGTACCTGCCAGTCTCCTGCTCAAGGAGATTGGTACCTCAGAGCCATGTGCTTTGTGCCTTTCTCCCCAAGAGAAGTCCAAGGATTCTCTTGGTTTCCCTTCCCTTCCCTTCCCTTCCCTTCCCTTCCCTTCCCTTCCCTTCCCTTCCCTTCCCTTCCCTTGACCCTAAATAAACTACCACCTTATTCTAATTGCTTTTGTGTGCAAGAGGGTGTAATTCTTTAAAGAGTAATTCCTAAGAACCCCAATCCCTAACCCAACCCATACCCCATTTTCCCCCATAACAATTGAATGGCTTAAAATAAAAGCCGATTTAAATTAAAGCCAATGGACTGTAAGACCAATCATTTGAACATTATCAGGGAGAGGCTTTTTAGTTGCTGCAATTTAGCAGACTAATCAAATAGTCTACCTTGTGTCTTTGAAGGGATGTAGTCAACAAGCTGATACTATAGTATCATACATTAAAAACTAGAAGGGACTTTAGAAGCCACCTAGTTCAACCTCCTCATTCTTCAGACAAGGAAATTGAGGCCCAGAAATGTTGTGATTTGTCCAAGATTAGACAGAGGCAAGATTTAAACTTAAGTTTTTTGAGAAAAGTTCTTCAGTGACAATATAGATGCCTAGTGATGACCAAATGATCAGGAGGCAATGATCAACATAGACAGCAACCTGATGACATCAACAACCTTGCAGTTTTGAAGTATAACCTTTCCTGGTTATGTATGTGCTCTAGTCACATGTGTTCCTGGTATATGGGCATCTTTATGCATGTTCCTTCTGTAACGATTGGAATAACGCCACCTGCTGGATACTTACTGTAGAAGAGTTCTGCCCATGAAGGGAAGTCTTTGAGGGCAAGACCAGGAGTCAGGAAGTGACGCGGGCTAGTGGGAGGAGGAAGGAAGAGACTGGCGCTCAGTCTCGCTCTCTTTCCTCTGGACTCTGGCGGAGAAGGGAGCTAGAAATGCGCTCTCCCTTTAATAGATAGGAATCTAGACCTTTCTCTCTCTCTTTACCAAATTCTTATTCTCCTTAATAAATGCTTAAAAGTCTAACTCTTGCTAAAGCTTATAATTTATTGGCGACCACTCATTAAATATTTTAGACAGACTAGCTAGAATTTTAGCCCTTAACAGATGGCTGACCACGAAGAGGAAAGCTGAACCTCACTTCTGATCTTCCGGTTGGGTAAGAAATTTCCCCTACCCTTTAAACTGCTAAGTACTGGTGTACTGGCTGTTTTCCTTTAAATTTTTTCGAATGGACCTTTTAAACTCCCTAATTATCCTATTTTTGATTTTAGTCTGTTTAACCAGACAAATGGGAGATAAGATCATGTTAATGCTTTGTTTTTGTGGATTTTCTATTTTTCTTTTTATTTCTGTTAAAAGAGCCAGCAACTTACTCACACAAGGAAATATCTCTCCCTCTCCCAACCATGCTTTTTCAGAGAAACCTGAAGAGATTCCCGCAGCTTTTCCCAGTTCTAACACTAATTGTTGCTCTAATTTTGCATGCCTGGAGGCAACGACCCACCCTCTAGAAGCTTTTAATCCCCTAGCACCTGGAGGCAAAGTGGGGGAAGAGGAATCCAGGCCTGAGTTCAAAATCAAGTCTGATTCAAATTGTGCTGGTCCCTCCCCTCCTCTCCAGACCCCACCCTCTACTCCTCCTATGGCCAAGCCCATAGCTTCCCCTGCCTGGGAAGTCCAGAGATCTGATGCGCATGCTCAACTTTTTCTACCTGCATTTGCAGCTTCAGGCTCAGCCCTTCCCCGGCCTGGCTGTGCTTTTGAGACAATCTTAGAAAACTCTTTAAATTCCAGATATACTCGTTTTGTTCATAATTTTGCTAACCTGCTTTTGTCTTTAATTAGTAATCTTATAAAGCATTTGTATGGTGAAAAGCCCGACAGACAATATAGAGGGGTTAAAGAAGAAAAACTTAAGCTGAATAAGAATGACAATCAACATAGTTCAAGACTCTGCCTCTTTTGCCATGGAAGGGTATATATTTTACAGAAATGTAGAAGTAAGCAGCAAGGTATTGATATGAGTATTGGGGATTTTAGATATCGGAATCAAAGGTGTTCTGAATTCACTCAGAGTATTAATATCAGTTCAGAGGTTACATAGGATTTCTATGCTATTACATATACATTTTGAAATTAATGGTATGGGTTTATTTTCATAGAGATTTCATGCTTTTGAGATTGTGTTTTATATTTAGTTTTTAAAACAAGGAGAATATTTGTAAAGCTTTTTATAGTCATGTGATCAAGTTTATATTTTATAATACTCTTATTAATATTAAGTTCACATTCATTTAGACTTCCTTAGTTTGAATTTCATTGTCTTTTATTGTTCCATGTGTATTTTCTTCTATTCATTTGTCTATCTAATTTTGAAACATTGCAAGATGGTTTTGATTTCATAATACAATGTTAATTCTAGGAGTATTGTGCTCCCATATTCTGAGTTGTTTGTTTTTGTTATTTTTTCTCAACTGATTATTTGATCAAACTCTTTGAAGCATTTCCCTGGCAAATTGGTTGCCATGGCAAGTGTAAAGAAGTATTATTTTTGATAAGCATATTCAAAAAAAAAAAAAGAGGGGAACATTGGTAAAAGTTTTCTTTTTTCAAAAAAAAAAGTTCTTTGAGATTCTGTTGTGCTTTAACTTGTATTTAAGTATGTTCTGATTTTTTACAAAAGTAATTGTATACTAGGTAAAAAAAAGGGTATTATTTGAAATTGTTGCATAATTATATATTATATTTTGAGTCAAGATGTATTCATATTTTTTGCAATCATTTATTACCCTCAATTTTAAATCCATATGAGACTTGGATTATGGGAACTTATCATTTAAGACATTAATTGCCTTTATTCTGAGTTATCAGATGCCAGTTGGCCAAGATGCCATCCAATCACAAGAGGAATACATGCAAGAGCAGACACTGAACTGTCACATGAGGGGAGACATGCATGAAGTCAAGGTATGGCCGAGGGAACGGCTTTTGACAAATGTTGAGGTTGGATTCTCTTGGTTTTAATATTTTATTCTCTTTTTCCCCCACAATATTGTACAGATGGCTGGAAGTATTCATCCCACCCATCTCACTTCTACACCTGGCTTCTATGCTCCCTCCTATATGCCTGATGCCATGGACATCTCAATCCCATGCATCTGATTAAGTCTGACTCAGTTTCTTCCAATATGTTCGGTGGCATGGACATATATTCCATCCACCTATTTTAAGCCTGGCATACTGTATGGGCAGTACATATTGCTCAAGTGTGGGAATGCTCATATCCCATCATTTCTCTGTTCTTTTATGGTAACCCCCATAATTATCTCAGGTGTCATGATAAATACAGTGTTGAATTTGGCCTTGACACCTGTTACCAATTATATTAGATTTTTAAATTTCTCATAAATGGCATGAGGATAATTAGGCAGATGATGCAAAAAGTGATGAAACAAAGATAAAAAATTATTTTTAATAATTAATATCGCAGCAATTGTCTTCTCAATTACCCTCCATAAGGGGGGGACTATAATAATAATATAATTTTAAAGAATGGTTCAATTTTTGTTTTATTGTATGTTTCACGTGTTAACAACTAAGATTCTGTATTCCCTTAGACATGTTTTTGAGAACTTTCATTGTTTGATTTGATTATTGACAAAGCTATTTTAAAGTTGTGTTAAGCTCAATTTTGTAGGAAGTTTTCCTGGCTGATTACCAGCATCCACACATCAACCCCTGAAAAGACTTCCATTCCACGACTACACCTAGAGGACATCTAAGAAAAGACTTTCAGAGACTTTAAATGAACAGTTTTGATTTGTTGTTTTTGTTGTTTTTTTTTCTCTTTCTGTTATAATATACACCATCTGTAACATGTATTCTCTGCAGAGGCCCCTCCCCTTTGCAAGACTAATGTCAAAGCGTCGGTTCATGAGGACAAAAAAAAAAAATCTCCCCTCTGGACAAAACTTTCCTCTCTTCCTTTTCTATATTGTTGTTCACATATTATTAGTTAGCAATAGTTATTATATTCTTTTTACTGTTCCGTCAAGGAAACATTTTGTTTCTTGAGGAACAACAGGGGGGACTGTAACGATTGGAATAACGCCACCTGCTGGATACTTACTGTAGAAGAGTTCTGCCCATGAAGGGAAGTCTTTGAGGGCAAGACCAGGAGTCAGGAAGTGACGCGGGCTAGTGGGAGGAGGAAGGAAGAGACTGGCGCTCAGTCTCGCTCTCTTTCCTCTGGACTCTGGCGGAGAAGGGAGCTAGAAATGCGCTCTCCCTTTAATAGATAGGAATCTAGACCTTTCTCTCTCTCTTTACCAAATTCTTATTCTCCTTAATAAATGCTTAAAAGTCTAACTCTTGCTAAAGCTTATAATTTATTGGCGACCACTCATTAAATATTTTAGACAGACTAGCTAGAATTTTAGCCCTTAACACTTCTATGTTTGACTCTCCATCCATGTTCCTCATGTAAATATTCTTCCAGCTAATGGCATGTTTATATGTTGGAAAATGTCTCCAAGTTTAAGGGGGGGAAATATTGCTACTTTTCTTATTGTGCTATTTCATTCAGTGTCTTTGTTTTGAAGTCTTTCTTGTGGCCTGACTAGCAAGAAAGCACATAGGTGGGGATCACAAGTTTCAGGTGAATGTAGACTCACAGGGTACCTTGAACCTGACATAATTTTTCTAGTAAGCCTACTTACAAGGGAATGGGGTGCTATATATAGATGAGGAAATCCATTTCCAGAGAGAGATGAAATGATTTACCCAAGGTCACATAGGCAATAAGTAACATAGGAAAAAAATGTGAACCCAGGTCCTCTGACCCTAAATCCAATACTGCTTCTTTCCCTCTCTCCTCCCTTTTGGAGGATAGTGGTTCAGTGGTTTGGAGGGAACCCATAAGTTGTAAGTTTCTGGACACCCGATGTTTACTCTCTCATCATTCAGCAAGGTACAGGATAGAATTCTGGTTCTTTGATTGGGCCAGGCAGGCAGAAGAAGGATGCCACTATTTTGTAAATAGCCACTGCTTTGGGTGCATCCTATTTCTCCAATACTTTTCTCCAAAAGGATCTCTAAGTGTTTTGCAGCCATTATCTCTTTAATCCTCACCAGCAGCCCTTGGAGGTTATATGTCAAACAACAGGAGGCTTGTTCCATTCATGGTGTTTTGCTTTTTATTACAGTCAACCTTGACACTGCAGAGTCGGGGGGGGGGGGGGAGAGAGAAAAAGAAAAAGAAATCTTTTTATGTTGCTTGGAAGAGTAGAAGAGGCTGGAATGTCAGCTCATAAATGCGTGTTCTCTCTCTGTTTCCTTTTTCACTTCCTCCTCCTCCTCTTCCCCTTCCTCCTCTTCTTCCTCTTCCTCCTCCTCTTCCTCTTCCTCCTCCTCCTCCTCTTCCTCCTCCTCTTCTTTCTTCTCTTCCTTCTTCTCTCCCCCATCTCTCTGTGTGTCTCTCTCTTCCTCTTTCTCTCTCTCTCCCTTCCTTTGTCTTCTTCCCTCTCTTGACTATTTTCTATACCCTTCCTTACCTCTCTCTGTCTCCTCTTTTCTCTCTATCCTCCCTCACTCTGCCTTCTCTTTCTCCTCCTCCCCTCTCTTCTTCTTTCTTACTTCTCTCTTTCTTTGCCTACTTTTCTCTTCTCTCTCTCTCTCTCTCTCTCTCTCTCTCTCTCTCTCTCTCTCTCTCTCTCTCTCTCCCTCTCTCTCTCTCTCTCTCTCTCCTTCTTCCCTTCCCTCTTCTGTTTCTCCTTCCATTCTTTGCAGAGTCTGCACTATCTAGGAAGTTAAAGACTAATATGAACTTTTCCCCATGGTGATTCCCCATTTCATCACAGAGATCAAACCCTGAAGCCTGGGTTTGAGCACGTTCCTGCATTCACAGTTTTTGTCTTTTGTCCCCTCCCATTAGAGTAATGGATGAATCTTCCTTTATGGCAGATGGAAAAAAGTCTCCCCTAAGTGGTTCTTGATATCAAAGATCATTGTAATGATGATCATGATGGTCATGGCAGTCATGGTGGTCATGGCGGTCATGATGATGCAGGAAGTCACTGTTGTAGGACCTCAAAGCACTTTTAGTTTACAAAATCCCTTTCTTCCTAGCTACCTACTGAGGTAGGTTTTTACAAACCTTATCATCCCCATTTTAGGGGTAGCTAGGTGGCACAGTGGCTACAGCACTAGCCCTGGAGTCGAGAGAACCTGGACTCAAATCTCACCTCAGACACTCACTAGCTGTGTGACCCTGGGCAAATCACTTAACCCCAACTGCCTTAAACAGCCGGGGCCATCTCCAGTCTCCTGATCTATATCTTGCCACTGGACCAAGATGGTTCTGGAGGAGAGAATGAGGTTGGTGACTGTGAACAGCTCTTCCTCATTTAAATCCAATTCAGTGCACATCATGACATCCCCTGCCCAATGTTAAGGTCCTCTTCAAGAACCAAGAACAAACAATCACCACCATAACATCATCATCGTTCCCACTTTATCTATAGGGAAGCTGAGCGACTGATAGCATAAGTGACTTCCCATACATAGGTGATCAGTGTCTAAGGAGGGACAGAACATCTTTTCCCTTTTGACCCAAGAGGAGCCATTTGTCCCTATGCGTCGATACTTGAAGACTCTCTAAGCAGTAGGATTTACCAGGCTTTTTAGTGGCCTGTCCAAGAAGTATGGGATGGAGGCTAATTCACACTTTACTGTGTTTCCAGTGAAGGGGTGGGGCAGGGCTGACAAGAGACAGCTTCTGATCCTTTTTTTTTTTTTTTAAACTCAGCACAGATTGTTTTTATGAAGGGTTTCTGCCTTTCCAGCCTGTGGCTATGTCTGCTTCTATGGAAACTACCTCTGGCAAAAGCAAGCATCAGACTTTCTCTTCACACCTTCTAACACCTTAAATAACCTAGGCCTACCCTCCACAGGCTGGCAACTGGTCTACACCAGCCTGACACTTCTTTTGGCTCTTAACTTTAAAAAAAAATGGAAAATTTTAAGTGAAGCCCTATGGGAATCTTATAAAAGGGGACTTGAGGTCAGCTGTGTTGTTCATCCATTTCTCTTCATGACATCCTTTAGAGTTTTCTGAGCAGAGGTACTAGAGTGATTTGCCATTTCATCCTGTAGTTCATTTTATAGATGAAGAAACTGAGTCAAACAGCATTGAATGATTTGCCTAGGGTCACACAGTTAGAAATGTCTGAGGCCAGGCGACAGCTAGGTGGTGCAGTGGATAAAGCACCAGACCTAGATTCAGGAGGACCTGAGTTCAAACCCAGCCTCAGACACTTGACACTTAACTAGCTGTGTGACCTTGGGCAAGTCACTTAACCCTCATTGCCCTGTGCAAAAAAAAATAAAAATGTCTGAGGCCAGATTTAAACTCAGTTCTTCCTGATTCCAGGTGCAGTGCTCTATCCACTGTGTCACTTAGCTACCATGGAGTCACATTGATATTAACCTTCACTGATTAGGTCCAGTCACTTGCTACATAAATTCTGGTTGAATTGCACTGGAGAGAATCTATGAGCTCCTGAGCTAGAAGGGGGCTTAAAAACTACTTAGTTCAACTCCCTAATTTTACAGATCAGGAAACTGAGTCCTAGAAAATTTAAGTGGTTTGTCCAAGGTCCCACTGGCTGTGAGGTCATCTGGCTCAACTTTGGAGATTGTATAAAAATGGAGAAAGGGAGATGAGGCTGGAAGAGGACCTACAATCTATAAAACTGAGGATTTGAACTGGGTGAAGCTTATACCATTGGGATAATGTAAAGTGAGCCATAGTGGGAAGCATATTTGCTCTGGTGTCACAAGGCCTGAATGCACATTCTGTCTCTTAATCTCAACACCTCAGTGACCTTAACCAAATCCCCTAACCACCTTGGGTGTCAGTTTACTCTCTATAAAATAAGAAGTCTGGATTAGACCACCTCTGGGATCCCTCGCAGGCATAGTGCCATGATCCTTCTTTGATCATAAAGTTTTGCCCCTAACTAAATTGGTGACTTTGGGCAGCCTCTCCTTCCCTCAGTTTCCTCACATATAAAATGAGGTGTGTGGGGGGGAATCTAGATATGTTCAAAGATCCCATTCTTTCTCTCAGAGTCTATGATCCTCCAGTTGTTATATTTGATCTCCTTCTGGGTGATCCTGTATTTTACTGTCCCTCCATTTGGGGAATAGGGTGTATGCCACCTGAAGACTTCTGCTTCTTTATGGAGCAGCACTCACTGGAATGAAGAAGCAGGTTTCAATCTCTGAAAGGCTTCTGGGCAACACTCTACCTGCAAAGGAGCCTCAGCTGGATGTGGAAAAGAATGCAGGCACCCGGGCCTTTCCCCATTGGCTTGGAGGGAATGGAAACCAGGAAGTGGCAAATACCAACATATCCCCCAGGGAGGAGATGTCTTGGAGGGTGACACACAGGGAGGCCTTAGGTAAAGTTCTATTTTAGACTTTTAATTAATTATCTGGAAGAGGGAATGAGTAATTCAACAGAGAGATTTGCAGGTGCTCACTACCAGGAGGCATTGTCAAAGTCACAGAAGAAGAGAGGAACAAAAGAAATGAGAGACTGGGCATAGGGAAGAAGGAAATGAAGTTTGTGTCAAATTGTCATCAAAGGTCACTGGACCTTTGGAAATGCAGATGTTTTGATGGCAGGGCTGTTCAGAGAGGTGAGCTTAATCCAGAAATGTAACTTGTAATTGCAGATCCCTAGAATTAATTCTCTTTTCCAGAAAAAGATCATTGGGAGGGGTGGTGGTGGAAAGAAAGCTATCAGGATAATTCCCCTTGTGGAGAGGGAGACAAATACTTTGGAGCATCATGAAGCCATTACTGGTATGTGGGTGTGGTCACTAAAAAGAGGGGAATCACTGCATCTAGAACTTTCCTATTTTGTTTATATCTTTAAAATGCATATTATTTGTTTATACATCATCCGCATTCCCAAACATAGACTTTCTCCCCTCTCCAGATCTCAGACAGTCATCTCTTATAGCAAAGAAATTTTTAGAAAGATGTGGGGTGTGTGTGCATGTGCATGTGCATGCGTGTGTGTGTGTGTGTGTGTGTGTGTGTGTTTGAGAGAGATAGAGAGAGAGAGAGAGAGAGAGAGAGAGAGAGAGAGAGAGAGAGAGAGAGAGTGAGTGTTGGTGTGGGGAGAAAGATTCAGCAAAACTGATCAACATCTAAAAATATTCTAACATTACATATGATGTTTCACACACAGTTCCCCACCAATGTAAAAAAAAAAGTGTGTGGGGAGTGGGTGTGAGTGCCTTCTTCTATCTCTTCTTTGAGGCTATGTTTGTTCATTGTAATTTTACAATATTAAGTTGCAATTGTTTTGTTATTATTCTTTCTATTTGTATGGTTATAATTATTTTGTATCTTGTTTTTATGGTTCTGCTTACTTCCCTTTTCATCAGCTCATATTTCTTCCCAAGCTTTTCTATATTTATCCCATGCATCAGTTCTTACAGCACAATAATATTTCATTAGATGCTTAAACAACAATTTGTCTAGTCAGTTGATGGGCATCTACTTTGTTTCCAATTCTTTTCTAATACCAGAATTGTTGCTATAAATATTTTGGTGTGTGGAAACTAATTTTTTTTTTGTAGTTGTCTTCCTAAAGTTAGCTGCCCAGCAATGTAATTCCTCATTCAAATCATCTGGGCATTTTCTTCCTAGAATTCCAAATAGATTTGCAGAATGGTTTGGAACAATTCACAGTTCCTCCAACAGTGTATTGGTATTCCTATTTTGTCACAACCACTCCAAGACTGACTATTTTCATCTTTTTTCATCCTTGGCAATTGGCTGGATGTGAGGTGAAACCCTGGATTCATTCTGATTTGCATTTCTCTAGGAGTTTCCTATTTTAACTCCTTATTTCTGCTAACTAGGTGCTAAGCTCTGTGGTTTCCATGCTTTTGTAGGAGTGTGTATGTGTTAACAGCCTTCTCAGCACCTTGGAGAAAAGCTCTGATTGCCCCACCCTGGTAATCGCTTTGGCTTAATCAATAGTGCTCTCTCTGAGCTGGATTTGAGTTACCTGAGAAATTTCCCTTCTCTCCAAATATTCTCCTTAAAGTTTCAGCTTTTCTCTGGGCATTTCCTAGTCCCTGGACTATGGGGATCTGAAGGCAATGTTCTTGCTACGAGGGGGTCTCCACTTTTGGAACCACCCATCACTTTGCCTCAATGATTCATAGAGAGGATGTTCACCATCACCCTACTTCTATCTCCTATAAGCGGGAGATCATTTGATGAAATGGGTAGGGGGAGAATAGGGAGGAAAACTGAATAGGAAAAATAAGATATCTTTGAGGGAGTGCTCCCTGACACTCTAAAAGAGAGCTGACTTTTTATAATATACCTTAAGCCTAAACTTTATATAACATTTGTTTTGACCCTTCTCAGTGGACTGAAATGAAGCTCAGTTGACGTTCCAGTCTTCTTCATGAAGCCTTTTTTGTTCTTCCCAGGTTTTACTGCCACCCCCTCAAAACTATCTTGTATGTATTCTGTATATAGTAATGTAGATGTAGGACCATCTCCATTTGACCTGAGCCATGTCTTGCCATTGGACTCCATTGACTCTGGAGGAGAGATTAAGACTGATGACTTTGCATAGCTCTGTGTTGGACAGGATATAACATCTATGAGAGATAGGGCTGTGGAGTGTGCTGGTAAATATTTAATCTCTCTGGGAAAAACTATAGGCATTGTATGCTTTCAAATTTAAATTGCATTATTATTATTTTTTGTGGGGCAATGAGGGTTGGGTTGTGACTTGCCCAGGGTCACACAGCTAGTAAGTGTCAAGTGTCTGAGGCTGGATTTGAACTTGGGTCCTCCTGAATCCAGGGCCGGTGCTTTTAGGTTGCATTATGAACATTTTCTCCAACACTTTCTTGCATCTGACAATCAACAAAACAATAAATCAAATGTGTAGCATTTGCTGATTTTTCACACTGAAAATTTGACAATCTGCCCTTGAGGGCTAGTAGGAACTAGAACCATTGGGTCTATTGTGCTTGGTTTTAAATGTTGTATTTCTCCTAGTACCTAGCATAGTGTTATGCACACAGTATATGATGCAAAGCGTAGAGTACTGCACCTGGAGTCAGAACTACTTGGTTCAAATCTAGCATTGGTGTGAGCTTGAACAAGTGATGGGACTTCTCTATACCTTAGCTTCCTCATCTGCAAAGTGTAGGTAATAACACCAGTTCCCAGGACTGTTGGGAGGATCAGATGAGATGATATTCACAAAGCACTTTGCACACATTCAAGTCCTATATAAATGTAATTGTTGATGAAGATGTCTATGCAAAATACTTATTAGCTGTGTGACCATGAGCAAGTAACTATCTCTCCTGGACAGTATGTGTTGTCCAGTCATGTCAGACTCTTCATGACCACACTTGGGGTCTTCTTGGCAAAGATACTGGAGTGGAGGGGCAGCTAGGTGGCACAGTGGATAGAGCACCGGCCCTGGAGTCAGGAGGATCTGAGTTCAAATCTTTCCTCAGACACTTAACACTTACTAGCTGTGTGACCCTGGGCAAGTCACTTAACCCCAATTGCCTCACTTAAAAAAAAGGTACTGGAGTGGCTTGCCATTTCCTTCTCCAGCTCATTTTAGAGATGAGGAAATTGAGGCAAATAGGATTAAGTGACTGGCCCAGGGTTACACAGATAGTGTTGTCTGAGGCCAGATTTGAACTCGGGAAGATGAGTCCTCCTGGCTCCATGCCCACACTTTATCCACTGCACTACTTACCTGCCCCAGTGGCCAGCATAGGCTGGATAATTATTTTGTATAGTGCATCGGGGTGTAGATCGGTCTAGATGCCAACCAAGGTCTTGTTCAATTTGAATTCTGTGACTGTGAAATGCAATCTGTGGCTAAACTTCCATAGAGATCAGATGTGTGTCTAGGTCTTCCTCACTATTAGAGGAAAATTCTGTGTCTGTATCCAGAAACCAAACTTTATCCAGGACAGTAAGGAAATCAATCACCTACATTCAGGACCCTGGAACACCCCCTCAAATCTCTCCAAAAGTTGTTCTTTCATCAATTTTCTACCCCGCCCAAGTAATTATCAACTGCATTGTCCCCTCCCCAATACACCTTTCATCACTGCTGTGCAAGAAACCATACTGATGTGAGGAAAATAACTTTGTAGCAATTCCCAAGCTTAGGACTGTGGAAAGGTTGAGGAGGAGAGGAAGGGACAACTCTAGGAGGTCTAATGGAGGGAGAATTGGCAGAGTCCGTTCCCCCCGGGCACATGGTCCTGTGTAAATCAGAGACAAGCAGAAGTTAATGGCCTCCTTCCATGCATGCAAGCCTTATTCTTCACAGCCCTGAGTGATTCAGTGACTGCTAATGAGATTTTTCTGGAGGCCTGTTAAAGATCATTAAAAAGCCGTTTTTTGCAAACCCAATATTAGTTTTGAAGTGGTTCGCAGGGGTGAACCCTTGCTATTCAGTGTTAACCAAGGCAGAATGATGAGCTATCATTCAAAGCCAAGGGAAACTGAGAAGATCCAACTTATTCTGATGATTTCCCCACCACAAAGAGGAAGGTGAGATTGATCTCTCCTTGACCAGTGAATAGTTAAGGAGGCTGCAGCTTTAAAAGTGGGAAGATGAGATTTTCATCTTGTCCTGTTTATATCTTCTCTTCACTCACATGGCCTATGTCTTAGGTCAGTCTGTAATCATGTGGGATGTTGTTCAGTCATTTCAATTGCATCTGTCTTTTGAAACCCCATTTGGGGTTTTCTTAGCAAAGATACTGGAGCAGTTTGTCATTTCCTTCTCCAGCTCGTTTTACAGCTGAGGAAACTGAGGAAAATAGGGTGAAGTGACTTCAGTCCCCAGGATCACACAGCTAGTGAGTGTTTAAGGTCAGATTTGAACACAGGAAGAGATTCTTCCTGACTCCAGGGCCAATACTCTCTGCACTCTGGTGCACCTAGTTGCCCAATCATGTAGAATTATAGCTTCAAAGATTCAGAACTTAGAGTTCATCAAATTCAACCATCTGGATCTACAAATAAGGAAACTGAGGCACAGAGAGGCTAAACAACTTGCCCAGGTTGAGACAAATTGTGTCAGAACCAAGATTCCAATGCAGGTCCCCTGACTCCAAATCTTACATGCTTTCCTTTAGATTGTGCTTCCTCTCTTCTCCCCTGGGTGATTATAACACCCTCCTAATTGGGCACTGCCTCCATTTTCTCCCCTCTCTAATCTGTTCCCTGCAATGTTACCAAATTTGTATTCCTAAAACACATCTGATCACTCTCCTTTTCAAAAATCTTCAATCGCTCCCTATTGCCCTTGAGATAAAGTACAAACTTGGCATCTTAGCCTTTAAAGAACTCCCTAACCTGGTTCCCACCCACCTTTCCCACCTTTTTTTTTTCATATACCTCACTCTTCACATGTTCTCCTTTGAAGTTATATTGGCTTGCTGACTGTTGCTCATATGTAGCATTCCATCTCTCTCCTTGGTGATTCAGAACAGTTGATTCTCTAAGCTTGGAATATGATTCCTGCTAGCTCTCATTAGTGGATTCCCTAGCTTCTTTCAAACCGCAGCTAAAGAACCACTTCCTATGGGAAGACTTCCCTGATCACTGCCAGGCATTGGTTCTTCACCCTGAAGTTACTTTTTCTGTACTTTGGATTTACTGATCTGTGTAAGCATCACATGCTTTCAGTAGAATGTAAATTTCCTCTGGATAAAGATTATTTTGTCTTGGTATTCCCAAGTGTTTAGTACATAGTAGGTGCTGAATAAATGTCTGTTGGGCTGAATTGAATTTGTTGGATCCAGGAAACTATGTCAGTTCCCATGAGGCCAAAGAGTTGGCTGAGACTTCTAGGGAATGGTGCTATTCTACATTGGAGAGGGGCAAGGAGATTCAAAGAACCCTTGGCCACTTGTCTACTTCCCAGACAAGTATTGTTAGTGCTGATCCCTATTTGATCTCTTCTAAATGTCTTTTCTGACATATGGGATCTAAACACCATGTTATTGTCACACATAGACATACATGTATGTGTGTGTGTTCATGTAATATACGCACATATATACATATACACATAGGTACACATGTATGTGGACCTTGCCTGTAGAAGTTGTTCAATAAATATTTGCCAATTTATTTTTCTTACATTCTTATCTCAAAAAGAGTTTGTGATGCTTGCTAATAGGTACAAGGAGTACAGTATGGTAAAGAAACCTTAGATTTAGACTAGGGACATTTGAGTTCAACCCCAGCTTTGACATGTTCTAATTGTGAGGCTACAGACAAATCACTTCATCTCCCTGGGCCTCAATTCCCTCATCTGTAAAATGGGAATGACAATGATAATCCTCACATTACCTAGTTTGCTGATGAAAACCTTATCTCACTAAAGAAATGTGAGCTACTGAAGACTTTGACAACCTGGGGTTTATCTAGAGAAAGACAAGCAGGATGGTATGTCATGAGGGGCAGTGGGTAGAGTGGAAAGAGTGCTAGATCAGGAACTTGGGTCAACATCCTGACTTTATTTACCAGCGGTGTGACCTTAGGCAAATTATTACACCTGCCTAGGCCAGTTTCTTTATCTGGTAAATGAAGAGGACTAGCTGTCTTCCAAGGACCCTTCTAGCTCTCTGTGATCCTATGATCCACCAGATTGCCAAACTGGTCCAGAAAACAAAAAGGAACCTTGGTTTGGAAGCCCTCTGACATCCCATCCAGCACTAAATTTATGCTATTGAAAACGACTGGAAGATATCACAAAGAAGTTGGGGCAGCTAGGCACCATAGTGCATAGAGTATAGGGCCTGCAGCCAGGAAGACTCATCTTCCTGAGTTCAAATCCACCTCAGACACTTACTAGCTGTGTGACCCTGGGCAAGTCACTCTACCCTGTTTGCCTCAGTTTCCTCATCTGTAAAATGATCTGGAGAAGTAAATGACAAACCCCTCCAGTATCTTTGCCAAGAAAACCCCAAATGGGATCATGAAAAATCAGACACAACTGGAAAATGAATGAACAACACCACATAGACACAGACTTATTAACAATTAGAGTTGTCCCCAAATGGGGAGGCATTGACTTTCCCCTCCCTGCTATTCTTTAAACAATGGCTGGATACCCACTAAAAAGAAGACACTTGCATAGGGGGTTTTTGTTTTTTTGTTTTTTGTGGGGCAATGAGGGTTAAGTGACTTGCCCAGAGTCACCTAGCCAGTTAGGTGCTCAAGGCAGGCTTCAAACTCGGGTCTTTCTGACTCCCAGAGGGGATTCATGTTTCTGGGCTAGCTGACCTAGGAGCTGCCCTATTGAGCAGGCCCCCATTTGACTTGCCCCCTGAAGCCCCAAACTCTTATCCCTAGAGAAACAGGGTCACACCTCTAAGATTCCAGCTCCAGGAGAAATAAGTTCTGTGTTTTCATTATTTTTTTTTAAACACCCAGCTTCACCCCAATTGTAGATCATTTGCCAAAACAATTGCAAATTGGCTCATAATGTTGAATATAAATTCCTTTAACTTCCTGGGATAAATGGCTTTTCTCTTGGAAACTGGCATTTTCCAGGTTTGCCAGCTCTTTATTAAATGACTTTCTCTCCAGGGTATGGGTGTCACAGCTAACATTTTCAGGGAGCAGCTGTGGGAGGTGGGAGAGACATAAACAGGCTTGGGTGGAGGGGTGACCATTTTGTCCAGGAATAGGGAACAGATCTAAGGAAAAACTCTTACAGACACAGGCTTCTCTCCAAGACATAATTTGGTTATATACTAACTGTTAAAAATTGCTACTAATTTTGGATCATATTATAGATGGAGAAGTATGAGGGACTTTAGAGACAACCCAGCTTATCTTGTGATTTTACAGATGAGAAAACTGAGGTGTCAGGAGATTGTGGCTCATCCAGGGTCACACTGCATTAGATATGGCTTGGATCCCAAGTCCTCAGAATTAAGGTGTCTGCACTCTACATTTTAACACACATAGGGATGTTATATCCTCCGAAGAAATATAAACTCCTTGAGAGTAGGGCTGAGTTCTTTTCTGCTTTCATGTCCCCAGCACCCACCACAATGTCTAGCATACAGTAGGTACTTAATAAATGCTTTGAGTGGTAGCCCTGCATAAGCTGTGATTCTCATTTCTAGAGTCAGTGCATTGCTGGATCAGCCAAGGGATCTGACTTTGAATCCTACTGTGGCTTTATTTTTGTACATTACCCTGAGCAAGGGGCGGCTAGGTGGCACCATGGTGAATGAAGCTACAGGCCTGGAGTCAGAAAGACTCATCTTCCTGAGTTCAAATCTGGCCTCAGACACTCACTAGCTGTGTGATCCTGGGCAAGTCACTTCACCCTGTTTGCCTCAGTTCCTCATATGTAAAATGAGCTGGAGAAGGAAATGGCAAATCCCTCCAATATCTTTCCTAAGAAAACCCCAAATGGGGTCATGACTGAAACGACTGCAGAACAACATACCCTGAACAAGATAGCTGAAGCTTTCTTGGCCCCATTTTTCTCATCTGTAAAATCAGGGGCTTGGGCTAGATCTCCACCATCCCTTCCAGTTCTAAATCCCAGGATTGCTAACCTTGATGCTGCTTCCTTGTTTGATCGTGGACAGGTAGGTTATTGTACTTCTATGAAGGACAATTTCCCCAACTATAAAATATTTGTATGACCGAAATCAATGTATCAGTGTAGATAAAGTGCTATAGAAATGTGAATGGCCATTATTGCTATAGCCTCTAGGGCACCCCCTATGTACCCCTCCCCCCCAGAGAGGATAACCTCCCCCTCTTCTAGGTCCTAGACCTATTCAAAACTAGCACTCATTGACTTCCACCGATGGTTTTTCCCCCATCCAGCCAATCAGAAGACACGTTTAAAAACAGAAGACATTTGTTCAAACAGCAAAGTAAATTAAATGGCAAATAAAAAGAAAGACCTTCCCTCTTCATGTGTCCATGGGATTTATTTTACCTCACATTACCATGGCAAGAGAGGGGAAGAGCATCCATAGAGAGAAGATGAAAGACAAGGGAATGTATATGAGGGAAACATGGACTGTAACTAGTTTCTTACTGATATGATCCACCTTATTTCAAAATCCAACTTATGTGCCCCCCCCCTACATGAGGCCTTTCTTGATTCCCCCCAAAAGTTCTAAGCATAATGATTAGAGTAGCAGACTTGAAGTCAGGGAGATCCTAGTTCAAATTCAACCTCAAAACCTTACTATTTAGATGATTCTGAGCAAATGACTTAAACTTTCTAAGCCTCAGTTTCCTCATTTGTAAAATGGGAATAATACCTTCAGATATTTTGGTGTGATTTAAGTAAAATAATACATGTAAAGTGTTATGCAAACCTTAAAACTATAAAATGTGACCTAATTTTTAAAATATTCTCTTTCTCAAATGATCTTGTATGTATAACTGTATGAATGTCCTATCACCCCCTGAAGAATGTTAGCTTCTTGAGGGCATGCATTCCATTTCTGTCTTTGTATCCACAATTCATTGCATAGTACTTGGTATACAGGGGGTGCCTAATAAATGCTTTTGGCATTAGATGCTATATTGTGTCTTCCTCTTCAGTGGATTCACCTTCCTTCTGGAGTCAGAGCACCTACCTGACCTCAAATGCCAGTTCATCCGTGTCTCACCTATGTGAGCAAGTCTCGACCTCTTTGGAATTCCCTTTCTTCATCTGTAAAATGAGAGGGGTGGATTTGATGGCTGGTGAAGGACCTTCCAGCTCTGGATCTATAATTCTATGATCCCATTATACTATCCCCAGACCCCTTCTACTTGTTCTCATTCATCCCCTTGGCTAAAATAGTCTTGCACAATTCAGCCTGAAGCTACCCCTACCCAGCAGCCACCAGCCTTGCCCAGCAAAGTTCCCAAACTGCTCTGCTGGTGCCGCTGAGGTTTGATTTGTGTTCCCCTCACACTGTGCCTCCTTCATCAGTCCTTCATGAATCCACAACAGATGTTTCTCGGTCCTTTCATTTCCCTTTTTCAGAGGAATTGTAATTGACTGTGCTTTAATTAGGTTATCCCTTAGGATATTCCAGCTTTCCTCCACATTCTGGAGTTTTCCTATTTCGTCCTAGTGTAGTAGGCTGATTACAATTCTTAATTCCTTAAAATTGGTTGTCCCAAAGTCTAATACCTTTGTAATAGTAAGTTCTGGTTCTCTCCTCTAATTTTTATGTGGAATTCATAGAGTGGTAACTTGTCAGAGGCATGCTCTCCAATTAGGAATGAATTCCTTGAGGATTTTATGAGCTAAGCTGACCTCTACTTGCTCCCCCTGCTTTATCTATTAGAATGTAAGCTTTTGAAGGGAAGAAATGGGTTTTGCTTTTTCTTTGTATGTGCGGTTGTTTCTGACTCTTCATGACCCCATGTGGGGTTTTCTTGGCAAAGATAGCTGAGTGGTTGGCCGTTTCCTTCTCCAACTCATTTTACAGATGAGGAAACTGAAACCAGCATGGGTAAGTGACTTGCCCAGGGTCACACAGCTAGTAAGTGCCTGAGGCCAGATTTGAACTCATGGAGATGTCTTTTTGACTTCTGGCCCACAACTGTATCCATTGCAGCACCTCCTGGCTGATTTGTATACTCAGTCCTTAGCACTGGCTAAGTTACAATATAAGCTTTTAGTAAATGCTTCTTGATTGATTATCTATTTTTCTAAATTTGAAATCTACTCTTGACCCTGCTTTGGAGTTTCTCTCTCTCCAGCATCCCATTCTAGTGGTTGACATGTAGTTGAGACAAAGCTTTGTTCATGGTGCACTGGACAGAACACAGAGTTTGGAGTCAGAGGCCTAGGATTCAAATACAGTTTGACCACTTACTACCTGTGAGATCTTGCACAATTCACTTAACTCTCACCCTAAATTCATGCTTCCATTTTCCTCATTTGTAAAATGAGGGAATGGGAGTCAGGTGGCTTCTCATGAGTCTTTCAATGATACAACCATGGTCCTAAGTCAAGGAAACTGGAGCCAAATCAGTTTTGATTTCATAAGGGCATTCTAATCAGATATCTGCAGAAAGGAAAAAAAAAACTTTTCCAAACAAAACAATAATAATATCTTTGGGAAAGTTCATTATCTTGTTTGAATTTATACTTATGAGTTTGGGCTCCCACTCTCCGGGGTTAGGTTGGAAGTGGGATTGCGGCTGCTTGGGGAAAAGCTTGTCTTGCATCCATGAGAATATGAGGTATCAACCAGGCACTGACCAAATAGAATGGGGGAAGGGGGAAGAGCATCAATTGCTTGTATACACCTGCTTAAAGCCTTAATTATCTAGCACTTTTCTCCTCTTCCCCCAGGCAACAGCCAATTCTAGGTAATCAGACTTGGGATTCAGGGTGAGTAATCTGTCCATGTCCTTGGCCCATTCTCACAGCTACATTAATTACTAAAATGGACTTTAGGAATTGTAAACTCTTCCACAGGAAGACTTAAGCTTCTCTCATCACTGAAGTATTGGGAGATGAGATGCTCTGTCCATTCATGAGTACCATTGTCCCTCAGATTTGGGTATTGGGGCAAAATCACTTTGATGTTTTCTCAGGAGCCAGTAGAAACAATAGTGAACTGGCCTCAATTTGTTAGACTACAAGAGGGAGATCTACTGAGGAAGCCAGAGACTTTCACTTCTTATGCATGACTATGTGAGATACACACTGTGTGTGTGTGTGTGTGTGTGTGTGTGCGCGTGCGTGCGTGCTCGCTCGCATGTATGCATGAGTGCATTGTCAACTGTACTGAACTCAGAGAAGACATGGTGCTGGTCAAAGCAATATAATAATGTGAATTAATTTTGGGATTTGGCTGTGGCTGAGATCATCCAGAGGGTGAGTGCAAAGGATTGTTGTTATGCCAAGTTCAGGGCATGGCTTGCTTGATGGGTCTTAGCTTTAGAAAATAGGGGTTCTCCCTATAGTATCTTGATTGTATGTATGTATTGTAAGCGTTAAAATTAGCCTTAGGCTCCCCAAATGGAGCCACCTCTCCCCCTCCCTTACAGCAGCAGCAAGGGCCTCTTGGGCTAAGTAGTGCCTCTGGGAGTGGACCGTGTGGAGGCCCCTGGGCAGCAGAGAGGCACATGGGAGGCCTGAGGGACACCGGAGCTTGCCTTGCCCAGCCCCCAGCTCCCCGAGTGCCGGGCTCGGGACTCTGCCTGCCCTAGGGGTACCAGTGAATTAGCTTAGCGTGTGTAGGGGCCTGTGTTTCCCATGAAAGAAAGGGTTTTTTATGAAGAAGCACAAGCGGTGCCAGGGGGGCTTTCAGTTAGAAGTTAGAAGAGGGGGATGCTAAGAAAGTTGTGGGCACTGCTGACAGTGAAAGGGCCAGACCAGGGAAGTTAGACAGTACATGAGGCTAGAAGAAGGTCGGTCAGTGAGAAAAGAAGTGCAGGGGGCTGACAGTGAAAGGACATAGGAGAAGATGCAGGGCAGCTTTCGGCTAGGAGAGGAGTTGACGGGAAAGTGGAGGAGACCTAGGGAGAAGGTAGAGACAGCAGACGGCTGGCCACACTCACAGGGGAGAGACAGGACTTGGGGGTAATAAGTGCAAGTGGCAGCAGCAACTGCAGGAAAGAGTAAAACTCAGTCAGGTCCTATTCCTTGCTTGTTTCTACATTTAATTCTAAGTTTGTTTCATATAAACAAACCCTGCTTTGATTATTTTTGAAAAGAGGCTGTTTGTTTATCAATTTGGGAAAAGCAGTGAGGGGATTTTTAAATGGCCCATACTAAATGAAAAGCAGTCAAAAAGCCAGCCAGGAGTTCTCAGATTAGGCCCCCAGGTAGTTCAAATAATTTTTACATTGATTGGCGACCGCAGCAGGACTTACAGCCCAGTTATAATTTTTCAGCTAGCTATAATTTTTCATATTATGTCCAGTTATAAATTTACAGATTAGTTATGGTTAAGTTAATAAATTTTTTGACAGTATGTATATAAGTATTTATATAAATAAATGCAAGGTGTCTCAAAGGTCTTAGTGTATCATTAAGCTATTAAAGTCAAATACTCCACTAAGAATTTTGGGACATCGTGTGTATGGAGGGGAGGTAGTCAGGAAAACCCTTATTTCACCCTACAGAAAATGCAACAAGAAATGCAAAGATCTCAAAGGGGCCTCTAAATAGATACATGATCTATGTAAATTATTCCGAGTCCATTAACTCCAACCGGAAAGGAACTCAACTGGAGGTTGGGGGTTAGACATGTTAATAATCCATTAAATACCTCTTTCTTAAGTTCGACCCAGTGCACCCAAGACCCACAAGACCATACTGTGGCTTAGGCTCTTCCCCCTTTCTGCCAATCTTTTGTGGCAGATGAGCATACTTTGGGGGCTAGAGAATAAACAATCCTCTTCTCATTTGAATAAATCTCTGATTTTGGTCCTCCAGTGTAGACATGGATTGTCCTCTGCATCATGGGAGGCACCCACTCTCCAAATCAATGAGATCTCAGATCTCTGAGCATTTTGAGTATGCTTATATATGTACTTCTTATACCCCGGTTAGAACATAAGTTTCTTAAGACTAGAGACTTTCATTCTTTGTATTTATACTTCCAATGCTTTAAGTATAGCACTCGCCACATATTAGATACTTAATATTTGTTGATTGAATGATTAAGCAAAGTGATACGTGAAGTTGGAGGAGGGAAAGTTCTTATGTGAGGGGGAGATAAGGAAAGATTTTCATGGTGAAATGAAATTCTTATCCTAATGAAAAGAATTTCATCTAATAAGGAAACAGTTTCTTCTCCTCCTCACAATAGCGGGACATGGTTTAAAAATCTCACCCACAGACACTTAACACTTAGTAGCTGTGTGACCCTGGGCAAGTCACTTAACCCCAATTGCCTCACTAAAAAAAAAAAAAAAAAACCTCTCACCCAGCATGCATTTATCTAATTTGCCTGTGGATTTGGCCAATTCTACTAAGAGAGCATCTCAAGCCTACATACCATTTTTTTTTCTTTGCCTTAATTTCTGCAAACCAATAAGAAATGATACTTCCCTTCAATATGAGTTCACAGAAGAGGCAGCAGCAACTAAGGGAAGGAGAGGAGGAGGGGAAGAAGGAGTGGGAGGGGGAGCGGGAGGAGGAGATGACCTCAGCTGATGGAAAGCAATCAAAACTTTAGCAAAGCAACAAGAGAGAGAGAGCTGCAGAAAAGAGAATAGGGAAACTCAATAATGTAAGAGGGTGGGGGTGGGGAATGGCTAAATATGGGGACTAAGAATCATTTTTGATTGCCAGGTTTTCCAGAACTTCTTTTAACCAAGAGAGTATCTCCAGCCCAGCCCAGCTCAATGTTTAGGTCTATAGACGTGCTTGTTAAGAGATGTTTTAACTCCTGGCAGTAATTATTATATAATGGTTACTTTTATTATGGCTTTCTAAGTTAATTGGGAGAAATTCAAAATTTTACATAGTACACTCTATATGCTTGAGGGAAAGAAGAAAGAGACAGGGCAAGGAATTAGGAAGGTAGTAATGTGGGAAACAGCAGAATAGAGATTAACACTCAAGAAACCAGAAGAAATTCCAGGTTTGTGAGAGGAAAACAAGATGAGGAACCCAAGGAGATCAACTATGGGGACAGGGGCAAGTAGGAGGCAGAAGATGCCAGCAAAGGAGGGAAAGCTATGGACAGAAGGCTGAGTTATTGCTGTTGCTGTTTATCCTTCCTTTTCAAAGACTGGGTGATGTCTTGATTCTTGTGTGAAGTGGATTTAAGTGAGGCAGAGTTGCATAAAGTTGTCAGCTTCACTTTCTCTTCCTGAGTCATCAAAATTCAGTGGCAAAAACAGACACCATGTTGTGAAGAAAAAGGGTGGAATATATGGCTACTCAAAGCTGCCAGAACATTCAAGGCTACTTAGTCTATAACAAGATGGAATGAAGAAGTTTAGGTGATACAGTGGGTAGAGGGCTGGACTTGGAGTTAGAAAGAGCTGAGTTCAAATCCAGTCTCAGATACTTCCTAACTGTGTGACCCCAGTCTGTCTCAGCTTCCTCACTTATAAAATGGAGATAATAACAGCACCTACCACTCAGGTTGTTCTTTGGCTATAATGAGATAATCTTTGTAAAGAGCTTTGCAAAACTTAAAGTATTGTATAAATGCTAGCCATTAGTATTATTATTGGAAACTGAATTAAGCTTAGAAATATAATTAGGATTGGAGGATAGAGTTAAGGTGGAAAACTTCACTTGTAAGAAAATGCAAAGGAGCTCATTCAAAGAAAAACTAGTTGTGAACGTGAGTACTAATATGTGGTGGAGAAGGAACACAGGGCTGAGCTCTGTCATTGTAACCACCTTTAAAAGGATACTAGATCATATTGTTTGTCTTTTAAATGGTTACAGGAGGGGCAGCTAGGTGGATCAGTGGATAAAGCACTGGCCCCGGATTCAAGAGGACCTGAGTTCCAATTCTGCCTCAGACACTTGACACTTACTAGCTGTGTGACTCTGGGCAAGTCACTTAACCCTCATTGCCCCCCCCAAAAAAAAGGCTACAGGAGGGGCTGGAGGGAAAAATTGAGAGCTAAATTTTTTAAATGCAAAAAAAATTGGAAACATTTTTTAAAATAAAAAAGTTATAAAACACAAAAAACCAAAATATTTTTTGAAAGCAGGGTGGGCCTTGCTGTCTTGGGGAAGGGGGGATGGAGGGAGAAAAATTTGAAACTAGAAATCTTATAAAAACAAATGTTGAAAACTATCTCTACATGTAACTAGACAATAATAAAATACTTTTATGATTAAAAACAATAAAAGTGGGGTGGGGGTGAGGGAGATGGGGAGGAGAGTTACAAGTATTTAGGAGCCAGATATTCTGGGTAGATTCTCTATTGAGCAGCATATCTGAATGTCAAGATTCTGAGAATCCCATCATCTCCTCATGGGAAGTGGTAATTACCATGGATTACTGCACAACCAGACCCAGAGCTCTTTTGGGAATGACAAGAGTGTGAATGTTTGCACTAGGTCTGTGACAGGCAAATGGTATGAAATCCAGGTAAATTTAATTAATACACCAGTAAATAGGAACACTGCAAAAAGTCTTTTCCCCCAAAATTTTAAAAATAAAATGTATGAAATCTATGGCAGTGTGGGGAGTAAGAAGAATTCTGAAATATGAACATATCATAAGGTACAGAGAATACGAGTAATTTAGAAATATGGGAAGATTTCATCTGGGAAAAAAAAAAGATCTGGGAGTTTTAGTGGACCACAAGGTGAGGCTTCATTGAATGAGGCTTATTTTCTAAGACTAGCTAATAGCTGCATTCTGCTCCTATTTGGAGTATTGTGTCTAGTTCTGGACATCACATTTCCTTTACAATCTGGAGAGCATCCTCACAGGGGCAGCCAGGTTGGTGAATGTTCTCAATATGCCACAGGAGGATGTTGAGGAAACTGGGAATGTTAAGCAGGAGAAGGGAAGGCTGAGTAGAGGCATAATTATCTTCCTGTGTCTGAAGGGCTGTCATTTGGAAGAGGAATTAGCCTTGTTTTCTTCATCCCAGAAGGCAAAAGGGGAGCTGAGGGGAAGTTGCCAGAAAGCAGATTTAGACTCCATTGAAAGACAAAAAGAATTCTTGAAAATAATGATGAGCTCTGCCCTAAAGTGAAATGTATTGTTCTGAGAAGTTGTGAGTTTCCTTTCAGTAGAGGTCTTAAAAAAAAAAAAAAAAAAACATCTGGAGAGCCACTTGTTAGGAATGTTAGAGAGGGGATGGATTCCTGTCCAGGGATAGGTTGGAGGTCCCTGAAGTCTCTTCCAATTCTGAAACTCTAGGAGCAGGTGATCATGATTGTAATAGTAGAGATAAAGTGATTCCTGATAGGGTTGTGTGACCTTGGGCAAGTCAATTAATTTCTCTGGACCTTAGTTATCTTGGCTATAAAATGAAGGAGTTAGACTGGGTCGGCTCAAATGTGACTTCCATTTCTAAGATTCCACATCTACTTTAATTGATTCTATCCATTCTGTATGGGCAGCTAGGTTGGCAAAGTAGATAAGAGCTGAAAACAGGTACACCTGAGTTCAAATATGGCTTCAGACACTTCCTGGCTGTGTGACCCTAAGCAAGTCACTTAACCCCATTTGCCTCAGTTTCCTCATCTACAAAACGAGCTAGGGAAGGAAATGGCAAACCACTCTAGTATCTTTGCTAAGGAAACCCCAAATGGGGTCATGAAGAGTTGGGCATAACTGAAACAACTGAACAAAGCATCCATTCTGTTAGGGACTGGTTGAAAAAAAGATTAGAACTATATTCAATACCAGGTATTTTGTTCAAAATCAGTTGTTTTTCTTTTCTTTGTTATTGAGAGAGTATATTCATAGAGTTGGAAGGGACCTCAGGGGCTTTCTGATCATTCTGTCTCCCTTAATAAACAAGGAACCTGAGACAAAGGGAGGTGAAATATTTCAGTTTAGTCATTTTTCAGTTGTGTCCAACTCTTTGTGACTCCATTTGGCGTGTTCCTGGCAAAGACACTGGAGTGATTTGTCATTTCCTTCTCCAGCTCATTTTACAGATGAAGAAACTGAGGCAAACAGGGTGAAGTGACTTGCACAGGGTCACACAGCTAGTAAGTGTCTGAGCCTGGATTTGAACTTGAGGAGATGGGTCTTCCTGACTCCAGGCCCAGAGTTCTGTCTACTATGGCATCCCTTAGCATCACATTGAGAGAGAGAAGACATCTTTGAGTCTGTCCAGATAGGTGAAATAATAAGATTATAACTATAAAGCTGATAGGATCCCCAGGCCATCAAGCTCAACTACGTCATTTTACAGAAGAGAGAACTGAGATTGGGGGAAGGCTGTCACTTGCCCAGGGTGATAGAAGCAGCAAACTCCAGGAGCAAGTTTTGAACCCAAGACTCCTGACTCCAGACCAGAGTATCTGCCTTTTCGACTAAAGGATCCTGCTTCGTGATCTATCTGGCTCAAGTTTTTACATCCCTCCCTCTTTCCCCCAGCCCTCCAAGCAGGAAAGCCCTTATCATCTCTTATACCATCCGTGCCTTCTCTCCTCATTCCAAGTTCCCATTCATCTCTGGGCTCATCTTTCAACTTCCTGGCACAGGTCCGTAAGGGAGATTAGCTTTGAAGAGTTAAAAAGGGACATGCCCTTGAATCATAGGGGGAAGAACTTAGAGGAAATTCTAGGTTATTTGAAGTGAATCGGTGATAGGAAGCAAGATGTAAAAGTCTTGTCAGGGCTGGAACAAGTGAGTAAAATTAGAAAAAAAATAAAACAAAACCCAAGGAGTTGGCTGTAATAGCAAATTCTCTGCATGGTCAGAAGCTAATATCTCAGTGCCCCAGGGCATACTGGAGCCAGCGGTGCTCAGCATAGTGTGTATTTATTAACAACCTGAACAGGGGGCAAAAATAACAAGGTGAAAAGTCTTGCTTGTTCAGCAAAGCAGCTGAGCTTGGGAAAGACGATATCCAAGGAACCCTGAGAGGCTACTGCTGAAGGAGCTAATGAACTTGTGTCATGGCCAAGGACCCTGATGGTGAATCCAGAGTGAGAGAGTAGATTTGGGGTAGGGGTGATAAGTAAATGGACATACCGCAACCTGGGGAAAAGCACAGACAATGTAACTGTATTCCAGAGTTGTTGTTTGTCCTTCCATCTGGAAGAGGACCATGAAATGAGGGAGGTGATGTCATGACTTGCTGCGAATTGGATTTAGGTGAGGGAGAGCTGTGCAAGGTCACCAGCCTCCCTCTCTGCTAAACAGCAAAATGACTGGATATGGCCCGGGATGTTTAAGGCAATTGGAGTTAAGTGACTTGCCCAGAATCACACAGCTAGTAAGCATCTGAGGTCAAATTTGAACTTGGGTCCTTGCAACTTCCGGGCCAGTACTCTATCCACTGCACCACCTAGCTGCCCCTTTTATTCCAAAGACAACTGAATTAGAAGTCAAAAGACCTAGGTTCAAATCTCACCCCTGACACTTACCAGTGTAGTTTATTGGACACTTATTGGGCAGCTAGGTGGCACTGTAGTGAATTGAATGCCAGGCCTGGAGTTGGGATGACTGGAGTTCAAATCTGTACTCAGACACTTACTTCGACCCTAGGCAAGTCATTGAACTATATTTGCTTCAATTTCCTCATCTCTAAATGAGCTGGAGAAGGAAATGGCAAACCATTCCAGTATCTTTGCCAAGAAAACCCCACATGGGGTCACAAAGAGTAGGACACAACTGAACGAAACTTGGCCAAGCCACTGAAATTTGGTGTGACTTGGTTTATCTGTTAAATGAGGATGGTGAACTAGATGACCTCTAAGGTCCCTTCCTGCTCTTAATGCATAATTCTCTATATCTGCTACCAGCTTGAATCTGAAGAATTTGATGAGGGCAGTCATGCCAACTGCATTATCTGTCGGGCGGAATTAAAGCTGGCCCATTTAGAAACCCCTCTAACTAACTATCTGGCGATCTTGCCACCATGACAAGTCCAACTTGCCAGTGGACAAGTGGCAAGCTCTCCCCTACCCACCTCCTCGTGACACTTAAGGTCTGCACCATGTATCTGGGCATTAAATTGTCCTCTACCACTCAGGCTGTGCCAGCCTGTCTCCTTAGTGTTCCTGAGAATCATCATGGCTCAGTATCTTTTCACTCCATCTACCGCTTCTTCTGCCTGCCCTGTATTCCCTAGCACAGTTCAGAGTTTGTAGGAGGGGCTGAAAGAATAAATGTTGAGAGGAAGCATGGCTCAGTGAACTGACAGCTGGCTTTGGACCCAGAAAAACAGGAATGGGTTCAAGGCTCACCTCTGACACATACTGGCTGTGCAACATGAGGCAAATCTCTTAACCTCTCAATTCCCTAGGGAGTTTTCTTAGAATAAAAGTTTCAGGAAAAAAAAATAATGACTTGCATTGGTAAAGGGGGTTCCTGAGTGAGGGTGTTTTATAACAATGATATCATAGGTCCATTAATAACTGATTAGTATTTCAAAAGATCAATGATGTCATCAATGTATTTATTTCTTCTATTCTGAAGGGAGTAAGCATTTATATACCATGCCAGGCATCATGCGCTTTCACAAATATGTCATTTCATGTTCACAACACTAGGTGGCAGGGACTATTATTACCCCTATTTTACAGCTGGGGAAACTGAGGCAAATGGAGATGAAGTGACTTGCCCAGGGTCACACAGTTATTAAGTGGCTGAAGCCAGCTTTAAATCAGATCTTCCTGACTCCAGGCCCAAGGCTCTCTCTCACCTTCACCATTAGCTGCCTCATTAGTTCATATGGGAATCATACTGATGCCTTCTCATCTAACATGATTCTCGTCCATGTTCTATCAATCATAAGAGCCTGGAACTTCAGAGGCTGTTTAATCCCATCTTTCCATTTTACAGATAATAAGCCTGAGGCACAGGGAGGTTAGGTGACCTAATAACAGAGATCTATCTGATCCAACCCGATCATTTTTACAGATGGAGAAACTGAGGCCCAGAGATGGGAAAGTGGCCTCACTATCATAGGATCTAAGATGAAGAGGCGGGCAGGAACTCAGAGGCTGTCTAGTTTAAACCCCCCCCCATTTTACAGGTGATTTTCACAGGACTCACCATGCTGGTCACCTTCCTGTGGCATTTGATAGGTACCACTGCTGCTCTCTGGTTGGCTGTTTGCTCTTCCTCAATTTCTACAAAATCTTCCTCTGTGGCCTCATTTTGGTGTAGAGTTGACCCTGGCTTCTTAAAGATGGTGCCAGCAGAGTTGTGTTCAACCCTACCAAACTGGAAAGGTTTCAGGCATGGCCCTAGTGATAAACAAAGACTTTGGTCCAAACTCCAGCCCAGCTGAGTTCAGAGGATTTTCTCCAGTAGGTGGCTACCAGGTGATGACTCGGTTTTGGCCGTAACAACCCAGCCCATTAATCATGAGAGCTGGCATTCATACAGGGCTTACAGGCTTGAAAAGTACTTTAAATACATTATCTCCTTCATTCCTCACAATAACTCTTGTGAGTTAAGTTGTAGCTGTAGTGAGACAGAAGCTCTTGGTTTGCAAGATGGCAGCAGCTGTGCCACTGTGGTGGAGAGGCTATATGGTGTGGGGGATGGAGTATTGGATATAGAATCATGAAGACCCAGGTTCAAATCTCACCTTTCATTCTCACTAGCTGTGTGGTTATTGGTAAATTACTTCATCTCTCTGAACTTCAGTTTCCTCATCTATAAAATAAGAGAACTGGATTAGATTGGTTCTAAAGTCTCTTCTAACTCTAAATTTATGAACCAGTAATTAGGTGGGTTCTGGGGAGATTTTAGGCTCCAAGCTTATGATCTGATGAGTCTTTGGGGCCATGGAGTTCCTAGATGCAGTTATGGAAAGGTGGTGGTAGAATCACTCTACTCATAAGTGGGAGGTAGGAAAATGGGAACCATGTGACCAAAGGTTGAGAGTTCTCATGCCTTAGTCTTTTGGAGAGTGGTTAAGAGTTGTTTTTTTGTTTTGTTTGGGGGGGGGGGTGTTTTTGTTTTTGCAGGGAATGATGGTTAAGTGACTTGTCCAGGGTCACAAGATGGTCAAGAGTTCTTAAAGCCACCATACTAGAGCTAGAAGGGGAGTGGCCTGAGAGATGGCAGCAGGTAAATTCAAGGGTGGGGCAATGGTGAGGAATAAAGGATCAGGCTCATGGACCAGGAGCTGTGAGAGCAAAAATGGAATAAGCCACGAATTGGCAGAGCCAAGCTGGGCCTCCCATATCATGTAAATTATTTAGACGGTGCAGTTTTTTGTTTTTTGTTTTTTTGGGGTTTTTTGCGGGGCAATGGAGGTTAAGTGACTTGCCCAGGGTCACACAGCTAGTAAGTGTCAAGTGTCCGAGGCCAGATCGAGAGTGCAGTTTTGGTGGGAAGGGGGTTGCCTCGGTAGCAAACCCAAAAGTTTTTTTTTTCTTTAGTGAGGAATCCAAGTTCTTAAGGTAGCATTATAAGACTAGAGGCCCAGGGTAAAGGCAGAACTCATTTGAAAAGGGAATGATCATAAGATCACAGATTTTGAACTGTAAGTGACTTTAGAGGTATTTAAGTTGAATCCCCTCATTATACACATGAGGAAACAGGCACAGAGGGTTTAATTAATTTGTCCATAGTGATTTGACTAACAAGTATCTGAGACAGGATTTGAACCTAGGTTTTCTGACTCCAAAGCCACTGTTCTTCCATTGTAACTCAATACCTCTCCCTAAACACTCTACATATGTTTAGTGTTTATTTATGAGTATGTTTTGTTTGTCCAGCAGAATCTAAGTTCTCTGAGGGTACAGACTGTTTCTATTTTGTCTTTTGATTCCTAGTACCTTTAGCACAGTGCTTAGTCAGTAGGTATTTGGTAGGTGGGTGGGAGGGAAGGAAGGAAGGAAGGAAGGAAGGAAGGAAGGAAGGAAGGAAGGAAGGAAGGAAGGAAGGAAGGAAGGAAGGAAGGAAGGAAGGAAGGAAGGAGGGAAGAAAGGAAGGAAGGAAGGAAGCAAGCAAGCAAGCAAGCAAAGAAGAGAGAGAGGGAAGAAGGAAGGGAGGGAGAGAAGGAAGAAGAGAGGGAAAGAAGGGAAAAACAAAGAGGGAATGAGGAAAGGGAGGAGGGAGAAAAGCACTTATTTACTCCTTGGAATCAGATTTAACTAATAAGGTTCTACCTCAAGTGTCCCTTGAAGCAAAAGAAGGATTTCCCCCTTTTAAGATCTTGTCTGGTTGGGGAGAGGCTATTTATGAGGGAGGAAAAGTAACTCAGAACTAGCCAGAGCTGAATCAGCTTGATCTCACTGTTCTGGTTTTAATCTCTTGGCGCCCTCTGCCTCATGCTGGGTTTGCAGGGACTCCCCACTCAGCCAACCCTAGAAAAAGTGAAGGAGGAGTCTTATATCATCATTGAACTTGACTCGGTTCACTAAATAAAGCCTTTGGAGAAGATAAATTAGCCAGTTTCTTCCTGCTTCTCCCCACCCCCTCCAACTAAGTAAGTCTTTGAAGGACCTATATTCTAGGCACGCTTCTAATTAGCAAGTTGTCTTCAGGTTCAAGGTCTTGCTTGTTGGGTTGGCCACTGACTCTGCAATAATCTTGGGATTCTTCTTCCCAGCTCTGGAGAGACTACAGTCCTTTCCTTCCCCTTTTCTGCAATTTCATCTCATTTAAATATTGCCACCAGTTCCAAGATTCTGCAGAAGGACAAAGGCAAGATCAAGGTCTCTGAAGAACTAAGACAGGTTTTCTTTCCATTTTCACCTTCCCTCTATGCACTTTCATCTTTAGAGGAAGTTTTTTCCACATCAGGGTTTGTTGAATGTTTAGGTGATGAGGGGGTGGGCAGGATATTTATTTAAATTCCCAAGAAGGAGGCTCAAATCTTGACTCAGCTGTCCTCGTTATCCTGAAAGAGCAAATCTCTGCCACTCCCCCGCCCCTAAAATCCCCCCTTTCAAGATCAGGCCCATGATCTCTCCCCTTTAGGATCTAATATCTGTGTAGACCTGACTGGGCCCCCAGCTCTAGAACCTTCCTCTGCCTTGACCTCCCTTTATGGATTCAGATCAGCTCAATATGTATTTATTCAGCACTTATCAGGGGACAGGTACCATGCCAAGCTCCTGGATACAAAGATAAAATAAGAAATAGCCCCTGCCCTCAGGGACCTTTCTTTCTAGGGACTGTTCATGAATACTGAGATGGATGGATAGATACATATGTACCAAGATAGAGGTAGATGGATAGGTTGTTAGAAGGATGATAGATAATTAAAGTAGATTGATTAAAATGATACCTATATACATTCCCTGATTCATAGTAGGGGTATGTATTGGCAATTAGAAGAATGATAGATAATAATAGTATATAGGAACTGATGGAATGATACATGCATGCATGCATATATACAGACAGAGAGACAAACATATGGATAGGTAGGTAAAGGGATGATACCTAATAATAGATCACTAGAGAGATCATTTATTAAGTGCTTAGTATGGGCCAGGTTCTGCACTAAGAATGCAGTTTTTGCTCTCCAAGAGCTTACATGCTAATGGGGGAAGACAACTCCTCCAGAGAGATGGAAAACAGGGAGGATGGGGGCAGAGATGCCACGTTGTGGAGATAACTCAGAAGTGTGTCTGGCTAAGAGCAGCGGAACATTTCCCTGTCAGAACAGGCAGCTGGATACAGTGGTACAGTGGATAGAGCACTGGCCCTGGATTCAGGAGGACCTGAGTTCAAATCCGGCCTCAGGCACTTGACACTTACTAGCTGCGTGACCCTGGGCAAGTCACTTAGCCCTCGTTGCCCTGGAAAAAAATGGACTCTGAGAATCAAAGGTTCCAGGGTATGTGGATGGAGCAGGGAAGATGGGGATGATGACCTGATTGCTCAGAAGTGGCCACCTTTTAGGGCAATGCTCAGAGATGACTGCCATTCTCCTTGCTTTAGCAGGAATCCACACCATGCAAGCTCAACCTTTTGTTGAGTCTTGGCTAACTTTCTTCACCATTTGGTTAGAACACAGTTTGAACGAGACCAAGGTCATAGCTTCAGTTCTCCCAAGGGCCCCCAAGTAGAGCTCTATTCCCCGATTCTAATGATGAGGGCTCATATTTCTAGAGCTCTTGAGGTTTTTCCAAAGCACTTTAGGTTACATGATCTCATTTGTTCCTCACAAGAGACTCAGTGAAGTGGGTGCTATTATTATCCTTATTTTGGGGACTCATCTTGTGATTTCATTGGCATGTGATCATAGATGTAGAGTAGGAAGTGATTTCAGCTTTCCTCTAATACAATTCCTCCCACCTCATTTTTCAGATGAGGAAACTGAGGCTCACAAAAGAGAATTGACTTGGCCAAGGTCACACAAGGTCATAGCATCAGGTTTTCTGAAGAAGATATATCACCTATTCTGGAATACAGTCTTAGACGGTTGTCTACTTTACAGATAAAAAAGCTGAGGGGCACACAGCTAATGAGGAATTCCAATCAGGGTTGAACCAAGGTCTTACCAAATCCAAGTTCAGCCTTCTCTCCCCTATGCCAGCCACCTAAATTGTTAAGGGAGCCAGAAAGAATGGATTTTTCATTATAAATTTATTCTTAAAAGAGAAATCACTAAAAAAATAAATCAGTAGCATCATCTTTACATAAGATAATTGCTTCAGATATTTATATTTGGAAAGGGAATAAGCATTTATTTAGCATCTTTGATGTGCCAGGCACTGTGCTAAGCACTTTACAAATATTTCATTTGATCCTCACAGTAACTGTGAGAAGTAGGTGCTGTTATCATCCCCATCTTACAGCTGAGGAAACTAAGGCCAATGGAAGTTAATTGACTTGCCCAGGATCACCCAGCTAGTTATGATGTCTAAGGCTGGATTTGATCTCAGGTCTTTCTCAATCATGGTCCAGCATGTTGTGCAGTATGGTGCCCCCTAGCACCCTGTTTATATCATTGGAGGATATCTCAATATTATATATGATAATATTTCTATATTTTACAGTTAACCTTTCCACTTATTTCATTTGACCTCATACATGAGTTATCTTAAAGAAGTCTTTCTGCTTTTCTGAGCTTCAGTTTCCTCAAGGAGAAAATGAAGGCATTGGATAAGAGGATTTCAAAGGTTCTAAATTCTGTGATGTGGGTTGTATAAGTGTTTGTGCAATTCCCACCTTTCAGACAAGGAAACCAAGTCTCATAGGTAGGAGTGTGCTGGTAAATGTTTAACATCTAGCTGGGGGTAAAGGGGAGGAATATATGCAAGACAGTGGGGTTGTTTTTTAAAACATTTAATCTCCATTATTTGCATATTTTCCATCTCTTTTATTTGTAAAAAAAGAGGAGAGGTTGATGTCTGTCAAGTTCATAAGAAAAAAGAAAATTTCATAAAATGTCAGGGACTTGCAACACATACCCCCTAATTTGAATGCAGAATCTATACCTCTAAATTCAGCATTGTTTTGCTAAAGGCAATGTCTTTTGCCCCCAGGGCATAATTTCCTGCAATAGCTGGTCTCAGTTTGCATATGTAATTTTGCTCCCTTTGCTCTGCTGGCTTACTAGAAAGCCCCGGACCAGGGTAGGCACTGACCATCCAAATTATTGCATGCCCAGGCCAGCCCAGAACCAGCATGAAACCAGGCTAGGCCTACAAGAAATCACTTTGCAGGCAGGTGAGACCTTGAATCAAGGAGAAATGAGATATTCTTATGTCTTTAGAAGCCACGCCCAAGGCAAATGTGTGCCTGGTGCTTCTAGAAAGTAAGAAGATTTAGAGCAAATTTCAACTGGGTAGCATCCAGAAATGTTGAGTCTTAGTTATAATTCATGAAATGGATTTTAACTGTTTTATAGGACTGGCACAGAAGGGTTATTCTGTCCATGTGGGTGCTTCCCTTACCTATGCCAATAAGCTGTTTGTCAGTGTCTTAGAGTCAGCATGCCATAAGTGGCTCAAAAGCAGGGAGCCCTGAATTCTACTTTTGCTTCTGAATCTTACTGGCTGGGTGACCTTGGGCAGATCCCCTAACATTTCAGTGCTCTGCGTCAGCATTTCTCAGACTTTTTGATCTCAGGATCCCTGTGCTCTCTAAAAAATTATCGAGGACATCCCAAAGAATTACCATCTTGACTATTGATTTTTTGTTGTTGTTCAGTCATCTAAGTCAGACTCTTTGTGACCCTATTTGGGATTTTCTTGGCAATGATACTGAAGTGGTTTGTCATTTCCTTCTCCATTTCATTTTACAGATGAGGAAACTGAGGCAAATAGAGTTAAGTGACTTCCCCAGGGTCTCCTAGTTAGTTAGTGTCTGAGACCAGATTTGAACTCAGGAAGAGGAGTCTTCCTGAATCCAGGGCCAGTGCTCTATCCACAGAGCCATCTAGCTGTCCAAATATTGCTATTTGCATCATAAAATTATTATGAAAATAGTGGTGTTCTTATGGACCCACTGAAAGGGTCTCAGGCACCATACTTTGACTGTTGCCCTAGGCAACTTGCTAAGGCTACAAATTACAAGAGAAGGTGGCAACCTACTATGGAGCAGGGAATTTCACTCACCTAGGAATTCCCTTTGCTGATGAAATCACAGATCTGCTCCCAGTCTGTCCTGTATTTTAACATATGGTCTTCAAGAGTGTGGTGGCCAAAATACCTTCCTCCCCAACTGTCCAAGCTTGTCTTGCTAAGCTGCTCTGACCTTAGAGGGGCTAATCCTCATATTGGCCAGCATACTCATTCCAAACCAGGTCCAATCCCGCTCGGGCACTTCCTAGCTCTGTGATCCTAGGCAAGCCACTTAAACGCCTCTGCCTTGGTTTCCAAGAAAACGAAGGGATCAGACTCAATGGTCTTTAAAGTCCTCCCCAGCTCCAAAGTTATGATGTTGTCAGCTTGTTATAACATCCCAAAGGTGTCATACACTTTGAAAAAGGTAAGTTTATGACCATGGTCCCATGGTACTTTGAAGTAGGACCCCAAGGGAATTGGATCAAATGACCCCTGAGGTCTTTTCTAGCTCTATTAATGTCCAGAATGCTACTCTCAATTGGATAAATTTCATTCTAGACACAGAAGGGCAAGACATGTGAATAACATTTGCACCTTGTGGACAGGATTATGTTGGTAAATGTTTAACAAGAGGCTTCCTGAAGAAAAACTATACAAGGTATACTCTAATGATTAGAATGACGCCACCTACTGGAGACTTGCTGTGGAGAGCTCCACCATGAGGAAAATGCCTCAGAGGCATTGTGGCTTTTCCTTGGCCTCAGGAAATGACGTTTGCTTATGGGTGCTGTCTATCAAGTCTACCAGCCAATCAACTGGAGGAGCCTCCTATGGTCTGGGAGGAGACAGGAAGGAGGAAAGGGAGCCTGCGCAGAGAGTGCTGCCCTTTTTTTGGCTTCCGGACTTGATGGTGGTGGCGGCAGAGGACTTCACAGGAAATTTGAGGAAAGATAGGAATGCCAGGCTGTTAGAATTCTGTTCTCAATCTTTTTCTTTCTATTTTCCAATAAACCCTTAAAAACCTAAACTCGTTTTATCAGTGATTTTTAGTCAGTTTCCCCCAAACTGGGGGAACACATTAGAATCCACATTTAGAATCTTAAATTACACATATACTTTTAAGTTTAATATGCATTGTTAACATTTTCTCCAACACTTTCTTAAGTCTAGCCAATCAACCATATAATAAATCAAGCCCTGGTTATAGTGTTAGCTGATCTCAGAAGTTTAAATTCACACACTGAAAATTTAACAACCAGCTATTCCTAGCCAGTATCAGGTGACTTCAGGATTTTCCTGTTTGTGGTGCTCTAATTCAGACAGAATAGCAACTCACAGAGTCCTTCAAGAAAGGGAAATGAGGGACAGCTAGATGACACACAGGGGATTGAACACCAGCCCTGGACTCAGGAGGACCTGAGTTCAAGTCTGGCTTCAGACACTTATTAGTTATGTGACCTGGGCAAGTCAATTAACCCCAATTGCCTCAAAAAAAAGAAAAAAAGGAGGGGGGGGGGGAATCAGACACTGTTAGTAGAATTCCTTAGTTCATTCTAATTAGCCAACTTTAACAAAATTTTTGGGTTTTTTTAGCCAATTTTTTTTTTGTTATAACAATTTGTTATCTGCAAAGGACTTTTCTTCCATTGTTTCATTTAAATTTAAAACCACTCCCATAAGATAGTGAGAGAAAAATATTCCTTGAAGACACTGAATCTCAGAGAGATTAAATTTCTTCCTCAAAATCAAATAGGCAGTTGATGGAAAAATTTAGATTGGAACCCATGTTCTGACTCAGTGAAGTTCTGGGATACCAGAGTTTCCAGGTTCCAGGCTCCTCCATAAGTGTCTCAGTGACAGAATTTCAGTTTCAATTGACTACATATAAAAGTTGATGGGGGTGGGGTTTGAATCAATGTTGATCAGATCACTAGCATGAGACACTTGTCTGACTGGCAGAAAGAGACCACCTGTGGATAAGGGGAGATGTGGGTCTAGTTGCAATTCCTGGGAGGGTGCTTCCAGGATGATATGGTGCTTTTCTCTGACCCTCCTCTGTCCTTCAAAGCCATAGGGTTAGGTAAGTGTTAACTAACAGATGTGACAGCTGCTGGTTTAGTTTCTCTCTGAATTCTTGAGCCCTAGGGCATCTTTTCTGGGAAACTGCCTCTGTCCTGTGCAAGCCCTAAACCAG
Source organism: Dromiciops gliroides (assembly GCF_019393635.1). Taxonomy (NCBI): domain Eukaryota; kingdom Metazoa; phylum Chordata; class Mammalia; order Microbiotheria; family Microbiotheriidae; genus Dromiciops; species Dromiciops gliroides. The sequence goes on along the minus strand of NC_057865.1, from coordinate 285,737,512 downwards.
GAAACCTTTTATACAAATCTCATCAATCCTTTAAGGCCCAGATTAAATGACACCTCTTCCAAGAAGTCTGACTACAATATTTCTCCTTTCAGTTTTGTGGGAAGCTGAGAATATGTATTTTGTGGAGGAAAGAATACTGAATTTGGAGTCAATAAAGCTGAGTTTGAATTCTACCTTTGCTGCTTCTTATCAGTGTGACATCAGACTTGTCACTTAACCTCTCTGGGCCTCAATTTTCTTTCACAGATCCATAGATAGCTAGGCAGATATGTAGATAACTAATGGATGGAAGAAAGGAAGAAAGAAAAAGTGAAGGAAGGAGAGAAGGAAACTATGTATGGAATTGAACAAAATTGATTGCTAGTGGCTTTCCTAAATCAGGATAGAAATTCTTCAACCAGACTGTCAAGATATATGTACTTACCAGTTTTGGGGAAAAAAATCATGGATGCATGCAAATTTTTTTTTTTACTAGTAGGGCTCTCAAAATAGTTATGAGTCATACCATTCTCATTTCTGGCTGCATTCTCTGTCAAAATCATACTGTTCAGCCATGATTTTGGTTGTTTCTTATACTGTCAATGGTTTGCCTTGTGATGATTGAAACCTCAGCCCACCAATGACTGAAGATTCAGGAATGTTAGAGAATGATGAATGTGTCTTCCTCTTCCCTCTCCCTTCTCCTGATTCAATACCAGAAGATGGTCCAAGGCAGCAGAGAAAATAAATTTTGCGTCTCTTTCAGAAGCAATTAGGCTATATGGGATTTTATTGAATTTTCAAAAATTTACTTATTACCTCTATCTCTACCTTACAAATGACTTGGGTTAGGGGGAAAGGAGTTGGCAATTCTCAGCCAGGACATGTGTACCCAAATGCGGCAATGCTCCAAAATACCCTGGATCAAACATCCTTTTGGGTTAAGGCATTGAGCTTCCAGGAGGTGCCAGAGAAAATTTAAGAGTAACATATCTATCACTATCCATGCACACATTAGCAAAGGTGAATTTATAAGATTAGTGTGCCTTAGATATGAGGGCCTTGGTAAAATGTGACCTTGGATGACTCTTGCCAAAGAGCACTAGTTTGGGAATTGGTCTGGATTTGATTCTTGGTTCTTTTCTTTACTTCATGCTCACCTATGTGACAATTTACCTGTTCCTCACTTCCCTCACCTGTAAAATGAAGGGGTTAGACTAAACAATCAATCTCTGAGATCCTTTTTTGGCTCAAATATGAAGTCCTTGGTGTGCATTGGTAGGGAAGAAGGTACTACAATGGGAGACCTAAGCAACTTGTATGCAACCTGGAACACTAAGGAAAGGCAATGTTTAGTACAACTTCTTCCTACCCACACCATAGAGAACAAAAATGGTGCAGTTGGGCTTCTCAGATACATGCCATTCAGACCAATCTGTGGTCAATAAGTTTGAATGATAGTAACTAACCTTGGTCTCTGGCTTGGTCTATAGCCTCAACCCACAGGCAGATAAGACTAGTGAAGTTCCCCAGAGAACATAACATCCTGGAGGTCTCTCATCACCTTTATATGATGGCCACTGATAGACCAAAAATTTAAAAAAAAAAAAAAAGAATCTACACAATTTGCAACTTGCACAAAAAGAGAAGGGGCAAGAAATTAAATGCCGCCATGAGTCTGTTAAAATCAAAGTCCTAGATCATATCCCAAATCACCATTTCTAAAAGGTACCAGAATGCTGCTCCCCTGTCTTGGCAGAAGGTTTTAGAACCAGTTGACAAATCATCAGCACTGGTAAATGGCCAATGCTGTACTCTATACATTGCCTAACATTATATCCCCAGAGGAACAGTCACAGACTAATGACCCCAGAATATATTTCCCTTCAACCATAGATTTGTTTCCTAGTGCTGATACTTCCTATGAAAATTGAGGGGTAGGATGGGTTGGGATATAGGGTGAAGATTGCCAACCTCAGCTCCACAGAGCACATAGACAAGCTGCCAACTTTCACTGGAAAGTGGATCCCTCCTCGTCACACTCATCCCACTGACTCCTCCAGTTTATCTAGCAAGAAGGCTCCTCACCACTGAGCCTATGCCATCCTCTACCTAGTCAGATAAAACAAGATCCTTGTCTTTCTGCTACCCTGTTCAAAGAAACTAGGCTTCACCAGAGCCTAGTCCCTGCTGGGTCTCTTTCTATCACCTGCCAGGTGAGTCAGAATGGACAAAAGTACTCTATGACACTCAGGGCTCTGACACCACAGAAAAAAAGAAGTAGCTTGTTATGCTCATCCCAGGGTCAAAAGCTAAACTCTGAAGTTTCTGGCACTTGGTGGCTTCCTCAATTTGTTTGTGGAAGTGATTTTGCTCCATGGCAAACACTCTCCTTTGGAAGTTTGGGTTACCAAATTCCAACCAACCTTTAAGGTTCTCTTGTTTTCTTTCCCCCTTCCTTCTCTATTCTTTGCTGCCCTCTCTTCCTTTAGGTCTTAAACTTTAATGCACAAGGAGTTTGTAGTTCCAAATATAAGTAGTTATCATGGAGCAAGATGACTTCCAAAAACAAATTGAGAAAAGCACTAAGTGCACATAGCTACCATTCCTTTCCAATTCCGACAGTGGCCCTCAAACCTAGGATTCTACACCCAACTTTGAGTCCTGCAAAAGGTAACAATTTAGTAAGCACCTATTGTGTACATCACCTGTTTAAGGACTAAAGATATTGTGTTTAGGTAAGACACATTCACTAACTCTCACTGAATTTACTGCTTTCCAGATTTCTCTACCTTCACCCCTCCGCATAGATAAACTCCATATGTCCAGAAAAAACTTCTCTTCAGACTGTCTCCTCCTCCTCCATTTCCCCTTCCTTCTTCTCCTCTTCCTTCTCCTCCTCTTCTTTGTCCTCTTGCTCCTTCTCCTCATCTTGCTCTTCCTCCTCTTCCTCCTTCTCTTCCTCCTCCTTGGAGAAAGGAGGAAGGAAAGGAAAAAGAGGATAAAGACAAGATGAAGATGAAGATAAAAGATGAGAAAAGAAGTAGAGGTATAATAAAAATGGATGAAGATAAGTAGAAATGGGAGCAGGAATGGGGTAGGGGAAAAACAAGAATAATGAAGAGGAGGTAGAGGAGGATAAAGACAAAGGAGGAGAGGGGAAGATGAAGAAGAGGAGAGAGGAGGAGGAAGAGAGGTGTTAAAGAGGAGAGAGAAGAAGAGGAGGAGAAAGAAATAAGGAGAAAAAGAAGAGGAGGAAGAAAATAGAGCATTGAAAGAAGGGTAGAGTATTACATGCAATTGGGGAAAATGTTATTTTAAAAAGAAAGGAAGAGGAGGAGAGTGGTGAAGAAGAGGAAAATAGAGGAGAAAAGTTGAGGCAAAGAGGGAGATGAGGAAATGACAAAGGATGATATTGGGAAAGAAGATAACATAAACAAGGAGAATGCAAAGAACAAAGGGAAGGAATGGGAGCAGGCAGAGGTGGAGTGAGGCTGATCACTGAATTTATTTTATTGGAAAGCGTCAGCAGATTTTGTCTTCAGCAAACATTCTGCTGGTTCTGTTAGGCAGGCAGCACCACCCCCAGCCCCCTTCCCACTCCCCAAACCTTTTCTTCTCGATCCCTTTTCTAAATTACAGTCCCTTGGGCATGGCAGGAGGACTTTTACAAGCCAGGCAAACTCCCACGATGGACTGATTCAATTGTCATTTCCACAGTTTTCATTTCTTTTCTGCAACCAAACAAAGTGCAGGGAGCCCACCATGAGTCACATCTCCATTTCTGATCAACAAAATCAATGCAGATTCTTCTTCTTCCTCCCCTTCCCTTGTTTCTTTCTCTTCTTTTCCACAGTGTGCTTTACCCTTGTGGCCAATTAATCTCCTGACTTGTTATGCACTTACATGCTTCAGCATTTCTGTTGTCCCAGAATCTTAATCTCTAAGATTCTGTCTTTGTTCTTCCTTTCTCTTTGCGGGGACACATTACTTACACCTTTTCTCCAACAGTCCTTTCTAGCTGGCTTCCATAACGTCTTGGAAATGTTAGGTTCAGTTACATTCATTTTATGCATGGAAAACCTGGGGCACAGGATGGCCAAGTGACAGGGCTAGTCTGTGGCAGAGCCAGAAGTGGGTAGGAGCAGGGTTGGGGGAGGGAAGCTCTGGATTTGAAGTCAGAACAATGGGATTAACATCCCATTCTTCTCATGGTGACTTTACTCCATGGGCCTCAGTTTCCTTACCTGTAGAATGAGGAGGTTTTACTAGAGAGACTCTAAGGTTCCATTCTGATCTAGTTGTATTATTGCATGAATCTTTGAAATAAAAGCCAGATCTCCTGGCCCCTAGTTCTACTATCTTTTCACCACCCCGTGTTTTCTCTCAGAAACTAAAAGGAGCAAATGTGAGGCACTCTTCCTTTATTGACAAGCTTTTCTTTTCTTTTCTTTTCTTTTCTTTTCTTTTCTTTTCTTTTCTTTTCTTTTCTTTTCTTTTCTTTTCTTTTCTTTTCTTTTCTTTTCTTTTCTTTTCTTTTCTTTTCTTTTCTTTTCTTTTCTTTTCTTTTCTTTTCTTTTCTTTTCTTTTCTTTTCTTTTCTTTTCTTTTCCTCTCCTCTCCTCTCCTCTCCTCTCCTCTCCTCTCCTCTCCTCTCCTCTCCTCTCCTCTCCTCTCCTCTCTTTTCTTTTCTTTTCTTTGACAAGCATTTATTAACCTTTACTGTATGGATAGCACTGGACCAAGTGCTGGGGCTGTAGAGAAGGAAAGAAAACATAAACAAACAAAAAAATAGCCTTTCCTTGCACGGGACTTACATTCTAATGGAAGAGGCAACATGACCATAGAATAACCTATGAAATACAAATAGATTAGAGGGATGACAACCTATGGAAGGCACTAACAGCTAGGGATGAGGTGGGCTAGACCTCCTGCAGAAGATAGTGAGCATTGAAGAAAATCAGAAATTTAAAGAAGGAGATATTGAGAAGAAAAACATTCAGAGCACTGGTAAAAAACAGATAGTACAAAGGCACAGAAATGAAAGATGGCGGGTCAAGCAGGCAAGTATTACTGGATTATAGTATGCATGGAGAGGACTGCAATGAATCAAGCCTGGAAAGGTAAGAAGAGGCCAGATTGTAAAGAATTTTAAATGCTGAACAGAAGATTGTAGGTAATAGTGAACCACCAATGATTATTGAGTTCTGCAGGGTGGGATGGTCCAACCTTCAACATAGGAGAATAAGCTTGTCATCTGTGTTGAGAATGGATTAGAATGTGGGGATTCCTAAGGCAAGAACAACACATAATGAGCCATCGAAAAAGTCCAGGTGACATGTGATGACAGCGTGAGCCACAGTGGTGTTTGAGTGGCAAGAAGAGGAAGGATATGAGAAATGATGTGGAGAAAGAAAATACAAGGTCTGACAATTGATTGGATATGTGGGATGAGTGAGAATTAGGAGGTAATGACAATACCAAAGGTGACTAGGAGGATGGGGTGTTTGGGACATTAATGGGTTTGTACAGGACAGGGGCAATAAGATGCTGAGTTCTGTTTTGGAAATGTTGAGTTTGAGATGCCTGTGGAACATACAATTAAAAATGTCCCCTAGATAGGTGGGGTTGTGGGACTGGAGTTCAGGAGAAAGACTGGCTCTTGATATGCCAATCTAAGAAGTGTTTGCAGAGAAATGAAAATTGACCCCATTGGAGGGGTTTGGGGACTATGGGTATGGAACGCTTTATATTCTGTCAGATGGCTGATATCTTGGTTAGTTTTGGTGAATTGTTTTCTTTCCCACTCCTCTCTGGGGGAGCTAGGTGGTACAGTGGGTAGAGTGCCAGGCTAGGAGTTAGGAAGAACTGAGTTCAAATTCAGCCTCAGATACTTCCTAGTTGTGGGATACTTGAACTTAACCCAATTAGCCTCAATTTCCTTATCTGTAAAATGAGCTGGAGAAGAAAATGTCTAACTACTCCAGTATCATTGCTAAGGAAATCCCAAATAGGGTCACAAAGAGTTGGATGCAACTGAAAGGACTGAACAATAACAACCACTCATATTTCCTCCCCTCTTCCCATCCTCTTCTCTTTTCTCTCCCTTTTCTTCTCCTTCTCTTCCTACCTTCCCTTCTCCTCCTCCTCTCCTCTCCTTCTCCAGCTACTTTAGGTGTCAGAGTTAGAAAGAACACTGAACTTGTAATTAGAAAATTCTACCTTAAAGGCTCACCTCAGACATTTGCTAGCTGTGTGACAGTGGAAAGTCACTTAATCTTTATTTTAATTTCTTCATCTGTAAAATAGGGGTAATAGTCTACTTCACAGGGTTATTGTGAGGATCAAATAATAACGAGTGTGCAATGTTTTGCAAACCTTGAAACACTGTATAAATGCTAGTTATTACTGCTATTCTTATTACAATGGAGGTCTGGGTAGAAGAGCTAAAGATATAGTTATAAATAAATGAGATACAAAAAGAAAAGGGATAAGAGACAAAAAATTAACATTTTCCTTTTCCTTGTGACTTTAATTGCAAACAAACATTTCACTATATAAAGATGAGCAAGGAAGAAGATTGTATAAGAAACTGAATTTAAGCCAAAAAAACTCATTAAGGGGAGGGGAGAAAAAGGGCATTCCAGCATTAAATTCCTCTTTGCTTGCCCCGGAGGAAAGAAAGAAGAGAGAAGAATTCAGGACAACTGTAAATAATTTAGTGCATTTTTTTTTATTTGTACTTTCTGGATGAACACAAACGTCAGGGTTCCTGCCACAGCCACGTGGCTTGTTCAACCAGAGGCAAGGGAGCTTAGGTGGTGAAAATGAAATGATCCCCTTGTGTTTCCCTCTAGCATCAGAATGCTGGTGGGTTTTGCTGATTTGTGTCACTGTGGTACAGATCCTGCCCTTTAGCGATGGGAAGTGAGCTTGGGGAATGCTGGGGAGGAGAGCTCACGGTGCCATTCTGGAGGGAGGGTCCTCTTCAGGAAGACAGCGTGTCTCACAGAAGCCCAGGTTCCCCAGGACCATAGAGGAAGGAAGAGAGAGAGAGACCCTGCTGGAAGAAAGCCACGGGGTCAGAGATTTTTAGAGCTGGAATGAACTTTAGAAAATAATATCTCAGGAAATAGATCCGAGAGAGGGGAGAGAGGGGGAGAGGTGGGAGAAGGAGAAAGAAAATTGGGAAATGTTAGAATGCTGTCAGAACTGGGATGCCAGAACTTTAGGATGGGGCAGCCAATACATAGTGTAAATGGGAGGTAGTCTCAGAGGAAAGGCAAGAGCAGTATTGGAGATGGGAAATACCTCTTGCAGGAAGGTGACATTTGAATTGTTTTGAAAGAACCCTTATAGGTAAGCAGATCGATTTCTGATTCTGAAATCAGAGGACCCAAGTTCAAGTAATGACTGATAATTGGTCATTGATGATTGATCATTGGGACTTGGTCAATGTTGGGAAGTCACTTACTCTCTCAGGGCCTCAGTTTCTCATCTTGAAAAATAAAGAGGCCCCTTCCTCGTCTAAATCTATTAATCCTCAGTTGTTTCCAGATCTTTGCTACCACCCAAAACGATGCCACCCTGAATAAATTGGTGCAATGGGGGAGCTTCCTTTCTCTTTGACTTTTTGCTTGTGTTCACTTTAGGTAGTTTCTCCTGACTCTGGCTTTTAGCTACATGCTAGAAAATCTCAAGAACTCAACATCTGATACACCGGGAGGCAAACAGGCACTCAATTTATAAAATTAAACCTAAAGAAAGATAATACTGAATGAATGAATTTGTTGCATTTGTTACATGCAAAACTAAGTGTGCCCGCTGTCTGTCTGTTGCTCTCTCCTTAATGCTTTAGCTAGGGTGGGCTGCCCATGCTGTGGGTGACTGAGGTGGGGGGAAAGTTATGGACTCTTCTAGGTCTCCAACAAGCACTACTTAGGTACTGGTGGCGGGTAATATAGACCATAGAGGAGATCAGATATATGCCCCTAATGACTTCGTAGTGTGAGAGCTATATTGACATATACATACATCATATATAGACATATGCATCCGTCATTGTAATATGAAACTGGGTTCTGTTCTAGGGGATGCAGTTTAAGAGTCTTGATAAGCTAGGGAGTGTTTCTGGGAAGGATGGTCAGAATGATAAAGGGCTTGATTCCATGTCATATGAGGGTCGCCACCTGGAAAAGAGAAGATTCAGGGAAGGAATGGTAGCTGTCTTCTGAAATCTTAAGCCATGCCACATTGAGAAGTTCTACTTCTGTTTGGCCCCAAAGATTTAAAAAAAAAAAAAAAAAAGAGGGAAATATATGGAAATAGTGAAGAGGCAAATGTGAGCTCAGGGCCAAAAAACAAACAAACCCAAAAACCCACAACCCAGGATGTTCCTGCCTTGTGCCAGGAATAGTAAGAAAGCTTTACCACCTGGCTGTGAGGTGCAGAAAGTTTTCCATACCTTCCACTTCACCAACTGTTTCTTTATTCGTCAAAATTAAACTCAGAATAATTATCCCCCTTTCTGAGAGACGAAATTATAAGCAAGAAAAGTCAAGAATTAATTCAAATATTTTAAAGAAGACAGACTTCCAAGAGGAAAAAGTCCTCTATTATCAATATGTATTTCCTCTGTCTCAATTTTATTAACTATGTGAAAAAATATTATACATATATTCCTTCTGGGTCTGTGGTCTGTCGTACACTCCAGTGATGTTGCCACTTCTATATCTCTCTCCTCTTCTTACCTAAATGTATTCCTCCAAGCTTCCATCCTCAGTTCATAGTTTTTCGGATGTTTATTTTTGTTTGGTTGGTTTTTGATGGGGGGGGCAGTATAGTACAGTGGCTAGAAATGTGGGTAAGCATGGTATCTGGAGTCAGAGGACCTAAGGTTACATCCAAGGTTACCAATTGCCTGAGTGTGCATGAAGTAAGTGTCTAGTCATTCAGCCTTCCTGGGGCTCTCTTTTCTTATTTCTAAAAAAAAAAAAAAAAAAAAAAAGAATTCTATTAAATGACTTCTGAGCTCCTTCCAGCTCTTGAGAAATGACCCTAGAATCTGCAATCTGAGTTCCCTATCCTGGGCTGTCACTGACTTCTTCACCATATTCCTTATTGATAAAGTAAGAATAGGGAGTACCTCTGAACTGAGCTCTTTGATGAAAGTATAGTCTCTTGACTATACTCATCAGCAACAATTTCCTGTCCCAATCTGACTTGCTGAGGCCCAAACCCCCATTTCCTTCAGCTTGCATCAGAGTCACATTCATAGCCATGGCTTGGACTCAATATCCCTGTTCTCCTGGGAAGCATGGAGACACATCCCTGCTCCCCCAGCCCAAAGCCCGGTGGGCAGTTTATACAAAGAAAGAAACTCACATAAAGAGAAAGGAGGAAAAGAATACAGAGGCCTTAGGTTTCTTTCTTTCTTTCTTTCTTTTTTTTTACTGAGGCAATTGGGGTTAAGTGACTTGCCCAGGGTCACACAGCTAGTAAGTGTTAAGTGTCTGAGGCCGGATTTGAATTCAAGTCCTCCTGACTCCAGGGCCGGTGTTCTGTCCACTGTACCACCTAGCTGCCCCAGGCCTTAGGTTTCTAAAGTCCTCTAAAGTATTCTTCTCAAGGAATCTGCTGTCTTTTCCATGAAAAGAGATACAGGTAAGTAGGTATGATCACCAACTGGAAGCCTCAGCTATGAAATTTACAGGCTTATGGTAGAGGAGAGAATCACAGGCTGGTTTGAAAACCCTTCAGCTGTGTGACTGATTGTCGTTGTCTCCCATCCATCGGCCTCAGTGCATTCCTCCTTCCAACTTGGATCTCTCAGTCACTTACTACCTTTACAACCCTGGGCAACTTCCCTCAGTTTTTCAACCTCAGTTTCCTCCATTGTAAAATGGAGATAATAATAACTCTGACTCAGGATTATTGTGAGCATCTAGTGGGATAACATCTGTGAAGTGCTTTGTAAACCTTCAAGTATTATATAAGTGTTAGCTATAGTATCTAGAGATGGAAGGGAATCTTAGAGATTCTAGGCCAATACCCTAGATTGAAGAGGCGAGGAAACTGAGTCCCAGAGAGGGGAAGTGACTTACTTAGGGGAAACCAGGTAGGAACAGAGCTACGATTTGAATTCATATTTTTCTGACTCCTGATCCAGTATTTTGGGGGACAATAAAAATCCTTATAGGTCATTCGTCTCTATGAAGTAGTCAATGTAACTGGACTTGAAATGCTGTGTGTGTCTGTGTGTGTGTGTGTATGAGAGAGAGAGAGACGGGGGGGGGGGAGAGAGAGAGAGAGAGAGAGAGAGAGAGAGAGAGAGAGAGAGAGAGAGAGAGAGAGAGAGAGAGAGAGAAGGGAAGGGAAGGGAAGGGAAGGGGAGGGGAGGGGAGGGGAGGGGAGGGAGGGGAGGGAGGGGAGGGAGGGGAGGGGAGGGAAGGGGAGGGGAGGGAGGGGAGGGAGGGGAGGGAGGGGAGGGGAGGGGAGGGAGGGGAGGGAGGGGAGGGGAGGGGAGGGGAGGGGAGGGGGGGGAGGGTGGTCCAGTTTCCTAAAGAACTAATGCTATTTCCTTTTGTGAGAGAAGTGATCTGATTACATTAGCAAGATGAATGGATTTCTTTGGTTCTGATGGATGCTGGAAAAGAATATCTCTCTCCTCCCTGACATTCCCTTGTTCCAGAAGGAATTCCCATTTAGACTAATTAGGTCTCGATCTCTCTTCTTCACTAGGGATCCAATAACTCATTAGTTTCCAGCTGGGTGATGCATTATGAGGGGGTGTCTAATTATCTTCATTTTGCAGACATCCTTTGCCTACCTGTGGCCAGCGGATGCTCAGCCCAGCCTGGTGGCTAATCTCCACTGACTTAATGCCAATGGAGAGGTGCAAGTCCATTCCTGCATCTGTCCCTTGTATTTTTCTCTCATTTCACTCCTAAGTTGAAACTAAAAGCTCCTACCACTCAGGGAAATGGAAAATGAGGGCTATAACTCAAGACAGATTTCTTTTTAATTATGAATTTAACAATCACCAACAAACACAAATTTAAATATATAAACAAGAAGGGGGAAAAGAAGATTATACATGAAGTAGTGAACTTCTGGTTGGATACAGTCTATATTTCAGATCCCAGGGTCATAGATACAGAGCTAGAGGAGACCCCAAAGGTCATCTATTCCAACCCTCTATTTTTACACATGGGGAAACTGAGTCCTAGGTTTAATTTTTTTATTTAATTTTAAATATTTGCAACAAAATCACTCCGTCCATATCCCTTTACAAATTTCTTTTTTTCTTCTATTTCAAAATGTTGAATTAATGTGTACTCTCTCCCTCCCTCTCTCTGTTCATTTCTCCCTCTCTTTCTCCCTCTTTCCTATCTTCCTTCCTCTCATCCTCCCTCTCATCCTCACTCTCACCCTTTCTTTTTCCTCCCTTCCTCTTCTTTCTTTCCTTCCCTCCCTCCCTCCCTTATTCCCTCTCTCCCTTCCTTCCTCCCTCCCTTCCTCCCTCCCTTTCTTCCTCCCTTTCTTCCTTCCTTCCTTCCTCTCTCCCTCCCTCCCTCTCTCCCTCCTTCACTCCCTCCCTCTGTCTCTTCCTCCCTTCCTCCCTTCCTCCCTTCCTCCCTTCCTTCTGTTATTTCTTACTCCTCAGCCTCCATAGAAGTTCTCCTTTGTTACAAGAAGTAGCTAAGAAAGACAGGTCAACACAGGCTTATGTCTTGAAATAGATTTCTCTTCCTGAAGCCCAAAGACAAATTCCTTAAACAAAGATCTGGTAGAAGAGATCTTCCTTTGAATCCTGGCTCTACCACCACCACCTGGGTGACATGGAAAAATCATTTCAGAGTTGGAAGGGATCTCAGTAGCCATCTATCTATATCTGACAATGGATCCCTTTTACAATACCCCTGATGAGTGGCCATCCAGTTCTTATCTGAAAAACACCGACAGGAACCCCACTTCCTCCCAAGGTTGCCCATGACACAGTGGGTAGTTACTATTAGGTAGTTACTGTTCCTTCTATCAAGCCTCCGTTTTTTGTTTTTGTTTATTGTTTTGTTTTATTTTTGTTTGTTTATTTGCAACTTCTACTCATTGCTCCTGGATATACCCTATGTGCTAAAGAGAACTTCTGAATCTTCTTCCAGGTGACAGCCTTTCAAATATTTAAGACATTAATTGTTCCTCAATCCTCTCACCTACTTCTCTTTTTCTTTTTTTATGTTTTGTTTTGTTTTGGCATCCAATGAGCTATTACATGTCAAATGTCTGAATCTGGATTTGAACTCAGGTCCTCCTGAATCCAGGGCCAGTGCTTTATCCACTGTGCCACCTAGCTGCCCCCTTAGCTTCTCTTTTTCAGGCTAAACATCCCTGAATCTTTCAAATGATTTTCATATGGCATGAACTAAAGCAGGGCTTCTTAAACTTTTTCCGCTCATGACCCCTTTTTGCCTGAGAAATTTTTATGCAACCCCAGGTATATAGGCATACATAACCTTTGAGTTACATGACCCCATATGGGGGGGGGTCTCAATCCACAGGTTAAGAAGCTTTGGTCTAAAGGACCTTTACCATCTTAGTTGTCCACATCTGGCTGCTTTTTAACTTACCAATGTCCTTCTTAAACTTTGCCACCCAGAACAGAGAACACAATTCTCCCAGTGGAGATTTATAACTAAGCCTCAGAGCTCACTGGAATTTGGATCTAAGGTTCTTTTAGCTTTGTCAGGATCACAGATTCAAAGTTGGAAGGGGCTTTGCAGATGATCTTGTCCAACCTCCACATTTTATTTTATTTTATCCTTTAAATGATTATTTATTTATTTTAAACATGCATTCTTTTAAAATTATGAGTTCCAAATTCTCTCCTTCCCTCTCACCCTCCCCTACCATTGTGAAAGCAAGAAATGTGATATAATTATATATGTGAAATCATGCAAAACATATTTCCACATTAGTCATGTTGCCAAAAAATTAGCAAGAAAAATAAAGTTGAAAATATTGTGCTTTGATCTGCATTCAGATTTCATCAGTTCTTTCTCAGGAGGTACATGATTTTTTTTTCTTTTTCTTCATAAGTCCTTCAGAATTGTCTTGGATCATTGTATTGATTAGAATAGCTAGATCATCATATTATATTGCTGTTACTATTTACAACCACCTCCTGGTTCTGCTCACTTCTTTTTGTATCAGTTCATATAGATCTTGCTAGGTTTGCTATTTTTTTTCCTTGAAACTACAACCCCCCCAATCATTTTTTACCCCAATCATTTTTAATAGCACAATAGTAATCCATTACAATCAGTTACCACAACATATGCAGGCATTACCCAATTGATGGGCATACCTTCATTTTCCAATTCTTTGCCCCACAAAAATAACTGCTATAAATATTTTCGTACATATAGGTCTATATGTAGTTATTTTAATTGTAATTTCTCTTATTTCTCTTCTTGCTGGACTTTATTGGTAATGTATCAAATGTTAATTATTTCTGTGGATTCATTTAATATCCTACAACTTTGCTAAAGTTCTTAATTATTTCAACTAGTTTTTTAGTTGACTCTAGAATTCTCTAGGTATACCATCATATCTGCAAAGAGTAAGAGTTTTATTTCCTCATTACCTATTCTAATTCTTTTAATTTCTTTTCCTTGTCTTATTTCTATCACTAGCATTTCTAGTACAGTACTGATTAGTGTTGATAATGTGCTTCCTTGCTTCACTCCTGATCTTCCTGTGAAGGCTTCTAGCTTATCTCTGTTACATGATGCTTGATTACAGTTTTAGATAGTATTTATCATTTTAAGGAAAGATCCATTTATTCCTATGCTGTCTGGTGTTTTTAATAGAAATTAGTTTTGTATTTTGTCAAAAGCTTCTTCTGAATCTACTGAGATAATCATATGATTTTGTCGGTTTTGTTATTGATATCATCAATTATGCTGATAGTTTTCTTAATGTTGAACCAGTGCTGAATTCCTGGTGTAAATCCCACGTGGTCATAGTGTATGATCTTTGTGATGTATTTCTATAGTCTCCTTACTACTATTTTATTTAAAACTTTGTCATCACTATTCATTAGAGAAATTGGTTTATAGTTTTCATTTTCTGTTTTTGCTCTTCCTGGTTTAAATATCAATATCATATTTCTGCCACAAAGGGAATTTGTTTGGATTCCTTCCTTGCCTAATTTTCCAAATGGTTTATACATGGTTGCAATTAAATATTTTTTATTCTGAATAGAATTTTATTTTCCAAATTAAATATTCTTTAAATATTTGGTAGAATTTGCTTGTCAATCTATCTGGTGCTGGGGATTCTTTCTTAGAGAACTCATTGATGGTTTGTTCAATTTCTTTTTCTTGGAGTTATTTAACTTTCTATTTCATTTTCTGTTAATCTGAGCAATTTATATTTTTGTAAACATTCATTCATTTCAATTAGGTTGTTAGATTTATTGACATATAATTGGACAAAGTAACTCCTAATAATGGCTTTAATTTAATCGTCCTTGGTGGTACATTTACCCTTTTAATTTTTGATACTGGTAATAAGGTTTTCTTTCTTTTTTAAAAATTAGATTAATTAATGCTTTATCTATTTTTTCATAAAACCAGCTCCTGGTCTCATTTATTAGTATTCTTGCTTTCAATTTTATTAATTTCTCCATTGATTTCCAGGATTTCCAATTTGTTGTTCAGTTGGGGATTTTTAATTTGCTTTTTTTTTTCTAGTTTTCAATCTTTTAAATTTAGACATGGGAAACATGTAGCTCAATGATAACAAGTGTCTTGTTCAAGATCACAAAGATAAGTAGCATCCTAAGTCATAGGGTTTGAATTCAAGTTCTAAGATTTCCCAAAATAGTCAATCCAATTACAAAAACCATTTATTAAGCACCTATTTATTATATGAAAGGCACTGTGCTGGATGTTGGAAATAGGAAAATACATAAGAAGCAGACAGTCCTCTTAAGCTTATGGTCTAATGAGAGATGGTCAACAAATACACAAATAGTTATGAAATAGGGGAGAGTGAAATAAGTGAAAAGAAAAGAATTAGAGAAAGTGCTATATACAGTCTGAAGAGAGACCCATCACTCTTCTCTGGCAAGAAAGTCACGAAAGCTTCATGGAGCAAGTGGTTCCTGAACTGATCTCAGACTATGGGAAGGATATCAACAAATTTGGAGCCCACTAAGACAGGATGAGAATAGGGTATAAAAAGGAGATAGAAACTTCTCACTTAAATGCAGAAAATGAAGGAGAAAGGCAAGAAAAATGTTAGAAAGGTGAGCACTTATACTCTCAGTCTCATTTCCTTTACCCCTCCCCAAGGCACCATGTACATATTTATGAATGCCCTCTTTACCTTCAATTCCTTGCCACCATGGCCCTCACAGTTGTATGTTACCATCTCCACCATTATCACCTTGAATCACATTCCTATATTAGGTGGAGATTTGTGAACCACTTTCTTGACAACAACCCTATAAAGTCGATAGTGATAGGATTATTAAATCCATATCACACATGAAAAAATTGAGACTGTGCTAATGGAAGTGACTTACTTAGAGACATACAGTTATAAGTACCAGTGCTGAGAGTCTGGTCTGATGTTTGTGAGTACAAAGTCGGAGTGTTTTCTATTGTTTTATTTTGGTTTAGCGACAGAGTTCCTGGTTGGTGACAACTCTTTCATTAGCAGCCTGCTTGAATGGCTTGGTTTTCTCTTGGCTCCAGGAGTCCAATCTCCATTTAGTCTAGAACTCTTGTTTATTTCCTCAACAATTCTATTCCTTGTCAATCATCTTCTCTTTGAAACTTTGCCCTTGGGTCATAGTCCCTTCCTGTTTCACTGGATCCACTACACACACAGACCCAGCCTCCTCAGAAGGTTTCCCATTGTCCTTTAAATAATTAAAATCACACAGGATTTTTCATCTCTTAGAGAAGACACAGAAACATGACCTTTCAGATTTGATACCTCCTCTGTACTTCACTGAGACTTCTTTACTTATATATTCCATGAGTTATTAATCTATCTATGCATTTAACAAATCCACCCCAAAACCCAACCAATTCTTTAGGATGGATTGTGGAATGTCAAGAGCACTGGGTTGGGAGCCAAACAACCTGGGTTTCAAATCAAGCTCTGCCACTCACCATCTGTGTGACCTTTTAGACAAAGTACTTGCCCTTTATTTTGGTTTATTTTTGGTGGTCAATGAGGGTTAAAGGACTTGCCCAAGGTCACACAGCTAGTAAGTGTCAAGTGTCTGAGGCTGGATTTGAACTCAGGTCCTCCTGAATCCAGGACTGGTTCTTTATCCACTATGCCACCTAGCTGCCCTCAAAGTACTTGCCTTTTGTTGATCTTATTCTAAGTACACACAGAGATGATTTGAACACAACTCTAACAATCATAACTAGTAGTTTCCTACATGTGAAAAAACCAAACTTGAATTTTATTTTATTTACTTTATTTGATGTCATTTATTTATTTATTTTATTTACTTTATTTGATGTCATTTATTTATTTATTTTATTTGATATTGTTCATATCTCATTGCTCTGTGCTTCCTTTCTACTCTGTCTAGTTGCCCCCCACACGACTATGTATTAAAATAATACATTTATCATTCATACATGTGAAGTTTCATGTATAATATCAATTTCTTCACCATAAACCAGGTTTAAACACATAAAGAAACGTCCATCTCACCAGCATGGTGTAAGAATCAAATAAGATAACATAAATTTGGAGTTAGCTAGACCTAGTTCCAATCATGACTCTGGTGTTTACTATCTGTGTGTTTCAGGGCAAGTTACTTACCCTACTTCAGCCTCAGTTGCCTCATTTGTAAAATGAGAAAAAAATATTAACATCTATAGTAGTTTTCTCATGGTGTGGTTGAAAGGATTGAATGAAATAATAATGCTATTCAAACTTAAGGTTCTTTATACATATCAGTGATGATAATAATGATAGACCCACTTAAAAGTGCTTTAGAACTTTGAGGTATGGCCACTTTTTTTTGGTTTGTTATTCCTCCCATTTCTCTGGCTTCCTCTCCTAGCTTCTCTCTCCTTGTTTGGTTTTGTTTTAACTGGGTCAGTGGATTCTGATCCCATTGCAGCACAATGGGATAATATGATAGATTAAGCCTAGACAGTAACAATTAATTCCTGAACAGACATAATTTAATTTCCCTTCTCAAATAAATGCAATTTACCTCAGTAGAGGTATGACACGTCTGATTAGACACAGAGATGCTGGGGAGGAGCTGCCCTTTCAGAGAATGCGCTCTGTTCTAAATGTGATAAGAGATCAAAGCCAGCCCAGATTCACCATCATTGTGATTAGGCTTCCTTCTTCGAAGCTGCCATTCCAGTGGTCCCTCTGTAGCTCTTTAATTGGAGAGATAATTACGTTGGATGTGGGAGAGGACGAAGGAGTCGGGGGTCAGCCCTCACTTAGCATTAGAATTATGAAGAGGAAAAAAAAAAAGGCTAGTTCAGGAAAATAATCTTTATAAGTCTTCATTCTTAGCTCAGCACCAGGGTGCTTAGAATTCAGATCCAGAAGAATGCTGTGGAGAGGATGGCATCAGAGCCAGCACCTTCAAAGACTCCCAGTTCTCTGGGTAACATACTGATTTTAAATTACTTTTTGTTCCTCTTTTGTTATTCATTTGTTTTCTCCTTGAGTTCCAACACTGGGGCTGCATCCCTTAATTCTCTTAAGTGAGCCTTCGGGTCTCAGTAGATGTATGGTACAGTGGACAGTGCTGGCTTTGCCCTGATCTCCTAGTCAGAGAAACTTGCTTCAAATCGTGGCTTCTCTGTGACCTGGGACAGATCACTTAACCTCATTGGAACTGTTTACTCCTCAGCAAATAAGAATATTGGCTGCAGTGTGCCTTCCAGACCTAAAGCTATAATGCTGTGTTCCTGCCTGGGTCTCATTTACCTCCTATGTCAATAAAAGATCTTGAGCTAAAATAGCCTCTGAAATCCCTTCTCACTGCAGTTGTATCATTCGTGTGAAGCTTATGACTGGGAGGAGCCTGGAAGTTAAAAGTAGAAAGTAATTTTGACTTAACTCAGAAAAGAGTTATTGAGCCCCTATGCTTGGTTTGCAGAGAAAAAGATAGGACACAGGCTCTGCTCTGCTCCCAAGAAACTGATTGTATCCCATATGGGGGAAGAATAAATAACCAGTGTGATGGAGTAGAAATAATATTGGGCCTGTAGGCATAAAACTGGAGTTCATCGCGGCACTTCCATACTTGTATGACCTTTACCAAATCATGTAATTTCAATGGACCTCTGTTGCCTCATTTGTAAACTGAGAGTACTAAAATAGATCTCTAAGTTTCTTTCTAGGACAGTCCAGTGGATAAAGGACTGGGCCTGGAGTCAGGAAGATCTGAGTTAAAATCTGGCCTCAAACACTCACTAGCTGTGTGATCTTGTGTAAGTCACTTAAGCTCTGTTGGCCTTAATCCACTAGAGAAGGAAATGGCAAACCCCTCCAGTATCTTTGCCAAGAAAACCCCAGATGGTGTCACAGAGTCAGGCACAACTAAATGACTCAATACCAACAAGGGCCCTTCCAGCTCTATCAAGTCACTTACAACTTGCATCTCATTTTCCCGTTTAAGGCAAGGGTTGGCTAATATGTCCTCTAAGATCTCTTCCAGATTTGACTACATGATGCCATAGCTACAAAGAAGGGTGAGATGAGGTCAAAGGAAAGGTCAAGATGATATTCTAGATGAAGTGTTAGGAGCTATGTGAGGAGAGAGAAATCCTTTTGCAGCTGTGGGCCCAGGGAAAATTTCATGGGAAAGAAAAGTCAGTAATTGAAGGAAGAGAGAAATACCAGGAGATTCGGATCAGGTTTAGAGAAGTAGGTAAAGAGTAAGGCTAGGGGGCACCTAGGTTGCGCAGTGGATAAAGCACTGGCCCTGGATTCAGGAGGACCTGAGTTCAAATCTGGCCTCAGACACTTGATCACCTACTAGCTGTGTGACCCTGGGCAAGTAAGTCACTTAACCCTCATTGCCCTGCCCCCCACCCCCAAAAAAAGCGTAAGGCTAACTTTGTTCCAGCTGTTGATTTCAAGAACACTAATTTAGAGCTAGAGAAGACCTTAGGAGGGATTTAGCCCTCCCTCAAATTTTGCAAAGAATAGTCACAAAGTGGTTGGTTGACTTGCCCAAAATCACATTATTATAGACCTAGACACAGAATATAATGTAGTCCAACCTCATCATTTTTCAGAGAAGAAAACTGAGGCCCACAGAAGTAGAAACTGATTATATTTTCAGACAGGAAAGAATTTGTTACAGATGTGCGAATCATTTCTCTGTGAAAAGAGTCATCAAGAAGGAAAGTGACTAATGCAAGGTCACACAGTGAGCTTGGGCTGAACTAGGGCTAAAACCAAGGTCTCTAATTCCCAAACCTTTGTTCCTTCCACTTTGCTATGCTGATTTTTTTGGGGGGGGAAGCTTGTCCCTCATTGCAAGTATATCCATTAGTTCCCTGAAACCCTTTTGCACCTGCTCTGCTCTGCCCTCACAAGGCCACAATGACAGCTGTTCAGTCATCACATACCTTTGTCCATCTCTCAGACAATTTCAAGGCAGAATGATGAGACTTGTATGATCAGAGGTTCTTCACCCACAGTGGGGAGAGGGAAGACAAAACACCTCTTAATTGTGACTCACTTTAGCTTGGCTGAATTTTAATTAAGTAACAAGACAGAGGACACCATGCATTTCCGGCCAATTATGGTACACCACAGGGGGGGCGTTGTAAAGTAGGAGGCTGCCGGCTGAGCGACTTCAGAAGACCAACAATCCCTGCTGAAGCACATGGCCCAGGGGGTCTTGCTGTTGTTGTGAAGCTATATTTATCAATGAAAATAAGAAAATGAGTGTAAAGCTTTAAGAAGTTATTGTGATAGAAGAGAGAAGCAGCCCACACCAGCCGCCATCAAATCGTTCTAATTGGTAGGAAATGTCTTTGTTTTCCAAGCCCCAATCTATCTCCCTGTAGCTGACACCCAAAGGTGTTATAGTCAGCATTCGTGATTTGGATGGGCATTAGAGTAGATGACTTCTGACATCCCTTCCTTCTCTAAGATTCTGTATGTCTTGTTATGGATCAAGAAGATGGGTGTTGGAACCCTGCTTCATTCTTATTTTAGTTGCATTGCCCTGGGCAAGGTATTTATCCCATTTGAGCCTAAGTGTCCTTATTCGTTAAAAAAAAAAAAAAAAGCTATGCTAATAATAGCACCTGCCTCATAAAGATGTTAGGGGTCCAAGAGAGATAACCTATGTTAAAGTAATGGAGATGAAGAAGATGGTGATGGCAGTGATGTTGGCTATGACAGTGATGGCCGTGGTGAAGCTTATGGTGATATCAGATAAAAATGAGGGTTAGGGTGAAGCTGGTGGTGATGTGATGCTGACATTGGTAATGAGGTTAACGGTGCCCAGACTTATAATTTCACTGGTGAAGGAAAATCCTATTCTCAAACTTAAAGTCTTTAAGAGTTTCTGAGGGCACTGGAAAGTTAAGTGACTTGTCCAGGTATGTGTCAGTATGTGTCAGAGGTGGGTCAACTCCAAATCTGTGGCTGGCTCTGACTCTATTATGCCGTGACACCTCTGTCACCCTCATCTATCTTCCTCCTCATCTTCATCCTTCTCCTTCTCTTCATCATTAGCAACAACCTAGCATTTAGCACAGTATAGGACCCATAAGACGTCCTTAATATATGCTTTGTGGGCCTCAGTTACCTCATCTTGAATTTCAAGGCAGCAAAACATAGTGGAGGTGGGGGAAAGGAACATGAAATTAGAATCAGAGGATCTGTATTTGAATCCTGGCTTTGCTACTTACTAACTGTGTTATTCTTTGTAGGCCTTGGTTTCTTCATTTGAAAGATGAGGTAGGTGGGGTAAATCAGGGGTTCTTAACCTTTGTATTTCCCTTGGACTACGTTGACAGTCAGTCTGGTGAAGCCGATAAACTCAAAAATATTTTGTTGCTTTCCTTAATCTTTGTAGAATATGTCAGACTCCAGTTAGAGGTTAATGGAAATGAAGATGTGTTTGTTTTCCATCCAAGCGCATGGACCCCCTGAAATCTCTCGAGAGATGTCTTGGAAAGAGGGGAAGTCTTTAAACCCCAAAGTAACAATCCTTGAGCTCAGTAAAGTCCAATGTCCCTTTCTGCTCTCAGTCAATCATTCAAGCAATCAATTAATATTTGCTAAGCACCTACTGTGTGCTAGACACCATAGATTCAAAGACAAATGTGAAATAGCCCCTGCCCTTTAGAAGCTTATATTTCATGAGCAGAGATGTTATACACATATAAAATTATATAAAAACATGAACTTACAATACTAAGTTACTTCTCCCTGAGCCTCAGTTTCCCTATTTGTGAAATGGAGGGTTTGAACCAGATGTTCTGTAAGATTCTCCAACTCTCAACCTATTCTCGACTGCCTTGTGTGTGCTGTGTGGTACAAAAGGTTTTTTTTTCTCCTACTTCGAAAACTCTGTGCCTATTCCTGGATGGAGTGATGTAATATGTACATTTCAGTCAGCTCTGTCATATCAGTGCTGGGACCATAGACAGCTGTAGGTTATAAATGAAAGACAACAACACTGGGAAAAACAATATGTAGAGATTTAACATGTTATAATCCAAAAAAGAGTTTCTGGTTTTGTGCTTCTCTAAGATCCTTAAGACATGCTGGTGTCGGGCTCCCTAGGTTCTGGGGATATGTGGGCCCGAGTCTAGCATCTTTCTACCTTGTATTTAATCTGTCATGTCTGAGCAACTCATCTCCCCTATGTCCTGTCTATAAAATCTAGGGTCTTCTCCTTCATCATGACACTGCTCCGACTGCAGCTTAATATGCTGGTGTCAGTGGCTATGAAGATTTGGAGAGAATTCCATCAGCCTGGAAAGTCTTCAAAATTCATCCATTCTCCCTCTTCCTTTGTTGTACAGATGAAGAAACTGAGGCCCTTGAAGATCAAGTGACTTGCCCAAAGTTAAGCAAGGATTAAGCATCAGAATTGGCATCTGAACCCAGGTTTTCTGACTCTAGAAGCCACACTTTTCCCACTGTACCATCTTGCCTCTAGATATTAGGTATTGTTGTCAATTTACCTGTCTTTATTGCCTCTTGTCTGTGGGTTCTTATCTCTGGCTGTTTCCTTAGGGCTTTTATTGCCATGATTTCTGTTGCCAGAAACAGTTACTACCCTGCCTGATCCATTTGTGAAATCTCCCCCGAGAAAAGGACTTCACGAGAAATTAGCAGAGAAGGCTAGGGAATGTATAGAAGGGTAGACTTCAACTGGGAAACAGTCAAGGAAGTCAGTGCCTGAAGAACTTCAGGAGTTTTTGAAAAACAAGTGAGGAATCCCTAGTAGGGATCCATCCTGGCATCAAAGATCAGAGCAAGGGGGTGAGGGAAAAACAAGGGTAGAATTCAAAGCATACAAAAGTGTACAAAGCATAGAAAAATACCAAAGAAGGGCAACCCTGAATTTCAAAAACCAGGAAGGAGAACCTCATTTTCCCTGTCTCAGATGAGAAAGTTGAGATTTAAGGAGGCTCATGTGGCTTCCTGAAGGCCACCGAACTGGGAATGGCAGAGTCAAAGTGAGAAACATAAAATGAGAGACCTTAAGGGAAAGAGGTCAGGGATCAAGGCAGTCCACCCCATTGCTGGCTCTGTATTCTGTCATCTACATCACCTCTGGGCAAGTCGTTACAAGTCCCTTGGGCTGTTTCCTCAGATGACCTCTTGGGTTTCTTCCACCTCCATGGCTTGCAAGTCCAAACTCCTGATAAAGACCATGAACAGGGCTTTCTAACACCATATATTTAATTTAATTTTTTTTTTTGCAAGGCAGTGGGGGTTAAGTGACTTGCCCAGGGTCACTTAGCTAGTAAGTGTCAAGTGTCTGAAGCCGAATTTGAACTCAGGTCCTCCTGAATTCAGGACTGGTGCTTCATCCACTGTGCCACCTAGCTGTCCCCTGACACCATGTATTTTAAAAGGGGAAAAGCTATTCAATTCTCCCATTGGGTGGAGTTGATAAGATTCCATGTTTAGAACCAGAGCCATTTAGAATGCAAGGACTAGATGTTTTACTATCTCTAAATGGAGCACAGAAGTCTAACTTATTCTCAAATTATTTGATACCTTTTCCCACCTGAAACAAAGTAGCTAAAATAGTATTTAAACCAAGGGATCGTGACCTTGGCCTAATTTGCTATGATCAAAGGCTAGCATTGTTTCCCTCCTGTTTCCTTTATTCTTTTGCAATCAATTTCCCTGAAAAGTTAGAGATAGCCTCATTGATTTGCAAATCCCTCCCTCCACCCTCCAGTCAATGCTGAGTTCAGGGTTGCTACTGGTACTATTTGTCTTATTGACGTAATTTCTTATACTTTCGCTGCCGACCGGTCTTGGATCAATTGTATTAATAATATAACTGGTATCTTTCCATCCTTTTCCTCTGCCCCTCAGCTCCCCAATTAGATTGCAACTTTAATCTCTATCTTAAAAAGCCTCCACCATTAAAAACTTCCTTCAGATGTAAGGCCTTTAGGCCCCACCTGAAGAAGCTAGTAGGAATCAAGGAAAGGATGGTAATTTTTTGTGTTAATTCAAGACCCTGGAAACTCAGAGAGGGAGAAAGGGAGGGAGAGAGAGGGAGGGAGCCAGAGCAAGGGAGGGAGAAAGGGAGGGAGGGAGGGAGAGGGAGGGGGGGAGGGAGGGAAGGAGAGGCAGGCAGAGACTTTTGGGGTCAGGGTGGCTTTCTGAGTGGACTATCATTAGACTGAGAGTAAGGAGACAGTTCACATCACAGCTCTTAGATTTGCACTCAGCTTGATCTTGGGTGAATCAGTTATAGACAGTGTGGTGGAATGGATGGAGTACTTCCTTAAGCTTCTTATTTTAGTTCTTAGGTAAGTAGTTTCACCTCTTTTACATTTCCTTACTTGTAAAATGAAGGGGTTGGATTAGATAGCATCTGGGGTACCTTCCAGCTCTTGGTCCATGAGACTATAAAGTCACTCAGCCTCTCTCGTTCCTTAGTTTCCTCATCAGTTACATAAGGATTTGGTTTTAAATGTTGGCGATATGGAAAAATTAAAACACTAGTGCCCTGTTGGTGAAGTTGTATACTGAATCAATCATTCTGGAGAGCAATTTGCAACTACACCCAAAGGGCTATAAAAGCCTTTGACAAAGAAATACCACTTCCTAGGTCTATATCCCAAAGAGATTTTTTTTTTTTTAAAAAGGTTAAGGTCCTTCTATGTACAAAAATATTTATAGCAGCTCTTTTCTTGTGGCAAAGAATTGGAAATTGTGATGGTATCAATCAACTGGGGAATGGCTAAAGAAGTTAGGGTATATGATTGTGATGCAATATTATTGTGCTCTAAGAAAAAAATGAACAACATGCTCTCAGAAGAACCTGGAAAGACTTATATGAACAGATACAAACTGAAACAAACAGAACCAGGAGAACATTGTACACAGTAAGAGCAATATTATATGATGACTGACTGTGAATAACTTAGCTATTCTCAGAAATACAATGATCCAATACAATTCTGAAGGACTTATGATGAAAGGGACTATTCATCTCCAGAGAAAGAACAGGTGGAGCCTGAATGCAGATTGAAGATACTTTTTCTTTACTTTATTTTCATTGTGGTTTTTTTGTCTATTTTATTTCATAGCATGACTTACATGGAACTGTGTTTTGCATGACTACATATGTATAACCTTTGTAAATTGCTTGCCTTCTCAATGAAGGAGGGGGAGATAATTTCGAGCTCAAAATTTGAAATGTAAAATGTTGAAATTGTTTTTCCATGTAATTAGGGGAAATTTTTAAAAAAGGAATGGATCTTAATGACCTCTCAGGTAACCTTTCCAGCTTCATGTACATTATTCTTCCATCTTTCTCTGAGCTTCCTCCTCCCTTTGCCTATTTGTCAAAAAAGGCCACTGGACTCAGTCATCTCCACACTCTCTTTTATATTTGATAATTCCTGGTTCTCTGATGCTCAAATGCTGTATTCTGAGGAAAGATTCTCAGGCTGTTTGGTTATATTTTTGTTCTTGGGGTTTAACCTTGAGTTGAGTGGCTTTTCACCCACATGATATATCTGAGAGACTGAGTGAGAAAACTGTATTGTAAACATCCTCAAGTACTTTCCAGTCACTCTGATCTATAACAGATCATTCACTAAGAATAGGAACTATCTCTTTACATCTGCATATAGTCTCTTCTTCCCTATCTCCTAGAACCATACCTTGAAGGCACATTGAGCTGGGGAGTGATATTTTCTAGCAAATGAAGAATGTAGTATAAAGCTCTTCATAT
Organism: Dromiciops gliroides; assembly: GCF_019393635.1. Taxonomy (NCBI): domain Eukaryota; kingdom Metazoa; phylum Chordata; class Mammalia; order Microbiotheria; family Microbiotheriidae; genus Dromiciops; species Dromiciops gliroides. Next base: position 285,712,063 of record NC_057865.1, on the reverse strand, counting down.
GCTAAAATTTGATTATGTGAAAGTTGTAGGGAGCCTTCTAGGGCATTTAGTCCAACCCCAGTGCAGGCACCCCCTTCCAAGGCTTCTCTGCTAGATGGTCATCCAGACTTGTTTCTGTTACTTCCCTTACCAGAGAACTCATTACTTTACAAGGTAACATTCGGTATAACATAAGTTGCTTCCTAAATTATTTTTTAAAGTTTAGTTGGCATCTGTTTCCAACATAAAGCATTAACCCCCTCTGTGGTGTCTCCAATAGGCAGTCAGTGAGGTTGAGTATTTAAATGCCTATTAAAACAGGGAATTTACTACTTTCATGGTATAGGTGATTCGATTCTTTGGCAATGGGGTGGACTGAGGGGAAGAGTGGATCTGTGAATTCATCACAGTAAGTCAGTCACTCCACATAAGTAGGCACTGCAGTTATAGAAACTCTATCTTCCAATGTAGATGGATGACAAATCTCTAAATTAAAGTCTCACTGAGACTAGTCTAAGACTTGCTGTTGTGAAATTAAATTGTCTCTGGGAGCTATTATAGCATCCTTAGGCCAGTTTCAATCCTGAACTCTTGTCACCAGGATGGAAAAAACACTATGCAGGGTAAAGATGACTTGGAGCAAGTTAAGGTCAAGCTCAGTGCTCTTCAGGTGATTCTGTCTAGGGACCCTGTTGAAGGGTCTACTAAATGTCTACTAAATAGATGAATCCCTCAGCTCTAATTGAAGTCTCAGTCTGTAGAGAACAAACTACTGCAGCCAGTGTCTGCTGTTGTATCCCCAGATTTCAAGATTGGCAAGAAAAGGAAGTGCCTGTGGATATATGGTACCTATGGTGTCTGGGTATCCTTCAATTGGCTCCATCCCAGTAAGCCAACTGTGAGGATGCTCCATTTTCTCAGCTCATGTAAACCCTTTAAGACCACAGTGGCATTTCTGCACATGGCTATACAGCCTGTATGTTTCAGACAAGATTAGAACTTGGGACTTCCTGTCTCCAAAACAGCTGAATGGCTAATCTTCATAGCACACTGTGCCTCCCTCCTTGAACTTGCCACCTAAGAGTCTTCTTTTTTTTTTTTTTTAATTTTTCTTTCTGGAACCAACCAAAGCATCTATTCTCTTTTCCCCATGATGGCCATTAAGCTAGTTGAAGACAAATATTGTTCCCTCACCACCCACAACCTACCACCCAATATAGTCAGTTCCTTCAACTATTTATCTAAACTTTCTCAACTTATACTTTGATTCCCAAAATACAAGTGTAGAGGAGACAGTATTGAACTTGAAGTCACACAGGCCCTGAGTTTATATCTTGGTGACCTTGGGGTAAGTCACATAACTTCTCCAGAGCAAATTTCCCAATCTAGCAAATGATGGGATTAGACCTCTAAATTCCCTTCTAGCTGCAGAATTTTGCTCTTATGTGAAACACACTAGGTTCCTTTCATTGACCCCCAAAGGGGATAGTTTTAAATTTCCTCACTATCTGCAATAGTCTTCACTTGATGCTATTTTTTTCCTCTTCAAACACAGACCTTAACACAATAGTATGCATATGGCTTAATCAGTGTAGAATGCAGTGAAGTTGTTTCCCCCCCCCATATTCCATCATAATCTTATCCCTCAACTTCACCATTCCCCGACTGATGAGCATTTTCTCAATTTATAATTCTTCCTCATCACAAAAAGAGCTGCTCTAAATATTTTTGTACGTATAGGTCCTTCTCCTTTTTGTTTGATCTCTTTAGGATCCAGACCTAGGAGTGGTATTGCTGAGTCAGAGAGAATGCACAGTTTGATAGCCCTTTGGGCCTAGCTCCAAATTCTTCTCCAGAATAGTCAGACCAATTCACTCCTCCATTAACAATTCATTCAAGTACCTATTTTCCCCTTCATCCCCTCCAATAGGTCTGAGGTGGGACTTCAGAGTTGTTTTAATTTGCTTTTCTTTACTCACTAAAGATTTAGAGCATTTTTTCCTATGACTGTAGATGACTATGTCCAAGGATATTAAGTATCCCTAGAAAAAGTAGTATATTGGCAGGTAAAGTCTTCGTGTGCCTGTGAGTCATTTAAAAAAAAAAAGAGAGAACTGTTATGGGCTGGTGGCTATAAGTGGTAGGAGAAGGGGTGCCAAGAGATATCTGGATAGACTCTATCATGGTGGGAGTCCCAGCCAGATTCTCTGGGTTGAGTAAACTTTCTTGAGATGCACAATGATCTTGATGTCTTCATTACCCATAGAACTCAGTGCAAGTCTGTTCATGTCATTGACCTGATTTAATAAAGTCCAGGGACTCCATCCCTTCTAGGGTCAAACATAAACTCCTCTGTCTATAAAAAAAAAGAAGAAAATTTGTTGATGTATTTTGTCTTCGCGTTCCCCAAATTTCCCCCTGTACCCCTTCCTCTTCTTTTCCCCCAAGAGCCATCTTACACAATAATTCTTTTCTTTTTAAGTCTTTTACAATCTACAGCCAAGTTACCTGTTCAGGCTAATTTTTTATATCCATTGCTCCCCTTCGAACACTCTAGAGGCCAAGCAGTGTGGTCTTCTTGATCTTTCTCGCACACGACGCTCCATCTCTCATCTCCATCCTTTTGCACTAGCCATCTCCGTCTGGAATGTACTTCTTCCTCTCTCCTTGACCTCTTAGAAGACATAGTTGCGTCCAAAACTCATCCCATATGCCATATTTTACATGAAGCCTTTTCTGATTCTCCCCCTCTCAAATACCCAAGTCCTCCCAGCATTCACACGCTATCTCCTCCAATAGAATGGACTCTATCACCCAGCACAGTAACCAACACATACTAAACACTCAATAGATAATTGTTGCTTGCTTATTGGAGTAGGGTGAGGACATAATCAGGGTAGGGGTTTAAAAGCTGTCAAACTCAAAAAGCAGTGCAGTATAGTGGGGAAAGGGTTAGATTTGGAATCAAGAATGATATGAGTTCAAATCCTACCTCATGTACTTCCAGTTGTGTGAATCTGGGAAAGCCACTTAACTTCTTTGGACCTCAGTTTCCTCATCTGTGAGATGGGGGAGTTTAATTTGATGTTGCAGTGCATAGAGCTCTGGGCATGGAATCAGGATAACCTGAATTCACATCCATCCTCAGATACTTATTAGCTGTATGACCCTGTGCAAGTCAATTAACCTGTCTGTCTCAGTTTCCTCCACTGTAAAATGAACTGAAGAAGGAAATGGCAAACCACTTCAGTATCTTTGCCAAGAAAACCTGTGGGGAGTCATGAAGAGTCAGTCAAATGACTGAACAACTACAACTTTCTGACTTCAGTTCCAGCACTCTATTCCTTGTGTCATATCATAAAAGGATTTATATTTCCCCCAAATTAAAATATAATTTAAATATTAAAAATTAAAAGTTAGGGGCAGCTAGGTGGTGCAGTGGATAGAGCTCCGGCCCTGGAATCAGGAGTACCTGAGTTCAAATCCGGCCTCAGACACTTACTAGCTGTGTGACCCTGGGCAAGTCACTTAACCCCAATTGCCTCAGAAAAAAAAATTAAAAGTTAAATTAATAAAAAATTTAAAATTTCTAAAATTTTCTTTCATCAGAGCAGGTTTAGGACACCTGGAGGACTGAGAAAGGGACAACCATTGAGGTGGGACAAGGGCTCCCACCAGGTCCCTGGAAGCCTTAGAAATAACATTTTTCTATTTCATAATTTTGCCAAGGAGCACTGTCAAGTCAAATTTAACATGCAAAGTCCATTCAGAATTAAACCTCAGCTCCTGGATGGACAAGTGATTGAAAGGACAGCCACAGAAATATAGTGATAAAGAGCATGTCCCAGTCCTGTGGATCTGAGGGAATTTCCCAGATGGGGTTGTTAAGCCTAGTTCTATTGAGTGTCTTATCTCCATTAATGATTGGGAAGAAATGAGCAAACAGTAGAGAGATTAACTCCACAGATGGCCCTAAATTGAGAGGATTGTAAATAGCAATGAATAATGAGAAATTACCCAGAGAACTAGAAAAGTGGGAATTGGCAATTCAGCTCCATCAAAGAATTTGAGAGTAGAAGGGACTTCTTCAGAGGTCATCAAGACTAATGTTGACGTCAAGACTGAAACTCCTCTGGGCAAGTGTCCGTTCAGAAACCAGTGATGGGAAACTTGCTGGAGGCTAAGGCACCAATTCCATTTCTTTCAGCTCTAATAATTCCAAAGTCCCTCCTTATATTTAGTACAAATCTTCCTCTTTGCAACTTCCACACAATAATTCTGGTTCTGCCCTTTAGCACCAAGTACTGCATGTCTAATGTCCTCTTCCATATGGCAACCATTCACATATTTGATGCTTGTGTACATATCATTCTAAGTGTTTCCCTCTCCAGGCTACACTTCCCTAGATCCTCCAACCAAGCCCCATAGACCAAAGTTTCAGGCCTAATCACTAGCCCAGTCATGTCTCTGTCAACATTCTAGACACTGTCAACATCTCTTACTGTGGATCCACCCCAGAGATGCCACTGTTGGGCATGGATCCTGAAGGAAGTCATAGATGAAAAGAAATGTTCCATAGACATGAAAATGTTCAGAACACTTTTTGTAGTAGTAAGGAACAGCTAGCTAGGTGGTATGGGAAATATTATACTGGGCCTGAAGTTAAGAAGACCTGAGTTTAAATCCAGCCTCAGATACTTACTAACTGCATGACCCTGGTAAGTCACTTGATAGCTATCTGCTTCAATTTTCCTCAGCTGTGTAAGGGGGATAATAATAGCAAATAGCTCATAGGGTAAGGCATCATACCTGGCTCATTTATCAGTCAGTCATTTTTCAATCTTGTCCAACTTTTTGGTGACCCCATTTGGGGTTTTCTGAGCCTGCGTTATGTGGCCTGGGGTACTCAATAGTAATTCATGGTAGCATTCATCAGACTCAAAGGATTCCTAGGGGGGCAGCTAGGTGGCACAGTGGATAAAGCACTGGCCCTGGATTCAGGATGACCTGAGTTCAAATCCGGCCTCAGACACTTAACACTAGCTGTGTGACCTTGGGCAAGTCACTTAACCCTCATTGCCCCACAAAAAGGATTCCTAGGGTCTTTGTACCCTTCCACTCCAGTGGAATCTGCCCCCAGTGCTGGAATTCCCAGTTACATCTCTGCTGTTATGCCTATTTTGACAGTAAGAAAAATAGACCTGTGAGGTGAAGGGATTTGCCCTAGGTCATATAGCCAGTAAAGGACAGAATTAAGACTAAAAAACTTTGACTTCACATTCAGTGAGTGCTCTTCCCACAGTCCCTCACTGCTTTATCACATCTAGCTTTTCTTTGAAGCTTCTGAAATTCACTCTCCTAAAGTAGGATATGTTTGTTTAGCTTCACAATAAGCACAGCATTCCTTTGCTTATTTAGCACAAACTCTAAAGGGATATAGTTACCTTCTCTGGAGATCCCTATCATTTCCCTTTCATAAATTGTTTGCTTTTTGTTAGTTTAAATTTGTGTCAAGAATAATAGCCCTTGGGGGCAGCTAGGTGGCACAGTGGATAGAACACCTGCCCTGGAGTCAGGAGGACCTGAGTTCAAATCCGGCCTCAAGACACTTAACACTTACTAGCTGTGTGACCCTGAGCAAGTCACTTAACCCCAATTGCCTCACTAAAAAAAAAAAAAAAAAAAAGAATAATGGCCCTCAGGGACAGCTAGGTGGTGCAGTGGATAGAGTACCAGCCTTGGAGTCAGGAGGACCTGAGTTCAAATCCAGCCTCAGACACTTGACACTTACTAGCTGTGTGACCCTGGGCAAGTCACTTAACCCCAATTGCCTCACCAAAAAAAAAAAAAAAAATAGCCATCCTTTGTTAAAAATAAAATGGTGAGCACAGAAGGTCAATCTTTATTATTATGGTTATTTCTGCTTTTTAGCAAAAGGAAACCTGGCTAATTGAAATCTTTCATCCCAACTACATTCTATCTTTGTGCTAGCTGATCATCCATAGCTTCCATCTGGCCAGGCATAGTATATTTCCACAATGTCTGATTTCTTTCCTTAAGCCTATAGATTTGTGGGGCAGCTAGGTGGCGCAGTGGATAAAGCACTGGCCCTGGAGTCAGGAGTACCTGAGTTCAAATCTGGTCTCAGACACTTGACACTTACTAGCTGTGTGACTCTGGGCAAGTCACTTAAACCCCATTGCCCTGCAAAAAAAAATAATAATAATAGTCTATAGATTTGTAAAAACAAAAATAAAACAAAACAAAAACATGTTTTTTTGGTTTGGGTTTTTGGTTTTTTTTTTTGGTATCCAGTACAATTTGGCTTTCATTCCTAGTCTATTACTTTTAAACCATTACTTTTGAATAATCCATTGGATAGATATTTTTCTGGTTCTGCTCACTTCACTCTGCATCTATTCACATGAGTCTTCCCACCCTCTCTGAATGGTCTCCAGTAGAATGTAAGTTGCTTGAGAGAAGGGGCTGTTTCGCTGTTTTATTCTTTGTACTCTGGATTTAGCACAGTGTTTGGCAGATGATAAACTCTTAATACCTGATTGATCAGTTGGTTGACTGGATTAATTGCTTAATGGTTCCTGATTTTGGTGGTTAGATTCCAGTGGTTAGATTCCAGTGCTTTTCTTTGTCTTCATCCATTTTCTGTTTAAAACACTCTTGGACAGATAAAAGAATTCTACCTACTAATACTTTTACCTCCATTTATCTTTAGATGAATGATGTCTCTGATCAGAGACAATAATTCTTTATCTTAAGCCTTTGTACAGAAATCCAAATCCTATAACCCATTGCCACATTCTTAGCCATTTTTTCACTTCCCAGGGACTCCTTTGCAAAGTCCCTACCATTGACTGGAAGTAACACCACTACTGTCCCTTTGGTTTCCTATCCTTCCTGCTTTACTTCACAATCCCTAGATCAAGGGTTCCTACCCATTTTTGTGACATGAACAGTCTGGTAAAGGCTATGGGCTCTTTCTCAGAATCACTTTTTTAAAGCACATGAAATAAAAGACATGGGATCCCAAAGGAAACCAATTATATTGAAATATACTTATCTAAATATATAGAAAAGCACACCCACAACTCCACAGACCCCCAGGTTTAGAACCCCTGGCATAAAGACTCATTCTGGATTTCTGATGGCATCATTCTGATATGAATCATAAAAAGTGAGTCATGGTTATGAAGTTTGATAAGGATTGGGAGGCTCTCCATTGTGAGTTGGATACAAGTCCTATGACTCAGTATATGTTAACCTCTGTAACCTGATTTTCTTCTACCTGCTAGTATCTGAGGCTTCTTGTAATTCAGAAGGTAATAATCTATACTCTATGGATCATTTAGGATATTATCCCAATGTTTCAGAAAATTTTTCTGTTCCCTTTCTCACCTTTATCACAAATATATGCCCTCAGGGCAGCTAGGTGGCACAGTGGATAGAGCACCGGCCCTGCAGTCAGGAGGACCTGAGTTCAAATCCAGCCTCAGACACTTAACACTTACTAGCTGTGTGACCCTGGGCAAGTCACTTAACCCCCATTGCCTCACTAAAAACAACAACAACAACAAAAACAAAAAACAAATATATGCCCTCCATCTTCTTGGTAATGATGTAGTACAGCTTTGGCTTCCTCAGTTTTTGGTTGTTTTTTGTTTTTTGTTTTTTGTTTTCTCATTAACTTTAATCTTTGGACATGTCTTCCATCCTATTTGGGAACTCTTCCTTCTCTCTGAAGAGACTGAGGGACAAGGTACATGTCTCTGGTTCTTGTACTTCTTTTAACAGGGAGACAAATTTAAATTTAATAAATGCATAGCTGTTGATTATTTCTAGATGAAACATAAGCATGGTATAATGTCATTACATGTCATCAGAATACCACATGTCATCAGAACCATCACCCCTCTCCCCCACATGCTGTCTGTTCCGCTGAAATCTCAAGTCCTTGGTTCTCTGAAGTTCCCCTTGATGAAATTCCAACTATAGCAAACTGCCTGCATACCACACCAGCTCAAGATCCTTCCCCTTGGGCCAGTAAGTTCAGAATTCATGGACAGTTGACAGTTACATCTCTTAGCCTATTATTGTTGTATTTATGTTTCTGTAACCTGTAGTTTCATTGACATAGGGAACTCACAAGAAGAAAGCTCTTTGTACCAATGCTGATCAATGACTACTCTACGACTTATCCTATTAAAGAACTACCTGGGGTGCCAAGAGATGAAACAGCTGGCTCAGGGCCACACAACCAGGATGTCCTGGAGATGGGACTTGAAGCCAGGTGTTCCAGCCCCTCCAATTAGCTTTCTGTCCATTATACTACATGCTATTAGACCATCAGATCATCTATTGTTATATAAGAAGTGAATCCAGGTACTAGTGATCAGCAATTGATAGAACCCTGCAAATAAACTACTAGTTAGAGGTAGCTAAGTGGTGCAGTGGTTACAATGCTGACCCTGAAATCAGGAACACCTGATTTCAAATCTGACCTGTGTGACCCTGGGCAAATCACTTAATTTCTGGTAAGTGTAAAATGGGCAAAATAATAGGACCTATCTCCCAGGATTCTTGTGATGATTAAATGAGCTACCATTTGTAAAGCACCTAGCATGGTGCAAGATAGTAGGTGCTGAAGAAATCTTTTGTTTCTTCTTCCTTCCCTCCTTCTCTTGCTCTCACTCTCCCCTCTTTCACTCTCCCTTTCTCTCTCTCTGTGTTTTTCTCCCCCTCCTTCCCTTCTTCTCTCTCTCCTCTCTCCCTCTCTCTCCCCTTTTCTCTATCCTTTACTTGCTCCCTCCCTTCTTCCCTCTCTCCCTCCCTCCATTTCCCCTCATCTCCTTTATCCCTGTTTCCTTCTCTTTCTCCTTCCCTTCTTTCCTCCTATTTCTTCTTTCTTCTCTCCCTCCTTTTCCTTTATTCCTTCTTGCCTTTCTCTGTCCCTCCTTCCCTTCCTCCTTCTTTCCCTTCTTCCCTTCTTTTCTTTCTCCTCTCCCTCCTTCCATTCCTTTTTTCATCCCTTCCTCTTTCCCTCCCTCCCTCCCTCCATCCCTTCCTACCTTCCTACCTTCCTTCCTTCCTCCCTCTAATGATCTCTCCCTTTAAATTTTGGTAAGGACAACCAGGCAGAGTAGGACATGTTAGATAGAATAGTAGACAGTAAACTAGTCTAGAAACCAGAAAGACCTAAACTCAAGTCTTACCTTTGGTACATAAGGACTATATTCAACCTCTCATTTCTGGAGCCATCCTTCCAAGATCATAAATTTCAAGAAAGGTGCCACCCTGCTTCGGGAGAAGGAGTTTCTTCACTTGGGGTCCTTTATTTAAATGAAATCACAAAATCAGACATATTGAAGAGGCATTAGATTTATTCTGCTTGGCACTAAATGATAGAAGAATGGGTAAAAGTTAGAGGGAAGGCAGACTTAGCTCAATAGCAGCCAACTATTCCTAATGATTAGAGCTGCTGAGAAGTAGAAGGGGAAAATGCTGAAGGGGTGATGGCTTTTCCAGGACTGGACATCTTTAAGAGAAATCTGGATGATAAGGCCCATTCATAATGTTATAAATAGGATTCATGCTTTGGTTAAGAGTGAGACTGGATGGTCTCAGAGATCATTTCTAACACCAAAAATCATTTTATTCTAATTCCTTTCCATTTCATTTCCTCCCTTTCATTTTCTATTATCTCACTTCTCCTCTGCCTCAACCACCAGATATAACCAGTGTCTATGTGCCAATACCAAGCACACACTAAATGCCTGATCAATTCTTGTTGATTGAATGACTAACTGCTTGTTTGATCAATGCGGGATCCTTAGAAATGGTACCACAAATGGGACCCGAGACCAATATCTATTTTCAGTCAGAAAACTGATATTGTTGTCCCATGGGGCCAAGACCACCCCATACTCCACGAATGGGCATGAAATCAGGAACACTTAATCACAGCATTTTGGAAGGGAAAGGGTAAGAACCTTGACATTTAAATAGCTCATGAGTCCTGGATTAGCTCACCAAATGTCCTCTCTCCTCCTTTTCCTCCTTGGATCCACAGTGGACTCACTCTGAGACTTTGGATGGAGCATTCAGTTTCTTTGGCTGCCTCTCAATATCTGAATAAACAAGCTTTCTTTCTATAGAATGTGCTCTTTCACAGAGGGATGCTTCACAAATCAGTGACTTGATCAATGTGGGTACTCCCTTCAGAGACATAAAATGAAAATCCTCCATACATTAGTTGTTGGTCTGCATAAATTTCTGTGACTGAAAGAAAAACAATCATGGCCAACTCTTTGATAATCAGCTTCTCTGCATTTACCTAGACTGGCTGGCCCGTAAAAGACACAGATAGGCATGATATCATAGTTCTAGAGTTAGTGGAGCCAGTAAGTATAGTCTGACTGACTGGTTTTATAACTGAGGGAACCGAGGCCCATAAAGTTTAAACAACTCATCTAAGAACTACATAGGTCACAGATTGAAGAGTTAGGATTTGATCTCAAGCCCAAGGACTTAAAATCTAGAAGTCTTGCCATTTTAGCACACTGCCTGAATCTAACCTAAAATAGAGTGGGTTGTCTTGACAGAATCCTCGTTACTAGAGATCTTCAATCAGAAGATAAGGTCATAGTATCAGAGATGGAAGAGACTGCAGAGGTAACCGAGTCCAGCTTCCTCATTTGACAGAGGAAGGGAAAGATGATCCTTACTTTGATATATAGAGGGAGATTCATGTTCAGATTTGAGCTGAATCAGGCATCTCGGACATCACTTTTCATTCTGATGCTCTGTGATTTTAGGGCAAATGCCCAACTACCTCCACAGCTCTTGACTATGACATACTGGTTGGTCTTTCTAAAGGTAAACCAGGAGGGCATCCTGAATGCATGCCCTATTGCATAGCCATATAAGCAATATGGCTACTGACATCCCTCAATTTTCAGACAAAACCAACCTAGCAGCTGCCAATACACTATGCCACCCAAGAAAGAAAGGGGGGAGGAGAGGGAGAGGGAGGGAGGGAGGAAGGAAGAATGGAAGAAAGAATGGGAAAGAAGGAAGAAGGGAGGAAGAAAATGAAGGGAGGAAGGAAGGACAGTAAAAAAGAGACAGAAACATGGTGAGGGGGCAGTAATCATGAGCTGAACACGCTAATATGACCTGTATTTTTTAAAGGAAATATCGAAACTAAAAATAAATCCTAGTTGCTAAATAAGCTAAGGGGAAGTTTACAAACAGACTATAAATACCTAAAGTGTGTGGGCATCAGGGAAGAAACATAAGGCTGAAAGGTACCTCCTAAGGCTGTTTTATCCTGGTTCTCACCTCCAGGCAGAGCTCTTCCTACTGCTTCCAAACAGATGGCAAGCTCTCTGGTTCTCAACATTTGCCAGAAAAGGTGATTCCACTCCCCTTTCCAGGGGCCTATTGTAGAGTCAGACAAACCATGTGGTCAAAAGATTTTATTCTCAGTAAGTGGGCAGAATTTGGAGGGGTCAGGCCATGAAGGTTCTAATACACAGCCAGCTCTAACTGGTTTTTTCAAAGGAGTCATTGGCTTTTAGAGTTGGAAAGGAAACTTGAACATTCAGTATTTTTGTTTTTGTTCCCCCCTCCCCAGGGCAATGAGGGTTAAGTGACTTGCCCAGGGTCACACAGCTAATAAGTGTCAAGTGTCTGAGGCCGGATTTGAACTCAGGTCCTCCTGAATCCAGGGCCGGTGCTTTATGCACTGTACCACCTAGCTATCCCCTTGAACATTCAGTATTGAGGCAATAGAATATCAGAACTGGAAGAGACCATAGTATATAAAATGTCAAGGTTGGGAGGATCCTTTGAACAGAGACTGTCACAGCTGGAAGGGATCTTGGAACAGGGAATGTCATAGCTGGGAGAGACCTTGCTAACAATGGAAAATTTCAGTCAGGAGAGAATTTAGAATCATAGAACACTGGAACTGGAAAGGATAGGATCATGTCATTGCACAATCTCAGAATTGGAAGGAACCTCAGAGGCAATTAAGCCCAACCTGTACTTGGACAAGGCAATACCACATATCTGACAAATGGCCATCTGGTCTTTGCTTAAAGACCTCGAGTGAAGGCCATTCACTACCTCCTGGGGCAGCCCATTCAGCTTTCCAACACCTCTAATTGTTAGCATGTCTGTCCTTATAACTAATGGAAAGCCATCTCTTTGCAACTTATCACTGATCCTTGTTCTTCCTTCTGGCTTCAAGAAGAGCAAGCTTAATCCCATAGAGCATAAAATGATAAATTATAGAATATCTACACTAGAAAGTATTTTGGAATATGGAAATGGGAACTGAACACGATCTCAGACCATCAAATATTAGAACACAGAATGCCAAATCTGCAAGTCATCTAAGATCATGGTTTATGTTAAGGGGATTCAGGTTTCAAGGGATTTGTTCTCTGAATTCAGTAATTCCACATGTGTGCATACATGTATACATACATACATGAAGGCTCTTTCCTTCCCTGAATCTTAGTCTTCTCTGTAAAATAAGATAGTCCCTCCAAGCTCTGACATTCCCTGTTCTTAGGTGCTTTCCATCTGTTATATTCTGTATAGCTTGAACATCCTCTGATCTAAGTACCATTCTCCAGCCCAGATCTATCATGTTCCTAAACCTCTCCTAGGTCTGACACAGTCCCTATAATGAACCTTCCATATTCTAAAGTTCCATCAAAATTTGACATGCAAGGTTTTGAAGGCTTTCCCAGCCCTTACAGTCAGTGGTTCTATGGAGTTCTCCAGTTTTTGATCAGGGATTAAAATTCTAATATGGGCATCAATTAGATGAATTTTCATTTCCACCATTTCCAACACTCTTTTATGATAACCTAAAGGGAGATAAAAGAGATTTGCTGATGGGAAATGACTCTTCGTTGAAGCTGGTGACTTGAGTAGTTCTGATGGCAAGTGTTCCACTCTAACAGGGGTCTGAGCAGTCCCAGGCATCTGTGTCTCTCTAGGCTGGAGGATCATAGAGCTAGAGTTGGCTAATGAGGCCCATTACAAGAGGCTTTCTCCTGCCCTTTTTGGCCCTAGATGATATTTTAGGAAATTGGTGTTCCCATTATTAGCGAGAATAGTAGGGTACCTAGCTAGTTTTTTATATTTAAAACAATCAACCTTGTCCAAGGGTTGCCTCTATATTTCAAGGTATAGAGGTACTTCTCAAGGTACTTGAAAGTACTTTTCTGTCATTAATTTCCAAGTGGAATCTCTTTGGGGATTTTTTGTGCCTTTCTTTTTATATATTCATAGACTTTTAGAGATGGAAAGAACCATTTGCCCCCATGTGAATAATAAATTCTCAATGCAGCCTCCTAGAAAAGTAAGTCATCAGTCTCCCCTTGAAGACTTTAAGGGATGAGGAACTCACTCCCTCAGAAGATTGTGCATTCCATTTTTTGTAAGGGAGTTGTCCTTTATCTTGACTGAAACTCGTTACCCCGTTCTTTCTGGTGTCAATATAGGTGGGCATAGAGCATGAGGAAAGTTTGCCAACACACTCAGCCCACACTTTATATATTCCTATTGATGCTGAAGATCCCCTTTTCCCTAGGAATCCTTTCCATCATCTATTTTTCTCTTAATAGTAATATCATAGTTAGCCTTTATGCTTTTGTATTTACAAACTACTATTTATACACGTGTGTGCATACATACATATACATATATGTGTTGATATACATATACACATATAAAGTCTTTTGTAAATAAAAAAAACCTATGCATACATGGATACAATATCATTTGATCCTCACAACAGTCCTGTCATTTAGTTACTTTCCCCATTTTACAGATGAGGCAAAGAAGACTGAGCGAGAATCAGTGCTACAGTCCATTGAAGACACTGATCAAATCTACCCTTTTGTCTTCTCTTTATCAGGCTGGACATCCCTATTTCCTTCAACCAATTCTTATATGATTTGGTTTCAAGCCCCTTTATTATTTGCATTTCTTTACTTTAAGAAATTCTTAGGGGCAGCTAGGTGGTGCAGTGGGTAAAGCACTGGTCCTGGATTCAGGAGTATCTGAGTTCAAATCCAGCCTCAGACACTTGACACTTACTAGCTGTGTGACCCTGGGCAAGTCACTTAACCCCCATTGCCCCACAAAAAAAAAAAGACATTCTTAACAATCATCATTGAACATAGATTTAGAGCTAGAAAGGTTATTATCAAATATCTAGTCCATCATTCTCATTTTACAGATGAGGAAACTGAGTCCCTGAAAAATAGAGTAATTTGCCCAAGGCCAGACAGCAGTAGATGGAGCTGCTATTTGAACTGAGGTCCACTGACTTCAATTTAGGGCTCTTTCTCCTGAGGGTGTTAGTCATATAAATTATCCCAGTATTTTGTCTACATTTCTCCTTGTGCTGATTTTTCTGGTAAGTCACTTTAACCCCACTATTGGGAATCACTTCTTAATGGCCTGACCCTTTATTCTGTTGACAAGAATCTTCCAAGAAGACTCACCACTTTAAAAACACAAAAGTAGAAATGAGGCAACATCTGTCAAACTGAAGCTTAAAACAGAACCATCCAAATCATTTCTGGGGACTTTGAGTGAGCCTTTAAGGTCATAGGGCAGAGTCTTGTCAGGCATTGAGCCTAGGCTGGATCAGAATGGTTTTGTCAGCACAGACTCCCTCCTTACTGGAAGACTGACCCTCATGCTTGGGCAGAGGGATCATTACAAGTACTGCTCTAAGGCACAAAAGAACCAAAAGAGTGAAAATAATGAACTTTTCAGGCTCCCTCACGGCTGGTCAGTGCACTAGGGTAAGAGACACATCGCTATGCTCATATGATTGACATTTCTTCGGACCTTAAGAGATGACAACTTTGTCTTTACCAGATCTTTGGGACTGCTCTACAAACAACCCTAATGTAAAATTTCAACCAATCAAATTAGCATGTGATAAGGAGTGCTCTTGCTTCTTCTGAAATGCCCCCAATTAATGCCACCTCTATATGCTACAACTTTGAAATATGTTTCACCTGGGTCCTTTGTCTGCCTAGAAATTCTGTAATGAGAGCATAAGCACAGAACTGGCTTTGGGCAATGGAAATTTACCCAGAACCAGGAAATGTCAAAACATTAGAGTTTAAAGAGATCTCAGAACCTATGTCATGTAAAGTGCACTGGAATTGCAGGTGAAGGACCCAGGTTTGAATCTTGGATCCTACACTTACTAGGATCTTGGTTTCCTCATAGATAAAAGAGAAAGAAGTAGGTGAAATGATCTCTTAGGTTCCTTCAAACTCTAAATCCCTCATGTTATAGAAAGGAATGTCCTTCATAGCTTCCCTGACAAGTGAGCATCCACATTCTGTGAGACCTTGAGGAATGCTAATTCTAGCAGCTCCTGAGGCAGACCATTTCACTTTGGGCCAGCTCCAATTGTTAGGAAGCTATTTTGGTTTGGGTTTTGGTTTGTCTCCCCTTATGCTGGGCTGAAATCTGACTCCTTGTAGCTATCACGCATTGCTCCTAGTTCTATCCTCTGAGGCCAACCATGACATGTTTAATTCATCTTCCACATGACAACTCTTCAAATATTTTAAGACAGTTATCGAGTCTTCCAGAAATCTCCTCTTCTCTAAAGGATAAAAATCCCCAAACCTTTCAACAGATCCTTGCTTGACATGGTCAAAAAGCTTCTCAACATCCTATTTATCTTTTGGATATTCTCCTTCTTGTCAATAACCTTTCTAATATGTGGTGCCCCAAATTAACCCAACCTCCAGCTAATACTAAAGCCTGGAGGCATTGATAGGTCAATTGTGAGCCCTCACTTGTTCCCAGCTGTCAACTTTTTCCCAAGTCTAACCTGAAGGTGGTAGAGAAATCAGAAACTAATCCATGGGTGAGAGAAAGCAGAAGCATTGCCTGGTACACAGTAGAAAGTTAAGAAATATTTGTTGATTACCTAGTTCTTTGATCAAGGCATTTGCCATTATGACGATTATATCACTGCCAAAAGTAAGAGTCCAAAAAGAAAAAAAATAATGCATGTGAGAGAGAGAGAGAGACAGAGAAACAGAGAGACAGACAGACAGAGAGGGAGCAGGAGAAGGATAAAGAAAGAGAACAATAGGATAAATGTAAATTATTGGCTAAATATGGAGAGAATCTAAGGCTTAGAAGCATTAATTTGCATTATGGATATGGAGCCATTGATGGCATGGAAGAATGAAAGAAAAACATTGTATTAAGTACTGACTATGTAGTTTGCTTGAAAAATACAACAACAAACAAATACAATAGTATTTATATAAACACAATGTGTTTATATCTATAAAGCATTTATATAACATTTACATTTATATAGCTTCAAAGTTTATGAAGAGCTTTACAAATAGCATCCCATTTTAATCTTCACAGCAGCCTTGTGAAGTAAATGCTATTATTATCCCTTTTTTGTGAATGAGGAAACTGCTAGCACAGTGGATAAAGTATTTGACCTGTAATCAGGAAAACCTGAGTTCAAATCCCGACCCAGACTTTATTAACTGTGTTATCCTTCACAAGTTACTTAATCTTTCTAATTCTCAGGTTTTGTTGTTGTTTTTGTTGTTGTTGTTGTTAGGGGAAGTATTTGCACAGCAGCAGGAAGTATCTGAAGTCAGATTTGAATTAAGGTCTTTCTGACTCCAGGTGCAGTACTCTATCCACTGTGCCACACCACTGCCTTAAAAGGAGTATGTAAAAAGATTAAAAGAATGTATAGGAACTTAAATCTTGTCGGTTATACAATAGAGTTTTTTTACATCAAAGTTGGGGTGAGTTCCCCAAATGGCATTATAGAAATTAAGTACAAAAGGGGATACGTTCATTAGACACTGGAGCTATGTTCCAGGTTCATGTTTTCTCCCAATTCATTGGTAATTGCTCCCCAATCACACTAGTATTGGGAAGCAATGATGAACAGCCCATATTCATAACTGTTCTCATACTGATTTTGATGACAACATTTTCTGACTTCCGTCCCCAAACCACACATGAGATGAGATCTGGTCTAAAGCTGTGTAATCAGACCTACACCTTGGACCATGAGTGAATGCATCTAGGTCCCTAATATCAGTGTCATAATTGTCCCCTACAGCATGCTTTTTTTTCAGGGCAATGAGGGTTAAGTGACTTGCCCAGGGTTACACAGCTAGTAAGTGTCAAGTGTCTGAGGTCGGATTTGAACTCAGGTACTCCTGAATCCAGGGCCTGTGCTTTATCCACTGCACCACCTAGCTGCCCCCCCCCCCACAGCATACTTCTGCAAGCTTTCCCTTAGTGTCTTTGCCATGGATACTTGGTAGGGCTAGAATGATGGAATTACCCAGCATTGCCCACAATTGACATTGGTAGAACTGCCTTCTGTCAAGAAACCACATGGTAGAGATTTGGAAAAGACTTCTGTAGAGAAAGAAGCAGACTGTGAACCACCCTGGACCTCCATACTGTTCTTTCTAAGATGTCAGGGAATAAGGGGACAGAGCACTGTTCTTGGGACAGAAGGCAGAGAGAGTAAATGCAACCAAGTAGTAGTATAGCAGAGCGAGAGTGAGAGACAGAGAAACAGACAGATATGTTCAGATGGGCTAGAAGACCAGTATTTGCAAGACCACCACAGTTAACAGTTCACGAAACCTTTCTTCCTCCTGCTTTCCTGAAGCATCGAAGACCTCTCTGGAGAAGTAATTACCATTTACCTATCTAGTTGTTCACTTCCTAATGCCTCACATCAGTGGAAAGAATTGAAGTGGGGTGTGTGTGTGTGTGTGTGTGTGTGTGTGTGTGTGTGTGTGTGTGTTGGAGGGAGATATTTAACATCTTCCCCCTCCTCACCTAGCTGCCGTATTATGACCTGCAATTGGAAGTGGCCCTTTTAAGGCTGGTTTGTATTCATATTCTATTAAGGTGTACAGGCATTTATCATAGTTCTGGTATTAATATTAAGTGCACAAGTTGAGATTGAGAGGAGAACTAACCCAAAGGAAAAGGAGATTTTCCCCAGCTCAGCCTTTAGGGTGACTTTTGTAATGCCTCAGATATCCTTACCCACTAGACTATCAACCCTGGAGAGAGACTTAATGAGGTAGCAGGATGAGGTAGAGGATGGTGTATTTGTTCAGGTAACCCCTCCCCCCTGCACACAAGATCACTCTCCCCACCTGACCACACTTCAATAGGAAGTTGTCAGTACATGTTCTCCCTCCCCTAATGTAGATCACAACTCTCCTATGCCTTTTCATCCTATTTGATTAATAATCACATAATCTCAGAGTTGAAAGGGACCCCAGTGACTATTTCATAACTGGAAAAGAATTAACTCCCCACCAACCCTGACAAGTGGTTATCCAACCTTTGTTGAAGACTTATTATTGTGGTGGGGGCATACCCTTTGCATTATGGGAAAGCTCTTAATGTTTGGAAGCTTTTCATGGTATGTAGCCTAAATCTGCTTCCTTACCACTTCTACCCACTCTTGTTTCTACCCCCCCCCCGGAACCAAACAAAAATGGAAAAAAAAAAGATTAAGACCCTTTTCATGGCAGACCTTCAAATACCTAAAAATAACCACCATAATAACCCCTTTATATTCCCTTCTCCAAGTTAAACACCTCCATTTCCTTCAACCAATCCTGAGAGGGCTTGATTTCAAGACTTTTCATCATCCCTGTACATTCTCCAGCTTAGCATCATCCTGAAATGTGGTAGGCAGAATGGAACACAATCCTGATGTAGTTTGACTTGGGCAGAGTACAATGAGATTATCTCCTCCTCAAACCTTCACACTATTTCTCTCAATGTCACCTAAGATCTAATTCCAGGGCTACCTCTTTCAAAAAGCTTTCTTGTGGATCATTTTCTTCTTAATGGTCAAAGCCACTCAGGATAGAATGGCTCCATCCAAATGCTGACATTGCAAAGGTGAATAGACTCATGAAGAAAAAGAGATTTGAACAGGCGAATGTCTCTATAATTATGCATCTAATAAGAGGGTTAGTTTGTGTGTGTGTGAATTTCTTATTAGTTGGTCATTAAAGGCCTAATTACTCGTTGGAATGGGTGAACAGGGAGGGATTTTCTGTAGACTTGATTTTGAATCTTAATTGCTTTGCAGATGGAATGAGTCTGAGTGCTCTTCTGGTTATGTTCCCGAAGTCCTATTTTCTGTAAGGTCCAAACAAATATCTAGGCATATTTCAGACAATTCTGAGAGACCAAGGAGCATGGAAAGTTGGGGGGTGGGGGCATCCACTGAGCTAGGCACGAAGCAGCTCTAACCATTGCAAGGGAAGGCAGGGCTGTCCACTAAGGGGATAGGATAAGGTAGCAGATTTTATATAGGAGAGAGAGAGAGTGGAGAAAAGACTTGGAACATGGGAAGAAAGGAGGAAGAGATGCATATTGGGGCCAGGGACAAAGATATAAACAACAATATGGGGTTACTAGTCATGTACTAGGCACTGAAAAGGGCTGGAAGATAAACTTCTGCTTCCAGTGTTGATAGGAGTGAGCCTGTCTCTTCTTGTTAAATATCATCTTTCCAATATGGAGAGGGATCTTGGGAGTAAGTAGAGTGAGAAGGCAAAGTGACATGAAATAAATAAGGGACTCACATCGGAGTTGTGAATCTCTAAAGTTTGGGGGAAAGGTATCAACAGGCAATGACAAGGACACGAGACATGTGAAGACCAGGTTTATTACAAGAGGGATGAATATGCATGGCAATCCAATTGGTTTTATAATAACAGGACAAAAGAAAAGATATCAGGAAGGGGTGTGACATGGGAGGAGGAATGGTACGGCAAAGGTGGGAGTAAAGGGGGAGACCATCCCCACAGGGAGGAGCAAGGTGATTGCAAAAGCCTTATTCTTCTCCCTTGGGAACTTCTAGACTATGGATATAGAAGAGTCTGCTTATCTGCAAAACATTGTAGCTGCATAAGCATAATCACAGCCTCATATAGACTGGCTGGTGCCTGCCTTGTTTCCCAAGGACACACAGCGAGAACAACTTGGGGTGCAACAAGAAAGTATGTCAACTCAGGGGAACTTTGTCCTTGACACATTAAGGGCTTCCTGTATGCTCTGGGTCCAGTGTTTCTGGAAAATGTGACAATTCAAAAAGACAAGTTCAGGGGATCCACTTAAGTAAAGATAATAATAGTATTCCTTAAAGAAAACTCCCAACAAATTATTATCCTCCTTCCTTTGTCTTGTAAAGCCTCCCCAGGTCCTTTCTCCCTCCCCTCACTTTATTGAGAAAAAACAAAGGAAAAAAAGCTGAATAGATTAATTCATAATGATATGGGCTTGACTGCTGAGCCCAATGTGTTAGTATGATGCCTGGGACATAACGAAAGTATGGATTGACCCAGTGATTTCTTTGGTACAGGGAACTCTAAGTGAAGAAATGTCTTCTACCAAAGTAGGTCAACATCCTCCCTGCAACCTCCAGCCTGAGAGAGTCCTAGAGTATTGAGGGTTAATGGGATTTACACAGGGTCATCCAACCACTATACCCCATAGGCAGGCCTTGCAGCAAGCATTTGGAAGCAGGCTGTCTATTCACTATGGCACACTGCCTAGCACACAGTAGGTTTTTGTTTTGTTTTGTTTCATTTTTTTGTTTTTGCAGGGCAATGGGGGTTAAGTGACTTGCTCAGGGCCATGCAGCTAGTGTCAAGTGTCTGAGACCAGATTTGAACTCAGATCCTCCTGAATCCAGGGCCGGTGGTCTATCCACTGCACCACCTAGCTGCCACACACAGTAGGTTTTTAACAAGTGCTTATTGATTGTTTCGTTTATAATGAGAATGTCTGTGGTCATTTGGTCAATTTTCTCTAGTCATGTATACATACTTATTTTTTGTTGTATGAAGAGTTCACCTTTAGAATACCAGTGGTTAATTGAGGAAAGAGAAGGGAGAGAAGGAAAAGGAATAAGCATTCATATAATATCTACTATATGCCAGTCACTGTGCTAAACACTTTACAAATATTACCTTAATTGATTCTCACAGTAACTGTGGGAGAGAGGTGCCATGATCATCACCATTTTACAGTTGAGGAAACTAAGGCAGACAGCAGTTAATTGACTTACCAGGGCTGTACAACAAGTAGGTATCTAAGGCCATATTTGAACTCAGGTCTTCCTGATTCCAAGTCTAGTGCTCAATTCACTATACTGGGGACAACTGGGTGACTCAGTGGATAAAGCATAGGCCCTGGATTCAGGAGAACCTGAGTTCAAATATGGCCTCAGACACTTGACACTTATTAGTTGTGTGACCCTTGGCAAGTCACTCAACCCTCATTGCCCTGCCCCCCCCCCAAAAAAAGTTCACTGTACTACTTGGCTGCCTCAGATTAAATAATTACAGATAGTCTAAGAACCTTGCACTGTATTATCTATTCATTCCAACAAGCATTTATTAAATTCATACTGCATGCAAGATACTGGGAACACAAAGACAATAATAAAGTAGTCCCTTCCTCCAAGGAACTTATTCCCATATGTAGCTTATATTTAATGATCATTTCAGCCATGCAAAGCTCTTCACATATAGACTCTTTTTCTTTTCTTTTTGATTTTGTTTTCCCTTCTTTTTTTCTCCTTCCTTCCTTTATTCTCCCTCCTTTCCTCCCTCCTTTCCCTTCCTTCTTTTCCTTCCCTTCCTGCCTTCCTCCCTTTCCTCTTTCTCTCCCTCCCTCCTTTTCTTTTTCAGTGGAAGAGGAAAGTAGGAAGGAAAGAAAAACAAAACCTCTTGTTAATTGGGGGAATATAAGTTTTAATTAAAAACCCCACCCTTATAATCTGTAATATTAGGGTACTTATACTTATAATCCATAATGTCAGGAATACTTGGTTTCAAATCTTTAGACATTTATTAGCTACGTAACCCTGAGCCAGTCACTTAACTTCTCCCAGTCTCAGTTTCCTTATTTTAAAAATGCCAAAGCAGGACTATATGCCTGCTAAGTCTCTTCTAACTCTTAGTCTCTGATCCCATAATTCTATCACCTTAGACACTCAACCACCAACTGCTCCTTGAACAAGATGCTCTCTGTCCCAATTCTAGACATTTTTGTTGGCTGTTCCCCATGCCTGGAACTCTCTCCCTCCACAATTCTGCCTCCTTTCAATCCCAGCTAAAATCCCACCTTCCACAAGAAGCCTTTTCTGATCCCCCTTAATACTAGTGCCTTCCCTCTGCTAATTACCTCTATTATCCCATCTCTAGTTGATTTGTACATAGTTGTTTGCTTTTGGTCTCCTTCACTAGACTGCAAACCCCTTCTAACCACAGACTGTCTACTGCTTTTTTTTTTTTTCCAGAGGCATCTAGTTGGCAAAGAGAATTGAGCTCTGGACCTGGAGTCAGGAAGTTCTGAATTCAAATGCAGGCTCACATACTCACCAGCTGTGTGACCCTAGACAATTCACATAATCCAGGGTTTCTTCATCTTTTTCCAGTCATTATGCCTTTTTACCGGAGAAATTTTTATGCAACCCCAAGGATATAGTTCTATAAAGTAGGTATACATAACCTTTTCCTGTTCTCAAATTTTTCACAGCCCCCACATATAGTTACAGGACCCTATAAGCGACCCACACTTTATAAAGCTAGGAAATAACTTCTCTCTGTTTCCTATCTCTAAAGTGGGACTAATAATAACACTTACCTCCTAGTGTCAGTGCCTGGCACACAGTAGGTGTTGTGCTTAATACATATATTTTCCTTGTTTCCTTCCTTTATACCTCCAGTACTTAGCACACAGTTGCTGGCACATAGTAGGTGCTTAATAAATACTTATTGACTGACTATGATGCCTGTTTGTCTCTACGTTTTTAGAGGGATGAGCAAAATTGAACCCTTAACCTGAATGGTAGAGAAGTTTGCTCCTTAACACGTGGTGATTGGTTTTCTTTCTTCTGGGGCTTGAACATGGTTACCACTACTTGAGGGAGTCAATTCTCCATAAGAGACAGTAAATTAATCCCATCATGCTCAACAACTCCCCAGTTTGTTTTCCAATGTTGTTTTCTTCAGGGCTGTAGGTCTTGATGGAGACCCTCCTTTTTAGTATTCTCTTCCCCCATCTGCCCTTTCCCTCCTAAGTAAGGAGATGATTGCCTTTCATTTGCCATTTGGGTCTCCAATGTTCTTATCCACCATCTTATTCCCTAAAATTCTGTATTCCCACTCTTTCCTCTTGGTCATTGCTTTATTTATTTTTGTGGTGGATATTATTGTGCTTGAAATAATTGGTTTGACCAATCTTCAGTTTCTTTTTTCTTTCTGGTGAAAGGAGAGCAAACCTTAGGATATTATCTTTCCCTTTTTTTAACATAAGGATTTTAAATCTTTTTTTACATCTTCATCACCCAACAACTTTTTAGATGAGAATGTTCATTACAATATTTATAGCTGGAAGGAACCGTGGGGGCCTCCTGGTCTAACCCCTTCATTTTACATATGAGGAACCTAAGGTCTGGTGATTTGTTAATGGCCACCTGGATAGAAAATGGCCCAGACAGGGTTCAAACCAGGTTCTCTGACTTGGGATCTCCCTTCCCCCCCGCACCTGATTGCCTTGACAAAATAAGGAATAGCATCAGTCATCAAGGATCCCTTCCCTGTAGATTATGCCAAATGATAAAACACAAAAGAGTAATGTCTCTTGAATCAGAAAATCTAGGTTCAAATCCCATCTCTGCCCATTTCCACATTCTTAAGCCCCTGAAAAAGTTCTCTTTGCCCTCAATTTCATTGTCTCTGAAATGAAAGGGTTGAGCCAGATGGAAACTGAGGCCCCTTTCAGCTTGAAATCTTTTAATATCCTAAGATAAACTTTTTACTTCCCTGGAAATATGACGTTTCATTTGTCAAATCAACCATGTCCAAAATAAGTGATGTAATAAGACCCACGGTTTATTAACTGATCACAATTGTTGGAAGAGACCCGGGAATAATGGCATATTTTGAGATTCACAGACACATCTAGATTCCATCCATGCCAATTTTCTTTCATGCTCGTGTTCAGCCAGTCGTTCAAGTATTTATCAAGTCATTTCTATGCTTATCAGGCATGTAGGAATATTCAGCTCATAGTTAACCATGGATGAGGTCAAATGGAGGGCAGCAGACCTTAGTGACCTCAGTGAGAATCACCACAGTATCACAGAATAGAAAGAGCGGTGGGGTGGGTTGAGAGAGGACCTAGCTACTCATGTGTTCTTGGACAAGGTTTTTCCCCATTCCCCTCTCTGAGTTTTGAGTTCTCCCTCTATATAAAGAGGGAGCTGGACCTCTAAGGGCTATTTTTCCATTCTAAATGTATGAACTTGTGATCTGTTCTCTTACTTGCCAAATCAATATGGTCTTTTCTCAATCCCCATTTTTCTTGACCTCCCGACAGCATTTGACACTGTTGATTGCTCTCTCCTTATCAACTGTCTCATTTTGGAGATTTCATGACACTGTTCTCTCCTAGTTCTCCTACCTGTCTGACAACTCCTTCCAAGTCTCCTTTGCTGAATTCTCATCCAGGGGATGCCCAGTAAGTGGTGATATCTCCCAGGATTCTGTCCTGAGTCCTCTTCTTGTTATTCTTTATATAGTAATCTTGTCAGCTATCATGAGTTCAATCATAATCCCTATGCAGGCACTTCACAAACCTGGATATACATCCTAGAGTCCCCCATCACCAACTGCCTTTTGGACATCTCAGATTTAATGTCCCATGAGGATCTCAGTTCTAGTTATGTCACCCCTTCCCACTCAAAAACTCCTATTGCTTCCTACCAGTTGTTTGCTATTCAAAGCTCTTCCTAATCTAGCCACATTTCTAGTCTCCTTACGTATCACCCCCTCTCCACAATGTATATATACATATATGTCTATATTATATATTAATATATAATGTAATAGTAGGCCTCCACCAGTCGTGGATGACCATGGATCAGCACCTCGAAGAGCCACAGGCCACAGTGTGGCTGTGTAGTCTGATATGGGAGCCACAGCTCCTGAGTGACTTATAACAGGTAACTGCCGCATCCTGTGTTGTATCTACCCCATGAGGAGTAGCTGGAGTGTCCTCTCCAGGGCACTGGCCTGGGCGGATCAATTGGAAAACAAGCTGTTGCCCATGCAGCAGGTTTTCCCTCTCCATGACATTGGTGGATCCAAAGGAGAGGCAGAGCCAATACAGTTTGGCACCAGTGCCACTGGAGGAGTTGCCAGAGGGATGTGATGTCCAACATCCAACTGCTTAAGGGACTCCTGATTTTTCCTCAGGGTTAACTCCCAAAGCCTTTCCCATATATGAGTATAGCAGCAAGGCAGCTGTGGTAAAAAACGGAAGTTTTAGCTTAAACATTTGAGAGTTGAACGCATGCTACTGAAGTGGCTTTTAAAGGACTGCCCTTTTGGGGAGGAGACCACGATGAATGGCCATGCACCTGCTGCTGCCCAGAGAGCCATACCAGTACATGAGGACATCCAATATTTATTTGCTTTCACCTGGAAAAATACACAGTGGACCTGGACTAGACTCCCACAGGGATTTGTAGACAGTCCCACATTATTTTCCCAAATTTTACAGCAGGATCTGGCCTCCATTAACTTTAAAGGCTCCACGCTGGTGCAATATGTTGATGACTTAATTTTGGCCTCCCTTAATGCTGAAGTTTGTCAGGAAGATAGCCGTCGCTTATGACTAGAGCTACATAAGAGAGGCCACAAGGTATCCAAGTCAAAAGTACAATGGTGTTTGCCCCAGGTAGAGTACTTAGGATTTATTCTGGCTGCTGGAACTTGCTCTGTCTCTTCTAAGTGAGTCCAGGCCATTCAACAACTCTCTGCCCCCACTATGAAGAGGCAGTTAAGGGCCATTCTGGGAGCAGCTGGGTACTGCAGACAATGGATACCCTCTTTTGGTGAAATTACTAAACCTCTCATAGCTCTAACAAAAAAATTCTGTCCCAGACACTTTACAGTTGGATCCCCAGCATCTCTCAGCCATAACAGAATTAAAACGGGCCTTGTTATCAGCACCTGCCCTAGGACTCCCAAATTATAGTAAGCCCTTCACTCTCTTTGTGCACGAACAAAGCGGGGTGGCTTCTGGAGTTCTGACTCAATCACTGGGGCCTAACCAATGCCCCATAGCCTACTATTCAACCCAGCTGGACCCTGTAGCATCTGGAGTGCCACCTTGCCTTAGGGCAGTGGTGGCCACAGCCCTTTTGGTAGAAAAAGCCTCTGGTTTGTTCCTAGGTAACCCTCTAACTATGCAATGCCCTCACAAAGTAGAAGCTCTCTTACTATGTCACAGGACACAAGCCTTTTCAGATCAAAGGCTGGCTAAGTATGAAGTAACCCTGTTAGGCAACGAGAATATCACTCTAAAGCGCTGCACAGTCCTTAACCCAGCAACACCACTCCCTAACTTACCACTCTCGGGGAAACCATTGTATGACTGTGCTTCTTTAGTCGATATGGCTGAGAAACCCAGTGATGATCTTTTTGATACACCTTTAGAAAACCCTGATCTTGTCCTCTATACAGATGGCTCTTCATTTATGAGAGAGGGAACCCGTCTCACTGGAGCTGCTGTAGTTTCTGATTATGACACCCTCTGGGCAGCTTCTCTGCCTTTCCATTTTAGTGCACAGGCTGCTGAACTTGTGGCTCTTACACAAGCCTATAATATGGTCAAAGGGAAGAGTGCCACTATTTTTACTGACTCGAAATATGGCTTCGGTATATGTCACTCAATTGGCATGCTTTAGTTACAGTGAGGCTTTTTAACATCCTCGGGCAAGGTTATTGCTAATGGGGACCTTATTAAGGACCTCCTAGATGCCCTGAAACTGCCTTCTGCCCTAGCCATTATACATTGTCCTGCCCACACAGGGAATAGTGATCCTGTTTCAAAGGGAAATGCACGTGTTATAGATTGCATAACTACCTCAACCCTCTATTATATAAAGGAGGGAATCTAATGAAATTTATTAATTTGATCATTGACAATGCTATGCTAAGGTTTAGTAAAAATCCAGCAATTCAAACAGTTAAAGAAGAGAATCTAGCTTTCCAGACCAGAGTCCAGAGTCCAGTTTTCCAGATCAGAGTCCAGAGTCCACAGCCCAGTTTTCCAGACCAGAAACCAGCTTCCTCCTGATGACATCTTACCACTTCAAGAAGACAAGAGAACTCAGAGACTTTATATGAACAGTTTTCTTTTGTTAGTTTTTGTTATCTCCTTCTGTTATTATATACCATCTGTAACATGTACTCTATGCAGAGGCCCTCCCTCTGCAAGACCAATGTCAAAGAGTTGCATTCATGAGGGACTGCCCCTCTGGACAAAACTTTTCTCTCTCCCTTTTTCTATATTGATATTAACATATTATTAGTTAGCATAGGATATTATTTTTGGATGTTTCATTGAGCAAACTCATTCATTTTTCAAATGAAACAAAGTGGGGAATGTGGTAAAAACCAGAAGTTTTAGCTTAATCATTTGAGAGTTGAGCACAT
The DNA here is from genome assembly GCF_019393635.1 of Dromiciops gliroides. NCBI lineage: Eukaryota > Metazoa > Chordata > Mammalia > Microbiotheria > Microbiotheriidae > Dromiciops > Dromiciops gliroides. The sequence continues at coordinate 285,684,461 of NC_057865.1, read as the reverse complement.
GCTACTGAAGTGGCTTTTGAAGGACCACCCTTTTGGGGAGGAGACCACGACGAATGGCTGTGTGCCTGCTGCCACCCGGAGATCTGACCAAGCACGCCATGTCCGAGGGCACCAACTTCCGGGAAGGCAGTTTTAAAACTGAGGGTGGAACGGAAGTTGCGTTCTCGCTCTCTGGTGTTTTAAACTTAGCCGTGGCGGCACAGACATGTGCTGGTTCTCGGCCTGGCAAGCAGTTTTGGGATTTGGTGAGTTTTGTAAAGGAATATAGACTAAGCTTAGATCTAAGATTATTCATTTGTATTTCTACTTTCCTATTTCCCTAATCGGTATCACCTTTTTGTTGTCTAATTAATTCCCAAACAATAAAAGCTAATCCCTCACTAATTAAAGCTCAGAGGCTTCTTTTTCTTCATAGTCTGGGAGATATATAAGGGGGAAAGTTGAAGGGGGAGTTTAATGCTCATGTATCCAATTCACACAGCGGAAGTTTAAAATCAGGGTTCCTTCCCCTAGGCGGGTTGCCTGCCAAGGCTAATGAGTCCCACCTGCCCGAAGCGACTGGTTTTAAGGTGCTAGTGACTCACCTTCGCCCCTTCTCCTGTTAGTGGGAACAGTTCCACCACGAGAAGGCGAGGAGTTGGGCTTCAGTTGTCAGAGGCTATTTGAGACGCGCGCTATTGGAGCATCTTATAGAGAGTGGGAGCTTATCCCCACTCCCACCCCAGCATGTAATGTAATGATATTAATACATTGATATTATATTAACAATATGTTATAATACATACAATTGTATATTATACTATATTATATTAATATATAATTATATATTATTATGTCATATGGTATGTTAATGATTAATATGTAATGTAAATATATTGATATGTTACATATAATTTTTAAGACAGCATATATAAAATGGAGACATAAAAATTAAATATATGCTATGAATTCAGAAAAAGGAGTTAACAGTAGCTTGAGGAATTGAGCATAGTTTTGAAGGAAATGAGATTTCACATTCTGAGGTTTTTAATCTCTCCCCTCTCTAATCTCTTCTTCATAAAGATATCAAAATAACATTCCCAAGTTATAGGTCTGAACATGTAACCCTTGGGGCAAAAACATCATCAGTATTTTACAGTTCCTTCTGGGATAAAATTTCAGTTCCCACCATTGTGGGTTCTCCAGAACCTGTCTCAAATGCATCTCTGACATTGTCCCTCTCCCCCTTGGTATTGCCGTTTGTGGCCATTTAGTTGCACTTTTAACTAGATTACTTGCTGGTTTTGTTTTCACTCTGTCCTCTCTACCACCTCCACGCTTGAATGGAACAGAACAGTTAGTTCCATTAGCATGATAAGTGATTGCAGTTCTATAAGATAGCGACAACAATTTGTTATTGGTTCATTAATGCAACATTGATTTTTGTTCACCATTAAAATTATTAATGTATCTGTTATTAAGTTATTAAATTTACCACAGCTTAGAGGAGGTGGGGAAGAAGCATGGTGTACTGAAAAGAGCCCTGCACTTGTAGTCAAGGAACTAGAGCTGGAATCTTGGGCAGGCCAACCCTAGACCTCAGTTTTCTCATCTGTAAAATGGGAATAACAAGATGTTCAGTACATATTCCACAGGAGGAAAGAACTTTGTGAACTTCAAAGCATTTTAGAAATGTGAATTGTAATTATTATATACCAGGTAATGTCAATATCCCATAGGTCAGGGAACCAGGTATGATGGGGAGACCTCTGGGTTGGAATGAGGGCTGTAACTAGTGTAGGGAAGATGAAACCTTACCCAAGGTGCTGAAATTGGCTTAGCTCCTTTCTTTCCTCAGGGGATATGCTTCTTCCCTGAAGCTACTCATCCTATGCCCTTAGCCTTCCCTCCAGCCTGTAGTTACTTAGCAGAAAAGGGCTTTCTTCTCTAAAACCAACTATAACCTCTGTGATACTGTACTCTGTTCCCCTAACACCCCTGGACTTTCATGCTTTCTGGCTCCCCTCCCAGCTGTTTTTATCCCAAATAAAGGCATTCCTCGTTACACTCTTGCTTTGAGTCCCTGCTCCATAACTTGCTAGTCCTGCTATCTATTTCATGTTCTTTTGATATTGTTTTATTGTTGTAGTTCTTACAGGGAGAAAAAAAAAAAACAATATACTTCACGAGCCCTGAAAGGCTATAGCCAAGTTGAATCATCAAGTATTTATTTTTTTAAAATATATTTTGTTATATTTTTAGTTCCAAGCTTTCCCCCTACCTTCCTCCCAACCCACAGTAGAGAAGGTCAACATTTGACACCGATATATGTCTATATTATATATATGTGTGTGTGTGTGTGTATACATACATACATACATATATATGTAAAACAATACAATAGATACTGCCATATACCAGTTCTTTCTCTGGAAGTGGATAGCATCTTCCTTCATAGGTCCCTTGGAGCTGATTTGAATATTCAGCTTGCTCAGAATAGCTTAGTCATTCATAATTACTCTTCAAACAATATTGCTATTATAGTAAACAGAACCCTCTTCATTCTGCTCCATTCACTCTTTGGTTTTGGTTTTGGTTTTTTGGTGAGGCAATTGGGGTTAAGTGACTTGCCCAGGGTCACACAGCTAGTAAGTGTCAAGGGTCTGAGGCCGGATTTGAACTCGGGTCCTCCTGAATCCAGGGCCGGTGCTCTATCCACTGCGCCACCTAGCTGCCCTTCCATTCGCTCTTTATTATTTCATGCAAGTCTTTCCATGTTTTTTTCCAAAATCAACCTGCTCATCATTTCTTATAGCACAATAGTATTCCATTACAATCATATACCACAACTCTTTTCATTCCCCAGTGGATGGGCATCCTTTCAATTTCCAGTTCTTTGTCACCACAAAGAGAGCTGCTAAAAATATTTTAGAACATATAGATTTTTTTCATTTTTCCCTGATCACCTTGAATATTTCTGGGTCAAAATGTATACACAGTTTTATAATTCTTTGAACATAATTCCAGATTGCTCTCCAAAATGATTGGATCAGTTTAGTTACAACAACAGTGTATTAGTGTCCCAATTTTTCTACATTCCTCTCAACATTTGTTATTTTCCCCTTTCATCATTTTTTGCCAACTTGATGGATGTGAGATGGTATATCAAAGTTGTTTTAATTTGTGTTTCTCTAACCAATAATGATTTAGAGTATTTTTTCATATGACTATAGATAGTTTTGGTTTTTTGTTCCAAAATGTGCCTGTTCATGTCCTTTGACCATTTATCAATGGGGGAATCATTAAGCACTTATTAAGTGTTTACTACTTGTTAGTGAGTATCATATCAAATAGTAAGTGCTCACCTGTGTGCTACATATTGGAACTACAAATATAAGCAAAAATAAAAATGTACCTTGCCCTTGATGAGCTTACATTTTAATGGGGGAAAGAAAACACTTAAAAAGGGAGCTAAAAAGTGGGAGGGAAAAAGGTATTCATGTGCAGGAACAGGGACAAAGTCCAGAGAGTGAGGAGTGACATTAGGAGGGAAGGAAAGAGAATGTCTGGCCTGGGTATTTTTTTTTCTAAAATGGTGGCTCCACGAGCTACTCATCATTGGGAGGAAGGGACCAAGGGTGATTCCAAGGTGAAAAGTCAGTTCAGGAATGGTGAAGATATCTATATAGTCTGGAATGGAGATGGGAGGGGAGTACAAGATGTAATGATTGGAATGACACCACCTGCTGGAGATTTACTGTAGGAAAGCTCCAACATGAGGAGAAGGCCTCTGAGGGCAAGACCACGTGGCTTTTCTTTGGCGTCAGGAAGTGACATTGGCTTGTGAGAGGAAGAAGGGGGAGGCTGGTGCTCTGACTCTCTTTTTCCTGAGGACTCTGGTGGAGAAGGGAGCTAGAAATGCACTTTCCCTTTAATGGATAGATGAATCTAGGCTTTTCTCTCTCTCTTTACCAACTTCTTATTCTCCTTAATAAATGTTTAAAAGTCTAACTCTTGCTAAAGCTTATAATTTATTGGCGACCACTCATTAGATATTTTAGACAGTATAGCTATAATTTTAGCCCTTACAAGGAATAAGGATGGATGACCTCGTACTTCCTCAAAATGAAAGCTCCAGGAGAAATTCACCAATGAGAAAAGGAAGCCACATAGGTGGCAGACTGAGAAGACACCTGAGGCATGATGAAGTCCAGAGACAAGAGCAGAGTGAGAGAGGAATGAAGAATGAGTAGCCTTGCCACTTCCTTAAAATGAAGATTCCATGATGGAAAATATGAAATGGAAAATACAGAATAAAATTTGGAGTTGTTGCTATCAATTAACAGTTACCCTACTATGAGAATATAAATCCCTTGAATGCAAGACATTTTTGTAATCCCACAACATAGAAAGGGACTTTGGAACACAATACTCATTCAGTGAATAGCTTTTGACTTGAACTTTAAAAGAGGATTCTTGATGGGTCAAAGATTAAGCAAGAAACTAGAATCTCAGAAGCAATAATCTCATAGGCTCATAGTTTTTTTGTTTTTTTGGTTTTTGAGGCAATTGGGGTTAAGTGACTTGCCCAGGGTCACACAGCTAATAAGTGTCAAGTATCTGAGTCCAGATTTGAACTCAGGTCCTCCTGAATCCAGGACCAGTGCTCTATCTACTGCACCACCTAGCTGCCCCTGGCCCATAAGTTTTAAAAGCTATAAGGGCTGGACTTGTGCTACAGCAAATGACAAACAGGATGATCCCCGAAAAACCTTGAAAGACTAATGAACATCGATGTATAGTGAAGTGAGCGGAGCTGGGAGGACATTGTGCATAGTGACAGCAGTATTGTTCAATGAGTAATTGTGAATGACTTAACTACTCTCAGCAGTACAATGATCCAAGACAATCCCAAGGAACTAATGAGGAAGCTTACTATGCACCCCTACAGAAAGAACTGATAAAAAGAACACTTGTGGATTGTACATATATAACCTGATTGTGATCTTGTGGAGGGGGGAGGAAAGGGAGGGAGGGAGGGAGAAAAATTTAGAACTCTAAATCTTGTGAAAATGAATGTTGAAAACTACCCTTACATGTAAATGGAAAATAAAATAAATGTTTGCTAATAAATAAATAATATGATGCTCAGGAAAAAAAAAAGCTGGAAGGGCACTTAAGGGCCATTGAGTATAACAGCCTCATGCATCACTTTACAGATGAAGAAACTGAGGCCCAAGAATGCTAAGTAAGTCATTCAAGATCATACAGGTAGTAAAGGTAAAAGGCTAGACTTGACCTTAAATCATCCTGTTTCACATACCTGGTCCTTCTCCTTGCCAGGGCAAATAAATCCCTTTGCCTGGTGATATCATCCAATCCTATATTCTCCAGTAGATTACCCCCTATATCATCCCTACTCTCTCACTATCTTCAGTCTGTTTCTGTGCACTGGCCACTTCCCTACTGCCAACAGACATGTCTGTGTCTCTCCCATTCTCAAAAATCTTGCCTTGATTCTTTCATCATCCCTAACTCTAGACCCACCTCTCTTCCCATTTATGGTTATCTTTGAGAAGGCTGCTATAATCAGTGCCTCTCTATACATTCTGGCAACCAACTTCATTATTCAACTGAAACCACGCTCTCCAAAGTTACCAATATTTTCCTAATTTGAAAAACGAATGGCCTTTCCTCAGTCTTCAACCTTCTTGACCTCTCTGCAGCTTTTGACACTGTCAGTCCTCATCATCTTTGCTCCTCTTTTCTCTATAGGTTTTTGTGACACTCTTCTATTCTGCTTGCTCCTCAGTCTTCTTTGCTGGATCTTTACCAGGGTTGCATCCATTAATTTGGTGTCCTTCAAGGTTCTCTCCTGGTCTCTCTTCTCTTTTCCCATTCTAGTTAGCATTCTCAGTTCTCATAGATCTAAATATCATCTTTGTGTTGATGAATCACAAATCTTATGCAGCCTTAACCTCACTCTTGACCTCAAGACTTGTATCTCCAACTGCCTATTAGACAGCTTGAACTGCATGCCTTAAACTCAACACATCCCAAACTGAAGCCATTATCTTTTTCTCCAAGCCTTCCTTTCTTACTGTCTTTCCTGTTACTATGGAGTATACTACTCTCCTCCCAGTCACCCAAGCTCACAACCTAGGTATTATTCTTGACTTTTCCTTTTTTTTCCCCTCACTTTCCATATCCAATCTGTTATTAAATTCTCTTGATTTTGTACACCTCTCATACACATACCCTTTCTCTTCTCTGACATTACTATTATCTTGTTATGGGCCTTCATCATCTCATGCCTGAATTATTGCAATAACCCACTAGTTGATCTCTCTGACCCATTTGAGGTCATCTTCCTCTTAGCTGTCAAAGGGATCTTCCTAAATTCAGTTCTGACCACATTTCCCTGCTATGCAATAAATCCCACTGGTTCACTATCATATCCAGAATCAAATCTAAAAGGTTCTGGTATTCAAAGCCCTTAATGATCCATAATCCAACCCCCTTCCACCTTTCCAGTCTTCTTAGCTCTTACCCTCACCTCCTAAAAGAAATATTATGTGATCCAATGCCATTGGCCTCCTTCTTGGTCCTCCTTCAGAGACAAAATCCCAACTCAAGGAATTTTCACTGACTACGTTGCATGTCTGGAATCCTCTCTCTCCTCATCTCTCCCCGCTGGCTTCACCAGATTCCTTCAAGTCTCACCTAAAAGCCCAGGAAGCCTTGATTTCCCTTTGTTGATATTTCTCCCCAATTTATTCTGTATGTAGATGCTTTGTACATAGCTGTTGGTATGTTGACTCCCATCAGAACGAGAGTTCCTTGAGGGCCAAGGACTATCTTTTGTGTTTCTTTTTATCCCTAGCACTCAGCACAGTGACTGGTACATTAGTAACAGAGAGGTGTTGCAGTGGATAGAATGCCAGGGCTGAAATCAGGAAGACTCATCTTTGTAAGTTCAAATCCAGCCTCATACACTTCCTAGCTGTATTACCTGGGGCAAGTCACTTACCCCTCTTTGCCTCAGTTTCCTCATATGGAAAATGAGTTGGGGAAGGAAGTGGCAAGCCATTCTAATATCTCTGCCAAGAAAACCCAAAATGGAGCCATAAAGAGTGAGACATGACTGAAACGATTCAACAACAATAATAAAATGCTTGTTGACTTAAGTTGACTTTCTGACTCCAAGCCCATTCCACTGTCCTGAATTCCATTTGTTCTGTTCTTTGTGACTCTAGGGAAGTTGACTAACATTGCTGTGCTTCAGTTTTCTCAAGTTTAAAACAGGAATAAAAATGCAGGCATCTGGAAAAAAGTACTATGTTTCATGATCTTGTGAAGAATTTAAAATAAGTTTATTCTCTTTCTCTCCATCTCTGTCTCTGTCTCTGTCTCTGTCTCTGTCTCTGTCTCTGTCTCTGTCTCTGTCTCTGTCTCTGTCTCTCTCTCTCTCTCTCTCTCTCTCTCACTCACTCTTGCTTTCTCCCACTGTCTCTGACTCTTGTCTCTAGCTTTCTGTATCTCTGTTTTTATTTTCCTGTCTCTCTGTCTCTCTCTGTCACTGTCTCTAGGTCTGTGTCATTTTTATCTCTCTGTCCTTCTGTCAAACCAGCCCATTTTGTTGGTGGTTACATGGAAGCCCCTCACAGGCCCCTGTAGACTTAGAAGCCCTCACACTAGGCCTTAGTGTTGTCAACAGGTTTACTCAGAAAAAAGCCGAGTCTTCAGGGAATCAATTGTAATGTTAGTAAAATCATTCAATGACCATTTACTAGATAATTAGTCTGTGTCAGGCACTGGAAATACAAAAACTCCAAATGAAACAATCCCTTCCCTGGAGCAGTTCAGTTCATCTAGTGGGAGAGACAACAAGGACATATACATGTAAATATAGAATACATTTAAAAAGAATAAATACAAAAGAGTTAAATCTAAGATGGTTGGAAAGGGAAGGACCTAGCAGTTGTGGGTAGGGAGGGGAGGCTTCATTTAGAAGATGGGCCTTGAGCTTTCTCTTGGAGGAATACAGGGGGCTCTGTGAGGTACAGAGAAGGAAGGGGAGGATATTCCAAACCTAGGGGATGGCCAGTGCAAAGAGGAAACTGCCTTCATTTTCATTGATAAGAATATGTCTTTTGGCACTGCTGGAGACTTCTTACCTTAGACTCTAGGGACAAGAATAGGGTTTTTTAACCTCCTCACCAAAAAAAAAAAAAATCATATCTGTGGTTAATATAATTGGTTTCCTTTGTAATCCTATTTTATTTTATTCTTTTAAAAACAGGATTCTGAGAGGGGATCTATAGGCTTTACCAGCATTCCAGCAGAGGGGTGCTGGTCTTGGTCCTGCCCCTGCTCTCACTCACACACTCATACTCACAGTGACACTCACACTCACTCACCCACACACAGAGTGAGGTGGGTAGACCTCTAAATGGAAAGATAGCTAAAGTGATAGAGATTCTGCCTACCTTACAAGGTTGTTGTGAGGAAAGTGCTGTGCAAACTTCAATAGGTGAAATCAGTGAGTTGAGTTGTCTGAAAGTTCGCTCTCCCTCATAGAGCCCAATATAGTATTCTTAAGGGGGGAGGGGGGTATGGGGTATTCAGGAAGAAATAGCACCTCTGTGTGAGGGCTGCTCATCTATGTTTGGTGTCCACCTGTCACCCAATTCTCACCTGTGGCTCTAAGAAGCTGTAGCATGCATAGCGGCCACACTCCAATAAAAACCATTTGAGCAGGAAGGCTTAAACCAGGTTGAGAGTAGGCCTCAAACCCAACAGTGTGTTATATGCATGCCAACCCCAAGCATATGAAGACTTCCCCCACAGGAGATCAGTTTGTTCCAAAAGCCACAAAGGCAGATGTGGAGTGCTTAGAGATTGGCTAGACGTGGAGGATGCAAAGGTCATCCATTGCATCTTGGGCCATAGCTGGTGGTCTTGACTTTTGTCTTGCCCCTGGCCTTTGATGACTCTGGAAGAGACTTTGTGCAATGCTGCATCACTTAAATCCAATTTACAGGCAAGGCAAGGCATCACCTCATGATGTCACTGGTCCTCTTTGAAAATGAAGGGCAAACGACAGTATTCTTAAGTGTTTATTGAATTGAGTCAACAGACTTGGATCCTTAATCTTGTCTCAACCATGAATTCAACCTTATCTCCAAGTGTTTCAGTGAGTCTAGAATCTTAGTAATTCCCTCTATGTGCATTCAACACACCTCTATTCCTATCTTGTACAATTCTTCCCCATTTAATACCACCATTTGTGCCAATATGTTGGTACTGTCTTCATTGCTTCCTTTTGTCCTCATGAGGTTACCAAGGACGTGTATGGGACATTCGCCTATTATCCACTCTTCTTACCACATGAACAACTCATTTTTGGTAATGTTTCTTTGAGGACACTCATTACTATTCTTCTCCTTCATTATTCATTTGTAATGTGTTGCTGCCAGCTCATGGCTACCATCTAACCCTCTGTTGCCCAATGTATGATCCTCAATTTCAGTTCTTCATAAACTATAATTTCCCATGCTTCTCAAATATACAACTGTGAAAAAATGGTTTTCCAATCTGGACAATAAGGGGTTAGATAATTTCTAGGGCCCCACTCAGCTCTAACATTCTATATTGCAGCTCTAACATTATATTTATTATATTTTCTAAGGTCCCTTACAGCTGATACCATTGCAAGTTCTAACATTCTATCTTCTAAGATCCCTCCCAGATAGACCAAACTATGCTTTATATTCTGACTCCTTCCAGCACCAACATTCTATTTACTCTGATACAGCATTCCTTTTTTTTTTTTTTTTTAAGTGAGGCAACCAGGGTTAAGTGACTTGCCCAGGGTCACACAGCTAGTAAGTGTTAAGTGTCTGAGGCCGGACCTGAACTCAGGTACTCCTGACTCCAGGGCCGGTGCTCTATCCACTGTGCCACCTAGCTGCCCCTCTGATACAGCATTCTGAAAAGCTTTGTTTTCACTGAGATAATATAGGTTCATCACTAGCACATTAGAGACATCTGGGGTGCTAACCTTCTGGTCTCACAAAGGCAAACCAAGTTTCTCCCTTCCCTAAACAAAGCCCATGATTTTCTCCCTGAAATGCTTTGTCTCCTTCAGTGACAGAGCCTTTTCCTCTTGAAGGCATAGGCAGTTAAGGCAGAGGTTGGTGTTTGAAATGAACCATGTGGAGCTCATAAGACAACAGTGGGGCCATATAAGGGGAGCATAACCTCATGTTACAGCTGTCTCTGATCTCTCTGGGAGCTGGCGAGGTGGGACTCCAAAGCATAATCATTTTCTGATTGTTTTTCCTCCTGAAACTCATTACGACTTTCTCAATTCATAATCAATATTCTAAAGTCCCCCTGTCTTATAGAACAGTTCATCAATATTTTATAGTTTTAATAATTTATGTTTTATTACAGAACCAGATGGAGCCTGCAACACACAAGTTCTCCAGAGATGATGGAAGGAAAAGCCAGCCCAAGTTGCAGGCACCTGAACTGCAAAGACTTTCATGTCCCTATTTGCAGAAGAAAGGCGTGATGTAGAAAGCTAGAACTGCGTGTTTGTCTCGCTTCTGCCTTGGAAATGGGGGATCCGAAAGGTGAAGATTAAGATGGCCACATTCCAGGCACCGGGGACAGACCAGTGTGAGACACAGAGGTAGGGGATGACCACTTGAACTCAAGTAACACTTGGTTGATAATCCAGTTTAGTTAAAATATAGATGAAGCTAGAAAGGTAATCTGGAACCGGATTATAAAGGGCCTTCAAATCAAGATGGCTGGGCTTGTGTGTTTTGCCCTTTTTTTTTTTTTACTTTTAAATTTTATTTTTAATTTCAGTTAAAAATTCTCTCCCTCCTCCAACCCTCTCCCCCACCCATTGAGAAGGCAAGAAATGATACCCCATTATACATATGAAGCCATTCAAAACATTTTTCTGCATTAACCATCCCCCTCCCACACACACACTAAAAAAAAGAAGAAAGAAAAGAGAAAAAATATGCCTCAGTCTGTACTCTAAATCCATCAGTTCTATATCTGGAGGTGAATTGCGTTTTTTTATCATGAGTCCTTTAAATTGTGGTAGATCACAGTGTTAATCAGAGTTAATAAGCCTTCTTGATTGATTATCTTTGCAATATTGCTGTTATTATGTAAATTGTTCTCCTGGTTCTGCTCACTTCACTTTGCATTAGTTCATACAAGTCTTCTCAGCTTTCTCTGAAACCATCCCCTTCATCATTTTTCTTTCTTTCTTTCTTTCTTTCTTTCTTTTTTTAGTGAGGCAATGGGGGTTAAGTGACTTGCCCAGGGTCACACAGCTAGTAAGTGTTAAGTGTCTGAGGCTGGATTTGAACTCAGGCACTCCTGACTCCATGGCCAGTGCTTTATCCACTGCACCACCTAGCTGTCCCCCCTTCATCATTTCTTATAGCACAATAGTATTCCATCCCATTCTTGTACCATAATATTGTCCAGCTTGTATTTTATCCAAGAGATACTAGGGAGCCACTGAAGAGTTTTGAGCAGCAGAGAGAGTGATATGGTCAAACCCTATGCCTTAGGAAGATTATTTCAGTAGTTGAAAAAGACTAGAGGTAGAGAGTTCAATTAGGAGGCAACCACAATTGTTCAGTGAATGTTGTTAAAGGGTAGTAGGATTAAGAGATTGATGAGATATTAAAGGCCATTAAGCCAAGGTTTCTCAACACTGTTTTTCAGAATCTTTTTTTTTTTTTTTTGGCGGGGCAATGGGTGTTAAGTGACTTGCCCAGGGTCACATAGCTAGTAAGTGTAAAGTGTCTGAGGCCGGATTTGAACTCAGGTACTCCTGAATCCAGGGCCGGTGCTTTATCCACTGCACCACCTAGCCGCCCAGAATCATTTTTAAACATTCATAATTAAGGGATATGCTACACTGCAGTTAGAGGTTGGTGAAAAGAAGATTGTTCGTAGTTCCTAGGCCCCATGGAAAGCAGGCCACCTATACTAGATTCAGAACCCCTGAGGTAGGTCAATCCTTTCATTGTACAGATGAGAAAACTGAGATCCAGCAAGGCATTTCAGATCACATTTCCCCATAGTCCCAAAGGTACTAAGTATCAGAGCTGAGAGTCAAACTGGAGTTTTCTGATTCACAAACCTTTAGTCAAAGACTGAAGGAAATAGTTTCCCAATCACAGCTGCTCAGAGCCCAAGAAGTAATTTTTCAGGGATAACAGCACACTGCAGTTGCAAAGAATGTCAGGCCTTAGATTCCAGAGACCTGGGTTCAAATCTTGTGTCATTTCTTTGAGGTAGTTTCCCTTTCTGTGGATAATAATAATGCCACTGCCCACTCATAGGACTGTTGTTGAAAGGAAAACTCTAATCATGGACCCATGGCCTTCAAATACTTGGGCAGTGGAAGATGATGAAGAAAGAACTGGCAGTGCCCAGATTAGAGAAAGCACAAGGAAGATTGCTCAAAAGGGTTTCTTTTGTAATGAAACAGAAATTCAGCAAACTTTTATTAAGCACCTACTGAGGAGAAGAAGATAAAAACAGAACAAACATAGCCCTAAAAGAGCTTACCTTCAAGTGCTTGTTGACTGGCTGAATGAGTTGGGGTGTAGTGAGCATAAACACAGATGAGTAAATATAAGCTAATTACAGGAATGAGAGGGCAATTAGCAAGGACTAGGGAGATCAGGAAAGGTTTTGTTTCATAGGTGGCATCTGGGATGAGCCACAAAAGAAGAACAAAGGATCTGTCATGGAGAAAATGGGGTAGGGGGTAAGGGTAGGGGATAGGGATAGGGTGTAGGGGTAGGGGTAGGGGTTTGGGGTCCTTAGGAATTCCTCTTTAAAGAATTACACCCTCTTGCACACAAAAGCAGTTAGAATAATTTATTTCAGTGCTGAGGAAGGGAAGGGAGTGGAAGGAAAACCAAGAAAAATCCTTGGACTTCTCATGGGGAGAAGGCATGGCACAGAGGCATGGCTCTGAGATACCAATCTCCTCAAGCAGGAGACTGGCAGGTACTTTCATAGAGGACTGATGGGGGTGACCATCTGACTGTGGAAAGTTCCTTTAGTGAGGGAGGACCATCCCCCACTGGTGGTGGCTGGAGGAATTGGGTGAGGGGTGGCTGTAGATCTCAAGCCATCTCCTCAGGACACAAAGGAAGCAGCCACACCTAAATTTATCTCCCCAGGGTTGTGGGAGACTAGAATGAAGGGTGGAGGTCTGGAAGTTAGCTCAGTCGATCTGGTTCCACTTAATCTCTTTAGGTGTGTCTGTCCTTTGGTTAAGTTTCTTTCTAAGGAGAAGGTTCTTTGACGTGCCCCAGAGAACTTCTGGGGTGCTATAGGCCCATAACAGATCATATGTGGCAGAGGCAAGGGGGAAGGGAATTCTGGGCATGAGAAACAGCAGAAGGACAGAGGTGATTAGTGACAGACCCAGGTTAAAGAATGTTGTTGTTCAGTCCTTTTCAGTCATATCTGACTCTTCATGAGCCCATTTGAGGTTTTCTTGACAAAAATACTGGAGAGGTTTGTTGTTTCCTTATCTAATTCATTTTACAGATGGGGAAATTAGTGCAAACAGGGTTAAGTGACTTGCCCAGGGTCACAAAGCTAGTAAGTGTCCAAGGCTGTATTTGAATTCAGATCTTCCTGACTCTAGGCCAGATGTTCTATTCACTGAGCAACCTAGCTGTATTTGAAGAGGTCTAGAAAGACCATGGATAGTCAGGATGGTGTATTCCTCAGAATGTAAATGGGTCAAGAATAGTTTTATTCAGTTAAGAATACAATTGTCAACACTAACCATAATGAGCTAGGGGCTGGCTAGTTGGTACAGTGGATAGAGTGCCAGGCCTGGAGTTAGAAAGATTCCTCTTCCTGAATTCAAATCTTTACTCAGTCACTTATCTTTGCCAAGAAAACCCTAAATGGGGTCACAGAGTTGAACACAAATGGACAACCAACAGAATAATGAGCAGACCTGTGTTCTCATATCATATTCCTACTGATCCATCTCTTTTGCAAAATGCAGTTCTAGATGTCTCATGTGCAGAAATCCCAGGTCACATAAATGACAGACTGGTACACAGAGAGCTAGCTGGGAAGGGGGGGGGGGGAGGTGATTCCTGTTTCATAGGGCTGGCAGGAGGAGACCCATCAGTTGAAAAGCAGCAGGGCTGGGGGTGATAACATCAAGGATAAGAGGTAGTGCCTTGTGAATCTTCCCCCTATCCTTGTTAGTATTGCAGTGTGAGGGGTGGGCCCCCAGGGTACAGCACCCCAGACGGCAGGACTAGCTGATGAGACTTCAAATCCTACTTCTCATACTGGCATGGGAGATGACTATAAAAAGTGAATCCATAAAAGTGACTTTTAAACAGACTTGGAAAATCAAAAGTGTCAAGTCACTCCTTCCTGAGGCTCAGTTTCCTTATTTATAAAATGGGCAGCTTTTCCAAATGCCTCTCAGGAAGATTCTGAAGAAAATACTTTGGAAAAATTAAAGCATTACAGAAATGTAAGCAATTATAATTATTGTTATATTATGATTCATCACATGGGGAAAAACACCTTCTATTTTACATCATCTGCTGCTCAGTTCCGCCTCAGATCTGCATTAAAAAAAACCCTCCCACCATCCATCTATGCCAGATATCATGGCACCAAAATTCATCTTGGGCTAGTTATTTTTCTTGAAGGGCTGCCTGATTTTGAATTGAAAAGGCCCTACCCTGTTAACTACTCAAATATCCCTTTTTAAACTCCTTATGTGGGTCATTGCTTTCTTTCCTTGCAGATGACCACTCTATCTGAAGCTTTAGGTAGAGGACATTTAAGGTACTTCACCTTAAAGATATCTAGTCAGTTGTCATTTATTAAGTGCTCATTCTGAGTAAGTCTGGACTGTCTGAATTGGTTTTTTAAAAAAAATTATTTCACACTTTCAGTATATACAATAAACCAGAAAACAATCTCATGGTAAAAATTTTCTGGGGTCTTTACTGTGCTAGGCACTTGAGATTGTGGGGACGAATTTTTAATTGAGGAGTGTTAGCTAAGCGGCTCACCACAATATTGGGGCAAGGAGGGAGAACAGCAGCCTCCCTCAAAACAGAACAGGATTTATTTTAACAAGAATGAACTTAAAAAAAAAAAAACAACACAAACAGAATCAGTAGGATCAAGGGAAAGGAAATAAAATGAGGAAAGGGAAATTATACAACCTGAAAAAATACCACTGATGAGGAATCAGCTGAGAATACACAGCCCCACTCCTGTCGCCTTCCAGCTTCCAGCTAGAATGCTGGACAAAAAAAAAAAAAAAACAACCCTCCCTTCTTCCAGCACTCCCACACAGTCCCCAGCCAATTGGATGGCCTCTCTGACAGTCACATGACTGCCCTCACTAGGCTTCCAATCATTATAATTTTGCCAGGCCCATGTAGGCATCGTGGAGTGGTGATGACCAGTGCCATGGTAAGGGCTACAACCAGCAGGTAGAGCACCGTGCGGTTTTCGGAGCCCCAGGCCAGTGCGCACTAAGGCATAAAAACCTCAAATAACAATTAATTCTTTACAAGATACAATCTCTAAGGACTAATGATAAAAAACTAGAAGGTAAGGAGAGATTGGTCAATAATTATCACAGGAGAATTATCTTAGCAGCAAAGTGTTGTGCTGGAGAATCTGATATCCTACCATGTGACAGTGGTCATTGACCTATTTACACAAAATGATCAGGAGAGGGAGATGACTAATTAAAAATGGACCACACATGTGGCCAACTCTGCTGGGGATCTTAGATGACAGAGTCCTCCATTCAGAGTCAGAAGACATGTTAGAAGGCAACTAGTACAACCCCTTCATTTTAGATTTCCCTCTTGGGGATTGGGTTGGATTCGGATAGGTTCTTGTTTGTTTGCTTTTTTTTTTTTTGGTGAGGCAATTGGGGTTAAGTGACTTGCCCAGGGTCACGCAGCTAGTAAGTGTCAAGTGTCTGAGGTAAGATTTTAATTCAGGCCCTTCCTGACTCTAGGCCTGGTTCTCTGTCCACTGCACCACCTAGCTGCCCTGACTCATTTTATAAATAATAAATTTGAGGCACCAAGAGTGATTTTCCCAAGGTCAAACAGGTAGTGACAGAAGCAGGATTTTAAACATTGGTCCTTGACTACAGGTTCCACCCAAGCATGTTAACACAGGCAATAAATGGTCTCAGATATACTTTGTATGCCCATAGAAAACCCTGGGACCTCTAAAAGAGGGGGGGGGGGATGCCTTTACTTTCACTATCATTCATCTTATGGAAGGATTTCCCAGTCAAATCATTGTCTGTGCATCTTACTTGATTTTCATGGATCCTAAGAGTCAGGTCCAGAAAAGAAATAGACCATGATTTAGAAACTAGCCACAAGTGTCAGCATTGGAAATAAAAGAGGTGGTGGAAAGAACTGTGGACTTTGAGGCAAGGACCTGGATTTGAATCCTGACTCTAACACTAGTTGGAAGGTTTTGGATGTCACTTTATGTTAGTAAGATAGCTTCTTAATCTGCAAAATGGGGATAATGACACTTTAAATGCTTACTTCATTGGGATATCATGAGGAAAATTCCATGCAAACTTTTAAATGTTTTCTGACTATGAGTAATTATAATTGTTTGGGAATTGCCCCAGTGATCTCAAATGTGTAAAGATTCAGAAAAATATGAATCAGCTTCTGTTTCCTTTTTACTCTATTCTTAGCTTTGCTATCAAATGACTGTGTCCTCTTGGTCAAGTTTCAGCATCAGCAAAAACTGATGCATTAACAAACAAACACTATCTAAAAAGGAACTTTTGGGAAATCCTGACTTTGCAACTGACTTTGCAATTTCCTCTTTCCTGGCCTCAGTTTCCTCATCTGTAAAATAAGAGTATTCAATGAGGTGATCTCTCCTTAGACCTCCATAGCTCTAGAACACAGGATTACATAAAATGGGAGCCAGTAATGGTGCTCTGGAAAAGATGCTATATTTGGACTTAGAGGATTTTTGGAACAAGTTCAAAGTTCAGATTGGTCATTTACTGTCATGTGATCTTAAATCACTTACCCTCTCTGAGATTGTTTAACAAAGGGGTCCAACTAGGTGGCCTACAGGGTGCTTTGCAAATCCCAAATTATGGGACCAAAAATCCCTGAACTGCTTTGGGATCCTATTTCAGGGTGGATAAAAAGAGTAGAGTGAGCTAGATAATTCATAGCATCTCTTCTACCTCTTCTATATATATGGGACCTGGACTATAAGATTTCTAAAATCTCATCTGGTTCTATGGTACATGACCCAAGATTAGTCAGGAGCAATGTGCAAGATTGGGGTAAGTTTGGTGGCACAATAAATAGAACACTGGGCTTGGAGTCAAGAAGATTCATCTTCCTAAGTTCAAATCTGGCTTTAGACACTTACTAGCTGTGTGATCATGGACAAGTCACTTCACCCCGTTTGCCTCAATTTCCTCATCTGTAAAATGAGCTGGAGAAGGACCTGGTAAACCCCTCCAGTATCTCTGCCAAGAAAACCACCCAAAATAGGGTCATGGAGAGTCAGACATGACTGAAACAACTCAGCAGCAGTGGGCAAGATGGAAGAGGCATGTTGGAATGAGGCAGAGCAGTGTAGAATGAGTTCTGGTATCTGTCACAGGACCTAGGTTCAGATCTATGTGACCTCTACCTATGTGCCCATGAGCAAATCGCCTCATCTTTCAGGTTCTTCAATGGTGAAATAATAACAATAGTATTAATAATTTATATGGCAATTCAAGGTTTGCAAAAAACCTTATTTGCATTATCTTATCCTCATAAACACTCCGTGAGATTGGTGCTATGATTATCTCCATTTTACAGATGAGGAAACTGAGACTGAAGTTAAGCAACTTCCCAAGAGCCACAAAGTTAGTAAGTGCCTGAGGTAAGATCTGAACTCAGGTCTTCCTGGCTTTAGATCGCCACAGGAATTTAGGTAATGATGGAATTGGGCTAGATGACCAGTAAATTCCCATTGAGTTTTAGAACTATGATCCTTGGGTCTCACTCTTCCCTGTGGGATGTCTTTTCCTCAACTTAAAAGTAAGGAAGGAGGCAAATAGGTGGCACATTGGATAGAGCACCAGCCCTGAAGTCAGGAGGACTTGACTTCAAATCCAGCCTCAGACACTTGACACTTACTAGCTGTGTGACCCTGGGCAAGTCACTTAACCCCAATTGCCTCACCAAAAAAAAAAAAAGTAAGAAAGATGGGACTAGATTCTCGATAAGCTCCCTTCTGTGCCTTAAAGTATCAACATATATTAATTAACCTCTCTGGGCCTCAGATTCTTCATCTTTAAAATGAAACAGTTGTAGTAGATGATCTTCAAGGTCACCTCAAAGTATATGACTTTATGGTGCAGTGATTGGGTAAGAGAATAGAAGGAATAATGGACTGAGTACCAGAACACCTAGGTCCAAGCCCAGCAACTCTCCCTGTCCTTGATCAAGTCATTTCTTGTCTTTCGGCCTCAGTTTCCTCCTTCGTAAAATGAGGGGGATTGAAATTGATGAATCTCTGGAGTTGACATTTCTACAATCCAATGACTCTATCTAGGATTTCAGATTGTTTCTGTTCTCATAAAATAGCTGAAGCATCAGTCTCCTGGATGGCTCTTTGGGTTATGTATGTTAGCCCCGAAAAGGATCCATTCCTTTTAATAATAGAACAGTGTGGCTCCATCCATAACTGGCTCGTTCCTGAAACATGCTTTTGATTGCTGTGGCCTCAGAACATTCTGTGGCCCATCACCTAAAATCAGTCTGCCATTGACTGTGTTTGACTAATTTCTTCCTTCAATGGCAGCTAGCTCCTCTATTAAAAGCCCCTTTCTTTTTTTCCCTTTCTTTTCCCCACCCTTCCCCCTTCTAAAGCTGGGACCAATTTCCATCTTCATATGTCCCAAAAGGAGGATTCCCCAAAGTCTAAAGACGGACTTACCCTTTTTCCAAATAGAAAGTCACAGCCTGTTGCCATCAGTTTGAGAAGCTCACAGTGAGTTCAGCCTTGACACAACTATTCCCCATTCTGTTTGTTAACTGTCAGGAGCCAAAGGCAGCCTTCAGTTTAAGGTGAGTTATATAGATATTTCCTGGGTGCCATTATGCTATGCATAAAGGAAACCTATAAAAGGCAGGGGTAATGAAAAGGGTACTCGGCTTGGGGTCAGGAGGGGTGAAGACCTATCTCTGCCACTTATTAGCTGTATGATGTTAAGCAAGTCACTTTAATCTCTTGGAGACTTACTTTCCTCATTTGTCAAATGGGGAATGTAATACCTGACCCTACTAACCCCAGAGAATCAGTAAATCCTGCCTCTGTTCTTTATTATCTTTTTGAGTCATTTTCTCACTCTAGAGCTTAGTTTGTTCATTTGTTTAAAAAAAAAAACTGGGGGCAGCTAGGTGGCCTAGTGGATAGAGTACTGGCCCTAGATTCAGGAGGACCTGAGTTCAAATCTGGCCTCAGACACTTAACACTTACTATCTGTGTGACCTTGGACAAGTCACTTAACCCTCATTGCCTCGTTAAAACGACCAAAAAAAAAAAACCCCAACTTACAACAGCATTTGTCAAGCCTTGATTGACACCACCTCCCTCAGCCTCTTCTCCCTTCTGATTAGAGGGCTGGAAGGTAGAGTACCAACTCCTGCCAGTACCTTTATTTATAGAGGGAAGAAACTGGATTCACTTCATTCCGTTTTGCATTTGCTATTCTTCCTGATTTCAACTCCATGGAACAAGATGCTCCCACACTGTGTACCCACTGTTATCCCCCATAATACAGTTGTTTTCTCCTTATTCTTTAGATTGTAAGCACCTTGAGGGCAGGGCCTGTCTTTCTTTTTATTAATTGTATCCTTAGAATTTAGCACACAGTAGGCACTTAATAAATGTTAACCGGTTTGGATTAGATGGATGCACTTGCTCTCTACCAGGGACTGGAGACTCAAATACAAAATTAAAGCAGTCACCACCCTTCAGGAGTTGACATTCTGTCAGGGAAAATAGTAGTACATGTATAAATACACTCAATAAGCACAAGTAGTTCACACAAGGTGGGAGGAGGGAGAGCACTAGAAGCTGAGCTGGTCAAGAGCTGGAGTCAGGAAGACTTGAGTTCAAATATGGGTCCAGATACTTCCTAGCTGTATGACCCTGGATACTTAACCTCTTTGCCTCAGTTTTCTCATAAGAAAATGGAGATAATAATAGCACCTACCTCTCAGAGTTGTTGTGAGGACCAAATGAGAATAATTGTAATGCCTGGCACATAGTAGGCAGGATATACATATATATATATATATATATATATATATATATATATATATATATATATATATATATATATATATATACGTACATACATACACACATACATGTGTGTATATTTATGTATATGTGTATGTGTATGTATTTATATATATATATATATATATGAGTAGAGGAGGAGGTGGTGCTGGTGTTGGTTGTTATAGTAGTAGTAATAGTAGTGGTGATGGTGGTAGTAGGTGGTGGTGGTGGTGGTGGCAGCAGCAACAGCAGAAGAGAGGTTGAGGTGAGGAGGGAATGCATTCCAAGAATGAGTGAGGATCCCTGAAAAGGCAAAGAGATGGGAGAAGTATCATATGTAAGGAAGAAGGAAAGCCAATTTCGCAGGATAAAGACTATGGAAGGAAATTGGTTTATAATGAGGCTGGAAATATAGGTAGGGGGCAATCTGTAAAGGGCTTTACAGATAAATACCAGAAGTATTTATAGTCTATCAGAGAGGCAATAGGGAGCCACTGGTGTTAGTTACGTAGTAGAGTGACGTGGTCAAGTGTGACTTAAGAAAAAATCACCTCAGCAACTGGTTGGAGGATGAACTGGAGTGATGAGAGATTTTGTGGCAGGGAGGCTCAATAAAGATCCTCTTGCAATAGTGAGTGTTAAAACATGGCTATGTGAGAAGAGAGAAGGGGTCAGATGCAAGAGATGTTATAGAGAACGAAATGGAACCACGTGTCCACGTATCTAATACTGAGTCTAGGAAAACACCAGGATTAGGAACACGGGTCATGAGAAGAACGGTCAGCCAGTCCCCAAGCATTCATTAAGCACTTTCTATGTGCCACACATTGCTTTATGCTGGGGATATGGTGAAAGGCAAAAACTTTGCCCCTGCCCTCGTGAAGTTTACATTTTGTTGGGGGGGGTGGGGAGGAACATACAAACAGCTATGTAGGAAAAGTCATGGCTTAAATAAGAAAGGCAAGAGATAATGTATGTTAACTGTCACAACTGTACAGCACTCTAGAAAGGTCAGCTTTTATTATCACTGGGATTTAATGGAAACTACAGAGTCATTACAACAACCATCAGCCCTCCACCCCTACTCTCCATTCCCCAAAGGGTTCTAGTTTGGAAGTCAAAGTTAGAAAACAAAATGGGAATATCAGTGTACATTTATATACTGGGCTACATGATTTGTAAAGCGTTTTCTTTAGAACAACCTCATGGAGAGAGAGAGAGTGAGCGAGCGAGCTGATATAGTGGAAAGCATGATGGGTTTGGAGTCAGAGGACCAGATTCAAATTCCAACTTTGTCAATTTCTACCTTTGTGACTTTGGGTAGAACCTCTCTGGCCTCAGTTTCTTCATCCTTAAAGTGAAGAGATGGCCCCTAAGATGCTTTCCAGTTTTAAGCTACGTTTCCACAGTCCAGTAATCATTGTTGTTTATCCTTCATTCTTTTTTTTTTTTTTGTGAGGCAATGAGGGTGAAGTGACTTGCCCGGGGTCACACAGCTAGTAAGTGTCAAGTGTCTGAGGCCAGATTTGAACTCAGGTCATCCTGAGTCCAGGGCCGGTGCTTTATCCACTTTGCTACCCAGCTGCCCCTTTTTAAAATGTATCTTTGTAAGTGTGTGTATGTGTGTGTCCTTCATTCTCAAAGAGGACTGTGACATTGGGGTTATATCATGACTTGCAGTGAATTGGATTTAAGTGAGGGAGGCCTGTGCAAAGTCATCAACGTCACTCTCTCCTCCAGACCGATCTGGTTCCAGTGGCAAGATATAGATTAGGATGACTGGAGAGAGCACCAGATGTTTCTTTTTTAAAGGCAATTGGAGTTAAATGACTTGCCCAGGGTCACACAGCTAGTAAGTGTGTGAAGTCACATTTGAATTTAGGTCCTCCCAATTTCAGGGCCAGGGCTCTATCCACTTAGCCACCTAGGTGCCCTCAATCAAGTCATCACATAATCTTAAAGAGAGAAGAGACCTCAGATGCCATCTAGTCCAATCTTTTCATAAGTAGGAATCCCCTCCATCATGCTACAATCTCACTAATACCTTGTCACCCAGTCTTTGCTTTAGTATCTACAATGCCAGGCAACTCACTATCTAATGACACAATCAGCTGATTTTGTAAAGTTTTTCAGATAATGTGACATAGGAGGAAAGCTGTATGCTATAATTACACAACAGTATTATGTGACTGGGTATGGGTAGAGTGTTAGAATTGGAATCAGGAAGACCTGTGTTCAAATCATTCTTCAAATATTTATTAGCCGTGTGAGTTTGGACAAATAACTTATCCTCTCCAAACTTCAGTTTATAAAATTGTAAAATTTTAATTTGTAAAATGGGGACAATAACAGAACCTACCTCCCAGGATTGTTGTCTGCATTAAGTGAATGTGCACTCACATGCTCTTGCACTCTCACTCGCTCTCTGTCTATCTCTGTCTCTGTTTCTGTTTCTGTCTCTTAGCATAGAGACACCACAGTGGCAGATCCCTTTACTTCACCGTCCAATCCCCAGGAATTGCTTAAGGTCAAAAATTGCAGTGAAGGTACAGATCTGCATAGAGAATTTCCTTTCTGGAAGTTCACTATATCAATGAAATTACAACTTTAATTCCAGAAAGGAAGGAGGGAGGGAGGGAAGGAAGGAAGGAAAGGAAAGAAAGGAGAGAAGCCAAGAAGGAAGGAAGGCAAGAGGGAAGATTGGCAAACTTCAAGGCACTCTATAAATGTCTATTATTATTCTCATGTTTAGAAAGATGTTCCTCACAAGGACTCCACATTTGACTTTCTACAAAAATGTCCACCTGTTGTTTCTAGTTCTACCCTCTGGGGACAAGTTGATCGATCAAAGTTAATCCTTTCTTACAACAACCCTTCAAAGCACCTTCTATATCATCCTTCAGTTTTCTATTCTTCAGACGAGACATGCCCAGTTTATTTGGGGATTCCTCCCCCTGGCATGGGCTCAATATCCATCACGATCATCTACCCCGCCACCCTCCCACCCCCGCAATGGACATATTCTATTGTTAACATTCTTCCTAAAATTTAGTTCTCAGAATTGATTGCAGTACTTTATATGTAATCTGACCAGCAGGTATCCGATCTCCTTTGTCTCAAGCACCATACCTTTTTTAGTGTGCTCCCATTTTGTCCATGGGGTAACTAGGGGGTTAGTGAGGCTGAGAGACTTGCTTAAAGTCACATAGCTAGGAAAGGTTGGAACTAGGACTTCAACCAAGATCTTTCGGCTCCAAGGTCAGCATTTCTTCTACCATCCACCAAATGGCTCCCTATCAACCAATACAGGAAGGGATTGGTGGAATGTGAAAAGAATTTGGATTCTGAGAACTTTTGTTCAAGTCCTCAAGCTGCTACAAGTGATCTTGGGCAAGTCACTTAACCTCTATTAGCCATAGTTTTCTTCTGTGTAGAATGAGGACAATATAATGAGATTCTTAAGGTTCCTTTTAGTCTATAAATTTTCCAACCTCTAAGTGTCTTCCAATGTTATATCTATGATTTATGATCCTGAGTGAAGGATGACGATGGATTTGTATCTATCAGCATCCCAAGAAACTTATCTGTCAGTCCCCTTAAGAAAATACTATTCATAGGTTATTTCATTGTGCTCCCAGAGACCTTAATTTGCAGGGGTGAATAGAAAAATCACCTACTTGTTAAAGTAGATACTACCTAACATTGATACTTCCATGACAAAGCTTGAAAAAAACCCTATTTCCATGGCAACATAAAATTACAATTTAAAGAACATAGTGCCTTGCTTAAGTCTATTTATAAAGAATGTGTAGGAAATACAATTAAGGAGAAAGGGTGCCTTGATGGTCCAGATCCTTTCTGTTAGCACTGAAACAGAATGAGATGGTGACAAGTGTAGGATTCAGATCGAGACAAAGGAATGTTAGAGTCCAAAAAAGTTGAATGGCTTGTCGATGACACTGGACAGCCCAATGTTATTAGCTTGGCTTGTTCCACTCTGCTACCCTTAATGTTTCTATTCCTGTTTGTTTGTTTGTTTGGTTGGTTTTTGTTGTTTTTTTGCAGGGCAGTGGGGGTTAAGTGACTTGCCCAGGGTCACACAGCTAGTAAGTGTCAAGTGTCTGAGGTCGGATTTGAACTCAGGTACTCCTGAATCCAGGGCCGGTGCTTTATCCACTGCGCCACCTAGCTGCCCCCTGTTTCTATTCCAAACTAGGCAGATAATCAGATTTCACTGACTTGGTGTTTTGTCCTTCTGATTGCTACTCACCTGATGCCTAGGTAGAGCAGCAAGGTTCCTACATCAGGAAGTTTTAGGGTACAGAACCCAGAATGTTTATTTCACTGCTCCACCGGGAGGCATCCATTTGCTCAAATGTGACATCTCCAGCCTCTCATCGCTCTAGTCCCAAGCTATTTTTTGAACCTAATTACTGCAACCATAATTCTAAGTTGAGACCATTTCAAATCACACAGCATCTTCCCCTTAAGACCAAATCCCCTTACTGTATTTATTATTCTAGTTACCCATGTTGGACTATTTGAAGTTATCTTATTTGCAATACCTAACCTTCCCCCATTCTCCTTTTTTTTTTCTTTTTTGCTTGCACTAACAACTGATTGATCACTCAGGCTTATTTGCACAGAGAAACATTTGAAATTTATTTCATTCCATGTGTCCAATCAGTATTCAAACCCTATCAACTCTAACTGCCCAATACACATAATATTTGTCAAATCCAAGCCCTTTTCAGTTTTCTATATGGCCACCATTCTTTCTAACCTTTAGTGTATCCTTCATGGTATGACCTCAGTCATATTGGTTTTGTTTTTGTTTTTTTGTGGGGCAATGAGAGTTAAGGGACTTGCCCAGGGTCACACAGCTAGTAAGTGTCAAGGGTTTGAGGCCAGATTTGAACTCAGGTCCTCCTGAATCCCGGACTGGTGCTTTATCCACTGCACCACCTAGATGCCCACCTCAGTCATATTCTTAATGCACTGTTATGCGTAATCATGTCACTCCTGTTCTCAGCAACCATTAGTGGTTCCCTGTTGCCTACTGAATAATGTCTAAAATCCTCATCCTGGTTTTTAATGTGTTCCAGAAACTGGCTATAACCTGCCTTTTTAGCTTTGTATCATATAACAGTTCTACATGTATTCCACCCCATCCCTGTGCTCTTTCTTGTGTCAAACCTCATGCCTCTAACAGATACCCCCATGCTCACTCCCACCTTCTCCATCCTGGAGTTCCTCCTTTGCTTTAAGAACCAATTCAGGATCAACCACTTTTATAATGACTTCATGCCCTCTATCTTCTCCCCTTCAATTGTCCTCATCTTGGATCAGGGTCTCAGCAGGGAGTATTATGCAAAAAAAAAAAAGATTCTGTATTTGGAGTCAAAGAGTCCTACTTCACCTCCCAGCCATGATTTGAATCTCAGCCCAGCCATTTGCTTACCTGTGTCTTTGGACAAGTCATGTAACTTCTCTATATCTCAAGGTCCTTATCTGTAAAAGGTCAATGTTGGATTACAAGGGCCTATATATCCCTTCCAGCTCTCCATCTATGACCCTATGAAGTATGTTTCTATCTCAAGAGCATCTAGCACCATAGACCTTGTGTGTAGTATGTGATCTGTCCATCTGCCAGTCTATATATCTAATATCTATCTCTATCTATCAAATTGTGTATAACATCTATATATCTATATATGTAGCTATCTATAGGACTCTTTGACTATGTCTTTTCATTTTAAATAACAGGGCATGTTCATATAATCACAAAGATTTTGGGTCCTTAGTGATTATCTAGCATAATACATATCTGAACAAGAATCCCTTCTATGAGATGCATGAGAATTAATCATTAAGCCTTCAGTTCATACCCTTCAGTGAGGCAACCTATGAAAAAAATGTCATAAGACTTTTTGGACAGTTCTAATCATTAAAAAGGAGCATTTCCTTTGTTTGTGGATCAATCTGCAATTTGCCTTTTTATGATTTATACCCATTGCTTATGGGTCCACCCTCTAGGGCCAAGAAGAACATGTGTAATCCTTTTTCCATGTGACAGCACCTTAAATTACTGAAGATGGCTTCTATGACTTTATTATATTTTCTCTTCTCTGAATTAAATACTCCCACTGCCTTCTATCCATTATCACATAGCATGGATTCAAAATCCTTATTCTGACAACCTTTCTCAGTACATTCCATAACTTGTCAAATTGGTGTTGTTATTCAGTCATTTTCAGTTGTGTCCAACTCTTTGTGACCCCATTTTGGGTTTTCTTCGCAAAGATACTGGAGCAGTTTGCCATTTTGTTCTTCAGCTCACTTTATGGATGGGGAAATTGAGGCAAATATGGTTAATTGATTTAGTTGGTAAGTGTCTGATGCTTGATTTGAGTTAAAAAAAATGAGTCTTCCTGACCCCAGGCCTGGTGCTCTATTACTGTGCCACCTAGCTGCTCCCTTTTGCTCTTGTTCAGTTGTTTCAATTGTGTCCAACTCTTAATGACCCAGTTTGTGTTGGGTTTTTTTTGAGGGGGATAGGGCAATGAGGGTTAAGTGACTTGCCCAAGGTCACACAGCTAGTAAATGTCAAGTGTCTAAGGCTGAGGGCCAGTGCTTTATCCACTGCACCTCCTAGCTGCCCCCATTTGTGTTTGTTGTTGGGTTTTTTTTTTTTGACAAAGCTTCTAGAGTATTTTGCTATTTCCTTCTTCAGCTCATTTTATAGATGAGGAAACTGAGGCAAACAGGGTTAAATGACTTGCCCAGGGTCACACAGATAGCAAGTATCTGATGTCAAATTTGAACTCTAAACCTGGCACTCTATCCACTGTATTATCTAGCTGCCCATTTTGTCAATATCTCTCCTAAAATGTAGTACCTATGAATCACCACAATACATATGTAATCTGATCGGGATATATACTACACTGACACTATGCACATCTTTTTACTAAAGTTACCAAACACTGTTAGCTTTTTATAGTTGCCAAGTTACACTGTTGACCCATATGCTGCTTGTAATTAGCCAAAACACCTTTTTCCCATGAACCCTTTGCCTGTTAATGCCTAACTATACTACTGAAACCAACTGTAAGACTTTACATTTACCCCCATTTGGTTCCATCATATTGGATTATGACTCTGTTCTGGCCTGCTCAGAAATTTTTGGATCCTGACATTGTCACCCAGCATGTTACCTATTCCTTTCTACACCATGTCATTTATTAAGCATGGTGTTAATATTATTTCTATAGATGTTGCCAACAGCATAGGCTTGGTAGGGGTGGAAATGAGAACAGTGAGCTGGATCAGAACTATAGCAATGAACAGCACCAGGACTCTATGGGTGAGCTGTGTTCTGTCACCACTATGCCCATATGTGAATTAACAGAAGCAAAGTCTACTACCAAGGCTTGCACTTGTAAGTTGGCTGGTGATCTTTGAAACAGTTTGAATTATTCCTGGAGCAAAAGTAAAATTCAGGTGAATCTGTTACATATGGAAATGAAACCACTGTATTGTTCAGCCTTCTTGAGGGATTTTGATATTGTCTTTTGCTTATGAAATTACTTACAGGTATGAGGATATGTGTCTATTGGTGCCTTTCCCCTGGTATTTTTGTGGTAGTGTTTAGTTTTGTACCTAACTGGTATTTTGTGGTGGTGCTGGGATCTTTACCTCAGTGATATGTTGTCAGTTATTGATAAAAGATGTTTGCAATGAAAGCCCTTAGAAAGACAGCTTTAGTTCACTTCTGGTACCATGTTTATCCTGAGACTCCAGCTCATCATCCTAAGGGTGTATTTTCAAAGTGCATGTGTAATTTATAGCTTCATTCACATTATTAACAAAATATTGAACACAATCAAACCAAGGGTAAGTCCCTGGGCATTCTCCCTCCCATGTTGAAATAGATCAATTTTATTATTAATTTATTTTAATTAATTAAATCAAAATAGATCAAAATACTACGTTTTTGGCCTAGTCATTCAACCAATTACAAATTCATCTAAACATAATAATATCTAGCCTACATCTCTCCATGAGCCGACCAGATAACTTGTTAAAATCAAGATATATTGTATCTACAGTAGTCCTCTAAAAACATCTAATATCCATCAAATGGGAAATAAGCTTAGTCCATCATTACCTATTCTTGGTGAAACATATTATCATATCTTCACTCCCTTTTTGAAATGCTCTTCTATCTATCAAAGGACCAGGGATTGAATCCTGCCTCTGATAACTACTGCTGATATGACCTTGGACAAGTTACTTTATTTTATTGTCAGCTGCAAAATGAGTTGATTGGTCTAGATGACTTCTGAGGTCCTTTTAAGTTCTAGATCTATGAAACTATGAAGAAATCTCTAGCTACTTATCTGTCTAAATCCAAATTACATTTCAAAAGATATTTAAAGTTCTCTCCACACTATGCTAACCCTTAGTAATCACTGCTTCCTTTTCTAAGTATTCATAAGCTACCTTTTTACTAACACATTCTAGAATTTTGCCAGGAATCAAAGTGAAGCTCTCTACCCTGTAGTTTGATGTCCCTACTGTCCACCCTTTTTCAAAACTGATACACCTTCATGTGTCTAGGATAGTAAAACAATATATGTCCTTTCCCAAATTCACCCTTTGGTTTTAGTCTGTTCTTCTGGAACAACCAAAAAAAAAGTCATCTTCATTAAAACCCTTCACATGCCAACCACACAGCTATCATGTCTACCCTAATCTTCTTTTCCCCTGACTAAACATATGGTCGTGGGATTATAGATTTAGATCTGAAACCTTATTTTATTTTTAAATGTTTTTAAATTGTCATTGATATCTTCTAGCTTTACATCATCTTCACTTCCAAGCACATCCCTCCTCCAAACAGTTGACACATCCTTTGCAATAAAAAAAGAGGGGAAAAATCAAACCACTTCACTGAAAAGTGCCAAACATATCAATTGATTCTGACAGTAGATGCATTATTCCATACCCCATAGTTCAGTAACCTTTACAATAAAGGAGGGGGAAACATATTTCATCTTTTCTTCATAGTTAATCTTCAGTTCCTTCATGTTATAGATGAGGAATGAAAACTTGAGATGGATTAAGTGACTTGCTTTAGTTCACAAAGGTTGTATGTCTAGAGGTCAAATTTGAACCCGAATCCTCTGACTCCAAACTCACTGTATTTGTATTATACTGCATTGCCTCTATGCCCCTTTCTTTCAACCTCTTCTTATTAGGTGTGGTTTCCCAGATTGCTAACTATCCCAATGTCCTTCCACTGGACACTACAAGTTGCCAATGACTGTCTTAAAATATGGCACCCAGAACTAGACCTAATGCTCTAGCTGATGGGATTTGTGCCCCAAATCTGTGGCTGCCTGCCTCCATGCTCAGCACACCAGGACCACTGTATGATGGGACTCTGAAGAGAGGAGTTTGGCTCCAACAGTCACTGATGATTGGCCACATTAAATGATTCTTTTGACTAATGTAGTTAATTAGATACTGTGAGGTCCCAGACTGAAGCCTGCAGGTCCTTTCCTCAAATGGTGCCAAGTTACTGAAGACAGATGGCAAGCAAACTGCGACAGAGGGGTCTCGGGGGAAGACAGAATAATACAGGAATTCACCAGGAGGTGAAGAATTTTAAAGACAGCAAGTGTAGTGCCAGGTGTCCAAAATTTGAAGAAACCTTCCCAACATTGAATAATTTCCAACAGGTTTTATTCCACAAAGAACATTAAAATGGTATTTTTTTTCCCTTTTGGGAAATTTGACAGATTTATTGACAGGGGAAAACTGACTAGTTTTATATTTCCTCCCTTTTTGGGTGTTGCATTAAATTGACTCAGTCAGTCAATCACTAAGCAGCCAAGTCCCTCCTATGTGCCTTGGATCCCACCTCTGCCAACCTCTTCTTCCCTCTGACTAGAAGGCTAGAAAGCAGAGTGCTGAACTATTTCCAAAGCCTTGCTTTATAGAGGGCACATCTCAGACTCCCAGATTCCTCTGCTTTGCATCTAAAGCTCTACCTGGTTTTCACTCTCCAGAACAAGGTGCCCCCATGCCAGATATCTTCCAGCGTCTCCAGACCCACTCTTCTAGCTTCCTTTTGTGTATTGTCCTTCCTTACTAGATCAGAGGCTCCTCAAGGATAGGGACTGTCTTCCTATTTGTATTTCCAGTGCTTAGCACAGGGTATGTACTTAACAAACGTGTCTGAATTGAATGAAATGTGCCAGGCAGTATGCCGGGGACCAGGGATACAAAGACACAGAATGAAATAGTCCCTGCCCCTCAAAGAGCTTCCGTTAAAATGGGAGAAACAAGTACATAATGAAGTATATACACAGCACATGTGATGGTAGTACATCTGATAAGTCCAATGTAGTTACTGGGAAGACACTTGCAGTTCCGGGGGATCAGAAAAGGCTTCCCATAGGAAGTGATGCTTGAATTGAAGGGAGGACATTCTATGCAAGGGGTATCCCAAGTGAACCCTCTGGTTACTGGAACACAATTGGGTAACAGATTGAGTCTTTTTTATTAGAAAGGACTTTGACTAGCATGACTCGGGGCAAGTCACTTAACCCTCATTGCCCTGTAAAAAAGAAAAAAAGAAAAAGAAAAAAAAAAGGAAAGGAAAGGACTTTGTAAGTTATTTACCCCCAAACATTTACTCAGTACACAGATCTCCTCCATTAGCATCTCACATTTTTCTTGCAGTTCAGAATTCACAAAGTTCTGCCTCCGCAGGAGTTAGATCATGTGAGGATTGTCATCCTTTAATTTTTTTTTATGGGGGAAACTGAGTTCCCTAGAGAGAAGTAAAGTAAGAGCCATATGGGGCAAGGCAAGCAAGCTAAGGAGCTGAGATCCCAAGTCTCGTCAAGTCCAGGGCTGTGTTTGTTTTTTTTCCACTTGGAGGTTTCTACAACAACATTCCTAAGAGACGGTCATGCAGTCTCTGTTTGAACATGTCTGGGTTTTAACTTGCTCTGCAGACACTTTGTCATCTTTAAAGTACTTTACAAGGGAGGGAAGCTAGGTGGCGCAGTGGATAAAGCACTGGCCCTGGATTCAGGTAAACCTGACTTCAAATTCAGCCTCAGACACTTGACATTTACTAGCTGTGTGACCTTGGGCAAGTCACTTAACCCTCATTGCCCTGCCCCCCCCAAGTATTTTGTAAGGATGCATAATTATGATCTAGAATCACAAATTCAATAAAACTAAAAATGAACATTTATGAAGCACTTTGCTAGGTGCTGAGGATACAGAAGCAACTATGAGATGGTCTCTGCCTTCAAGGAGGACAGCTAGTTGGCCCAGTAGGTAGATCTTCCTGATTCCAAACCTAGAACTCTATCTTCATGAGTTCAAATTCAGCCTCAGACACTTACTAGCTGTGTGACCCTGGACAAGTCTCTTAACCCTGTTTGCCTTGGTTTCCTCCTTTATAAAATGAGCTAGAGAAGGAAATGGCAGACTACTCCAGTATCTTTGCCAAGAAAACCCCAAATGGGGTCACAAATAGTCAGACACATCAAAATGACTGAATAACGAGAACAACAGCTCTCAATGATCTTATACAATATGGAGAGACAACATGAATTTCTATACATATTTACAAAATATATACCATGTAAATACAAGTAGTTGGTGGTGGTGAGGTACAAGTTAGAAATTTCCAGTCTCAAAAAAGGCTCTATGTAGGAAGTGGTGTTTGAGCCAAGCTTACAAGAAACTAAAGACCTGAGGAACTGGCCACATCATAAGACAGATCCATTCCACTGGATATGTCTCTACTTGGTAGAAAAGTATTTCTGATTATGAACTCAAATCATCATAGCTAACATTCATATGGCACTTTAAAGTTTGCAAAGCATCTTCCATGTATTATCTCATTTGACTGTCACAATAACCCTGGGAGGGAGGTGGTGTTATTAATCCCCACTTTACAGATGAGGAAACAAGTTCAAGTTATGGCTCACCCAGGGTCACAAAGCTATTAAGTACCTGAAGTGGGATTTGAACTCAGTTCTTCATGCCTCTCAAGTCCAGTGGTCTATCTATGCCATCTAGACACCCAGTTATATTTCGCAGTTAAGTCCTCTAAAATAACACAGAATAAGTTGCTTTCTAGTCCATGTGACAATCCATCAAATATTTGAGGAGAGTGATCTTATTTCTCTTTAGCCTTTCCTTCCCCCTCTAGCTAAAACAACATTAGCCTTTTCAAACACTGGTTACTTGGTATGGTTCTAGTAGAATATAATCTCTTTGAGAGAAGGGTCTTCCTCATTTAGGTCCTTGTGCTTTTAGCACCTAGCATAAGCATCTTGAATGTTTATTGTTTTGTCAATTAGTCTGTTGGAGCCTGGTTGAAAAATGAATTAGAATTATTCAAGGCCAGTCATTTTTTTTTTCTGTTTCTTTGTTATTGAGAGGGAATGGTTATAGGAACTTAAAATTAGAGTTGGAAGCGATCTCAAGGACCTTCTTATCCATCAACCTCCTTTAACAGGTGAAGAAACTGATTACCTGGAGAAGTGAAATCTTTCAGTTTCATAATTTTTCAGTCATGTCCAACTCTTTGTGACTTTATCTGGGATTTTCTTGGCAGAGATACTGGAGTGGTTTGCCATTTCCTTCTCCAGCTCATTTGACAGATGAGGAAACAGAGGCAAATCGGGTTAAGTGACTTGCCCAGAGTCACACAGCTAGTAAGTGTCTGAGACTGGATTTGAACCCAGGAAAATAGACATTCAAAAAGAAAATAAAAGATTAAATCAAGCTGCTCATCAGCAATTGTTACCTAGATAAATACTCTCATGTATAGGCTTCTTGGAATGGTTTTTGTCTGCTCTGAATGTCCTGTTTGGTTTCAATAATAGCATCAGAACCATGACAAAATTTTATTCTGGCAGAGGACACTGCTGCAACAGAGTAATCAGGGGATCTAGACACTTAATATATGTCTTCAAACTTTATTTCTGAAGGTTACTCTAGCTTGACTTGCATTTGGTGAAGTTAAGATAGTAAAAAATTATTTTGAATCTTGACTTTGTCTTCCATAGGATGCTATCTTCCATTCCAGTATGAGTTGGACTACAGAGCAGCTGAGATAATTTCCAAATCACCCATTTTGTGATTCTGTAATTCTGAATTATCTTTCCTTCCAAATTTGTGTCACCTGCAAATTTCATATAGATGCAATCTAAACTTTCATCCAAGCAACTAATGAAAACATTGGACAGGAATCCTGGAATCCCAGAATTTTAGAGTGGGATGGGACCTTAAAAAACATAATCCCTCTCATCCTGATTCACTCCCCTAGGCAGTGTCATCCTTTTAAGCAGGATGAAACCTCCTGTAGTTTCATCTCCCTTCCCCTCCAGCAGCTTTATGGGCCATCTACTTCCATTCTCTTCTTTTATACTTTGGCTTCATTGGAAATGAAAAAAAAAGTGACTCTTGCATTTCCAGTTACTTCCTTTTATGTTCCTCCCTCTGACTGCATTAACTGAAACTCAACTCTTGTGAGGACCCCAGCTCTTTAGCAGTTTTCTCTTGTATTACAATCACTCCCTAATATCTTATGGGTCCCAGTGGAGGTTTCAGGATATTGCTTTTTTTTTTTTAAAAATCAATTTTATTGATACTTTTGCTTTTACATTGCAAAAAAAAAAAATGCCCCAGCATTCCTCTCCAACTCCCAGAGAATTATTTTACATAATAAAGACTATTTTCTTTAAAGAAACAGAAAGAAAAAAAAAGTAATCAGCAAAACCAGTCAGTACACAGAAAAAAAATCTGGAAAGATTCTCCATCCTTGTGAATCTCCCGCCCCTTCAAAGAACTCGTGTAAGGATGTCTTCACATGTGCCTTCTTTGGAGCCATGCTTGTTCTTTGTACTTTTGCCCCATTCAGTTTCCTGAGGCTGCTGTTATTTGATTTAAATTGTTGTAGTCATGGAGTATATTATTTCTTTGACTTTGTCTGCTCTGCTTTATATTTAATCACCTAAGTCTTTTCAATTTGCATTGTATTCATCATATGTGTTTGTATTAGTTGTCTATGTCTCTTATGATATCAAACCCTTATTTAAGAAATTTGAGACAAAGATCTCCCCCAACTTCATCAATTCCCTTCTTCTTCTATATGCATTAATCTTATTTTTGTGGAAGCTTTTCAGTTACATGCATCCCAAATTATCTATTTAATCTTTTGTGATTGACTATTTTGTTTAGTAAAGAATATATCTCCTACCAATATCTATGAAAGGCATAGCATTCACATTTGTGAAATATATCTATATATGCATATACATATTTCAGCTCTTGGATTTATACATATATGTATATTCACTTCTCTTATTTTTGTGGTTCAATTTTGAATACTGTCAATTATGGATATTTAATTTATCATAGAATGTGTTATAAGGTACTGGTCTAAGCCTAATTTTTGCAATACTTCTTTTCAATTTCCGCCCCCCCCCCAATTTTTTTATCAAATATGGGTAAAGTAATTCCCAAATCATTTGTTTTCTAATTTATTGAACAGTGGGTTATTGAGTTCCATTGCTATTTGGAAAGGGAGTTCCTGTTCTGTTATTGCCTTTCGTATATTGTTATTATATAATTGTGCTGTTGATGGGATTATTTGGTTGTTTGCAAATTTGTTGAAACTATTGTCTGTTTTTGCTGATTCACTAGGATATTCTAAGTAAACCATCATCTCACTAACAAATAGAGAGTTTTATATCCTCTTTGTCTACCTTTTTTGGTTGTTGTTTTGGTTTTGGTTTTGCAGGGCAATGAGGGTTACGTGACTTGCCCAGGGTCACGTGACTTGCCCAGGGTCACACAGCTAGTAAGTGTCAAATGTCTGAGATTGGATTTGAATTCAGGTCCTCCTGAATCCAGGGCTGGTGCTTTATCCACTGTGCCACCTAGCTGCCCCCTCCTCTTTCTCTATCTTACAACTAATTCTTCCTGTTTCTTTTATTTCATTAAAATCTACCTTCCTTTCCTGATCTACTTTATTTGTTTCTTAGGTTTATTTTTTTCTGCACCTTTTCTTTTTAAAGATTTATTTACCAAATTTCTTCATTAAGTCTCTTCCCTTTCTGTCTTTTCTAAACTTTATTCTTTGATTTATGGTTCTTATGCTTTTTTATTCCCTCTGTAGTCTATGTTCCTCATGGATTTTAAAACATTTAAAGTGCCTATTTAGAGTTCCCTCTTCTAAACATGTTCTGTATTATTACCTTGAGATTTTAGACATACACACACACCCCCCCAGGGTCCCCCTTTTCTCTTGTGTATCCTTCTTAGAACTATCATTTCTTACTTGAAACAGAAAGGACATAAATATTTCCCCATGGTAGAATATTCCCTGTGTCCCCAAGCATACAGTCCATTCCTATCCTCTTGTTCTCCATGATCTTCTTTATCATCTGTCATTAACTCTCCCTTCTGGGTCCATGTCCTCCCATTCTTCTGGATGGCAGTTGCCTCAATGGGTTAAGTTCTTCTTTGTGCCAGGATTGCTGATAAGGACTTATCACATGATGTTTTGATACACAAGAGAGCTTTGATGTCACCTTACAAGACAATATCTAATGGAGAGAGAACAGGGGACCTCATTTACCAATCTACCATCCTGAAAAAAAAAGTCATCCTAAAACTGCTGCACATGGAATGCTTAATGACAGGCTTCCCCATCTCATTAAAATTAAAAATCAAATGTATTATTCAAAATTCACAAAAGTAAAAATTATATAAGATATTTAAAGGATTAAACTTTTTTTTAGTTAGTAAAGGGAAAGTATTTTAATAGGAAAATAATGTCAGCATTATTAGGAAAAAATTTTGATCTTGTATACCCCCTAAAAGGGCCTTGTGAACCCCCTAGAGGACTTTTGGCAATGCTTTGTTTTCTTTGTGAAATTTATTTTTTGCTTATTTTTTTCTAAAGTATAAAGAAGTTTTAGGGTATTTTTTAGTTCTAAATTCTCTCCTTCTCTTTACCCTCTATGCACTCAATGAGAAGGCAGGAAAAACAAAACCTATTACAAATATGTATAGCCATCAAAAACAAATTTCTGCATTAGACATGTTGAAAAAAAGTAAGAATAATCAATACAGAGGAAAAATATGCTTCAGTCCTCTGAATTAACAAGTTCTCTATTTGGAGATAGTATGTTCATCATGAGTCCTTTGAAATTGTCATAGTCTTGTCTATCTTTACAGTATTGCTGTTACTATGTACCAAATTGTTCTCCAGGTTCTGCTCATTTCATTTTGCATCAGTTCAGAAAAGTATTCCCAGGTTTTTCTGAAACCAGCACCTTCATGATTTCTTATAGCACAATAGTATTCCCTCATATTCATATATTTCAACTTATTTAGCCATTTCCCAATTGATGATGATCCCCTAATTACCTCAGTTCCCAATACTTTGCCACCACAAAAAGAGCTAATATTTACATACACACATACATACATATAAATATGTATGTATGAGTCTTCTCCTCTTTCTTTGATATCCTTGTGGTATAGTTTTAGTCTACTCCTGGTATTGCTGAGTCAAAGGGTATGCATAGTTTGATAGCCTTTGGGGCATAGTTCCAAATTACTTTCCAGAATAGTTGATAATTAAACTTTCAAATGAGTTTTTTTATAAGTGTAGCATTTATGCTTCTGAAGTTATTAATCTTAAAAGTGAACTGAGACTTTTGGTAGTGTGTGTGTGTGTGTGTGTGTGTGTGTGTGTGTGAAATGACTATAGTCAGTTAAATGAAATTTTTAAAAATGAAATGGCATCCTTTGTAATTATAAGGACCAAGATTGTCCCCAGAGAAAAGGAGAGAAAATGCATATCCCTTCCATCTCTGAAAGGACAGAGGATTAGGGGTATAGAGTATTGTATATAATACTGTTCACAGTTAATGGGTTGTTTTATTTTGCTGAACTAATTTTTTTCCTCTGTTTTTTTCATCTTTGTAAAAAGGGATAGCTTTTCAGGTAGGGGAGAGGGGAAGGACATATTCAGAAATTAAGGTGGTATAAAACAAATGGTATCAATAAAATAAGATTTTAAGAGCATCAAGATGATCATTGCAATTTATGTGACAACATCTGTTTCAAAGGATAAAGAAGCAAAGGAATGCCAGGGAATCTTAAGATCAACACAACCAGTTATCTACTCATGACTTCAGTGAAGAGTGGGCAAGGGCGAGAGTTCGGTTTTTTAATTATAGTTTGAGATTAATGAATGAAAGAGGGCAAAGATTTATAAACTATTTGAATCCTCATGTCTATATATCATTCATCCCCTTTTCAAGAAAAGATCATGAGAGTGAACTAAATCACAAAAAGGAAAATTGATTATATTTTAACAGACAGCAAACGACTAGTAGGGATTTTTTTCTGAAGCAAGTTTCTCAAGGGAGTCAAACTACTGCATAGGTAAAGTAAAGGTCAAAATGAATGCCAATTAGAATTAAGGATAAAGTTGAGGAAAAAACAGTTTTTGTGAAGACCATGACTGTTATCATTTCCTACAGAAGTTTATTTGATGTGAAGTTGTTGCCACAATTACTTCAAGAATAGCCAAAAGACTGAGAAACTACCATGGCTAGCAAATATTTCATGTCCTTGCCAAATAGATAGAAGTAAAAGTCACAGGTAGCACTGATTTATTGTATAGACCTGGTTACAAAGCATCATGGGAGAGAGGACTTTCAGAGATTCTGAATAAATGGTTTCCCAAAATAAAGAGCATTGGAGTGGAAAATTAATCTGAAGAAAGCTTGGTATGTGACCCAATTAAGCCAGAATATTAGAACAGCAGTTCTAGATGGCAACAGGAAGAACAACAACTATGTGCAAAATGGAATAGATTTAAAATATGTATCTGGGGGGAAGCTAGGTGGTGCAGTGGATAGAGCACCAGCCCTAGATTCAGGAGGACCTGAGTTCAAATCTGGCCTCAGACACTTGACACTTACTAGCTGTGTGACCCTGGGCAAGTCACTTAACCCTCACTGTCCTGTAAAAAAAAAAAGAAAAGAAGAAAGAGAAAATGTGTATCTGTATATATTAAAGGAGGGAAGGATGGAGTCATGTTGCCCAACTGGAACTAGCCAGTTGTGTACCCAGTGGGGCAGCTCCTATTACACACACACACACATACACACACACACAGACATGTGTGTGTATCCATCTATCTATATTTATCTCTATCTATCTATCTATCTATCTATCTATCTATCTATCTATCTATCTATCTATCTATCTATCTATCTATCTATCTCTACAATGATCTGTTCTCATCAATGACATTGGAACCAGGTTACTCAGAATAGGTTTGCATAGTTCTGATGAGGGAAAGTTGCCTGAGATCACTGCATTTTTTGAATCAGCTATTGGAAGCAGGACCACTGCCAAGATTCTGGGCAATGGCAAGATGGTACAGTCAAATTCTTACTCTGTCCACTAAATATGCTAATCTCTAAATCCATGGTTAGAACATATTGTTGTTTGTCCTTTGTTCTTGAAAAGAGTCATGACATCAGGAAGGTGCTGTCATGACTTACAAGTGAATTGTATTTAAGTGAGGCAGGGCTTTTCAAAGTTACCAGGCTTGCTCTCTCCTCTGGGGCCATCTGGGTCCAGTGGCATTATACAGAAGAAGACATTTGGAAATGGCCCCAGATGCTGTGGTAGACCTTGGATTTTTTAGCCTAAGGTTATTTCCCAGGGCTCACTAAGTTTGAGGGAATGTCCATTCAGTGTTTAAGTCTAGGTAAGAAATGAGGCCAAAAAAAAAAAAAATTCTTTTGCCCTAGTAAAAAAAAGTCAGTCTGGGAGGGGGAGACCCTTAGGATTTCTGACCAAAACAGAAACAATTGCTATTTATGCTCACTGTGAGACATCAGAGTCCAAAAAATGACCTAGTAAGCTTTGGGCTTGGGCTTATTATTAGCCAATCAATGAGAGGAAAAGTGATTTGGGTTTAAGGCATGGGCCTTAAAAAGGAATTTAACCCATAAAACTCAAGATATCTTGTGAAGTGTCAGTGATAAAAATTTATATTCCTTTGGGCAGAGCACCAGTATATAAGGGTATGATACCATTTGTGGACGGAGGTAGAGAAGGGAAAGAGAGAAGAAGAAAAGGAGGGAAGGGAGGAAGGAAGGGAGGAAGGAAGGAAGGAAGGAAGGAAGGAAGGAAGGAAGGAAGGAAGGAAGGAAGGAAGGAAGGAAGGAAGGAAGGAAGGAAGGAAGGAAGGAAGGAAGGAAGAAAAAGAGAAAGAAAGAAAGAAAGAAAGAAAGAAAGAAAGAAAGAAAGAAAGAAAGAAAGAAAGAAAGAAAGAAAGAAAGAAAGAAAGAAAGAAAGAAGCAAGTCACATTGCCCAACTGGAACTGGCCAGTTGTGTCCCCAGTGGGGCAGCTCCTACTACTCACAGATTGTTGTTTGTCCTTCATTCTTGAAGAGGGTCATGGCATCAGGAAGGTAATATCATGACTTGCAAGTGAGGCAGGCCTGTGCAAAGTTACCAACCTCACTCTCTCCTCTGGAGCCATCTAGGTCTAGTGGCAAGATATAGATCAAGATGACTCCTTTTTCTTTGATCTCTTTGGTATACAGACCTAGTATGGCTGAGACAAAAGTTATGCATGGTTCTAAGCATAGTTCCAAATTGTTCTCCAATATGGCTGAACTAATTCACTGCTCCACCAACAGTGCATCAGTATACCTATTTTCCCACATCCCATCCAACATTTGTCATTTTTCCTTTCTGTCATCTTAGCCAATGTAATAGCTGTGAAAAGAGTTGTTTGAATTTTTCTATTTATTAGTGATTTAGAATATTTATATTATTATATTACAATTTAATAAATGTTAAATCATTTTAATAAAATCAGAGTTATTTATTAGCCTTGATTTCTTCCTCTGGAAACTGTGTATTCATATCTTTGATCATTTATCAGTTGGGGAATGGCTTCAGTTTTTATGAATTTGGTTCTGTTTTCTATATATTTAGGAAATGAGACCTTTATCAGAGAAACTTATTTTCCCCAGTTTCTGGCTTTTTTATGACATAGATAAGAACCACACAAAATGAAACAATGAATTAGTTGCTGTCTGTACCATTGAAAGGTGTACTGATTTTGATAAGATCACAGATCATTTTGAAAACATCAGTATTGATACCTAGAAATGATGGCATCCTTTTTGAAATGCTCATAAACTATCTTATTAAATAATCTGTCATAGGATGTTGGTATCATTTGGATGTGCCAAAGGGAAGTTTCTTATATGTCTGTTTTCATCATCTTTTTTATTACTACTGTGACAGAAGATAAGATAGAGCAGTTGTAGGGGTAAGGTCAATCTTATCAAGCTGTATTTTCCTAACCCGGAAAATTGGAAAACATGTGTCCATCTCTAGGCTTCTAGCATTATTTCTATTCTCCATGATTTGTCAAGATTTACTAGTCAGGTCTGAGATTACATCCACAAGTTCCTTCTGCATCCTAAAATATAATTTATCTGACTATAAATGTGAATTAATTTACAGCATCCTAATTGTTTCTTATTATATATTATCCTATTATCTTATCACTTATCTCAGACTCTAATTCCTTCTTTATATTGTTCATCCTGCCATTTCAATTTGAAGAACATTTTCTGTATTAAAGAAGACTCACACAAAATGAGAGGTTAATTGTCTTACTTCTTTCATCATTTGACTTTATACCATCCTCTCCAAGCAATAGGGCAACTCGTTCTTGCTTTAAATGTACCCAACAGAGGGGAGATTATAATAGAATTCCAGAATAGAAGGGAAATGTTGGTGCTACCATGTTAAACTTCATATTTATTCAAAGAGAAACAAAGTATATACAATAGAGATATCACAGTTTTATAGACAATCCATTTTTTGTCTTTTTTTGTATACATAAATGGTCATAGCTATTGATGAATGAGGTTGTTTTTTTTCAAAAATCAGAATAAAAAAGTTTTAAAAATGAGCTTTCAAAAGAAAAAGCAAACTCCTGGGAGGTATGTGAGAATGAAAAAAAAAAAGGAATGTTAAGAAATAAGTTTCTGTTTAGTTTCAAATATTGTCAATACACTGGCTTTTGTTGTCTTTAGATTCTTTCTGAAAGTCTTTTTAGCTGACTATTCTTGCAGGTCTCCACCATTCTTTTGTGATCACCCTTGGCTATATGCCTCTTCCATATTTTCTCCTTGACATTTTAAAATATAGTTTTTTTGAATCCCTGGGCAGACTGAGTTTCTTCAGTTTCTTTTTTATGGGGATTATTTGTGCTAAGTGATCAAAATTATTTTTTGGAGGGAAAGGAGGGGACGTCTTTCATCCCTCCTGAGTCCATTTGGAAAAGTATCAAATGGCCCAGAATGGTATTGGAAGAGGCTATAAGCCTAGAGCACAAGTGAGGCATTGGGAAATACTTGTAGTCGTCTCAAAATTCTTAAGTGAACAAAAAATCCCTTTCTTCAACACCCATACAAGTAACTTCCCAGTGATATCTTATGGTGGCAAATCATTGGACACCATGAGCCCTTCAAAATTGAAATTATAAGAAAATCCAAAATGAATGGGAAACCACTTGTAAGGTGAAGGGGCAGCAACATATAGCCACTGATATAAGTATAATAAAATACATCTGGCGGAAAGAGGGGTTTGAAGTAGATGGACCCTTTCAATACAAAATCTTTGATGCCCTTATCTCCTGATGAAAAAAAAAAGGTGATCTGCTCACACAAGGAAGATGAAAGATAAAATATAGACATGCCCAGTGGTCTTAAAGATCCCTGGCTCTGGTGTCAGAAGGCTGGTTTCAAATTCCGTTTTAGATTGTTATTTGTCCTTTGTTCTTAAAGAGGACCATGATAATTGTGCAGATGCTGTCATGACTTACAGTGAATTGGATTTAAGTGAGGCATGGCCGTTTCTGATACTCATTAACTGTATGTGCTTGGGTCATGCCAAACCTTCCAGGGGTTTCAGTTTTCTCATCTGTAAAATGATGGGCTTGGACCAGTGATGGCCTCTAGCCTTAAACCTAAGGTCTCATGACTCTACTTTGGTAAACCTAACATTCTTTTTTTGTTTTGTTTTTTTCTTGGTGAGGCAATTGGGGTTAAGTGACTTGCCCAGGGTCACACAGCTAGTAAGTGTTAAGTGTCTGAGGCCGGATTTGAACTCAGGTCCTCCTGAATCCAGGGCCGGTGCTCTAACCACTGTGTCACCTAGCTGCCCCAAACCTAACATTCTAAAAGACCAAATGATAGACCTCTGATGTATTGGTGTGACCTGTGGAGGACATGGGGGAAAACATGGACAACACAGTAGGAGAAAGTAGTAAAGAACTCTCTCCTATCACCTTTGGTGGAGAACATGTGCACACTGACGTTAAATAGGGCTGCTAGAGGACCAGAGTGCCTAGTCCTCTTGAACCATCTCCACTGTTAGAGTTTCTCTCCATGACATCCCATTTGACTCTTCTCTGAGCTATTCTTCTGAACTCTAGGATATACTTCTAACTCTGTGTCAGACTTCTTTTCTTGATTATCAGCTGCAACATTGGATAGATCCTTAAGGGGATATTCCTCAAGGTTGGGAATGGAGGGATAAAGTCAACTAAAAAAGATGAATTGAGATCTTAAAATAATGATGATGGTGGTGGTGGATCCCTGTGGCAGCTGGGTGGCAAATAGAGTACCAGCCCTGGAGTCAGGAGGACCTGAATTCAAATTCTGACTCAGGCACTTACTAGCTGTGTTACCCTGGGCAAGTCACTTAACCCAGATTGCCAACAACAAGTAATGATGATGATGATGATTACCAACTAATGCCAGGGTCTGAGGTTCCAGGACCCAAGAAAATCTGACCCTTTCCTTTAAACCCAACTTACTCTTTATGGATATAAACTGAGACAGCCTGGTATAATGT
Organism: Dromiciops gliroides; assembly: GCF_019393635.1. Classification (NCBI taxonomy): domain Eukaryota; kingdom Metazoa; phylum Chordata; class Mammalia; order Microbiotheria; family Microbiotheriidae; genus Dromiciops; species Dromiciops gliroides. Next base: position 285,641,047 of record NC_057865.1, on the reverse strand, counting down.
GGGGAGGGGGGCATGGGGGTTGAGGAAAGAAATCAAAAGAACTAAATTGAGTTTCTGGCTCATTTTTTGTTATATAGAATGGCTCTATAGGAGGGAGCAAGGTGAAGGACCCCAAGTACATTTATATTATGTAACAACCATATATATATATATATATATATATATATATATATATATATATATATATATATATATATATGGTTGTTACATAATATATATACATATATATATATTCTGTTAAAAAACACTGACTTTGCTGTTGCCTATGCATGACCTTGGGAAGGTCATTTACCATCTGTGAACCTCAATTTTCTAATCTATAAAATGAGGAGCTTGGATTGAATTATCTCTAGGGTCACTTCCTGTTCGGAATCTAGGATACTAGGGTCTGATAATTCCATTTAACAGGAATCTAGCCAAGGATGCCACAAGACTTCTGCAGCACAAGAAAGATATTGTGGGTCTGCTCACATTGCAGAGGCTGACCATGCTCTAATCTACAAGTCATTCAATCAATCAAAGCATATTTATGGTGTAGTTGGAAAGTCCCCAGCTCTCCAGGAGATCAAAAAATCACTATGAGATATGGTCAGTGTTCCTGAAAGTGCACTCATTAATAACACATCCTGAAATAACTGTCAGTCATTCAGGATGGGATATGACCAAGGTCCAAGTGACCTTCTTTAGTAGAGTGACCTCATACACCTCCCTCCAAGTGTCTTACATCAGTGCTTCCCAATTGATGGATTCAGGATCCCTGGGGGACTCCACAGACCAATTGCAAGGGGTTCATCCATCTATCTGTGAACCCAAGCAGTGACATTTTTTCATTAGCCATTTTTTCAAGCAGCAACAGAGAATCACAGGATTATAGATTTAAGAGATGGAGGGACCCTAGAGTTTGTCAAGCCCAATTTAGATAGGGAATTTGAGGTTCAGAGAGGGTAGGTGACTTTTTCAGGGAAACACAGCTATTGAGTTTCTGAGGTTGGACTTGAATCCAGGTCTTCCTGTCTCTAAGAGAAGTGCTCCCTCCACTTCACTTCAGTCCACTATACTGTTTCTCATGTAGTAATAGTATAACTGCTTATACGGGGTGAAAGTGCTACACAACTATTTTGATATTGAAATGAGCCAATTTTTTTCCCTAACGCGGAAGGTAAGAGAAAGAGAAAATATATTTTTGTTGATTGAAAAGAAATAAGTATTTTTTTAATGGATGAGGCCCTCATACTTAAAAAAAAAAATCAGAAATGCCATCATACATTTCAGTGGTTTAGGGTAAAGAATGCTGGATCTGGAGTCAGACGACCTGAATATAAACTCAAGAGCTGTTACTTCTCAGCTGTGCTATCTTAGACAAGTTCCTTGACCTCTCTGTGCCTCTTTTTCTTAGCTATAAAATGAAGGAGTTGGACTAAGTGACCGCTAAGGTCCCTTTATTGTTGTTCAGTCATTTCAGTCATGTCCCACTCTCTGTGATCTCCTTTTGGGTTTTCTTGGAAAAGATACTGGAATTGTTTGTCAATTCCTTCTCCAGCTCATTTTACAGATAAGGAAACCAAGGCAAACAGGGTTAAGTGACTTAACCAGGGTCACATAGCGATTAAGCATCTGAAAGCAGATTTGAACTCAGGAAGATGAGTCTTCCTGACTCTGGGCCAAGTGCTCTATCCACTGTACCACTTAGCTGCCCCCAGCTTTAAAAAGCTTTTAAAGCTTATAGCTTTAAATTTATGATACATACTCATCACTTTCCTGGCTCCATGCTTATATACATACTAATCCCTCTGGACAGTGTAGCTATCCTCAGAATCTCTGCCAGCATAAATCCTACCTGTCTATCAAGGTCTAGGTCAGATGAAACTTTCTTTGACATTCTCAGCCAGAAGTGATCTTTTCTCCTTTGGATTTTGATAGGTGCTTTGACCTTTGTTCATTGTCTTTCAACATTTTCTCTCTAGGTCTCAGCCCTCTACTAGACTGGAAATTCCTTAAGAGAAGAGGTTATCAGGGGGAAGCTAGATGGTGCAGTGGATAAAGCACCAGCCCTGGATTCAGGAGGACCTGAGTTCAAATGTGACCTCAGACACTTGACATTTACCAGCTGTGTGACCCTGGGCAAGTCACTTAACCCTCACTGCCCCACCAAAAGAGAGAGAGAGAGAGAGAGAGAGAGAGAAAGAGGTTATCTACTATTCATCTTTTTTTCCTCTCCAGCCCCTTCTCTATATTTCAAACAAGCAATAAATATTTATTAAGCATATCTTATGTGTCAAGCTCTGTGCTAAGTGCAAATAAGAGTAACTTAAGAAACAAGGAAAACAAACATTTATTAAGCAACTACTATGAGCATTGTGCTTTAGAAATATTAACTCATTTGCCCTTCACAATAATTCTGGGAGTTAGGTGCTCTTATTATCCCCACTTAACAATTGAGGCAAGTGAGGCAGAGAAAGGTTATGTATGTTTGTTTGTTTGTTTTGGGGGGAAATGAGGGTTAAGTGACTTGCCCAAGGTCACACAGCTAGTAAGCTTCAAGTGTCTGAGGTCGGATTTGAACTCAGGTCCTCCTGAATCCAGGGCTGGTGCTTTATGCACTACGCCATCTAGCTGCCCCCGAGTTTATGTGTTTTACCCAGGACTGAACTCAGGTCTTCTTGATTCCAGGTCCAGTGCTCTAAAAACTTTGCCCTTTAGCTACTCTTATTTGCACAGCTCAAAGACAATCAAAAGTGGAAGCTAAATTCTTTCTCTGACTCCAAGTCCAGCACACACCAGAAGTCCTCTTTCCAAATTATATGTATAACTCTGTCTGAAAGAAGATGTGGTGTGCACTTGATAGTCAGATGACCTCATTATCAGATCTGACTGGTCCTCATTCACTTTAAGATCTTGCACAAGTCACTCAGGTTCTTGATGCTTTTGTTTTCTTACCTGTAGAATAAGGGTCACAACACTTGGAATTTGTGGATGAACATCTATCAGGTATGTTATACTGGGTATATGAGTTGGGCTACGTGGCCCCTAGGATCTCTTCCAACTCTCAAATTCTGTGATTCTCATCGTTGTGAGGAAACACTTCATAAATCAAAATGAATTCTGGAAATGTGATTTAGTGTTCTCCCCCATTCAAAGGTGATACCACACCCTGGCTCCTCTCACCAATGTCAAGAGTCCTTGTTTGTCACTACCATTAGTCCTCAATGGTCAAAACACTGAAAAAGAATGGAAAAGGGGCAACTTCTCATGCTTTGACAGTACTCCATATACAATGATATACAGCCCATGAATATGCAGTAATGTGCAGCCATAACCATGAACAGTGGGTAATATAAACCCAACCATACACACAATTCCTACCAAGAGTAATAAATGAAAAGATGAATGAATAAATAAATAGATATATGAATGAATAAATAGACAAACAGTTGATACATGGATGAATGGATGAATGAATGGATGAATGGATAGGTAGATGGATGGATGGATGAACAGATAGACAAATCAATAGATGGATGGGTAGACAGACGGACAAATGGTCAGATGGATGGATAAATGGATAGGTGGATGGATGGATGGATGAATACAATAGTTGGATAGACAGATGGGAAGATAGACAGACAGAGGGATGGATGCATAAAGCCATTTTATCACATGGAGTAACTGAGAAGTAACCATAGTCTTGAAGGTCAGGCCCAAATCAGTGGCATCTAAGAGAAATAATCATAGATCATAGATTTAGAACACAAAGGGGACTGACCATCCAATCCCTTCATTTTACAGATGAGGAAACTGAGGCTCCCAGAGATAAAGTGATGGATTATTTTCTTTAAAGAAATGCAGTGAATTACTAATAGTGATTCCAGGAGGTTAAGATTTAAGATATGGAAATATAATTTTTAAAAATCTTATGTTTGTAGCCATGTAATCTTTAAAGAGTAAAGAGAGATGATGTTTTTGTGAATTTTGAATTAAGTATTATCTACAAAAACATTTTAATTATAGTTATAATACACATTATATTTCCATTCAGAGAATTTATGCCAAAACTGGAAAAATCAATGCTATGTTTTAGATGTGTTGCCTAATAAAATAAATAATTATTTTTAAAAAAAGAAATCCAGCATCTGAAGGCAATGAAAAATATGAGATCAGCCTCACTGTTTCTTCCTCTGCACAAGTCCCTAAAATGGTTATTAGAAGCGCTGTATAGAACAGTTAATAGAGACTTATGGCCTCATTCTACTCCCATAGTTTGATCTTCACAATAGAAAAACAGAACTGCAAGTCAAAGCCCTGGGCTCTATGTCTCCTCTGCAACCAACTTTCCAGGCAATTTGAAGGCAAATCTCTTCTCCAATCTAAGACTACCTATTGGTAACATGGTACTAATGATATTCAATGTAGGCTTCCCAGTGTGCACTAGAGGGGAAATGTTGGACAACGTCATTAATTATCATTGAAAGGGAAACCTGTACATGACTTTTTTGTAAGAAGGATGATCCTTTATTTAATGAAGGACCTCAATGCTTCCTGGGAATATTACATACATCTATACATATGTGTGGACACATGGTGTGTGTTTTTGTGATTTGGTGTCTGTATTGGGGTATGTCTCAGGACAGGGATATGCTTTATTTTTTTTTTCTAGTTGAAAGTAAACTGTTTGATTTTTAGGTGTATTTTATCTTTTGCCAAAGAGATAGTCTTTTAAAAAGGTGCATGCAAATGGAATTTGTATTTGCATGCTTAAAGTATAATGGAGAGCTTGCTTTTTAAAGGGATTCTATCACGAATCAGTTCATAAAGTGAATAATACCCCCTCAAAAATACCTTTCCAATTTTTACGTTCTAATTTATACTGAGGTTGATTGCAGTTTCAATAAAAGGGACAATTTCCTGTAATTAGCATAATCTAAAAATGTAATGGGTAATGAATTCCCTGTGACTGCAGGCCATTGGGTGGAGAGTGAATGGTTATTTGGTGGGGGAGACATTGTAAACAGGTGTGGAGACAGAGAACCTGAGTTTCCATTCCATCTTAGCTGTATGACCCTGGGCAAGTCATTTAATCTCACTCAGCCTCCCTTTCCTCATCTGTAAAATGGAGAGGTTAGACTGGATGGCCTCTTGGGTCCCTTCAAACTCCAGATGGAAAATCTATGATGCTGTGGCTCATGCTTTGAATGGGAATCAGACTGTGTGAGTATATGACCTGAGTCTGCTAAGACATTTCGAGTTATACCCCAAAAGGCAGAACTGGGAACAACAAATGGAAACTGCAAAGGCAGGTTTAAACTCAGTGCAAAGAAACACTTTCTAATCATTCAAACCTCCCTGAAGCAAAATGGGTGGCCTTGGGAGTGGGATCCCCCTCCCTGATGGGTTAAGGGGAGGAGGCTGGATGACTCTGCTTTGGAGACAGTAGTTCCCTATCTCCCCCATATCGGGAGATGGGAAGCATAGTCCAAAGAGTTTCAAATGCCATTTCTGAATAGATGATGCACAAACCATGGGCAACTGGGTGGCGTAGTAGATAGAGTACTGGCATGGAAGTCGGGAAGACTTGAGTGTGAATCCTACCTCATACACTCAGTCGCTGAGTGATCCTGAGTTAAGCACTTAACTTATCTCTGCCTCAATTTCCTCATCTGTAAAATGGGGAAAATAATGGTACCTTTCACAGGGTTGGTGTGAGGATCAAATGAGATTTGAAAGCAAAAGAGAGACAGAGGCAGAGTCCTTTGCTTACCATATGGTGATATGTAAGTGTTTGCTGCTACTATTGTGCAAAAGATAAGTCAATTTTCAAATTTCATAAAGGTTATAAATAACAGGGGCAGTATTTTAATCCAAGTTTTTGATTTCATGTCCAATATTCTTTCCACCATGCCCTGTTGTCTCCCTCTACTGATGGCTAGTAATTTTCCATTTAAAATGTGTGTGAGTGTGTGTGTGCTAAAATAATCTCTAATCATCTCTCCCTGACTAGTGGTTCTTTTCCTCTCGTCTGCTGTCATGTCCAGGTCTTTTTCTTTCCTTCACAAAACCTTTGCTTGGCCCTCTCATCTCCATAAGTCACCATCTTATATCAACACAATGAGTCACTGAGGTGGCACAGTCTGAGCTTAGAATCAGGAAGTCCTGAGTTCAAATTCTGCCTCTGACAGTTACTAGCTCTGACTCCCCATATCTGAACATCAATTTTCTCCTCTGAAAAATAACCCTTCACTCACAGGGCTGATGAGAGGATCAATGGAGGTAACATATGGAAAGGATTTTGTAGACCATAAAGTACTAATTACACATGCAGAGACCTGGGAGTTTGTTCTTGCTCTCCTCAAAAGAAAGAAAGTAGAAGCTGTGTGATGACATCAAGAAGGCATATGTGGGCAAGACCTCTGTGTGTTTTGGGGGAATGTGTGTGTATAAACAGATACATATATACACACATATATAATGTATTTATATAATACCCATCATACAGTGCCTGCTATCTATATGTCTGTCTATCTATCTACCTACCTACCTATTAATATACCTATGCTTGCACACCTATATATTTCTACAACACACATAATATACATGTATATTCACACATATAATGTATGCATATATGTCATACACATGCATGTTATCTATACATCTGTATCTATACATATATATTCACACACGATATATGTGTACACATATAATGCATTTATACAGCACATCATATATACATATATTCATACACATATATACATGATGTATTTATACAATAGACATCACATACGTATTGTCTATATGCATCTGTACACAGTGTTCATACATGTCAAGAATACATGCATGTAACACATTTTACATTACACATATATTCAAACACATGTATGTAGACACACACATATATACACAATATAGTTCTACCATATACATCCTACAATGCATCTTATCTATATGTCTATATTTATACACATATATGTGTATACACTGATACATACGTACATCATCTGTAATGGATGTATCCAATGCCGGAGGCCCAGAGTTAAAGCAAAAAGGCTGTACTTGAGAACTATGCCCAATCTTGACTTGCAGCCTGCTGCCCACTGTGGTAAAACACAGGTAGGATGACCCTCACCTTTTAGGGCATGGCCAATATGTTGATTTCTGTTGTTTGATTATATGTATAGGTTACAAAGCAGGCTTGGGGGGTAGGGTAGGGAGCATGGCGAGGTGGTGGAAAGCAATAGAAAGGAGTAAAAAAATAAAAGGCAAAATGAAGGGGAAGGGGAATGAGCATTTATATATGTGTCATTTGAAGTATATTGGGGATGCCTATCCCTGTCCTAAGATATTGGGGAACTGAGCTGAGGTTTCTAATATATTTCTCCTCATAAATTAGAGGCTACTGCACCAATTTGGGGCATTAAGCATTTATTAAAGCATATTAAATGTTAGTAAAGAGAGAGAGCACATTGCTCAGAATCAAAAACCCTACGTATCTACCTAGAGAAAGAAGAGAGGGGGGCTGAGTGGCTGCATCCTCCAGAGTCCCAGCCAAGAGAGAGAATCAGAGAGCATAAGCTCCCTGGGGTCAGGAGGAGAGGTAGCCCTTCCACACTGCTCTAAGCTAATTGGCTAGCATCATTCAAATCCATTGTTACTGGGCTTGAGGGTGGTCCATAGCAAAATGATCAGTACCTGCTGAGGTCAGATTCCAAAGGACAGACCCTCAGAGGGGAAAGGTCTTCCAGGTAGGTGTGGGTCTAATCTCTATTGTCTCTATTTAGAGTCCAAGCTCCAGCTCTACTGACCCTGGGCTGGCTCTGAGAAACCAGGCAAGGCTCCCGAGTTAAGCCCCTGTGTGTGTGTGTGTGTGTGGGGGGGGGGGGTGCTCTGGGTCCCCCCAAAACCCCATTATTTTCTCACAAATAGCACCTACTGTTTGCCAGATATTCTACTAAGCACTTTACAGATATCTCATTGGGTCCTCACAATAACTCTGGGAGGTAGTGCTATCATGATCCTCCATTTACCGTTGGGGAAGCTGAGGCAAACAGAGGTTAAGTGACTTGCTTAGGGTCATACGGCTAGCAGGTGTTGGAGGCTGGATTTGAACTCAGGTCTTCCTGACTAGAGGTATAGCCCTCACTGCCTCTAAGAAGGAAAAGGTTGTCAGTGGAAAAAAAATAAACAGAAGAAAGCAGATGGAAATTCAGAAGGAGACACAGACAAACAGAGCTATTTGATAAAACCAAGTTTAATGTAATATGCTTTAAAAATTGTCAGGACAGCTAGGTGGCGCAGTGGATAGAGCACTGGCCCTGGAGTCAGGAGGACCTGAGTTCAAATCCACCCTCAGACACTTGACACTTACTAGCTGAGTGATCCTGGGCAAGTCACTTAACCCCAATTGCCTCACCAAAAAAAAAAGAAAAAGAAAAAGAAAAGAAAATGTGAACGGAGGTAGGAACAAACAAGAAACATTTCAATATACAAAGAATAATTTAAAAGGGGGGACTGCATACGAAACTGTGAACTTCTGTTATGGACAATTTTTTTTCTTTTTTTGGTGAGGCAATTGGGGTTAAGTGACTTGCCTAGGGTCACATAGCTAGTAAGTGTTAAGTGTCTGAGGGTGGATTTGAACTCAGGTCCTCCTGAATCCAGGGCTAGTGTTTTATCCACTGTGCCATCTAGCTGCCCCTACGTTCACATTTTAAAAGATTTTTTGTGTGTGTTGTATTGGAATGAGAAGACCTGGAATCAAATCCCCTCTTTCCAACCTCCTGCTTCTATGACTCTTGACAACCTATATGAGCCTCAGTTTGCTTCTCTATAAAACAAATAGTTAATGATGGCCCCCCACCCCCATCCCTGCAACATAGACACCCTTTCTTCACTTTTCCTTGTTCTTGGAGAAGGTGTCTCCATCTTCCCAGCCAACCCCCTTTGCCCCTGCAGCTTCCTTCTCAATACCTCACTCTCTCTCACCCTTTCAGTTGTTTGCTGAATCTTGTCTATTTTTCCCCTAGCCTCTCTCTCCCATCCATTCCTTCCTCTCCCCTCCTTCAGTCATCATCCTAGTTCAGACCCATCTGGCTTACTGTAATAGCTTCTCAATTGGTCTCCCTGCATCCAGTGTCTCCCCTCTCTCTAATCCACCCTTCACACAGCTGCTGAAATAATCTTCCTGAGGCACAAGTGTCAACATATCAATGCTCTGCTTACTAAAGAATCTTTGTGGACTCCCCATCACCTATACAGTCCTCCGGCCAGCACTGAAGGCCTTCCATGATGTAACTCCCACCTACCTTTCTAGCCTCATTTCCGAGTACTCCCTGCCACGGGGTTGACATTTCCATCAAACCAGAGAACAGGCTATTGTCCAGAATCGATACTCTGCTTCCCAGCTCCCATGCTAGTCCATCCCCTGGCCTGGAATGCATTCATTTAACAGGGGGTCATAGACCTAGAAGGAACCATAGAGAAAGTTCATGCTTTTCATTGTACAAATGGGAAATTGTGGCCCAGGGAAAGCTTCTAGTGCTGTCTCTCAAATTAAAATAGAAGCTGATCCCTGCAGGCCAAAAACTGACTTCAAAAGCCTCAAGTTAACATTATATCATATTATATTTTTATTTATTTTGTTAGACATTTCCCAATTGCATCTTCATCTGGTTCAGGCTTCATTCTCAAGTTTTGCTGCCAGGAGTTTGACAAGTGGGTGAGTGGAGCCCAGGGTTACAGGTTTAGAAACTTCCATGTAAAGTTGGAAGGGGCCTCAAGTAGGATATTCAAGGTTCAGAAATCTCAGTTCAGCAAGCATTTATTACTACTACTTGGCCAGGCATAGCGCTAGGCTCTGGGGTGCAAAGACAAAACTGAAATATAGTCCCTTCTCTAAAGTAGCTTACATTCTCCTGGAGGGGGGTGGTGTTTAAAGCCCACTGGTAAGTATGATGTAAGAAAGAATTAGGGGAAAGACAGCACTGATAATTGGGGATGGGGCATGGGGAGGTAGATCAAGGAAAGCTTCATGGAAGAGGTGACACCTGATTGGAGCCTCAAAGGATTCTCAAATGGGGAGTTGAAGGAGGAGATAGCATAGCACAATGAACAAGTGCCCTAGATTTGGAGTCAATGGAAATTAAAGAGCCTGTGTTCTAATCCTGCTTCTGTTATTTGCTGCCTATGTGACCTTGAACAAGTCATCAGAACTCCCTGTGCCTCACCTTCCTCATCTGTCAAATGAAGGGGTTATACTAGGTAGACTCTGATGTTGCTTCCAGAGCTAGATTTATGATTCTAAGTCGCTTTATCTTGCTAAGACTCATCGTCCTTATCTGTGGAGGGGGGCATGACTAGCTAACCCCCCAAGCACCCTCCGAACTCTAAAGCTAAGGTCCTAAGATCCATTGCACTGCAGTATTTCTGAATTTAAATTTCTGTGATAATACCAGTATTTTTGAAAGGCAGCAAGGCACAGGGGATAAAAAGCCAGCCTTGTAACCAGAACACCCCCGGGTGTGTGTGTGTGTGTATACACATAATACACATACATGTATATATACACACATGTACATAGACATATATGTGTATGTATATACGCACACACGTGTATGTGTGCGCACGTGTGTGTGTGTGTGTGGAGAGAGAGAGAGAGAGAGGAGAGAGAGAGGCTGTGTTACCCTGGTCTTGTCGCTTAATACTCAGAGCAAGTCTAGAAAACTACAAATTACAAAGTTCTAAGGAAGAGGGAATTTCCCTCATCTGGGAGTCACCAATACTAGTAAAACTCTAGGTCCACTCCCTCTCCCTCACAGGATTGTTGTTGTTGCTGTTGTTGAACCAGATTTTTTCCCCCTAAAAATGCGCCTAGCAATATGTTTCCCAGACCTTTGGAATGAGCCAAGGGGTAGAGGCCGCCATGCATGTGAAGGGTATTTTCTGGGGATGTGCATGCCTGTGTGTGATGGAGGAGAAGATAATGTTTGGCAGCTTAAAGAAATAAATCAGTGGCCAGCCTTCCCCCTGCTGCCAAGAAAGCAGGGCCTGTGTAGAAATGTCAAGGACAGAATTTTAAATGCATTGCCCCCACTGCCGTCCTGTCTCCTTATTTATAACCCGGCATCATCGTGCAGCTATCTTCGGCAGGCTTGGCCCTTGTCTCTTTGCACCTTCCCCGTGTACCATCCAATTTGACAGCGTAATTTACTATTCTCCCCTCACAGACATTCCGTGGGCCTGAGAAAACGTAGATAACTGAAGTGAAGCAAACCAGTTGGGGGGCCCAGGTACTGAAGGCAGGAGCTCACCAGAAATCGTTCAGCACCAAAGCAATGAGCATAAAGTTGTTTTTGTCTCCATCATCCTTCGCCCATCTCCCCCCATTTTTGTGTGGATGCATGTGAAGGTGGTGCTGCTGTTCCTCCAGAGACTCTGAGGAGGCTGACACCGGTGGGCATGGAGATTACTAAAGCTGTCAGAATGGATTTAAGAAGGCTAAACAAATTCAGAAATCAGGGAAGATTAAAAATGTGGAAAGCCAGGTGTGTCCAATGGGAAAGGACTGCTCTCTCTTCCTGGCTCTCCGAAATTGGAACTGCCCCATGCACAGGCTCAGGTAGCTGAACCAGGTGTTATGGGAAGCAGGGGAGAAGGAGATGTGGAAAGGCAGAGGAGGCAGCCCCTGTGTATATGAGGCATGTTTGCTAGCTGCTCTCAGGGGGTGCTAGAGGCAGAAGGGAGCTTATATTTTCATACTAACCGTGGCTCTGTGGAATCCCCAAAACTCCATGGATAAATGTCAGGGTGTCCATGAACTTGGATGGAAAAAAGTTCTATTATTATTTTCATAAAGCTTTGGTTTCCTTTATAATTCTTTTATGTTTTATGTATATTTGATTTTATACATTGAAAAGCATTGTTCCGGAAAGGGGTCTGTAGGCTTCACCAGACTGTTACAGGGATCCAGGACATGCAAAAAAGATGAAGAATCCTTGCTTTTCTCCCTTGTTTTACATATACGGACATTAGGTCCCAAAGAAAGAAAGCAACTTGCATATTATTACATAGTAATTAGCAAAAGAGTTGGGACTAGGAGCCAATATCTTTTCCTGCTCCTTGTAAAACATTGGAGGCAGTATGGTGCGATGGAGAGAACTCTGGGATTGGACTGATAGGACCTGGGTTTAAATCATAGCACTGCCACTTCTTGTGTGATAAAGTACCTTCATATCTCTGGCTCCACCTGTAAAATTAGAGGGGGTGGGCCCGAAACCTTCTGAGATCCTTCACAGATCTGAACCTGTGGCTTGTGACCTGAGAACTACACCCACCCCAAACTGATCACCTCTATTAATCCATTACCAGGGATAAACAGTTCTCTGAGGTCAGCAATGAAGATTCTGCCACAAAACCTCCAGTGAAAGAACCCCACCTTCTGCTCAGGTATATCCCCCACACACACACACCTTTGGCCTGCTCAGATCCTTCGAGAAGCATTTCCAGTGCTTAGCACGGAGCTAGGCACATAGTTATTACTTAATCAGTGCCTGCTGACTGACTTATTGCTGGGCTACATTGAGCTAAAATCTGCCTTCCTGAAACTCTGTACTCACATGCTGAGTTCCAAAAAAAAATTGTGAATTAAAGTTCTAATTTGTTACGTTCCAGCACCTGTCCCTAAATGATGTGTTCTAAAATATAAGTGAGTTACATAAAGTATTATAAATTCTCTCATATAAGTACATTTATTCTATACGTTTATATTCTATACTGATTCTATACTTTATAATAGAATAATTGTATCATGTAAACATTGCCTGCTATTTATAATATAATGAGCTATATACATATGCACGCATACATATATACACATGCATACATATACACATACTTACATACAAATGCACCAGCTTAGGTGGTTCAGTGGATAGAGTTCCAGGCCTGGAATTAGGAAGACTCATTTTTTCTGAGTTTAAATTTGGCCTCAGACACTTTCTCACTGTGTGACCCTGGGTAAGTCCCTTTACCCTGGTTGCATCAGTTTCCTAATCTGAAAAACAAGCTGGAGGAGGAAATGGCAAATCATTCCATACTCTGCCAAGAAAACCCCAAATGGGGGGAGACACAAAGAATCAGACACAACTGAAAAATGACTGAACACTATACATATAATATTAAAATTAACACATGCGTATCTCCAAGGATCACAAAGCACTTTCCTCAAAACAATACTTAGGGGTAGGGAGTATAAATGTTGCTCTATTCCCTGGGGAGGTACGATGATGCTGTGGAAAGGACACTGGGCTTCAAGTCAGCCTGGGAGTGTGATTCCTACCTCAGACACTTCTTACCTGTGTAAATTTGGGCAAAAAACATTTACTGTCTCGGAAATGCATTTTCTTGAACCTATTACCCAGCCACACCTCAGTTTCCTCATCTTGAGAATGAGGGTCAGGGTAGCTAGGTGACACAGTGGATAAAGCACCAGCCCTGGATTCCGGAGGACCTGAGTTCAAATCCAGCCTCAGACACTTGACACTAGCTGTGTGACCCTGGGCAAGTCACTTAACCCTCATTGACCTGCCAAAAAAAAATAAGAGGGTCAAGACCTCTGAAGTACCTTCTAGCTCTTGGCCTAGAATCCTATATTCTTTATTCCATTTGACAAATCCAATTCAATAATAATTGACCAAGGGCCTCATTTGTGCCACACACTGAGAGACATAAAGGCAAAAAAACCCCAATGGTCCTTGCCTTCCAAATGCTTACAGTCTATCAGTAAGAAATTATAAGCACACGTGGAACCAAAAGGTTCTGGGCACTTTTAAAGTTTTAATCCCTTAAAAGACTTTTTGGATACCTTGCAAGTTCAGAGTAAATTAAAAAAAAAATTTAAGTAAAATTAAGGGAGGGCAGTAATACTTGGGGAGATCATAACAGACTTCTTGTAGAAAGAAGTGGTATTCTAGCTTAGCCTTAAAGGAACCTAGGAGTTCTAAGAGACAGAGATGAGGAAGGTTGTCTTGGGTATTCAGGACAACCTGTACAAAGGCATATAGGTGGGAAATGCAGTGTCACATCCAGGGACTGAGATTTTGTTTTTCCCAGTTTGCTTGCCCATAGACTGAGGGAGGGAAAGTCATTCTCCTGATCATTCTCGAAAGGTAGGCTGGGACCAGATTGTGAGGGACTTTAATGCCAAACAAAGGAGTTTTTCTTTTATCTGAGAGTTCATAGAAAGCTCTTGACATGGTTGGACTCAGGGATATGGCTCTTTATTTCTCCCATCACACCACACTCTCCTTTTGGGGGAAGGTAGGAGGCTCGGGGACCTTTGTCAGTGGGCCTTCCCTTCTCCAACCAAATCTTTCTGTCCACCACTGACTAGTGACCATCTTACTGACAACCCACCCCCCTCAGAAACAAGACCCCCATCTCTCTCTTTTTTTTTTTTTAAAGTGAGGCAGTTGGGGTTAAGTGACCTGCCCAAGGTCACACAGCTAGTAAGTGTTAAGTGTCTGAGGTTGGATTTGAACTCAGGTCCTCCTGACTCCAGTGCTGGTGTTCTATCCACTGCCACCTAGCTGCCCCTCCCCCATATCTCTTAAGAGGATTACTAGCTAAAAACAGAAGTGCTTTCACTCCTGCACCCCTGTGCCTAGAATGAATGCCTCTTCTTACCAGCTCTGCCCCATACTTCAAGGCTCAGCCCACCCCACCCTCTTGAGGAAACCTTCCTCCATCCTCTGAGGGATCATTCATCTTTCTAAACTCTTCAGGCTTTCATTTGTCTGACTTTTTTCATGCACTTATCACATTTTCTCTCGGTTACAGAGGTTTACATATTTGTACATCTCTTATCTCCCTTACCAGATTGCCAGTTCCCTGAGGGCAGGGATAAAGTCTTCTCAGAATTCTCCACTCTGTGTCTGGCTGTGTTAAATGATGGAGCCTCCTTCAGCCTTGGCTCTTAACCCTTTATCTCTCCTAGAGGGGAGTGACCCAGGACAGACCACCCTTTGCATAACACTTGCTGGCAAAGGCTGGAGGGAGTCAACCCCATCCTTTCTATGGAAAGCAGCATGAGGCAGAGGAAAAAAATCTGAACTCTACTGCTCACTTCTGAGACATTGTATGGGTCACTCTCTATGTGTTCATCTCTCTCGTATATAAAATGAGTGATCAAGACGTGTTTCCCAAGGTAACTTCCATCCCCCAATCTCTCATCCCAAGTTACTATGCAGATGGGAAACATTTACAGGGTGTTTGAAGTTCTGTAAAGTATTGACATGTGCTATTTCATTCAATCCTTGAAACAACCCTATAAAGTAAGTGCTATTTTATTTCCCATTCTACAGATGAGGAAACTGAGTTTGAGAGAGGTTAAGCAACTTTCCCAGGGTCTCTCAGCTAGTAAGAATAGGGGCAAGTGTTCTTAGACCTTCCTGAGTACAATTAACCTCTCTGTGACTCAGTTTCCTCAACTGTAAAATGAGGGTGACTTAGGTATATAATCACTAAGACTCTTTTCAGCTCCAAATTGATGATCCCATGATCCCTCTTTGCCCTCCTTCACCTCTCCAATTAGCCAATTAGTTACCAAATCTTGTCAGCTCTGTTTCTAAAATATCATGCCCTTCAATCTTTTACTCTCTATTCCCACCTTCTTAAAGATCAAACAGATAGGTGGTGCAGTGGATAGAGTGTTGGGCTTGGAGACAGGAAGACCCATCTTCTTGAGTTCAAATCTGGCCTCAGATACTTGCTAGCTTTCTGACCCTGGATAGATCACTTCACCCTGTTTGCCTCAGTTTCCTCATCTGTCAAATGAGTTAGAAAAGGAAATGACAAACCACTCCAAGATATTTGCCAAGAAGACCCCAAATGGGGTCACAAAGAGTTGGACATGATTGAAACAACTGATCAAGTACTAGAGCTGAAAGGGAATTCAGAGGACACCAAGCTGACCCATGCCTCCCTCTTTTATTTAAAGAGGTGAAATTGAGGCCCGGTGGGGTTAAGTGACTTTGCCAAGGTTAAAAGCATAATTGACAAGGGTGAGATTTGAACACTGTTTCCTCATAGCAGAGGGCTAGTTCAGGCTCTGATTTCCAGCTTCCTGGATATTGCCATAGCCACTTTCCTTTATTCTCTCCTTTTTCTCAAATCCATCTTCATCTTGCTGTCAGATTTTTTTTTAATGAATAAGCCTGTGTATGCCATTCCTCTCCTCAAACACCTTCAATGGATCCCTAGTGACTACCAGTGAATGTTTGACCTCCTTTGTCTATCAATTAAAACCCTTCACAGTTTGATGGCATGTATTCATTCTCTTATTCTTTCCCACCCCAAGGCCTCTCTGCTCTAGACAGCTAAATGTCCCACTGGATAGAGCACTCGACTTAGAATCAAGAACTGAATTAAAATCCTGCTTGAAATATTTATGAGCTGTGTAACCCTAGCAAGTCACTTAATCTCTCTCAGCCTCAAGTCTAATAATAATAAGTATAATAATGACATCTACCTCAAATAACTATTACATGGATCACATGAAATAAGATATAGAAAGTGTTTTTCAAACCTTACAGTGCCAAATAAACACTACAATTATTGTAGTTATTATTATCTTCATTAGTCAGACTGGAAAGTTCTGTTCCCTGAACAACCCTAGGAAAGAGTGTTTCCATGCTTGTGTCAAACCTTCTTTTTCACCTATTAAATGATAACCCAGCCTTTAAAGCCCGAGTCAAAACCACCTCATCCAGAAAATCTACCCTAATCTTCCCATTGGCAAACATCACCCCCACTCCAAGCCTCACCCAGCCCAGCCCTTTAATGGGTAGCTCTTTAAAGACCACACATATGAGGTTCTGAGCCTGTGTGTGTGAGATTTACCCTACCCCCAGACTGTAAGCTTCAAGAAGTTAAGGGTGATATCTTCATTACTTTCACTTACTACTTTGCAGAGATGAGGGATCCACAAGTGTGGAATATTTTACACACACACACACACACACACACACACACACACACACACACACACACACACACACACATTATGTGTATCTGCATATATGTATATGTATGTATGTATATATTAGATTGTTTTGTTGTATTGATCGATTTTTTTTTTTGTGAGGCAATCAGGGTTAAGTGACTTGCCCAGGGTCACACAGCTAGTAAGTGTTAAGTGTCTGAGGCCGGATTTGAACTTAGGTACTCCTGACTCCAGGGCTGGTGCTCTATCCACTGTGCCACCTAGCTGCCCCTGTATTGATCAATTTTGCTGATTTTTATCTTCTTTTTTCTTTTATGAAAAAATATAATAAAGGATGACCCTGGAAAGGAAGAAAAGGAAGATTTCAGGTGGAAATTTAGGAAATCTAAATTCCAATACAATTTATTTGAAGAAAAGAGCTGTGTCTTCTCTAAATTTTGTGTCAGTATCCATCACAGGGATTTACAACCAAAGGTACTGAAGTGTTTGTCAAGTGGGTAAATTAGTAAATAGCCTCCTGGCCCCATCTATATCCTGAAATGTACTGATTGATGAGGTATCCTAGGCTTTGTTGTTGTTTGGTCATTTTTTTCAGTGACGTCCAACTCTTTGGGACCCCATTTGGGGTTTTCTTGGCAAAGGTACTGGAGTGGCTTGCCATTTCCTTCTCCCACTCATTTTATAGATGAGGAAACTGAGGTAAGCAGGATTGAGTGACTTGCCCAGGGTCATACAGCTAGTAAGTTTCTGAGGCCAGGTTTGAAATCAGGTATTCCTGACTCCAGACCTGACACCCTATCCACTGTGCTAACTGCCCCTGTTCCTAGGCTACCAAGGACATATACTCTCACTCTGCCTGAAGCCCATCTCCTTGTGTCTACTCTAAATGACAGGTGTGTGGGAAGATGACTAGATTTGAAATCAGAGAACCGGGGCTTGAATCATCCCTCTGCCTCTTATTGTGTGACCTTGGGTAAATCACTTCCCTTCTGTCTGTTTTCAGACAGCTACAAAATGCCATGGTTTGACCAGATGACCTCTTAGATGTCTTTTAGCTCAAAGCTTCATATCCTATGAAACCTAATGCAGGACTTGTAATGGACAAAAAATATCTATCTCAAAGTAGACTCAGACTTGTACTTTCACATGAAATCCAGCACCCATTAAAAATGACTTTTAAGGAGGGCACCTAGGTGGTACAGTGGATAAAGCACTGGCCCTGGAGTCAGGAGGACCTGAGTTCAAATCTGGCCTCAGACACTTGACACTTACTAGCTGTGTGACCCTGGGCAAGTCACTTAACCCCAATTGCCTCACCAAATAAATAAAGAAAAAGAAAAGAAAGGCTTTTAAGCCAGCATAGTTAGGGGGAGGAGGAATGGGCCGCATTAGGGAAGGAACAGCTTCCAGGAATCAGAAGGTGATAATCTCTCTGTCCTCAGCCCTGATGGGTCTATATCTGGAGTGCTGTTATGTTCTGGGCTCCACATTTTAGAAAGGGCATAGAAATGCTGAGGAATCTGCAGAGCTAGGCATCCAGGATGGTGAAGGGCAAGGAACCCACATCAGCTGAAGGACACAAGTTTGTTCGACCGGTAGAAGAAAAGGCTCAGGTTTAACCAAATGGCAGAAGATACCAGACTTTTCCTGTTGTGCCCCACAGGACAGAACTATGGACAATTTCGCCTCAATGTCAGGAAAAATTTCCAAATTGAGCTGTCCAAAGGCAAAACCTGGAGAAGGCAATGGCAAAACACATCAGTATCTCTGCCAAGAAAACTCCAAATGGAGTTAGAGAGAGTCAGGCACAACTGAAAAATGATTTAACAACAAAGTCAAAACAACTTTACTTGGAAGGCAGTGAGTTTCCCCTCATTGGAAGTCTCCGAGCAAATTCTAATTGACCACTTATTAGAATACTGTGGTGGGAATTCTTCTAGAGTCTAAATTCAGCTTGATGGATACTGAAATGCTTTCCATTCTGAAATCCCATGATTCTATTTTCCATCATAGCAGGAGGAACAAATTCATAAGATCATAAATTTAGAGTTGGAAAGGGCTTCACAGACATTTGTTCCAAGCTTTTCATTTTACATGTGAAGACCCTGAGTGCCAGAAAGGTTATATGATATATATATATATATATATATATATATATATATATATATATGTATATATATATATATATATATACATATACTTACTATATTGAAGGCAGGGTGCAGAGACAGAAATTTCTCCATCCCATCTTGATAAGGTATTTGTTCTCAGCATCTTAGCTAGATTATTCTATCCTCCATGATTTCAGATGCTGGATTTTGACACAGTTTGCTATTTTATGGAAGTCCTACAAGGTATTTACCTTGTCTCCTTAGGCAATACCAACACATTTTCTGTGATATATAATTGCCATTCATCTAGTGGTTTTAAAAAACTTTTTCAACCTAGTGAAATGATTCGCCAGAAGTTTTCCCATACTGTTAAACATTTCTGTTTGTGTGTGTGTGTGTGTGTGTGTGTGTGTGTGTGTGACTGATTGAGTCAACTGATCTCCAGCCTTCCAAAAACATGAGGAGAATTTGAACTCACATCCTCTGACTTCAGAGCAAGTGCCATTTCTACTATGCCATTCTCCAAAATCCAGTGGGCTATTCACAATGTTGGAAGAGACCTCAAAAGCCATTGAGTCCATTCCTAATTCCCTATTGCATAGTAGGAGAAGGCAAGCAAGCCTTCCCCAGAATTATCAAGTGCTTATAGGGTGACAAGAAAAAAACAAAATAAAACACAAAACAACACAGCTCACTGTGTGTAAAATGGATATGATAATACTAGTGCTATTTCACAGGGCTGTTTAAGGAAATCACACAGATGTGAGCTATGATTGCTTCTCTGTTCCCTGGATGGCTGGGGCTTCTCATCAGAACCAACAAAGCCCAGTATTGATTTAACAGGTGAAATGCAATTTTTAGAAAACAGGATTGTTCATCAAAAGCTCTACTTCTGTGTGGGCAAAGCACCTATTTACTGAGCTACTGATGACTCCCAAGGAAGCAAATATCCTCCCAAAGTTGATAACAAAAATGTCATGAGAGGGGACTTCAACCACAGAAACATTGAGAAATATTGCATCGTAGAGTCACGTTGATTTAGAGAAGGATCAGGCAACCTGAAGGGAGTCAGTCTGGGCCAGGTATGAAGCAGACTCATTTCCCCTCCTCTGAATCTGAGTTCTCTTTCTTTCACCCTTGTAAACTTGTGCAGATGAAAAGGAGGCTGGGTAGTGTATGGCAAAGAGCACTAGATTTAGAGTTACAGAATTAGAGTATCATGGGATTTGAATTGGAAGTGACCTTAGAAGCCAGATTCCTTTTAAAGATGAGGAAAGTGAATATCCCTGCAAGAAAACCTGAAATGGCATCACAAAGAGTCAGACATGACTAAAAAATGACTGAACAACAACAAAAAGGGAGGCACAGAGCAAGTGAGTGACTTGCTCAAGGTCATATGTTTCTTTTACCATTTGGTTTTACCTTCCTTTTTAATTAATGATCTTGAAAAAATTCAATGAGCTACATGCAAGGAAGGGGATTGAGTAGGATTTGCTAACAGTATGGGGGCCCAAGCTAAGTGAAGAAAATGACCTTATGTCCGAAGTTCTTGTTGGTCAGTCATGTCTGACTTTTCGTGACCCCATTTGAGTACTGAGCAGTTTACCATTTCCTTCTCCAGCTCATTTTACAGATAAGTAAACTGAGGCAAACAGGGTTGAGTGACTTGCCCAGGATCATAGTTAGTAAGTATCTAAGGCTAGATTTGAACTCAAGTCTTCCTGACTTCAGGCCTGGCATTAGGCACTGTGCCACCTACCTCCCCCTAGTGTCCAAGGTAAGATTTGAACTTTGGCCTTGTGATTACAAGTGTAATTAATGGAATTAACCTTAGAGGAAGGGAGATATGAGACCAAAACTCTTCTGACACGTACTAGTTGTGTGATCCTGGGTAAATAACTTCACTATTCTATGTGCCAGGTAATTGTTATTGTTGTTGTTTGTCCTTTGTTCTCAGAGAGGACCATGACTTTGGGGTGATGTCCTGACTTGCACTGAATTGGATTGAGGCAAGGGAGGGCTGTGCAAGGTCACCAACCTCACTCTCTCTTCCAGAGCCATCTGGGTCCAATGACAAGATACACATCAGGATGAGTAGAGATGGCCCCAAATGTTTAAGGCAATTGTGGTTAAGTGACTTGCCTAGTGTCATGCAGCTAGTAAGTGCCTGGGGTGAGATTTTAACTCAGGTCCTCCCAACTTCAGGGCCAGTGCTCTATCCACTGTGCCACCTAGCTGTCCCCCCAGGTAATTACCTTTGCATTGGTAGAGTGAATCCTTATCAGACATAAATTATTCCAGTGAAATCAAAGATCTAGTCAAAAAAATAATTTAAACAAACTCATGTAATGCATACCACCCAACACCAGAGGTCACTATCAGTAAAATGCACTCTTCCTCTATTAGAATCTTAGACCAGCTGTTGGGGATTACCCTTCAGTTATCCCCTTGCATATGTGGTCTTGACTTCATTTGACCATATGTTTACTCCAATAAGATCACTCAACTTGGGCCCTTCTACTACCAGCTATTCCTACTTCATCCCCTCTCTTGCATGTACATACATGCCTCATTGAGTTATCAATATGATTAATTAAAAAGGAATTTAATCCAAGTGGTTAAAGAAGTTAATATCAAAGCATTGAACATATATTTGACTTTTATTCAGTGTTCCCCACCCTGAAAAGGTCTCTAACCATCAGGGAGGGAAAAACTATAGAAATTTAGTTTTTATCACAGCTCCCAAGTCATAACCAAATCATAGAGTTTTGTTTCAATAGCTGGGAAGTTGTGGGCATTGGACTAATAGATACAGGAATTACGGGTGCTATAGTACCCCTCCCAGCAACCACATACATGGATGAAAGGGGAGAGACAGTTGAAACTTCTCTGGCTCTTCTGGTCTTAACTCCCCCAACTGGTTTGGAATTGTTCTCCACCACCAAAAGATATCATGTGCCATTGTTGCTGTCTCACTGTTTTTCTTCTACTGGATGAAATCTACAGGACTCTTTACAAGGAAAGTATAATTGCCTCCTAACAAAGTCTCTCTAAAAGGATCAAAGATTTAGAGTTAGAAAAGATCTTAAAAACCTCCAAGTTGAATTTGGAACTCAAAATGTTAAAAAGAATGTTAAAAATTGTAAATGTAATTTGGAAATATTTAATGATATGGGTGTAATATATAATATAAATATATTTCAAAGAAATCCCCAAGTCAATACATCTCATTTTTCTAATAGATTTGTCCACAAGCACACAGCTATTAAGAATTGAAGGCAAGATTTGAATTCAGGTATTATGTTCAGCACTCTATCCATTGGATTACCTAGCTTCTAATACCAATATCAATGCCAGTGGCACTGTCAATACCCTCTATATTCCCACCTTCCACCACACTCCCTGTTTTCCTTGCCTCTGACACTCATTTCTTTTTTTGATCATGACCCACCTGTCCATGGCTGGGTAGTACCATACCTGTTACATGTACCTGTTATTTCCCCTCTTTAGACTGTAAGGTCCCTATGGGCAAGAACAATGTCATAGTTATATTTCTACATGCAGGGAACTGCATATAGTGGGTGCTTAATAGACTTTTGCAGAATTACACTGAATGATGAAGTAGCCCAGTGTATTCAAAAAGAGCTATACATCAGGAGTCAGAAGACCAGGGTTTGTGAACTAGTTGATCCCTAAGGTTCCTTTTAGCACTAAACATAGGATGCTATACAAACGGAATGGTAAGAATCTTTTGGTTGAACATTCAAAGCTTCAGTAGGATGGTATAGGCCAAAGAACTCCGAAGTTGACATCCAGTAGTAGCTTGCTATATACCCTTGGTAAATTAACTTGCACATTCTGGGCTACATTTGGTTTGCTTGAAAGAGGGGATGATTTCTCAAAATGATTTCTAAGGTTCCAGAAGCTTTTTCTGAAATACCCAAATGGATATGTGATCTTATTGATGTGGTTAATATCTTCAATTTGGTTATTACAGATGACTAAATTTTGACCAGATTTGAAGTTTGCTTTGTCTTCACAGCATGGGATAGAGTAGGTTCTTGGGGGGTAATCAGTTTCTAAAGAATGAAAAAATAATAATAGAAATGGCCTACATGATAAACTTTCCAGGGATAATTTACAGTGAACAAGTGGCTAAAGTGTTTTTTATCATGAAATGGAAAGCTCTCTTGGAAGAGAGTATAGTTAATAGACACATCAGGGAAAGAAAATGATGAACATGCTTAGATATGGGAGCTAAGTTGAAATTTAAAGTGAACCAAGTGCAGACAGGGAAACAAGAGACCTAACTCACCAACTTAATTTCCTTCATTTATATACTGAAAGAGTAAACAGAATCTTTCCAGTTTAGTACATTTCTCCACTTTATCCCAATGTACTATCTCTCATAATGGAGAGTTGTAAAGGGTGTTGTAGGAAAGTGACAAGATGTCTAGCTGACAGAAGCTCCTTAACAAATGCCTTTTCAACCTTTTATTTATTAATTCATTCATTCATGTTGAAAAGACACTAGACTTACAGTCAAAATACCTGGGTCTGTCATTTATTGGGTATGTGGCTATAGACAAGCCACTTAATTGCTCAGAACCTATGTTTCTTTAGGTACAAAAGGAAGATTAAAATTTCTATGCAATCCACTTCACAAATTTCATTGGAAGAAAGTTTTTTTCTAAGCTATTGAAATGTGAAACATCTTCTTAAGTGTTTTAAGTTATCCAAATGTTGAGGTATTTAAATAATGATTGTGCATTAAATGTGCATTACATTGAACTTTTATAAGCATTTCCATCCCTGCCATCTTATCTATTCTTATGTAAATCCATAAGTTAGGGGAGCAGGTATTATTATTCCTGTTTCTCAGATGAGGAAAGAGACCCAGCCCTTAGCATTAGCATTTAGCAAGACTGCTAAATGATTTTCCCAGGACCACACAGAAGCTTTATGGGAGAGCCCAGACCAAAATGGTAAGAATGTCATTGCATCGGCTTGGAATACTTCATAGTCTTGGAGAAAAAGTCCTCATTGATGGCTCTCTTCCAACAATATGTTCCCTGTGCATATGTCAAAATCATATGGGTCCTTGCAGGATGTAATGATATACATAATTTTGTTTGACCTTTGATTATTAATATCAAATGAGATATCAAATAGAAAGAAGCAGGTTTGTAGGGGATATTTTCTACTCTCCCAGAGGATGTCTGGTGCAGATGGAAAATGGAAAAGGGATTTCCTAATAGTGGTGGAATTTCTAGATTTCTTCATTTGCAAATGACATTGTACTGATTGCCACAAGCCCCAGAATATTTCAGACTCCAAAAGGGGGGCATAACCGTCGAAAAGAGTTTGGCCTTATCCAAGTAGAGAGGAATGAAGCTTGTTTATTCTTCAAAATATGACATGAAATTAGATGAACAGCCCGTAGACCCAGTCCATCAGTATTTTGGACAGACATTACAGATGGATGGTCTGGGTCCAAAATCAAACAGGAGAGTGGACTGGAGAGGACTTGGAAAGTGCAACATTTTTCATAATTCTGAACTTCTTCCTGAAACAAAGATGCATCTTTTGGCAAAAATATTCCAAGATGCTGCTGCAATTTATGTAATACAAGAGCCTTGGATGAATTGAACTTGAGGGTCATACAAAGGTCAATGCAAAAGGATGCCTATGGTGGGTATAAATAAATCCCAACTCATTACACATGAAGATGTGCAGGAGAAACATCATAAAGGATATTATCAGGGAATTGCAAGCTGGAAAAATGAGAGATGGACCAGACATTTAGTGTGCTCTGATGGTAACCATAGAATGTAAAGAGAACTAAAGAACAGACTTTGACACCTTGGGTGATCTCTCCTGTGGTCAATTTAAAGGACACTGAGGACAGCCCAGTCATAGGCAGGCATGGAAGTGTTCATAGGTCATAGATTTTGAGGTGGAGAGTACCTTGGTTGGATACCACCTTGGATACCATCATATCCACCCTTTAGTTTTATAGATTAGAAAAGTAAGGCAGAGGGAGATGAAGTAACTGCCCAAGGTAATATGAAAGACCATAGATTTTTGAGGTGGAAAGGACCTGGATCCACCTCAACCCACACATTTTACAAATGAGGAAAATGAGGCACATAGTGGTCATGGGATTTGCCCTGAGTCACAAAGCCAACGTGTCCAATGTATCATTTGAACCCGGTTTTTCCTGATTCCACATGCATTGCCCTCTATATTGTGCAAGGAAATGGAGCAAAGCACCAAAGAATTGATTTGTACCAGGATTTCTATTAAATCCACTCAGATTAAAGGTAACTTTGAGATTAAAAATTATATCCCTCCTTTTGATTAAAGCATGAACATTCTTGGTCACTGCTGTTCTATAAATATACCAGTGAAGTCCACTCTTAGTCACAGGTTTTAGAGTCTAAATTCACTGTAGACATCCCTTAATCCTCCTGAATTGAGAAGGAAAGATACTGGGGTCGAGAGAGGTTAAGTGATTTGCCCAACATCACACAGGTGGTAAGCAAATGGCTGAGCTAGGATTCACATCCAGGTCCTCATTCTTACTTATCAGGCTACCTTGGCCTATAGGAAGCAACATGACATAGTTTAGGGTCCTGGCCTTGGAGTGAGAATAGCCTGTATTCAAATTCTTACTAGCTAGGTCACTCTGAGCAAGTCGCTTAACTTTATACCTTAGTTTCTGAATCAGTAAAACAAAGGATTTGGACTTGATGGCTTTTTTGGTGCTTTCCAAATATAGATCTAATGATCCCATGAGTCTCTCCTCAAATAAAGATTGGACTTCTTCTTGCTGAGGCCCAGAGGAAGTGGCCAGAACCAATGGGCACCAGTTATACAAAGGCAAATTCTCATTCAATATATTGGCTAACACAACAATAGCACTTAAAAGTTATGAAGGTACTTTACATATATTTTCTTGTTTACACCTCCCAACAATAAGTGTGGTAAAGAGTGTAGCTATTTTTCTCTCAATTCTACAAATGATGAAACCGATGCTCAGACAACTAGTATTTTATCCACTACACTATGCTACGATGGTTCTCCATTGATGTATTACTTGTAGACTGGGGCCCATCAACTATGAATTAATTACTCTTTAGATAAGTGGATGGATGGATGGATGGATGGATGGATGGATGGATGGATGGATGGATGGATGGATGGATGGATGGATGGATGGATAGATAGATATTGTTATTCAGTTGTTTTTCATTTATGTCCAATTCTTCATTACCACATTTAGTGTTTTCTTGGCAAAGATACTGGAGTGATTTGTCATTTCTTTCTCCAGCTCATTTCACAGATGAGAAAACTGAGGCAAACAGGGTGATAGTTCCCAGGGTCACTCAGCTAGCAAGGGTCTGAGACCAGATTTGAACTCAGGAAGGTGAATCTTCCTGATGCCAAGCCCAGTGCTCTATGCACTATGGTGCCCCCTAGATGACCCAAGCCACTTAGATGCTCCAGCTAGATATAGATGCAGATACCATATAGATAGAAATATAAATACCATACAGATGGATAGATAAATTAGAGATACCATATAGATAAATATCTATGTCTCTCTATGTCTATATGATATCTGTTTCTATCTCTATGTGGATAGAGAGACAGAGAGAGATAGAGAGACAGAGAGAGATAGAGAAACAGAAACAGAGTTTCCTTAACAAGACTGCTGTCCAAAGTGGAACAATCTATTATCTTGGAAGGACTTGGGTCTAAATACATCTTGGAAGCTTAATGCCTGTGTGACCTTGTGGAAATCACTTAAACCTCCCTGAGCCTCAGTTTCCTCACTTGTAAAATAAAGGCAATGGACAAGATGAACTTTGAAATCCCCTCCAGATCTAAATCTATGATGCAGGTAGTAAGCTCCCCATTGTAGTAGGTCTCAAGCGGAAGTGGGAATTTGTTTCCAGATGAGGGTGGACCAGGTGACCTCCAAGGAGCTTTTCAACGCTAAGTCTTTGTAAGCCCAAGACCTTCACTTTGGTGCTTATTCCTTGATAAGCTGGTTTGTCATTGTTTGGGGGGAAAAACCAGTCCCTAATTAGAAAGTTAATGCCTGCCATAGGGGAATTATTAATAACCACAGAATCAGGCCATGTAGAGCTCCATATTAGTGCACTATTCTAAGCAGACATAAATGTAAAGAGGTTCCCTTATGGTACAGTAGAAGAGAAGAGAGGGGAAGTGATCATACTTCCTATGGGAATTCTTGGGAATTGAGCCATTTAGAGAGAATTGAAATTATTAATGTAACTGTTTTGTTAACTATTTTTCCATGACAAGAAGAAAAATGGAAGAGGACACAGATGGAGCAAATGTACTGACTGGCACAGGCCACCTGCCATCTCTGGGCTATGCACATGAAACAGGGTGTAGAGTCATTTAAGAAGCTTGTTTTCCCAGGGAAATGCTGAATGCAGGAAGTTGCTGCTGCTGCCTTGGCCATCTGCTGCTGCTGCTGCTGCTGCTGCTGCTGCTGCTGCTGCTGCTGCTGCTGCTGCTGCTGCTGCTGCTGCTGCTGCTGCTACCACTGCTGCCACATTTTCTGTCCAGGCTGCTCAATGTCATCTTTTCCTTGCTTCCTAAGGATGGGTGCTACTTCAGAAATTAGCCTGTGTAACACGTGACACGATACTCCTTCTGATGGATGATGTCTTGGCAGAAGGAAGGCTGCTCTAGCACCTGCATGTGTTACCTGATAGAGAAGGGAACTATCAGCAGGGAGGGGGAAGAGGCATAGCTCAAGATATGCTGCTCTGATCCATGGGGAGATCTTTCTCCTTTTTTCTTTTCTTTTCTTTTCTTCTTTCCTTTCTTTTTTTTTGTGGGGCAATGAGGGTTAAGTGACTATGGGAAAGTTATCTCTCTCAGCCTCAGTTTCCTCAAATGGATACAAAATCAATCTGTATATAATAGAGGCTCACACTTTCATGCACAATTTTCTTTTTCTGCATATATTGAAATGCTCATTTTGTTTAGTAGAGGTTACAAAATTCAGTTGAATATAATAACTCCTCTACCAGGTCTAGAGACGGGCACACTGTACAGTTGGGACGGGAAAAGATAGAAACAAGTTGATGGAATTGTGAACTGATTCAACTACTCTGTGGAGAAATTTGGAACTATGCCCAATACCATGCTAACCCCTTTGACCCAGGAATACCCCAATTAGGTTTAACCCATCCCAAAAAAAGATGAAAACAAAAAGGAAAAGGATTTATATATACAAAAATATTTCTAGTAGCTCTATTTTGGTGGCAAAGAATTGGAAATTAAGGGGATGCCCATCAATTGGGGAATGTCTGAACAAGTTGTGGTATGATTGTGATGGAATATTATTGTGCTATAAGAAATAATGAGCAGAATGCTCTCAGAAAACTTAGAAAGACCTACATGAACTGATGCAGAGTGTGATGAGTAGAACCAGGAGAACATTGTACACAATAAAATATTGTAAGGTGATGATCAATTGTAAACAATTTTGTTATTCTTAGCAATACAATGATCCAAAACAACTCTGAAGGACTTATGATGAAATTTCTTATCTGTCCCCAGAGAAAGAACTGATGGAGTCTGAATACAGAACAAAGCATACTTTAAAAACTTTATTTTTCTTGGGGACTTTGGGGTCTATTTTCTTTTACAACATGACTAATATGGAAATATTTTTTGCGTGACTGCAAATGTCTAACCTATATCTAATTGCTTGCCTTCTTAATGGGGGGAGGGTTGAAAGGGAGGGAGATAATTTACAACTCAAAATAAAAAAAAAGTTAAAGAATTGTTTTACATGCAATTGGGGAACAATAAAACATTGAATTAATTTTTAAAAAGAAAGGGAAAAAGAGAGAAACAAGCATGAGCCAGAAAACACAGAGGGAGTGTAGAAGTGACAATTCCATGTGGTGTCAAGCAATAGTTCCTCAACTACGGGATTAGTTGAGAAGCAGACAGACATCATAATGGTTAGAGTGTTGGACCTAGAATCAGGTATGACCTGGGTTCTAATCTTGACAGTGATGCTTAATAATTGTATGACCAGAAACAAATTTTTATACATTTCTGAACCTCAGTTTGCCTCCAAAGATCATTGTGAGAATCACTTAAGACAACATAGTTAAAGTGCCATTTGAAAACTTTAAAATCTATATTATTATTTAGAGATTAAGAGACTGAACCTGAAAAGTGATTCAGGGAGCTCAGAAAGGAACCTAGTTATTGTGGTGTGAGATGGGTTCTGTAACACGTTTGCCCTGAGACTGGAGAGGGAGTGTTGTGTGCTTTGAGTGTAAATTCAATATAAAGGTTGACTTGGCAGTTGCATGTTGGATTGTTGAAAAGAGTGAGTCACTGCTTACTCAGATAAGAGTGAAGCTTAGATATTTCTGTTGTGCGTTGGGTCCAGGTGTGAGGAAGACTAGGTACAAGAGTAGGGATGTGGGCTGCTATTGAGATCCCTCTCCCTCTCCCTCTCCCTCTCCCTCTCCCTCTCCCTCTCCCTCTCCCTCTCCCTCTCTTCCTCTCTTCCTCCCCCTCTCTCTCCCTCCCTCTCTCTCTCTCCTTTCCCCCTACTCCCCCTCCTCTTCTCTTCTTGTTCTTCTTTCTCTCCTTCCCCCTCCTCCTCTTCTTTCCCCTTTCTTTCTGTGTTTCTCTGTCTCTTTCTTCCTCCCTCCCTTCTCTCAAGCTTCCTTGTAAAATTATTTTTAAAATTGGTATCCTCCAATAGAATATAAGCTCCCTGAGGGCACTGTCTCATTTTCATCTTTTCATTCCTGGCTTTGTCATATGTAAACTCTTGGGATCATTGATCTAAAACCAGAAAGGCATTCACAATCCATCTAGTCTGCCATTCTCATTTAACATTGAGGTTGAGAGAAGGAAAGCCACTTGCAAATGGACACAGCCAGAATATGTCAGAATCAGAATTTGAATACAGGCCCTCTGTCTCAGTAGTCTTTGCCCATTCTACTACCTCATGTTGCCTTCTCAAGATGGCCTTTTTTTTAATGAGCAGCTGCATCCATTTGTTATTTTAGGTTCATTTGTGCAGATGAGTCATCAGAATAGAAATGTACATGGATATGATATCATGAGTTGGCCCTTCCTCCTGCTTTCTCATTCTACAGATGGATAAGCTTTCTTTGTTCTTGCTTCTGTTTTCTACCCATCCTCCTGAACTTCATACACTTTGTTCCCTCTCTATAAAAATTATTATGTTCCCTCTCTCCTCCCAAGCTACACCTTTCCATAATTGTCTTAATAATTCCCAGATTTGAAGGCTTGGAGTTTTTTAGGCTCTCTGGTGTGTCTTTTTTTTTTTAGCAAGGCAATTGGGGTTAAGTGACTTGCCCAGGGTCACACAGCTAGTACATATCTGAGGCCGGATTTGAACTCAGGTACTCCTGACTCCAGGGCCGGTGCTCTATCCACTGTGCCACCTAGCTGCCCCTGGTGTGTCTTTTCTTAACAGCAGCAAGTGAGCTGTTTCTTAACAGGCTCATTTGAAAGACAGACATACATCTGTTCTAGGACAAAGAGAAAAGGATCCATTCTTTTTGGAAGGCATGTGAAAGCCTGTAAATATTTATGCTTCCATTTTGCATCAGGATTTCTGGATTTGTTTTGTTTGTCTTTTTCTTGTTGTTGTTCTTGCTGTTGTTGTTGTTATTTTCTTCTTGAATTCTGTATCAGGTTCTAGCAAGCAGCCTGGTATGTGGAAAATTTGCCCACCTTTGGTTCATCTTTTGAAAGTTCTAGCTGTGTGACTGTAGAGAAGACAAATGAACAAGTATAAGGGCTCTCTCATGTGGAAGGGAGAGTGATACACAATGGGGATACAAAGGGAGACAAAAACACTTTTCTTGATCTCTCAAGAAACTCACAGTCTATTAGATGAGACCATATGCAAACAGTTCCATACAAACATTGGAAGTAATAGATAAAATTGGAAGTAATCAATAGAGGAAAAGCTTTAGCATCATAGGGCACCCACCAGGAAAGTTTCCTCCCCATTTGTTAGAGTATCTCCCTCTTGAAATTACTCTCTCATAGACTTCAGCTACATGGTGCAGTGGGTTGAAGTTTGGCCTGGGAGTCAGGAAGTCTCCCTCACCCCACATATCCATTCTTGCTGTATCTTGCTATTTCTACCTCCACATCCCTTGCATGTTTCCCCTCCATTCTACTCCCACTGCTACCCACTTAGTTCAGGCCCTCGTCATCTCTCCCCTGGACTCTCTCAATCACTTCTTCCTAATTGTCCTATAAGTCTCAAATACTTTCCTTACTTTGGCCAATGCTCTGCACAAATACCAAAGTGATTTTCCTTTAAAAATATCTAATCAGGTCACTCCCCTACTCAAACTCCAGTGACTATCTTCTCTAGGACAGATATAACTAGAAAAATACATAAAGAGATAAATTATTTATTGTCTACTATGTGCCAAGTATTGTGCTAAGCACTGAGGCTAAAATTCTTATGTTGAGCCTTTAAAGCCCTACCCAACCTAGTCCCAACCTATCTTTCCAGCTTTATGTTATAACCCTTTCTGTTTCCTGTAATCCATCCAAAATGGCCTCCTCTATGTCTGCTCATCACATGTAGTGCTCAATCTCTCTTCTGTGTGCCTTTGCATTGGACCTGCTTTGTGCCTGGAATGTACTCCCTCCTCTCCTCTCCACTGCTACATAAAACCTTTCACTTCCCTTAAGACAGGGCTCAAGTATCACCTTCTCCATGGAGTCTTCACAGCATCTGTAGCCTTCCCTCCCTCACTAACTTGTATTTCTTTCTTACGTCATACACACTTATCATCAGTCCCATTAGAATAGAAGCTTGGGGAGAGTAGAAGTTATTTGATCATTGCCTCTATATCCCCCTCCCACATAGTAGGAGCTTAAGAAATGTTTATTGATAAATTTAATAAATGATTATTTCTGTCTTTGATTTTGCAGGGGTGAAATTGAGACATGAAAGAGAGGGATGATTTAGTTACTGTTCTTACACAACTCCAAAACATAGTTATTAACAAAAACAACTCATTAGAAACAACAGCAATAATGAAATTGTGAAGTCCTTCGAGGACAGAACCAAGCTTTCCCTGAGTTCCCCAATTGTTTGTACTCTGCCTCCTCAAACTTTCTAAGAACAATTTGTTAAGATTTCTCCTTTGGTGCTATCATAAGCTATGTACTTTGTAATCTACTGGTGTCCCAGTTATATCAACCCAGAATAATGAAAGATGAGGAACTGTCATTTTTGTTTCCATTTTTATTTCTCCCAAATTAAGCACATAAACTTGGGGAGGAGGGAGGGAGGGAGGGGGGGGGAGAGAGAGAGAGAGAGAGAGAGAGAGAGAGAGAGAGAGAGAGGCTTTATGATAGCAATATGCTTTGTTGCTGTTGTTCAGTCAAGAGACTTTGAGAAAAGTCTGTCCAAGTTCAACCTTCACCATCCCCTTTTCCTTTTGTCTTCAGTGTTTCCCAACATCAGGGATTTTTTTCCCAGTGAATACTGTCTTCTCATTATGTGGCCAGAATATTTCAGCTTCCGTATTTGACCTTCCATTGAATAGCCCAAATTCATTTCTTTAAGTATTGACTCTAAGGGACTCTGCAAAGTCTTCTCCAGTTCCACAATTGGAAAGCACTGATTCTTCATTGCTCAGCTTTTCTTAGAGACCAACTCTCAAAATCATTTGTTGCTGCTGGGGGAAAAAAACAAAACAAAACACCTAGCTTTGACTATACAGACCTTTTTTGGCCAGGTGATGTCTCTGCTTTTTAGTCTGCTGTCCACATTTGCCATAGCTTTTTTTCCCCAAGAAATGTCTTTTAATTAAGGCTGGTGGAGGTGACTGAATTCCAGCTGGGCTGTTTAAGACCCTGAATGATGATGCTGTTAAAGTGCTGCACTCAATATGCCAGCAGATTTGGAAAACTCGACAGTAGCTGCTGGATTGGAAAAGATCCATTAACATCCCAATCCTAAATAATAAATTTCACATACAGCAACTCTGTTCTGGACACTACATTTTAGGAAAGATATTGACAAGTTGGGCCAAGGCTGGAGTGGGGTAGGGTAACCAAGTTGGTGAGGGACCAGAATCAGGATCCATTTGGCATTAACTGAGGGAACTGGGAATGCTTAATCTAGAGAGGAGAATATTAGGAGATATAAATGTTAGCTATTTGAAGGGTTATCATGAAAAAGAGGGATCAGACTTAATCTGTATAACCCCACTGGGTGTTATTAGTAACAATGCAAACTAGGCACAAGATGCCAATTGAGGTTGACTGTGGAGAAAATTCCCTCCTAATGAGAGGTATCCCAAAGTGAGCTGGGATGCCTCAGGAAGGGTGAGTTTGGGGGCAGAGGTGCCTTGATTCTTTTTCAGTACTGTTACAGAGAGGTTCTCCAGTTGTGGCCTCTGTGCCTCTTTCTAAATATGAGATTGTCATCTAAGAGGTGGTGTAATGCAATGGGAAGGTGACAACCTTACCCTCCACATCAGGAAAAATGGTGTCCAATTCTCATCTCTGCCACATATAGCTGTGTGACCCTGGGGTTCGGGCAACTCACCTGGACAAGTAGATGCTCTATGGCCACCCTTCTGCTTTGGTTGAACATCCTTACTGAGGGCTCATTAAACAGATGAAATCCCTTTTCTGGTTCAAACACACAAACACAGATGGGGAAACAAAGTCACAGAGAGTTGAGGTAATTTTTCCAAAGTCTCTTAGAGAGCAATTGATGGAGCCAAGCAATGAGCTGTTTCTCTCATTCTAAATAAATAGGCCCTTCACAGCACTGACTCGCTAATCTGAAAATTAAATGATCCTGAAGGCCCCTTCCAGTTTTGTGATCTGATGATTATTTATCCTTGGACTTTTCCATTGTTCTTTGCCTCACCTGCACTCCCCAAATCTCCCCTCATCCTCCAGGCTGCCCAGCAGGTAGAAGAGGCTATTAACTTGACACTAGGCAATTAGAAGCCAGAGGGGGTCTCAGATGTGTGCTGAGCCCAGCCTTCCTGTGGAGCAACAGCTGCACATCTCCCCTCCCCCTCTTGTTTGCTGCTTCCCCTTTTCCCATGTGCACACCCACAGAGGCCCTCTCCATCTCATCTTAGCCTCTAAAGTGCTCCCATTGGTTGCCAATTACAGGGAATAATCTGATTGTGCTAAAAGGGATTTTGAGAGGGCTTGGATCTCTATAAACCTCTCAGGCCACCCATTATGGGCTCAACCATCACTCAATGACCATACCATATGGAGTTCCGTACCACAGGGCTTTAGACCATATGGGATTATTTGATGTTACTCAAGGGCTCAATGCTGGGAGAGACCTGATGGAGGTAATTAAGGTGATGGGTAGAAATGACAGAAAACTCACCAGCTTTCTCCTTCTCTCAGAAGATGAAGGGAGTTACCATTTTCTTAGTAAGAGGGGGTTTACTTAGTGAGAAAAAGAAATGGGGATTTCAGAACAGCCATTAGGAATAGCACATGAATACAAAAGGAGGGATTGAAAAATAACAGTAATAATGATGATCACAAAATCAGAGATTTAGAGTTGGAAGGGAACTTTAAATTAGGTTACCAAATCCCAAAGTTGTAATTTTACAAATGAGGAAACTGAGGTCCAAAGAGGTAGTTGCTTTTTCAGGGTTGCCAAGCTATCAACAGCTTGATTTTAACCCCTATCCACTTAGCCACAGTGAAAATAAAAGGAAACCGCATATAGTCTATAGGGAGTAGGTAGAAGCAAGAAGAGCTGAGTGCAAGTCTCACGTCTGACATATACTGGCTGTGTGACCTTGAACAAATCAATAAGTTGCATAACCTCTTAATCACCTGGCCCCTTTGTAACGCTTACAGAATGAGTGCAGTCATATTGGTAGAGGGCATTTCCTCACTGGGAGTTACCTATGCTAATGAAATCAGGATTTTTTTTTTTAAAACAAACATTTTCTGTTTGGATCAGTGGTTTTTACTAAGGTAACAAAACATCCTCCCAAGAGTCCAGGACATGCTTTCCAACAAGTGCTTACACAGACCAAGAGAAAGTGACTGCAAATTTAGAAAGGCCAGATGGCAGAAGGTAAATCATAGCTCTGGATTATGGGAAAATTAAATCCTCACAAAGCTCCCCTGAGGTATAGTTCTCTGATGGGCTCTGAGGTTCATTTTTCTTTGTAGAGTCCACTGAGACACTCTTCTCCACTCACAGTGCCTTTCCTCTGGGTTTTTAGTCTGTCTTCTCTTAGGTACTGCTACTGACACAGGTATTCTGAAGACATGGTCAAAGTGGTTAGCGGGTATGGGAGGGTTGGAGGACCATGATAGTACTTCTGCATTTTTCTCCTTCCCATTTCCCTTGGGCATAAGTTCAAAGATCTGCCTTTTCAAAATTCTATCAAACTCGATTCAACAAGGAACTGGCATCCCTTCTGTGTTATATGTAGACCCAGGCTACATGTGCCTTTCAAACAAACCCAATATCTTTCTTGTGTATCATCATTTGATTCAACCCAATGTCTGTAAGCAAATTGAGTCTTTGTACCTAAATTATAGATTTGATTTATTGTTTGATTCTGAAACTCAGAGGTATTCTTAACATATTTAAAAATTTAGTTCCAAATTCTCTCCGTCCCAATTCATTTGGAAGGCAAGCAATAGAATCCCTATCACACATGTGAAGTCATGCAAAACATAAAAGAGGCATTCTTGCCTGATAAATGTAGATAGTCACAGAATACCTTGTAAGTTACATTAGTTGGAATTGAGGAGTGTGGGACACCCCTCTTACACCAGTAACTTTGCACTGAGTGCAGTGTCTTGTATTTGGTAAACACTCATTTTTTTGGTTTGTTTTAAATTTGTCGAAAGACTTCAGACTGTGGAATTTTAGAGTTGGAAGGAATCGTGGAAATCAGCTACTCAAATCTGTCCATTCGACATATGAGGAAACTGAGGCCCCAAGTATTTCAGTGATTAGCCCAAGTTCACAAAATGAGTTATTGGTGAAACAAAGACTAAGATCAGTTAGTCCTGATTCCTAGTCCTTCCATCTTTCTAGTTCAGGTCCTTTCATTTTATTAAGTATCCATTAAATACCGACTGTGATCAGGACATTTTCTCCACTAGACTAGAAGACTAAAGTCTTCTTTCTGTGCCACTGTTGTTGCAGAGTCATTCAATCATGTCTGACTCTAACTGACCCCATGGATTTTTATCTATGGGATTTTCTTGGCAAAGATACTGGAGTGGTTTGCCATTTCCTTCTGCTATTTCCCCATTTTACAGATAAGGAACTGGGGCAAATAGGAATTATATGACTTGCCCAGGGTCCCACAGCTAGTAAGTGACTAAGGCCAGATTTGAACTCAGGTCTTCCTGACTCCAGGCCCAGTGATCTATCTACTTTACCACCTAGCTGCCCCTTCCATGCCATAGTTTTAGAATAAACCAAAATTCAAGAATCAAATACAGTGTCAAAGGCAATCAACAATTTAGTAGTTACTATAGACTTGTCACTTTGGTAGGGATCCAGAGACAAACAATAACACAATTCTTATCCTCCATGATCTTACATTCTTTCAGGAGGGAATGGCACATACACATACAAATAAATAGGAAATATTGGGAAAGGGAGAAGGCCTGGGATGTCACTGATATAGACAGCTCCCAAATGAAGAAACCCCCTCTGCCTTACTATAACTTAAGGATTTGCCTAGAGCAGTGTTGTCAAACTCAAGTAGAAACAAATCTCTGCAGTCTTGTCTGTCTTTAGAAAACCACAAATTAAGATTTTCTATGTTGCTTTGTATTTAATTTTTTTTTTGGTTAAACATTTCCCAGTTAAATTTTCATCTGGTTTGGACTACATTGAAGGCTGTATGGGGGCTTGGCTTTGTCATCTCTAAGCTAGATCAATGAAAGGTTAAGTGACTTGCTGAGGGTTTCATGGCCAGTATTTGTCAGAGGCAGAATTTGAACCCAAACCTTCTTGACACCTGGCCTAACTCTCTGTCCACTGTACCATGTTACCAGTCATAAATTTAAAAAATGTGTGTTTGTTATATATGTGTATATATACACATGTTTATATAGACATATGTGTCTGTAGACATATATATGTACATATAAATATAGGTACATTTATATATGCATGCACACAATACCTATGTGTGTAGATATGGTTACCTATATCTATACACACAGTGTATATGTGTGTATGTATGTGTATATATATGTATATATATATATACACACATGCACATATATACATACACACATTGTATATATACACAGTGGGTGGCTAGGGGGCACCAAAATGCACATAGTGCTGGATCTGGAATCAGGAAGACTCATCTTCCTGAGTTCAAATCTGGCCTCAGGCATTTACTAATTATGTGACCCTGGACAAGTCATTTTACACTGTTTGCCTTAGTTTTTTCATCTGTAAAAGAGTTGGAGAATGAAATGGCAAAGCACTCCAGTATCTTTGCCAAGAAAACCCCATAAAGATATAGACACAACTGAAGGACAACAAAATTATACACACATATGTGTATATATGTGTGTATAGAGATATACACATATGTGCACGTGTATCTTAGTTTCTTATGTGTCGGAAACTATATAGTTTCTTTATATGTCAAATGGAGAGATTTGACAGGTTGATCTCAAGGATTCTTACTAATTGAAAATAGATAGATGTAGTTAGAGATAAATTAAATATAAAATAATTAGTAAGTGATGGAACCTAGAAACCAGGGTATCAAGAAAGGTATAAAGGGGGTCAAGTTTGTACTTGACCTGGCTCTGAAGGAAGCTAGTGTTCTAAGTGGAGGGGAGGAGGGGTGTGCCTTCCAAGTATTGGGGGGAGGGAGATAGCCTGGACAAAGGTGGAAAATGCAGTGTCACATACAGAAAGTAGCTGGTGACCAGATTGGCCAGCCCATCGAAGTTAAAGAAAGTGTTAAGCCAGAAAGGGTACAGAGGCTGATGCCAGATTTTAAAGGGATGGGCATTCTTCTATCATCTTAGGGGTTCATATGTATTTGTGAAAATGATACTTATTATACTGATTATTTCCCAGAGGATGCCTGGGAACTTATATGGATGGATTTCCATTAGCAACCATGACACTTCAAAAGGCTACTTAGATCAGCCTCAATTCCAGCCAATGAGCTTCAAGGCTCTTTCTTTTCTCGCTGAATTTTTCTCAGAAACACACCTCTCACTGGTGGTCAAAGCCCTCACTAATGTCCATATTTCTGTTAATGGAAAATAACACATATTAAAATAATTTAAGTTCCCTAGCATTTCCTTTTCCCCCCTAGCATTTCTACAAAGACTATTCGATTATGAAATGCATGGTCCAGCCTTCTGTATTATGCTGCATTGAGACTTTGGAGGTGCTGAGGATACAAGGCTGACATTATGAATGGTCAGAATGCAGTGCTATCAATTGGCTCCCCCAAAGAGCTGCCGTGCCTACCTAAAATCCTACCAGCTGGAAGGAATCTCTCCTTCCTCAAATTTTCCTAGGCTTGTCAAAGTCTCCTCCTAGGAGAATGTAAGTTCCCAGAGGGTAATAACTACCGTTTATCATTTTTGTGTGCCCATTTCTCACAGGATCATAGACTTAAAACTGACAAACTCTACATCTGACAGATGAAGAAACTGAGATCCAGAAAAGTCTTTTGATCTTAGATTGAGAGCAGGAAGGGACCATAGTCCACTGGTCCAGCTCCCTCATCTGTCAGGCAACTAAGACCAAGAAATGTCACAGAATCATGGATTTAGAGCTGGAAGGGATGTTAGAGTCCATCCAATCTGACTCCATCATTTTACAGATGAGGAAATTGATGCTCACCCAAGTTGTTGGACCAACTGGATAGTGAACAGGCAAAGGGAGGCAGAGAATAAAGCTTGCAACATGGAATCCACCCCATAAACCAAAGTGCCTCATGCTTCCTTGGGGTCTCCTGACTCTTGGTGTAAGAGATGGTAGCTCAATTAATGTAATAAATCAACATGGAATCCGCCCCATAAACCAAAGTGCCTCATGCTTCCTTGGGGTCTCCTGACTCTTGGTGTAAGTGATGTTAGCTCAATTAATGTAATAAATCAACATGGAATCATTCGAATCATCCAAAGCTCATGAGCTCCTGGGATGAAGAGCGCCCATATTTAACAGAATATGTGCCTTTCCCCCTTTCTTCAAACTCTCATTCAGCAGACCCCAAATGAAAGAACAGCTTTCTGAATAAAGACCCATTGGGCCAAGACCTTAACCCTGTGTGAATTAGATGTCAAACAGAAACCTTCTAGAAATCCTCAGCATTTGTAGGCTGCTTGTGCCTGGCACCTTTGCGAGGGTTAAAATGCTACACAAGCAAGAATATTTCTCACCATTCAGGATAAATTGAATTTAAGATGGCTCTGGAGGCCCGTCACTCCCCAAACGGCCTGAGCACACGTCTCTGATTAAGAGGAATACTACTTCTTCCTTCAGGACAGCAAAACAATTCAACTGAGTGCCTGAATGCCCTCCCTTCTTCAGGCATGAGGGAGGGGTAGTGCAGGAGCAGTCCAAAATCTAACTGATCCTGACTGAACCCCCGTCAGAGAGAAGTTTAGACTAGATCTGCAAAAGCGACCTAAGACATCACTTTATCAACATGCTTTATTTCATCAGGTTCTGACACCTCCACCATCTTCCTCCCACTCTCATTCCCATGAGAAAATGTGCAGGAATGACTGACTGTGAAAAGATTTAAATTTCACATTATATATATTGGGGGGGGTGTGAAAAATAAACGGGGATTATGTTGCTGTTCAGCGCACGTAGCACCAGCCCATTTCTATGATAGAGGGGGCAGGGCAGTGGAGCTGTGGGGCAGAAAGCCAAAAGCTATCATCTCTCTACTGACGATGCTCAAATCTACTTATTCAGCTGTAACTTCTATGCTGACATCCAATCTCACATTTCCAACTGCTTATTAGACAACTCGGACTGGCTGTTCTGTACCCATCTTAAGCTCAATATGTCCAAGATTGAACTCAATCTTTGCTCCAAAACCCTCTCCCCTTCCAAACTTCTCTAACTATGGAGGGTACAACCATCCTCCCAGTCCTTCAGGCTCAAGACCTAGATGTTGTCCTTTGCTCCTCACTCCTTCTCACCCCTCATATCCAATCTGTCACCAAGGCCGATAGAGTTTATCTTTGTTGCATCTATCAAATATATCCCCCTTTGCTCCTCTGACACAGATCATCATCATTTCATTGTTGTTCAGTCATTTTTTAGTTGTGTCTGACTCTTGGTGATCTCATTTTGGGTTTTTTTGGCAGAGATACCATAGTGGCTTGCCATTTTCTTCTCCAGTTAATTTTACATATGAGGAAACTGAGGAAAATGGTGAAGTGACTTGCCCAAGGTCACATCCTAGCAAGTGTCTAATACCAGATTTGAACTCAAGAAGATTTTCCATGACTTTAGGCCAGTGCTCTATCTACTATACTAACATTACCCTCGGTCTGGACTCTTGTAATACTCTTCTGGTGGACCTCCCTGACACAAGTCTCTCTCCATCAGTCCTTTCTCCGTTTCGTTGTCAAGGTGACTGTGTCAATTCCATCCTCCCTTCCCTAGTGAACTCCAATGGATTCCTGTCACCTCCAGGATTAAATGGAAACTCTTCTGTTTGACATTCAAAGCACTTTATTACCTCCCTTACTACATACACACACACACACACACACACACACACACACACACACACACCCCTTTCCAGTCTTCTTATACCTTATTCCTTTCCACATACTCTGAAATCAGTGACACAAACCTCTTAGCTATTTCGCAAATAAGACATTCCATTTCACAGCTATAGACATCTCCAATGGCAGTCCCCCATGCCTAGAATGTTCTCACTCTTCATCTCCCCCACTTGATTTCCCTGGCTCCCATCAAGTCCCAGGGAAAATCTCATTTTAGCCAAGAAACTTGTTGATCCTGGTGACCTTGAGTGCCTACTCTCTGATGGTTATTTCCAATCTATCCTTTTTTATATCTTGTTTATACAAAGATATTTGGATGTTGTCTCCCCTATCAGACTGAGATGCTTGAGAACAGGAACTATCTTTTCCTTTTCTTAGTGGCTTCAGCACTTAGCACAGTGCCTGGAACATAGTAGACCATTAATAAATGTTTAATGTTTAATGAGGGTACCAGTCCATCTCTCTGGGTGCCTCACTTTCCACCAAAAAAAGAGATTGAGACACTAGGCTGTTGCTGAGGCTGACCTATTATGTTGCCAGGGAAGATAGATTTCTGTGTGCCAAAAGGACAGATTATAAGTTGTTGGAGCTCTTTGTGACAGAGCTGATTCCTGAGGTGGGGAGCAAGGGGGGGGCATTTCTGAGTAGCTTTCCTTGTAAGTACTTGTGTTGGAAGCTGTATGGGGTCTTGGGCACAAAGGATACCTAAAAGTTTTGACTATGATGACTCGGTATTACCAGGTTGGTAAGAGCCAACCCTTGACTACACATCCTAAGCCTTTCCCTCTTTTCTCATGAGAACCTATGTCAGAGTCTACAAATAAACAAACAAGCAAGCAAATAAATAGAGAGATGTATAAATGAACAAATAGATAAATGAAAGAATGGATGGATGACTGAATGAGTGAATGAATGAATACATTGATGGATTAATAAATAAAATAAAACCTTTTGAAGTTAGAAGTAACAGTATTCTAGCATTCAGAGATGTTGAAATTCTGAGCACTGTACATCTCCAAAACCCCATAACACAACTCTAGTTATATGTAGACCTCAAGCAACTTTCAGTGCAACTTAGCAACACATTTCCCCCAGAAAAAATATTGGGAGACATCCCCCAAAAGAGAAAAAAACCTATTTGTACAAGAATATTTATAGCAGCTCTTTTTTGTGGTGGCTAGGAATTGGACATCAAAGGAATGCCCATCAACTGGGGAATAGCTAAAGAAGCTGTGATATATGATGGTGATGGAATATTATCGTGCTATAAGAAATAACAAGCAGGATGATGTCAGAAAGGCCTCAAAAGACTTATATGAACTGATATATAGTGAACTGAGCAGTACCAAGAGAATGTTTTGCACAGAGACAACAATATTGTCTGATGAAGAAGTGTGAATGACTTAACTATTCTCAACAATACAATGATCCAAGACAATCCCAAAGGACTAATGATGAAGCATACTGTCCACCTCCAAAGAAAGAACTGATATTGATTGAACACAGACTGAAGCGTGATAGTTTTCACTTTCTTTCATTTTTTCTCTTATTCAAGTTTTCTTATACAAAATGACTAATATAGTGATGGTTTACATAATTGCACATGTATAACCCAGATCTGATTGC
The DNA here is from genome assembly GCF_019393635.1 of Dromiciops gliroides. Taxonomy (NCBI): domain Eukaryota; kingdom Metazoa; phylum Chordata; class Mammalia; order Microbiotheria; family Microbiotheriidae; genus Dromiciops; species Dromiciops gliroides. The sequence continues at coordinate 285,598,477 of NC_057865.1, read as the reverse complement.
TTCCTGCCTTAGGGAGGGGGAAGGGGAGGGAGGGAAGGAGGGATAAAATTTGGAACTTAAAACTATAAATAAAAATGTTTATTTTTTTTAAAAAAAAGAAGAAATATTGGGTACACTGTCCTAGAGCCAGGATCTGCTTCTTATGTATTTGCTCCTTTCAATATGTATTGACTTCCTACTGCAGTAAAAGTGTCAATCTAAAGACCAGGTCAGAAGTCTTGGCTCTCCTGACTGCTTCCAGATGCTCTTTACCCTCCATGGTTTTGGCAGCAGATGTTTCTTTCCCTCCCCATAAGTCTACCATGCTGACTCCTTAATTTTGGAAATGGCTTCCTCCAGGGCCAGTACCCTGGGCATTACCTAACATGGGATAAGTTAGACTCCCCAACCATTGATTCTTGTTGGATCTCTATATGGGTCCATGACAGATTTGGTGATGGTGCAGAAACTGGTCAATTTACTGTAGGCTGGATCCACTGGTGAAAATGGCTTCAGCCTAGTCCAGGTAGCATCTTGTCTAAAAGTGTGGTGGGGTTTTTGTGTTATTTGTGTTTAATGATAGCAGGACCTATTGATGAAGAGAATACCATCACAGTATCCCACTGTGCATGGATATGCATTGTCTTTAGAAAGGATTACATTTAGGGGCAGCTAGGTGGCACAGTGGATAGAGCACCGGCCCTGGAGTCAGGAGTACCTGGGTTCAAATCCGGCCTCAGACACTTAACACTTACTAGCTGTGTGACCCTGGGCAAGTCACTTAACCCCAGTTGCCAGGAAGGAAGGAAGGAAGGAAGGAAGGAAGGAAGGAAGGAAGGAAGGAAGGAAGGAAGGAAGGAAGGAAGGAAGGAAGGAAGGAAGGAAGGAAGGAAGGAAGGAAGGAAGGAAGGAAGGAAGGAAGGAAGGAAGGAAGACATTTTTATCAGTGGAAGTAATGGCAAAACCAGAGCCTCTAGTTATAAGTCCTAGAGGACCTTGATTGGAAAATGATTGTGGGGGTGGGGGGCTTCATTAGGACAAGGATTCTTAACAGACACTCAAGAACTTGTTTTTAAAAATCTGATAAATATATTTCACTAAAACTGAGTTCTTTTATATTTTACGTCATTAAAGACATTATTCCGAGAAGGGGTACCCAAGCTTTAGAATACTGCCATGATTGATAGATATAGATATATTGGATGGATGGATGGCCCTTACTCTAGGAGATATTTTGGGGGGAATAAGAAAGCTAATCACAATGCCTTGATCAAGAAACTTTGATATAGAGCAGTCCTAAGATTTGCCCTATGTTTCCCTCTCTGCTTCCTGGTCTCTAAACGTTTCCCACTCTCTGTGTCTTCTCTACTCCTTTGGCCCCTTCTCAAAATGCTAATTCACTAGGCCACAGAAGAAATTGCAACTTCGTGTTTAAAAGCATGCTGAGTTATGGGTGCTGGACATTAGATAAACACACAGAAAAGATCCCAAGTATTTATTGGGCTAGGAGGGTATTAGTCCTGGTATAACTTTGCAAGTAACTTGACCTCTTTGAGACATGATTTCCTCATCAGTAAAATGAGGGAGTTGGATTAGCTAAGATCCCTCCTAACTCCAACAGTCACTGTTCTAAGGGCTCTCTATACTTTAACTTTGTTTTCTCTGGTTTCTTTAAGATCTGGTATTTGATTTTCTAACATTTTATGTTCTAAACATAATCCTAGCTCTAACATTATAAACTCTAATGATTTGGGTCTAAATCCACAATTCTCATCCAGAAAAAGAAAATATACATCTTTTAGCATTATCCCTCCAGACCCCTCCTCTTCCAGGGGATTAGTTGAGGACAATTGTTAAGCCTATAGGCTGAAAATAGCAGTGGGGTGGGGGAGGCATATATTTTTGCCCCTTGAATAGCCAGTTTCTTTACCTGAATTATCAGAACAGTTTCCTCAATTTTCATCTTTACTTCACCTGAAAATACACAATCTAAGGCAGTGCTTATTCATCGGCACTAAATCAGCTGCTTTTCAACATAAGCTTTTTTCTCCCTTTGTAGCTGAATTCAATCAACATGATCAATTGGCTCAGCCAGATGGTTGATAAGACTTGATTCACCTTAATAGTGGACAAAAGTACCAATCAGTAAGTGTTTGATCCTGTGTTTTTCATCATGTGTGGTCTTAGTGTCAGGAGTGCCAACTTTTTGCTTCATCTCAACAAAGGTATGAATTGCACTAGGTGGCCTCTAAGGGTTTCCTTTCATAGAGAGAAGAAAGACGCTGTAGGTCACATAATTTTATATGGCTGAGTAGGAAGGTTAATCTGATGCAAAATTATCAGAATGCATCCTACATCCAAATAATAATCATTTAGGAGATTGCTGATTTGGGGGAAAAGCTGTGCCACTCATCCCCTTCCATTGTGTCCTTTCCTTTGGTCCAAATCCTGCCAGACTTCCTTGCCCAACTTAAGCAATCGCCTTTGCAAAGCATTCCTAGGTCCTTTCAGATAACCACAACCCCTCTCTGCATGCATATATAATTTTGTCTTTACTTTCCTTTTTGCCTTTTTACATGATAATATGATTATATAGTTATTTTTTCAATATATTTGATTTCCCTACTAGACTGTAAGCTACTCAAGAGATAAGACCTTGTCTTGTGAATCTTTGTATCTTTCTCAGTACCTTTACCATGCTTCATACCCACTCTTTTTTTGTGGGGCACTGGGGGTTAAGTGACTTGCCCAGGTTCACACAGCTAATAAGTGTCAAGTGTCTGAGGCCAGATTTGAACTCAGGTCCTCCTGAATCCAAGGCTGGTGCTTTATCCACTGTGCCACCTAGATGCCCCTCATACCCACTCTTTATGGAGTATATAGATAAATAGATGAGTGAATGGAGAGATAGATGATAGATATTCAGATGTCTACATGCGCAAATGAATGAACGTATAGTTAGATAGCATGGATAGATGAATGGATTACAGATGAATAAAACTGCCCAAAATTGGCAACTGCAATAACTAATGGTTAATTGGATGGATTGATACGTGAATCAATAGATGAATAGATGGATGGGAAGTTTGGCATAGTTCAATGGATGAAGAGTTTTTCTTGGAGTTAAGACCTAAGTTCAAGTTAAGTCTTTGAAACATGCAAAGTGTGTGACCAGAGACAAGTCAGTAACCTCTCAGCAGATGAGTCACCATAGCATCAGTAGAGGAACTTCCACATTGGGACTTCATTACTCCAAAGAAACTACACATTTTGGTTGAAACAAAATAAAAGGATACATGGAAGATAAATGGATGGATGGACTGTCATGTTCAATGAGTTACTTTAACTAAAAGGGAAAAAAGGCATTCCAAGTCCCTTCTAGCTCTAGAGTTATGGTCTTATGATGGATGAACTATGAATGGAGAAAATTGAATAGGCTATGCAAAATATGCAGTCTGGGTAGTATAGCACATCATATATATGGGCAAATTCTCACATGTTTTATATACAAGATCACTCACCTTGGAACTATAGGAAATTTTGTGCTGAGATTTGGATGAAGTATAATCCAGACTGTGGATACTGCAAATAAATTGCTTATGAATAATAAAATTTATCCTCCATACTCCTGAAAATATTCAAGTCTCTGCTTATCAAACCTCAAAAACTCAGATCCAATGCCCATTATTCAAATAGACTCCCTTACTGTGAGCACAAACAATTCTGAAAAAGAATTGAAAGACTTGAGTTAGTCTCTCCTTCACTACACAATGGGAAGTATTTGTCCTTTAGCACAGGAAGGGGTTCTTAACCCCAGGTCTGTGAATAGCTAGCAAGATAGATAGATAGGTGGATAGGTGGGTAGGTAGGTAGGTAGGTAGGTAGGTAGGTAGGTAGGTAGATAGATAGACAGACAGACAAATGATAGGCAGACAGGTAGACAGACAGATGACTGATAGACAGATGGAAAGACAGACAGACAGACAGATGAAGAGGTAGAGGGATAGATATTCAGATAGATATACAGACAGATTTTTGTACAGAACAGATGAAGGACAATCTCAGAGCTGCCTTAGTAGCTAGGGGTGGGGTAAGGGGATAAGGAAAAGTCTCCTGAAAAAAGTGATCCATGAACTAAGTACTTTTAAAAATCCAGGGAAACTAAGAAGTGGAAATGGGGAGATAGAGCATAGTCCATACAGAGTCAGAGAGATCAGGGTTAGAGAGCTGTGTTTAAGGGTCTGCAAGTGGACTGCTGTGATGGAACAAGAGTGTGCAATTAGGAATCAAGTCTAAGAAGACTGAAAAGGTAGAAAGGATCCAGGTGGAATGAATGAACAGTGGATTTGGCACCAGAAAACTTGGCTTCTAATCCCAGCTCTGTTGCTCACTAGGTGTGAGACATGGTGTAAGTCACCCCACTTCCCTGGGATTCCATTTTCTCATCTGTAAATGATAGAATTGGAGTAGCCAGGTGGCACAGCGGATAGAGCACTGGGCTTGGGATCAAGAAGACTCACCTTCAAGAGTTCAAATCTGATTTCAGACACTTACTAGCTCTGTGATGTTGGACAAGTCACTTCGCCCTGTTTGCCTCAGCCTTCTCATCTGTAAAACGAACCAGAGAAGGAAATGGAAAACCACTCCAATATCTTTACCATGAAAATCTCAAATTTTGCTCAAGAAAATCATGATATGACTGAACAATAACAAAATGAAGGGATTGGACTAGCTGGCCTTGGAGATCTCTCCCAGATCCAGATTGAGGATCCCACAAGCCTGTTGATCTACAGAAAACACCACTACTTCTCTTTAAGTATCCCAAGTAAATCATCCCTAGCCAGCCCTGTGCCTGTAGGGTTAAAATAGATGGGCTCTGAATCCCTCGCAGCTGCTGTGTGCCCCAGAACAGGAGACCAGGAAGGAGTTTTCTTTGTAGACCTCCCACTAGCAGCTTAAATTGCAACCATTGGGGAGCCCAGACCAGCTGTTCTTCATTTTTCTCTTACAACTTTAGAAACCTCTGTTTATTCCTGGCTAAATTTTAAAAAAGATAAGCAGAGCTCCCTTCTCTCCAGGACACCCACTGGTAAGCAAAAAATCCATGACTATTTCAAATTATAGGAATTTTTGATGCATCTATTTCCTCTACATTCCTACACCCCCCCCCCCCCCCGTTATTCACTTCCACCTTCCTTTTTTTAGAAGAAATAATTTCTTTCCAAGCCAGAGTTCTGTGTTGGGAAGAAAGAAAGACTCAGCATGGATGCCCATGTTAAGGACAACTTGAGGGTAACAGGTTCTGGCCTCTTCCATATAACAGGAATTGTCTGGTTTAGGATGACATGAGACATTCACCTCTGCCTACAGGAAGTAACTTCTCCCCTAAGTGAAGCCATGATGGAATGCTCAGAGAGGGCCTAAAACAGCAACACTTTCTGAAAAGAGCCCAAACAGCCAACTGGAGGAAAGGGGAAAGCCAATTTTCATTAGCACCCACTCGCTCCCTCCCCAAATCTGCCCCACTGAATTCAGCTCCTTGGCTTTGCTACCCAAGGGACAAGGCAGAGCCAGAGCATACATCCCTGTGAGTAAATCATTACATCATAGTCTTTTTGTGATTCCTTATTTTAAGATTAGTATTTTTTTTCAGGGCAATGAGGGTTAAGCAACTTGCCCAGGGTCACACAGCTTGTAAATGTCAAATGTCTAAGGTCAGGTTTGAACTCAGGTCTTCCTAAATCCAGGGCTGGTGCTTTATCCACTGTGCCACCTAGCTGCCCCCTAGATTATGTATTCTTAAAGTCTGTATGTGTCATGGGACATCCCCCCCCCCCAGCACACACACAACAAAAAAATACCTTAGGCAGGTTGGTGAAACTTATGGAGTCCTCATAATATTTGATCTTTGTTTAATACATAATTAAAGGGTCAGGCATGGTAAAAAACATGCATGATCCCTCCTTCTGGGAAGGCTGTGTGCTAAAGAATGAAGGTGGTGTCTTGGGCAGCTAGGTGGCACAGTGGAAAAAGCACCAGCCACAGATTCAGGAGGACTTGAGTTCAAATTAGGCCCTGGACACTTACTAGCTGTGTGACCCTGGGCAAGTCACTTAACCCACATTGCCCAGCAAGGAAAAAAAAAAGAATGGGAGTTTCTGCACCAAATCCAGGGTAAATATTAGAGGGGGATGGGGAGCCCATCACTTAAGGAAGGGAAAACTTAGGATGGAAAGGTAGCAGGCTAAAGCCCCTGTGTTAATCAGCAGTGGGTACAGGCAAGGAGGACAAGGAGAAAGGGGAGGAAGAGAGACCTGAGTTCAAATTCTCTCTCTGCTGCTTACTAGCTAGCTGAGCCACTCTGGGCAAGTCATTTAACTTCTCTCTACCTCAGTTTCCTCACATGCAAAATGAAAATAATAATAGCACCCACCTCATGGGGCTATTGTGAAGATCAAAGGAGAGGCAGATAGCATATATGTGTATGTATATGTGTGTGTATACTTAAGTTTGTGTATGTATATGACACTTGGAAACCTAAAAGTGCCATATAAATACTATTGGTTATGATATAGTATAGCATGGTATTTTATTATTAAATCCGTGATTCGAGGACTTTCCTGCACATGCAGGTTGCCCTGGCCCAGTTGTGCAAGCTTTCCTATTCATGAGTTCACCAGCATTTCTCAGCAACTAACCTCTCATTAGCATAATCAACTTAATCCTTATCAGGGCCAAACCTTGCTTTATCATTATGTAGAATGGGGATAATATGATTGGCACTGCCTATTTCTGTGGCTTATTGTAAGGATCAAAAGATGTGATTATGTGTGTGGAAGTATTCCTTTGTACTCATGTGAGTAATTGTGAGTTAGTCTTAAAAATAGGATTGGGAGTTATTCTTATTACTCTTCTCATTAGTAAGAAGCACCCTGGAAATCTGAACATGGAGACAGGGTCATATTCCGATAGAAATCTGGGCAGGTGCTGAGTAATCTTCCTATCACCAGCCACAGCAAGAAGGCGGGGGAGCAGCTTAGAGTCTGCACACAGATTCACAAAACATAAACCACCATCTGGAACCGACGGCGGCTGGACCCTGGGAGCTCGTGGCCTCCTCGTTAGGGTGAAGGGAGATGAAAGGTTTAATCACAGGCTGGAACAATTCCCCTCGTGATGTTTTCCTCTTGCCATTTCTTTCCCTCCTCATCTGCCCTTCTCTATTTTCCCATCTCTTCCTCTTCCAAGTCTCTTAAAAACCAAATCTAGTCTATAACATTTGTCACGAGACTTCCCCCCCACTCCCTCCCAAGAGGATAGGGGAGGATTAGCAGTTAATTTAATGTCTGCAAAATGCCTTGAGCTCCTCAGAATAAAGATACCCTGTACAAATAAATAAATAAAGGCTTTAGAGGATCAAGCCATCCATCTACGCTGAACTGGACACTCAATCACAGAGTGCCGAAATGCATGCATGAACACATCCGCCTGAACACCTGATTTAGCTAGACACTCTCCTGCTAACCAAATAAGGTGTTTTTCAACATGCAGTGTAGACAGATAGGCAAATAACTCCAAATTCTAGGCACCCCTTTCTGTTTGGAGACATGGGAACATTAGAAAATTAGACAAAATCATGGAAAGATGATATGAATTGGAAGGAGAAAAGGAAGGAAGGGAGGGAAAGGGAATAAGGGAAAGGGAGGGAGAGAAGGAAGGAAAGGAAGGGAGGGAGAAAGAGGGAAGGAAGGGAAAGGGCAAGAGGGAGGGCAGGAAGGAAAGAAAGAAAGAAATGAAATATTTATTAAGCACTTGTCATGTGCCAAGTGATGTGCTAAGCGTTGGGGATTCAAATAGAAATTCCTGCTCTCAAGGACCTCACATTCTAGTGTGGTGACAAGATCCATGATAGGTTTTAGCTGCGAGTCTGATGGCAGGGATCTGTGGTGTGGAGCCCAGGGTACAAGAGCAAAGCAGAAGGCAAATGCTTCCTCTTTAATGCCAACTTCACTGATGAGACCATATCCATTTTGGATGTTTCCCATTTGACAGACTCGCATTGTCATTAGCTATGTCTGTAGCACCTGCAGAAGAATTTGGCAGCCAGGATCTCTCCAAAGGTCACTTCTCAGGATGATGGCTTGGGGCACGGGGACTATGGGGTCATGATGAAGTCCTTTAATCCATCCCCAATAACAGTTTTCTCATCTGTAAACTGGGGACAATAATAATTTTGCTACCTACTACAAATAATTTTTGCAAGAAGAGTATTTTTTGCTGCAAATTATAACAGACTTTTAAAATGGCGCACGGTATGGGAGGAAGATGATTGAATTTGGAATAAGAGGACCTGGTTTTAAAGACTACCACCTCTGTTATTTGTTGCCTTGAGATTTGAGCAAATTATCTTAAACCTCCTGGAGTTTCATCTCTAAAATGAGGGGTGGTAAGTCTCTACTAAATTCTTTCCATCTCTGCATATATGATCCTAAATCATCCAATCCAGCTAAAGTTCATTTTAAAAATAACAACAGGGCAGCTAGGTGGCGCAGTGGATAGAGCACCAGCCCTGGAGTCAGGAGGACCTGAGTTCAAATCTGGCCTCAGACACTTGACACTTACTAGTTGTGTGACCCTGGGCAAGTCACTTAACCCCAATTGCCTCACTAAAAAAAAACCAAAAACCAAAACAAACCCCCCCAAAAAACCAACAAAACTTAAAAAATACAAAGTCAAATGATGACATAGAACATTCATATTTTTAGACATTGGGACATTGCTCACCATACTTGTCATATCCCATAAATTCACCTTTTCTGATGTTTATATCATACTTTTATTTTTTTTAAATTTAATTTGATGCTCAGAACAACTCTTTGAAGCTGGGTACTTGGGTTGTTAAGTCCATTTCACAGATTAGCTCAAGCCAGGCAAATGGATTGCCCAAGGTCACACAGCTAGTTTGTATCAATGGGAGGATTGAACTCAGGTCTCTCCTAAATCCAATGCCAGTGTTCTTTCTGCTACTGTAAGCTTTAGACTGATGACTGACTGAATTTCCTATGGAGTGTTCTTCTCTGCTCACCCTCCCTCCCCCCCCCCCCCAGCAATTTTTTCTCAGGGTCTTGGCAAGAACTGCTCCACTAGACTGGTCCATCACCAGAACATTGGACTCTAAACTGGCTTGTTTTATCCAAGGCTCGAAGAGCATGAGCGATTTTCTTCAACCCCATACCATCTCGTGCATGATGCTTTCATTAAGCTACTCAAGCAGACACTTCTCCTAAATTGATTAATGACTTGTTCTAACCTAGTTCACACCTTTAGTTTACTGATTTGATAGAAATAACTGCTGGTTGTTCACACTTTTGATTGCTTGATTTTACAACTGAGTAAAAAAGTTGTAAAGGTATCAGGGCTTACAAGATATAGTTAGTTATGTTATTTGCAGTTGAGGGGTATAGGCCACTCATATTTTGTTAGTGTCTGCAAGCAATGATCAGGTATATAGAAGAGGTACCCTTGGTCTGGTATGGGTTTGAGTAGATGTTCTGTGCGGTCCCTAAGATCCAAAGATACTTTGACTGAATGGGGACAGATCAAGTGCATCCCCACTGATGCTAGTTATATTCAGCATAATAAGCAAGATAATTCAGAGCTAATTAAACTGTTTTTATTTGAAAAGAGAATGCTGGGCACACAACAGGTCCTCAATAAATATTTGCTGATTTGTTGATTTTGCAAGAGTTGTCTAAAATTAGATTTATTGCAAAGATGAGGACTTACAGGGAAGGAAGGTTCCTTGAAAAACATACTACTTAAAAAAATAAGATATAACGCTAGAATCCATCTCCCCCTTTCCTTCTTTGTAATCCTTTGTCCTCTGTTACAAGGGGGATATGTGGATGTTAGGTCCTTTCAGTTGTGTTTTACTCTTTGTGACCCCATTTGGGGTTTTCTTGGCAATGATACTGAAGTGGTTTGCTATTTTCTTTTCTAGTTCATTTTACAGATGAAGAAACTGAGGCAAACAGGCTTAAGTGACTTGCCCAGGGTCACCCTGCTAATACGTGTCCGAGGTTGGATTGGAACTCAGGTCTTCCTGACTCGATTCTATACCCACTGTGCCACCTAACTGCCCTGCAAGAGGCATATAGCTAATATTTAAAAGTAACTCAGATTCCCATAACATTTTAATTTCTCAATGGGGCTAGATTTATAGCGATATCATTATTGTCCCCATTTTAAAGTTGAATAATTAAGTTTTGAGAGGTTAGCTGAACTGATGATGGCAGCAGAATTAGGCACCTAAAAGTAAGATTTGAGTACAGTTCTCTGGGTAGTATGTGACACAGTCTAGGTCCCTGATCCAACTACTTAGCATCACTATCCCTTCTCAGCCAATTTTAGGACTTTGTTTGAAAAAAAAATCCTATCCCTTCTTCCTTCCTGCCTGTAAAACAGACCTCTAAGAAGATGTATTTTTTTCATCTTCTCTGCAGAAGCTGGGGACTATGGCTGGATATATTTACTGTCAGAGATAGTTGTGTTAGTTTTACAGAACTTGTATGTGTGTGTACTGACTTTTTTCATGTTTATTCTTCTTTGATCTTATCCAAACAAGTATTTATCCCCAAATGGACACATCCAGGTATGTAAGTAACCTCATGAGAAGTAGATGACTACAGTAGAGTTGTTCAGCAAGAAGAAAAGCTTCTCCACTGGAGAGGTGGCGGGGGGGGGGGGGGGGGGGGAATGGCCACCAATAAAATAATTATTCCCAGCCTGACTGTCTTACCAGCAGATATATACTGGCAGCTGTTTGGACAGTGCATATTCAAGGCAAAAAAGTAAAATGCCTAATCAGCCATCTTGCAAACTGCTTTATGTTCTGATGAGACTTAAATATCAGCTTCCCTGAGATTATAACAGTAATTACAAGTTAAGTTACAGAATTCTGTCTTAAGTTTGTTTGATTAAATGTGCACTTAATTTTCTGTGATTAACATTCCTTTTGTGTATAGGAAATAAATACCTGTCCCATATGTGATCCATATTGCGCATTGAGGATCTTTGTAACTTTCCTTTTGGGGAAACCCTAGACATGAGCCTAAAGCTAAGCTCTAAGTAATTTGTCTCTTGGAACACAGGGTCAGGATGTACTGAGCATAGGAATAGGAGAGAAGGGAGCCTTGCTCCCATCCAGTTCTTTCAAAGTTGAACCCTGTACAAAACAAATGCCTGGGTGCCTTAGAAGAAAAAGAAGGTCACAGTATCCCAGTCACCTAGACTGAACAGAGTGGGTTTTTTTAGTGTTAGCTATGTCAAGTACTTAACAATGATATATTAATTATTATTATTATTACACCAAGTTAACTAAAGTCATAGCCTCTTCATTGTAAATGCACAATGCAAAGGATATTTTTCATATTTAAACAATGGGCTTAAAATCTATCCTTTAAAGATAGATATACGAGGGGGCAGCTAGGTGGCCCAGTGGATAAAGAAATGGCTTGGATTCAGGAGGATGTGAGTTCAAATCCATCCTCAGACACTTGACACTTAACTAGCTGTGTGACCCTGGGTAAGTCATTTAACCCTCATTGCCCTGCAAAAACAAACAAAAAAAAAAAGATATATGACTGGGGTCACCTGTTTAATCAAGTGTTCACTGAACGTTCTTGAAATTCATTTTTGGGAGGCTCCTGATATGTATAAAATCAAAGGGACTTGTAGTTAGTTAGATATGGGCTCAAATCTTATTTCTAATACTTGCATAATCATGTACTTTTCTGAGCCTCAGATCTATCATCTGTAAAAATGAGAATAATTGTTCCTGGATTAGGGAATCAATAAAGCTTGTTGCTGCCCCAGTATACCTTCTGATAAGCTGGGCTTTCCCCTGCAAGGTAAACCTAAAGTTTCTTTATTCCATACAAGCATTGTGGTCCAGTGGAAAGAAGGCTGAAGTTTGAGTCAAAGGTCTTCGGTTCAAATCCTGATTCTGCCTTTATTTCATATATAAAACTATGAAAGTCACTTAACATTTGGGGGCCTCCGTGTCTTCAATAAAATGTGGGTGCTGGACTACTAGGATGCCGGGATTAGAATTAGAAGGTTCTAGTCAAATCTAACCAGTGATGTTGACCTTGGGTAAGATACTTCCTCCCCGTGCCTTAATTTCCACCTCAGTCAAATTAGTGGATTAGACTAGATGGCATTTGAGGTCCCTTCCACCTCTAGAGTTAGCATCCTCTGACCTGATAACTTCCAAGTTTCTAATTAACTATTATCTTTCCATATATTTTCTTAGCCTGATGCTTCAGAGCTCTCAAACTAGGATGAGCATTCTTCTGTAGTTATCTAAGATCTACAAAACATTCCAAATACATGACATCACTCATATTCTCATTCATTCTCTCTGTCTCTCTGTCTTTCCCTCCCTCCCTCCCTCTCCCCCTTTCTCCTCTCCCTCTCTCTCCTCTCTCCCCCTCCCTTTCCCCCTCCCTTTCCCCTGTTTCTTTCTCTCCTTTTCCCCTCTCCCTCTCTCACTCCCTCCTTCCCTTCCTTTTCCATCTCTCTCCCCCTCTCCCTTCCTCCATTCCTTTCTCCCTCTCTCCTTAGCTTCCCTTTCCTTCTCCCTCCCCTTTTCTTCCCTTCTTCCCTTCTCCCCCTCCCCTTCTTCCCTTCTCCTCCTCCCCTTCTTCCCTTCTGTTGGTCCAAGTCCTAACCACCTTTCTGATTCAGTTTAGAAATTTCCTTTTAATTCCTAGCAAATCGTTGCTTTTTCAGGCAACCTCACTTCAAATTATTCTTAGGTTATATCTCAAGAAAACCTGCAAAGGGTTGTGCCAATCAGACCTCTGGCACTAAGGAATTTTGTTGGCCTTCTGAATACACTAAAAATATATGGCATTGGGAGGGAGTGAAAGAGGAAGGAAGGAAGGAGAGAAAGGGGAGAGGGAGGGGGGAGGGAAGGAGAAAATGTGGAAGAGAAGAGAAGGATGAACATCCTATTTTTGAAAATGATACTGAAGGGGCAGCTAGGTGGCGCAGTGGATAAAACGCCAACCCTGGATTCAGCAGGATCTGAGTTTAAATCCATCCTCAGACACTTGACACTTACTAGCTGTGTGACCCTGGGCAAGTCACTCAACCCTCCTTACCCTCCCCCCCCCCAAAAAAAAAGAAAAGAAAAGAAAAGAAAAAACTGATATTGAGAGCATCAGTCCAAGGTGGTGGGAAAAGCAATGCAGTTTGATTCAGAGGATGACCCACCCAAGTTAGAATGATAGTTTTAACATTTACTAACATTGTGCTGATAGACTTATGATTCCACACCCTCTGAGCCTCAGTTTTTTCAACTTCAAAATGGGCAAAATAAATTTTACCGGACTTAAATATGCAAGCCATAAAATCCTCTGCAAATGTGATCTGTGACCATTCCTCCCAGAATAACAAATTGGACTCCTCATGGCTTTTCTAGTGTTCCCCAATTGGACTCCAAGTAAAGGAGTCCTTACCGGAAAGCCTAGGCTAGTTAGACTTGATTTATATGGAACTTAACACAGAATAATTGTCCTAGGCTGATGATAAAGCAACAGATAATTTAGCTTCCGCATGACCTTTTTTCATCTGCATTCTATTTGTTTCCCATCTCCCTGCCCTAAATTGTTCCTAGTTAATTGGTAGCTTGTCCTCCAGTCAGAACACCTGTTTTGGATTCCATGTAATGCATTATGAAATAATCTACTTTCTGTGACTTCACATGGTTCCCATGGCAACAGGTAATGTCATTTTTTCCAAAAGAACAATTCAATTTGCTGGTTTCCAAATGTGTTGGGAGCATGTGCACATCTAAGGTCAATTTCCAGGAATATGACTATTTGAGACAGTAGGGCATGTCAAGGATGGCTAGTATTTGTCTTTCTGGTGGTGGTTGTTATTTCCGTCTTCTTTTTTCCTCCTTACAGGGAAAAGTTTCCAAGGTTCTTTAAGAGGTAGATCGGGTCCATTGAAGTGTTAGTTCCTTAGCTGAGTAGCAGAGGAATCTTCTCTGATGCTGAAGGCTAAATCAGTTACCCCAGAATCCCTAGACAGGACAATCAATGGCTCACTTAGTCCTACACTAGAGAACCAGACATACATTCCAGATTGGTTATGTAGGACGTCAGAGAGCTCTCTTTTAGTGAGGGTGGGTAGGGGTGTCTCTATTTTTAATTCATGATGTTGAAAGCTTAAAGTTTTCCCAAATAAAACATGGAAGGAAATGTTCATGTGCCTAATGACTTTTCCATAAATGTAGCAGATACACAACATTCAGAATCATGAAACCATAAAAAAAATCAGGATTGTCCTATTCAAATGACAGAATGATTAAATGTTGGAGGATGGTCATGTTGGGTCAATTCTGTCTTGCTTATCCTAAGATCACCAGCAATCCTCAGCTATCCAGAACAGAGCTGAGATTCAGGAAGGAATCTTCCTCAATTCAAAGAAATTCAAGAACCATTTATTAATGGATTGATGGGGGGGGGGGAGGTAGGCAGCCTGGAGTACAGGATAGCAACAGCAGAAGTCAAGAAGCTCTGACTTCCAGTCCCAACCCTGACACCTGCTGGCTGTGGGACCCTAAGTGAGTCATTAACCTCTGCAGTGATCCCAAGTGACAAAGATTCTAGGTTGACACTGATTGCCTTGTTTCTATGGAAGCTGGTTTGACATTTCTGCACATTCCAGCAGTTTGAGGTCTCTGCCACCTCCAACCCTAAAACTATCTACCTCAGGAACGGGGATGAGATTGGTGGGAGACTTTAACAGTGTTTGACTTAGGTTTAAAAAAAGTGTGAGTTATAGCCCTAGGAAAATATATGAGCAAAGATGAAAAGTAGGAAAGCAAAGAAGTAATAACCACCACCACCACAACAACCACCACCATCACAACAACCACCACCACAACCAACAATGTTATTATTAATAGCAAACAGTCCATGTACTGAAAGTAACCGGACCTTCCTCATGAGAAAATCTCTAAGCTCTCAGTTTATTAATGCATTTTTCTTTAGACAGAGTTCTAATAAATATAGTCCTATAGTTTCCCGGATAGCAGCAAATCAGAAGCAAAACTTTAGGCATTGGGATATGAAGAATGCAGTGGGAATAGAGGAAGTTCTCCCATTGTCATCCAGGAGCGACAGCTAACAATGGGGAAGGAGACAGAAAATCTGTTTTTAATAGGTATAAGAACTCAAAAAGGAAGCACTTTGGGGGCAGTACTAGGTAAGAAATAAACAGTCTTATAGTGCTATGGGGTACCCAGGTTTTGCTGTGTGACAACACAACATTAGAATGCTTATACTTCAAGGAACTGTGCTTTCACTCATGTGAGCCTTCCCTCCATACATATTACAGCCCTTTAGGATACAGATTTGTAACCCTCTGTAAGACGGGTTGTAACTGAAAAATCAATTACCAGCTCCCAATCCATTAGAGAATCTCTCTGAACTTAGCTGGGGTTGATCTCGGGTATAGGTGTGTGTGTGTGTGTGTGTGTGTGTGTGTGTGTGTGTGTGTGTGTGTGTGTGTGTAGCAAGTCTACATTTGAAGCAATCAATGAATAAGGACTAGGTAAGAATTGAGACAAAAGATGGCCTAATTAACCTTGGCAAAAATGTCAATGTTGGGGGAAAGATCCTCAAAATGTCTGTCCAACACAGAAAAAATTACAATTTATACTCATTCTAAGCCTTGAAAACATGGGCTAGGGGCTATTATTGGCCATTCAATGAAAGCCAGAGTGATTTGGGTTTAAAAGCAGAGTCAAGTAGCTCCATTTGAAACACAATGGGCTGGTCCAGAGAATCACTGAACTCCTTTAAAACCATCATTTAAAAAAAAAAAAAACCTGGGGTTTTTTTCAGAGCTATATTTAAAAAAAAAATCACAAATGAAAAGTGCAGGACAAAAGGTAAATTGTCCTAGCTTTTAGGAAAAAAAATTAGCCTTCAAATCCCAAAATACCTTACAAAATATAAACAATCAAAAATTATATTCCTGGGGCAGCTAGGTGGTACAGTGTATGAAGCACCGGCCCTGGAGTCAGGAGGACCTGAGTTCAAATCCAGCCTCAGACACTTAACACTTACTAGCTGTGTGACCCTGGGCAAGTCACTTAACCCCAATTACCTCACCAAAAAAAAAATTATATATATATATATATATATATATATATATATATATATATATATATATATATATATATATATATATATATGTCATGGGGCGCAGAGCACCCCAGAATTTCTCTGGGGCACACCGAGGAATCTTCTCCTTGAGAAACTAAACCAGAGGACAGATAATGCCTAGAGGAACCAAATGGGACTGAGCTAGCTTGGGATTCCTACCCTTCATTCTGGTCTCCCTTACCCTGGGGAGATAAGTTTGGGTGTGGCTTCAGCCTTTGTGTTCTGAGGAGGGATCCATAGCCACCCCTCACCCAATTCCTTTAGTCACTACGAGTGGGGGATGGTCCTCTCTCACTAAAGGAACTTTTCACGGGCAGATGGTCCACCCCCATCAGTCATCTATAAAAGTACCTTCCGGTCTCCTGTTCGAGGAGATTTGGTACCTCTGAGCCATGTGCTTTATGCCAAATCTCCCCATGAAAAGTCTAAGGATTTCTTTCATGGTTTCCCTCCCCCCACCCTTCCCTTCCCTTGCTCCTAAATAAACTATCACCTTGTTCTAACTAAGTTTTGTGTGCAAGAGGGTGTAATTCTTTAAAGAGGAATTCCCAAGAACCCCAACCCCAACCCGTACCCCATTTTCCCACTATATCATATATATATATATATGGAAAGAGTACACACATATAAGGATATGGTGGCCCAAGTGGAGGGAGGGACCATAGGTGATGAGGGGATGTAATTGTGTGGGGCTGCAAGGGAGGCAGAACAGATTCATCTTCCCCTACCCTTCATTCCTGCCAGGTGCTCTTTATTAGAGCTAGTTCTGGGGTTCTTCAAGCCCTCAGAACCTTAACTTAGAAAGGCCAAGGTCATCCATTACATCCCAAGCTGTCACCAGTTTTCTTGACTTTTGCTTGCTGCTGGACTCAAGTGATTCTGGAGGAGAGAGTGAGGCTAAGGACTTTGTACAGCTCTGTATCTCTTAAATCTAATTCACAGGCAAGTCAAGACATGCCTCATGTCATTGGTCCTCTAAGAGAACAAAGGATCACTACCATCATGAGATACACACATGTATGTGTCTTATATTTATACATACATGTATATGTATATACATATATGTATATATCCTTATATGTATACACACATAATGCATATTATATAGTATTATGTAATATATGTGTATATGTATATATAAGTATGTGTATTGTATATGTATACATACATGGATATATACACACTTAAATAGATATCTCTATAGATATTTAGGTATCTATATGTTGATATATTTCTAGATACAGATAGATCAATATCTATGTAGATTTTGATAGTGGTAGCTATCAATCACTGATAGATATTTGTGAACATATCTTCCTCCCTCCTTACTAGTCCATAAGTTCCTTGATGGTAGGGGTTGTCTCATTTTTATATTTGTAACTCCAGTGCCTAGGATGGCACTTGCTACATTGTCAGCACTTAAATACTTGCTGATTGATTCATAAAGACATCAGCTTTATCCTTTATGACTGAGATGAAGTTAAAGTGTTTTGTCAGCAGCATCTGATTTGACAAAAATAAAAGGTACTTCAAAGGGGTGGGAGGGAAACAAGCCATAGACATTATCTGGGGTTGAGAGAGCAAAATAAACCCTTTTGGCTCCTCCCCCCACCCCAATACATTTTACAAGATGGTGCCAAGAGATATTGTACATATTATGCTAAAAATTACTTTGCAATAAAATATTATGCAGTTCAATCATAATAATAAGCAATAGTAATATAGATAGGTCTTTAAATTGTTTGCAAAACACTTTCTGATTTAATCCTCACAAGAATTCTGCGAGGAGGGTGCTGCAAGTATTATTTTCCCCACAGAAGCACAGCAGCTTGCAGTGTCACTGCCAGTGACAAAAGTGGTACCTGAATTTAGGGCTTCATAATTTCCAATCCATTTCTCCCAGGGCTCTGATTCTTTAGACACCAAAGGGTGCTCTTTATAAATACACATCCAATTCGCTAACACAGGATGGAATTGTTTGTCCTTGGTGACATTAGTGAGGTTTCTTTTTCTCCTTCTTCTTTTTTTAAATAATGCCCTTATTAACTAAAAAGGGAGAAGACAGTCTTAAATTATGGAACTGGTTTGTTCTAACAATCTTAGTGGAAGATTAACTGGTCCTTTTTTTTTTTTTTTTTTTTTGCGCGGGGCAATGAGGGTTAAGTCACTTGTACAGGGTTACATAGCTAGTAAGTGTCAAGTGTCTGAGGTCAAATTTGAACTCATTTCCTCCTGAATCCAGGGTGGATGCTTTATACACTGCGCCACCTAGCTGCCCCTCCAACTGGTACTTTTCAAAAAATATATAAATATTGGCTGGCTTCCTTCTGTCATGGCACTATCCTAAGAATTTGTTGAGAACTCCCAAACCTCCATTGTGGTAAAGGTGGATAATTCTACCTTTCAGAAGTAAGGCAACAGCGCCTTAGTTACTCTGAATAACTGGAGAACATCCTACCACAGTTATATCCTTGGTAACAGAAACTGACCCCTTACATGCCTAAAGTTTTCTTTTATTTGTAAGAGAGTTGGTCTTTCAGAGCCCAGACCCTAATCATGGATGATGAGATGTTAAACATATTTAATCATTTTAAAAAATAGAAATCTGTTTAACACAAAGGTTCTTAAGGTGTGTGTGTGTGTGTGTGTGTGTGTGTGTGTGTGTGTGTGTGTGTGTGTGTTGGATCCCTCTGGAAGCCTAATGAATCCTATGGACCCCTTCTCAGAATACTGTTTTTAAATGCATAAAAATATAGATGATTACAAAGGACACCATTTATGAAATAAAGAAGTAATTTTTCCCATCCAAATTCATGGACTCCTGAATTCTCTCCATGGACTCCAGATAATTAAGAACCTCAGTCTAAAGCATGCTATGCCTTTCCTTTTTCTCCTTAAATGAAGTATACAGAATGTACTTCAATCTTTTCTTGATATCATGGGAATCTCATCATGTATATCAATTGCCTAATGGGTAGAGAAATGTCCTCAGTGTCAGGAAGATGTGAATTCCTCTGATGAATAATTGCTTTATAACCCAGAACAAGTCACTAAAGCTCTAGGCAACTCTAAAATTATAAGATACAGAGTTCTGTATGGGTAGAGGAATTTCCCTGGAGCAATAAAACCATATGTTCAGCCCCAAACAAAATGGCAGTGGTATGGTGCTGCATTGGAAGGAGCACTGGACTTGGAGTCTGGAGACCTGGAGTCACCAAGTTCCTCTACTGATGCTTTACCATGATGTTGAAATGACTATTCTCAAAGGCTATAGCATTAGAATTCTAGCACTAGCAGAATTTTATCAATTTTCTAACACTTTTATATAGGCATGGTGATGAGCTGAAGCCTAGCTCAGCCCAGGTGAATTTAGAGAGACTTGCTAAAAGACTGGCAATTATGTAATGAATTTTTCAGTTACAACAACCCCTCAAGAGGGTTACTACCCTTTTGTTCTAAGGGGTTGTAATATGCATCAGTGAAGGGAAGAGCCATATGAGTGAAAGCACAGATTCTTGAAGTATAAGCATTCTAATCCTGTGTTGTGATGTGCCCAGGTTCCCCAAAGAAGGACTAGTTCTTACCCAACACTCCCCCAAACAGTGTTACCTTTTGAGTTCTTATACCTATTAAAAGAGATTTTCTGTCTTCTTCCCTACTGTTAGCTTCCTCACTTCAGGTTAACAATGGACCAACTTCCTCGAGTCCCACTATATTCCTTATATCCCAATCCCCTCCTCCTAATGCTTTGCTTCTGAGTTGCTGTCAGGGAAGCTACTGGACCCAATTTATTAGAACTATGTCTAATATAAAAATAGATTAGTAAATTCTGAGAGTTTAGATTTTTTTCTCATAAGTACAGTCTATATTACTTTCAGTACATGGAATATTTACTATTTATTTTGGTTACCCAGAAACCTTCTATCCACCCCCCTCTCTTGTAAAAGTCTTAGTGCAGTCTTAAGCTGTTACAACTTTTGCATTTTTGAATTTCCTGTAAGTTAGACCACATTTCTGAGTTACTTGATTTAAGGAACTTCCAGAGTGAGGGAGTTGTCTTTGCTACTGCAGATTGGTACATACTCCAATACTTACAGAACTGCCTAAGGCACTGAAAGGGTTAAATGGCCAGTGAGTGTCAGAGGTTAGCCTTGAACCCTGACATTTCTGACTCTGAAGCAGATCTTCTAAGCTTGAGGACAAGATCATGGGCCTGGGGGAGGAAGGAGCAAGACAATAACAACTTGGGAAATCAGGGAAGGATTGTAGAAGCAGGTGATACCTGAGCAAAACCTTAGAGATGTTCAAGAGGCAAAGGTGAAGAGCAAAAATATTCCAGGCATGGGAATGAACCTAAGCAAAGCCATAGAGGTAGGAAATTGAATGTTATGTAGCAGGAACAGCAAATAGACCAGTTTGGCTATAACTTAATGCATTCAGGCAGTAATATAAAACTTTCCATTTGGGGATTGTTCAGAAACAACAACCACCACCACCTTAGTTCTTAACCTATTTGAAAGGAATAATTTAAAATTATTTCTTTCTGAACCCTTGAGGTTTGACTTCAAAAGAAAAATTGGAGCCAGATTGTGAAGGGCTTTAGCTGCCTAACAGAGGAGTTTGTATGAATCCTAAAGACAAATTACAAAGTCCAATTGCAATGAACCCCAAACTTAGAGTCACAAAGGGCCCCCTCATTCCTCTGCAGGCTGCACTTAGCACCTAATATAGTACCTGGCACATAGTAGGTACTTAATAAATGTTTACTGAATGAATGCACTGCTGGCTCATCTCCATAGGACTTTGTTTACCGTGCTATAGAAACCTCTTCACCCTGGAAGCTCACTCCACCACTGCACTACTTCTCACCTTGAAAGTATTCTCTTCCCATGTCACCACTCCCTCAGATTGTCTAGTTCTTCCTAGAATATCCATTTTTAAGGAGATGCCCAGGGTAACTGTATTTTCATCCCTCTCCATCTAACTTTCCAAAGGATGTCAGATGTCTACCATGCCCTTGCACCTTCATCTTCCCCTCAACCCCTTTGCAACTCCTTGTCTTTGGGGGATTGTCTTCCCACCTTTAGAATGTCAGCTCCTTGAGGATGGGGACTCTTTCTTCCTGTTTGTATTTATATTCCCAGAACTTAGCACACAGTTCCTGGAACACAGCAAGTTTCCTGTGTGCTTATTGACTTGTTTTCCCTTGACCAACCTCGAAGGTTCAAGTGCCCTACCACTTACTATATAGTTGACTTTAGGCAAGTTGACTTTTTTGAGTCCTGAAAAGAGAATTCAATAAGGCAAAAATAATAATGGAGAGCATTCTCGGCATGATGTAGAGTCTAGGAAAAGGTCTTAGAGGCTATAGTTTGAATGTGATGCAGATATTATGGAGAGTAAGTAGGCCATTCATTAATTTATTCATTTCTTTAATCTGCTCATTTATTTATTATTTATACTTCTATCTGTCTGTATATTTTTTAGTTCACACCTTACCTACTTTTTCTTCTTCTGTCCTCATTCTTATGTTTGTTATGCATGGACATCATGACAGAAGAGAGGGGGTGGGATACAAAAGGAAACTATTTTAGAGCTTCACCACCCACAAAAAAAAAATGTGTTCAGAGAATATGACTGTTAGAGAGAAGTAAGCAGCATTATCAGAGATAGGAGTGGCAAAACTCTATTGATAGGCATCATGTTTTGACTAAAAGGAGTTTACTAGAGATGTAAGTTGGTGAGGATGGGCTTATGAGTCTTTTATAAGTATTTACATATATCTAAGACCTCTAAGGACCTGCTTAAAACCAAAATTTTGTAGTGTATGAAAATATGGAACATAGAAAGTAGTTGGTTCTACATGACTAGAAGAATTATACTAGATCAGATTCATAGTATTTTCTTTTAAGTTTTTTAAATGGGTGGATTTATTCATTTATCTATTTCCTCATTTATTTATTTGTTTGTTCATTATTATTTTTTTTTTTTACAGGGCAATGGGGTTAAGTGACTTGCCCAGGGTCACACAGCTAGTAAGTGTCAAGTGTCTGAGGCCAGATTTGAACTCAGGAACTCCTGAATCCAGGGCCGGTGCTTTATCCACTGCACCACCTAGCCGCCCCCATTAATTTATTTTTGAGATGAGATCTCTATATCTCATTCAGGATGGAAATCCAATGGCCATTCGTGGGCCTACTATTCTTCACAAGACCTTCAACATGCTCTATTTCCAACTTGTGCCATTCCTCCATTCCTTATGCAATCTGGTCCTCACTCTCATCTTTACTCTCTGGGGTTCATCATGTTAGTACAGGTCTTAGGATGGACAACTGATTGGCTTAATACACTTCAGCTCAGAATGTCTGGGCTCAAGTGATCTACCAGTCTCTCCATCTCCATGTGTCACCACATCAGCCCATATTCATAGCTTTTTCAGTCCAGTATTCTGACTCAGGAGGTCTTGTTGTCTTCTTTGACTTCAAATTCAATGGCAGTGACCTTCCCATAAACATTCTAGTTTCCTGCTATATCCAGCTTACATCTAATTACCTGTGGCATTATATATCTTGCCATTTGAAGTATGATTACCTTTCAAAACCAGCTTCACCTAATGTTGTTAATTGATTCCAAGGGGGAAAAATCTTGTTGAGTGAAATAATATTACAAGGGGGAGTCATTTCCATAAGAGCAATTCTATAAATGTAATATGCAGGAATCACTTTCATTGCATTCATATTCAGTCTCTTATTGGAAACTATAGTGAACTCACTATCTTACAAGGAAGCCCATTCAATTTTGGGATAATCCAATTTGTTAAAAAATGTTCCCCAACATTGAGCTGAAACTTGGCTCTTTGTTACTCCATTGATTCAATTTTTAATTCAACTTAAGAAACCTTTATAAAGCACTCTTTCTGTGTGAGGCCCTGTGTTAGGCCCTAGGAATAGAAAGTAAAATATGACACTGTCCTTGCTTGCCCCCAAGACATTTATTTAATTATCCCAATTCCATCCTATAGAGTTAAATCTGATGAGCTGATCACTCATCAACATTGTAGTATGTTGTTGGGGAGGAGGGTGGTAGTGGTGAAGCCAAGATGGTGGAGTACAGGCCAGCACCCAGCTGAACTCTCCCCTCCAAATGATTTTTAAAAAATGACTCAAATCAAATATTGGAGCAGCAGAGCCAATAAAAGGCCAGAGGGAGACATTTTTATGACTTAAGACAATTTAGGAGGTGCACAGGCAAAGTCTGTAACACCAGGGTAGGCAAAGGACTACAGTGTGGCAGGAACACCATTGGTGAAGCAGCAGGATCTGGAGATCTCAGCCCAGAGTTTGTAAGGGGGTCAGATAACTGGTCAGAAAGACATTATAGGGGATCCTTTGTTGGCATTGGGGGCAGCTGGCCCTGATTGGCAACTCTATTGCCCATAAGCAGTTCTCAGTTGTACTTAGAGAGTAGAGAGGAGCATTTTCAATCAGTCACAAGAAAACAGGGGCCTAGGGGGCAGCTAGGTGGCACAGTGGATAAAACATCAGCCCTGGATTCAGGAGGACCTGAGTTCAAATCCAACCTCAGACACTTGACACTTGCTGTGTGATCCTGGTCAAGTCACTTAGCCCTCATTGCCCTGCAAACAAAAAACAAAAACAACAAAGAAAAGAAAACAGGGGCCCTGGTCACAGTTCCAGGGACAATAGGAGTGCTAGCTGCAGGAAAGCAGGGGACTGGGTCATGATTTTGGGTGCCCAGAGGAGCACTAGTGCTCATGGCCATAGAGAGCAGGGGTCATTCCTGAGTAAAGAATAGAGCATGAAATGGAAGAGCAGTGAGAACAACTCTCCCCAGATCACTCCACCTTGAAAGTACCAAAAACCCTCAACAAATGGCTCTGAAAAGAGCAACACAAAAAAGTCTGAGATTGGCACAGTACCTCCTTACCCCCAGGTAAATAAAACCCAACTTTAACATCAAGTTCAAAGTGAAGATATTGGCTGGGAAAATTAGCAAACAACAAAAAAAGAGAACTTGACCACTAAAAAGTACTATGGTGGCAGGGAAGACCCAGACGTAAACTCAGAAGAAGACAACAGTGTGAAAATAGCTACAACCAAAGCCTCAAAGAAAAATGTTAATATTACCCAAAGCCAATTCCTGTAACAGAAAAAGAGATAAGAGTGGTAGAGGAAAAATTGAGAAAAGAAATGAGAGTGAAGCAAGAAAATTACACTGAGAGAATTAACAGCTTAGCAAAAGAGGCACAAAAAATACTGAAGAAAATATCATTTTAAAATAACAAATTTGCCTAATGGGAAGAAAAGAACTCCCTTAAAAGCAGAATTGAACAAATGGGAAAGGAGGTACAAAAGCTCACTGAAAAAGAGCCTTTAAAATTAGAATTAGGTAAATGGAAGCTAATGACTCCATAAGACTTCAAGAAACAGTAAAGAAGGCACACAAGGAGGAGATTTAATAGTGATGGGGAAAATGAAGAGGGCAATTGATTCAGAGGGAAGAATACACACACACACACACACACACACAATTAGTTATGGAAATCCATCTTAACCAATAACGGGATAAGAGGGAGAAAGGACAAGAGATATGTTTTGTAGGATGGCAAAGGGGACGGTGGATTGGGGGAGGTAATGGTCAGAAGCTAGATAATCTCTTGAGGACAGACACAGAGGGAGAGATGGAGAGACAGAGATAGAACTAGAGGAAAATTGGGTGAAGAGAATTGCATGGAATCCATAAGTGGGACATGAACTAAGGCTTCCTGACCAATAGGCCAGTATTCTCCAGAATGCCATACAGACAGAACCAAAGATGATGACTTCAAGTCTCAGTGAAGGTCTTTGAGCAAAGACTGGAAAACCACTTCTGGCTAAGTTCAAAAGAGAATTATCTTCTTGTACAGGATATGGCTTAGTTGGCTTCTGAACGCCCTTCTAATTGAACAGTTCTATGATTGTGACTCTGTGATACTGATATGGCAGCACTAGTGATTTTATTGCAGGTTAATGTGACTGCATTAATCAACCTGGCCTAGGTTTATTTACTTCTCCCTAAACTTTCATCTTTCCAATATGAATAAACTTAGTTATGTGATTCCATTCTTATTTGACCACCCTCACTCTCTTGTCACAGTGTTTTGATACTTTCTCTCCAGTTTCATTCTATAGTCTGCATGATACCACTGTCCAAGGTGCTAACCAAGTACTATTACATTCAAGGACATTCATCATTAACCATTGTTAATGATACCCAGAATTGTGCTAATCCTTTCCGCCAAAGCAGTGCATTTGACTGCTATCTTTGGGAAACATTTTGCAATGGAATTCCAGTTCTTTTCCCAGATCAGAAGTGATATCTTGGAGCCCATCATCATATAAATATACTTTGGCTCCTTTTTCCCCCCTAGAGCATTATCACTTGTCTATACCTGCCACTTTCCAGTCCACCCATACAGCTGATCTCAGTCCTCTCATAGTTCATCCCCATAGAATTGACATTTTACTGACTTTCAGCATCCCACACTACCTGAAAGAGGTTAGTTTTGTTTGCCATATTGGAACTTGGCTGCTAACCTACACCTCCCAATCATTTATACAAATGTTAACTAAGTCTAACTCACTTGGGAACTTCATTCCTTGTATATTTAAATCTAGAGAAGAATCCCTTTTCTCCAATCTCTATGTTGTGGCCCCTCTTTTTGACTCCCCATTATATGAAGCTTCCCACATTTGAATTATGGTCCTTGAGGGCAGAGACTATCTTATTTGCTTGTCTTTGTATCCACAACACTTAACACAAATCCCGAAATGTATAAAGTGCTTGATGAATATTTTGTCTGTCTCCTCAATATTCACGACAATGTAGCAAACATTAAGCCCTTACTACCTTCAATGTTTTTTGCTAGGCACTGACAAACTACACAGTTCCTATGCTCAAAATACTTACCCTGTTATATATTGCTTTTCTTAGAAATGGTGCTGATGGGCAAGATGAAGGGTTGATTTGAGCTGCCTGAAAATTCATTCAAGGTTCACTAAAAAATAAAAAGGCAATAATATAATAGGCTTGTATCATGACTGATGATGAAAATGCTCTATAAAAGAGGGAATCAGAATCTTATTCATTAGGATTTCTCCAAGGAGATAATCGATGTAGTGTAAAGATCCTTGGATTTGAAGTCAAAGGACGTGGGTTCATATCCTGACTGTGCCCTGTACTGCATATGTAATCCTCCCAATTTACTTAACCTCTGTAGGCTCAGTATTCCTCTCTATAAATTAAAGGGGTTAGATTAGATGGTCTAAAAGGTCCCCACATGCTTAAAATAGTATTTTTTAGGGATAATAGTGTGGATAAGATGAAAAGGGGAATTGTAATTTTAATATGATGACCAAAGAGTAAAAGGTCAATTGGATGTTTTATGTCAAACTCTCAATGAATAGAAGATTGTCTGCAGGGTAGAAATCATTAAGATTCTCATTCTGTGATCACACAGACTAATCATTCAAGCAAGATTATATTTGCAGAGTCCTACAAGTAACCTCTGCTCTGATGACTGATCAACTCAGAATAAAATTCTGACCGTGTCATTCTCCTACTCATGAAGCTTCGGTGGCAGCTCCTTCTGGCCTTTAGGATAAACTACAAAGTCTCCTGTTTGGCTTTGAAAGCCCTTCATGGGCTGGATGTAACTTATCTTTCCAGGGCTATTACACACATCACTATTCTCCTTGCACTCTGTGTTCCAGTCAGCCTGACCTACTTGCCGGTTCATCAAACACAACATTCCATATCCCATTTCTTTGTCACTGTAAAGGCTCTTCCCCCATGCCTGAAGTACTCATCTTCCTCATCTCTGCCTCAAGACATCCCTACCTCCCTAAAGGCTTGGCCAAGGTGCCACCTCCTATGGAAGATTTATCCTGATCTTCCCACTTGCTAATATCCTCACCACCATGGAAAGTAATTAGTTCCTATTTTAATTTTTTTTTTTTGATGTACAAATCATTTCTCCCCAATAGAGTATAAGCTCCTTAAAGTGAGGGATTATTTCAAATTTGTGTTTATATCCTCAACATATACTACATGCTTGTTGACTGAATTCCCCTGGGGCTTTTAAATGAATGAATAGAAAATCATTATTCGTTTGCTATGTGCCATGCACTGTGCTAAGTACCAATGGTGCAAATATAAAATTGAGATAATCCTGGAACTCTAGGAGCTGATATTCTAGTAAGGGGAAGGGACTAGTCCTGTTCTAGTCATATTCTAATATATAGGACTTGTGACCAGTGAAGGGAATGTCTAGGAGTCACAGGGGAATATCACTTCTGACAGGAATTCCCAGCTAGACTAGCTCCAGTTCAGACTTAGTGAGTGACTATGTGTCCAGTCTAGCTAAGTGGCAAGGGGCTCATCAACAGAGCATTTTCCATGAAGGGATGAACTGTTTTGATAATGATGCCTCTGGAATGCAACCTCCTATAAGCTTGGATAGGTTCTGGGTCACTTTGATGGAGAGAGCTCACCCAGATGAATATAGAGGTGTTAAGGGCTGTCCTGATATATGGGGAAGTTCCTAGAGTAATAGAGCTGAGATCCTTTCACAAGCATCCTCACATCTTCAGAGATGGAAATGAAATGTTGAGAAAACATATGGTCCATTTCAAGGCATGCAGTCACTAATGAAGATCACTCCTTTTCATTAGTTCATTGATTCATTAACGAATACATACATAGGCTTACATTTCATAAATGGCCACAAATGTGTAGGTTGATTGGCAGGCAACAGAAAAAGAGGGGGTCATAGAATTTTACATAGAGGTCTAAGAGACCATCTGTTTGAGATCATGGGATCAAAGATCTAGAACTGGGAAGCAACATAGTTTAATAAGTCAGAGGGCCTCAGTTCAAATTCTGCCTCTGATACTTAGAACTAGTTCTTAAAAAGTCAAGTTGTTTAGAGAGGAGATTTGAACAAAATTTCACTACATGTTTTTATATATATATATATATATGTGTGTGTGTGTGTATGTATGTGTGTATGTATGTGTATATGTATATATATGTATGTATATAGTGAAGTTGTGTGAAATATATACAGACATATATGTGTGTACACATGCATATACATATATGTAGCTATATATGTATTTGTGAATGCATGTTACACATACATGTATGTGTGTATATGAATATACAATATATGTATGTATATATGTAGGTGTGGATGGATGGATGGAGAATTGGACCTCTGGTGAAATCTGATAAAGATTTTTAAATCTTGCAGTTACACTGAAAATTTTTTTGACGTGGATTTTTATATATTCTGAACTGAAAATAAAGGTTTTATCAGTACAAATTTTCCAACATTCAGTACTCCTGTCTTTATACTGTCTTGCCCATGACAAACATTTTTTTCTTCCTCATAGCCATGATTAAGTAGATTCCTTTGTTTTGTTATACCGGTCTCACCATTTTTTTTTCCATTTTGAAAAGTCTACAGCACCCCAAGAGAAATCAACAACCACCTTTCTAGCCACTGGGTCCCTCTGAAAGTCTGTGTTGGTTTTCTGAAGAATGATTAGGGTTTTTTACAGCAAAAAGTTTCTTAGCATTGTTTAGTTCTTGACTAAATAATAATAGTTCATTCCTGATACTGTTTATGACACTTTCCTTTTTATGTCAGAACTACTCATTTTATTTCATTTGGAAGGGGTATGCAGTCTTTGAAACTTTTGGCTTTCTTCTCTGATTCTCAGTTTTCTCATGTATAAAATGAAGATGCTGGACCAAGTGATCTTTGACTCCTGTGGTACTATTTTGGGGAAGGTCCATACCTGTGATTCCACTGATATAGGGAATTTAATGTAGGGAATTTCATTGATATAAGGTTTTTCACCAATGCAGATAGGAAACTTCTATAAGTTCCCATCTTAAAGAGTTGCCTGTGACACTGAAAAGTTAAGTGACTTGTCTGCAGTCACACAACTATTATAAATCAGAGGCTAGACTTGAATCTGAACCTTCCCATCTCTAAGGCAAGGAGACCATAAATAACACCATACCACTTATCCCTGCTATCAGGGTGACTATATTACATAGAAAATATATGTAAAAAGCTCAATACATCAGATAGGGAATCAGCCCATGTGAAGTACTCAAGCCTGGAGGACTCTCAGGTGTGGAAACTCCCTCTAATAATTCAGGTTAGCACCTTAAGTTCACCTAGAACCATGAGAGATTAAATGATTTGCCAAAGTTCACATCTAGTATATGGCAGAAGCAGAGACTTTAATGTAGGCATTACTGGCTTTGAAAAAAGCTCTCTATTCCTTATTGCATAATGGGTGATGTACCAAACTTTGGAGGAGGAATGAGAAGTGTCCTACAGCAGGCGGCACTTGAGCTGAAAGTACAATGGCTGTGGGATATCATCTGGATCTTGAAGGATGGGCAAAATGGGGGAATCATCTTAAAATCAAAGGACTGCCCAGGCAATGAGGGTTAAGTGACTTGCCCAGGGTCACACAGCTAGTAAGTGTCAAGTGTCTGGGGCCATATTTGAACTCATGTCCTCCTGAATCTAGGGCCAGTGCTTTATGCACTGTGCCACCTAGCTGCCCCCGCCCCCAGTCCATATATTTTTGTCTGTTTTCAATTTGGTGGTCGTAGTCCAAAAGAACAAAGAGAAATAGGCATACAACCAGTTCTCCTGTTTTTCTTTCTGCCCCTGGAACCCACTGGAGGCATTTAGAAACATGTTATTAGTGCGAAGTATGCAGAGACAGAGCAGACACAGTGATCCCAAATTCCTTGGCTTTCAAGACCAGCCTCATAAAGCAGGTATGCTGCCCATCTTTGGAAGTTATAAACTCTTTTCTCTTTGAATTGACAGAGAAATATTTAGCCGGGGCTGGAAAAATCCTCCAGGAAAGTATTACACAGGAGAAAAAAAAAGTGAGTGAGAATCTTGCTTTATCTGAGAACCAGTACTTCCCTTTTGACATTTCTTAAAGCATAAATTTTATAGCAAAGATGTCCCAGGAGACAGAGCGCTTGCTAAACTGTAAGCAGAAAGCATATTGCATTGTGGGCGCAGGGAGAATGGTGGCCTTGCCTATTGTTATCCTGAGCACACTCTCGGCTACAATATCCCTTCAATGCTCTT
Organism: Dromiciops gliroides; assembly: GCF_019393635.1. Taxonomy (NCBI): domain Eukaryota; kingdom Metazoa; phylum Chordata; class Mammalia; order Microbiotheria; family Microbiotheriidae; genus Dromiciops; species Dromiciops gliroides. Next base: position 285,568,060 of record NC_057865.1, on the reverse strand, counting down.
TCCTTCCCAAGGTTAGTTCACTGGGGATGAAAGAAAAGAATTTGCTGGCTTAAAAAATCTATGTGGTTTTCCCCCCCTCCTTTTCCCCTGTCCACCAATACCTCATAAAATCCATTTTTAAAATGCAACACATCATATATTTTATTACTTGTTGGTGATTTTGCTTTTCTTTTCCTTTTTTAATAAGATAGTGTGGGTGTAGTGGTAAGTATATTGGTGGTCAGGACACCTGGGTCTTAATCCTGGCTCTGCTACTAACTGTCTAAATGATTTTGGGGCAAGTCATTGGACCCCAGGCCTCAGCCTAACACTGTTTCTCTCCTTTTGGACATACTTTTACAAGGGACAGATACTAATGTGTTGACAAGAAGAGTACAGGAAGGAATATAAAGACTTCTCCCTCTTCTGACCACATGTAGGCAAAAATAATAAACCAATAATAGAGATTCATGGTTTCATACCTTATTTCTCTCTCTCTCTCTCTCTCTCTCTCTCTCTCTCTCTCTCTCTCTCTCTCTCTCTCTCTCATTCCCTCCCCCTCCCTCTTTTGACCCATCTTCCTCCCTCCCCCTCCTTGTTCTTTGTGTGTAGAAATAGTCATGTTTGTTACATTTATACTAACAAAAACAATAAAAATAAAGCATGCCTCATGTAGAGTCTTATTCCATGGGTTCATGAGTCAAGAGTTGGAAGGAATCTTATTGGCCAGCTATATCAATCTCCTCATTTTACTGGTGAGGAACCTGAGGCCCATGAATGTTAGATCTATAATTGTACGTTACAGTTACATTTGTGTACTTTATTTTCCCACTTGATTGGACTTAGCACATGCAAAGTGCTTAAATGCTTTTTCTCCATTCCTCCCTTCTCCCCTTTCTCCATTTTCTCCTTCCCTCCCTTCCTTCCTCATTCCCTTCCTACCTTCATTTCTTCCTTCCTTTCTTCTCTCTCTCCCTTACTTCCTAAACTCCATGAAGGCAATGATTGTATCACATCTAAATTTTGCATCTCCTCCAGATTCCTGCACATAGTACAGTAGAAAGAACCCTTAAAGCTGAAGGACTTGTTTTGTGGGGCAGTGAGGGTTAAGTAACTTGCCCAGGGTCACACAGCTAGTATGTGTCAAGTGTCTGGGGACGGATTTGAACTCAGGTCCTCCTGAATCCAGGACCGGTGCTTTATCCACTGCACCACCTAACTGCCCTCAAGGACTTGGTTTTGCATCATCCCACCAAGTTGGACAAGTCACTTAACTTCCCTGAGCCTCAATTTCCTCCACTGTAAACTGATGGTCTCAGACTAGATGAATTCTAAGGTCCTTCCTTTCCAGTCTTCTTATCCCTTATTCTCCTCCAAGTAGTCTTTGATCCAGTGACATTGGCCTTCTTGCTGTCCCTCAAACTAGATCCTCCATCTCCTGAGTCACATTTTCAGTTGGTGCTCACCAACCCTCACCACCAAACCTAGAGCTCTCTCCTGGCTCATCCCTATCTCCTAACTTCTTTTGTTTTCTTTAAGTCTCGGAACAAACCCCACCTCCTCTAAGAAACCTTTCCTGCTCCTCCTTAATAAGAGTGCCTTCCCTCTGTTGATTATACCCAATTTACCTGCATACATCATTTGTGTAGTCATTTGCACATTGTCTCCCCACTGCTATGAGCTTGCTGAGAGCAGAGACTGGCTTTTACCTTTCTTTGTCTCCCCAGCCCTAAGCACAGCAGCTGATGTATAATAGTTGATTGATTGACCCCTCGCTCTAAATATGTAATTCCCAAACAGTGTTCCATACCAAGTTAAGTATGTGTTGGCTGAATTTAACTTCCAATACTGGGGCTTCAGGCTCCAATTTTCATATGGGAGACTATGGACACAATAGATAAAGGCTGGATTGGAATCAGGAGAAACCAAGTTCTAAACCTGCCTCAGACACTTGAGAGCTATTTAACCTTGGGTAAGTCTCAACCTCTGTCTGCCTCAGTTTCCCCTTTGTAAAATAAAGATAATAATGGCACCTACCTCACAAGATTATTCTAAGATTCAAATAAGATAACATAAGAATGTTTCATAAACCTTAAAGTGCTACGTAAATGTTAACTATTATTATTATCATCATCATTATTGCTATTGTTCCCTCTGGTTTTTATATTCTATTCTATAAAACTAAGAGATTTGGCTTGGTTCTCTAGTCCCTTCACTTTTCTTTTTCTAGTCAATACCTTTTATTTGTGGTCTGTTATTTTGAGTCTCCACCCCCTTCATTTAAAATTAGAAACAAATGTCAGTCTTTGCAGGGCTAATGGCAGAGGGTGGAGAGAATGCTTTAGATTTGAAGAAGGTAAAAGATAGCCTGAGAGTGAGTTAATGGCCACTGATACTTAATGGGCTATTCTAATATAGGATTTTATAGCAAAAAGAAAGCAAGGTTTTCTAGCTCATTGACCTTCTTGCCTTTACTTATATTGATGGCTTTAGGAGTCTGGATAATTCACCCTAGGGGCAGCTAAGTGATTCGAGGATTAGAGGGCTGCACATCAGGAAGACCCAGAGTTCAAATGCAACCTCAGATGTTTACTAGCTGTGTGACCCTGGGCAAGTCACTTTAACTCTGTTTACCTCAGTTTTCTAATCTGCAAAAAGAGTGAAAGAAGGTAATGGAAAACCACTTCAGTATCTTTGCCAAGGAAACACCAAATGGCTTCATGAAGAGTCAGACCCAACAGAACAATGAAAAAAATAATGAAATACTTCACCCTATATCCAATTGCAAGCAATTGTTAGTAAATTGTTCATTTATGACTGTGTTCAAATGAGATAATAATTTTGAATTCTTAAGGAGCTGAGAGTGAGTAAATAAATGAAAAGAGATTCATTAAGCACGTATTTTATAGCACCAGTAGTTAACATTTAGATATTACTTTTTGCAAAGCACTTTACATCTATTTAATTATGTGTTTCTCACAACAACCTGTTGAGGCAGGTGCTATTATTATCCTGATTTACACATGAGAAAACTGAAATTGAGAGAGATTACCTGACTTGCAACTACTAAGTGTCTAATTTAGGATGCAAATTCATCTTCCTAAACCCAATGATCTATCTACTACACCACCTAGCTCTGTGCCCTGCACAGATATAAGGACAAAAAGCAAGGAAGTCTCTGCCCCCAAGAAGCTTATATTCCAATATGGGAAGACAATATATATAGTATAGTGGCCAAGGAGTGGTGATTTGATGTAAGAACTTAGAGGGGTGATAGGTCTGGTTGGTGGAATCATAGGAGGAATGATGAATAGTATTTACCAGGAATGGTAGTGTTGATTTGATTCTTCTAACAGCTGTAAATCGATTGGGTGCAGGAAAGCCAGGAGATGGAACACTGGTTTCTGGTTGGATACATAAGTGAGGTTACATGACTTGCATATGGCTGGAGAGCAGCATGGTAGGTCTGGCATGAACTCTCACGAATCAGAAGCTCAGGTTCCCCAGGCTGGAGTTGTAGTGCAGAATCCCTGGTCAAAGCAGATAGTAGAGTACAACAGTAGCACTGCATGTCAGTGACCAGAGAACAGTCACTGAGAAAACTATTATAAACAAGTTATGCTGCAGAATGTAAGGAAATGGAAGGGAACAATAAGAAATTATTTTAGGGACAGTTCTGGGAAAAACTTATGTGAGCTGATGCAAAGTGAAGTGAGCAGAACTGGGAGAACAATTTAGACAATAACAACAGATTTGTAAAAAAGACCAAACTTAGAAAGTGAACTTTCATCAATGCAGTGACCATTCCAAAGGACCTATGATGCTGAAGTATATTGCCCACCTTCTGACACAAGGTGATGGGTCATGGTGCAGAGTGATTCTTATGTTTTCAGAAAGCAACAATGTGGAAGAGTTTTCGCTTTTGTTCTTGGTTGAGTTTTTGCTCAGCTGTGTGTATTTGTTGCAAAGGCTTTGTTTGCTTTTTCCAGTGGGGCATGATGAGAGGAATAGGGGCATAAAGGAATAGAGGGAGAAAAGGAAGATAGGAGGATGGAAGGATAGAAGGGAAGGAGGAAGGAAGAAAGAGAGGGAGAGAAGGAAGTCATTAAATCTTTTTTTGGTTTGTTTGTAAATACAGAGGAAAAAACAGAAGAAATATCAGAATGGATCACAGACAAGCAGAATAGACTTGTAAGTTATAGGTTGAATATATTATATAATTTTAAAGAAAATAAGCTATACATAATAAGGTTCTCTTTCTTTTATAATTATTTTTCCCTACTGTGCTACATATACAGAAATGTCCATTTTATTTCATGTTAATTTCCAAATAAAAATGAATACTTTTAACTATTTTAGGTCTAGTAGATCTTCAAGGAGTCCTGAAGGCAGTGGTATTGATCTCAAATAGAAATGGAGGTCTCTAAACAATATACATGGATTACTGAGAGCTCATATTGACTTAGAAAATAACATAATAACAGTATCTATGTTCTAAGACATTTTTATTCATTTTGTTAACCATATCTCAATTACATTCTAATCTGACTTGGGCCACATTTAGGAGTATTGAGTTTTAGGCAGTATTTTTCGCACCTCTATTCCAAGGCATCCCAGATGACCTATAAGAAAGAGATCTACCAGGAATGGTACCAATGGTGTCACAGTATCGTGACATTTTTGTAAGTAATATGATGTTGGTCTTATATTTTGGCACATGGTATTTGAGAATGAAATCAACTTGACTTAATTTTCTTTTACATACAAGACAAAAAACAAAAAAAAATAAATGAATGAATAGATAGTTATATGAACAAATAAATAAATAAATAAGTGAAGGTGAATTAATGAATGGATTAATGAATATGGTGATGATGTTGATCATAGCAGCTAACACTTGCTATTTGCAGGTCACTATGCTAAGCAATTGACAATTATTATAACATTTGATCTTCATAATAACCCTGGGAATTAGGTGCTATTATTATCCCCATTTCACAGATGAGGAAACTTAGACAAACAAAAGTTAAGTGACTTAACCAGGATAATGAAGCTAGTAACGGAGGCTGGAATGGAACTTGGGTCTTCCTGACTTCAAGACACTATTCATTGCACAGCCTAGCTGCCCTACATATTCAAATTTGTTGTAAAATGATTCTGCTCCTTTGTCAGACTGTGTAGTCATACACATTAGTCAACCCAAAGTGTGTTAATTAGAAACAGCTGGGGGCAGAGAAGCTCATCACTCTATTCTTAAATTCGAAAACCACTTCTTGGGGTGTTTTTTGTCTGTGTTTTCTTTCACAACATGACTAATTTGGAAATATATTCTGCATGATCAAATATATGTAACCCAACCTATGTCAAATTGCTTGCCTTCCCAATGAGGAGAGACAGAGGGAGAAAATTTGGAACTCAAAATTTTAAAAAAGAAATGTTAAAAATTTGTTTTCACATGCAATTGGGAAAAACCAAAACATGAATTCATACATGTGTGTGTGTGTGTGTGTGTGTGTATATATATATATATACATACACACACATACATACATAGATACAGATGTGTGTCTCTCTGTGTGTATACATGTGTGTATGTATGTATATAAAAATCATGGATGCTACCTGAAAAAAAAAAGAACCTGAGAAACTATAAAGTAAAAACTTCTCTCCAGAGTCTGTGTATTTTGGCCTTTAAATTAAGGTTCATCTCAAGACTCAATATAGAGGCTTGTTGGTTAGAGACATTGTGGGATGAGTCATAATGACTTTTTTTTTTGGTTTTTGGCAGGGCAATGGGGATTAAGTGACTTGCCCAAGGTCACACAGCTAGTAATTGTCAAGTGTCTGAGGCCGGATTTGAACTCAGGTACTCCTGACTCCAGGGCCGGTGCTTATCCACTGTGCCACCTAGCCGCCCCCTGAGTCATAATGACTTAATGTGACCAGGACCTGGAAAAAGGTGCATGATGCTGGTTCATTGTCATTTCGCCATTTAAAATGACGTCTAGAATCCCAGAAAATCAGAGTTGGTAGATACTTCAAAGGCTATGAAATGCAATTTGTACTTGCCCAAGAATCCCCATTGACCAGGAAAATGACACAAGTGCTTAAATAGTCATTTTTGAACACCTACAATGAGAGAAAACCCACTAACTCCCAAGCAGGCCATTCCCTTGGAGCAGTTCTAGTGGTTAGGCAGTTCCTTCCCATAGAAAGACTAAATCTCTCTCTTTGTAACTCTCCTCCCTCACCAAATCAAGTCCTTCGTTACTAACTCTACTCTAGGAATCCTTCCATCTCTAGATCTATGAGCCTGTGCCTTAGGTCCCAATCCTATCTCTGCTGTTTTGTGCCTTGTATGACCTTGGGTAAATCACTCCCTTCTCTAGGGTTCAGTTCCCTCACCTTTAAAATGCAGCACTTGGACTCAATGACCTCTGAGGGTCCTTTTCAGCTCTTTTTTATTTTTGTGGGGCAATGGGGGTTAAGTGACTTGCCCAGGGTCACACAGCTAGTAAGTGTCAAGTGTCTGAGGTCGAATTTGAACTCAGGTACTCCTGAATCCAGGGCTGGTGCTTTATCCACTGCGCCACCTAGCTGCCCCCTCCTTTTCAGCTCTTGATCTAGACTATTGGGTCATTATCCTTTAGAAATACTGAGAATGATTTTGCTTACTGATAAATGCAGAATTTCAACACTCTCCACTATTCTATACATTGCAATCTAGATGCTAAACTCAGGTATTTTTCTCTACCCTCTTCAGTGGTTTCAATTTTGAGTGAAATGAAGAATATTACCCAAATTGCTAAAATTGCCAATTGGGGATAATAATAGCAAAATGATAAATCCCAGTGGGTTCTGTAGACTTGGACAGTTTATGAAAAGGAAAAGGACCTCATTACCTGACATCATATACCAGCTAGTTAGTGTTTTTCTACCTACTTCTTCTTGAATCTACCACCCAAACATCCTAGAGATGTCAATGGAGTCTTTGGGACCACACTCTCCTTTCCTCTCAGGAAAATGAGATTACTGGGGCAGAAACCAATTCTTTCTGAACCATCTCCACAGTCTTACCCATCTTGCATCCTCTCAGCAACTCCCGGAAGACTATGGAAATCAGATGATGACAAATTTTGTCCTTTTCTTTTCTGTGTAAGCTAGATAAAATGGTATAATGGGCATTGGCATTTGCCTAGATACTAAAAACTGGTGATCTGCTTCCAGGAGACTGGAGGACTAAAACATACATTGGCTTACCATATAGCTGTGAATGGGCTTTTTCCATAGGCTGCATAGATAGGGCTGTTTTTAAAACATGTGGGGGCTTTTGTTGCATTATCATCTGAAGGTGAACGACCCCTTCAGTCACGCTGTATAGTAAGGGGGGAGGGACTAAAGGCTACATCCTCTCCACCATTCCCCCCAAACCCTTTGGCCAAGGGGACCCTAGAAATAGACCTGGTTCTTTTGTCTTTAAATATTTTACTTTCAATTTCAGGTTCAAGGAATGGAGTCATTAATGGATGCCAACAAAATAGGGATGCCCTAAGAGACTCTAGCTCAATAAAAGGTTTCACTGCCAGCTTTAGACTTGAACTTGGTAGGGCAAATACTATTTAAGACCAAGGACAAACTGTGATCCTTAGGGACAGCTAGGTGGTACAATGGATAGAGCACTGGTCCTGAAGTTGGGTGGACCTGAGTTCAAATCTTACCTCAAGCACTTACTAGCTATATGACCCTGGGGAAGTCACTCAACTCCAACTGTCTTAAACATCCAGGGCCATCTCCAGTCATCCTGATATATATCTTGCCACTGGACCCAGATGGCTCTGGAATAGACAGTGAGGCTGGTGACTTTGCACAACCCTGGCTCCTTAAATCTAATTCAGTGAAAGTCATGGCATCATCCCAATGTCATGGTTCTCTTCAAGAATGAATTACAAACAACAACAATAATAAACTGTGATTGTTATTTCACTCCCATCTCCAGAGACTGAGATGGTAGAGGTAAAATTATATGCTTGAGATATTGAGGGTAAATGTATTTAGGTCTGTTATTGCTATGTATTTGAAGTAAAAAATATTTTATAAAAGCTAATCTGATGTTAAATAGAAATGGGGTGCTAATAACTGCCCCCTAAAATGGGAGACATAGTCAGTGGGGAGAGAGGGACAGAGAAGAGAGACACTACATCCCCTAACTGGTACCAGAAAACCCTTAGGGGGAAAAATGTAATAGTTCTGGCCTTGAGAGAGTAGAGTCACAAGCAACCACGCTACATGTAAAAATAAGCCAAGCATGTAATTATAGCAGTTTGCTCTTCAGCAATTAAAGAACATGCATGTTAACAAACTTGCACTGCTTATTTCTATTGAAAGATTTTAGGGTATACACGTATTAGATAGAGGCAAGAGAAGGGGCATATCTCTTGAGAGTAGATGATGGAGTAAGGAAGACCAGGGTCTTGTTCCACCTGATGGTGGTGGTGGTTATGATTAGCTGTAGCCAAAATTGTCAGCTAATTATAATAGGGATGCACATTATTTGCACAAGATGGATCCTTGATTTCAGTCCAATGTTTGTGTTGCATAGAATAGGAAATGCTTATTTCAGGGGAGGTCTGAGGGTATAATTAAACATCATTAGGCTCAGTGGTGTGCAATCACCAGAAGTTCATCCAGTCCAACATGGTGTTGGCCTATAATGGACTAAGGCTGCCGTCCTTGCCAAACCAGGGGAAAAGCAAGATCAGAAATCACATTTGAGATCCTTTATTTCTTATTTTAAAAAGAAAGGGAAAAATCTTTTAAAACCTGTTAGAACAATCAGTTTGGACAAGATTTGAATATATTTATTGGAGATGTTAACATTCAAGATAATCGTTTACTGTTCATGAAGGGAAACAGACCTGGGAGCCCTCACCAAATAGGAAAATTAATGAGCTATATCACCCAATCAATTTTTACATAAAAAGTTAGTTTGAACTCTGTTTATAAAATTGATATATCACTTCTCAGATTATTAGGAAGCTTATATGAATGCTTTGGGAAGGGAGCGGTGGGATGAGTATTCAGCAGGCTTCCAAGATTGGGGGAGAGCCAATAGCTCGCATGAATATATCCAATAGCAGTCCAGAGAAATAGAGGCAGACTTTGCATGGACTGATAGAGGGCAAAGAAACCAAGAAAACAGTTATACTTTGACTATAATATTGTAGATGTAACCCACATAAAAAGGAAGTTGAAGACTATAATTATAATGACCTAGAAAAGGAAGGGTCTTTGAAAGGTAGGGAGCTATGGATGCAGAGCCTTGCACCTGCTGTCAGACATAGCATCTGTATTAATTGGTTTTGCCTAACTGGCTTTCTTTGTTGTATGGGGAGATTCACTTACTATGAAGATGGTGAGGGAATGGGGGTGCTATTTCTGGAAGTTACTTTGGTGTGAAAAACAAAAGGCATGGATAGAACATTAATCTTTAAAATGAGTATTTTCAGTAATGACCTCTTAGGAAATGGGTTTAGACAAAAAAAGTTTAACTAAATGAATTAAACATTTTAGCTGGTACTTCCTTCTGTGCCAGTTCATGATTCAAGGGGTCCACATCAGGCCCAACAACAGCATCTTTCCATCAATAGCTGTTTGACAACCGCTGTGCCACTGGGTCCACCTTTCAGATTTATAATTAGGAAGAGTTGACAGATGGGACATATTGATCAATAACCTAGTCAATTTTCTATTATGGAAATAAATTAATATTTTCACTGTAAAAACATTTATTTCCGTACCACAGAACAACACTATTTATCTCCAGCAGGAAGGTAACTAAGAAGAGGAAGAAATGCTAGACAAATGACAGCAGGAGCTTGGAAATCTTTTCAATAACTTCCCAGGCTCAGGGGCATGGGGAACCAGTGAGGTTTGCTTAGCTATCACTAAAAGCAGGGTTTATTCTTGGATTCTGACATAGGTCATGGTTAAAAGGTCTAAAAGGCTCATCCCATTCATAAAACCAAGTTCAAAGTTACTGCAGATATTACTAGGAGGAAAAAAATATGTTCTTTCTTTCTTTGTTTTACTGACATAAAGTCTTTGTAAACATAGCTATGAATTACTCAGACTGCCAAGGAATTCTATACTTCATTTCTCAAAGGAGCTCAAAGCACAATAGTATTAGGACTGTGATTTCATTAGTCTAGGAAACTTCGAAATAAGGACATCCTCTCTACAAACGTAAGCAGGCACCTTCAGTACAACTTAATCTCTTAATGGAGAGTTATTTAGAGTCCAGAGGACTCTAGGTTAAATGACTTACCCAGAGTCCCCAGAGTCGTACAACCAATATATATCAGAAGCAGGACTTGGACCCAGACCTTCCTGATCTCTAGATCAGCTTTTTATCCCCTATGATTAAAGCATTGCAATGAAAGTCATTTTCTAAAATTTTTTTTAACCAGAGACTATAGTAGTAAAACCTCTTAGAAATATTTTTTAAAGTTTGCATGTGTGTGTATGTGTTTAAGCAGACCTGTGATTTGATCAGTACAGATAAGTACAGATCCCAGTAAATGAACTTCCTCTGCTGATGCAGATCAGCACCTGTTCTACCACTTTTACTCGGAACATTTCCAAAGGGGACTGATAAGTTAAGATACTTGTCCAAGGTCAAACATCCAGTAGGGGCACAGCTTGAACTCTGGCTTTCCTAATTTTCAGGGTAGCTCTGTATCCACTATACCATGGTGTCTACATAAAAGAAAATTATCATTAATGCAAGAAAAGTGGGTAAAGAGCTCTTTGGGAATATCTTTAGTCTGTTCAATTATAGTCAGAAAATTGAATTGGACCTCGGGGTCATTTAGTCCAACTTACATTAGAAGAGAAATCCCCTCTCAACATCCCCCAAGAAGAGATCATCCCACATCCTTCGGAAGATCCCCATCAGTGAATTATGATTCAGAAAATTTCCCCCTTTTATTCAAGTCAACAAGCAATTATGAAGTTGTTAGCCAGACTCTAGTCAACTTTGAAACATCCATACATTACTCCCATTTCCGCTTTTTTAAAGCTATAAATAGAATGAGTTGAATTCTTCTTCCATGTGACATACCTTCTGATAGGACAGTAGTGGATTTGGAAACAGCCAATGTGGGTTCAAAGTCCACGTCTTCCTCACAATAGTTTTGTGACCTTGGTGAATCACTTTATCTTTTTGTAGCTTATTTCCATAATTTGTACAATGAATGATGATCTCTCTGGTAACATCTAGTTCTCTATCTTTGATTCTATAACCCTATTTGAAGAAGTTTTTCATCACCCCTCCCCCTCCCTTAAGTCTGTTCTTCATAAGGGCAAATATACTCAGTTCTTTCTGCTTTGCGGTATCCTTTTCTCTCAGTATCCCAATTATCATCATCAGTGAAGTGGGTTCCTCGCATTAGGTGTTACCAAGAACAAGGAGTGACAAACTCAGTAAATATATTGCCAGAAAAGAAGGAATCACAGCATTTCTGAATTGGAAGAGACCATGGTAGCTATCCGGTCTAACACATATTCCAAAAGAATTCTCATTATCACATAGCTGACAACTGGTTATCCCACCTCTATGTGCTAACTTCCAACGAGAGGAATCCCAGCATTTCTCAAGGTAGTCCATACTTCTTTGAGACAATTCACATTGTCACAAACTATTTTTCTTAGCCATTTAGCCTCAGTTTACCTCTTTGAAACTCACTCCTTCACCATCCCCATCACTCCTCATTCTGCCTTCTGGAGCCAAATATAACAAATCTAATTAATTCCTTCTTCATAGTTACCTTAAAAATACTTGAAGGAAGATATCATATCTCTATGCCACTACCCACCTTCAGCTCTTCTCCAGACCCAATTCCTTCTACCAATTCTCATTTCACAAAAGTAAAGGAATTCATGCTTCATGTTGGGGTGATACTAGATGACTGGTAAGGTCCCTTCTGAGTTGAAAGTTCAGTGATTCAAAAACAGAGCTCACCTTCAGAACTCTACAGAATAAAGTTATTTGAATACTTGCCTGTGCCTTAATAGTTCTCAGCCTCACTTTCTTTTCTTTTCTTTTTTTTTAGTGAGGCAATTGGGGTTAAGTGACTTGCCCAGGGTCACACAGCTAGTAAGTGTTAAGTGTCTGAGGCTGAATTTGAACTCAGGTACTCCTGACTCCAGGGCTGGTGCTTTATCCACTGCACCACCTAGCCGCCCCTCAGCCTCACTTTCATCATCTACAAAATGGGGATAGTTGTGCCTAGCTAGTGTTTAGTCAGAAGTGATGTTATTTCACATCACACTTTCCACCTTTCCTATGCACTTATTGAATTCTAATTTGTATCACAGTTCCTGTGGACATCTCTCATCCTCTTACCAGTTGTAAGCTTCTTGAGGTCACTGATTGACTTCTTTAATCTTTGTGTTCACTGGGTTGATCGTGGTAGTTTGCTCTTAGGAGATCTTTATTCAATGTTTGCTGAAGCACTCTGAATTGAAATGCGACTTAGAATCATGAAATTTCATGATAATGTAGATGAAAGGGACCCACTATGAGAACATGAAACATTAGAACTGGAAGAGACTTTGGAATATAGAAGGCCAAAGTAGAAAGATAGTGAGTAACAGATCTAAAAAGATCAACGATAAAAAAGCAAGGCCTCTTCTTCCCTCTCTCTCTCTCTCTCCCTCCCTCTTCGTCTCCCTCTCTCTCCCTCTCTTCCCCCTCCCATCTTCTTTCTCCCTCCCTTGCTAAAAGGACTGTCTCTCTAATAGACGTAACAGAGCTGGGAGGGACCTAAGGACATAGAATATCGAAGCTGGAAGGTAACTCTCAGAACTGTAAGGGCTCTTGTATTACCTATGTGACTTTCCTTGCTGAATCTCAGTGTACTTAAATGACAGAGTTGGAGTAGATAACTGCTAAGGTTCCTCCTATCTCTAAATTCTATTAGTATGGAACATTGGAACTGGGACGGATGTTTATATATTACATGTAAGAGTTGGGAAGGACCTTGACAGAATATAAGAACTGGGAGAATCACTAGAACAGAGACAGTGTTGGGTGAGATGGTAGAACAGGGAGTTCCAGAGATAGGAGGGTCCGTACCAGTCCCCTCATCCAACCACCTCACTTTACAAATGAAGAATCCTAAGTCTTTGGGGTGTATCCTGAGAGACTGGTATGATCAAAATAAGCTCAGAAGAGAGTGGATGGCATTTCAAGCAGTATGAATGCTGTGAACAAAGGAAGTGGGATATTAACAATAGAAATCAATGTCAATTCTATGGCACTTGAAAGTTAAAAAAAAATCCTGCATCTATTAGGCAGGTAGTCCCAGCATGACTTTCTCACTTTAAGATGCTTTTGTACCTGCCCCCCTTCACTTACCACATATTCTAAGTAGACAGACAGATAGATGGATAGAAAGAAGAAAAAAGAAAGGGAGGGAAGGAAGTAAGGAAAAGAAGGAAGCAAGAAAAGAAGGGAGGAAGAAAAAGGAAAGAAAAAGGAAGAGAGAAAGAAAGAGAAATTAAGAAAGGAGAAGAAGGGAGAGAGCTCGGTGGCACAGTGGATAAAGCACTGACTCTGGATTCAGGAGGATCTGAGTTCAAATCCAGCCTCAGAAACTTGACACTTACTAGCTGTGTGACCCTGGGCAAGTCAATTAACCCTCATTACCATGGCAAAAAAAAAGGACTGAATAGAACACTTTCTTCTAACTGTGTGACCCTGGGAAAGTCACTTAACCTTAATTGCCCTACCAAAAAAAAAAAGGAAAGAAAAAGGACAGGAAGAAGAGGGAGGAAAAGAAGGAAGGAGAAAAGAAAGAGAGAAAAGGAAAGGAGAGAAGCAAGAAATAAGGAAGGAAAGAGAGGAAGGAAGCAAGAAAGGAGATAGAGGAGAGGGAGGAAAGGAAGGAAGGAGATAAAGAAGGGAAGAGGAAAGGGAGAGAAAAAGAAAAGGAAAGGGAGGGAGGAAGGAAGGAAGGAAGGAAGGAAGGAAGGAAGGAAGGAAGGAAGGAAGGAAGGAAGGAAGGAAGGAAGGAAGGAAGGAAGATCCAACAATAAGCATTAGTTAAATACCTACTATGTGCCAGGCACAGTGCTAAGCCTTCAAGAAGCTCACAATCTAATAGAGGAGACAAGGGGAAAATGGACACATAACTTATATGAAGGATAAATAGGAAATAATTAAGAAAGGAAAGTACTAGAAAGCACTATATAGAGCCTTTATTCACAGTATTGGGGCAGCAAGGTGGTGCAGTGGATAGAGCACTGACCCTGGATTCAGGAGGACCTGAGTTCAAATCTGGCCTCGGACACTTGACACTTACTAGCTGTGTCACCCTGTGCAAGTCACTTAACCCTCATTGCCCCACAAACAAACAAACAAAAAAAGAATTCACATTGTCCTAGCTACCATGGTAAGTTCTGGGGTTGCAAAGAAAGACTAAAACAAAAACATTGTTCCCCTGTCCAATGGGGGAGACAACACGCAAAAACAAACTGTGTGTACAAGTTAAATCTATACAGAGCAGATAAGTGACAGCAAAGATCATGGGGCATTGCAAATAGTAGGTATTTAATTACTTAATATATGTTCATAGGATCATGAATGTAGAGCTGTATCTTGAGCTGTTAAAGGCTCTCACAAGCCTCATTTTGTACCCAAGTAAACTGGGGCGCAGGGTAGCAAAGGGTAGACTTAGTTGCAAGAAGCAGCTAAGCATAAGCACCAGAGATAGTCTTTGGACCCAAGTAGTCTGATGCCAGAAGCAGAGCTCTTTCACTGCTCAAGTAAAGAAATGGACTGAGGGTAGTGAAGTGATTAGTTGGGTGGCAGAGTATTTGGATTGAAGTGGAATTCATGTCTCTCCAACTCCAGCCATGTTGTATCTCCTTCTACAACACAGCTGCCTGAGGGGTAGGATAATAAAGCCCATTTCTACCGCATAATTTCCGAGGAGTCAGAATTGAGGGTCACTCAGAGGTCAAGGGAGAGAAGGCTGGTGGAAATAGCCTGCAGCATTTTACCCACTAGAAAATGCATGAAGGAACAGCAAATGGTGTGAAGAGGAAATGGCCATGTCGGATGGTTGTGGCCATGTGCTTCATGGGTAATATCAAGTGATCCAGGCAGGAAATCTCCTCACAGCCACAATGGGGAGGGAGAGGACAAAAGCTGCAATGGAGGAGAGGTTGTGGGACAAGCTGCTATCTGCACCATTGGAGGGAATGATCACATGGACAAAAGCAAGCATCCTTGGACATTATAGATGTCAAAACACTTTCAGATAATGGCATTATTGATCTAATAGCTAGAAGGAACTTTAGAGGCATTTGAATTCAACCCCTTTAATTTAAATATGAGGAAAGCAAGAAGTTAATAGCTTGCCTGGGGTTACAGAGCTAGTGTCTGAAAGGTTATTTGAACCCAAGTTTTTCTGAATCCATGCCCAGTAACCTATCTACTGTATCATGCTGCCTCTCCCAATAACTTTGTGAGATAGATAGTACAAGTATTACCCCCCTTTTGAAGATGAGGAAACTAAGACTCAGAAATGAAGTGATTTGCTCATGGTCACACAG
This sequence comes from Dromiciops gliroides, assembly GCF_019393635.1. NCBI lineage: Eukaryota > Metazoa > Chordata > Mammalia > Microbiotheria > Microbiotheriidae > Dromiciops > Dromiciops gliroides. The sequence goes on along the minus strand of NC_057865.1, from coordinate 285,552,463 downwards.
TACACAGTGTCAGAACCTAGATTGGAACCCAAGTCTCTCCATACTGACAGTACAGTGCTAGACTTCATTGGCCTTGTCCTGGAGTAATGATTATTGTTGTTCAGACCTTTCGGTTGTGTCTGACTTCCCAGGACCCCATTTTGGGATTTTCTTGTCAAAGTTAATGGAGTGGTTTGCTAGTTTCTTCTCCAGCTCATTTCAAAGATGAGAAAACTGAAACTAACAGGGTGAAGTACTTGCCCAGGGTTTCGGAGCTGGTAAATGTCTGAGGTTGGATTTGAATTCAGCCCAGTGCTCTATCCACTGTACCATCTAGCTGCCCTAGAGTAGTAATGCCAAACTCAGAAATGGATCCCTGTGGTTAGCACATGGACTTAGAAAAACACAAATTAACATTATCTGCTTTGCAATTTTTGTCACTTTTATTAAAGATTTTAACTTGGTTCCCTGGCACCTGGGGGTTTTAATAGACACAAGGCCAAGTAGACCTGTGTTTGATGTCTCTGTCCTAGAACACTGAGCCCAAACAGTAGTATTGGAAATTGTCTCTTCATGCATCAAAGTAAACTCAGCTATGGGCCTAAAGTTTGAAGAAAGTCAAAAAGACTGGTCCATTGTCAAATGTCATTTCAGTTTTTTTTTTCTTTTTCAAATTGAGTTCCTTCTTATACATGAAAGTTAAAAGAATCTAATCTCACAACCCATTTCTTGAGTCCCCAAGATTTTCATCTCACAACACCCAGAAACAGAGATTGCTTGGTTTTCATGTTATTTCCCTAAAAATTCCATGATAAAAACACTGTGTATTGACATAGTGACCAGAAATTGTTCCATATCATGTCCCTGGGAAGAAAATATGGTAGGAGTTTTTACAGCATTGTGAAGTGTCCAGAGTTGTCTTCTAATCCAACGATAGCTGAATTCCTTCTCTAACATCCCAGACAGGTAGTCATCTATTCTTTGCCAGAAGAATGCCAATGATAGGAAACTTATGACCTTCTAAGATGGCTCTATCACAGTACCTGGATCTTGTCTTGAATTGTACTCATTTTTATGCAAGTCTTATGCTCCATTCGACAGCATAAACATCTTAAGGGCAAGGACTATGTTTCATTTACCTTGGTATCCCCAATAGCTCCTAAGAGTGTTGTTTTTTTGTTTTTGTTTTTGTTTTTTGTGGATGCTCAATAGATGGTTGGTTTTCTTCTTCAATTGTTTAGTCATTTTCAGGCATGTTTGACTCTTTGTAGCCCCATTTAGAGTTTTCTTGGCAGTGGTTTGCCATTTTCTTCTCCACCTCATCTACTTATGAGGAAACATAACCAAACAGGGTTAAGTGACTTCCCTGGGGTCACACAACTACTAAGTGTATGAGGCCAGATTTGAATTCAGGAAGATGAATCTTCCTGATTCTAAGCCTGCTGCTCTATCCACTATACTACCTAGTTGCTCCACAAAAGATGTTTAGAGTCAGAGAAATAGAAGAGATTCAAAAGGAAACATAAGAAATTAATTTCCGGGGCAACTAGGTGGGGCAGTGGATAGAGCACAGCCCTGGAATCAGGAGTACCTGAGTTCAAACCCAGCTTCAGACACTTAACACTTACTAGCTGTGTGACCTTGGGCAAGTCACTTAACCCCAATTGCCTCACTAAAAAAAAAAAAAAAGAAATGAATTTCCTCTATAGCATCCCTTCATGTGATCATCTGGTCTTGCCATGAATAGCCTTTGATGAAGAATCCATTTTAAGACAACTCTGATTATCAAATAAGAGGCAATGTGACATAGCAGATAGAGAGCTGGTCTTGAGGAAAGTATGACCTGGGTTCAGGTCCTGCCATTGATCCATACTGACTGTATGACCCTGGGAAAATTACTTTACCTCTCAAGTAAGACAATCTGATAAGACTCTAATGTGCAGAATAATCACAAATTTGCAGTATAAGGGGGGAATTTCATCACTGGGAATTCTCCATACCAATTAAATCACAAATCCAAATATCTTTATTCCCCCACACACCATAAAGTATGCCCTAATTTTCTTTCCTCTCTCTTGCTTATACTGTTCCAAAGCATGGAAAACCCCCAGTCCCCACCACCCATTTTTGCCTGTTGAATCTTTTAAGGCTAAACTCAAGCGTCACTTCTTGCAGTGAGTCTCCTCTGATACCACTAGTTTTGCATCTTTTTTTTTTTTTTTTTTGCAGGGCAATGGAGGTTATGTGACTTGCCCAGGGTCACACAGCTAGTAATTGTCAAGGGTCTGAGGCCAGATTTGAACTCAGGTCCTCCTGAATCCAGGGCCAGTGCTTTATCCACTGTGCCACCTAGCTGCCCCCTGCGTCTTTTTTAAAGCACCCATAGAATAATGGGCCTGGACCTGGCAGGGACCTCAGAGGCCATCTGGCCTACCCTCTCATTTTACAAATGAGGAAACAAAGGCCCAGGGAGGTTATACATCTTGCCTAAGGTCACACCAGCAGGAATCTGAACCTTGTCCCCTGACTCCAGAGCCAGCTTTCTTTCCCCTATGCCATGCTGCATCTGCATGTAATATGGTTATTTATAATATTCTTTTTTTCAGGGCATTGAGAGTTAAGTGACTTCCCCAGGGTCACACAGTTAGAAAGTGTCAAGTGTCTGAAGCCGGATTTGAACTCAGGTTCTCCTGAATCCAGGGCTGGTGCTTTATCCACTATAGCGCCACCTAGCTGCCTCTATTTATAATATTCTTTGTCCTTGTTGTACTCTAGGAAAGTGCTATAGTAGATGATGACCAAGTTAAGCTTAAGAAAGATGCCCAACCAGCTAGGTGTCACAGTGGATAGAGCACTGGCCCTGGAGTCAGGAGGACCTGAGTTCAAATCCAGCCTCAGACACTTAACACTTACTAGCTGTGTGACCCTGGGCCAGTCACTTAACCCCAACTGCCTCACTAAAAAAAAAAAAAAAAGAAAAAAAAAGAAAGATGCCCAACCTTATATTTCTATCAAATGCCACTTCATTTTCATTGTCTTGAGGTTTTGGTTTTTTTTTTCCCCCAGATGAATTTCAGGTTCTTACACATTAGCCCAGAATCATCCAAGACAACTCTAAACTTTGGAAGAACAATGACCCTGTCTTATCTAAACTTTCAGTCCATGGGACCCAGTGTGTCCCATGAACCAGATGTTTCATTAGAATTTATTGAAAAAAATGAATAATTATTGAACTTGTTTCCTTCTTTCAATTCACTTGTCTTTCCAGTTGAAAGTAATCTCTCTCTCCTTATATTTCTTTTTTTTTTCTTTTTTTTAAATAATTTTTTCTTTTTTTTTTTGTGAGGCAATTGGGGTTAAGTGACTTGCCCAGGGTCACACAGCTAGTAAGTGTCAAGTGTCTGAGGCCCGATTTGAACTTGAACTGACTCCAGGGCCAGTGCTCTATCCACTGTGCCACCTAGCTGCCCCCCTCCTTAAATTTCTAATGACGCCTTTTCTAGATCTCTGCTTTCCCCTAACCTCCCTTCTCTTTTATTTTATGAATTTATGGATTTTTAAACAAGCCTCCTCACTCAAAGCCCATCTGACCATTCTATTAGATAGTAAACTCTCTGAGGGTGATTACTGTTTAGTTTCTGCATCTAAGCACAGTGTCCTGTATTAGAGAAGGCACTTAATAAGTGTTTGTTGTTCATTCAGATTCCTGAAATGAGATTTTTTTTGCTTCATCTTGCAAATACATTTGGGGAGGAAAGAAGGGAATCTAATGAATACTCATATGGTTCAAAGTATCACCCCTTAGGAGCCTTTCAATTGCTTCCTTGTGGTCCATCTAGGCTCCTGCCATCAATAAGGTTCTCAGTGTCAAAGTCCCATCCAACAATGTGGGACTCATGGCAGTTTCCCATAATACCAGCATAATGGCAGAAGTTAGAAGCACATTGTAATAGAAGTGTGTGCCTCTGTGTGTGTGTGTGTGTGTGTGTGTGTGTGTGTGAGCGAGAGACAGAGAGAGACAGAAACAGAGAGAATAAACGAGAACAGTGCTTTTCTACTTGCTTCAATATTTTTAAATTATTAAAACACCATCCCGAATACAATCCATAATATAAATGATTAATTATTTTATTATAACTTATTAATTTGCTAACAATTCATTGGTATTTTATTTTATTCTTTATTAGAGTTTTATTATAATCAAGAGATTTATTAAGAAATTGATAAATTTGCTTATTAAATGATTAAAAATAAAAATTAATGATATGTAAAAGAAAATTGTGAGGTATTTGGGGCTTTCATTGATCCCCTCCAAAGGTGGGGAGGGGTTAATTTAGTTAAGGCAATGCTGCTTTATTTTATTGAAGGCTTTATTTTATTTAATACTGGCTTTCTTAGCTGGCCAGATTCCAGGTGAGTGAGCTTAGTTTATAGTACTAGTTAGGAACTTTGTGGAGTTTCAACTGTATAGGGTTTCATTAGGGTAGACTTCATTTTTTAAAAATCCATTCAATAAATACATTATAATATGTATGTATAAATGTATGTATGTTTGTGTATGTGTATATGTATGTATGTATAAAGGTTAATTGTTCTCCCCCTTGTCCAGAGGATAGAAGTAAGAGTGGAAGGGTGTGGATTTTGGGGAGGAGCATCAATAAGCATTTATTAAGTGTTTCTTGTGTTAAGCTTTGGGGTTACATAGAAAAAGTAAAAATAGTCCCTGCCCTCAAGAAGCTTACAGTCTGAATTAAGGTACAGTGTGTTTTCTGAGTTCCCAGTACCCCTTTCTGTTACAGTTCTAGCATGGAAATCCTCTGATAAGGAAGTTCCCTCCAATTCTCTACTGGATAGCACTTCTAGATGGCACATCTGAGTTCTCCATATGCCACCTCTGTAAGGGGAAATCAGAATTTAGCCTTGAAGTGGTTGGTGTTCATGGACACCTGAATTGCAGGGATACAGCAAACTATTGTGTCATGGTCACATCATCCTCTTCTGTAGAGAAAATTTTCCCTACCTCTGGCCAAAGGGTGTTAACATGCATCAAGCTTTTATTGAGAGGCTATACTGTGCCAACTGTGTGCTAGGCCCTAGAGATACAAGGACAAAAGTGAACAGGTTTTGACCTTGAGGGAATTGTAATCTAGTGAGACATCTGATATGCACATGGTAGAGGCAGTTAGGTGGCTTAGCAATGAGTCAAGAAAAGAGTTCAAAGCCAGCCTCAAACACTAGCTATGTGACCCTGGGCAAGTCACTTTAGCTCTGTTTGCCCCAGTTTCTTCATGTGTAAAGCAGGGGTAATAATAGCACCTACTTCAGAAGGTTGTTGTGAGGATCAAATAAAAGATTTCTAAAGTGCTTAACATACTGCATACCTATATAAATGTTAGGCACCATATAAATGTTTGTTGTTATGGTTAATGGATGAAGAAACTGAGCTATGATTGGTTAAGTGACTGCCTGGAGTCACACAATTAGCAAGTGTGAATTGAACATAGGATTTAATAGCAGAGTCCCTATCCTAGATTTAGCTCTAGTGCTTGAGCCATAACTATGTCTCTTTAAGCTCTCAGGACAATAAAGTGTTCCAGAGTTCCACAGAATCTATTTTTTTTCTGACCTGAAGGAAGGAGAGGAGGAGCGTGCCTGAGATAAGAAACCTTGACAAACAAGGAACTGACTTTACAAGTAAACAGAGAGGGGTCACTTTGGACTGGCCAGAGCAGCAGAAAGGCATTGTTCTTTCCTAGGATCTTAGACTGTAACCTGGAAGAGATCTCAGAATCCAACTACTCCAACCTCTTAATTTTGGGATGGGAAAGAGGGGGATGGGGGTGACAACCTTCCAGTACTAAGAATGGGAATTCTGGGAGATCTTAGAGAAGTCCTCATAGGAACCAGGATTCCGCAGCATCAATGATGGATATTAGTCACTTTCGGAGGTACTTCCTGACTGAATTTTTGAGAACAGCTTGACACATGGAAAGGACTCTCTTGATTGAGATATTCAAGTGGAGGGTGAGGAGATTATCTGGAAAGTTCCAAGACCAGCCCCCAAGGCACCTTGTCTAGATCAGCCTAGCAGGTTGATAGAGCATCTGAAGATGAGGAGGGAGTTTCCAGCAGTTCAAGACAAAGGATTTTGTAGTCAAGAGACTTAAACTGAACTCCCAGTTTGGCCACTTATGAATTACATGACATTGAGCAAATCACTTTATTTCCTTAGACCTCATTTTTTTTTTCACCTGTAAAATAAGGGCATTAGACTAGATGACCTCTGAGGTACCTTCCAACTCTTGATCTAGGATCTGTTGAATTTCCCTGGAATTCAAAGTTTCCTCATTTACAAAATGTGGGGGGTTGAATTTGCACTTCCAAAGTCCCTTTTGGCTTTAGGTCTATGATTCTGATCCATGGCAAGAAGAGAATACTTTGGGAAGTCTTGGGCTATTATTCTTCAGCCCAGGGGGAAAACCACACACACACACACACACACACACACACACACACACACGCACATACTTGGGGGATATAGAAGAAACCAAACCAGCATGAAAATGAGTCATCTGTGGTAAAGGTAGAATCATATAAATAACAGGTGAGTGATTCAGAGAATAATGTTAGGAAATGAATCAGAAAAAAAGCATAAGAGAGGGACAGTAGAATAGAGAGGTCAAGAGTTTCCCTGGGTTGAAAGGGAACTACAGGAAGAGAGAGAGAACTCCATAGCTTCGGAAAGTAGTGGGGAAAATGGAGAAGGAGGAATCAACAGTATCTGGCAGGAGCAAGAAAAGAGGAGGTAGGCAAAGGAGGGGATCAGGAGAATAAAAGGACTATAGAGAAAAAAGAGGAAGCTGAAGAAAGGTGAAAAAGTAGATAGAGAACATGTTGAGAGAAGAAAGGATTGATGAAGGGAGCACACTTGGGAGAGCTTTTAGTCCAAATGAACACTATAGAATTCACACCAAAGAAAACCCCACCTCTGCCACTTATTATCTCTGTGACCTTGGGCAAGTTAATTGGACCTCTGTGGGTTTTGTTTCCTCATCTGCAAAAGGCAGGGGTTGGACTAGTCATCCTCAAAGAGCCCTTCCAACTCTACAGTGATGATCCTATAAATTCTCAACATCCCAGTTTACTCATCTATAAAATGATTGTGGATGGTCCCTGAGGCCCCTTCCAGCACTAAATCTATAATCCCATGATCCTCTCTGGGCATCATTTTGTTATCTATGAAATGAGGGATTTGGACTCACTATATAACCTCTAAAGCCCTTTTTTGCTGTATATCTAGGAACCTACCTTGAAATAAATGGGTGAGAGGTGGTAACAGCTGCCTCTTGGTGGCCTCCAAAATACATTTACCCTCATGAAGGGCTACTATTAATTCAGGTATGTTTAAGTTGAAAGGGATGCCCAAGGTGTTCTGAAGACATTGTTGGAATACTGATACTCATGATTTCACCTGCCAATTTTAGTTCTGAGGCATGCATACCCTTCATATTGGTATTCATCAAATTAAAGAATTTGAGAGTTGGATGGGGTCTTAGTGGCCTTTTTGACCAAACCAGATCCAAAATTATTCCTGCTATAAGGTCTAATAAATGTTCATCTTGCCTCTCTGCTTAAGGAACATCAAGAAGAGAGAAACCCCTATCTCTCCAGGTATCCCATTTTACTTTTGGACAATTCTAATTGTCAGCAAATTTCTCCCCCCCCTCCATAGCAGTCTACCCCCCACATACACACACAATCATACCCTCTTTATTCTTCCCTTTGGACCCAAAAAGAAAATCCTTACCTTACATTCAGCTCTTTGTATATTAGAAGACATCTAAAATGTTTCCCTCCCTGACTCTTCTCCAAGCTTAATATTCATAGTCCTTTCAACCACTCCTCATATGACAAAAGTATGGTGGTAGAAACTAGGTTCAGAGGATGTGGAAGGTTCTAGGAAGCAGAATATGTTGATATGAAGATAGACAAACTGGAAGAGGAGAAGAGAATCTGTGTTTGGGAGAGAAAAAGTCCAAGGTTGAGGAGTGCCCATCAACCCCACCCATTCCTAGAGGTCTCCTGAAAGGAAGTGTGTGTTGAAATATGAAGAGCTTAAAACCTTGGTAGAAAGGTGTGAAGAGGTGAATGACATCAGCTTGACCTATGGTCTGTAGTGAATAATATTATATGTGGTCACTCTATTACTGTGCCAAGTTTAGGGCGAATTATCTGGGGTTTATTATGTATTTGTTACTTAGAGATTAGAGGCTACTACACTGCATCAGTTTGCGGGGGGCATTAAGCATTTATTAAAGCATATTAAGTATTAGTAAAGAGGGGCAGCTAGGTGGTGTAGTGGATAGAGCACTGACCCTGGAGTCAGGAGTATCTGAGTTCAAATCCAGCCTCAGACACTTAACACTTACTAGCTGTGTGACCCTGGGCAAGTCACTTAACCCCAATTGCCTCACCAAAAAAAAGAAAACAACTATTAGTAACAAGAGTACACATGGCTCTGAAAGATAGGAAAGCCTAGCTAGGAAATAGAAGAGTGAAAACTGGGCCGTGTGGCCCCCCTCCGTGTTCCCAGGCCAAGAGTGAGATCAGTGAACATAAGCTCTCTGAGGGAAGGCCAAGCTCTCTCAGTGGGGGCCTCTGGGAGTCCCAAAACCCCTATTATTTTTTTTCTTTCTTTGTGGGGCAATGAGGATTAAGTGACTTGTCCAGGGTCACACAACTAGTAAGTATCAAGTGTCTGAGGCTGGATTTGAACTCAGGTCCTCCTGAATCCAGGGCCATTACTTTAGCCACTGTGGCACCTAGCTGCCCCTAAAACCCTTATTATTTATAATTTTCTCACAGGTCTCATTCCTGGTGCCCTTCCATGTTGTGATGTTAATATTGGAGAGCCAGGAGGAGGTAGCCCACACAAATGCTTTTTTGCACAGCATATGTGGACATATTTCTGAATTTCCTGTAGTTTCCACAAAGGAAGATAGTGTGGAAGGCAGAGGTAGTAGAGGCAGAGGAAAATAAATGAATCAAAAGTATAAGTAATTAGGAATCTGTGAATATGTCCATGGCAGCAGATTACATCATAGACTTTTTCTTTTGTATCTTTGACTAGCCCCAGTATCATACGGTGGTATTTGCCTCCCAGTGTTCCCTTTACCTAGGGAATAGGAAGGAAATTGAACTCAGTAATCAAGGCTTAGTTTTGTCTTAAATGTGTAGCCCACTTTATCATTTCCTCCATGGTTTATCTTGTAAACCGAGGGACTGGGGCTCCGGACCCATTTACATGATCAGACCAGATCCAGTTTATTGGGGATCCTGGACACTATTGAAAAGAAGGATGGGGTTCTTTTTATTTCTCTTTGCCTTATTACATCTCCCACTTTGGTCCTCCAGGGAATATTTACTTGTACACCTTTAGTTCTGGGAATAGAAAGATGTTCAAAATACAATATGAATCAAATATGGGGTAGATATTTATTTCTTATACTCAAAAGAGACACAGTGTACACTGACAGAACAACTAAAAAGAGGATTAAGTAACAATGTATAACTTCTATTATATGCTCAGAAGGTTAATACCAAATTTATCACAACATAAAGCAGTTTTCAGGATAACTGCTCAGGTACTTTGCACATTTCCCTTTAGCACGCAACTGTTCATAAAGCTTCCAGTCCATGTCTTTATCTATAAATTGTCCTGATCTCTTGATGGTGGTCATCTTCTACAAAAGAATGAGAGGATTTCTTGGAACTCTCCCCCACGACACCACTCAGCTTCCACAAAAATGGTACCAAGACCCCTGGACATCTTGAAATCACAAGGTCACCTCTAAGTTTAGGTACACCAATTTCAGGAGAGATACTCATTAACCTAACTTCAGGAAAGAACAAAAACAAATGATGTGTCTCTAAACCTGGTCATGGACTTGCCAAGTAAAAACATAAGCCTTAACTGCTCTTGGTTCACAAATGTATGGTGCCTAGGGTAGAAAAAAGAGCTCTTATTTCCCTCCTCTTTCTTCATGGGATGTGCCAGGATTACATGATGTCAGAAGGAGGGCTGATGAAAGATCATATTGTGAGCTTTCTTTCCTTGTTAACTGATGCAGCACCCCATATCACATGTCAAAGAATGGGACAGGACCAAAAGACCTTATCTGTATCACACCAAATCAACTACTTCTTTTGGTGCAAAGTCACCACACAACTGTAAGAAGCCAAGAAGTTCACCATTCCCCAAGGTCCCAAACACTGTGCAAGAATGTGTGATTGGGGGGCAGCTAGGTGGCACAGTGGATAGAGCACCAGCCCTGGAGTCAGGAGGACCTGAGTTCAAATCCGGCCTCAAACACTTAACACTCACTAGCTGTGTGATCCTGGGCAAGTCACTTAACCCCAATTGCCTCACCAAAAAAAAAAAAAAAAAGAATGTGTTATTGGCATGAATCAAGAAGGACAAGCCTGAGTATGCTCCATGGGATGGCTAGCATGGTACACACCAAAAGTCAAAAGTCGAACATCACTAAAAATGACTGGTTATACACCTGTACTGTTTAAAACACTAGCCTGAGCTGAATACCCTTCTCTCTAACCCAGGTATGGATAGGGATGCATAATTTCATTGCTAGAACACAGTGCCACCTATATGCTTCTGAAACAAAAGCATTGTGCAAGCGTGAGGTACCTTCAATTTAATTCTACAAAACTAATATTTATTAAGTATCTACTGTGTGCAGAACACTATGCTAGAGAAATGCAAAATTTAGATAAACATTATGCCTGTACTTAGGGAATTTATAATCTTTAGTTTCCTGCTCCTCCAGCCCTGCAGAGAAACACATGAATCAACTCCCATAAAGAAAGCTCAAACTACAAGGGATTGGAAAAAAGGCATGAAAACATATGCGCAAAGCTAAATGTTCAGCTGTATTTCCACCCTCCTCCCCCCAAAAAGTGGGAAGGGCCAATAAATCTTAAAAAAAAACTCACCTCTAGCAAGAGGTTGCTCTGGTGCATATACTTGAAAATGTCTCTGGAATGTCTTTAATTGAGGTTAGTATTAGTTTTCCTCTCCACTAGCCTGGTCTTACCACATCTGGAGTAGGGTGTTCATTTCTGGATGTTGAATTTTAAGAACACTGAAATGCTGGAAATTCTTCAGAGGTGAGTAATCAGAATGGCAAAGGGCTTCAGGATTATTTCATGTGAGGATTACTTGAAGCAAGTGGTAATGTTTGAAGACTTAGGGGAAAATGTGTAGCCCACTGTTACCATGGAGATGTCACCCAATGTCCATCAGCTTGTGATGTGTTAGAACTGGAACTGCTGGGAAGGGTTTCATGGGAGAGTCAGGAAAAAAAAATGCTTGAGTGAGGAAGCTGGATTTTGTATGGCATTCTCCATTTTGGCACTATGTGGGGAGAGGCAGATGGTTGTCTTCCTTATACCAACTCTCTCCTTCAGAGACAATGTGAAAGCCCATTTCACTTACAGTATCTGAAGCTGATAAAGGTGTTTTGCCATCCTGATGAGGATAGGTAACCTAAATGTCCTGAGAGACAATTGTCCTTCTTCCTTGACTTTAAGTTAAGGAAAGATTCTGCCCGTCTAACTGCACATTTCCTTTGAGGTCTTCACCTCCTTTCTACCAGGGAGGGAAAAGAATCTATTCAGAGAAAAAAAATTCTGTTCCTATGGTCAGAAGTTCCTGGTCCTGACTACTATTTATTTAGCCAGTGAATTATTCCTATTTTGTCCTTTCATCAACCTCCTCCAAATCTCTTCCCCTCCTATTTCCCCACTACCCTGTTATTATAATTCTTATTTTCCCCTAGTTTTTTTTTTACTTAAAAATATATTATTTATTTATTTTGACATTCTTTTAAAATTGAGTTCCAGATTCTCTCCCTCCCTCCCATCCCTCCCCCCCACCCACTGAGAAAACAAGCAAAATAATATCAATTATACATGTGAAATCATGCAAAACATATTTCCCTATTAGCCATATCACAACAAGAGTAAAAGATAACGTGAGAAAGCTATACTTCAGTTTGCACTCAGAGTTCATCAGTTGTTTTTCTGGAGGTGGACAGCATTTTTCTTTCCATCATGAATCCTTTGGAATAGTCATAGAACATTGTATTAAGCAGAGTAGCCAAGTCTTTTACAGTTAATCATCATTACAACATTGCTGTTACTGTGCACAATGATCTCCTGGTTCTTCTTAATTCATTTTGTGCTTTTTTTTTTTTTTTACGTTTTTTAAACCTCCCCCCTTGTCATTTCTTATAGCACAATAGTATTACATTACAATCATATGCCTTATCTTGTCCAATCATTCTCTGATTGATTAATATTCCCTCAATTCCAAAGTCTTTGCCACCACTATATACATGCTGTATGTGTGTGTGTGTGTGTGTGTGTGTGTGTGTGTGTATAAATGTAGGTGTTTTCAGTTCTTATTTTATCTTAGGGGTCCAGACCTAGTAGTGGCATTTCTGGGTCAAAGGATAGACAAAGTTATAGACACTGGGGCATATTTCCAAATTGTTCTACAGAATGGGTGGAAGAGTTCACAACTCCATCAACAGTTTATTAGTGTACCTATTTTCCCTTGTTCCCTTCAGGATTTGTCATTTCTGATGGATGTGAGGTGGTATATCAGTGTTTTTTTAATTTGCATTTCACTAATCAAGAGTAGTTTAGAGTGTTTTTATATGACTAATAGATAGCTTTGATATAATAGATAGCTTTCTTCTTCTGAAAACTACCTGTACATATCCTTTGACCATTTATCAACTAGCGAATTTCTCTTATTTTTATAAATTTGACTTAGTTCTCTGGACATTGAAAAATGAGGCCTTTATCAGAGAACCTTGCTGTAAAATTGTTGATTATTACTTCATTGTCTATGGTATCTTTGAATGAAATAGAGTTTCCCTGATTATCTCTTTTTGCTTTTGCTTTTTCTCAGATTGATTGCTACCCCTACCTTTTTAACTTCAGCTGAAGCATAATAGATTCTATTCCAGCCTTTTATTTTAAGCCTCCGTGTCTGTCTTTTTGCTTCAAGTACGTCTCTTCTAAACAACATACTGTTGGATTCTGGTTTCTAATCCATTCTACTATTCACTTCTATTTTATGGGTGAGATCATCCCATTCACATCCATAGTTATGACTACTAACTGTGCATTTCCCTCTATCCTGTTTTCTTCTGTTTACCCTTTTCTATCTTTTTAAAAATTCTGCCCCTCCTCAAAAATCTGTTTTGCTTCTGACCACTACCTTCCTTAATCCACCCTCCCTTTTATCACACTCCCCCCCCCCCAATCCCTTCCCCTCCTATTTCCCTACTGGGTAAGATAGAGTACTATACACAATTGAGTGTGTATATAAATACTTCCTTCTTTGAACCAATGCTGATGAGAGTGAGGTTCAAGTATTTTCATTAGAGTACTTCTCCATTTCCCCCTCCAATATAAAAGTTCTTCTTTGCATCCCTCTTTTATGTGACAAAATTTCCCCATTCTACTTCTCCTTCCCTCTTTCTCACCCCTTTAATTTTTGGTGGGGTAATGATCCCAGCATAATTGACTCACATCCAAGCTCTCTGTCTATGTGAACTACTTCACACTGCCTTAATAGTGGTAAGGTCCTTAGGAGTTACATGTATCATCTTCCCCTATAGGAATATAAACAGTTTAACTTTATTTAGCCTCTTATGATTACTCTTTCATATTTGCCTTCTTAGGTTCCTCTTGAGTCTTGGGTTTGAATGTCAGTTTTTCTATTTAGTGCTTATATTTTCATCAGAAATTCTTGAAAGTCCTCTATTTCATTAAATATCTATTTTCTTTCCCCATGAAGGATTATACTCAATTTTGCTGCAAAGGTTATTCTTGCTTGCAATCCTATCTCCTTTACCTTCTAGAATATCATATTCTAAGCCCTCCTCTACTTTAATATGGAAGCTGTTTGATCTTATGTTATCCTGACTGTCACTCCATGATATTTGAATTGTTTCTTTTGATCTGCTTGCACTATTTTCTCCTTGACCTGGGAGCTCTGCAATTTGGCAATAATATTCCTATAAGTTTTCATTTTTTGATTCTTTTTAGGAACTGATCAGTGGATTCTTTCAATTGCTGTTTTCCCCTATAGATATCAGGGTAGTTTTCCTTGATAATTTAAAAAAAATATGATGTCTAGGCTCTTTCTTTGATCATGGATTTTAGGTCATTCAGTAAGTATTTTTTTAATAGTATTTTATTTTTTCCCAATTACATGTTGAAAATTTTTACCATTCATTTTTACAAGATTTTGAGTTCCAAATGTTTCTTCTTCCCTCCCTCCCTCCTCTTCCCTCTTCCAAAATGGTAGGCAATTTGATAGACGTTATATGTGTACTTTCATGTAAAATATTTTTCCATATTGAAGTTGTGAAAGAAGAAACCAATCCAAAGGAGGAAAAACACAAAAAAGAACAAATTTTTTTAAATGCCTCAATTTATATTCAGAATTCATCAGCTGTTTATCTGGGTGTGGATAGTATTTTCCTTCATGAGTCCTTTTTAATTATCTTGTATCATTGTGTTGCTGAGAAGAGCTGAGTCATTTACATTTGATCATCATACAATGTTGTTCTTACTGTGCACCATGTTTTCCTGGTTCTGCTCATTTTACTCTGCATCAGTTTATACAAGTATTTCTAGGTTTTTCTGAAAGCTGCCTGCTTATTGTTTTTTTATGCCACAATAATATTCTGTTACATTCATATACCACAACTTGTTTAGCCATTCCCCAGTCGATGGACATTCCCTCAATTTTCATTTTTTTTCCACCACAAAAAAGAATTGCTATAAATATTTTCACACATGTAGGTCTTTTCTCCCTTTTATGATCTCTTTGGGATACAAACTTAGTGATGGTTTGCTGGGTCAAAGGGTATATACAGTTTGGTTGCCCTCTGGGCATTGTTCCAAATTGCTCTCCAGAATGGTTGAATCAGTTCACAACTCTATCAGCAATGCATTAATGTCCCAATTTTCTCACATCCTGTCCAACATTTATAATTTTCCTTTTCTGTCATATTAACCAATTTGATAGGTGTGAAGTGGTACCTCAGAGTTATTTTAATTCGCATTTCTCTTATCGAAAGTTTATCCAAAAAGTCTTAAATGATCTCTCCTAAATCTATTTTCCAAGTCATCTTTTTTTCTGATGAGATATTTCACAGTTTCTTCTATTGTTTTCATTCTTTTGACTTTGTTTTATGATTTCTTGATGTCTCATGGAGTCATTAGCTTTTACTTACCCAATACTAATATTTAGGGAATTTTTTTTTCAGTGAGCTTTTGTACTTCTTTTATTCATTTGGTCAACTCATCTTTTAAACAAATTATTTTCTTCAGTGAATTTTTTTTTGTTTTTTTTTGTGGGGCAATGAGGGTTAAGTGACTTGTCCAGGGTCACACAGCTAGTAAGTGTCAAGTGTCTGAGGCTGGATTTGAACTCAGGTACTCCTGACTCCAGGCACGGTGCTCTATCCACTGCGCCACCTAGCTGCCCCTTCAGTGAATTTTTAATCTCTTTCCCATTTGATCTATTCTGCTTTTTAAGAAGTTCTTTTTTTGTCTCTCTTTTATCATTAGGCCAATGCTGATTTTTAAAGGTGCTATTTTCTTCAGGGTTTTTTTTTGTGCTTCTTTTACCAAGCTGTTAGTTCTCTTTTCAAAATTTTCTTGTGTTACTTTCATTTCTTTCCTCAATTTTTCCTGTACCACTTGTGTCTTTCTTTAACTCTTCCAGGAATTGTTGTTGACCTTGGGTCCAATTAGCTTCTTTCTTTGAGGCTTTGGTTGAGACTGTTTTCACATTGTTATCTTCTTCTGAGTTGCCACTGTAGTAACTTTTTATGCTCAAATTATTTTTTGTTTGATCATTTTTCTAGCCATTTTCTTGACTTTGAACTTTATTGCAAAATTGAGCTCTAGTCACCTAGGAGTGGAGAAATTCTGTCCAAGCATCAGGCTTTTTCATGCTGCTCTTTTTAGAGCTAGTTGTGGGAGTATACAAATTTTTGATGCTTCCAAGGTGGAGTGATCTAGGAAGAGGTGTGGTCATTGCTATTCTGGTCTGTTCTCTGGTCTGTGCCCAGGAAGGGCTCCTGCTCCCCTGCATCTACAAATGCTAGTACTGATCATCTTGGCCCTGGAACTGCAACTCAGAATTGTTTCTGGGCAATAGAGCTGTCAATTAGCATCAGCTGAACCTAGTGCTTACCCATACTCTCTTTCTAATTGTCAGACCCCCTTACATCTGTGGGCTGAAGTTGCTATTGCTGCACATATTTGGGGCCGGTGCCCACCCTGGTGTCACAGACCTCTCTTGACAACCTCCTAAGTTGTCTTAGGAAAGAAGAAATGTCTTACTCTGACTTTTTGTTGGTTCTTTTGCTTCAAAATTTGATTTGAGGAGTTATTTTAAAGTTTTTTGCAGGGGAATCTTGGAAGAGTTCAGCTGGGTTGCTACCTATACCTCACCATCTTCACCCTACTAGCTCTATTCCTCCTTAGATCAAAGCTATTGGGCAATTGGAAATTATTGGACATTGATGCTGATCTAATCAATGCTGGCATTACAGTTGCTCTTACCACCATATGGGAAAATGGGAACACTTGGGGGGGAAATGGATGGGAGATCCATAGAGACAGGTTTCTGAGTGAAGACTGGCCCCATGAGAAATTACAATTACTTGGATCTCACTCTCCAATAGCATTCCTTAGCTTGCTCCAGGTTATAAGCAGTAGAGGTGGTGAATGGCATCAGATTAATAACCTCAAACAAAATAGAAACATCCCCTAGGTTAGAGAAGGTAAGGCCCTTGGGACAAATGTGAGCCAGACCAATAGAGAGGGGAAACATGGGGTGGCCTTTTGTAGACTTCAGTGAATCCTGTTTTGGCATTCCTTTGTCAGTGTATAAGTTTTTGCTACCCTATAACTACTACCCATTTCAAAAGTGGATTACCAGGGGAAAAGGATATTTATAGAGCAAGATAGTACCTGTACTTTCTTCACACAGCACCCACATCCATGCCCAACCAGAAGTTACATTACAGTGGGGGCCACCTCCCATGGAATGTTGATCATTACTCTCACCAGTGGACACCCACTTAATCATTATTATTACTTAGATTAAGTCTTGTTCACTACATGTTCATGAAAGTAGCTGCCTTCAAATATTCAAAGAATTTCCTCATAGAGGAGGGATTGGCCTTGTTTTACTGGGCCCCAGAGAAGAGAACAAGGTGTAGTACATGGAAGTTGAATAATGAATAATGAGGCCTTTAGTCTGGCACCTTCCCAAGCAGTGACAGAACCTGGTGGCTGTCACAAGTGGGGGGGAGGAGGAAGCTTGTCTTTACAGGCTCAAGACATCTCCTGCTCCCCCTTCCTCTCCATGAACCTTGTGCCTAAACTGTAAAAGAAACTAGATCCAATGCTGAAATGGTCCCAGTGCTAAAATGAAGCTCACTGACAGATCCAGGCAGCCACACAGGAAACAGTGTTATATGTATGGTAGAAAGAATATTACATTTAGAATTAGATGTTGTATTCTTATTCAGTCATTTACTTGTATCTGATTCTTTGTGACCCTCTTATGGAGTTTTCTTGGCAAAGACACTGGAGTGTCTCCAGTGAATTTTCTTCTCCGGTGGATTAAAGCAAACAGAAGTTAAGTGATTTGCCTAGGGTCACATAGCTAGTGAATATCTGAGTCTGGATTTGAACTCAGGGCTTCCTGATTCCAGGTCCACTGCCAATCCACTGAGCCACCTAGTTGCTGGAATTAGATGACATGGATTTAAATCTTGATTCTGTTTCTTACTACAAGTATGACTTTGGACAAGTCATTTTACCTCCCTCCACCTCCTTTCTCCATGAAAAAATTGGACTACATGGCATTAAACTGTAGATAAAATGAGTTTCTCTTTTTTTATTCATAATCAAGGATTTTAAAATGATGGAGCTTCTTATCATCTATGGTCCTAGGGTCTAATTTGATTTCAATCAATTCAGGAAACATTTATTAGGTGCCTATAACATTCTGCCCTGGGTGCTAAGGATTACAAAGCAAAAATTTAAAAGAGCCCCTGTCCTCAAGACACTTAAATTGCATAGGAAAGAAACAAATGCATAGAAATAAAAAAGTTGAAGAGATAGAAAGCACTAACTTGGGGAGAAGGAAATGGGTTATGAAAGAATTTACTTGAAAGTAGCACCTCAATAAGATCCTGAAGAAACTCTAATAGATGAAAAGAGAATGTAGCCTGCATCACCTTGCCTCCTTCACATGTGGCATTATGATTGGATTGGATTTGAGGCTAAGTTCCTTGAAAGTACAGTTGCATCATATTTATCTTCAACCCTACCCTCCAGCATCTAGCACAGTACCTTGCACTCAGTAGGAAGCTTAATAAATGGTTACTGTATGAATGAATTTCCTCAGTCCTGAAATGGAATCAGATGCTTTGCAAGGGGTCACATTTCCACTGGGCAAAGAATGTAGATGATTTAAACTCCATAAAGCTTCCTCCATCTCAGTTTTATAGTCACAGCAGTTTAAAACTTATTGCTTAATTTTGGAGATATCCTGTTGACTAATGTCCCATTGAAAGATGAGGGAATTCAGTTCAACAAACATTTATTCAGGGCCTCAAAGGTGCCAGACACTAGACAAAAATGAAACAGTGCCTGGCCATCAAGGACCAAGTGTCTTAATGGGTACTAAAGTGGACATGTGTTGATGAAAAATCCACTAATGTGAAGCAAGTTTCTGAGGCTGGTGATCACCATAGTAATTCATACTTTGCTGGCTGGTTATAAGATCCCAAGATCATAGATAAGGATGTAGAAGGAGCCTTAAAGCTACCTAGTCCAAACACTTGCATCTTATAGATGACACAGAGACTCCCCACACCTACGTCATTTGTCCATAATCATCAACCTTGTAGAATGGCAGAATATGAACACAAGTCTTCTTGACATTAAGACCAGTACTTCAACTCCTACACCATGCAGTTTCCAAAGTACTTTCATTTGGGGTAGCCTAGGTGGTGCAGTGGATAAAGCACCGGCCCTGGATTCAAGAGGACCTGAGTTCAAATCTGGCCTCAGACACTTGAGACTTACTAGCTGTGTGACCCTGGGCAAGTCACTTAACCCTCATTGCCCCACAAAATAACAAACAAACAAAGTGCTTTCATTATAACTCCATGGGCTAAGTCATTCAGGCATGACAACCTACATTTTACCAAGAGGGAATCTAGACTAAGAAAGAGAATCTGACTTATTTATGGGCATATAGCTAGTCAGTGCCATAGTTGAGATTTGAACCCAAGCCTCCTGTTCTTCCCACTATAAAACTCAGATGAAGATGATTTCTAGACTGACTATTTGTTGGCACTGATTTAACCTACTTCCATCTTTTCTTTGCAACAAATGAAATAGCCCCAACTCCTTATTAACATGTGCTTTATTTTTACCTGATACATAGTTCATTCTTATAATCCATTTTATTTATTTTGTGCCTTTTGTCATGGAAGCCAACATCCTCTCTTCAGAATCTTAGCAAAATTAATGTAGCTGTTACAGGGAAAACTGATGCTGTGGGGTTTCAATGGGAGACATATGCAATTATTGTGAGATAATCCTTTCTTTATTCTTAGCATTGGGCATTCATTTATTAGACCTCTGTGTTTCATTCCAAGCTCTGAGTTGAGAGGAATGTGGGGAAATTGGAGAGGGCAGTGAGGAAGAGGATTAAGCAGTTGGAAAAACTGGACTGATTATGAAAGATTAAGGAATTAAGAGGAAGTCTGACCTTTAATACATTGAAACCCAAGACTTATTATTGTTCCCCCTGTCCAAAGGGACAGGCCAGAGTTAGACCCCTCAGGGACCCAGAGTGAACAAAGTCAGTGATTGGCCTTTCCCCAATTTGAGAGATTAGTTTGCGTGTCTATAGCCAAGAACTGTTTGCCAAAGTGAGCGTGTATGGAATAGGAGCTCAGACAAAGGGAGATGAAGAACCAAGCAAGGAGTCATGGAGTTGAAAGGGCTAGAGGTGGAAGGTGATGGGTAAATCCCAAACCCAGAATTACAAGACTAAACAGCAGATGAAGAAGAAACAAGGTCAGAAGTTTAGGGTACAATAGTCTGACACTGGGGAAAGTAAGATTTCACAGTGTCATCCATTTGCATAAACAAACATTAAGCATCTCTTGTGTGCCAGATCCTATCCTAGCTACTATGCATATAAGGATACAAAAATAAAACAGTCCCTGCCCTTAAGGAACTTCCATTATATTAGGAAGAAATGAGGCGAATGCAGACAAAAACAAAACATATGCAAAGTTTTTTAAGAGTGTGCAACATGGGCAAGTGGGGGAACCAGGAAAGATTTCATGTAGGAAGTGGCACGACTGATCCTTGAAAGGACTTAGGCTGAGAAAATGGGAAGGAGAGCATTTTATGAAAGGGGGACAGCTTGTACAGAGTCATGGATCAGGGAGACAAATGTCATCTCTCAGGAAGAATGTATAGTCCAATTCCACCGGAATGTAAAGTGAATAAGGGAAATAATGTATAATCAGCCTTGAAAGATAAGTTGGATTCAGCTGTGCCAAACCAGGTTCTATCACCCAAAAGGATACATAAAATATGAAAAAGCTAGAAAGACAGAGTCCAAAAATGTCATTCAGTACTTTGAGAAGTACTGTCCTGAACATCAAAGGAATTTAATCAGTGACTGCATTTGTCCTTATCTTGCTTACCTACAACAAGTATTTAAAAGGTAGATGGTGAGGCAGCTAGGTGGCGCAGTGGATAGAGCACCAGCCCTGGATTCAGAAGGACCTGAGTTCAAATCCAACCTCAGACACTTGACACTTATTAGCTGTGTGACCCTGGTCAAGTCACTTAACCCCAATTACTTCACCAAAAAAAAACAAAACAAAACAAAATAAAAAAAGGTGGGTGGGGGCTGCTATTCTATAGCAGTCTATAAAGCCTCCAACTTTGTCTTGCAAATTATAAAATCAAGATAGCCCATTTTTTTTTTGATGGTAGCAATAAATTAGACACAAAAGCAGGGACCCAACCATTGGGAAATAGCTCCACAAATTATGGTCCATGAATGTAATAGAATATTACTGCTTCCTAAGAAATGATGAATATAAAGGAAAAATTAAGTACCTACTAAGTGCCACATATTATGCTAAGTGCTAATGATACAAAAATAGGCAAAAGATAGTCCCTGCCCTCAGGAAGTTTATAGTGGAATGAAAGAGACAACACATAAACAAATAGATTCAAAGCAAGCTATGTACAGGATAAATAGGAAGTAATTAACAAAGGAATAACTCAGGAATTAAGAGAAGTTAGAGAAGGCTTCCTGTAGAAGATGGGATTTTCATTGGGGCTGAAAAGGAGCCAGGGAGGTGAGGAAACAACGTAGAAGAAGTGGAGGAAGGAGAGCATTCCAGACATGGAGAACGGCCAGTAAGAATGCCCCGGGGGGGGGGGGGGTTGCAGCTAGGTGGATTCAGGAGGACCTGAGTTCAAATCTGCCCTCAGACACTTGATACTTACTAGCTGTGTGACCCTGGGCAAGTCACTTAACCCTCATTGCTCCTCCCAAAAAAAAGAAAGAAAGAAAAAGAATGCCCAGGAGGTATAGTCAGGAGGCCAGTGTCACTGGATCAAATAATATGTGTCAGGGAGTAAGGTGTAAGAAGATTGGGAAAGTAAGAGGGGCTAGGTGATGAAGAGTTTTGACTACCAAACAGCAGTTTTTATTTGATCCTGGAGGCAATAGGAAGACACAGACACTTATTGATTACAGGAGGGAGGGAGGGAGGTAATATGAGACTTGTATTTTAGGAAAATCACTTTAGTGATTCAGTGTAGGATAGGTTGGAGCAAGGAGAAATTTGAGGCAGGCAGACCCTCACCCCTTTCAGAAGGCAGTTGCAATAATCCAGGTGGGAGGTGATGAGGAGCCTGAACCAGAGTAGTGACTGTATCAGAGGACAGGAAGGGGTATATTCTAGAGATGTTGCAAAGGTCTTGGGGAAGACTTAGATAAAGCAATGCAAAGTCAAGTTGGCAAAACCAACAAAGCAATTAGTGCAATGATTCCATTAATGTAAAAGGAAAGTAATAAAATGAACTCTGTAATTATAGTAAATAATATTGGCCTTACAAAAGAACTCATGCTACTAGTCTAGATACACAGATTGCTGCTGTTGTTGAGTCATTTCAGTTGCATCTGACTCCTTGTGACCCCATCTGGAGTTTTCTTGGTGGGGGTATTGGAGTGGCTTACTGTTTCCTTCTACAGCTCATTTTACAGATGACAACACTAAGGCAAACAGGGTTAAGTGACTTGCCTAAGATCATACCATTAATAAATGTCTAAAGCCAGATTTGAACTTAGGGAGATGAGTCTTCCTGACTCCATGCCTGGTACTCTATCCACTACAAACCTTAGCTGCTCCAGTATTACCAGAACTTTACAATTATTTCTCCCTTCCTGATTGGGATAGGGAGGATGTCTTTCTAATTCTACATTTCATAAGCCCTGCCAGTGTACTTCCACCTATAATTATCACTTAAAAGTAATTCGCCAATCTTTGAAAAATGAGAATTTACTACAGTGATATCATGGGTACAGAATATCCCCAAATTCTATGACACACTATCTTACAGGTACACACAGGGCCCAGGGGAAAGTTACCTTGGAGAATAGACATGGCAAAGAGGTAATGGGTAGCTTCTAGAGTCCTTTTGCTTTAGTCCTCCAAATATTGCCCTTAGGCATGGTATTATTTCCCCACCCTTTCACCCCACCATTGGATTCCTCACAATGCCCTGAAAATGTCTCTTCTCATTTTATCAATTCTGTTCTTAGATCCCGATCTTGCTCTTGAATATTGCCGTCCTGAGAACATTGCTAGGCCAACTAACAAAGTCCAAATTATCTAGGCCTATGAGGTTCTCAATAAAGGGGAAGAGATGAATACCCAGGTCAGGCTCTTCTTTTCCCCATTTTCCCTCCCTTGCCAAAAGATTCCTTCTCAATTACTTGGCTGGAAGTCTTCCAACTTAAGCTACCAGATGCTCGAGCATGTAAAGACTTCCTCTGGTGGAATGGGCGAATGAGAACAATTTGTTCCAATGATCCTGAAGGTGGCTGAATCAGGCATTGTGTACATCGAAGAGGGTAAGGTTATCATCTGCCTCCCAGGTCTTCACTTTTGTCCTGCCACCAGCCGTCAATGACTGGAGAAGAGGGTGAGGCTGATGACTTTGTGCAACTCCGCCTCACTTAAATCCAATTTACCCACAAGTTGAAGACATCACTCATGATGTCTTTGGTCCTTTTTGAAAACAAGACTAGAACAACAACACTGGATGCTCAAATTTCTGTGTTTCAAAGTGGTATGCCTTTTTATACAAAGCCTATAGGTTTTCACCAAGTTTCCTCAACCAATCTGAATCCACTTCCTGTGTAACATCACTTTATTTCATCCAATGACTATCAAAGATTTCTGAAAGTTCAAGGATTTAAAGGCAGGATAGTCTGGAATCTATGATCCATTGATTCAAGAATATGTCCAGGCCTTACCCATACTTTGCTCACATCTCTGACTGGTCGATTGTTTCAATTGATAAAAAAATATTAGCCTTAACAAAGGTGGGATGATTAAATGATTAACTCAGTTGCTTCTCTCACTTTTATATGGAGGAATTATGGGAATAGAGTATACATTATCTTGTCACAAAGAGTTGATTCCTTGGTTGTTTTTTTTTCTTTCTTTCTTTTAAAAGTCTTTGATAAAAGTGTTCATTCCTTGAATCTTAGAGGAGGGGTAAGGAATACATATTGGAAAGGAATTTAATGTAATAACAAGAAGCAGAATTTGTAAATGATAACCTTCCTTAATGGGAGCTTGACTAGGCCCCTGGGGATGTTGCAATTGTTGTGGTCAAGGCAAGTCCTCTTCCCTTCCCTTATCTCAGTCCCTTCTAGAAACTTGGTAGCTTCAGCTATAAAAGAATTAGCCTGGGGATAAAGAAAGTCATCAGACATTTTTTCCTGAACTCCATTTACCTGAAAGTAGTTTCCTTGAGTTTCTGATGCCTTGACTAAAGAAAAGAAGCTATATTTTATATCCTTTTTACTATTGGGTGCTTTTAATGTTCAATTATTAAAGCAGTTTTAAATTAGATTTTGTGGTTCGTCTATTATTTAAAAAAAAGATTTTGTGGTTCATGAGTGCCTCCTACATTGTTAAAACAAAACAAATCCTTGAAGCCAAATGGAAGGTTATCATACAATCACCCAATCACCTTATGCCACTCTGAATCAGCCTGTAATTCTGGGCAGGGATGGCCTTGTCAGACTGTGGAACAGATGCTGGTTCATCTCTCCGAACCAGAACTAGCACTGTGACATAAACAGCAGCAAAGCAGCTCCTTTAGCACCGTACTTTTTTGTGTGTCTGTGAGTGTACCACCCATGCTTTATCCACACTCAATAAAGCCTGAGTTTAGATCAGTTGAGTGTGAGATTCTGTCACCAGTTCTTCAAATTCCCAACCAAGGTTGTGCAAGTCTATTGAGGGCAATAGAATTATATCAATTTCCTGCACTAAGCTGATCTATAAGGGAATGCACATTTTTATACTTGTCCAAGTATGGCTAGTTCTACTCTCTCCTCTTTCTTCTGAAGAATCCCCCCTCCAGCTACTAGATCCTACTACTATGATCCTTATCATTCTTTTATGCATCTACAAGCATCATCCAGCAAGTCCCCAATTATTTACCCTAATGGATAGAAGGGATGTGGATAATTCTTCCCTCTTTATATTTGGCTTTGGAATCAAATTAAAATTACTCACAAACCTAAGCATGGTCTTTGGGAAATCACTATAAATAAAATAATTTTAAATGACACGGTGACAATTGTGGGCATTTAGCAATGAAAAGTCTGTCTTCAACTAGCTGAAGCACTGTTGCGTGGAAGAAGCAGCTAGGTGGCACCATAGTGCACAGAGTGCACAGGTTTCAGGAAGATTCATCTTCCTGAGTTCAAATCTGTCTCAGACATTTATTAGCTGTGTGACCCCCAAGGAAGTCATTTAGTCCTGTTTGCCTCAGTTTCCTCATCTGTAAAATGATCAGCAGAAGGAAATGGCAAACCATTCTAGTATCTCTGCCAAGAAAACCTCAAATGGTGTCACAAAGAGTTAGACATGACTGAAAATAATAACAGAATTAGGGACATTTGGATGGAATTTAAAGAAAATTAGAAAGACAGTCTGGATGATTTCAGAAAAACCTGGAAAGACTTACATGAACTGATGTATAGTGAAGTGAACAGAACCAGGAGAATTTTGTAAACAGTAACAACAATATTGTTTGATGAAGAACTGTGAGTGACTTAACTCTTCTCAGAAATACAATGATCCAAGACAATCCTAAAGAACTGATGATGAAGCATACTATCTACCTCTAGAGAAAGAACTGATATTGATATTGACTACAGACTGAAGCATGCTATTTTTCACTTTCTTTTTTTCCCATTTTTTTCTTTTATTTGTATTTTCTTACACAAAATGAGTATGGAAATGTTTTTGCACATGTATAACCTATATCTGATTGCTTACCACTTCAGGGATGAGGAGGGGAGGGAGGGATAGAATTTGTAATTCAAAAGTTTAAATAAAAATGTTTTTTAAAAAAAGAAAATCAAGTTTAAATTCAGAGTAAGGGGCCCTGGGGGGAGGGGGATTTCTTCCTAATTATGAGTAGTCTAAAAGTAGAATCAGCTACCTTGGAAGGAATAAGTTTCTCCTTGCTAGAGATTTTCAAGTGAATGTTGGGTGATTGCTTATCATTGGTGTTGTAGAGGGAATTCTTCATCAGATGAAAGTTGGACTCCTGAGTTCTCTTCTTTCTCTGAAATTCTGTTATCCTGTGTTTCTGTTACTCATTTGAAAGGAGAATGGCACAGTGCTAAGAACAACTGGATTTGAAGTCAGAGAATCCCAGGTCATACCCATGTCCTGCTTACCCACTGTGTGATATTGGGGAAATCATTAAATAGTTCTGGGCCTTCCTTTCCCCATCTGAAAAGTGCAGCAGTTGGAGCAAAATGACCTTGAACCTCTAGATGTAGGATCCTATGATCCCTTTCTTGCCCAACCCCTAAAGAAATCCTTGCAATGAAATTCATGGTGGGAATACACTGTTGTAGGAGAAAACTCAGGATTTTTCTTCATTCAGAGTTGAATCAGGGAAGGAGGCACATGGGTTTCAAGGGACTTCTGTGAATGAAAAGCTAAAAGAGACTTTGTGACATCAACAAAGAATTTCAAACACAGAGAAGGTCTTGTCATATAAACCTAAAAGCAGATATTCAGGAGTTGATCTTGGGAGTGTACAAGAGGCTAAGCTAAAGAGAAAATGAACTGACGTGATGATATGAGGGATTCGGATTACACATGAAGAGAAGTTTCTCGGTCTTTTATTGAATCCTAAAGCATATTATAGATTATAGACACAGTGGTCCAACATAGTATAATGAAAGAGCATTGGATTTAAGGGTCAAGTAGTTTCATTTAAATCCCAGTGAGTTCTCCTGCTTGTGATCTGAGTGACATTAGCCAAGCACCTTGAATGTTCCAAGGCCTGGTTCCCTCATCTGAAAATGAGAGCAGTTCCACTAGATGTGCTTTAATGTTCTTTCCATCTTTAAATACCATGAGGTTGAAAGGGGGAAGGAAGAAGTATATGTTGTATGAAAGGCGGGAGACATCCCCTCCCTGTGTCTTGCCTGACCATCAAGGCAGGCTTTGGTGGCATAATGAGTCCAGGTTATTAACAGACCTGTCTGATATGTCGGAAGCTGATCAACAGGGCTCACGCCAGTGAAGATAATGCTTCTATTGCCCATATTCATATGATTAGTATTGGGGAAGCACTTTGTCACCATTAAAGTCACCATTAAACTCTACTGCTATGTAAATGTGGGTTATTATTCTTTATTATAGAGAATTCCAGGTATGTTGCACTTCAGTTCCCAGACATTTTAACTTGATTTTCATGTACATTCCTATAGAGCAGGAGTTCTTAAAGTTTTTGTGTCATGGACCCCTTTGGTAGTTGGAGGAAGTTGATGAACCCTTTCTCAGAATAATGTTTTAAAATATATAATATAAAATAGAAGGGATTAAAAGGACCATATATATTGAAAAGCAGTCATCAGTACATATATATGTATGTGCATATATACATACATATGCATATAAAATATATGTATATTATATTTGTATATAAATATAACATATAAATTATATATCTATATAATTTTAAATAAAATATGCAAATACAAAACATATAAATAGAATATACATATATTTAATATGTATATTCTAATTATATAAACATATATAAACTATATATAATGCATAAATTATATCTCTATATAATTTTAATTAAACATGTAAATATATAAATACAGTATACATATATTTAATATGTATATTTTTTCATAGACCCCAGATTTAAAACAAATTCACCTAGCACCAAAATGCTTTCAAAGTGTAATTCTGTGATATCTTGACCTTCCAAAATATTCTCCCCTTCCTCCTCCTACTACCCCTCCTTCAGCTCCTAAAGTTGCAATACTGTAGTCTTTAGACCTGGGTTGTTAGAAAGAAAAATTATTTCAAACACAAAAATGGGTCAGTGGGAACCATTATCAATAAATTCCACAAGATGAGTTGACATGGAACTTAGAGGTCATTTAATTATGCCACTCCCCAACAATAGTCCCCTCTGGAGAATCCTTAAGAAAAATGCATCCAGTCTCCCCTCAAAGGTTTGAGCAAAATCCCACATCCCATCCTCAGCAGTATTTATAATCCCACCCTCCAGGATTTAGGATCATAGATCAAGAAAGGATTTGGAGGTCATCTAGTCTAATTCTTAAATAGGTTAGGAAATTAAAAGCCAGAGATTTTAACTGGCCAAAGATCACAAAGGTAGTGAGTTTCAGTGGCAGGATTTGAATCCAGTTTCTTTTACCCCAGAGCCAGTGGTCTTTTGAATGTACAATGTTAGCTCAGTCACATAGGAACAGAACTAGGAATCTCCTCATTTTAGCAGGAATTTTAAACCTTCCACTGCACTCTTCCTAATAAAATACTACCTTTTTCCCGGAAAGGGAACCTGAAATCAGTTTCCTTTTTGGTAATTTGGACCCATCAAATCCCTCTCCCGTCCCCCTGAAACATACTTTTTTTTTTAAACAAATGCACTTTTTCACTGCTCACTACACAGATGGAAGGGGGCAAGATAATGAGCCTAGACCATTTATAATAATTATAAATGGGCAGAGACAAAGTACACCTGTCACAAGAAAGGATCCTTACCCTCAACCTTGTTTGCCAGAAACTTAGGCTGCAGTCACCTTTACAAGTTTCTCTCAAAGTTGTTTTTTTCCTTGATTCTCAACATTAGACCTAATTCCTGAAGCCCTCATCAATCCCTCTCCCAATTCTTCAAAGAATAAAGGGAAAATTTAAAAGGAAAAGCTTGCAAGTATATGGGTATAAGAGTACTGGATTTGAAGTCAGGAAAACCCAGTTTCACATCTTACCTCAAACACTGTGTAACTTGAGGAATCACTTACCTTTTCCCACCCTCAAGTTCCTCATCTGTGAAATGGGAGCAATAATAGCACCTACCTCATGGGGTTGTAAAGAAAATCAAATGAGATAATCCATGAAAAGTGCTTTGCATAACTTGAAGTGCTATGGAAATTCTAGCTATTATGTCTAAATGAATTTGGAAGTTTCAAAAGAACTTGAGCTTTCTGAATAATTGGGAAGCAGGAACTGAAGCTTACAGATCCTGACTGTCATTGTGTGGTTGCTCCATAATACTCCATTTTTATTCTCTTTTTCTAAGGCTCCTACAAAGTGACAATTCCACAATAGCAGTGTGCTATGGTAGTCAGACTGATTCAGAGTGTAAATGTATTCAGCGAATCTAAAACTGACAGTATTTTGTAGGCAAGAGCATTCATTTCCATACACCCTGTGTTTCAAACCCTCTAAATAATAATAATAATAATATATATATATATATATATCGATTTTTATAGATTCACAAGTTCCAAGTCTGGGTAACTACTGGGTAAAAAGTTGCATCTTGTGTGGTTCATCATGCTGGTGGATACTAAGCAGATTGAGCAGCTTGTAAGACTATAAACTCTACTGCTGAACTAGGTAACTTTATTAAGGCAAGAGCCATGGAATGAATGCATGAATGAATGAATGCATGAGTGGATGAGTACAGGCATGAGTGAATGAATGAATGTGTGCTTCAATGAATGAATGACTGAATGAAAAAACTTTTATCAAGCAATTAGTATGTATCTTTCCTACCACCAAACAAAGACTTTATTTTTTAAATGTTTATTGAGTAAAAGTGGAAAGGAAAGACAGTTTAGTTTGATGGAAAGCGTAGTAAGCTTGAAATCATAATATCTAGGAATTGAATGGTACCCCAGGGATGGGTCATAGAATTATAGATGTATGGCAGGAAGGGACCCTTGGGGTCATCTAGGACAAAGCTTCTTAAACAGTGGGTCATGTCCCCATATGAGGCTGCATAACTGAATGTAGGGGGTCACAGAAAATTTGCCAGTAAATGTTTGATCTTATATAGCTATATAACTATATATATATATATAACTATATATATATATAACTTATATATACATACATACACCCCTGTATAACTAGGTATATATAGCTATATATGCCTTTTTTTTTTTTTAGTGAGGCAATTGGGGTTAAGTGACTTGCCCAGGGTCACACAGCTAGTAAGTGTTAAGTGTCTGAGGCCAGATTTGAACTCAGGTACTCCTGACTCCAGGGCTGCCCCAAAAATGCCTATTTTACTAGGGTTTCATAAAGGGTGCAAAGGGGTCATGAGTGGGAAAACTTTAAGAATCCCTGATGTAGGCCAACCCCTTTCTTTCACACGTGAGGAAATACTGATTAGGTGGAATGACTTGGCCAGGGTCACATGGATGGTAAACATCAGAAATGAAGGTCTGCTGACTCCAGGAATAGCACTTTCTTCACTATACATTATGTTACATAGTCCCATATCTTACCAGACCAGGGTTTGCTCTTATGATATTCCTGACAAATGCTCATCCCATGAGTTCTTGGATAAATTCAGTGAAAGGAAACTCTCTAGGACAAAGGACAGTGTAATACAAAGACAGTGTGATCCTGAAAGGCAGTGAGGTACAATGGATAGAGTATAGAACCTAGGGGGCAGGAAGACCTGGGTGTGAATCTTGCCTTAGATACTTTCAAGCTGTGTAACCTTGGACAAGTCACTTAACTTTTCTGGGCCTCAGTTTCCTCATCTGTAAAATGAGGGAGATGACTTCTGGTCTCCTTCTGGCTATAGATCTAAGATGCTTCTATAAATATGCTTGAAATATCCAGATGGTTTCTTGAATCCTAATCTCATTTCCTGCCAGATTTCTACCTATGAGGCTATCTTCTACCTCACATAGCATCTATTCACCTTACATGAAAAGAGCCACCATCACACCTCACCCACTTCTCTTCCTCAGGCTGAACTTCCCCATTGCTTCAATGGATCCTAGTGCGCCATGCTTTCTGACCTCCAAACATGGTCCTCTTTCCATCACACCATGTTGCTTTTCTGTGCCTTTGTGCTGACGAGGGCCCCCAAAGATCAAGCTGGTTCCAGAAGACCTAGGTTTAAATCTACTTTTTGACATTTCCTATACATGTGATCTTAAGAAAATCATCTTTCTTCTCTGGGTCACAGGTTCCTAATCTGGCAGAGGAAGGGCTTGTACCCGATGACCTCTAAAGTCTTTCCTGATTCAACTGCTCTAACATCCCTCAAAACCCTGAAACTCCTCCTAGGCCTAACATTCCATGTTACAATATCCCATGATTCTTTTGTCAGCTAGCTTTCAACAATTAGTCCAGCAATTTACCTATGATCAACAGAGCCTATAAAAGGGATTTTTTTCTTCATTTGTCAAAATGTATTAATTGTTCACAGTAAGAATTTTTTTTACCTATTTTTAAATTTTATGTTTATTTTCAATTCTAAATGTTCTCCCTTTCTTCAACCCCTTCCCCACCCATTGAGAACATAAGAAATATGGTACTTATTATACTCAGAATATTTAAGAATGATTGATCAAACAGAAGTCCAAATAGAAATGAAAAGCTAATATGGAAAATGATTTTTTCAGAAATTGTTTCTTCCAAAATCTGCTTTCTGTGCCAAGTTTTTAAGAGAGTTTCTTAAATGGATGATAGGATTTGGAATTGCAAGGGACCTCAGAAACTATTTAATTGAATGCCCCCCTCCCATTTTATAGATGAAAAAATGGGACCCAGCAGAAGCATGAGACTCATCCAAGGTCATATGAGTAGAAAGTAGCAGAGCCAAGGCATATGCACAAGATGCTAATTCCAAATATGGTGCTCCCTCCTTTATATTCCAATGGCTTCCATTTTCTACCTAGATTTAGAAATTTATCATGGTAGCCACTGGTCACTTCCTCCCCGAAGCCAAATGCTGATGAGCCAGAAGACACTTCATAATTCAGGGACATACACCCAACTGTGTAGACCTGTCTAAACCTGGCTGTTTTGAACCTGGCTCCAGGTATTTATCGGTGCATAATATCAGGTTTAGTATTTCACTAGGGTAAAATAGGTGAGGATAAGTATAAGCTAGAGAAGGAAATGGCAAAGCACTCCATTATCTTTGCCAAGAAAACCCCAAATGAGGTCATAAAGAGTCAGACATGACTGAAAAATGACTGAACAACAGCAGCTTATAGTATCATAGCTTCACAGCTGGAAGGTAACTCATCTGGTCCAACTCCCTTATTTTATAAGTGAGGAAACTAAGGCTAGTGAGGTGAACTGGCTTTCCCATGGTCACAGGTGAGGGAAGTGGGATTTAAATCTGACTTCTGGAACTGGATTGTTTTGCCTTCTCTTAGTATGACAAACATAAAGATGTTCCACCTCGGCTCTATGTTTCTTGTCTCTATTCTTGTTCTACCACTGGCCCCCTGACTTTGCTGGTCAGCTATGTTCTTAAAGGTTTTTTAAACCATTTCATCACTAGTAACGAGCTACAGCCTATGTATATAACCTGATATCTTGCCATGTGGCAAATTAATAAACTTTAAGTTAAATGGAATTGGAGCTGGAGGCATTTAACCATCCACATTTGTATCTCACTTCTGCCTCTTATTTTCTTAATGTCAGTTATTTCCTTTAACTTCTGAATTCAAGAGAGAAACTAGTATTGTTTTCTAAGACCCAGTTGTCGGATTCTAAAATTGCAAGGGATGTTAGGGGGCATATGTACCAGATCCTTTATTTAGGAGGTAAGGAGAGTGATACCTGAAAGTGGAAGTAGCTCACCCAAGGTCATACAGTAAATGGTAAATGCAGCATTCAAACCCATATCGTCCAACTCCATATTCAGTGCTCTTTCCACAGCTGTGATGGAATGAACAGTAAAAAAACCAAAACAAAACCAAACCAAAAAACAACAACCAAAAACAACAAAAAAAACCCCAAACCTGTCACAAACATTATTATGAAGTCAATCCATTTCAATGTATGAATTTAAATGAGTTTGAATGGAATTCCTGGGTGTCAACAAACATGAATGGCTACATAAACTTCAATCTTCCAGCCAATATTATTGGGCTGAAACAAAGAAGTGCTCACTGGCCATACTGGAGCATGCTGAACATTGGGTCAGACTGGGAGGAATCATCATCTGATTTTGTCAATGTCCCAATGACACTTAAGAACTAGAAGAGGTCCAGGAGAGGGCAATGAATGTAAGAAGCAATGAAAGGGATTCCATTACTAAAAAGTCTAAATATAATAGGTCTCCCATCTGTAAAGACAGAGGTCATTAAAGAATGTGACCAAAGGACACAAAAGTAGGAAGGATATGAGTGGGGTGAATATGAATTTATAATAAATGAATGTCAGAACTGGGAGGGGCCTTAGAACGTAGAATATCAGAGCTGCCATTGACCTTAGGACAGAGATGATCAGAGATGGAAGAAACTCTAGAACCTGGAACATCAAATCTCTTAGGGACTTGGGAACCATGACATCAAATTTGGGAGGGACTTTGGAACCTAAAATGTCAAAGCTGGGAGGGACCTTAAAGGCCATCTAGTTCCATCAACCCATTTCACAGATGTAGAAACCAAGGCTCAGAAATATGATGTGACTTTTTGTAAAGCCAAGATTGAAAGCCGGGCCTCCTGCCTTTGAATTCAGGCCTCTTTCAATACCATCCCAGCTCTCAGTCTATGAGCATTATTTATATTTTAATGCAAATGCAAATGCCCCATCTCCTAAATTAGGTGATAAAATTCTCAATGACAAGATTTGAGCTTTCCATGGCATGTTCACAGCATGTGCCCTGCATATAGGATGTGAATAATAACTATTCATTGCTGTTGATTATGATAAATGAACAGGTTAAGGGAAGTAAGGAAGAACCCTCAGAAACATGAACAAGGTAACCTTGGAAGGTAAAGTGAGAGTTCATTAGGGTACGTGAACCTAGTGAAAAGCACTTAGATAATTCACTTTTGGAAAATTTAAATAGGTGTGTTTGTAAGCTCATTTATGTATTTAGATTTATGTATGTAGACTTTTATGTAAATAGATATTTATGTATATACATATGCATTAAATATGTATCCCTCAACACACAGTTAATTAAAATATATTTAATCTGGAAAAGACAGTGGTGGAATGTGCTAGTTGCCTTCCAGCATTTGAAGGGCGGTTGTGGAGGCATTATTGCATTAGGGAGAAGAACCCAGTATTTTTAGGCTAAAGAGAATTAGGTCTGAATGTTATCTCTGACATTTACTATCTGTATGACCAGGAGCAGGTTACTCAGTCTCTCTGAGCCTCAGTTTCCTCTTCTGTAAAAATACACCTAATGATAGCACTCACTCCAAAGGGCTATCAAGAGGATCAAGTGAGATAACATATGTAAAATTCTTTGCAATCCTTAAAGCTCTGTAATAATAAAAATAAAATTTTATGATGGTGCTGGTGGTGGTGGTGGTAATGGTGATATCTGCTTGGCCCCAGAGGGCAAAGATCTTGTCAGAAGTATCGACCTGGAATATATCAACCCATTATAAAGAGTAGAAAAAAGCCTTGTTATCATTAGAACTCCCCAAATGGAACAGGCTATCATCACTATTATTATTAATTATGATGATGATGATGATGATTATTTTGCAGGGCAATGAGGGTTAAGTGACTTGCCCAGGGTCACACAGCTAGTAAGTGTCAAGTATCTGAGACAGATTTGAACTCAGGTCTTCCTGAATCCAGGGCCAGTGCTTTATCTACTGCGCCACCTAGCTACCCCTGGAACAGGCTATCTGAGAAGAATATGGTCATCAATCTTCTTGGCCACCCCATAATTTCAGGCAAAAGTCAGATGGGCATTTGTTTAGGATATAGTAGAGCAGATTCCCATTCGAATAGAGGTTGAGTTATATGATAGCTGACGTCCTTCCAAGGCTGAGAGTCTGAAACCAGCTTTCAAGAGAAATGCACCTATATCTGTTTCACTCAGCAGGACCACTGACATGGGAAGAATCGCACTTGTCCAATGTTTCTCCTAAAGTCGTTGTGAATCTCAAATGGCATCATTCATATGCAAAAGCTAAAGAGACTTTAAAGATGCAAGCCTTTTCTGTTGTTGCTGTTCCTCAATTTGGGAGGATTTCTGTTTCAGTAGTGACAAGACTTGTCCTTGAATGTCTAATAGGGATAAAGGATTGGAAAATATGACCTAAGAAGAAAAGTTAAAGGAATTAACATTTATCTGAAAATAATGAGGTTAAGAAGGATGATGCCATAGGTTTTTGTCATTTAAAAATTGCCATTGTAGGGATTGTGGTAAGTCAAGAATTTGTTAAGTAGCTACTATGGGCCAGTCACTGTGGTAGGCACCAGTGATACAAAATGAACCCTAGATGAGCTTGCATTCTTTTGTTGTTGTTGTTGCTGCTGCTGCTGCTGCTGTTATTTCTGCAAGGCAGTAAGGATTAAGTGACTTGCCCAGGGTTACATAGCTAGTCAGTGTCAAGTGTCTGAGGCTGGATTTGAATTCAGGTCCTCCTGAATCCAGAGCTGGTGCTTTATCCACTGGGCCACCTAGCTGTACCGCCCCCACCCATGAGCTTGCATTCTAATGGGAGAAATAGCATACACATCTCTCAGGATTTCCAACTTCCATACAACTATATACCATGTGATTCTAGGGAGAAGTGGGGGCAGCTAGGTAGCACAGTGGATAAAGCATCAGTCCTGGATTCAAGAGGACCTGAGTTCAAATGAGACCTCAGACACTTGACACTTACTAGCTGTGTGACCCTGGGCAAGTCACCTAACCCTCATTGCCCTGGGGGGGGGGCAGAACTCTAGGGAGAAAGCACTAGCAATTAGCAGGAATAGCAAAAAACTTCCTGTGGAAGGCAGCACCTTCATTCTGAGCTGTGAAGGAACCTAGAGATTGTAAGAGATGCATGTGACAAAGGAGAGGATTCCAGGTGTAGGGGACAGCTAGTGCCTATGCTCAATGAAAGTGGATGGAGTGTTATGTGGGAGAAACTGTAAGCAGACTAGTTGGGCTTGACTGTAGTGTGGGAAGATGAAAGTAATCAATAATAGGGCTTGGAGAGTAAATTGTGGCCTTAATAGCCAGTCAAGAGTTATAAATTCCCAGCAAGGAAATGATGAAAACATGATTTAAAACCTCACTCTAACCTGAAGAGTATAAGCCCCTTGAGGGAAAGAAAGCCTGTTGGACTTTTGCCTTGATATAAGCACTGCCTATCATACTAATTAGTACTTAGTTGGCACTTGATTAATGTTTATTGAATAAATTTCATAAACTACTGCATGCCAACGAAAAGAACACACTTCCCATCTTTAACAAGCAAGAGACAAAAGTCAAAGGATCAAACCATTCTCTAATCTCTGTGTTGGAAGGGATTCAGAGGTCATCTTGTTCTTGTTGTTTCTTGTTCAGGCCTTTCCGTTGTGTCCAACTCTTCCTGACCCCATTTGGGGTTTTCTGGGCAGAGGTACTGGAGTTGTTTGCCATTTCCTTCTCCAGTTCATTTTCAGATTAGGAAACTGAGGCAAATGGGGTCAAGTGATTTGCTCAGGGGCACACTAGTGTCTGAAGCCAGATTTGAACTCAAGAAGAGGAGTCTATGACTCCAGGCCTGGTGCTCTATCCACTGCACTGGGTCTGGTATTCTATCCACCATGCCAAGCTATAGAGTTTATGAAGTCGTGTGTGTGTGTGTGTGTGTGTGTGTATATGTATGTGTGTGCACATGCATGTACACATGCATGCATATATATATAGAGAGAGAGGTGTATATATATATATATATATATATTTATGTGTGTATGGCAGTATATATGTATTATATATGTGTGTGAATGCACTCTACAACATCCTCAAAGAGGAATCATCCAGCATTGGCTTAAAGATTGACTGGAAACTCCCTACTCTACCTGGAAAACCTAGCAAGGAAGCCCAAGTTCTTTAAGAAGGCAACAAAGAGATAATTTTTAGTGAAGTGTGTCATGAACCTATTTCCCTAAGCAGTGAAAGAGATAATGGAAATTTGCTTACCATTCAATGGATAGCACTCATTGCAGCCATCAATTCTACTTCAGAATAGCTCTAAATTCCTCACTTATTCAATATCCATTTATTTAAGCTCTTCCTTTAAACAATACTGATATACCCACTTTTCTGCAACTTCTTCTGTCCATTGCTTCTAATTCTGCCCTCTAATTCCAAACAGAACAAGTCTAATACCTCTTCCAAACTGTAGACCTTCAAGAATCCAGAGACAGTTATGATATCCTTTCCTAAAGTTCAGCTGTAAATCTTTTTTAAAGTTTTTTTTTTTAAGAGGAATTCTGCCTTTCTCCAACTTTCATCTTGCCTTGGGCTTCTTCTCCTTTTCCCTCTCCCTACCTTTCCCCTTCTCCCATTTCCTTCTCTCCCTCATGATTCCTCTACCCCTTCTCCTCTTTGGGTTATGACTGACCACTTCTAGTCCCTCTCCCATTTGACAGCACTTGTAATACTTGAAGATGACTGACATATCTCTTCTAAATCTCATTTTATCCAGGAGCTCTTCTCTAGTGATCTTAGTTCTGAGGCAACTGAAATATTTTTCTCTCTTGTCTCTGTTATCCAAAGT
This sequence comes from Dromiciops gliroides, assembly GCF_019393635.1. Lineage (NCBI taxonomy): Eukaryota > Metazoa > Chordata > Mammalia > Microbiotheria > Microbiotheriidae > Dromiciops > Dromiciops gliroides. Next base: position 285,515,010 of record NC_057865.1, on the reverse strand, counting down.
ATTAATTATTCTACCTAGCATCACATCCTTTGCCAATTAGAAAAAAAATATGCTTCGTCTTCATTCAAGACTTTAATACTCTCATTGATAATAATGTTGAAAAGTAAAGAACCGAAGCACAGATTCTTGTTGTATTCCACTAGAGACCACCCTCCTGATAGGCACTAACATAATAATGATTATCCTTTGGGCATGATTATTTATTTATGAAATTATATAACCACCAAACTCCATTATCTTCTACTCCACATCTTTCCATTTTTGTCGCAAAAGGGAATGAGAGACATTTTTCCCCTTTTGCTGAAATCTAGGTAAACTCTGTTTATAACATTTCTCTGATCTAGTGCCTAGCACAAGCCACTAGAACACACACAGGAAATTAAGTTAATATATTTGCCCCCTGACTTTTATATTTAAATAATTTTATTAATATCCTTTGTTTTTTATGTCATATAAATTTTTCAATGCGTCATTTCCCCTCTCCTTTCTGATCTCAGAGAACCATCCCTCATAACAAATAATTTTTAAGAGGGTATTTGTTGTATGGGGAGAGGAAAAACTAACCAAGTTCAGCAAAAACTAACCAAGGACATGACCTGTTTTTAATGAAAGCTTGGTACTTCCATTTCTCAGTATCCCTCATTCAGTTATGCATATCTGAAGACAAATATTTTAGTTGACCCTTGCTTTTTGAATTTCACCTCTGGTCAAAAGCCTATATCTAAAGCAGAAACAGCAGCAAAATTAATTAAATGCTGATGAAGAGATCTATTGACTCCTTATATTCCTCATTTCCTATAATCTATATTTCCTAATATGAGGTCTCCAAAATTTATCTTGGCCAAAAAATTTGTACCCTATGGCCCACCTACCAATAAATATTTAGATTGCTTTTATCCTGTAACTGCACTCCCAAAACACACACATGACCTGAGCATTCCATCCAATGCCCCATTTTTTGTCACCATTTTCATTAATGTCTAAACAGCTTTTGAAATTATTAAGACCATCTCCTTGAAACTCTCTCCTTTCTTGATTTCTATGACAGAACACTCTCATGCTTCTCTTACTATTAAGAAAAAAAATCACAGAATCGTCAAACTTGAGGTGAAAGAGTCCTTAGTGGCTATGTGGTCAAATTCATATGTGAAAGGCATCCTTATATAACATAAGAAAAAAATAATTACCTGACCTCAGCTTGATGACCTCCAGTGAAGGAGAACATGTAACTTCTCAAGACACCCATTTAGCTTTGGTACAATTCTTAGTATTAGGGAATTTTAGGCTCTCTTTCCTTTTTTACCACATAATTTTGAGTTCCCCATTCTTTCCCTCCCTCCCTTCTTCTGCCATCCCCTACTTGGAAAGGCAAGCAATTCGATATAGATTACACATGTGCAGTAATGCAAAACATTTCCATATTAGCTATGTTGCAAAAGAAAACAGACAAGGAAAAAAAGACTAATAAAGAAAGTAAAATAAGTATTTTTCAATCTGTGTTCAGACCCCATTAGGTTTGGTTTTTTTCCTGTAGTTGGATAGCATTTTTCATCATTAAGTCCTTCAAAACTGTCTTGGTGCTGACTCTACTACTCAGTTTCTGGGAGACCTTGAAAAAGTCATTTAACCTCTATATCTTTGAATTCCTGGTTTATCAAATGATAAGTTTAGATGAGGTGCATGCCTAAATCTGCCTTTTATATCTTAAACACCTATTGCACTTTATAATTGAATTTATACTTGTCTTTTAAATGCTTTGGGGGCCAATACCCAGATATTTTATGCATTTCATTGTTATTTAGAATGTCATTTCCCAATCAATTATTGATTCATGTATTTTGTTTTTGTTATACAGAAATGCCATTGTTTTTTAATATTTAATTTTGATATTTTTGCAATTAAGTGTAAAAAAAATTTTAACATTCATTTAAAAAAATTGAGTTCCATATTCTTTCCCTCCTTCCCTTCCCTTTTCCCTCCTTGAAAAAGCAAGCAATTTTATATAGATTACATATGAGGAGTCATGCAAAACATTTCCATGTTAGCCATGTTGTAAAAGAAAACAGACAAAAAAAAATGAATAATGAAGAAAGTAAAATAAGTATGCCTCATTCTGCATGCAAACTCCATTAGTTCTTTTTCTGAAGTCGGGTAGTATTTTTCATCATAAGTCATTCAGAATTGTCTTGGTGCTTGTTTTTTTTATTTTAGACAAGTGCTTTTTATTATATTAAAAAGCCCCCTTTGTGTCTTTATTTCGTAGGTTTCTAGCATAAAAGAGTGCTGTTTGTATTCAAAGATTTTTTTGCTTCTATTGAGATGTTCATGTGATTTGGATAGTTGTGTGTGTTTTTTTAAGATGGTCAGTTTTGTTGATTGTTTTCCTAATGTTGGACCATCTCTGCATCCCTGGCATGAGTATCACTTTGCTATGTGAATGATTTCTCAGATCACTATAGTTTTTTTGATGTAATATTGTTTGAACTTTTTGAATCAATATTAATCAATGATGTTGGCCTATAAGTTTTATTCTCTGTTTTATCTTTCTCTGGTTCAGGTGTTAGGACTATATCTCATAAAAAGATGCTTGGGGGTGCTTTTTTCTCACATTGAGAGAATAATTTGTGAATTATGGGTAGTAATTGTTCTTTAAAAGTGTGATAGAATTTTTCTATGAATTCATTAGAATCAGAGGTTCTCCCACCCCTTTGGTACTTTCTTTACAGATAGATCTATTTCCTTTCCTGAAGCTGGGTTATTGAAGATCTCAATCTGGTCTTCTGAGAGTTTAGGCATTTTATATTTCTGAAGGTATTCTATTTCTTTTGTGATCTCAGTTTTGTTTATGTAATTACATAATATGTTCTGATTATTCTTTTTATTTTTTCTGGTTTTCTTTGTGATTTATCCTTGCTCATTTGCTGTTTTATTGATTTGATTTGATTTTCTGCTTTCTTCTTTTTAATTAGATTACTAAGGGTTTATCAATTTTATTTGTCCTTTTGAAGAATCAGTTTTTTGATGTTATTTATTATTTCTATAGGGCTTTTTTTTGTTTCCAATTTGTGTTTTCCCCATCCTTTAATATCTCCTTTTCTGTGTTTATTTGTTGCCTTTCTAATTTTTAAATGTATATTCAATTCATTAATTCTCTATTTTTTATTTTTTGCTAATATATATTTGTAGGGATATGCCCCCCCCCCCCGCCACCCAGGAGGGCTTTAACATCATCCCAGAAATTTTGGTACTTTGTTTCATCATTATCATTGTCTTTCACATAATTTTAATTGTTTCTATGATTGTTCTTTGGCCCACTTATTATTAAAGATTTCATTGTTAAGTCTCCATTTGGGTCTGCATCTTTTGTTTGTGGTCCTTGAACCAATGATTTTTTTATTTCATTAAGGTCTAGAAAGCATGTATTAACTATTTTTGCCTTTTGAATTTCTTTGCAATGACTCTGTGCCCTAGAACATGACCAATTAAAAACAAATTCCATGTAGTGCTGAGAAATATGTATATTCCTTTGCAATCCTATTTAGAAATCTGCTGTAAGAATTTGATTCCTAGTTTCTCTCACAATTTCTTCAATTTGACATTTTGCCTTTTGTGTATCTTTGTTACACTAATCCAAAACTGATAGAAGGATTTTGGAATCTCCTGTCACTATTGTGTTACTATCTTTGTCTTTTTGTAATTCAGATCATGTTGCCTTTATGAATTTGAATGGTAAGGCATTTGAAGCGTATAGATTGATTATGGATATTTGTTTGCCATCTGCAGTTCTTTCCAGCATAACCTAGTGTTCTTGTTTATGCTTATTTATTTTTCGAGTGTTTGTTTCTGTTTTGCTGGATAGATTGTAACTCCTACCTTCTTGGATTCACTTTACACATTGTATTTTTTCCTATTCCCTCAGTATTACTCTGGGTATGTCTTGTTACTATTTAATGTGTTCTTAAAAGCAATAGTCACTTTTTTCATTTTACTGGGTTTTTAAATCCATTCCCATTTGAAGTTATGAGAATTAGGTTTGTATTTATTTCCATCTCTTTAATTTTTTTCAAGTTATGATTTACATAAAACTATGTTTTTTCAGTTGTTGTACCTTAAACTTTCTTAAGATGACCCTATTCCGGGGCAGCTAGGTGGCGCAGTGGATAGAGCATTGGTCTTGGAGTCAGGAGGACCTGAGTTCAAATCCTATCTCAGACACTTAACAGTTACTAGCTGTGTGACTCTGGGCAAGTCACTTAACCCCAATTGCCTCACCAAAAAAAAAAAAAAGATGACCCTATTCCCATTGACTCTCTCCCCCTCACCTCTGATACCCTACTCTAGTTTGTTACCCCTTTATCTTTGAGTTTTGCACTTTTTGTTCCTTTTCTTTTCCTGTTTTTTCCTAATTATAAAATTCTTCCATTCCGCCTCTTCTTTTCATATCAGTCAAGATTTCCCCTTCCTCTCTCTCACCTTCAAACACTGTTTTTCATTAGTTTTTAATTTCATTTTTTGCATCCTTTTTCAAAAAAGATTTATCTCATTATTTTAATTATCCATTGTCTCTAAACCCTTATTCTCTGATTCATGACCCATACAATTATTTAGTCTCTTTATATTCTCTGTAATCAAAACTTGTAAGCTATGCATTCTGCGGTCTCCCATCTGGGCAGTTTCTACCACTGTCTTCTGGAGTCATGCATTCCCTTTTTCCACTGTGTCTTACTCCCAGAGGAATACAAATTATTTCAGATGTCAGAGAGGACATTGCCCCATGGTGGGGTATCTCCCTACAATGTTCTTGATTATGCAGTCCATCAATGATCTATACCCACCCCCAGTTATCATTTTTCCCCTCTAAAATCTCATCCGTGGGTCCATTCCCAACTACTCTCCCAAGTGCCAATTGCCCCTGGTTTTATTTAAGGTCATGGGTCTTATTGTTATCTACTTTGTTAGATTTTTTTCTCCTATGAATTTCTGAACATTCTACTACTGATCTTCCTATATTGTAACTACACATAGAATTTTTAAATTGTGGGAGGCATGTTTATCCATTCTATGGTTTGTTTTCTTTTTAATTTAAAGACCCACTAATTAGATTTACCAGACTCCAGATTAAATATATGCTTATAAGCCTTTGTTCAATGGAATCTATCCCAAAAGCCTGTTGTTCCCTTATTTCCAGTCATAACTCCAGAGTCACCAACTTTTGGAGTTGGCAGTCATTTCAGAGGTCATCTATAGCAGTTTCCTACTTAAAGGAAGATATTGTTCTGCAGTATCCCTTAAAGGTAATCATTCTGGCCTCTACATAAGCCAGAGGAAAGCATTAGTATCTAGATCAAAGCACACTTACCATTGGTTGAGGAGTTGTATTTAATTCTATCTCTGTCACAAAATAGTTAGGTTATTCCAGGCAAGTAACTTTTGCAAGAACATGAAAGATATCTTAAAACAAAAAGGAGAATTAAAACTCAAAGGCATCACAGAACTTGTTGACACAGAGATACAAGACTGCAATGTGGCAATAACTTATTCAAAGGATAGATTAGATAAAAGGGATGATGGAGTAGCATTGCATATCAGGAAGATACATTCCTGTGTAGATGCTCAGGAAGCAGAGGTGAGAAGCCTAATGGAAAGCATTAATATGTGGTTCAAAGGAGGAAGAAAAGTGTGTGTGTGTGTATGTGTGTGTGTGTGTGTGTGTGTGTAAAATCTGGGAAAGATGAGGAAATGGATGATAAATTCCTGGTGAAGGAAAGGAAGAAGGAAATAAAGGAAGGAAGGGAAGAAGAAAACAAGCATTTATTAAGCACTTACAATATATGAGGCAGGGGAAACTAGGTGGCTCAGTGGATAGAGTGCTAGGCCTGGAGTTGGGAAGACCTGAGTTTAAATCCAACCTCAGACACTAGCTTTGTGACCCTAGGCAAATCACTTAACCTCTGTTTGCCTTTATCCACTGGAGAAGGAAATGTCAAACCACTCCAGTATCTTTGCCAAGAAAATCCCATATGGGGGTCACAAAAAATTGAGCAAGACTGAACAACAGCAATGTGTAAGGTACTGCACTAAGCACTAAGAATACAAATACAAATAAGAAGATAGTCTCTGCCCTCAAGAAGCTTACATTCTAATGGGGGAAGAAAACATGGAAGGAGATGTTGAAAATTGATGGGGTGGAGTGGAGATGACCCCTCCCCCCCATTCCAAATTATAAGTAGCATGCTCAGAAAGGAGAGAGCGGAGCCTCTTTAAAGTTCTCATAACCTATTGATTAGGCACCTTAGTCACCAATCATTTTCAACACATTCTCCCTCGTCACTGGGATCAAGGGACCAACCACAGCCACCGATTACATGTATGTCCTTTAGCAAGGATCTGGAGCATTTTCATGGGACATGCTCCCATTCTGCAAAAATGAGCATTTCTCTGATTGTCCCTTGCTACATAGATCATTTCTTCCTCCCTCCCTCCCTCCCTTCTCTTTTTCTTTCTCTTCCTCTTTTCTTTCTCTCCTTCTTTTTTTCTTTCTCTTTTCTTTCTCTCTCTTTCTTTCTCACACCTCTTCTTATACACACTTAGATTCACAAAGTTTAAAGTCTAAAACCATTTGATTTAAATTATAAAGGATAAGTCATGAGTCATATTGAAGTCCATAGTAGGTCAAGTGATTCCTTACCTTCTCCTTCATTCTAATAGACCCTCACCAAAAGCCTATAAATTTTCCATTATTTGTAGTAATACCTTGAGTGGGGTCTTATGGGCCTTGGTCTTCCATGTCAGAGTTATTCTTTCAAGTCATTGTTACCTTTTGATGGCTGACTGTTCATTTTCAACTCCTCTGTACCTTTGATCCCAACAGGAATGATGGCTTCTTCTGACTGATATAATCAACTCACATCAGCATTTCCCACTGAATCTTTTGGAGTTTTTCAAAGCAGGCATTCCTATTCTCTTCCAGTTGTCTTTCAATTTTCTGTTTTCATTTTGGGCCAGCTGGATTTGGTTATGCTATTCATGCCATGCTTACTCTCTTTTTCTTTTTCTTTTTTTTTTTTGTCGGGCAATGGGGGTTAAGTGACTTGCCCAGCATCACACAGCTAGTAAGTGTCAAGTGTCTGAGGCCAGATTTGAACTCAGGTCCTCGTGAATCAAAGGCCGATGCTTTATCCACTGTGCCACCTAGCTTCCCCCTATGCTTATTCTCAAAGACTGATAAAATGAAGGGCTGAAGGAAAAAGCCAACAGCTTCCAGAAGTTACTCTCAGCACCTGTGACTCAAAAAGAGAGGGTTTATACCACCATCTTGTTTGCCCATATTTCAGCAGGAAATTTGACAAAATCTCTGGCAATTTCCTCGTGAACACAATAGAAGCTATAATTGACTATGAAATATGATTATATCGATCCAGAACTAGTTGAATTACTTGACCCAAAGCATAATGATGACTAGACTGATATCAATACAAAAGGAAGTTCCGTGCCTATAAAAAGTTCTTAGTAAATGTCTCTTGAGTTGAATTCTGTTCCTAGTGAAGTATCATGGATTTCTCTCATTGACACTTTTATTTTTCTCCAAGACTTTAAACACTGGATAGACCATAAGCTACAGAAGTGCTATAGACTTGCTTTCTTTATATTTGCAACTATCTCACTTCCTAGTAGAAAATAAATTCTTAATGGTATTTGTTGAATTTGGAATAGCTAACTTTCTACAGAAGCTCTTTCTTGATATCCCTTTTGTCTTTGGATTCTCAGTGGAGTTCCTGGTATGTAATTGTTGTTGTTGTTGATGGTGGTGGTGGTGGTGGTGGTGGTGGTCCTTCCTTCTCAAAGAGGACCATGATATCAAGGTAATGTAATGACTTGCAGTGAGTTGGATTTAACTGAGGGAGTGCTGTGTTAGGTCATCAACTTCACTCTATACTCCAAAGCCATCTGTGTCGAGTGGCAAGATAAACATCAGGATGTCAGGAAATGCCCAGATATTTTTGAGGAAATTGGGGTTAAGTGACTTGCCCAGGGTCACACAACTAGCAAGTGTCTGAGATGAGATTTGAACTCAGATCCTCTTGACTCCAGGGTCAGTGTTCTATCCACTGAACCACTTAGCTGCCCCCCACGTAATGAGTGCTTACTAAATGCTTGTTAATTACATGATTCATTGGAGCATAGATGCCATACTTATGAGATTTCCAAATGATAACACTAGGAAGGATAGCTAATGTATTGAACAGAAGACTTGAGATCCAAAATGATATCTACAGGCTAGAACAATATGCTGAATCTAACAAGATGAAATTTAATACAGATAAAGATGAAGTACTACACATGGGCTCAGATAATCAATGGCACAGATACAAGATGCTAGAAAGGTGGCAGAGTTTATTTAAAAAAAAAGATTTATTGAGGAGGGTTTAATAGACTACAAGCTTATCACAAGACAAGTGTATGACATTCAGTCACTCAGTAAACCAACAAGTATTTATTAAGTACTTACTACATGCAAGGTGCCAGGCAATATATTGCAGATATACAGACAAACATGAAATGACTTCTGCCCTCAAGGCACTTATATTCCATTAGAGGAGACTGAATTATTAGAAGAATAGTTATATTAGACTTCAGAGTATATATCAAAAGTTAAATATTTTATATATTTGATCATTACTTAATAATAATCACCTCAATTAAGAGGTAGTGTGCTATATTGGAAATAACACTGAAATTGAAATCAGAGACTCTGAGTTCTCTAATGGCTCTGCCATATAGTGATTTGCCCATGGGTGATGCCCTTCTCACTGGATCTCAGTTTCCTTATTGATAAACTCTATCAAGTTCCTTGCATCTCTCGTGTCTATTTTTTTTCAGCTTTATTTGGGGCTGAACATTATAGCAGTACTCAATAGCACCCCAATTTGACTGTATCATCTTCCAGTTTCCCTCTGATGTACTATTTTCAGTGACTGTTTGGCTCATGAATTGATTACACTATCACAAGGTAGTCTGTGAATTGGTTGCTTGGAAAGAAGTTTTACCCTACTGGACTTTTACAGTTGATGAAGCAATAACCCTCTATTGTCAGTGATGGAATTCTACATCTGAAGCTAGATTTGGTCTCATTAGCATCCTGGTGTATGTTTAGTAGTTTTTTTCAGAAGTTAATTTGGGAATGTTTGAGTCTTGTGTAGAGAATTCATGTGGCTTTAATATAAAGTATTTTCCATTTAGTGAGGAGACCAGGGCTTTGTCCCCCTTCCTAAGCTAATGTCTCCCTTCCCCACTTGCTTTGTGCTTTAGGTAAGTTATGTTTGCACCATACTTCCATTAGCACTCAATTGGTGATATTTTTTGATACCCTTTAATTAATCTGATACTAAAGGGCTTTCTTTTGTGCTTACCTATCTTGGAAATGTTCTGTTTTTCTTAACTCTCTCTTGTGGCCATTAGCTAGAACAATGTCCTGTGTCTTACATTCCCCTTTGCCAACTCTGACGACTTAGTTGTTCCTACCTAAATTCACACCAAGTAGAGAAGACCCTTGACTAGACATTGGAAGACTTGAGTTTTAGACCTCACTCAGCTGCCAATTATCAAAGAACATTTCTTAAACTCATAAGATGCACCAAGGATCATGCTAAACAGTTGGCATCCAATGACAAGGTGAAACTCCTTGTCTGTAACTTATTCATTTACTCATTTATTATACAAGTACCTCCTATATTCTAGGCTCTGTTGTAGGTTCTGAGGATATGGCAACAGAAAATCACCCCTGACCTCAAAGAGCTTACATCTTATTGTGGGCTATATATACATTTAAAAATAGATACAGGGGCAGCTAGATGGCGCAGTGGATAGAGCACCGGCCCTGGAGTCAGGAGTACCTGAGTTCAAATCCGGCCTCAGACACTTAACACTTACTAGCTGTGTGACCCTGGGCAAGTCACTTAACCCCAATTGCCTCACTAAAACAAAAATTAAAAAAAAATAGATACAAATGATACACAAAGTAATTTATGGGCAAAAGATAGCTTGTTGGAGGGTAGAGAGTATAAATCTCCTAGATTTTTTTCACTGTTTATTATTTTTATTATTTTTACTATTTTACCACACATAGACTATGACTTATTTTGAGATTCAGCACATTTCAAAGCAACATGAACAAGGAAATTATTACCTATTTATGTGTAAACCAAACCTTTTACATGTGTGATTTACAATTTATTGAAAAAATATTTAAACTCTTAATTTTTTTCATTTTATTTATCCTTTTAGTAGAATGCAAGTGATCAGATAATATACTGTTATTTGAGCTGAGTCTTGAAAGAGTCTAAAGGGAGGGATCCCATCCCAGGGAATGGGAAAAGGCCTGGGACAAAGACTCAGAGAAGATAAGAGGATGGGATGTGCAATGAAAAGCCAATTAAAATGGAGAATTCATCCCATACAATAGTATGTAATAATTCTGGCAAGTTAGGCTAGAATCAGATGGAGAAGGCTTTAAGTGACAAACAAAAGAATTTGTTATTTGTCCCAGAGGAAAGTTGGGAACACTGAAGCTGCTTGATTAATATTACTAAAGCATCGGTCTGATCATGTCACTTTTTTGCTTTAGAAATATCAATTTGGCAGCCACACGGATGGTAGATTAGAGAAGCGAGAGACTGAAGATGAGATTAATTATGAAGCTGTTGTCATAATCCAATTGAAAGGTGGCAAGATCCTGATGTAAGGCAATGGCCATTTGAGTGGATAGAAGGGGACACAGACAGAAGATCTTTTGAAGAGAAAATGAACAAAACTTGGCACCTGGTTGAATATGAGTGATGAAGGATAAGGGAGAGTTGAAAATGACTCTGAGTAGGTGGATTTCAGAAAAACCTGGAAAGACTTAGATAAACTGATGCTGAGTGAAGTGATCAGCACCAGGAGGACATTTTACACAGTAACAGAAACATTGTGTGATGATCAATTCTGATAGACTTACCTCTTCTCAGCAATACCATGATCAAAGACAATTCCAAAAGACTCAGGATGGAAAATGCTGTTCACATTTAGAGACAGAACTACGAACTCTGAACACAGATGGAGGCATACTATTTTCACTTTGTGTTTTTGTTTTTACTTTCTTGTGGTTTTCACCTCTTGTTGAGTCTTCTTTCACAACATGACCAATGTAGAAATATGTTTAACATAATTGTACATATATAACCTATATCAAATTTTTTGCTGTCTTGGGGGGAGGAGGGAGGGAAGAAGAAAATTTGCAACTCAAAATCTTACAAAAAAGAATGTTGAAAACTATCTTTACATAAAATTGGAAAAAATACTATTAAGTGAAAAAAAAGAAAAGAAAATGACTCAATTTGCAAACCTGAGTCACTTGAACAGAAGTAGGGAAGTTAGGAGGCAGGGGTAGAGGGGAAAAGTATAAAGATTAATGCTTGGGACATGCTGATTTTGAGATTCCTATGGGATGATTAATTGATCATCAGATGATAAAGAAGTCCAATAGGCAGTTGATCTTGAGGGAGTGGAGTTCAGAAGAGGAAGATGGATGCATAGAGATAATAGTTGAGCCATTTGGAGTTAATTAGTTCACCAAAAGAAAGACGTGGAGAAAAAAGTCCCAGGAGAGATTCCTGAGGCTCTTATAATTTTAAGGGGTTTCTGTGGGGGGCAATGGGGGCATACAGAAATTCAGAGATTTGTGCAGCCAATATTGAGTAGAGATTGTAATAGAACCCATGTTTTACTGATTCCTGTGTCAGAAATTTTGCCATGCTACATCTCAAAATAGATACTAATAAGAAGCTCAAAGGAATCAGTATTACTTTAAGATTATGACTGACCGCATCATTCCCCTTTTTAAAAATAAACAAACAAAAATTTTCAATGCTTTGCACTTAGCCTACTGAATAAATTATTAACTCTTGGCTTTAGCATCTGGCCTCTGAGGTGCCTTCCAACTCTCAGATTCTGAAATCCTTATTACCATTCCTACTACAGAAACTCACAAGAACCTCTATGAAATAGGCACTACATATGCCGTAATCATCATTTTAGAATTGAAGAAAATAAGGCAGGCACTGAGAGGTTGAGTTAGTTGCTCATGATCACATTGGCTACAATTGATGGAACTGAGCTTGGAACTTAGTGTTTCTGGTTCTTAGTTCAGTACTTTCCACATACTACCTCAACCCTATCAGGATGGTAATGGATGGAAAAATAAAACAGGTATTTGGGGTGGGGTGGAGAGAAGGGGTCAATATACATATATACACATATAGACATATAGAGATAATATGGAGCTTTACACAATATACATATATATGTTTATATACACACATATGCCTATGCAGCACATAAATCAAACTTCTATTTTCTCCTTTGTTAATTGTGTGTGCACACACACATGTACGCACTTACCTGTATTCACATATATATCACATTCCTAATTCCTGTTCCATATCTTTACTCCTTATTGCCCCCTAAAAACCCCAAACCTTTAAAGAAAAAGAAACACACACACACATGCACACAACAGAACTCGATTTGTCTCCAAACTTCACCCTCAAGCCATTTTCAAGTACTGACTTTAGATTTCTTTTTCAAGCCTGAACACAGGAAAGAGGAAGGGGTAGATGAAATGGTGAGGAAAGGAGGTTGTATGTCTCTCCTTGTAGATGCCTTTAGGGCCCCCTAGTGGCTATTTTAGCTCTCTGACTTCCTGAGACTGGCTCAGGTCCCCTTGACCCTCCCTGAGAGAGGCCATTCTCAATCTCTTCCTGACAGGCATAATATGAGTTGAAAATTAAATAGATGGCAGTGGGTTTAGGAAATTCCACAGTTTTTATTTAACCCTTCCTGGAAGGGATGGAAAAGCTTTTTTTTTTTCTTTCCAAAAGCTGGACTTAATTTGCATGCCATAAAATTAAAGGCTTTAGAGTAGGGAAGGATCTTAAAAGAGACTTTATTTTGTATTGCTCATGCTACATATCCTTGCAATGTATTTCTACTTTGGTTGCCTGAGAAATCTAGAATTCATCAGCAGAGATGGGGATGCCCTTGGGTGGCTTTTCCGCATGTGTATTTTTTTTTTCTTTTTCTTTTGGATTCAGGAATTCATCAGGAACCTATTGAATTATTCAAGATTCTTGAGGGTATTTGGGCTTGGGAATTCAACAGCATTTACTGACTTTTCAAAAGAGATCTTTCAAATCTGGTATTTGGGTGATGTTTAACAGAGCATTCACCTTCCAGGAGGTGACTTCCCTGTGGAAAATGTTTCATTTTGACAAAGATTCCCATCCTGTAGCATTCTGGGAAGCCAATAGCTTGGGGGAAAAAAGGAGAAGCAATATCCACTTTGGGATTTGGGTTATTGCCATTTAATTGATATCACAAAGGAAATAAACAGTGAAGATGTTCATCTACTGTTGCATATCAGATTTGAAGCCCTTTTCTAATGTACCTAACTGATGGAGGGGTATATCTTTCCTAAAGGCTACCTAGCTTTTAATCCAGTTCAGTGTGAATTCACAGAATGCTAATAAACATAATGGAGAGTTTTCTATAATGGAATTTTAGAACTAAGAGCATCATTGGAGTTCATGTAAATCCATTTTCCCTCATTTAGAGATAAGGAGATTGAGGCTCAATTATGGGAAGGGACTTTGCTCAGGTCTCTCTGCTAATTAGCTGAAGATTTGAAACCATATAGAATCTCAGAATTTTATGTTAGAGTTGGAAGGGCCCTCAAAGATTACAGGTGTAGAGGTGGAAAATACCTCAGCAATCATGTGTTTAGAGATGAAGTGACCTCAGAGGTCATCCAGTCTTATCTTCTGTTTTTCAGATGAAGGAACTGAGAATCCTAGTGTGACTTAGTTAAGATTATGTAGTACTCAGAGACAAATTTAGGATTTGACCCTATACCAATTGCCATAAGAGTCAGAAGACGTAGGGGGCAGCTAGGTGGTGCAATGGATAAAGCACCGCCCCTTAATTCAGGAGGACCTGAGTTCAAATCTGACCTCAGACACTTGACAGTTATTAGCTGTGTGACCCTGGGCAAGTCACTTAACCCTCATTGCCCTGTAAAAACAAAACAAACAAACAAACAAAATAGGAATCTAGCCTGAAAACCCCCAAGATATCTTTGGGTCAGCTAGGTAGCACAGTGTATAGAGCACTGGCCCTGGATTCAGGAGCACCCTAAGTTCAAATCCAGCCTCAGACACTTGACACTTACTAGCTGTGTGACCCTGGGCAAGTCACTTAACCCCAACTGCCTCACCAAAAAACAAAACACACACCCAAAAAACCACAAAAAAGAGTCAGAATACCTGGGTTCAAATCCCTATTGACCCAATTTCTGTGACTTTGCCAAGTCTGGTTAGCTCTCAGGGTTTTATCATCTGTAAAATGAGGGAGCTGGATGGGTGTCAACTGAAGCTATCTAAACTATTATGACTAAAAGGTTACTTGGGTCTTCCCTCCCCCCCCCCCATTCCCCTCCTACAAACACACACATCTCTGGGAATCAGTTTCTTCTTCTGAAATTGGTGTGGTTGGATTAAATGGATTATGACATCCGTTCCAGCTCTAGGGCTATGATCCTAGAAATTTTTTTCCCCTGCACCAGAAGCTAGTTTAGTCCCACGCCTTCGTTTTACTGAGGAGGAAACAGACTCAGAGAAGGGCAGGTAATGACCTCAGGCCTCACAGCTAGGAAATGGGAGGATTGGGATTCGAACCCAGCTCTCCTATTTCCCAGTTCCATGTCCTTTCAATTCAAGCACGGAGCCAACTCCAGTTCTCTACTGCTCGGTCTTCTGCACTGTTCTCAGAGCTCAGCACTTCACCCTTCAAACCCAGTCCCTTCTCCTTTGCCCTTTGCTCCCTTTTCTTATTCAATTATTTCTTCCTTGCTTGTAAATTTCAAATCTCTTCTTCCCTCCCCGGGTCACATCGCCTTTATTAATATGCTAATGTATTGTAATAATGCATTTTACACCACTAATGAAGTGAAGCCCAGCGCCCGGATAAAAATAAAGCCCACATCCTTGTTTTAACTTTGTCTGGGTGGAAGAGGGGAGGAGGAAGGGAGTAAGAAGCGGAGAGCGTTGGACACTGACCAAATAAAGAAAGAGAAAGAAAGCATAAATACGATCCCTTTGTTTTCAACGCATTCCGAACAGACCTACCCATCACCAGGAGAGCCGAAACCACGTTTGAGCTAAAAGCCTTGACATTAAACTTTGACACTTTAATGGGCTCTGGGATATTAGATAATATTTTATCATATTATGCTCGGCGCTGCCAATGTAATGACATCAAAGCCAGATACCATCTCCCTCGCCTGCTCCCAGGGAAGATCTAGCATTATCGCTGGGAGAGAGATAAGGCAGCGGGCCCCGGGCGCCAGTGAACTTGTCCCGCAGCCCCACTGCGCTCCTGGACACGGGTTTCGCCGCTCCCTTGCTCAGTTGGCTCTCTCCCTGGGAGTACCCTATTTTGGGAAGAAAGCTCTGGAGGGTTCGTTGTATAGGAGGGAAAGAGTGGCGATGTAGGAGAAGTGAGACTAGGCTGCCACCGTGCCAAGGGTGTGGTGACCTGGGCGAAGGCCGGGAGTTCGGGTTGGATGGCGACACTCATGAGCTTCGAGCAGCCTCGGCTCTGATCTCTAGGGCAGGACGCTACGCTGTAGGGTGCGGTCCCAGAAATTGGGGTCCCAGTGTCCCTTTCAGTCTCCTACTCCATAATAAGATTTGCCTCTCCTGGTGCCTGTTCTGCTCTCTCAGTCCTCTCTCCCATCATGCCCAAGGGTCCCAGGGCTCTCGGAAGTCCGCGAGCTATAGGGACTAAAGGAGGAGGGAGATGACCAGCTTGGCAGCCTGCTAGTTGTTGGGTTTCAGGAGCTGGACGCCCCTTTGCTGGGAGACCTCAGAAGCTTGGGGAACGGAGCTGGGGAAAAACCTGGAGAGTTGGATCGGGTGTGTGTCAGCCTTTTCCTCGCCTTCCCAACTCAGAGCTGTCCCTTTAGCTTCGCTATTCCTCTTCCTGCCCCTCCCAGGTTTCCCAAGGGGCCTCCTCCTTTCATCTTCAGTTCCCCAGACACCACCCTCTCTCCCGGTCCTCGGTTTTCTCCCTTCTAATTCCGCTCTTTCCCTGTTTCCGCCCTCCCCCACCCCTGAGATGAGACCAATTTCTGTGCCTAGCCCCTTTCACTGGACACAGTTCCTAGTTTAGCTCTCAGTGGATGGAAGCTGAGCCCTCTGGAGGTCTAGAAGGAAAGGAGTGTATGGGATGCTTCTGAAGGGGGGGGGGAGGGGAGAGGGGCCAAAAAATAAATAATAAATAAACCAAAGCTGGAGGAGGAGGATGTGAGGGGCACTGGGTGTGGCGAGGAATGCGTGGGAATTGTTCCACTAAGAAGTGAACCAGAGAAATTATAACCGCCCCCCCACCCCATCCCTTTTCGGAAGTAGCTCTCTGAAGGATGCTGTCCACAGCCCACACCGGGTCTTCCCACTGCTGATTTTCAGCTCGTGCATATATCCGAGAGAATCAGTGATCCGAGGAGAAGGAGGAGGAGGAAGGAGGTGAAAAAACTTCCTTACCTCCTTCTCTATCGCTCCGAGCGCCTCAGCCCTTTGGCTAAGATCTAGTGCGTGCACAACAGGGCTGCTTTTAGAAGCAGCAAAGGGACATCTCTCGGGGAGCCAGAGAAGGCAGCTAGCCGCCGTGGGCTGCCCGCCGGTAGGTGGGCTTCCCCTCCGCTCGCTTTCGCGATGGAGCCATACAGAACTAGAACCTCGGTAGCTGCCGCCAGGGAGCCTGGGGGGCCCTCAGCTCCCCAGCATGCACCCCTCAGTCCGGATCCTGCCCACGGGCTCCCAATTCCGGGTGTTGCGGCCGCTAGCTTGGGAGGGAGGCCGGAGAAGTTGGGGGCGGAGCCGGAGGGGAGGGCGCAGAGGAGGGGGCCGGGCTCGCGGCCGCCCGGCTACAACGTCTCCCATTGGCCGGCCGGTCCTCTCCACGGGGTCACGGGGAACTGGAGGGCGGGGGGTTGCAGGACCCGCCCCTCGGGGCCCCGCCCCACTCCTCCTCCGGAGCCGGCCCCGGCTTGCTGGTCCCCCCAGCTGTAGAGACACGACACAGACACACAGTCACTGCAGCTGCTGAGCCCGAGCCCGGGGCACGCGGCGGCGGCGGCGGGGCCAGGCTGCTCCGGGGCCGCTCGGCGCGCACAGCCCGGGCACGGAGCCCCGCGGGGAACGGCGGCCAGCCCAGCCCAGCCCAGCCCGAGCCAGCCCAGCCCAGTCCAGTCCGGCGCGGCCAGCCCAGAAGAGGCGCCCGGGCCGGGCAGCACCGGCCGCCGCCGGCTGTGCACGGACAGTTCCCGGGAAGCCAGCCCAGGCCGGGGAAGCTCGGGTGGCCGCGGCCGAGAAGGAGGAGCTAGCGTTCGAGCGGGGGGCGGGCGGGGACGCCTCCTTTGCCTTTCTCCGGGCCCCCTCCCCGCTGTACCTCCCCCCCTCGCCCCGCTCCCGGCGCCTCCGCTTCGGTGACCTTCTCGGGGTTTCACCCCCGCCCCCGCCCCCTGCCTCCTCTTCCCAGGCCGGGCGAGGCCCTCTCCTCCTCCTCCTCCTTCTCCTCCTCCTTCTTCTCCTCTTCCTCCTCCATCTCCGGCTCCCGATCGCCCTCCTTCCCGCGGAGCAGCGAGCGGCGCAGGCCCTGGGGGAGGGGGCAAAGAGGCCGCCCCGAGCCCGCCCGCTCCCCCTGCCTGCCTGCTTGCCAGCCGTCCGGGCCGGGCCTGGCTTTCCCTCCCCTCCCTCCCTCTGCACCCCTCCTTCGGCCGGGGCCAGCGGGGCCCCGGCGGGCGCGGCCAGCCTCCCCTCCCCCGGCGGCGGCGGCGGTGGCAGCGGCGGCGGCGTGGCCAGGAGCTGCGGGCAGGCCCTAAAGGGCACCAGCCCTCCCGGCTCGGGGCTGGGGGATACCGCGGCCCCCGGCCCTGGTCCATGAGGAGCGTGCCCGGCCGTGCCCAGGAGGAGTCCCACGGGCAGTAGCCGGCCGCGGCGGCGGCTGGAGCCGCTGGAGCCGGAGCCGGAGCCAGAGCCGGGGCAGGGACCGCAGCCCCGCCGGCGGCGGCGGCGGCAGCAGCAGCAGCAGCAGCCTCAGCAGTCGCGGGGAGCAGCAGGACCCCGAGCGGCAGCAGCAGCAGCCGCTTCCCGTACGCCTCGGCTGGCACCGCCTGGCACAGCTGCCCCGCGTTCTGTCCCTCGCAGCCCCGCACCCGGACCGATATCTCCTAGGTAGCCAGAGCCAGCCGCCGGTCCCAGCCGCCTCTTCCGCCGTCTCCCGGGCGGTACCAGTGGTCAAGGTAAGAACACTGGGCACGACAGAGACCCGACTGAGGAGGATTCCTTTAACCTTCTCCGTACAAGTTTCCTAAACCTGTGGCTGTCACTCCAGATTGGGGGTCTGGGGGTGCTGGAGGGGCTGAATCACCGCCCCCTCCTCAGCTGTGAGATCCACCGGGAAGTAGTTGTGAAGAAAATCCTCTCCTCTGTCCCCCCCTTTCTCCCTTCTTTCCCCTCCTACTCCCTCCTTTTTCCTCCTCAGAGCCCCCAGATTGTTCTACGGCTGAGTGCATTGCTCCCCCCCTCCCCTGGCACACAGCGGGGAATGCCCCCTGGCATGCTGGTGGGCATTTATGCCTTTGGAAAGACTGGTTTACAAGAGTCCCCTCCTCCGACCGTGCAGGGCACACATCTGCCTGTCCTGGCATGATCCCGGTGGAGGGAGAGAACTTTTCTGTTCTCCATGTTATATAGACAACACTCGAATTGGATGGGGGTGGGGGTGGGGGTGGGGGATAGTAGGCAGAGTATGAGCGAGTTAGCACCGGAGCAGTTAGTCTGCGGATAGCAGAGGTATCACTTGGACAAGACATCTCATTACTATTAGACAAAGCTACTGATGATGAGTTGGTCGATATATAAGAGGCTCAGGCATTCACAGTGTAAATGCCAGTGATTCCGAAGGGCTCAGGGCCTCCAAAGTTTGTATATATCAGCTATTTGGTCCATTGTGTGATTGCCTGGCTCCAGCTTTTATTTCCCTCTGAAGAACGAACCTGTAATCTATCAGCATAGCCTAGTCTATTTGGAATTGATTAAACCTGTGGGCTGTGCCCAGAACCATTTGATCTTAAATGGGTCTCTTAGAGGGAACATATTGTAGCCAGGTGCAGAATCCATCCCCTGTATGCCCCTCTTAAATGGGATGGATTTTATTTTTCCCATCCCCTTTGCCCATGATGTATCTCGGCTGAGCAGGTTTCCGCTGAATTCAGAACCCGTGAATTTTGTCACTCAGTCCATTAAAAGGGTCTCCTCGGGGAGCAGCTTACATTTTCGGTGAATATCACACAAAGTTTTACAGTGGCTTATATAAGGTACCCAAGAGATTGTCCCTCTAGTGCTGGCTTCTAGGACAGATGAATGGAGGCGTTCACCTTTCCCTAGCAAAGAGGGAAGTTCCTCCATAGGCAAATAGGTTAGAAGTGTCCCCTGTTTTTTAGAGATTTTCCCCGCCTCTGACTCAGTTTTTCTCCCCCTGGCCCACCATCAGAAGTGGAATCAGGGTCATTTAAAACAGACTAAGACAAGAATAAGGTTGCACCTTTAGGAAATGTGTGTTTGCATACACTCATCAATAAATCCATACTATAAATAAATTGGCTTTTAAACTACATCTCGATTCATGCTGTTAGGGGGCTCTGCCTTGAGATTTCTTATTTCTCCTAATGGACTTTTTCCTCCCTTTTGTGAAACCATACTAACTGAAAATTTTAGAATCCAGTCCCATCACTGCCATACCAGGAAGGAAATGGGCAGCAGAAGAGAGGATGGTGTCTCTGATCAGGGAATGCACTAAGGGAGGATAAAGAAACAAGCAAAAAAAGGCAGTCTAGGCAGGTTTATAGCGTTCTAGGTTCAGAGCTAGCAGAAACCTTAGAGACCATGCAATGCTCTTCCAATCTTCTCATTTTAACAGAGGCCTAGAGAGACTGATTGATTTGTCTGTGGTTACTCAAGCCATAAATGGCATAGCAGGGATTTGAACACAGATCCTATTGATGGTGTGAAGTCTGAATGGGTAGAGGGCAGCTCACAAGTAAGTTCCTTAATCAAGTGTTCCCTTATAGAGATAAACTTCTTATGTGTGACATTCATTTCTTCTGTGTGAAAATAGGGCTGGAGCCTCCAGATATGAGCTGGGCGGTATTGTAGTCTGAAAGTGCTCAAGCAGAAGCAGAGGGCTGCTAAGACACTTTGCTTGGTCCTCTGTGTCTTAAAAATTCTTAGAGAATAGGAGGGAATGCATCCCTCTGGTGAGTGCATCCTGTAGTCATCTGCACTAGCAGTACACTAGGGGGGCTCATTTTCTTTCTTTCCTCAGTGATGGAGACACTTGGCCCAGAATGGTAAAAGCTTCTGGTCCTTCTTGGTTTTCTTAGTGGAGTCATAGTTGCTTGGGCTCAAAAGGAGGCTTTGAAGTGATGGGCTCACAGCCCAGGAAATAAGAGCACAACTCAACCTTGGGCTCGGAGACCTGCAATGGATGTTTGGTGCAAAGCAGCCACAAGAGGCTAGATTGTTGTTTAGAGAGAGAGAGAGAGAGAGAGAGAGAGAGAGAGAGAGAGAGAGAGAGAGAGAGAGAGAGAGTGTGTGTGTGTGTGTGTGTGTGTTAGATAGATACAGTGCTGTCCTTAAGTAGTCACAGTGATAGCTCACTTTTAGGAAACAGGTTTAGCCTTCTCTCTAGCTGCCCTCACAGCCAGTCTCTGAACAAGGCAGTGCCAGTACTGATCTTCCTCATTTAAAGGCTAGTAGACTGACTGGTGGATCCTCAGAGAAGTTGCTTATGGAAAGCTGAAGAGGACTTCACAGGTCACCTAGTCTCAATCCCCCCTCCCCCCTCATTGTACAAATTAGGAACTGAAGCTCTAGGACCGACTTTTAGTGACTTGTAGGGAGATGACACAGCCAGTGAGTGACAGAGATAAGACTAGAGAGCCTGATAGATCTTCGAAGGAAGTGAGTCTTTTGAATTGTGGAGGGGGTACCAGTCAAGGCCAACCTTGAAATCCTCAGAGATTTCTTTTTATCATTGGCAGGGAGGCAACTGGATCAAGCAATGGATAGAGTACTGGAGCTGGAAATTCCAAATTCTGGATCAGATACTTATAAGCTTCAAAAGCCTACACAAGGCACTTAACTGATGCCTGCCTCAGTTTCCTTACCTGTAAAATGGGGCTAATGATAGTATCTACCTTCCAGGGTTATGTGAGGATAAAATGAGGCAATTTTTGTAAATCTCTTTGCAAACTTAGAACTCAATAAAATGTTATCACACCACCACCACCATCATCCCTTGGTCAGTGCCACACCTAGAATTCCTGGGACAAGCTTCACACAACATGCAGTTCTTTAGGATAAACTCAGTTGTAGGGGACACTCTGGGACACCAGCCTCCAGAACACAGTGATTCTGAGGGTGGGCAGATAGCCCTTTAATCATTATGGCTAACTAGGTGCTAAATTAAGTTGTTCCTAGGTTTGTTAAAGGAGTTTATGGATTGTTTTTGCTTTCTAAATTTTGATACCCCAGGCCAGTGCCCCAGCTGTCCTGTCCTAGTTACATGGCTCTGCCCATGGGAACAGTTGTCCAGAGCACAAATTGAGTCAGTCCTATTTCTGAGCTCTAATTCTTACTCCACTATTGTGGGGACAATTTGTCCTCTTAGTGAAATGAAGATTTATCTGTCTGGTCTCTTAGAGGTGCTAGAGATGCTAATGAGTTAGTGTCCTAAAAGTGCTATTCTTTCCTCAGATAACAGGGTTACCGGAATAGCAAATGTTATTATTATAATGGCTGATGACAAGATATGTGTTCTTTATGGGCCACTTTCCTGTGGGATTCCAAAGGCTGGTGGGGTAAAGCACAGATGGTTTTGTTTGCCCATGAATACAGTCCATTTATGAACTCTATCATGAGCCAGCCTGAAAGGCCTTCATTAATTTGGGATTGGACTTTGGAAGACCTGAGTTAAAATTTTGTTTCAGATTTATTAGATTTGTTCACCTAGGGAATCTACTTAACTTCACTCAGCCTCAGTTTCTTCATCTGTAAAACGAGGGAAGTGAACTTGGTAAATTCTAAGATTTCATCTAACACTAAAAATAGGATCCATTGAGGGTCTTTTTGTTGTTGTTTTAGTTGCTCTGGTGGTGGTGGTAGTGGTAGTAGTAGTAGTAATGGTGGTGGTTGTGGTGATGGTTATAGTAGTCAGTAATTGGTTGAATTTCGACATTTGGAAAAAGGGGTAAGGCATTTTTTGAGTAAGGACTTGGGGATGGGTATGATGCACCATAGATTTAATAATAGATAAGATCTAACATTTCTATAAAGCACTTTCCAAATATTATCTCATTTGCTCCTCACAGAAACCCTGGGAAGTAGGTGCTGTAGTTATTCCTATTTTACAGATGAGTAAATGAGGCGGGAAGAAATTAATTGACTTGCCCAGAGTCACACAACTGGGAAGTGGCTGGGGCAGGATTTGAACTGAGGTCTTCCTGGCTCCAGGTCAACATTCCATTGTGCCACCTAGCTGCCTTTGTTGGTAAAAACGAACAAAAAAAACCATCAAAAAACCTTCCAAGGTCATCTAATCCCACTGTCTCATTTCCAGATGAGAGAATCCAGTTCTTATGAGGTCGAAGTAACTTTTTGAAAATTACACAGGAATGAGTGCTGGGTTTTGAACCAGTGTCCTTCCTATCCTCTACCTCCTCCAGTAGATTCCTTGGTATCTTGGGATTGACAGATTCCAGTTCTGGTCTCTTACTTGAATGGGAAGATGTGTACTTGGGGAATTTATAGGGAGGGGGTCACATGGCCAGCACTGATGATAAATGAGCATAAACTTTAAATCCTCCCTAGGTCATATTCTGGCTGAGTAGACTCTTGGTGCTGAAAGTGTCAGTGAAATAATACACAGAAAGAAAAATTTCAAGAGTGTTCTTTCTATAAGACGGGTATAAATAAATCGCTGCACTTGGGTAATAAGGTACTTTCTCACAGTCTGCTCATATTTTCTTCTAGATAATGGGACTATTGAAATGCAGGTAACAAGTGTGGTGAAGAGGAAAGTGCCAGATGTGCATCAGAAACACCCATATTGGCATTTGTTCTGCTGTGTGACCTTGAGCAAATGCCTTTACCTTTCTGAGCTGCAGCTTCTTCATTTACCAAGGGGAATCATGATACTTACTTTAGTTACCTCACCCTCAGCTTTATTAGACCGTAAATTACTAAATTATCATCTACAAAATGAGAATAGTAAATACTTGCACTGCTTACTTTTAAGAGGATTGTGGTGTGACTCGAGATGTCTGGAAGGTACTTTGTAAGTGTAGGGAGGTGTTATGGGAGCTGAGCCTCAAGGCACGAAGATTTCAGGATGCAGAAATGGAGAAGCATTCATAGAGTCCATCATAGAATCCATCAACTCCAATTTGGTTCATTGAAATATGACGAAACAGGGAGCCATGGAACTGAAATAAGGAAAAGCAGGGAATTAGCACTTATATAGCACCTACGATGTGCTAAGCACTTTGTAAATATTATCTCATTTGAACCTCACAACAACCCTGCAAAGTGGGTGTTATTATCATTCCCATTTTGGAGTTGAGGAAATTGAGGGAGGCAAGGGTGAAGTGACTTGCTCAGGGTTCCACATAATAAGCGTCTGAAGCTGAATTTGAACTCAGGTCTTATTTGTTCTAGGCCCAGCACTCTCCACTGTCACCTAGTTGGTGGCTTGTCCAAGGTCACACAGACCTAGGATTTGAACCCAGGTACTCTCATTCTAAATCCATTTTTTATTCCAATGTACCTCTGAGTGAATTTTTACTGTTTTATGGTTTTAAGTGTATATTTTGTGTATACACGTATACACATATTGACTTGCTCAGAGTCAATGCGTATACACGTATATGTACATATATACATTCACATACCTATATACATACATACATACATACATACACACATATAGAGATTGGTGTTGTCTAGTTTTTTCAGTCCTATTTGACTCTTCATGGCCCCATCTGGGGTTTTCTTGGCAAAAGTGCTAAAGTCCTTTGCCATTTCCTTCTCTAGTTCATTGTACAAATGTGGAAACTGAGGCAATGATAAGTGACTTTCCCAGGGTCACACAGCTGGTAAGTGTCTGAAGCCATATTTGAATTTGGGAAGAAGTGTCTTCCTAACTCCAGGTGAGGCACTCAATCCACTGTGCCACATAGCTAGACTCTATATATGTATGTGAAGACTTCCCTCGGCAGAATGGTCACATGAGAACAATTTATTCCCACAGCCATGAAGACAGCTGAAGTAGACACTTGACTTTTGTCCTGCCACTGGACTTCTATGACTCTGGAAGATAATAACTTTTTAAAACTCTGCTTCCATTATAGTCAGTTCACACACTGGTGTCATTGGTCCTCTTCAAAAATGAAGGTTCAACACCAACAACAATATGAACATTCATGTGTGTATGCATTCATACATATATGTATATAAATATACATGTATATATTTTCATCTGTCTGGTGTATATATATACATATATATATTTGTACATGTACTTTATGTAGATACACATATACCCTATACATGTACCTATATACACATCAATATATATGTATGTGCATATATGTGTGTATCCATATATAGGTGTGTACCCATATATACACACAGAGAGAATGAAAGAGCCCTTTAACTCAGTTCTCTCCTTAAATGTGTTCTCCATATAACTGCCAAAGTTATTTTTCCAAAATTGCAGGCATGACTATTTCACACACATCTCACTTCCCAATAAGCTCCAGTTTTCCCCCATTGACTCTTTGCTAAATATAAGCTAAAGCAAGCCTTGAACCGAGGTCTTCCCGGCCACAACTTGAGGCTCTCTATAAAGTGATTTTGCCAGTCTGCCTCTACTATTATTTTGTGTTTGAAATTCGTGAAGCCTAATGCTCTGGCTTCCATACCTAATAGGTGTCTTGATTTGGGATTTTGCAGCAGTCTTCCTAACACCAAGTCTGGTGCACCAGTTCCTATACCATGGCACAGGAGGTGAGTCTGGGAGGTTGCTGGTAAGATCCAGGATAGTCCAGTGTTGCCCAAAACATAGCTTTATTTCATCCCTCCACAAAGTCTTCTTCCCCCCACCCCCACCCTACTTCTGTACTTAAAGGAAAAAAAATATATTAGCAATGCAAATAGAGAAAAGGTCCCTTATCAGCCATAACTCTGCCCTCTTGTGTACATGAATTACATCTGGGTCTTTCATTATATGATTATGCAACAGTGGGAGAACTGACGATGCTGTTTGAGAAATGATACAGTAGAAAGACTTGCAGACGGCTCTCTACAGAACCAATCACATTCTGTACGATTTGTATCTCTGTGGAGTTACGGATGTTTCCGGCATAGTCATATGAGTTCCTTTGGTTCAGTTGATTGGGTTTTAGCTTAAACTTTCTGTAGGTGGTTGTTTTCAGGGTGAAAGGGAAAATTTAAGAAGAGGGCATTGGGGGAGGGGCTGGGTAGTAGGAAGATGAAGCACAGACAGATTTAGTAAGGGGAGGGGGGAAACACTTGGGCTGAGGATCAGTAAGAATAGTTATTACAGCTCATAATCTTCTTGGCCTCAGAGGACAGAATGGGGAATAACAGATAGAGGATACAAGGAGACAAAATTTGACTTAATCTAAGGAATAACTCCATAATAATTAGAACTAGCCTAATGTGGAATGGATTCCCACTGGGGATTGTGGGGTCCACATTGCTGGAATTCTTTGAGTAGATGCTGCATGGGATATGATGGTGCATATTTCTATTCAGGTACAGGCTGTGCTGGATGGCCCCTGACATCCTTTGGGGCTCTGGGCTTCTGATTTATAAAGCAATTCTTCAAAGTCACAAAGTGCTTTATTCCCAACAAAGGAGTGAAGTGTATTTGGAGTGAATGGGGCAAGACCAAATAGGTTAGTTTAATTGAAGTCAATGATTCAACAGCTAGTTATTAAGCACCTACTAATGACGAGACTTCCTTCTCACTCCTGGTGGGAGCTGGAAATAGAGGTGAACCTCAGCACAGAACTGAGGAGCCTGTGAATTTTCACCTTTCTTTATTACTGACCTTGGGGGCCATGTTTGTAGGCACAAAGATTCAGAGGGAGCAGAGATCTTAGAGGTCATCTAGTGTGATCCTGTGCCTTCTGGTAGTGAAGTCACTCTATATTTTATCCCTTGGAAGGAAAGAAGAAGGAAGGAAGGAAAGAAGGAAGGAAGCAAGCATTTATTAAGCACCTACCATGTATTGTGCAAAGCATATTAAAAATAATTCACTTGATCTTCTCAACAACCTTGGTAGGTAGGTGCTATATTATTCTCACCAGGAAACTGAGGTAGGCAGAGGTAAAGAGACTTGCTCAGGCTCATACAGCTAGTAAGTGTCTGAGGCTGGATTTTAGCTCATATCTTCCTGATTCCAGACAGAATGCTCTATCCAAAGTGCCACCTAATTGTCTTGGAACTGAAAAGGACCTTACAGAAAAGCTAGTCTGGGGTTTCACCTTTTTGGGTGTGTCATGGACCCTTTTTGAGTTGGATGAAGTCCATGGGTCCCTCTTCAAATGTTTTTAATGGAGAAATACTATACATAGTATAACAAAAGATGGCAATTAATATCAAAGTAAATTTGTTGATTTTCTTTTTGGAAAAAAAAAAGAGTTCATAGATCCCAGGCTGACAACCCCTGAGAAGACTCAGTGAAAGCATCTTTGGCACAGTTCTGGTACATCAGGGATGCTGTCTATTTGCACAAGCTTTTGATTTTTTTCCCTGAGGACTTTACATTTTCAGGAATTTTCATTCTACATAGACTGGGGTGTTGCAAGCATTAGCTCTGGTAGGATCTATTAAAATGTTCTTAAATATTTATGACTATAAATGGGTATTTATGAAATATCCGTGTCGTGTCTGTCAACTTGTTGGCAGAAGTTTTGTCACTGATGATGCTCCGATTTTAGTGCAGTTTGGGGTATTATTTTATTCTTTTTGTTTCACTTAATGGTATTTTATTTTTTCCCCAGTTATATATAAAGATAGTTTTCAACATTCATTTTGGTAAGATTATGAGTTCCAAATTTTTCTCCCTTCTCTCCCTGCTCCCCAACACAACAAGCAACCTGTTTAGGTTATACATGTACAATCATGTTTTTATTTTTTATTTTTGCAGGGCAATAGGGGTTAAGTGACTTGCCCAGGGTCACACAGCTAGTGTCAAGTGTCTGAGGTCAGATTTGAACTCAGGTCCTCATGAATCCAGGGCTGGTGCTTTATCCACTGCGCCACCTAGCTGGCCCTCCATGTACGATCATGTTAAACATATTTTGTGGTGGTATTTTATTAACACATACTTTTCCCACAATTGAATGGGGGGGGGGAGGTCTCATCTACTTCAGTGAAAGATATATGCTATTCTCCAAGAGAATATACTTTGAAAGCATAACAGTATGAAGGAAAAAAAAAAGAATGTGAAATGTTTGATGTGGTGGTGATAAGTTCTGTGGAAATGTGGAATCCATTAGGACTATTCCGATTTATAAGGCCATCGACTTTCAAGCAGCGGGCAATTGCTTGTTAACTTGGAATTTATTGGGAATCCCTGTGGCAGTGTGCTGGTTATGGGTAGCACTAAGATCCCTTGCCTAGAGCACTCTTCAGCCCTATACTGAGTGGTTTTCCTTTAATACTGTGATAAAGTTGCTAATCGTTCCAGGATCAAACAGTTGGCTGTTGCTATTGTCTGCCTCCCAAACCCAAGCGGGTGTCTGGGATCATTATATGTACAACTCCCTCCATTTCCGAGATAGAAGGCACAGCAGAATGCATAGGGCTTTGGGAAGGAATCCCCTCTCCAGGGTGGTACAGGGGGAAAGGATGCTGACTTTGGTGTCAGAAGACCTGAGTTCAGATCTCAACCATTCGTTACTCGTGTGACTTCTGTAAAATTACTTTACCTTTCTGGTGTTTTCTCATCTGCAAAATGAAGGGGCTGGATAAGATGATGAAGATGATGTTGATGCTGCTGCTGCTGCTGCTGGTAGCAGTGATGATGAAGAAGAAGAAGATGAAGATGAGGATGGCAACGATGGCCATTTATAGCTCACCTATATTAGGGTTTACAGAGTTTTTGATATCCATTATCTCATTTGAACCTGACAGTAACCCTGCAAATTATCTACTATTGTAGATGCATAAAAGTGATGCAGTGAATAGAGACTGAGCCTAGAGTCAGGAAAACTTGAGTTAAAAGGTGGCCTCATGGGGCAGTTAGGTGGCACAGTGGATAGAGCACTCGTCCTGGAGCCAGGAGGATCTGAATCCAAATACAGCCTCAGATACTTGACACTTAGTAGCTATGTGACTTTGGGAAAGTCACTTAATTCTGGCCTGCCTCAGTTTTCTCATTTGTAAAATGGAGGTAATAATAGCATTTGCTTCCCGGGATTGTTGTCCAAGCCATATTAATTATATTTATAAAGCGCAGTACCTAACACTGTAATAGGTGCTGAATAATG
This sequence comes from Dromiciops gliroides, assembly GCF_019393635.1. NCBI lineage: Eukaryota > Metazoa > Chordata > Mammalia > Microbiotheria > Microbiotheriidae > Dromiciops > Dromiciops gliroides. The sequence continues at coordinate 285,486,275 of NC_057865.1, read as the reverse complement.
GAGTCTCAAGAATGTTAAGTGACTTGCCCAGGGCTCGTGCTCTCTCTCTCTCTCTCTCTCTCTCGCTCTCGCTCTCGCTCTCTCGCTCTCTCTCGCTCTCTCTCGCTCTCTCTCGCTCTCTCTCGCTCTCTCTCGCTCTCTCTCGCTCTCTCTCGCTCTCTCTCGCTCTCTCTCTCGCTCTCTCTCGCGCTCTCTCTCGCGCTCTCTCTCGCTCTCTCTCTCGCTCTCTCGCTCTCTCGCTCTCTCGCTCTCTCGCTCTCTCTCTCCATATATATATATAGTGCCTATGTGGTGTTTGAGATAGGATTCAGATTCAGGGCTTCTGGACTTCTAAGTTAGGGATTTTATTCACTATAACACACAGTCCTATCCCCTCACCCCAATGTGGTGCAAAGGAAAGAATGCTAAGTTTGTCATCCAATGGGGGGTTCACATCATGACTTTGGACTGAGGTCATTTCTACCTCTGAACCTATGATCTTTTGGTAAGTGACCATCTCTTAACTAGAAGAAATCCAATAATGAGGCCACTATAAACAGTAGAATGCTTTGAAACCACACCCAAAACTGTCCATATGGGAATCAATCAAAGAATGGAAGGCAAAGACAGGGTATAATGGGGGGGAAAGTTGATGCAGAGCCAGAGGACCTGAATTCAGATACTAATTCTCCCATCAATTAGTTGCGTGACCTTGGTCAAATCCATATCTTTACTGGGCCTTGATTTCCTCATCTTTAAAAAGTGAGTAAGTTGAGGGGGCAGCTAGGTGGCGTAGTGGATAAAGCACCGGCCCTGGATTCAGGAGGATGACCTCAGTTCAAATCTGACCTCAGACACTTGATACTTACTAGCTGTGTGACCCTGGGCAAGTCACTTAACCCCCATTGCCCCGCGAAAACAAAAAAACAAACAAACAAAAAAGTGAGTAAGTTGAATTAGATTGATATCCCTTTTATTTTTGAATCTCTGTTCCTAGTTACTAATAATCTTAGGCTGGGGTTACGATTAGAAACCAGTTAGGTAGTCTAAAAGGACAATCTCCTTTTGTTTCTCTTGTCACATTCATATTTTGCTTTGTGGACCCCAAAATAGTTAGAATCTGGTTTACTAGGAATATATTTTCTGTCTTTGAAGTACTGAATTCATTGGTGATGAAAGGTCTGCCAGTAGATAAGTGCTTATGTCTTAGCAATATGGAATTCTCAAAAGAAGAAATTCAAACAGTCAGTCAACAAGTATATGAAATTATGCTCCAAAGAATTAACAGTAAGAAAGATTCAAATTAAAATTAGTTTTACCTGGAAAATACCTTGCAATAGTTTTGAAGTGGCAATGGATGACATACCTGGCACATAGTAGACACTTAACACGTGATTATTGTTTGATTGGAGTTGCATTGGGGAAAAATAATCTCCTAAAGTTGATTAATTGAGGATGAGGTAGCCCCTACTTAGTTATTTTGAACGTTGAACTTGCCCTGTTGGTTGACACAGTTCATTTTGTGCTGGTCGGATAGCCTTACTTGAAGCAATGCTAGTCATTCAGTTGAGTGAATACCTTGAGGCAGAACAATCCAAAGAGGGGTGAAGCAGGCCCACACTGGGACTGGATTCTCCGTTGCCCCAAATAAATATTTAAATGTTAGAAGTACTTTAACAATGGAACGCATGTGATAAGCATTGAGTCTATGGCTAATCCATTTAGTTCTCTTACCCAATAAGCTATTCATGAAATATTAAAGTACTCAGGGGACTGACTCCAGCACAATGGAAAGATTCTCTGTGGAGGACTAATGGAATAATGGGAATAAGAATCCTTCAGAATGAGAAGGTGCAGATGAGGTTATAACCTCTGCTAGTTGCTGGTGCTGGGTACAATGCCATCTGTAATTGCTTAGGAAGAATTATGGGCATAGTTAAGTCCTGATAGGAGAGGTAGCATGGTACGCTTCCCAACAAATGCTCATCCATCCACCCTTTGCTGGAAGATCTCTATTAAAGGGGAGCCCATTCTTTTCTGAGGCAGCCTATCCTGCTTTGGGTTATTCTTATTGACAGGAATGGCTTCCCTATGTCCATAAATCTCTGTGATTTCTGCACAGAAGACCTTAGAGACTATTTAATCCAAGAACCTCTCCATCACATCATAGCTTCAACATACTGTTGTGATGGATGAGAAGGAAACTAAGACTCAAACAGGTGAGGTGACTTGGCCAAGGTCACACAGCTACTTAGTGGTACAGCCAGGATTAGAATATAGGACTTGTGAATTTTATTTTCCTAGGGATTCATGGACTTTTTTTAATTTTAATTTTAATTTTATTTTTTGCTGGGCAATGAGGGTAAAGTGACTTGCCCAAGGTCACACAGCCAGTAAGTGTCAAGTGTCTGAGGTCAGATTTGAACTCGGGTACTCCTGAATCCAGGGCCAGTGCTTTATCCACTGTGCTACCCAGCTGCCCCTCATGGACCTTTCTGAACTGTGGAAGTCATCTTCCTGACACAATGGGTCTGATTTTACTGTAAGCTAAACACCACCCAGGTTTATTTCCATTTATTTTACATCAAATAAGCTTTGAGAAGGAGAGAGAGAGAGAGAAAGAGTAAGAATTATATAATGAAGAAAGAGAGGAAGGAGAAGATAGAAAGAATGGAAAGAAGAGAAAGAAAGTGAAATAAAGAGAAAAAGAGAATGGAAGGAAGGAATAGAAAAAGGGAGGTATAGAAAGAGTCAGAAAAAAGGAAAAAAAAGATGAGAGATAGGAAGAGAAGAAAGGAAGGAAGAAAAAGTTTCAGTGCTCAAAGAGGTTTCATTACATTGGGGAATAAAATATGTAAAATTTGTTTATTCACGTGGCAGTTCAAAGAGCAAGAAAACACTAGCAACTAAGAAAGCTAGGAAAGGCTTCCCAAAAGATGTCACACTTGAGTCAAGCCTTAAAGCTAGGCATTCTAAAAAGTTCTGGTGAGGAGGGAGTTTATTCCATGCGCAGGGGACTGAATGTAAAAAGGTTTGGAGGTGGGAGATGGAATAGTGAGTTCTGAGAACATCAAGGCCAATGTGACTGGAGTGCACAGTACATGAAAAAGAGGTGGGGTGGGGGTGGGGGTGGGTGGAGGGGAGGTAGTATTTCTGTTCTGTAGGAAGTTTAACATTTTTCTCCATCTAACTGGGAATCATTTCCCACTTTCTGTCATTCCCTTTACAATCCAGCTACCACAACTTGCTGAAGCCCAATTTCATTTGTGCATCAGAATCTTTAATAGACTGAAGCTTTCATCTAGGAGTCTGAGCCTCAGCTGTTACTGTGGTGGTGGGGGCGGGGAGCAAGGGGAGGGTTGGGAAGAACAGTAAAAGAGCATGGTTGGTACTGGAAAGTGCCTATAGGAGCTTTGGTGGTTGCTTTAGAAGCTTGTGCTGTGGGATGGGGAGGGAACATAGCTTTCTCAAGCTAGAAGGAGCCTTAGAGACCAGCTGCTCCATCCCTTTGATTTATCAGTAATGAAAGAGAGGCTCAGAGAGATTAAGTGCTTTGCCGAAGGTCACACAGCTCGCCAGAAAAGGGATTCAAACCTAGATCTTCCTGACTCCAACTTCAGGACTCTCCACATTACTGTGCTGCCTCTCCAGCACAGAAGATATATATATTTTTTGGTAGCAGGACATACTTTTCAAAATGAAGATGAGTGGCAGCTAGGTGGCACAGTGGATAGAGCAACAGCCCTGGATTCAGGAGGACCTGAGTTCAAATCCAGCCTCAGACACTTAACACTTACTAGCTGTGTGACCCTGGGCAAGTCACTTAACCCCAATTGCCTCACGAAAAACAAACAAACAAACAAAAAAAACAAAACGAAATGAAGATGAGTAGTGATTTAGCACACCAGAATGTGTCCATGCATTTATATTATATTATATTATATTATATTATATTATATTATATTATATTATATTATATTATATTATATTATATTATATTATATTATATTATATTATATTATATTATATTATATTATATTATATTATATTATAAAAATATAATTATATGGCTTTATTGCTGCCTCTTTTCATTACAACCGCTCCCCCCCAAAAAAAAACCCCACACAAACCTTCAACTTCTCTTGTAGGAAAAAAAAACAGTAAAAATAACCAACCCAGGGGCAGCTAGGTGGCACAATGGCTAGAGAGGGAGCTGGTCCTGGAGTCAGGAAGACCAGAGTTCAAATGTGGTCTTAGGCAGTTCCTTCATTCTTTTTTTTACCCCATTTGGGGTTTTCTTGGCAAAGAAAATACTGGAGGGGGTTGCCATTTCCTTCTCCAGCTCATTTTACAGATGAGGAAACTGAGGCAAACAGCGCCTAAGGCATAAAGCTGGCCCATCTATTGTGGGTAGTTGCCCCTTCTCCATCCAGCCTTTTCCTTCTGCAGAGTGCTTGGGGCTAAGTGCACACGTGTTCCCCTCACCATGAGGGTTTCCTCATGCATAATGAATAGAGGAGCCTTCCAGATAGCAAGGGACTGACCCTTTATTCCCCAGTGCTTTCTGTCCCTTTCTTTTGAATGTACAATAAGGTAGGTACCCAGGTCAGAGTGTTTGTCTTAGAGTCAGGAAGACCTGGTTTCAAATCCTGCTTCAGACTCTTACTTATGTGTAATTTAAGATTCTAAATGTGGATTCTAATCTGTTCCCCCAGTTTGGGGGAAACTGACTAAAATCACTGATAAAACGAGTTTAGGTTTTTAAGGGTTTATTGGAAAATAGAAAGAAAAAGATTGAGAACAGAATTCCAACAGCCTGGCATTCCTATCTTTCCTCAAATTTCCTGTGAAGTCCTCTGCCGCCACCACCACCATCAAGTCAGGAACCCAAAAGAGTGAGAGCTCTCTGTGCAGGCCCTCTTTCCTCCTTCCTGTCTCCTCCCAGAAAATAGGAGGCTCCTCAAGTTGATTGGCTGGTAGCCTTGATAGACAGCACCCATGAGCAAACATCATTTCCTGACGCCAAGGAAAAGCCACATGGCCTTGCCCTCTGACGCATTTTCCTCATGGTGAGCTTTCCCACAGCAAGTCTCCAGTAGGTGACATCATTCCAATCATTACACTTATCTGCAACCCTAGTCAAGTCAATTTATCTTCCTCAGACTCAGTTTCCTTATCTGTAAAATGGGGACAACAATTGAACCTATCTCAGAGGCTTGTTTTGAAGTTCAAGGAACCTTCCTCAGTCTCAGTTTCCTCATCTTTGGAATGGGAATAATAATTGTACCTATCTTCCAGTGTTGTTGAGAAGAGCAAATGAGAGAGAATATATAAAACACTTTATAAACTTCAAAGTGCTATGTGGAGCTGTGGTATTATTGTTATTGATATTTTATGGCCTCTTAGTACAATGTGATTTTCTTTGACAACTGAAATATCTATAGCAGATTTTTCCTCCTCCTCCTCTCCTCCCTCTCTCTTTCCCTCTCTCCCTCCCTCCCCTTCTCTTTAGATGATTTTATTTGAACTGAAACTCACTCAGAGATGTACTTTTATTTACAAATCATCCTCTATCTTTTGATGTGCCAATCTCTGAAAGCCTGTAAATGTTCTCAGTGGGATGATTTGTTATGAGTGTCTTCTTACCCCCCTTTTTTTTCTTTTGATGCCCTCTCCCTTTACATGTCTGTTCTGCCCACTCGAAAAAAATGACAAATGGTCCCTTTGGGGATCAATAAATCACCTTGGTTATCTCTTCTTCACCTTTGCAGAGTGGCCTCAGAAAATGTGTCAAGGATCCTGAAGACAAAGACAAAACCTTGCCCACTCGGGACGCAGCTTTCCACTGGGCCCATGCTTCCTGGCATTGGCATCTCAGCTAGAGATAGATAAAGAAACTCCATTTTCTGTTAGGTCTTCTCTTACCCGTCTCCCTTTACAAGTTTTTGGTGTTTGCACATTTAGAATTTAGGGAACCTATTGCATTTCAAAAAGATATCTCCTATTGGTGCAATTATAAACCATCATTTCCTCCTAGACTCTTATGCACCGAAACTGAATGCTCTTAAGAAGTGAAAGAAAATGAAAGTGATGAAGGAAGAGAATAGAGATGAGAAAAATTCAGTTCAATGAGCATTAATCAAATGCCTCTTGTGGGCAGAGCACTGTACTTGTTAGGCGTAGGACAGGGACTGGGATGGCATTGGTACAAGAAATTCCTAGGTGAGGAAATTCTCTCTACCAATTCAGGGTAGTGCTTCCTCTGCAACTTGTCTTAAAGAGAATTTAACTTCACTAAGGTCACACAGCCAGCATGTGTCAGAAGTGGGATGTGACTATAGTGTAGTCGGGTGGGGGGAGATTTTATGGCACATATGGCTGTGATATGCAGCAAGGGAGGGGCAGTGGAGAAAGTGTTGGGCCTGGAATCAGGAAGAGTTACTGGAAGGGAAGGGGAGAGAAAGGGAGAGAAAGAAGGGAGAGTGGCAGCTAGGTGGAACAGTGCATAAAGCACCAGCCCTGGATTCAGGAGGACCTGAATTCAAATGTGGCCTCAGGCACTTGACCCTTACTAGCTGTGTGACCCTGGACAAGTCACTTAACCCTCATTGCCCCCCCCCTCCAAAAAGTGGAGAACCTCATCAAGTGGTTGGCCACCAGGTGAAAAAGAAGGGGGAGGGAGGGGGAGAGAGAGAGAGGAAGGGAGGGCAGAGGGAGGGAGAGAAAGAGAGAGAAAGAAGAGGGAAACAGAGAGAGACAGAGACAGGCAGATAGAGATGGGCTGAGGGCAAGAGAGAGCCAGAGAGAGATTGAAGAAGGAAAGCAACAACATAGTGTTAGTTGATTAAAGTACTGGGTTTGGAGTCACAAAGTTGTTCAGTCATTTCAGATGTGTCTGACTCTTTGTAATCCTATTTGGGGTTTTCTTGGCAAAGATACTGGAATGGTTTGCCATTTCCCTCTCCAGCTCATTTAGAGATGAGGAAATTGAGGCAAACAGGGTTATTTGACTTGCCCAGATCTACACAGCTGGTAAGTATCAGAGGTCATATTTGAACTCAGGTCTTCTTGACTCCAGGCCTGCCATTTTATCGCTCTATCTGCTGTACCACCTGATGCCCTCAGCTCTAATTCTATCTCTGACAATCACTAGCTTTGTGTCATTCTATCCTACATTTGGCCTTGGGGTCTTGATTTGTAAAATGAAAAGGTGGCACTAGATGACTTCTGAAATCCCTTCCAGCATTAAACCTATTCTTTCTTTCTTTCTTTCTTTCTTTCTTTCTTTCTTTCTTTCTTTCTTTCTTTCTTTCTTTCTTTCTTTCTTTCTTTCTTTCTTTCTTTCTTGCTTTCTTGCTTTCTTGCTTTCTTTCTTTCTTTCTTGCTTTCTTGCTTTCTTGCTTTCTTGCTTTCTTGCTTTCTTGCTTTCTTGCTTTCTTGCTTTCTTGCTTTCTTTCATCTTTCTGTCTTTCTATCTATCTTTTGCGGGGCAATGAGGGTCAAGTGACTTGCCCAGGGTCACACAGCTAGTAAGTGTCAAGTGTCTGAGGATGGATTTGAACTCAGTTCCTCCTGAATCCAGGGCCTGTGCTTTATGCACTGCACCACTAAGCTGCCTCATAGCCTTTTTTAAAGACCAATGGGGGCCTGGTTTGGATGTTGACCAGTCTGGTTTTGAGACTTTGAGCAGGTCACTTAACCTCAGTGCCTTAAGCAACTCTCTCAGACTAGAAGGGGAAGAAAAGATGCTGATCTGAATTAATAAAGGGAGGTCCTTTATTGAAAGTTTGCTATTTCAGTGAGGCATCTGGTCCCATACTAACCAACCAACAAGACAAGTGACAGCAAACAATCACATTTACTTAGTGGCTGTGCAACCTGAGTACTTAATTTAACCTCTCCGGCCAAGGCAACTTCATTAAGCTTAAGTTTCTGAGCAGGTTCCCACTTGTGGTTTAAAAGGGACTTTTTTTTTACTGGTTAAACTTATAGTTTAATTTAACAAACATCTAGCAATGTCCAAAGCCTGAACATGGAGGATGAGTGAATGGGAATAAAGGGGAGAATGAATAAGACTGTTCCTATCTTCTGGGCTAATTGGAAATGATTCAACGTGAGAGAAGAGCTATCACTTAAAATACAGTAAGAAGGGCATGTAGTACTATGTTCACAGAAATCAGTCATCCAACCACCATTTATATAGCTCCTATTGAGGGCCAGTTCCTGCCCTCAAGGAGTTCACAATCTAATGGTGAGAAAAAATGCAAACAATATGTACATCTAAGATGCTGTATGAGAAGATGGAAGGTAACCTAGCAATGAAGGAAACTGGGAAATCCTTCCTATAGACTGTGGGATCTGAGCTATGTCTGCCCAGAAGCCAGGAGGCAGTCAAAGTGGAGTCATCTTCTGACTAAATGATCAGACAAGGCTTCTAAGAGGTGGTTTTATTTAGTGGGAAGAGTCTACATTCAGAAGAAGACTCGCTTTAAATCCTGCCTCTAGTCCTTACCATCTGTGGCTGTGAATGAATCACTGTACCTGGCTTGATTGAATGGAGGTTGGTGGCTAGCATCCAGTTATATATCCCTTCAGTATCTTTTCCCTGGGCTAATCATCATCTTTTATTCATTAAACCGTTGCTCATAGGATATAGTTTTAGGGTGCCCGTCCTGGTCACTAACTAGCCACAACCATCCTAAGGTAGCCTAACCAATATAGAATGCACAGAGTTTGTCTTCTTCCTAATTTTGGTGTCTCTGTTTCTATTAATGCTTCCCCAGGTGACATTCATATTTTTGATGGGCATATCATGCTGTTGACTCATATTAAGCTGCTCATCCTTTAAGGCTTCTAAATTTTATTTCCACATATATTGCTGCTATTAAGGCAAATCTTCCTCAGCTCCTACCTGTGCAGCAAGCATATAATCTCTGATTAACTTCCTCTTTCCCAAGTAATTAGCCAGGGTTGCATAGGCTTGGTTTCATGCTGTTGGATTATTGTGTTTTGGGGGCGATATCGTTGTCAAGTTGGCAATGCCCTTAGGTAGGACGATGCTGATAAATACAGGATATTACAAAAGTCTTACTTCAGTTTTAAAACTATTAAAGCTTAAAACTGTCTTAGGAGGGGGCAGCTAGGTGGTGCAGTGGATAGAGCACCATCCCTAGATTCAGGAGGACCTGAGTTCAAATCTGGCCTCAGACACTTAACAATTACTAGCTGCGTGACCCTGGGCAAGTCACTTAACCCCAATTTCCTCACCAAAAAAAACCAAAACAAACAAACAAAAAACTGCATTAGGACTTTTGGGACACTGTATAGAGTGCTCCCTTCTCCTTCACTACTCATCATTTCCAATCCAATCTAGTAAACATTTATTAAGCACCTATGATATGCCAAATATTGTGCTAAGTGCCAGGGATATCATTCTTAAAAAGAAAGTACTGCCTCCAAAGAGATTACAATTTAAAGGGGGGGAGACAATACACAAAAGGAGGCAGGAAAGTGGGGGGGTGGTTAGGAGGAAGGGACAGGACGCCAAGGGATATTTGCTCATGGGGGCATCTTGTTCTGTGGAATTGAAACCAGACAAAGCAGCAGATTCAAAGTAAAGCAATTAAGAGTCCAGTTTCTGTCCTCCATAAAGGAAGGCTTTGGGAGGAGCTTGGCATGCCACCTTCCAGCCCTCCAGTCAGAGGGGAGAAGAGGCTGTCAGGTATAGAAGAAGAAAAGGAAAAGGAGGAGGAAAAGAGGAAGAGGAAGGGGGAGAGGCAGGGAAAGAGAAAGGAGAAAAAAAAAGGAGAGAGGGAGGAAGAGGAGAAGAAAGAGGAGAGGGAGACAGCAACCCCAAGTAAGAATATTAGAATAAGAAGACCAAATTTTTATGGGGATACCCATTGTCTAAAGCTTGCTTGTCAATGACTTCTTCGTGTATATAGTGAGGCTTTAGACACAATAGGCTAATTGGTCATTTTCAGTTGGAAACATGTTCAAAATATAGGAAGACAGCAGCATAATTTAGCTTTGAAGCCTTGAAGTGAGGAAGTCCTGGGTCCTCTGACATACATTTGCTATTTCACCCTGGCCAGGTTACTTATCCTTTCAGCATCCCAGACAGCTCTATGAGAACATGCCCTATGGAGGAGTTGTCCATTGGCTTTAGTGGAGAGAGCTCTTGGATGTCAAGTTCCCCATACTGCTAAAATCACAGATTCACAAAGAGCAGGACTAAATAGAAATGCAGTCATGTTGTTCTTGAGTTGTGTATTTGATGAAAAGAAGAACCCTAGCTGAGCCTACATCTGACCTTGTGGGTTTGTTAGCCCTGTTGTACAAAGATATGCCTTCATCACCCCCTGACTCTAGACATGTTCACCTTCTCCTATTGACTTGCCCCGCTCTGCTCAGAGCTGCTTACCTTGTGCTAAGGTTCGGAAGTAAATGCTGCTAACTCCAATCCCACTTGAATATTTCATGGGGATTGTGGGAAGAGAGAAGGTTTTATTGGTATCTTTTTATGAGCTGCATCTTGACATTCCAAAGAAGTTCACTGGGTGCAGAAGCTGAAACTGTTTTTAGAAAGTGTTTCTTTTATTCTCCTCCTAAATAGCTAGGCATGGCTCAAAAAGAACCCCAAAGGAAAACCTAACCACTCAAAGCTGAAATTTGGTGATGTTTTTAGGCCTTGTTTACCTTTGACATTAAAGGCACTGGTTTGATATAATGCTCCATTCTTCCCTTCCCTACTGCTTGCATGTGGTTCTGTCCAAATTTTGTACACGTTGGGAATGCCTATTAGATGTTCTAGAATTAGATATTTATCAAGTTTCATTTCTTCCATTAATTGTGCCATAGGTTAGACAACATCTTCATTATTTAATGAGACAGAGAGTGTAGTTTAGGGGAAAAGGTATTGGGTTTGGAGTCGCTGAGCCTGGTTCAAATCTCACTTCTGTTACTTAGTCACTATGGGGTGTTGATGAATCACTTAATTTCTGTGGGCCTCAGTTTCCTCCCCTATAAAATAAAGAAGTCAGACTAGATGACCTTTAATGCCACTGTTGGTTCATGAGCCCACTTGTGTGACCTTGGGCAAGTCATTTTTCCTTTCTGCATCTCAGTTTCCTCATTTGTAAAATGAGGGTGATGAATTGGATCACCTTTAAGGTTCTTTGTAATTACAAATCTAGAATTGTAGGTACCTAGGTCTCTTCTTCTCTCTTGGCCTGTTTCCTCATCTATAAATCCACAGGTTTGGACTGTCATGCCATGATCCTATGGACAGATGTGTTAAATTAATATCTTTTTTTTTTTAAATTTTAGTGAGGCAATTGGGGTTAAGTGACTTGCCCAGGGTCACACAGCTAGTAAGTGTTAAGTGTCTGGGGCCGGATTTGAACTCACCTACTCCTGATTCCAGGGCCGGTGCTCTATCCACTGCACCACCTAGCTGCCCCTAAATTAATATCTTAATAACGTTCCCACAAATGGTCAAAGTCAGAGCTAAGGCTGCATACTTGCTCAGGGTCACACATCTAGTCAATCTCTAAGACAAGATTTGAACTTGGTCTTCCTGAGTACAGGACTGGAACTCTATTCACTGTGCTTCCTATATAGCACTAATTACATATATATATATATATTATTTACTAGTTTCTGTGTTGCTGTATTGAGTACATGAAAGGAAGCAGCATAAATAAAGCAGGCCAGGTAGGTCTACTGGACCTCCAGTGGGTGAGGATATTTTGAACAAGAGGGTTTGAATTGAGAGGGAGGAAGGTACATAGAACACTGAGTTCTATGGAGTTAGGAAGACTTGAATTCAAATGTAGCCTCTGCAGCCTCACTCTATCCCTTATCTTCAATCTTTCCCTGTCTACTGGCTCCTCTTGGCTACCTACAAACATGCCCATGTATCCTCCATCCTCAAAAAAACCCAAACCTTCACTTGATCCTTCCATCCCAGGTAACTATTATCCTGTATCTCTTCTGCCCTTTGTGGCCATACTCCTTGAAAAGGCCATGTACATGAAGACGTCAAAGCTATCTATAGTCATATGAAAAACAGTGCTCTAAATCACTATTGGTTAGAGAAATGCAGATTAAGACAACTGTGAGGTAATACTTCACACCTATTAGATGGGCTAATATGACAGAAAGGAAAATGACAAATGTTGGAATGGATGTGAGAAAATTGGGACACTAATGCACTGTTGGTGAAATTGTGAATTGAGCCAACCATTTGGGGAATAATTTAGAGCTATGCCCAAAGGGCTATAAAACTGTGCATACCCTTTGACCCAGCAATACCACTACTAGATCTATGTCTCAAAGAGATTTTAAAAATGGAAAAAGAACCTATATGCACAAAAATATTTATAGCTGCTCTTTTTCTGGTAGTGAAGAATTGGAAATTGGAGAGATGTCCATCAACTGGGGAATGGCTAAACAAGCTTTGGTATATCATTGTGATGGAATACTATGGTGTTATAAGGAATGATGAAAAGGATGCTTTCAGGAAAACCTGGAAAGACTTACATGAACTGATGCAAAATCACATGAGCAGTACCAGGAGAACATTGTGCACACTAACAATAGTATTATATGATGGACAACTGTGAATGATTTAAGTGTTTTCAGCAATACAAAGGTCTAAGATAATTCCAAGGGACTTATGATGAAAAATGCTATCCACCTCCAGAGAGAAACTGAATGTCTGAATGAAGATCAAAGCATGCTGGTGTTTTACTGTTTGTTCGTTCATTGCTTCATTCCTTTCCTTCCTTCCGTTCATGTCATCTTTCACAACATGACTAATATGGAAATATATTTTGCCTGACTGCACATGTATAATGAATATCAAGTTGCTTGATGTCTTAGAGAAAAGAGAGGGGTGGGAGGGAAGAATATAATTTGAAACTCAAAGTTTTAAATAATGATGATTCAAATAAAAATTTAAATAAATAATGTTAAAATTGTTTTTACATGTAATTAGAAAAATAAAATATCAAACTTCTTGAGGAAAAAAGAAGGCCCTTTATAGTAGGTACCTCCACTTTTTCTCCTTTCACTCTCTTCCTATCTTCTTACCATCCAATTTCTGACTTCATCATTCACCTGAAACCACTCTCTCCAAAGTTACCAGTGATCTCTTAGTTTCCAAATGCATTGACCTTTTTTGTTCCTCACTCTTCCTGGCCTTTTTGCAGCTTTGCTCACTGTTGACCATCCTCTACTCCTTGAGAATCTTTTCCGTCTACTTATCAAACTGTTCCTTCTTCATCTCCTTTGTTCAATCAGCATCTGCATCATAACTACTAATTGTAGTTATCTTCCGGGGCTCCATCCTGGACCTTTTTCTACTCCCTCTATACTACTTCTCTTGATTATCTCAGGTCTAGTGGATCTAATTATTATCTCTACACTGATGATTCTCAAATCTACCTATCATGCCTAGTTTCTCTGTTGACCTCCAGTCTCTCATCCCCACTTGCCATTGAGACACCTTGAACCGGATGTCCAGTAGACAACTTGAACTCAACATGCCTAAAGAAGAACTCATTATCTTTTCCCCTAAACCCTCTTCCCCTATCTTAACTTCCTCATTACTGTTGAGGGCACCACCATTCATTCTCCCAGTCCTTCAGCCTTGCAACGTAAGTAGCATTTCTCTGTTCCTTACTGTCTCTTATCCCCCTTATCCAGCCTCTTGTCAAGTCCTGTTGATTTTATCTTTGCAACATCTCTCCTGTATGCCACCTTCTCTCCTCTGATGGTGCCACCGCTCTGGTTCAGGTCCTTATTGGCTCCAGCTTGCACTATTACAAGAGGCTTCTGGTAGGTCTGCCTGTCTCAGGTCTCTCACCCCTCCAATCCACCCTCATTTTAGCTGATAAGGTGATTTTCCTAAAACAGTTCTGAACCACCAAGTTTGTTGGGTGGGTACCAGGGGGTGAGGAGGAAGATATTCCTGGTACCCACCTAACAAACTTGGTGGTTCTCTGTTGCCTCCAGGATAAGTACAAAATTCTTGCCTCGGTGTCTGAAGCCCTTCAGAACATAGCTTTCCTCTCTACGCCTTTCTAGTTTTCATATAACTTCCTTGCTATTCTAAGAACGAGTCATTCCATCTGTAATCTCCAGGTAATTTCTCTGGCTGTCCTCTATACCTGGAACACTGTTCTTCCTTATCTCCCCTGGCTTTCTTCAAGTTCCTGTTGGAATTCCATCTTCTACAGGAAGCCTTTCCCAACATCTTTTGATTCTGGTACCTTCCTTCTTTTAATTATTTCCTATTTTCCCTGGTTATAGCTTGTTCATACGTTTGCTTGCATATTGTTTCTTCCGTTGGCTCGGGAGCACCTTGAGAGCACGGACTGTCTTTTGCCCCTTTTGTAACTCCAGAGCTTAACATAGTGCCTGCCACATAGTAGGTGCATAATATATGGTTATCAACTGATTGATTATTCCACAGATGACCTTGGGTCAATTACTAAATCTCCGTGGACCTCAGTTTCCTCACATATAAAAATTGGGGTTTGGATTCAGTGGCCTTTAGGGTTCCTTCCCTTTCTTAACTTACCATATTATAAGGCAAAGATTGAAACTCTCAAAAGTAAATCACACTTGATATTTATAGAATCTTCACTCACCCCTACCCCCCCCCCTCCACCCCAGTTTCCTTATTTTCTGGAAGTTTATGGTATTAAATGCATAAAGCTTGACAGCCTCCATCACAAATCCATCCCTTGGAGACTGCTAAGCTCCCTTTGATGAACCATAAAACTCAGCTGCATGTTTAACTTGGGAGATTTTTTTCTGCTTCCTCTGAATTCCATCCTTTTATAGAACATCCTGAAAGTTGGATACAATTTGGTAGGTTTTTATGTATGTGGCTCTCTGACGGGTGATGAAGTTTGGAGATAAATTCAGTTATGCATCCACCTTGTACTGTTCCACGTTCATTGAAAAACATTTCCTTTCATGGTGAGATTAAAAGTTGTAATTGAAACACATAAGCTGGCAAATGCTATCCATGTTTCTTAAGTCCTCCAAAGGAGTTGACAGCCATCTTGCAGAAGATGTAGACAATTTATAACACTTGAAAGTTCTGATGTGGAGGACTTTAAAATCTTATCCGCCACGCTTTTCTGTCTCGGTACAAGAAATGGTTATTGCTCCATTCACTTTCTGAGGGATAAAATTGGTGAGCATTTGGTTTATGGGGTTTTTTTTGTTTGTTTTTTTGTTTTTAGTGAGGCAATTGGGGTTAAGTGACTTGCCCAGGGTCACACAGCTAGTAAGTGTTAAGTGTCTGAGGCTGGATTTGAACTCAGGTCCTCCTGACTCCAGGGCCGGTGCTCTATCCACTGCGCCACCTAGCTGCCCCGGTTTATGGTTCTTAAAAGTAACTGTCGGAGAATATATCATTTCCTAAGCATCTTATATCGGATGGAGGTGAACGAGAATTGTTCCTACATCAAACCTCTGAGTTGGAAGAGACTTCAGAGATCACGTAATCCAGATTGTACTTGAAAGGAGTCTCTTCTGCAAGGCCTGGATTTGAATCCTTTATCAGACATTCTGTAGCTATATAATCCAAGAATAACCACTTAAAGTTTCTTGGCTTCAATTGCCTCATCTGTAAAATAAGGTTGTGCTCAGAGGCCTCAAAGCTCCTTCTGGGTTTTAGTCTTTGATTCTATGGTCCCTAGTACAAAAGGACATCCAGCTTTAGTTTGAAGATTTGGGGGGATAGGCAGTCCAGTTCCCCCTTTGTTAGAGTTTTTATTATTAGGCATTCTTTTACTTTCATCAATCTGAAATGTGTCTTACTAGGACTTACAGTTTCTTCTCCTAGTCCTGTATTCTAGAAAACACCAGTGACAGCTGCTGAAGGAGAGTATTGTTGGGTTCCAGTGGCATTTTCTTGTTTTAAAGATAGTTTGAGAAATCTCACAGTCTACTGATTGCCACAATACATTCAAAGAACTGTTCAGTGGTGACATAGAAAAGTCCGGGGAAGCGAGTAGGAGGATGGGATGGGAATAGGGTCAGCATTTGTCTCAGAACTTGATTTACTCTTTTGTCATCTCGTATTACTCAGCAAGCATTTATTTAGCACTTACTATATATCAGGCGGTATAGGTGAGACAAAGGTACTGGGGAGATAAAGGCACAAATGAAGTAAGTGTTCTCTACTCCCAAGGAGTTTATATTCAATGGAGGGATGTGACTGGTACCCATATAAGTGTGTCTACAAGACATGGGGATAGGAACAGAGACAAGATCTGTGATTTTACTGGTACCCTATGTTTATTCAGCTCATAGTTTTAGAGTTGCTTGTGTCACTTAGAGATTAAGTGTATTCAGAGAAGCTACTGCTGTTAATTCAGGGAGAGCAGTGTATTAGAGCTGAATGGAGCCTTGGAGAGAAATCATTGTCATTCACACCTCCATTCAAAAGGTTAGGAAATTGAGGGATGGTGCGGGGCAAGGGGGAAGAAGAGAGGGAGAGATGGAGAGGGAGAGGGTGAGTGTGGGAGAAAGAAAGAGAAAGAAAGAGAGGAGGGAGGGGGGGGGGGAGAGAGAGAGAATGAATGAATAAATGAAAAACTTTTCTAAATCTCCTTAGTGGGTGAGTAGCAAAGAACGCACTGGAAACTAGGAGTCCTGACCATTAGTCCAGTGTTTTTTCCTAATACCCGATCCTGCCTCCAATATCACATCGCCTGACTTGTTTCAAGCCTGAGTAAAACTATGATTGGGCTTCGAAGCCCCCAAATGAATTTGATGATCCTCATGGCGATGATTGCGTGCATTTTTCCTCGGAGTTTGGAGAAATGGTAGGGCATAGTGTTCGCTTTAAAGCAGGGGTCTTATTGCTAAGATTATTGAATGTATCTCTTAAACATGAATATAAAACAGCCACCCTCCCAAGCATGTCATAAAACAAATTATGCCCTTGCCACCCAGAACTACAGAAAAACAGCAGGCTTTCAGTGACATTGAGAATAATGGCTGTAATATTAAAACAATGATGGGGAAACTCAGATCCAGTTGCTGAAAGGCAGGAAGGAAAACGGGCCGTAATCCCTTGAGATAATGGGCCCAAACGGCCATGTCCCTGTGATTTATAGTGCTTAATGTACTTATTTTGATTTGTCTCCTTCACCAATGAGCTTTGTCACTAAGGAAATGGGATAATAGCTTGTTTAGTGTGTGTGTGTGCGGTTACTTATGCTCCTGTAATAAAATGGTGCTTTTTGGTCATTTGTAGATACAATGGTCTTCTGGGCTGCCCATGGTAACCTAGAGTTTCACCTTCATCACCTTCATCATATATGTATGGCTGACATCATATAAGGGAATCCCTACCCATTCAGCTAATGAGCCCCCATCTGGACACTGGGAATCACTTGTTGGTGGCTAGGCTGAGATGGTCAGCATCATCTAAGGAAATACCTACCTGTTTAGCTAGTGAACTCCCGTCAGGGCAATGGAAGTCACTTGTTGGTGGTTACAGCCCAAGTGCCATGCAAATCCTTTCCAGTTGGGTTGGAACAGGCAGTCAAGGAGCTTTATGATCTTTATGATATGTAGAAATTGATTTGGAACCTTTCTCTTTATTATGAAGGATCACCAAAAAGCAAGGAAAGAAAACCCCTGCTCATTGTAGGATTTTTAGAACCAGAGGGGACCTTAGAGGTCATCTTAGTCTAACCATTTTGTTTCATAGACAGTGAATAGATTGATGTATGTAATGTCAGGAAGAACCGAGTTCAAATCCAGCCCTGAATACTTACTATGTGATCTAGGGCACATCCTTTAATCTCTGTTTCTGTTTTCTCATCTTCAAAGGGGGTTAATAATAACACCTACTAGCAAGATAAAAATGAGTTAATATTTATAGAGTGCTATGCAAATTGTAAAGGGCTATATAAATGTCATTAACAACAACAACTTCCACCACCATCACCATGATACTACTACTAAGAAAAATCATAATCGATGAAATGAAAGCTAATCTGTAGGAAGGCCAGCTCTTTCTACAACACCAACAATTAAACATGAGTGGTGTGATTAGGCACAGATTTTAAGTTGGTTTTAAGTGACTGTGGATAAGCACTTTGTGTCTGGATCTCATTTTCTACATCTGTAAAGTGAGGGGGATGTACCAGATGACCTCTGAGGTCTCTTCAGAGGTCTCTGAATCTCTGATGGTTCATCTGCTAGGGATGGGAGCTCAGTGGCCTTCAAGGCAAACCTATTCTCTTCTTAGCTAATGGGCGAATGCTGCCATTGAACCTCTTCTGACAGCCCTGTGTGCCTTTGATGTAATAGCTCTCTCTCTCTTACACGCCGTTAGTTAAAATATACTATGGCCTACTTTCACATCTTTCCATTATCCTCTAGGTCTGCTGCAATTTTGATTCTCCAGAGATCGTGTTCATCCAGGATTGGCAGGCATGGGGTAACAGTGCAAGACCATTGTCATTGTTTAGCAGTGGGGAACAGCTTGGGAACTTTGAGAGCACTGGTTAGTTTCCCAGGATGCAATCCAATCCACAATGTTCTTATTTCACTTGTGCCCTTCATTCATTGTCTATGTGCATTGCCTGTCCAAAGATATATGTATCAATGAGCTGACTCAATTGGCTGCTTACCCAACTGCATGGCATGATCTGGGCACTGTGAATTCTTCATTCACTTTGTTTATATATATATAATATAATATGTATATATAATACACATATATACATATATAATATTATTATATGCATATATATTATAATAATATTATAAATAATATTATAGAGACAGACAGAGACACAGATACACAGAGAAAAAGACATAGAGAGAGAGAGAGAGAGCGCGAGAGAGAGAGAGAGAGAGAGAGAGAGAGAGAGAGAGAGAGAGCGTGCGCAAACATGAGCTAACCTATTCTCTTTTGAGTGGCTCTGGATCTCATTGTAGAAGCTCTGTAATGTTTCATGGCTTGAGACATTCTGCCCAAAGTCATCAGCACATAGGAGCATCTGGAGGTCTTCATGCTCCACAGAAAATCCCTCTTTCATTTGGACTTGAAAATACCATTTCAAACTTGAGAATGGAATCTCTAGCACTAACTCTGAGGATGTGAGGCAAAGCATGTGGCAAGGTAGAAAGAGGATCATGGATTCCAAGCTGGAAGTGATCTCAGCCCTCTATTTTACACATGAGGAAAGGGAGGCACAGAAAGGTTGAGCGAGTGGAGATGGGAGTTTGGAAGGTGTGGGTCCAAGTGCAGCCTTGGCCACATGCTAACTCTATGACTCTGAGAAAGTCTCTTTACCACTCATTGTGCCAGGAAATTTTAAGACTGCAATTGTAGCCCAGCTAGTCACCTATATTAGAAGGGGGGGTTCCTCACTGAGAATTCTCTATATCAATAAAGTCATATATCCCATCATGCCCCACCCTCCCAACAAGAGAAGACTCTAAAAGACCCATAAGTATTCTTGCCAAGAGAATGGGATCAGAATCTAAACCAGTTCCTCTCAAACTGCATTAGGATCAGTGATTTTGAGCTAGATGAGACTTTAGAGGTCATCCAATTTAAATTCTTCATTTCACAGATAAAAAAACTGAGGTTTAGAGATACAGTGACTTATCCAAGTTCATACAGTCTATGCCAGAGAAATGAAATTAGCCTGGGACTTCTGATTTCAACTCAAAAGTACTATCGACTTCTCTACTGCCTCACCTGTGTATGCCTTGTGTCTCACCCCGCCCCCCCCCAATCTGAACTCAATTATAAGCTCCATGACGGCTCAGACCAAAGTTTCCCACTTCCCACATAATGGCACCCTGACATGGTAGGTGCTCAGAGCTGCTTGAATGATTTATAATCATTGAAAGAAAAGAGGGTTTGAGGAATTCGGGTCAGCTAAGACTTGTGTTGCTAGTGTTTGACTGGCTATCTTGGCCTCAGAAGTGGGCAACATGTTTAGGAGATGCTTGCTCGTCATGCATCCAACAAAGCCATTAGTCAGGCAGGGATGGTTTCTTGGGAGATTGAAGGATTGAGAGTGGGCATGGGTGGAGGGAGGTTCATTTTATTTTACTTGCTTTCTTTCCCCAACTCAATGAATGAATCTTTTTTCCCCTATTCATTTTTAATTTTAAAGCAGTCACCTTGTAATGAGAAGCAGCACTGCTTTGGGAGTTCATCTTTTATGTCCCCTACGCTGAGCCGGCTTCCCCGCTGGGACTTCAATAATGTATCATTTGGTAAGGTCACAGAATTCTGGGCATAGTGGAAGAACCTTAGGGTTGCCATTCAGTGGTTAAATGGAAATGAATTCTTGTAGGCTGGATTCAAAGACGCCGCTTTCTTTGTCCTTGGCTAAAGAGGCCACATTACTTACCAGGTAGGAAGCTGACCTTGGAACTGTGAAGAGCTAGCTGCATCACTCAATCTCTCTGAACCTCAGTTTCCTCATTTGGAAAGTAGAGGTAATAATCATGGCTACTTCATAGGTTTGCATCCCACATCTTTCATTGCTTTGAAATTTTTGTTTATATTATTATAGAGATATATGTGTGCAATGCACTTTCTACTGATCGAATGTAAGGTCCTTAAGGGCAGAAATTGTTTTCTTTTTTTTTAATTTGGTAACCCTAGTGTCTACTGCAGTGCTTATGCATGTTGTTGTTCACTTTTTCCCATCATGTCTGACTCTCCATGACCCCATTTGGGGTTTTCTTGGAAAAGATACTAGAGTGGTTTGCCAATTTCCTTCTCTAGCTCATTTTCCAGATGAGGAAAGTAAGGCAAACAGGTGAAGTGATTTGCCTGGGGTCACAGAGCTGGTAAGTGTCTGAAACCACATTTGAACTCAGGAAGATGAGTTTTCCTGACTTCAGGTCTCAGTCTATCTACTGTACCACCTAGCAGCCCTTGTTTATTCACAGTAGGTGCTTAATAAATGCCTGTTGATTGATTTTTAGATATTGATTAAGTATTGTGCAAATATTAAAGAACTGTTTAAATGGCAATCATTATTATGTTTATCATCCTCATGCTCTCTTCCATCTTTCCAATGAGGTTCAGATAGAAACAGTCCTGAGACAAGCCATTATTTGGCTATTCTCTTGTGTTTGATATTCTATCGATTCCTGCTGAGATAAACAAAATAACTTATTTTATAGATGAATAAAAGCATCAGGTTATAACTTCATCCTCTCTGGTTACTGAAAGCTTTCCTTCTTTCAAGTCCAGTGATGATTGGGATGAGAGATACCTCATCCTGTTCCCATGATTTTGATCTCCTCTGCTCAGTCTATATTTTGAAGGCCTTTGTGTTCCATATTCTGTAGGTCAGGAAACTAGAGTATTTGGTCGGCAATAAAGTTTTAAGATTCAATGTTATGTCTGGACTGTTGCAGGTAACAGTTTGGTCTGTGATAATCACTTGGTTTCAGTCTAGTCTATTGATTGAGTTTTCTAAGCTATTTTGAGGTCTGAAGCACAGAGAGAGACAGACAGAGACAGAGAGACAGACAGAGACAGAGAGACAGACAGAGAGAGACACACACACAGACAGAGAGCGAGAGAGCGAGAGAGAGAGAGAGAGCGAGAGAGAGAGAGCGAGAGAGAGAGAGCGAGAGAGAGAGAGAGAGAGAGAGAGAGAGAGAGAGAGAGAGAGAGCGCGCGAGATATCCAATATAAAGTTGTTGCCACCAAGTCATGTCTTTCTGACTTTTCACTGGATGCTAAATTTTTACACTTTAGTGATGTGTTGTACAGTTTCTAACATTTCCTTAGATAATCTTTGTTAATCTCCAAATCAGGGATCCTTAAGAAAAACCCTTCTGAATTCCCCCATGGAACTTATGCAGTCTTAAATTATTACCACAAACTCCTCCATTTACACAAACAAATCCTTATGGCTCAGCTATTTTTAATGCTTTTTTTTGATGATATATTATTGACTGAGGTTACCCACAGAGATCCCTTTGATACCATCCTTTTGTCTTAAAAGTTTCACAGGCTCTGTTTGGAGGTAAATTACTTTTAGTCAGTCACATTTGACAAACCCAGAGTCTTTCTGCAGGTCTTCAGTAGCTCTCTGAATTAACTTTTTTTCCATTATAGTAATTGATTCTTGTCCTTAAGTTTATTTCTAATTAGTTTTATCTTTTCTCTTATTACTCTTATCATGGCAAAGGCTATTGCATATACAGCTTGGTGGAGAAAGTGAAATATTATATATATTTTTTATCAAATACTGAGTAAAAATCAAATTGCTCATTATGATTATTGTGGATACCAATCTTTTTTTTTTTTTTTTGCGGGGCAATGGGAGTTAAGTGACTTGCCCAGGGTCACACAGCTAGTAAGTGTCAAATGTCTGAGGCCGGATTTGAACTCAGGTACTCCTGAATCCAGGGGCAGTGCTTTATCCACTGTTCCACCTAGCTGCCCCGATAACAATCAATCTTTTAAAATACTGGTTGTTCATGCCTAATATAGAAATATGTTTTGCATATTTACATATATAACCTATATAAAATTGCTTGCATTCTCAGTGGGGAAGGATGAAGAGGGAAGGAGAGAATTTGGAACTTAATTTTAAAAACAAATGTTGAAAATTGTTTTTACATGTAATTTGGAAAAAATAAATACTAAAAAACATGCTGGTTGTTTAGTATGATTGGTATGAATTCATACTCATTGGTTTCATACTGCTAAACACAAAAGAGATTTTTAAAATTCCAGTCTAAGTATGTTTATCTCCTTTTCAAAATCATTTGAGATATTGGTGCTGCCTTAGCCATCTTTTTTTTTTTTTTTTAAGATTTGTTTTGGGGGCAGCTAGGTGGCACAATGGATAAAGCACTAGTCCTGGATTCAGGAGGACCTGAGTTCAAATCCAGCCTCAGACACTTGACACTAGCTGTGTGACTCTGGGCAAGTCACTTAACCCTCATTGCCCTGCCAAAAATAATAAGATTTGTTTTATGAAATTTAAAAAGAATTATTTTCCTTCCCTGTTTGGCAATATGTTATTGAGCAGGAAAGTGGTCATACCATTGAGAAAAAGCCATTGCCTGTAACTGGGGAGACACGTTTCTACTTTTCTTATGAGACAGTAATTGTGCATTCATATCCTAAGTCGATTGCTTGTGTACTCATGGCATGCTTAGTGCCACCAGCATAGTCAATTCTGTTATTATAGGACATATGTATCCCATTCCCAAGCACTGTGCCATGCAAAATCAAGCAATAGAAACTCCAGTGTTTGTCTTATGGGCACAGCATTCAAAACACTGTCAGTAATAACCACCTCCCCCCACCCCCCCCCCAAAAAAGAAGAAATAAAATATAGGAACCTAATAAAAATGGTAGTACATTTTTATATTAAGAAATGATTTAAGAGATATATAATACAATAAATAGTAGCAGAGTTTGGGGTCTTGGGGTAATGCTTGGCCTGTCCCTAACTTTGTGCCCAAGTGCCCCATTCCCATGATCTTCTCCAGGTCTCTGGAGCCTGAGGCCATTGTGGAAAGTGTGCCTGGCATTTTACTCTGAAGTTTGCTTGTGGAACTGATCATTGGAAAAGTTGTAGATTGTGAGCTACTATGAAGTGAGGCAGGGATTTTTTTGTTTGTTTTTTTGTATTCTCCCTTTTTATCTCATAGAAGAAATCAGATTGCTTGTAAGCAAACTTGAAATGAAAAAGGTGCTCAAATCATTCCCTAACATATTAGTCAATTTAGAACCAATTCTCATTTTCAAAACAAGCATTATATCAAAGCTATTTTTCTAAGAGGTGGCATATTTGTATTTCTTAGTTGTTCTCTTTGCCAAGTTAATCATCATGGTGGTTTTGAGTAGATTCTATGGAGAATTGGATGCTCTCCCATCTATTTCTTTGACTTTTTGGAGAAAATGATGACCTTGACTTAGGTCCTAATCCAGTTGTTGGTGTTGCCAGAGACCAACATGTTAGAGTTATACATAAGCCCTCTTGTCATGGTCTCAGGGCACACCTAGTCTCCACTACATGTCACCTTTATGGACATTCCTCAGATTTCTCACTGTCCTTTCCCACTCATGCAATGGCTGTTGGACTTCATGTAATTATTATTAATATTGGGGAGAGACTGGGCTCTTATCCTGTGATTTCACTGCTATAAGTAACTTTTGAATGTAGAAATGCCTTTTAATAATGAAGATAATTTTTTTTAATTTCTAAAATTTTATTTATTTGCATGTATCTATCCATCTATCTATTTATCTATCTTGCAGATTAGAGTCTAACAGAGTCCAAGAGAGTAGCTTAGTGAGCTGAAAGTTGGAAAGATTACTCAGGATAACACAGCCAGTATAGGTTGGAGATGTGGCTTGAACCTAGCTCTTTTTGTTGGTTTTAAAGTCAATTCTTTAGAATTCACTACATTATGTTACCTTCATTTTTAATAATATAATATTATTATTTATTATTTCTTTCCTTATTTTTTTTGTATTCAAGACATTGTTGACTCTGTTTTGTCCTCCCCCAAATGTGTGTGTGTGTGTGTGTGTGTGCATGTGTTGGCATGAAGGAAACCACTTTCATGGCTGTGAATAAGGATTCCTTTTATAAATGTACATGAAAAAAAAAACCACAGAACTTTCCCTCTAGAATTTGAAATTTTTCCTTAATAGATGAATCCCACTAAAGGCCCAGGAGGTTTTCTGAAAGGCCAGCACATTACAGAGCATGGCTGTCAAGTTACGTATCAGTAATACTTTAATAGCTTCCAAGGATATTTAGTCCCATTTTACAGGTTAGGATACTGAGCCACAGAGAGGTAAAGTGACATGCTCTGGGTCACTCAGCTGTTGGTCGGGGGCTCTGACCAGCACTTTCTCCACACTATTTTTAGAACCACTGTTAACATAGAAAAAGATACTCTCATTTTTTTGTTGGAAAGGTGGGGGACTATGGGTGTGGAATGTTGCATACATTCTCAGGTGTAGCAGTGTTAGCTGTTGTTGTTGTTATAAAGGAAGTCACTGGGAGTCTATTGTTAAGTAATTATGATATAAACACAAAGGGCTGCTGCTTCTCTCTCTCTCTCTTTTTTGTTAAAGCAGGTGCCTATTGGTAAAGGGCCTGACAAAATCAGGAATGTAAAAGAGAAAGTAGGCCACAGTTCTAGAACTGACTCTCTGCTCTGATTCTCCTCTTTTCCTTTTCTGTTAGCATGGTATGAACTTGCTCCAGGCCATAGGTGAGTTTGGGAGAAGGGGGGAGAGAGCCAAGAAGGTGGATTTTGAGGACATGGGCCAATGTAGAGTGTGTGGGGTGAGGTTTGAAAGTAATTTAACAAATGCTGCTCAACTAACTCCTTCTTTGGACAGTTTGTAAACTGTTGTTATATTGATGTTTTTTTTTCTGTCATAATCCATAGGATTATTTTGTTTGTAAAGTGTCCATAAAAGGATACTTACCTTCTTAGAACTTACTGAATCTAATGACTGTAGTAAAATGACTGTAATAAGGATTTACATATATTTTATTATTTGCTGAGGGGTAGTGTGGTGATAATGGGTTGCACAGCAGATAGAGCCTCACCTGTGGAGCCAGGTAGATTCATCTTCCTGAGTTCAAATCTGGCCTCAGACACTTACTAGCTTTGTCAGCCTGGGCAAGTTACTCACCCTATTAGCCTCAGTTTTCTCATCTGTCAAATGAATTGGAGAAGGAAATGGCAAACCACTGCAGTATCTTTGCCAAGAAAAACCTAATTGTGTGGGGGCACAAACAAAACCGATTAAACAGAAGTGTGGTGTAGTGGATTGAGGGCTGGCTTTGGAATTGGAAAAAAACTGGGTTCAGATCCTTCCTGTGATTCAAACTAGTTTTATGGTCCTCCCTATTAGTACCCTCCATGAAGCTCAATTTCTCTTATCTGTAAAAATTAGTGGGTAGGACTCCATGGCCTTTAGTAAGTCTCTTAGCTGCTTAGGTCCTTGGTTTCCTCACAGGTAAAATGTGAAAAATAATAACATCAATAATCGCCCCCCTTCTCTCCCTCCTCTCTTTTCTCCTCCCTCCTCCTTCTTCTTTCTCGCTTCCTCATTTTCTTCCTTCCCTCTCTTTTCTCCCTCCTATTTCTCTTCTTCCCTCCCCTTCTCTCCCTCCTTCCCTCTCCTTTCTTCTCCCTCCCTCCTCCTCCTTTCCTTCTTTCTCTATCCCTCTCCCCCCATCTCATTTGTAAAAAATAAAAAATGAAAGTATTGACTTTTATTCTGCTCTTTGAAGCAATTGAGGCAAAAAAGAGGTACTCTTAAGAGCCAACAACTAGTCATATCAGGCAGTTGCACATTTTTCCTCAGAAGATTCTTAGATACTGGCTAGTCAGAATTCTGCTCAAGGAACTGGCTTTACATGTAGAGAACAACGTGGAGGATGCTGTGGGAAGTCATCCCATTCAGGAGACAGAGGTAGAACAGGCCTAGGTGCGGAGGCAGGAAGACCTAGCTCTCAGTTCAGCCTCCGATACTTAGTAGTCCTGACACCTTGGACAAGTCACAACCTATTCTAAACCTCAATTCCTTCCTCTTTCTTTCTGTGGGGCTGTGAGGGTTAAGTGACTTGCCCAGGGTCACACAGCTAGTGTCAAGTGTCTGAGGCTGGATTTGAACTCAGGTATTTCTGATTCCAGGGCTGGTGCTCTATCCACTGCGCCACCTAGCTGTCCCTTGTAATGAGAGGTAGATTTCTTCTTCTTGTTCTTTTTTTGGGTTGTTCTTTTTTTGTTTTGTTTTGGTTTTTTTGGTGAGGCAGTGGGGGTTAAGTGACTTGCCCAGGGTCACACAGCTAGTAAGTGTCAAGTGTCTGAAGCCGTATTTGAATTCAGGTCCTCCTGAATCCAGGGCTGGTGCTCTATCCACTGCGCCACCTAGCCGCCCCTCCTATGATCTTTTGACTAAGAATGTGGGTATAGATTGGGCAAAGGAGAGCCGTATTCAGGCATAAGACTGGGAATGGTCATATAGCCTGGAGTGATATATTGTGATCCTGTTTGATTAGCCAATACCACCTGGAGAAATTTGGACTTAATAGGGTCAGCCCATCAGTCAAAGCAATTTGATCGAGACCGCTGTAATAAAGATTCGTGCCTACTAGTTGAGTGACCTGGGGATCCATAGGAATGGAATAAAGCTCAAATAGAGGATGATAGCTCTCAACCCAGACTGTCTAGTTTTGTAGCTGGATATGACACCATATTGACAAATGGGTCCCAAAGGATCTTTTGGTTTTGAGGGAAAAGGAAATTTATAACCCATTGAATCAAAGGGTCATAGACTCTCACACTTGGAAGGGGATATTAGAGATTCAGTATAGTATAAAGAGGGAAGGAAGAAAAGTGATTTTGGCTTTGGAGACCTGGAATTGCATTCCAGCTCCATCTGCTAGTTAGCTATGTATGGTGTGTTCAAGAAGGACTAGCATTTCTGGTTGTGAGGGCTTGCTGAGCCCTTTTTTCAGAGTTGCTCATCGATCATTGGTATACACCTGACACTCAACTTTCACCTGTGATTCCAAGAAGCTATAGCATGTGCAGCAGCCACACACTGGTAAAACCATCTTGGTGGATGGGCTAAACCAGGTTGAGGGTAAGTGACAGGCAACAAACCTATCAGTGAGTTAGGGGGATATATACCCCAAACATCGGAAGACTTCACCCTGCCCCAGCAGAATGGGCTGATGAGAACAATGTGTTCCAACGGCCATGCAGGTGGCTAAAGGAGGCAGTGTGGAGTTCTTAGAGTTTGTTTAGACAATGTAGACACCAAGGTCATCCGCTGCATCTTGGGCCATTGCCAGTCATTTTGACATCTTGCCACTGAACTTGGATGACTCTGGATGAGAGAGTGAGGCTGACGACTTTATGTAACTCTACCTCACTTAAATCCAATTCATGTGAGTCAAGACATCCCCCTGTGATATCATTGGTTCTCTTTGAAAACGAAGAACAAAATAACAACAGCAACGGTACCACACTGTTTAGGCTTCCAGTGATGTTGATTCTGGCTTCTGTCCAGATGAGAGCTGCTGGCATCCTAGGAGGCAAGAGTCAATGTATTTTTAAAGTCTCCCATTTCATAATGTTTCCAGATTTTTAGTCTGTCTTTCATCCCTGTAGCCCCCAGTTTGCAAATGGGCTGCATTCCAGAAGAACACTTGTAAGTCATTCGTTTGGAACTTGGAATACGTTTTCGTTTTCCAGTGGAAACAATGTTATCAATGTTGTTTAGGTGCCAAGGCTAGCCCACAAAAGGCTCTTTAACTCATCCCGTAGTTGAAATCCTGTACATTTGTTTTTAAAAAAAAGTTAAGAAATGATTCTGTTGCAGCACTAGTAATTAAAACCAGAAAAACCAGAAAGAATAGGACAATAGTTTTTAAAAATTACTTTGAATGCTGGTGCTTTTGGGGAAAACAGGTGTAAAAAGAAGAGATAATGGAGATTTGAGGGGGGAAGGGATTCTTCAGAGAATATCTGGCCATATTCAAGTATTTCAGAGGCTGATGTCACTCTTTGTGATTCATTTTATTAATGTTTCTTTTCCTTCATAATGTGTATCATTATAACTAATTAGATTTGTAGGCCATATACGAGGTTGTGTTCTGTCTCACAAAAGAGGGGACAGGAAGATGGATGATGGAAGAGAGAACAAAAGGGAGGGAATTTCCCCCTTTCCCCCCTTCACCCTTCCCTGGGTGAGGTGAAGGAAAAAAAGGGAGACAAAAGGGAGTTGGAGGATACTATATATCTATAATATAAAAGAAGAATTAGCTTAGAGTGAGCAGTGAAAGAGGACAGGGTTCAAGGAGTGACCCCATGATTCCCTAAGTTTGAGGGAGGAAAGGAGGTGGTAGGGAAAAGACAGTTCCATATGGTGTCACTAGGTGGCAATATTGGCCTAGGATAGCTTGGTTGCCGTTTAGAGCATTTGGGGACTGGGCCAGGGAAGAGAAAGACAATATTCCAACTGGTCATTCAGGCACAGGAAATGTTTGCTCTGCCTACCTAGTTAGTTTTGAGATTCTGGTTATGACAAGGAAAGAGTTTAAAATAAATGTATTTGTAAATCTATAGCTACAGATGTCTAATTATAGACACTGCTTGGCATGCTTTATGATAGAGAATGAGATCACTCGACCCGGGCCTCAGCTTCTGCATTGGTAAAATGAGGGAGCTGGACCAAATAACCTCTCAGATTTCTCCCAGTTCTACATCTGTGCCTAGGTCTTTAATGCCAATGACCTCATGAATAAAAATAAATAACCATGGGTCAGGTGAGCACAATGCTTTGGGTTACAGATTGTTAGTCTATTCCTAAAATTTGGCGTGCTCATAAGCATTGAATTATCCTTCCACTTACTAGAGGAAGGGTCTCCATTAGAGAGTTCCTACCTCTTTGAAAAGACATTTACTTTAACTTTTTCTTTTCTTAAAAAGTTATCTTAGATATGGAGCAATAATTGGAGCCTCTAGGGTATACATCAATTTAAGTGCAATCCCAGGATTGTGAGAGGGGGGTGGGATTCTATCCATTTGGATTTAGAGATAACAATGATGGATTAAAGATATTTATATCTTCCATTAAAGTTCACAGAGCACTTTGCATTCATTCTCTTTTGTGAACTCATTTTTTTGATCCTTACAATGACTGTGATGTTAGGGACTGCAGAAATAATTTTCTCCATTTTATAATTCAGGAAACAGAATCAGAGAACACACAGATGAGTGTTTCAGAATCTCATTTGACTGGCATATAGACGAGTCAGCAGTCAGCAGCAAGCATTTAGTAATCACCTATTGTGCACCAGATACTGGTCTAAGCAGTAGGAATACAAAAGAGGAGAAAAACAAAGCAGAAAACAAAAACAATCCTCCCCCTCAAATAGTTCCTACTCTCTAGAAGCTTATAGTCTAATTGGGGATACAAGATGCAAATAGCTATGTATGTATGTATGGAAAATATGTATATTTATATGAATATGCTTTATATTATAAACAAATTTTACATTTATATATCATATAATAATACATTTATGTATGAAAAATATATATGAACTATACATATATCATATATATATATATACTATAAACACATACATATTTATATATGAAAAATTAGATGGAAAGAGAGTTTGGCACCAGATTTTGGAGGGTCTGAAATTGCAGAATCAGGAGATTAGCTTCAGGATCATATTTCTAGAAATAGGGTTTTTGAATGTTCCAGGAATTGGCAGATATGGATGAAGAAAAACAATACATCTTTATTTGATTAACTTTTGTTTCCTTTGTATTCCCAGGGGGGAAACTCAGGCCCAGGCACTTATAAAAGGCTTACTTTATGAATGAATGATGGTGGAGAGGAGACATAGCCCAAAGCAGAGAAAATCATCACACTACTTTTAATGGCTCCTAAGATATGGGCACTTTTTGTTGGCTTGTAGGTTGAGTCTGGGTTCCATAGTATAATGGGCATGATCCAGAATTTGTTTCTGCTGCTCCTATGACATTTAGCCTCTTCACAGAAAATGTATTTTTGGTAGGGTGGCCTAGCTCATTACCTGTTTTAATTTATTATTGTTGTTATTCTTATTATTAAGGTTTTGGTCTGTGTCATTTCATTGTTTGAAACTCCTGATATGGACATTTTCTCCACTGATGCTGAGCAACAACTCCTGAAGTTCCTAGACATGGAAAGTTGCCCAGGACAAAGATGGGCTGTGCCATGCCTATGGTCATGTGCCAGAGGCAGGGCTTAAAATGGGCATCTCTCCTTACCAGGTGTCTTGCCATGACTATGTCCCTTCACCTCCATAAGATTCAGAGACCTCCTGTGTTGAATGGGGATAATAATACTCCTACTACTTGCCTTACACGGTTGGTATAAGGCTTAAATGAGTTCAGAGGCTCAGAGGCTCATAGATTTAGACCTGAAAGGGACCTCTGGCCATCTGAGTCCAACCTTGCCGTTTTATAGAAGAGGGAATTGAAGCCAAGGCAGACTGAGTAACTGGACCTTGATCCCAGGAGTAGTAAGCGTCAAAGGTAGGATTTAAACATGGCTACAATATTCATAATCATAACTAGCGATGCTTTACCCATTTTATACATAGGGAACTTGAGACTGAGGAAAGCTAAGTGTCTTGCCCCACGTCACACAAATGAGAGTGAGGCAAGATTTAATCTCTATCTAGCATCCATTGGACATCTGAGCTGCCATGCTGACTCAATAATAAATAATAATAATAGCTAGCACTTATTTAATACCTACTATGTGTCAGACAATGGTGATGGTTGTTGTTAAGTCATTTCAGTTGTATCAAACTCTTCCCGACCCATTTGGAGTTTTCTTGGCAAAGATGCGTGAGCAGTTTGCCATTTTCTTCACCAGCTCAATTTACAGATGGTGAAACTGAGGCAAACAGTGTGAAGTGACTTGCCCAAGGTCACACATCTAGTGTCTGAGGCTAAATTTGAACTCAGGTCTTCCTGACTCTAGGCCTGGAGCTCTATCCACCATGCCACCTAGCTGTCCTGTACTAAGCACTTGATTAATATTTCATTTGATTCTCATAACAACCGTGGGAGGTACTGTTATTTGCCCCATTTTATAACTGAGGAAATTGAGACAATTTAAGTGATTTGTCCAGGGTCACACAGCTAGTAAGTAAGTCTCTGAGGATGAATTGAAATTAGGTCATTCTGATTCCAGGCCCAGTGCTCTATCCATTTTGCCATTTTCTTATGTGCTATAGAAATGAGAACATGCTCACTATATACATGTCACATTATTGTAATTGCTTTAAATATGGTTCCTTGTCAGATGTTTGAAGAGTTGAATTGAATTGTATCTTCTATCTTTTTTGTAAACTCTTCAAGTATGGAGCATACATTTCCATTATACCTTTTAAATGCTATACCACGGCATAAAGAGACATTTCAGAAATCCTTGTCAATTTAACTCTTTCATGAGAAAGCAGCCTAGAGAAATGTGATGAAAGGGAGAGAGGTCAGTAGATTAAAGGGAGAAAGGTCAGTATTACTATCCCCTCTAAACCTCCCCACTCCATCCTGTGTGAATATGAAGGAACATGCATTCACATACAGAGAAATGGACAAACACATGTATTTGATAGCAGAAAAGTTGAAATTGTGACATTTTTGGATTTGACCTGGGTTCAGTCAAACAGCTGGTATTTACTAAGTGTTCACTGCCTGGCCACCACTTTGTCCAAGAGTAACTAAGCCCAGTTTGTCATTTGGTTTGTAGCATAGCTGGAAAGAGGATTCTCTTTCATTTAACGAGTAATTATAATTACACTAAAGGTCTATGTGTGTGTGTGGCTACAAAGTCAAGACAAAAGGAGTTTAGATCGGGATGGGGGAGATACAAAGACCTGCCCCTCCCCCCCCCCAAAAAAAAAGTCCTAGCCTTCAAGGAGTGGGTGGAGAAACAACAGGTGCACAAATATGTAAATACAAGATAAGAAGGAAGACTAGTAGGCACACAACTACCTGGGCGATAAGGAAGGGTTCTCTATAAGAGGTGATAACTGAGTTGAAGGAAGCTTCCTGAGAGCCAGAGAAAGGAAAGTTTGCATTTTGCATATGGGAGAGTCCAGCAGATGGGATTCTGAGTTTGGAAAATAGTGAATAGATCTGATTGGAATGAAAAGCCCCTAAATGGGAGTCTTATAAAATGTGCAGAGAGGGTGGCAGGAGACAGTCTGAGAAGTCCCTTAACTATCAGAATAGGTAACTTGTATTTTTTCCTAGGGCAGTAGGGAGTCACTTGGAGCAAGGAGAGTGATATGATTGGCCTATGTTTAATGAAGATGCTTTTGGCAGCTATGTGGAAGATGGGTTAGAGAGGGCAGTTGAGTATTAGCAGTAGCAACTAGGAAACCATTTCAACTAGCATCGTCAGGGTCTGAACTAGGCTGGTGGGTATGTGGAAAGAAGTGGGTGAATGCAAGAAAAATTGTGTAGGTGGAATTGACAAATGCAATAGAAGACAATCACTGGTGAGGAGAGTATGTGTCCAACAAGCATTCAGAGAAGGGAGATATCCTGGGGATAATTAGATTTGGAGGTGGTCTTTTGAAATAATTTCATTTAATCCACTCATTTCTTTTTTTTTTTCAAAAGGGTAGGATTTACATTTTATTGTCATTTACAGTCAAATGTTATTCGAATACATACTCTTGTTACACTTGATCTTTTATTTTCGAAATAGAAAAAAAATATAAGCTATATAATTTAGACAGCTGACAGTTGTTCACACTGTTCACAGGATCCACAATTACTTCAGTTCATTAATGGCTGATTCAAGCTTTTCATTATTGACTCCAGAAAATTCACTCACCTTTTTTCCATTTTTAAAGAACTGAAATGTTGGCATGCATTTCACTTCATACTCTGTAGCAATATCCTGACAGTCATCTACATTCACTTCTAGGAAGACCACATCTGGGTACTTTTCATCAAGTGAATGAAAGAAAGGCTTGATCATGTTGCATGGTCCACACCATGTAGCTAAGAAGTCAACTACTACTAATTTGTCTCCAGCATCTTTCAATTCTGAGTCAAAGTTTTCCTTGCACTCGATCTGTTTCACCATCTTTTCCGATAGTTTGGGTTGCTCAGGAGGCTTAATCCACTCATTTCTGAGACCAGAACCATAGAGTGATTTGCTCTAAATCACACACCCAATAGGTGGCTTTTGAACTGAGGAGACAGATTTTGATCTGGAAGAGAACTCGTGTCGTCCATGCCAATAACCTTCTTTTATAAGAAATGGAGAAAGAGAGAATTTAAGTGCTTTGCCCCATGGTTCCCCAGGTGCTAAGTAACAGAACCCGAATTAAAACCAAGTCTTCTTCCTCCCAGGCCAAGATCTTCCCAATGAATTGTTGATTTGTACAGACCCAATCCAGCGCCCTTCCCTATCATTACTCTTCAAGGGCCAGCACTGAACCTTGAAGGATAGGCCAGCTTTGGTCAAGTGGACAGTTACCTTGTTCTCTATAATCCCGGAAAATGGCCACATGCTAACTAGAAGGCTTAATTGATGACTGAGGAGCCACTTGGATTCCCTTGTGATGACTCAGTATCATGCACTGGAGAAATGCAAAAATTGCTTGAAGGTAATCTCTATTCAAAGCAGCATTGAGAATGAGTCAGTTCCATTGTGGTAAGTGAATAGATTGGGAAATAAGGGCCAGGAAAACCAGTGGGCTCCCTGAGGACAGGGTAAAGACAAGGTAGACAGTAGCAGAACAGGCTTTAGCCCCCCCCCCCAAAAAAAATCCCATCTTCCTCAGTTTATCATTTGGGAGAAGGAGCTTCTACATCCTGGAAGATCACTGCAGTCCTCCAACTCCCTCCTCTCTATGTCCTCTGCCCTTGGGATCCCTCCCTCCCTCTCTCTGCTTCCAGAAAATCCATTTAAAGAGTTGCCCATGTCAGCCATCTCTTCCCCTCCCCCCCACCTGGTTGTACTTCTCCATCATGTTGCCTTGCCAGGTCCCTTCCCCACCCCCTCTTTTTCTGCTTCCTTTTTAAGTTGTCTTCCCGTAATAGACAATAAGATCCTTGAGGGCACAGACTGTCTTTTGCCTTTCTTTGTATCCCCAGCACTTAGCACAGTGCCTGGCATGTAGTAGGTGCTTAATCAGTGTTTATTGACTGAGTGACCCAGCTCCAAGGCTATCAACAACACGAACCTTCCCTAGATGAGCTCCAGTGGGAAACCAACTCCCCTTTTTCTGAACTCACTGAACCTTTGGGCAGCCCTTATGCTCTTTATCACCTTCTTCTCTGCGTCATGTTTGTTCAGGTACATGTGTTTTCTCCCTTGTCAAATGGCGAGGTCCTCAAGTCCAAATCCAACTAATTAACGGCCACTTAATTACGACTGCGTATCAAGCACTGCCCCCTAGGTGCTGAGGACATGCAGACCAAAGTGTCATGGGACCCACCCCCAAGGAATTTACATTCTCCTGTGGATAGCATGTACACACAGGAAGTCATATGTATATAAATACATATAACTATCTGTATGTAAATCGTGATTTATACAATTAAAGTTCAAATGCTATTCTTAGCATTGTGCTTTATTTATGGCTGATACTCAATAAATATTTTCTGAATGAAAGCAATCAACATTATTAATTTTCTCCCTTTCTGTGTACACTTTGGTTTTTTTGTTTGTTTGTTTGTTTGTTCGTTTGGGTTTTTTTTGCAGGGCAACGAGGGTTAAGTGACTTGCCCAGGGTCACACAGCTAGTAAGTGTCAAGTGTCTGAGATCAGATTTGAACTCAGCTACTCTTGACTCCAGGGCCAGTGCTTTATCTACTGCGCCACCTAGCTGCCCCCACTGTGTATCACTTTGAATTTAATTCTCCATTTAGAAGTTGTTGGTTTTTTCCTTATTCATAGCATATAAGTCCCTGCCTTGAAGTAAGGGTCACCATTTTGTTTAATATCGACAGTGCGTAGGCTATTCCTGGAAAATAGTAAAAGCTTAATAAATATTTGTCAAGTTGATATAATAGCAAAATACTACCATCACCTAATGTAAACCTTAGAAATTATCTAGACCAGCTTTGATTTCACAGTTAAAGAAACTGAGACCTAAAAAGAATGAAGTGCTTGAGGTCACAGATTATAGTCTGAATAAGAGCTAGGATTGGAATGTTAGTCTTCTTGACTCCAGATCCAACATTCTTTCTTTCCCTTGTGCTACAATGCTGCCAGATTGTTGGAATGGTCGATTAAACAGTGCCAACTTGTTTTATTGAAATTCTCCTTGTTTGGTGCTCTCAAAGTTCAGGCTAATCACAGGAAATGAAGGTAGAACAGAGTTTAATGAAAATGAAAATTCCTGCTCAGTTCTGCTGTTGGGGGGAGGTGATGGGGAAAGCAGTGGTGGTGGGGAGAAGAATTGCACCTGTTGTAATATGTTTAATTTTAATAAGTTTTACATGAAAGGCTGAAGTAATATAATTAAGTGCATTTCATGATTGTTTAGCATTTGTAGAATGTGTGCTATTTACAGTTGTTAGTTATTTCTTGTTACAAAGGCCAACACTATCATTCGCATTCTCCTGACAAGAAAGTAGTTTTTTCCTTGCTGATTTTGATTTTTCTTACTTTTTTTCTTCCTCTAACCTTTAATAAATAGGAGCTTCCTGTGATAGAAACACTGAGTGCACCATGTTCTATCACTTCTTGCTTCTCCCCCACCCCCTGCCTGCAACACAGTAGCTAATGGGAGAAGGATACTAGCTTCCCTGGAACCTATGAACATGCTAGTTGATTTTAAGCACCTAGGAAACTGAAATATTTCTTGAGGAAAAAAAAGAATTGATTACAGTGGAGCAGAAATTACCCACTATAGGCATTTTAGAGTGGGTCTTTATTATATGTCATCATTATACTCTAAGGCTGCAAGGGTCCCATATCTTCTCACCTAGGCCTGTTCAAGTGAATAAGGAAGAATGCAGAATATGTTTCTTCCTTGGGCCTTGTGATAGTGACTCATCATCTCTTAGCACGTTAGAGTTCGCTTTGCATTCAGTACTCTTTGGGGCAGCTTCCTACATAGTCTGATGAAGAAGCCTTTCTCAGAGATACAAACATACTATAGGGAAATACAAAAATAGTCACACAAGGAAAGCCACCTAATTATTATTGGTTTCCCCAACTCTGTCTCTGTCCAAATGAATCCTCACCATCTTCTCTAGTGATTCCTTCTTGTTGATCCACAGACTTCTAGATCTGCTGTGTAAGTGGCATTTTAATAACGTTGGTTAGTGCAGTGGAAGGAGCTCTGGGTTTCTAGTTGCTTTATTTCTCTGGCTCTCAGTTTTCGTCATCTGTGAAAGGAGGGATGTGGGGTTGGACCAAGCAAGCCTAAAGCTATAGTCAGAGCATGTTACTGGTCTCTCCCCGTTTTTCTTGTATTGCCCACTGGCAGCCTAAGAGTGGGAGAGGAGGCAGAGGGCAGGGACCCATCGATTACTAGAGGCAGTTGCTGCCTTCTTGCTCCCACAGCTCCGCAGACTTGCCTCTGAATTTGCTGATGGATGGCTTTGTTGCGATCCACTGTTTTATTCTTACCTATTCATAAGTAAAAGAGTCATCTCAGATGACACTGACTCAAAGTCTTTGAGCTATGCCTTAGCAGGGAGACTTACCAACATGGTGGTTTAGACACTAGTGTTCCCCAAGGAATTCTGACATATACCATCAGGACCCTGTGTCCTAGGGAGCATGAGTAAAGTAATCTCTGGGATGGGTGCATGAGAGCAGCATACCAAGGGAAGAATTTACAGGTCCTAGGCTTCATTTTAATCTTAACACAGACTTAAAGCCAGAGTACTTGGTAATGTCTGAGGCAGCTAGATAAAGTGGGGAGGGAAACATTTCATTGATGATAAGTATGATGCATGATAGCCGGCAATAAGGGGAATGCATCCATAGGTTCATATAGTACCCACTAATATTTTATTTATTTATTTTGCGGGGGCAATGGGGGTTAAGTGACTTGCCTAGGGTCACACAGCTAGTAAGTGTCAAGTGTCTGAGGCCGGATTTGAATTCAGGTACTCCTGAATCCAGGGCCGGTGCTTTATCCACTGCACCACCTAGCTGCCCCCTAAAGTATCCATTAAAATGTAACCCGCCTGGAGGGAAATGGGTATTTTCTTTCTTTCTTTTTTTTTTTTTTTTAACTTTAGTCTTCATTTCCCTTGGATATCCCAGTGCCTGGCACATTGTAGATATTTAACAAAATGCTTTCTGATTGATTTGTTGATAAAGATGTACAGGTGAGGGTGGTGCTTTCTTAAATAATGCACCATAGATTAAGTTTTCCTTCAAATAGCCCTGATCTCTTAAGTGTTTATTGCTCTGAGCTTTGGTTTATGGGTAATTCCTATTTGTGAGTGGGAAGTAGCACCAAGAGAGCAGACAGAAGCCTGTCCAGAAGTCCCGATTTTAGCCATATGCATTTTGTTATTATATGTCTTTTTAGTGTGTATTTCTAGAAATATGATGTGTGAGGTTCTATTAGGTCTATAATTTACAGGGGAAGAGGGCACAAAAAATAATAGGTTTTTGATACCAGTTGGGCAACTCATCCACCCTGTCTTTTTTGTGTAATTGACAAACCTCAGAAACAGAGTACTCTATTACTGGCATTATGGTATTACCGTAAACTTCCATTTATGGGAAATTCATGTAATTGAATTTTGTTAACGTCTTGGACTCTACTTTTATGAGACCCAGAAGCAAACAAGCTAGTGATGCTGAGATTACTTTCAGCAAAATTAGACACAGTGCACCTACTGCACATGTAGGTAAAGTAGGCAATTCTAAGAGCACTGGACTTGAAGTCAGAAAAATTCAGGATTGTATCTGATAAAAGGAAGTTGCAGCCTCTCTCTGAAACTCAGTTTCTTAATATGTAAAATGGAGATAATAATTTACCTACCTTGAGCTCCACTAATTAATAAATAGGGGAGACAGAGTGTGGAATAGAAAAGACCTACATTCAAATCCTGTCATAGATGGTCACTTAACATCTGTGTGACCCTGAGGAAGTTACTTATCTTCTCTGTATGAGCTTCATCATTTGCAAAATGATGGTAATGATAATAATAATAATAATAATAATAA
The DNA here is from genome assembly GCF_019393635.1 of Dromiciops gliroides. NCBI lineage: Eukaryota > Metazoa > Chordata > Mammalia > Microbiotheria > Microbiotheriidae > Dromiciops > Dromiciops gliroides. Next base: position 285,447,538 of record NC_057865.1, on the reverse strand, counting down.
TAATAATTCCTTGTAAGGATTAAATGAAATTATATAAAGTACTTTTCAGTCTTTAAAGTACCACATACATGCCCATTATCATCATTATCACTATTAACAAATGACTGTAAACATATAGGCTGTCATTACAAGTTTGGAGAAGGGTGGTGAAGTCCAAGTTCTGTTATTACCTGTGTGAAGTGGGGCTCTTGTCCTCTCAAGTCTCATATTCTCTCTTTGTAAAATGGCAATAAGAACGGTTGCATTCCAGTCCAATCCCTCTCCACTGCCCAAGTGCACCTTGGTTCTTGAGGGCTGTGGTATTGGTGGAAGACAAATTTTGGCAGTTTCCACCAACTTGGATTTGAGTATGGCATCAGTTAGCAATTTGTTAGGGAGAATAGAGGTCCACAGGGAATTGTTTTTTCTGCCACCAAACCCTTTCCTTTTCCAAACCTCCCTGCCACTGTTAAGAGCTTTACATCCTCAATTATTCAGTTCCACATTCTCAATTCCTCACTCTCACTCACCCCACATCACCAACCAATTACCCCATCTTATTGTTTCTAGCTCCTCAATATCTCTCAATTCCATCTTCTTCTCACTCACATCAGTTGACCTAGGCTAGGCCCGCATCACCTCTCAGACTGTTGAAAAAGTTTTCTGGCTTGTCTCAGTCCAAGTCTCTTCCCTCTCCAATCCCTCCTCCATTCCAACCTGCCAAAATTATTTTACATAAGCTCAGGTCGGACCATGCTGGGAATAAGCTTCAGTGACTCCCTATTCCCCCCAGGATCAAGTATAAACCTCTCTATTTGGTATTTAAAGCTCTTTGTGACATGACACCATCCTGCCTTTCCAGTCTCCTTCCTCATTAGTATTCTTTATGTACTTTATGATCTAGTCCTACCTGTCAACTTGTTCCTCACTTAGGACTCCTCCATTTCCATCTCTGTGTCTTTTCACTAACTGTTCTGCTCACCTGGAATACTCTACTTCCCTCCTTCTTCCTCTTAGAATCCTTGACTTCCTTTCCTTTTCCTCCCCAAATCCCTGACTACCTCCAAGACTCTGCTCAAGTTACACTTTCCTTAGGAAGCTTTTCTTTTTCTTTTTTCTTTTCTTTTTTTTCCCCCCTCCGGTAAGGCACTTGGGGTTAAGTGACTTGCCCAGGGTCACACAGCTAGTAAGTGTTAAGTGTCTGAGGTCGGATTTGAACTCAGGTTCTCCTGAATCCAGGGCTGGTCCTCTATCCACTGTGCCACCTAGCTGCCCCACCTTAGGAAGCTTTTCCTAGTTTCTCCCAGCTTCTTATATATTTGTCATTTCCCCACATAGAATTTAAGCTCCTTGAGGGCAAGGAATATTTTTTACTCTTTTTTTTTTTTTTTGGTATTTCTGGTTCTCAGCACTGTCCCTGGCACATAAATACATAGGAATGCTGAGTGAGTGATTGATTGGGAGAGAACACAGGTGCAGCATATAGGGGATTCTTCTGGGATACTTCTCTAGCACCTGGTCCCCAGGGGTCTATTGAATGGAATGGAGGCTGATGCTATAGGTACTCTCAGATGAGGAACTCCCTTCTCCCCAGTCAAATCTGTATGTGCTCCGCAAGCTATATTTTTAGAAAGTTGCCTAGTCACCTTAAGAGGTCATGTTACTTTGCTGTCATACAGCTAGTATGTATCACGGTTAGAATTTGAACACTGGTTCTCCTGACTCTAATAGGTGATGATATTTCTTTGTGTCCCTGAACTGGTGCATATGGTTACTGATAATGTATTAAAGGAGGAGGAGCACTTGGATTCAGTAAACCAACTTTCAGATGGATTCTACTATTTATGAGACCGCTATGTGGCACAGTCAATAAAGTGCTAGACATGGAATCAGGAAGATTTGGCTTAGATTCCTACCTCAGATACCTAATTAACCATGTGATTCCAGGCAAGTATTTTTCAGCTTCATTTTCATCACCTGTGAAAAGGGATAACAGCAGCATCTACCTCCCAGGGTTGTTGTGAGGATTAAATCATCAAAAGAGATAACTTATGTAAAGAGCTTTGCAAATCTTGAAGCACTATATAAACTCTGTTATCATCATCATTATTATTAATGGGCTGCAGGGCTCTGATTCTCAGGCATCTCATCTATAAAATAAGGGAAACAGCTGCTTTCTTCCTACCAGCTCACAGAATCTTTGTGAGACTCAATATATATGAAATGTTTTATAAGATCTAAACTTACATATACACAAAAATTTTGCGGTGGAGTCACATAAATTTTGTAGATAGAGATGTAGACCTATGATTTTCTTGAGTTACAGAATTCCCTTTACTGATAAAATAAGCAGCAGTTCTGCTATTTATTAATCTGTCAGCACATATTCCTTAAATATCTACTCTGGGGCAGAAACTATTAAGAGATGGGGATACAAATAATGAAATGAGACTGTTCCTGTCCTCAGGAAGATTATATTTCAATAGGGGCCACCTTCCTGATGATCAAAGAAGGGAATTCTGGCCTAGCATGAAGCCATAGAGCAATAATTTTCAGTAGTAATGGTAGTATTGGTTTGATTTAGAGTCGGGAGGGGGTTGGAGAGAGTTGGCAGCAGGGCAGAAGGAAATGTACCTGTTCTGGGTGTGCCTTGGTATCCTGGTGGATGACTGGATGAAATAAGATGAATGGCCTGGAAACAATGAGACAAAATAGGTTGTCTAACATTATTGGTTGCCCCTTCCAGCTTTGTATCATTTGTAAATTGGATATGGGTACCATCTGTCGTCTTCTACATTGACCAAAAATAAAGGTTTAATATGGCAGTCTTGTGGCATCCCAGTAGAAACTCCCTTTAGGCTGACAGAGATTCATTAATTAGTTCCCCCTCATTTGAGTATTTGAGTATGGAATTTTTAATAGTTCAGAAACATTTACATGCACATATGTGCAGATACATATATACAATTTGCAAGTTAAATTATACACACAGATACATATATATGTATGTTTGTATATATAGAAATGCATGTGTTATATGTGTCTGTATATACAAACATAAATACACTCATTTATAAACACACTTATGTGTCCATGTCATGTTTACACTTATGTGTGTATACATATACATATAATTAACAATATTCATCTATGGATCTTTGTATGTTTAGCAGGTCCAATCTTGAGATATCATAGATTGAGAGTTGAATGACATATTCTTGGAATATTTATCAGTTTTATACAAAAGTATCCTTTGGTGAGATAATGCAGAACTTGACAGTAGAGGCAGATGTATGAGTCCCAAATCTGATAGAAAATTCCTTTCTTATCCTTCTTGTTTCCCCTCCTGCTCTTAGATGGATGGAGACTTATGAGACTAAGAAAGAGCAAAAGAGACTCTTCAAGCTGTGTTCTGAAAAAGGATTACAAGGACGGGGCAGATCCACTGATTGTGAGTGTATATTAACAGATGACAGAAAGATTGTAAAATTCTCCATTTGTATTTTATTTCCATTTTTCCTTGACATTGCATGTACTGATTTCATATAATGTATTCATACACAGAGTACTATCCAGATGATGTCCACTTGGCAAGTATATATAGGAGAACTTTTAAAACCATTTACTTCCACCATTTTTGACTAAAGGAGATGCAGCTTGGTACAGGGAAAAGAGTGTTAGAATTGAATTTGGAGGATCCGGGTTCAAATCTCACCACTGATACTTACTAGCTACGTGATCTTGGGCAAATCGCTTAAGTTCTCTGAGCCTCGATTTCCTCATTTGTTAAATGAGGGTGGTTGGACCTATGAGGTCCCTTCCAGCTCTAGATTTATCACCCTATGATCTTCAGATTGGGGGAAGGGAGAGGATAAGGTTGAAGATGTATCACTGAGGGGAGATGAAGATCCATAGAGGGGAGGAGAGAATAAGAGAACATCTCGTTGCCTTCAGTGGGCTGAAGTTTCCCAGCCCAGATGAATTATACCCTAAGGTTTGCAGATGGGACAACTAAAGTGGCATAGTCTCTGAGCAATCACTGAGAATTGGAGAAGTGTTAAAAGACTCTAGAGAGAGTCAAATGATCCCAATTTTCTAAACAGAAGATGAAAGTAAATTCTGCAAACTACAGACTCCATGTCGATTGCTACCAAATTTTCACAGCGCATCACTAAATGGATCGTTTTCCAGCAATACTCAGAAGCAGACAGAGAGAATGTGATCAGTAGGTGAGTCATGCTAAATAAGAGCAGGTTATGCTAAGATAATCCCTTTTTAATTTTGGAGAAGGTAACTTGACCAACAGGTCAAGAAGGTGCTGTACCTCTAGTATATCTGGGCCAATCACTCAGGAAAAGCTTTTTTTGTGACATTTTGAGGAGCTGAATGGAAAAAGGTGGCTGGAAAATAGGAGACATTGCTTCCTAGCTGTTAGAAGCACTGTGCTCCAAATAGGGGGGATTAACAAATGACTAGCCCCCCTAACAGGAGGTGTCTGGTAGTGTGCTTCAGGGCTCTGTTCTGTAACGGTTTTTGTCAGTAACTTAGATGAAGATGGATGGCTAGCTTTTCAGATTTGCAGATGACAGAAAACTCAGGGTACGAGGGAGCAAATGGTTAATGTGTCAGACAACAGAGATGGAAGCCAAAGAGATCTTTGACAGGATGGAATGAGGGAACAAGTCTAATAGAATGAAATGTAATATGGAAACAAAGACCTTTGGGTGGGTAGGTGGGAATAGCTGTACAAGTATAGGATGAGGAATGCATGAGTTAACAGTAATTCATGGGGGAAAAGGCTTACGGATTTTATTAGACCACAAGCTCAGTGTGAGTCAATGATGTGACTCACTGTGTCTCCTTCCAAAGTTAATTTGATCTTAGCCTAAATTAATAGAAGCACAGCATCCAGGAGCATAGAGGGGATAGTCCCTCTGTCTTCCTCTTGTCATGCTACCTTTTCAGGATCATCCTATTTTTTTAAGGGCAGGGCAAACTGGAACATAACTGAGGCAGTGGGACAGGATGGTAATCCATCTGAAAATTACAACAAATATATATGTTGTCATTATGGAGGCTAATTTATAAATTAGAATATTTACAAAATTATAAGTTTATTTGATTTAAATATATTTGTGTGTATATATATACAATATAAACGTACACACAAATATACAATATATGTATATACTCATAGTTAATTTTTAAAGAAATCTATTTACCAATATAGTTTGTTTTAAAGTGAAATACATTTCCAAAATTATCCTTCCCCCTTCCTAGAAAGTCTCCCTTTATGATGAAATAATCATAAAGAATAAAAAAGAGAGTGAAAAACTCAGCAAAACCAATCATTGTATTTATTTATTTATTTTTAGCAACAAACATTTATTTTATTTTTTCCAGTTACATGTAAAGGTAGTTTTCAACATTCATTTTCACAAGATTTAGAGTTCCAAATTTTTCTCCCTCCCTCCCTCCCTTTCCTCCTCCCTCCACAAGATCACAACCAGGTTATGTATGTACAATCCACAAGTGTTCTTTTTTATCAGTTCTTTCTATGGGGGTGCATAGTAAGCTTCCTTATTATTTCCTTGGGATTGTCTTGGATCATAGCATTGTTGAGAGTAGGTAAGTCCTTCATAATTGCTCATTGAACAATACTGCTGTCGCTATGCACAATGTTCTCCCAGCTCTGCTCACTTCACTGTACATTGATGTTCATTAGTCTTTCCAGGTTTTGGGGGGATCATCCTGTTTGTCATTTCCTATAGCACAAGACCATTCTACCACAATCATATAGCACAGCTTCTGCCGTCATTCCTCAGTTGATGGACATTCCCTTGATTCTCGATTCTTAGCCTCCACCAAGAGTTGCTATAAATATTTTTTGAACAATTTCCCCCTTTTTCCCTTTTTCATGATTACTATTGTTAACTGTTTCCCTTCCATCCTATTCCCTTCCCCATGATATTTATTCTATTATCCATCTTCTTTCATCCTATCACTCTTCAAAAGGGATTTGGTTCTGTCTGTCCCCTCCCCCACTCTGCCCTTCCTTCTTTTGCCCTTCTCTCTCTCTCTTTTTTTTTGTTTTGATTTTTTTTTTGAGAGGCAATGGGGGTTAAGTGACTTGCCCAGGGTCACACAGCTAATAAATGTTAAGTGTCTGAGTCCGGATTTGAACTCAGGTCCTCCTGAATCCAGGGCAGGTGCTTTATCCACTGTGCCACCTAGCTGCCCCCTACCCTTCTCTCTTTATCCCCTTCCCCTCCTATTTTCCTGCAGAGTTAGAGAGATTACTCCACCCAATTGAGTGTGTACATTATTCCCTCCTTGAGCCAATTCTAATGAAATCAACGTCTTTGAGCCAATTCTAATGAGTGTTAGGCTCATTTACTACCCAGATTAAATAGATTACTCCACCCAGTTCAGTGAGTATGTTAGTCCCTCCTTGAGCCAACTCTGATGAGGTTAGGTCTTTGAGCTTTTTCTGATAAGTGTAAAATTCATTTACTGCCCAGCTCCTCTTCCATCTCTCCCCCCACTCCATAAGCCTTTTCCTGTTTCTTTCAGGTAGGATTTCACCTCTGCCTTTCCCCCTCCACCAGTGCATTCCCCTCACCCCTCAATTTAACCCTAAGGATATCATCATGGGGCAGCTAGGTGATGCAGTGGACAAAGCATCACCCCTAGACCCAGGGGGATCCCAGCTAAAACCTGGCCTCAGACACAAGACAGTCACCCACTGTATGACCCCAGGTATGTCCCCCAACTCCAATTTTTTGTAGTTCTTTAGGGTCTTGTATTTGAAAGTCAAATTTACCATTCAGTTCAGGTCTTTTCATCACGAATACCTGAAAGTTCTCTTTTTCATTAAAGTCCCATTTTTTCCTCTGAATGATCATAATCTTGGTTGTAATCCCAATTCCTTTGCCCTCTGTAATATCATATTCTGTGCCCTCTGGTCCTTTAATGTAGAAGCTGCTACATCTTATGCTATCCTGACTGGGGCTCCACAGTACTTGAATTCTTTCTTTTTGGCAGCTTGCAATATTTTCTCCTTGACCCGAGAGCTCTGGAATTTGGCTATAATATTTCTAGGAGTTTTCCTTTTGGTATCTCTGTCTGGAGGTGATTGGTGAATTCTTTCAATTTCTATTTTAGCTTCTTCTTCTTCTAGAATTTCAGGGAAATTTTCCCTGAGAATATCTTGGAAGATGATGTCTAAGCTCTTTCCTTGATCATAAAACCAATCATTGTATCAGGAAGGCCTGATTCAATGTCCCCTGGCCATATAGTTACCTAGCTCTGCAAAAAATTGGGAGGAGATATCTTCCCATATATCTTCTCTGGGGGTCAAGCCTAAACAACCATTTACTAAATATCTCCTTTGATGTGATTAAGAGTTCTACCAAGGCAGGGATCATACCTTGGACATCTTTGCAGAGCATTGTGGTTATTGCTATAGAATGCTAGATCTTTCAAGGTGGAGACACCTATCTTTGCAATTCTAACACCTAGAACAAAGTGGGATATGTGGCAAGTGCTTAATGAATGTTTGATTGGCATTGAGATATGTGAATTAGCTGCCTAAGACTTGATTGCTGCCTTTGTGGCTCTCATAGTCCCCTCCCATGAGTATTAATTACCTTGGAGAAGATGAGGCCTGAGCATCTCAGCTCATCTTTTTCATCTTTAAAATGAGGCAGTTGGTTCCAGATCCCACTGAGCTCTTAAAACCTGTGTCCTGGGGCTGTTTAGCGTGGAGAAGAGATGTTTGGGAGAGGGGATGACACTGGGGAGCCACAGGATTGGTGCCTTCATACATCTCCAGGACCATCACTGGGAAGAGGGCTTGGTTTTGTTCTCTGTATTTATGAAGTACGGAATAAGACCAATGGGTGGGTTACATGACTTAAGATTTTGGCTCGAAATATGGAAGGACTTATTAGAGCCACCTGAAAAACAGACCTGTCTGTATTGGGACCTAGTGAATTCCCCACTGCTGGAATTCTTCATGATGTTACTAGTTAAGAATAGGATCAAGAGCTAAGAGTACGTCTAGCCCAATGTTTTTATTTACAGATGATGAAGTCAAGGTTCAGTGTAAGGAAGGGACATACCTAAAGGCCTTCACAATTACTGAGCAGGACTAGATGTCCTGGGAAGCCCTATCTAGTGTCCCATGATCATGAAGCTCCTGATAGAAAGAACCTCAGACACTAATGAGTTCAACCCTCTAATTTTACAGATGAAGAAACCGAGGCCCAGAGAAGTTACACAAGCTGTAAGGGACAGAATTCTTCCTTTCTTGTAACACTGCACCACACAACCTCCCTTGTTTAGGAGCTTAGACCTCAGCCAAGATCCTTTGTCTGCAAGCCAGATGTTCTATTTCAAACTCAAGTGTTTGTTTTTTCAGAAGCACAATTGTAATTCAGGAGGAACTACCACCACCCTCTATAAACATGCCTGAGTACATAGGTATAAACATTGGGACCATTGGGCATTATTCTTCCCTTCTCTGTAACACAGAAATCATTGGGACTTATGACAACTCACTTCTTTGACATGGTAGAGCTTCTTGGGGTCAGTGAAGTATATACTGTCTGGTAAGTGATTAATATAAAAAATTCTCGACCCTCTCAAGTTGGTTAGAAAGGAAACTGGGCTTCCCACACAGATGCCTACTTTAATCCCCCCTCTCTCTTTTCTTCCTTCCTTCCTTCCTTCCCTCCCTCCCTCCCTCCATTCATCTTCCTGTTTATCATGTATATACATATGTGTGTGTGCCTACACACATATTTACATGTACATTGATTGTTCATTACAAGAGTGAGAGGCAACTTGAACTGTGAAACTTAATACAAGAAGCTCTGATATGGAACCAGGCTTGCTAGTGTTGGAGTGTGTTTGCTTGCATGTGCACGAGTATATGTGTGTGTGTGTGTGTGCACACGCACGCGTGCGCATGTGTTCATGCTTGGATCTCTTTCTGCCCATGACAAAGGAGAAAGGGGAGTTGGTTGTAATGATAATTTGGAAAACAAATTACACAGAAAAGCATCTGGAAGATTAGGCTCTTCCATATGGAAAACTGTCAAAGTATGTCCTTAGATTTTGGCCTCCTGGGGTCTGTGCTGTCTTTATCTTGGGGCTCTTGGGAGGACCCTTTGCAAACAAAGGCTTGCTATATTTAGATAGAAAACCGAACCAACAGCCATATGCAGAATCAGTCCATTCCTGTTTTTCCCACTTTATTTCTTGTCCTGTGTAGGTTTCCCCCATGGCGATGGATCTGTTGGAGGGTGTTAGAAAGAGAAATGAATTTACAGCAGTGTCTGGTATAAAGTGGGAGAAATAGAGAAGGCCAGAAGAGAAAAATTGAAAAGTCTTTCCAGAAATCTGGAGGGAGCAACCACAGGCTCACTGATTAGAGCATAATGGGGACATAGATTGAGAGCCAGAAGTGACCTTAGAGGCCACTGAGCCCAAGTGTTTCAGTTTATGGATGAGGAAAACAGACCCCACAAAAGTTAAGTGATGAGTCCATGTTTGCAGACTCAGTTAATGTCTAAGATGAGATTTGAAGTCGGGTCTTCCCAGCTTCAATTGCTATGCCCTATCCACTCTGCCTTACTACCTCTCTCAAAGCACTGACTTTGTGCCAGGCCCTGTGCTTGATATTGGGTATGAAAAAGGAATACCCTTCACTTATGGGTGACTTTGATTGCTACGATCCTAGATCATGAGCTGCAATGAACCTCAGAGGCCACTGTTTCCAGTCCCTTCATTTTACAGAAGAGGAGCCAAGTCCCAAAGAGCTTGTCTAACTAGCCCAACATCACACATGTGGAGATAAGCAAAACTAGAATCCAATCAGAGGACCTCTGACTCTCAGGCCAATGGTCTTTCCACTTTCCATAGTCTGTGTTAGAGCTGAAAAGGTCCTTGAAGTCATCAAATTTAATTCCCTCATTTTTCAGATGAGGAAACTGCAACCCTATGAGTTCAGGGGACTTACCTAAGGTCACCCAGGGAAAAAAGTAAGAAAGCCAGGATTCAAAGCCATATTTTCTGATTCTACAGTCCCATACATTCTTTCCTTCACAATGTACCCAACATTTATCACATTCATCATCACCATCACCACCACCACCATCATCATCACTACAGTTTTGGAGCACTCAAAGACTAGAAAAGTTTGTTTGTTTTTTAGTGAGGCATTTGGGGTTAAGTGACTTGCCCAGGGTCACACAGCTAGTAAAGTGTTAAGTGTCTGAGGCCGGATTTGAACTCAGGTACTCCTGACTCCACGGCCTGTGCTCTATCCACTGCGCCACCTAGCTGCCCCTAGAAAAGTTTTTTAAAAAACACATATTGTCTCTTTTACTACCCACAGCAATCTTGTGAGTAAGGTGTTGTTATCACCCTCGTTTACACATGAGGAAACTGAGGCTATCAAGCGTGAGGGACTTGCTGAGTTTTAAGCAGCTCGAAGGTATGTGAGGCTGGGCATTTCAGCATATCCCTTTGCCACACAGCTAACTCCTCTGAGAAATTTATCAGTAAAATCTAATCTCCTCGAGGACAAGAACTATCTCATTGTCTTAGTAGGCACCTAATAAATAAACCTCATAAATTATACCTAATAAATAAATAGTAGCTAGTATTTATCTAGCATTTTAAGGTTTGAACAACACAGTACCTGTGCTACTTCATTCGATCCCCACAACAGTCCTGTGAGGTGAGGTACTTATCCTCATTTTACAGATGAGGAAACTGAGGCATGCCAAAGTGAAATGACTTGCCCAGGATCACATGGCTACTAGGTATCTGCGGTCCAATTTGAATTCAGGTCTTCCTGACTCCAGGACCAGTGCTCTTACTCACTGTACCACTTAGCTTACTCAGTAGAATAGACATCAATCTGAGCTTCATAGCAACTCTATGAAGTGGACCCTGTGACTGGTCTTATCTGCATTTTACAAAATGGGGAAACTGAAGCTCATAGATGTTAAGTGGCTTGTCTAGGTTCAGTCTTATTAAGTGTTAGAAATGGCGATCACATGAATGTCCACCTGGCTCTCCAAAGCAACGTTTTCTTGGTTTCACCGTACTGCTTCTTTACTGTCCTGTCTGTGGAATGACACCAGGTGGAGGAGGTGGAACATAGAGTTTGTGAAGGGAAATAAAATGGGATTGAGCTGGAGGGGCATAGAGGTGCCAAGCTTGGGAGGGGGTAGTGGGGCTTGATGGCAGGCTGTGGATGCACCAAACTTTGAAAAATTGTTTTATTAAATCTAATGCAATGTACTTACAGGGATAATGCTTGACTATGAAGTATGAATGAGTGAATGAATGAGGCAAGATGGAGTAGTGAGTAGAGCACTGGATTTGGATACTAGGACTCAAATCATGTCTCAGGCATTTACTAGCTGTATAACCTTGGGCAAGTCATTTACCTCTTATGAGCCTCAGTTTCTTCATTAGGTCACTTCCTCCTGTCAATCAACAATACTATTAATGAAACAATTAAGCAAACAAACTTTTAAAGCAGTTACCATGTGCCAAATACTACGCTAAGCACTGGCTATATAAATAGAGAAGACAGTCCCTCATTCTAATAGGGAAAGACAACACATGGATGATGGTTAAGCTTCAGGGTAGAAGGAAAGCCCCCCTTGTCCCTAGGGTGCCACTTCAAAACAGATGGTAATACACTTCTTTTAATTTCATTTCCATTAATAAAGAACTATATCAATTTCTGAAAAGCTACCTTTCTTTATAAAGGTGTGCAGTGTGTGTGTGTGTGTGTGTGTGTGTGTGTGTGTGTGTGTGTGTGTGTGTGTGTGTGTGTATGCTGTCAGCCAGTTGAAGTGCTGGTTGGTTTTGCTACACTTCTTTTCTCTCCCCCTCCCCCTCCTCTTCCCCTTCCTCCTCCTCCTCCCCTCCCCCTCCTCCTTCCTCTGCTCCTTTCCCTCCTCCCCTTCCTTTTCACCTTCCCTTCTCCTTTCACACCCCCTCTCCCCCCTCCTTTATTCCTTCTCCTCTTTCTCCAACTCTCCCTTCCTACTCCCCCTGTCTTCTCTCCCTTCTTCCTCCTCCTCTTCTCTCCCTCCACCCCTTTCCCCCTCTCCTTCCCCTCCCTCCCTCCTTCCTGCTTTTCCCTCTCCCTCCCCCTCTCCTTCTGTCTGCCTTTCCCTCTTAACCTCTCCCTCCTCCTTCTCCTCCTCCAAGTCTTCCTTACAAAGGATAGTTCAGTGGCTCAGGAAGTGCAGAGGAATACACTGGGGGATAAAGTAGCCCACATTTGTAGAGCACTTAAAGTTTTACCAATCATTTTACTTATCATCTCATTTCAAGTGAAGGTGGCAAATCAACAAAGTGTCAGTTAAAACAAAATCCAAAGAAATCAAAAATCAAAATCATTTTATAAAGAATATTTGGGCTGTGAAGCTGTAGCCAAGCCCTTCCTGTCCCGGGGTCTCCTGTCTTTGCTGAAAGGCTCACCAGCAGGAGGAGGGAGAGTTTGGCACTTAACACAATGTGTTCAGGACTGATGATGCATTGTTGAGATGGATGTGCCTCTATCTAGGTCCCCTCCACACTCTGGTTTGGAAACAACAAATCTACAGGGATGGATGGAGATAGGGGGATGACAATGAGCTCTTGTGCCTCCGGTATCATCATCAAAGCCACCCTGGGAGGTAGGTGGCTCAAGAGTTATCTGTTCCATTTTATAGATGAAGAGATGTATTCTCCAAAAGGTGAAATGATTGTTCCAGGGTCACACGGAGGGTCAGCTTTGAATCCTACCCTGGTCTCCAAGTTCATCCTGGGCTTACTCTTGTCCTTTGTTTCTACCCACATCTGTTCCCTTAGCCCTCCAAAAGAAAGCAAGAACATTGTGATGGGACAACTGCTGAGTTCCTTTGGGTGATAATTCTTGGTTCTTACTTCTAGGGGGAAGTTTTTTTTTTTGGTTGTCAACATATAGTTATAGAGTTCAGGAAAATCACTCCCTAAGGGACCCCGAGAGATGAGTCATCACAGCAAATTGGGGGATTTGAGTCAAGCTGGTATCCTGAGTTAGGGAAGACCCATCACGAATCAGGCTCAGGAGCTGTCAGTCATCTCTGCTTTGCAAGTGAGCTGGTAGCTGGAGGCTCCCTCGAGACAGAAAACAAACGTGGTAGGATGTCCGAGTAGGGATAGGAAGAGACAAAGGAATCAGGCTCTGACACTGGAGAGGGACTGATATGAATAAATAGAGAGGCTCCGGGGTCAGAGAGGTACCTCTGCATGCCTGACTTGGACTGGACAAAAAACTGAATGTCCCTGAGGGGTCAAACATGCCTTAAGAGTTTACTCATGAACAGGAAGAGTAACAACACCCAAGATGAAGATGATGGCGATTCACAGTTCTGTTATATTCCAAGGTTTTCAAAACACATTGAGGATTAAGACAAACTGGAGAGAACTGCGAAGCCCTTTCTGTCTCTCTGTTTCTCTATCTCTTTCTGTCTCTGTGTCTATTTCTGTCTGTCACACGTGCACACATACACCCTCTCAGCCCTGGGCACATTAGTCTAGCAGCCAATATAGACAAAGTGGAAGGTAAGGTAAAGGGCTGGAACCGAGCATCCTAGAACAAACCAATCTGTAGCTGGATGTCATTTAAGTCAGGATAAGAAATATATGCACTTGAAATGCACCTTGGGAAAAGCCCTGGGCTTGGTGTCAGAAAATTTACGTTTGGTTCCTGTACTTAGAGCTCAAAGGGAACCTAAGAGAACTTTTAGGCAGAGATCATAGACACAGAGACCTAGAGCTGAAAAGGACCTTAGAGGCCTTGGAGTCTAACCTTTTCATTTTGTACACATGGGGAAACTGAGGCCCACAAAGGGAAAAGACTCAGGATCTTTTGAATATAGATTTAGAGCTAGCTAGAAAGGATCTCAGAGGCTGGATAATCCCACACCCCCATTTTACAGATGAGCAGACTGAGACTCAGAAAGAGCAAGTGATTGGCCTGAGATCACATGGATAGTAAGCCTCAGGGGGCAGGATTTCAACCTAGGTTCTCTGACTCTAGGGATCAAACATTTTACATTATCCTCTACTGCTTCTTTAATTCTATAATTTTTTTTTAAGTGAGGCAATTGGTATTAAGTGATTTGCCCAAGGTCACACAGCTGGTAAGTGTTAAGTGTCTGAGGCCAGATTTGAACTCAGGTACTCCTGACTCCAGGGCCAGTGCTCTATCTACTGCACCATCTAGCTGCCCTTAATTCTATCATTTTTAAAGTTGAAAAATCAAAGACCTCATAGGTTAAATGATTTGCATGAGGTCACATATGTAATAAATACCAGAGCCAATAACCTAATCTAGTTCTCCTGACTGGGTTCCTTCTACTATACAAACTGCCAACCTCATGACCTTGGGCAAGCCACCTGTGAATCTATTTTCAAAGAATCTCCAAATTGGAAGGCACCATATGTGAAGAAGAATTATTTCTGTGGTATCTTTGACAAATGGCCGGTCATCTCTTGTTTAAAGATTTTCAGTGATGGGGAATCAACCATCTCTCCCAAGCCTAACCATGCCATTTTTAATGGCTCTAGTTAGGAAGTTTGTTTTGTTTTGTTTTCCACTAAATATAAATATTTTTTTCTTTTGCTATACATGTAACATGGAGATAATAATTCTTGCTCTTAACAAATTATTATTGGCTGATTTATTGATTGATTACACTTCCAAATTCATAGGGTAGTGTAACGATTGGAATGACGCCACCTGCTGGAGACTTACTGTAGAAGAGTTCCACCCATGAAGCGAAGGTCTTTGAGGGCAAGACCAGGAGTCTTTTCTTTGGAGTCAGGAAGTGACGCGGGCTAGTGGGAGGAGGAAGGAAGAGACTGGCGCTCCGTCTCGGGCTTTTTCCTCTGGACTCTGGTGGAGAAGGGAGCTAGAAATGTGCTCTCCCTTTAATAGATAGGAATCTAGGCCTTTCTCTCTCTTTACCAAATTCTTATTCTCCTTAATAAATGCTTAAAAGTCTAACTCTTGCTAAAGCTTATAATTTATTGGCGACCACTCATTAGATATTTTAGACAGACTAGCTAGAATTTTAGCCCTTAACAGTAGTTAGGGTCAAATGAAGGATTATGTTGTAAACTTTAATGTCATATAACTATAAGGATCAGGGTAGACCATATTGTAGTTTTTCTCCCTCCCTCCCTCCCTCCCTTCCTTCCTTACTCCCTCCTTCCCTCCCTCCCTCCCTTCCTTCCCTCACTTCTTTTCTGCTATAAGGGAAATGGGTTCTTTTTTTCCTCCTTATACAAGGACAAGAAAAGCCTGGGATAATTGTAGCAGTCTCAGGTAAGGGC
Source organism: Dromiciops gliroides (assembly GCF_019393635.1). NCBI lineage: Eukaryota > Metazoa > Chordata > Mammalia > Microbiotheria > Microbiotheriidae > Dromiciops > Dromiciops gliroides. Next base: position 285,432,163 of record NC_057865.1, on the reverse strand, counting down.
AAAAGTAGACAAAGTGAGTCTGCCAGTGAGTGAGGTGAAGATGCAGGAGGCAATTGATCTGGCTACTACTCAGTTAATGGCTTCACCTCCTTTCAATGTGGAGTTACCCCTTGCAAGTCTCTGCAGTGCAGGTTGACACAAATAGGCCTGCTTGTATGTTCCAGCACGCCATAAGGTATGATGAGATGACAAATGGTGTTTCTGAGTTCCCAGAGTGAACCAGTCATGGGCTGCACTTCTGCCCATTCCAACAGGATCACACATAGTCTCTCCTTTTAATGGTGGGCATCAGAAGTCAGACTCTAAAAGCTAGTCAGGAAGATTTACTGGAAGAAGACTCCCTAACCAAGGAAGAGAGAACAAGAAGGGGAACTTTTTAAGCTTAAGCTTAAGCTCAAATCAGCAAATGGGCCAAAACACAGAGTTGAGTAGGGGATGCAAACCTAAAGTCTATGTGGTTTTTTAATATTACGTATTTTGATCATTCTCTTTCTATGCATTTAAAAATATCATTCTGAGATTGCAGATTGCCAAAGGGGTCTAAGACACAGGGAAAAAAAAACACCAAAAAATATTTAATAACCCCCAGGCTAGAGCCAAAGGAATGCTGAGCCATACCTTATAGTGGATAGGGTGTCAGACTTGCAATTGGGGAGACCTGTGTTCAAATCCTCCTTCAGATACTGAATAGCTGAGTGACCTTGGACAAGTCACCAAAATTTCTGGGACTCAGTAAAGGACATGAACTCTAAGGTACCTTCCAACTTTACTTCTAGGATTCTATGAGTAACCTTGTAAGGGTAGGTGCTATTGTGACCCTCATTGTACAGACAAGAAAACTGAATTTCTGAGACCTAGACCCAGGTTTGAATTCTACCACAGGTACCTGGACAAGTGACTTCATGTCTCTGGCCTTCAGTTACCTCATTTGTAAGATGGGGGAGGTGTAATGGCCCTGCTATATCTAAACCTGTGACCCTCAAACCTAGACACATATGCACATGCGCACACACACACACACGTGTACACACACTTCATGTACACACATATACAAATAGTGGAATCAAGCTGCTCTGAGGTCAGGCCCTCCTTTACTTGAGGAGGTGAGATCAGGAAGGTGTCTGAGCAAATAAAGCTACAAGCTTTATGAATACAGCTAATTTGCTACAAGGGAGTCTCAGAGTTGGGCTACTCTACTCACATATTAATTTTCTTTTTTTTTGTTGTTTTTAGTGAGGCAGTTGGGGTTAAGTGACTTGCCTAAGGTCACACAGCTAGTAAGTGTTAAGTGTCTGAGGCCGGATTTGAACTCAGGTCCTCCTGACTCCAGGGCCGGTACTCTATCAACTGCGCCACCTAGCTGCCCCACATATTAATTCTCATATCAGGAAGCCAACAATCCTGCTCAGCCCTAGTGAAGCTGCAGTGTTTTCTTGAAAGATGATAATTTGGTCACAGGATCACTGGGAACATATGAGTCTCTCTTCCTTTTAAAGCAACTCCCCCTGTGTTTTCTTTGTTGCATCTCATTTGTGCTGAGGACATATTCTTTTCCCTCATTTTTTTCTGGGAGCCATGGATGGCACTAGTAGTGGTCCTAAACAGCCATGCTTCTTCCATCCTGCTTTGCTCAGAGCTGATAACCCACCCAGTGGCTGTTCGGCTTCATAAGGCAGCGGGGGGGATTATTACTCAGCAAAAGCTAAGCCATCCTTTTCTGAACTCATAGGGGATCTTTTTGGCCTAATGGAAGGCATGAGCTGTTTAGTCTTCTCATTTATTATCTTTGGGCAGCCTTTATTTTATTTTATTTTATTTTATTTTATTTTATTTTATTTTTAGTGAGGCAATTGGGGTTAAGTGACTTGCCCAGGGTCACAAAGCTAGTAAGTGTTAAGTGTCTGAGGCCGGATTTGAACTCAGGTCCTCCTGACTCCAGGGCTGGTGCTCTATCCACTGCACCACCTAGCTGCCCTGGGCAGCCCTTATTTGAAAGAAAAAGAGCCAGGAAATAGGAAAGGGGCAGTGGATTCATATGCATAATCCATTCCAATGAACAAGTTTTGTCCATTAGACAACATGACATAAGTAGTGTGGAGTTGTTAAGATCAGGCCTCAAACCCTGTCTCAGGGGCTGGTAGGTCATACCTTCGTGAATTTATAGTGAGATAAGAAATCAGATGTTATCCAGTTTAATATAAGGTAACTAGTCCATATGGATCAAAGGAATTGTCCATGGTAGCAAAGGGCATCTAGGTCATGGTGGATAGAGAACTAGGCCTGGAGTTAGGAAGATTCATCATCCTGAGTTCAAATCTTCCCTCAGGCACTCAGTAGCTATGTGACCCTGGGCAAGTCACTTAACCCTGTTTGCCTCAGTTTCCTGCTCTGTCAAGTGAGCTGGAGAAGAAGATGACAAACCACAAATGGGGTCACAGAGAGCTAGACATGACTAAAAAACGAATGAACAACAACAAGGTGCTTGAGATGGCAGGACAGCTGATTACTGACAGATTCAGACCCAGTTCCTCCTTTGGAAGCTTCAGTTTCCTTATCTGTAAATAAGGACAGTTATTACTGGGTTGATCATAGGAGTATTAGTTTAGAACTGGAAGTGATGTCAGAGGTCTTCTCATCTTATACTGATGAGAAACCTGAAGCCCAGGCAGGCTATTGTGTCTGGACCATGGTCGCAAAGGAAATACTTGGAAGACCTAAGCCTCCATTCTCGAGTTTCAATTCCAGTTCTCTTTACATTGCCAATAGGTGATATTTCCTGATTAGTTCTCAGGTACAAGAACTTTGGGGTAAGCACTCATCTTTAAAATATCCAACCACCATGCAGCTCTTCCAGGGGAGGCTATGAAATGGTGATGATGATAACAATAGCAACAACTAGCATTCGTATAGCATTTAGAAGGCTCACAAACACTCTATATATGCTATCTCATTTGATGCTTCTCAAAACTCTGAGATAAAAGACTCATGATGGAAAATGCTCTCCACATCCAGAGAAAGAACTATGGAGTCTGAATGCAGATCAAAGCATGCTATTTTCTGTTTTGGGGTTTTTTTTGGTGTCTTTTCCCTTTGTTCTGTTTCTTCTTTCACAGCATGGATAATGTGGAAATGTTAAACATGATTGCACATGTATAATCTATATCAGATTGCTTAATGTTTTAGGGAGGAGGGAAGGTAGGTAGGGAGGAAAATTTGGAACTCAAAATCTTATAAAAAAGAATGTTAAACCATTTTTACATGTAATTGGAAAAAATACTATTGAATAAAAAAGTCTCTGAGAATGTTACTGTTTTTATCCTTGATTTAGAAATGAGGAAACTGAGGATAAGAAAGCATAAATAAATTTGTCCGTAGTCCCACAGCTATTATTTGTTGGAGACGAGATTTGAATTCATCTTCCTGTTTCTGAGTCTTCTCTCTGTTTACTACATTGCTATTTTTCATTGATTTTTAGTGTTGTGTGGACTTTTGCATGAATGGACAAAATGACTTTTTGTACCTGAATAAGAATATTGGGATTTATGTTTGCCTTTAGGAGATTCACTTAAAACATCATCAGTACAACTTGAGTGACAGGAAAGATGATGGGGAATATGCATGTGTACACACATGTATATACGCGTGTATGCAATATAAGTAGAAATGTATATGCATATATTCTTGTCCTGTTGGTTTTAAATTCTCCTACTAGGTGTCTATATTTAGAAAGTTCTTCACTCAGCCTAGTATGGAGACTGAGTCTTCCGTATGGCAAGAGCTATCGGGGAAAAAAAATCATTCTCAAATTTTTATCGAACCAATACTATATCTGGATGGTTGTGGACAGCCCTTTGATCGTTGATGCTATCTTGATTCCATAGTTAAGGATTTATCATCTCTCACTGAATGAAAGACAGGGAGCTTCTAATGGATTGTTTCACCACCGGGCCATGCCTTGTAACATATTCAGTGGGTGCTAAATGTTTGTAATTTCCAGTGATGTATTGTTCTGCCTCTAGTTTTAACTTGTGTCATCTACCTTACTCAACACGTCCTGGATTATCATTATTATGATATAGTTTACTATTGTGATGACAGAAATATTATTATCATCATCATTATTCCTGATTCTATGGGGATTTGATTGCAATCCTGGCTTGTAATAGTGGACTGGTTTCTCTCTGGTGCCTCATTCTTCTGAACTGACTCCTCTATACCAATTGGCATTCAATGAACCCATAGAAATAATTGCAATAATATTTGAATAGGTTTGATATGTGTGTTTGGGAGTGGGGGAGATGGAGAAAGACAGAGATAGAGAGATACAGATGAGACAGAGATTTATCAATGGAAAAGCTAGGCAGAAACACCTTTTTTTTTTTTATTTTTTTTTTACCGTATCAGAGCATCAGTGAATCCCAGGGTTAGAAGGGATATCAGTGCTTATATAGAACAAATGTCCGGTTATTAGGGGAATATGGAAGGATGGGTAATCTGAAAAGAATTCTATCCCCTCTGTTTTATGCTGTGGTATAATGGATAGAAAGAACAGTGGACTCCGTGTCAGGAAGACCCTGAATAAGAGTCCTGCCTTAGACACCCACAAGCTTTGTGAACCCAGGGAATGAACTTCTCTCTTGCCTGAGTTTTCTCATCCATGAAATGAAGGAATTGGACTAGATGGTCTCTGAGGTCCATTCCAACTCTAGATCCAAGATCCTCTGAAGGCTCTCATGCCTCAGTTTCCTCATCTGTAAAATGAGAAGAATCAGATGGGATGACCTCTGGGGTCCCTTCTAACTGTAGATTTATGATTCTAGAATGCATTGTAGGATGTCTTATTTGTAGAGATTTATTTTCCCAATTATGTTTTATCTAGGCCAACATTAAAATGAACTCCTCTGCCTTGAACTACCTACCAACTGATTAGGGAGAGTTAATGTGTCTCTCTAATTACTCCCATCTCTGACACTCTAAGGTTTACAAAGCACTTTGCTCATGACAGCCCCCTCTGTGAGGGTGTGTTCATCTGCGTGTGCGTCTAAGTGCCTGGGCATTGGCAAATGGGTCATTTCTTTCCTACCTGGGGTTTTCTCTCATCGGTGTGTTGTGTGGGTGGACACAATTAGTTATGCCTGACTGATCCAGTAATTAATAAGGATGGCAAGGTGGTGACTGGTGTTGCTAGACTTCTGACCCAGCCTCTCTCTTCTGCTGAGGCAGATCCACAAATGCTCATATCTCCCTCTCTATTCTTGCCAGAGCTGGCTGTATGGGGAATAACTTGGATTTCTCTGTAGCTTTCAGGCTTACAAAGCACTTTACTCACAACAAACGTATGAAACCAGTCATGCAAGGATATTCATTTTCTTTCTCTCCCTCTCCTTTTTCTCCCCTTCTCTCCCTCTCCTTTCTCTCCCCCTCTCTCTCTCCTTCCCTCCCTCTTCCCTTGCTCCCTCTCATTTGCTCACTTTCTTTTTATTTCTTTCCTCCCTTCTCTCTCTCCTCTTTTCTCTCTCTTCTTCTTCTTTCTTTTTCTTCTTCTTTTTCTTCTTTCTTTTTCTTCTTCCTCTTCCTCTCTCTCTCTCTCTCTCTCTCTCTCTCTCTCTCTCTCTCTCTCTCTCTCTCTCTCTCTCTCTCTCTCTCTCTCTCTCTCTCTCTCTCTTCTTCCTTCTCTCCCTTGCCCCTTCTCTCATTCTTCCCTATTTGGCTGTTGGGTGTCATGTCTAACTCTAGATCTATGTGCTTATGAAATTATTCTATCTCCCTGTTTCAGTTTACTCATTTGTAAAATGAAAGGGCTGTATGAAATGGCTACCAACATCCCTTCCGACTCTAAAGATATGATCCCGTGGGTCCTAGGAAGTCACTTCAATTTTTTGGCCTCAATTCTCTCATCCATAACATAAGATAGTTGGGCTAGATGGCCACCAAGTTCCTTTCCTCCTTTAGATGGAGGTTCCTTTGAAGGTGCCATGCCCACTTGTGATGTCCTCACCCCTCTCCTTCCTGCATCCCCACCAGAGAAGTTTCCTATCTTATGACCTCTTCCCTGTTTGACTGAGGGGTTTCCAAGGGCAAGGAGGGCTTCTAATCTTTCCACTTGATGCTTATGTAAGATCCAATCATGTTACATGACTTAATTTTAAGCCCAAGGTTTGGAACCACTTGCTTAAATCAAATAATATCCCATCCAGGGAGGTGACATATGTACAGTGCTTTGTAAATCTTTAAGTGTTAAATATAAGTGTGAATTATTACCATACTTAGATGACCTTGAAAGCAGGGACTTTTAAACTTTGTGTGTCATAGACCGCCTTTCAATCTGCTGGGTTGGTCATCTTTTTTGAATTGTTTTTTAAAATAATTGAATGAAATGCTAAATATCACAGATGAGTGAATTAAAAAAATATATATATATATAAAATATATATGTCTCATCCAAATTTGTGAACCCCTTGAAATACCCCTAGGTTAAGAACCTCATCTTTAAAGTCCTTCCTAACTTTCCTAGGTAACTGTTCAGCGAACATTTGCTAAGAACCAGTGATTTTTCAGGCACTTTGCTAGGCACTGTGACTATAGAGACAAAGAACAGAACCCTTCCTCCCCTCACGGAGCTTCTATCCTCATGGGGAAGACGTAAGAATGAGATCATAATAGTAGGAGAGCCGGCCAAGTTGGCCAAGTCTTGGTGTTGGCTGGCTGCAATAACAGATGATGAATGTCACACAGAAATATGTAAATTTCTTCCTGGTCAGAATGGGCCAATGTAGGCTTTGGTTTCAGCTGCTGGGTGGAGGCATAGGATGTGTGGCCAGCAGGCAGGCATATTCTGCCAAGGCTTTTAAAGCCCTATTAATTGGGGCTGTCAATGTAAATGGTGGAGTGATAACAGTTTTGTTGTGGTGTGTGGAGGAGGCCTCCAAATCCATCATTTGCCGTGGGTCAGAAGTTTTCAATATGACTTGGAATTGGGAGAAATTTGCTTTCTCTCCTGCTTCTACTATTTATTAGTTTTGTGACCATGGCATCAGTTTCCTCATCTGAAAAACAAATGTTTTGGACTAAATGACTTTGAAGGCCCTTTCTTACCCTACAATTCTATATTCTTGGCTGCTAGTGCCTGTTCTTTCCCTTCTACCCCCTCCTCTGGGAAGCATGAAGACATCCTCTTTTTAGTACTTTCTTGTCACAACCATGGGTGTTGGTTGGAGTCAGAAGTCCTGGACCAGAGTCCTCCCTTCTGTATTCAGTTGCTGCATAATTGTGGCTATATCGTCTAATCTCCCTGACCCTCAGCTTTCTCATCTGTGAAATGAGTATGATAATATACTCCTCCTCTCCCAGGGTTATAGGGTAGAAAGCATTTTGTAAAATGTAGGGGAATAAAGAAATAGAATCATTGCTATAGAGCTGGAAGGGAACTTAAATGCCATCCAGGTAACCCCCTCCCCTCTCATTTTACAGATGAGGAAACTGGAGTGTAAGAGAAATTGAGTGACTTGACCCATGGTCACATTCCTGGTATCAAATCTTCCTGACTCCAAACCCGGCACTCTATTCACTAAGCCATATATTCCATATGGAACAATTGGAGTGATGCCACCTACTGGAGAGTTACTGTAGGAAAGCTCCGCCATGAGGAAAAGGCATCTGAGGGCAAGCCATGCGGCTTTTCCTTGGCATCAGGAAGTGACGTTTGCTTGTGGGTACTGTCTATCAAAGCTACCAGCCAATTAGCTTGGAGTTGTGTGTGGGTGTGGACGGGATGTTCCCAGTTTCACAGGAGGCTGGTGGGAGGAAGAAGGCTTGAGACTGGTGCTTGCGCTCTCTCTCTCTCTCTCTCTCCCTCCCTCAGGACTCTCGTGGAGAGTGGAGCAGAAAGTCGGGCTTCCTGAGATAGATAGCTGAATCTTGGCCTCTTTCTCTCTTCACCAAATCCTTTTTCTCCTAAATAAATGCTTAAAAGTATAAATTCTTGCTAAAACTTATAATTTATTGGCGACCACTCATTAGATATTTTAGACAGTATAGCTAGAATTTTAGCCCTATACACATAGAATGTTTCAATTATGGATTAGAAAAATTTCAAGGGGCAGCTAAGTGGCATAGTGGATAAGGCACCAGCCCTGGAATCAGGAGGACCTGAGTTCAAATCTGACCTCAGACCCTAGACACTTACTAGCTGTGTGACCCTGGGCAAGTCACTTAACCCCAATTACCTCACCAAAAAAAAAAAAAGAAAAAAAAAGAAAAAAAAAGAAAAAATTCATATCATAAAACTTTAAGTTGTGGGGGGGCAAAATGGTAATCACAGAATGTAACTGATGGAAGGGACCCGGAAGGTCATAGTATCACAGACGTAAAGCTTGAAGGAGATTTAGGGGCCCCTGAATCCAGCCTAAATTTACAGGACAGGAAACTGAGGTCTAGAATGGATAAGCAATTTGCCCAGTGTTGGAGCTGGGGTGTAAACCCAAGACCTCAGAATCCAAAGTTATTGCCAGCAATAGGCATCTTTCATATGGAGGGATCCTAGGGACACAGATTTGGAAATGGAAAGGATCTTAGTCATCTAATCTGAACTCCATCCATTTTATAGATAAAGAAACTGAGGCCCAGGGAGGTCAAGTGACTTTTCCAAAGTCATATGTTTTACTGATAGGTCTCAACATCAGTGATATAACTGTTAAGAACTGAGGAGAGTAGTAAACAAGGTCCTTCTGTCTCCATGGCCAGAGCTCTGTCCATTGCTCCACAGACTGAAAAAAAAAATGGAGAGCAAGAGCAGTGAAATGATTGACCCACACTCCCATAGCCAGTCAGTGCCAGTCATTGAGGTAAGAATAGAACTCAAGACTTGACAGAGTGTTCTCCAGAGCCCTAGACTGTCTGTTCGAGGTACCCACACTTTCTGTGCTCAAAGGCCCTCTCAACTGTAAGAAAAGGAAGTGTTCAATTAAAGAACAAATGTATAGAAATTTATTCCAAGGGTATTACAGATGCAGAGTGGGATCTCATGTGCTTCCAAGGGATAAATTAAATGTTCCCAAGGTTGGTTTCTATGACTGCAGCTGCCAACCTCTTAGAGCCCTGACATGCATGTTGCTTCATTGAGGGCACTTGAAAGCTTTGGGAAAGGCGGGTGTGGTTGTCTACAGAAGGCTAGGAGGAGAATGTTGGGGCCAAGGGAAATACTTTGTCCTTGATGCTGAAGTGGCAGCATGGTTGGTGGAAGGAAGGTCAGACGTGAAGCTGGCTTGAGTTTGGATCCCTCCTCTAAATCTTATTATTGGACCCTAGGAAAGCACTCCTTCATCTCCCTGGGCCTCCATATCCATGGGGATGATTGTGTGACTAGGGCTGGAGAGATGCCAGAAGTCATCGAATCCAGCCCCCTCAGTATTTTAGAGATTAGGAAAGTGAGTTCCAGAGAAGGCAAGTTACAGAATCATTGGTGGAGAGCTGGAGGGGACCCCAGGACACTCTGTACAGACCCTTCATTTTTGTTTTTGTTTTTTTATTTTGGCGGGACAATGTGGGCCAAGTGACTTGCCCAGGGTCATACAGCTAGTAAGTGTCAAGTGTTTGAGGCCAGATTTGAACTCGGGTCCTGCTGAATCCAGGGCTGGTGCTTTATCCACGGCACCACCTAGCTGCTTCTAAACCCTTCATTTTTAAATGACACTCAGTCCAGAGAAGGCTAGAGTAATTCCCCCAGATCAATGGATCCTGAATGTTTATGCTTTCCAACCATTTTATTTGAGCCTTTGAATGATCCTGTGAATTACATGACAATGTGTGTCTACACACACACACACACACACACACACACACACACATATGTGTTGTTGACTCCTCTCCCCTACTTCAAATCTAGCCTCAGGCACTTACTAGCTGTGTGACCCTGGACAAGTCACTTCACCCTGTTTGCCTCAGTTCCCTTATCTGTAAAATGAGCTGGAAAAGAAAATGACAAACCACTATACTATCTTTGCCAAGAAAACCCCAAATGGGGTCATGAAGAATTTGATACGACTGAAATGATTGAACAACAACCACCAACACACACACATAGGAACAGAAATACACATACATATGTGTGTAATATTTTGGTCTGGTCTTGAGATTTTATTATACAAACACGTATATTGTACTGGAGCTATGAGATACATACACACATATGTATATCTATCTGTCTGTCTATACATACACACATATATATATACACACACATACATATACAGACACACACACATATATATAGGTATGCATATACACACATATACACATATATACACAGAGACACAGAGACACATTGTAGACATATATGTATGTATACAAACACACACACATATGTATATATATCTCCACATCACATGACATGCAGCCACATTCCCCTATTGAACTCCACTGTTTCCAACTATGTGACCTTGAGTTATTCGCTTTGGCTCTCCCCACCTCAGTTTTTTCATTTTTAAAATGGGCACAGTACTGTTTTCACTACCTGCCATCCTGGGCTGTTGTGAAGAAAAGAGGCTTTTAGCCATTTCTCAAGTGCTATGGGAACTTGGGTTTATAAACTCACCAGCGGTACCATGTTCAGCTCTTTGTAGCTTGGTCAGATTTCAGCATGAGTCTGAAGGCGGTGTATTTCAGGCCCTCAAACAGAGATCTGACTTCTCTCTGGCGTTACTGCTGGCCCCCTGCAGGTCATCAGACCAGATTGACAGGTCTCAGCTGTTTCTCAGTAGTTAGGCCACAGGGACAGATGGGGGCTGGGGGTGGGTACTGCCTTTGGGTGTAGAAACTTCATTTCCAAACTATACCACTTCAGGCCACTTCTCTCCAAATGGTAGTTCTTCTTTTTTTAATCAAAAGAAATTATAAGATATATTTTGAGGCTAGAAGAATTGGCTTTAGATTTTTTTTTTTTTAGTGAGGCAATTGGGGTTAAGTGACTTGCCCAGGGTCACACAGCTAGTAAGTGTTAAGTGTCTGAGGCCGGATTTGAACTCAGGTACTCCTGACTCCAGGGCCGGTGCTCTATCCACTGTGCCGTCTAGCTGCCCCGGCTTTAGATTTTAAAAAATCCCCACAGCTCTCTATGTCTGTCTTTCACTCACATACATACACACACAAACACACACATGCAAACACAAACACAAACACATGCAAGGCCAAATTCTTAAGGTAAAATTGTACTTCTACCATAAAATAAATACCCCAGCTCTTGACATAAGAAGGAAGATGTCAGTTTGTCATATGTTTCAGGCACCTTGCTAAACCCTAGATTTCACATGTATTTGTGAACAGCTTTTCTTTTTCTTCCTTCCTTCCTTCCTTCCTTCCTTCCTTCCTTCCTTCCATTCATTTTGGTGGGGCAATGAGGGTTAAGTGACTTGCCCATGGTCACACAGCTAGTAAGTGTCAAGTGTCTGAGGCCAAATTTGAACTCAGGTCCTCCTGAATCCAGGGCTGGTGCTTTATCCACTGCGCCACCTGCCCTGTGGACAGTTTTTATAATAGTTATCATGACATAAAAATGGAATTTGGCTGTCTCAAACATAATGAGTCAGCCCCTAACTAGAAGTATTCAAGCAGAGACTGTGTGGTCTATTGTTGGGAATGCTGCAGAAGGCGATTCTTGTATGGGGATGGCTAAGGGGCAGTGAGATGTAATGGGATGATTGTTGGCTTTTGAGTCGGAGCTGTCCCCTCTCTACTTTAGTAACCTTGAGCAAATTACTTAAACTTTCTGGATTTCTATAAAATGAGTAGATTGGATAGATCCTGAAGTCTCTTCCAGCTGTAGGTCTATTAAATCCTGCCTTAACACGCCCTTTGATTTGATGGTCAAGTCACTTCAACCCTCTTGGTTTTGGCTGCAAAACAAGGAGTTTGGCATGGATGGCCCCCTAAGGTGCCTTCCAACTCTGTGTGGATGATCCCATGACTTACAGATTAGGCTCAACCTGCCAACTAACCCTGAGTTTTGTCTCTTTATATTGCTAACTTGAGGGGGGGAAGGTCTTAAATGGCTTGTGACATCATAAGACTGTTTAGAGTTGTAAGGGGACTTTCTGATTGCCTAGTTGAACCACCCTAATTTGATTTACAGTGGAGGAAACTGAGGCCTAGGGAGGTTGTGACTTGGCCAAGGTCACATAAGTAGTGAGTATCAGAACCAGAGGTGAACCCAGCCCCTCATTCCAAATTTAGTGTTCTGTATCAAACCAGTGTTCTCACTAATTTGATAGCAACAATAATTTTTAAAAGTTGAGCTTTGATTTATGAAAATTAAATGAACCAAAAGAAGTTGGTATTTAAAGAGAAACTATTTCGAGTGAGGAATTAACTTCCTAATAGAACTTTCACATTTTTAAATCTTCTATTTATTTAAAATGGGGGAACTGCATAAGGTGTGTGTGTGTGTGTGTGTGTGTGTGTGTGTGTGTATGTGTGTGTGTGTATGTGTGTGTGTATGTGTGTGTGTATGTGTGTGTGTGTGTGTGTGTGTGTGTGTGTGTGTGTGTATGAGAGAGAGAGAGAGAGAGAGAGAGAGAGAGAGAGAGAGAGAGAGAACGAACGAACCAACATGGATTCCATTCAATTGCTCAGTTTGAAGGCTGGAGTAGTCAAGAACAAAGGTCCAGCAAGATGAAAGATACTGGGGTAGCTAGGCAGTGCAGTAGATAGAGCACCAGCCCTGGATTCAGAAGGACCTAAGTTCAAATCTGGTCTCAGACACTTAACAATTACTAGCTGTGTGACCCTGGGTAAGTCACTTAACCCCAATTGCCTCACCCCCCAAAAAAAGATGGATACTATTTTCAAGTTTGAGGAGGGCACACTTGTACACAATTGATTCAGTGCAACAAACATTTCTTAAACTCTGGACTTGGAAGTCTTAGCATCAGGGTTCATAAGTTTGTTACTTTATATTTGCAAGGACTTAGAAAAATCACTTTCTCTGAGCCTCAATTTCCTCATTTGTAAAATTTTAAAGTTGAATTGGTTGACTACTAACCTACTTTCTAATTCCAAATCTTTTGATTTTAAAAGCACCCAATGTTTGTTAGGCATGGGAGTTAAACGCTGGGGCCCTAAAATGAAAAACCACATTCCCTGCCCTCAAAAGGTTTACAGTCTGGGGCAGCTAGATGGAGAAGTGGATAAAGCATCGTGCCTGAAGTTAGGAGAACTGGAGTTCAAATCTGGCCTCAGACACTTACTGGTTGTGTGACCCTGGGCAAGTCACTTAACCCTGATTGGCTCCAAAAAAAAAAAAGGTTTATAGTCTGCCAGGAAGTATGCCATGTACACCATGAGTATGATTTTTATTTTCTTTGTGGAGAACTGAATCTAAAATGAGAAATTTTGATGACGGTGCCAACCTGCCTTGGTAAAGGGCGTTTCTGCTCAGATATCGTTACACTATGATATCATTGATTTCATCTCTGTCTACTGTGGGGAACAGAAAGGACAGAGGTTGGTGAAGGAGCAGTGACCCTGTAGCCAGAGGACCCGAATTCAAACCTTACTTTTGATGCTTATGCCTGGTGTGTATGCCAGGGAAGTGACTTAGCCTCCCTGGGCCTCAGTTTATTCATTTGTAAAATGAAGGGGTTGGATGAGGTTTCTTCCAGTTCTAGAGCTATGATTCTAAGGTCTAATCTCTAGGCCTCAGTTTCCTCAGCTACAAAGTAAAGGCTTTTTATATCTCCAGATCTCTGATCCCATGAACAGGAAAAATAATATGAGGGGAATGGAATAGAGATTTAATATGTATATTAATATATTATCACATTATATTTTAACATAATACATAATATATTATAGTATATTAATGTATTAATAATATACACAAATAAATATATCGTTATAGTAGGTACAATATGTCTTATAATACTACTATAGATTAATAATAATATATGTAAACATGTGTATATGAGACAGACATAGAACAGGGAGGGAGGGAGAGAGATGGAAAAAACTATGAGAGAATTGCAGGTATAATAGCATTCATCTCTTGGAAACAAGAATAGTGCAAAGAGGGAGGCAAAGGATGGGAGTAGGTTGTTGAAGAGAGAGGATGAGGAAGACAAGACAGAGAAGAGTTGGAAACAGGAAAATATAGAACAGAGAAGATGCAATTGGAGATCATATGAGAGAGACAGAGGGGGAGTCCTAGCCTCTCAAAGCCCAATTTCTGCCACATAGTAGGCACTTTAACCTTGATTGAAAGTGACTTTGGAGCTCATTCAAACTAACCCCCCTCAGTAGACCTCACTGCTTGGGAGGGGTGAAATTATGTCACTGAGTTCACAGCCAGGAAATTAAAAAAAAAAAACATTTAAGTGCCTGCGATATACCAGGCATAATTAGTCAAGTATTTATGAAGCACCTACTATATTTCAGGCATTATTTTAGGAGAATAGAAAGAATCTGGTTACCTCTTTCACATGGCTGCCATCTTATCTTGAGTAGAGCATGTTGGGTGGGTGAAAAGTCCAGGGTTGGGAAATGGGTTAGCAGTCAGTAAGAAGGACTGTGGGGTTTCAGTGGGAGGATTATCATGAAATATATTTAATGCACCTAACCCCCAAAAGATCTGTTTATTATCCTCTTTCCCAAAATTCTCATGAATGTTGAAGATTATCTCCTTTCCTCTATCCCATCTCTCTTTTCCCTTGAGTTATGTGCTAGGAGATCTCTCTCAAATATTGGGAATGCCCTCTGCAAATAAACCCTGAACCTCGTTAAGCCTAGCAGTGAGTTGGGCTGTGTGACAGCTCTTTCCTGCTGCTGCTGATAGCATTGGTTAAAAAAAGAAATGCTCATGTTGATCCAGAGGCTTTTTGTGGGTAGAGTATAAATAATAAACCAAAAGACTAAGGCCATTTTAGGAGCTGGATGATGTGCTATAATGGGGCACGTTTTCCACTGCTCTTTGAGTTAAGAAACAGTTGGCAGCGTGGGAGTGACTGGGTCTGTGCTCTCTCTCAGCAGGCGGCTCAACACTGCTGATGGGAGGACTTTGCTGGATTCAGAGGTCAGTGGGATTGCTACCCCCCCTATTATAATTAGTTATTAACATTAACATATTCAGCATAGATTTTCCAGTTGGGTCAATTTCATGGCTATCTAATTTTTTTTAAGTAACCTGGACCAAAGTTTGTCCATCTCATATAAAGTTTGCTTCCCCCCCGCCCAGCTCTGGCACCTGGTTCAGTGCTTAGCACATAGTAGGCTCTTAACAATGCTTATTGGTGGATTGATTTGGTACCTGCATAGTGAACAATTTGCATTTCAAGTGGAGCACATCCTAACTGTAAGCATTGCCTCAAAGTGAAAGGGGTTGCCTCAGAAAGTGCTGAGTTCTTCCTCATTCTCTTATCATGAATGATGGCTAGATAGTACAGAGATTCCGATTCTGGTGTACTGGAAATCTGGGTCATATTATGGATAGAGCACTGGATCGAAATCAGGAAGATCTGAGTTCAAAACTTTGCTCGGTCACTTCTGGCTGTGTGATCCAGAGTAAGTTGCTTACTTAATTTCTTTGGGCTTCAGTTTCTTCATTTATAAAGTATGGGGATTGAACTCAATGTCCTCTGAGGTCCTTTCTAATTCTAAATCTGTGAACCTATGAGGCTTTCTAATAACCCAAACTGTCACAGGATGGAATGACCTGCCTGAGGAAGGTAATGAATTCCCAGTCTCTGGAAGTCTTCAAGATGTGAATGTACAGGGAATTCTTTTCAGTATTTTCATTTTTGTTGATTATCTCCAATTTATCCTCTCTGTATCTTGTTCATACTTAGTTGGTTCTTGTGTTCCTCCCACCTATTAGTCTGTGGGTTCTCTCAGAAGAGAGACTGTCTTTTGTCTTTCTTTGTATCCTTACTGCTCAGCACTTAATACATGCTTGTTTGCCAGTCATCTTTTAGTTGGACTGCTAGGTCCCTCTGACATCCTGGATTTCTCCTTTCTTCTTTATCCTTCCATTGCCTTCTGTATCACAGACTGCTTCTCTATTGGAACAATAGAAAAAATGGGGTTCCTTGGGGACAGTCCTGCTTACATACCGTTAACAGCCTTCAGTAGCTGTCTGATGATATTTAGGGCTGGGAAAATGTAAAACTTAAGCAACTCTCTATGACTGTAAGCTGCTAGGAGGTGGCAGTCTGCATTCGTGGAGGAAGTTTCTTCATTATGAAGTTTCCCATACTCACAAGTTCAGTCTCTTTGCTTTAGACCTCTTCTCTTTGGTGTTTATACACTTTCTCACCCAGGAGCATCCTTAGAGAAAATCCCAGTGTGGGCTATGTTGTGGACTCAACTAATATCTGGATATCTGAATTCACTAGTGGCAAGATTATTCTTTTCTGCCAGTGTCCTTTTCTTCTCACATTTGATATAAAGGGATAAGCCAGGAAGCAGTGTTAGACTCACTATTATTTTATATTTAATATTTTGCAGATTGTTAATTATTATTATTAGTTATTCTTATTGAACCCCTCTCAGTCTGTTTCCTTTTCTATAAAACTAGTGCCTAAAAGAATTTTTTAAAAGGGATAAAAGTAGCATCTTCCTTAAAGGTTTGTTGTGAGAATTGAATAAAATAACAAGTAAAGCACTCTTCTCACCTCAAAGTTCATTCTCATTCTCTCTCTCTCTCTCTCCCTCTCCCTCTCTCTCCCTCTCCCTCTCCTTCCCTCCCTCCTTCCCTCCCTCCCTCTCTCCTTCCATCCCTCTCTCTTTCTCCTTCCCTCCCTCCCCCCTCTCTCTGTATGTAAACTATTATTAATAGTATTGTTTTATCATTCTTATGATGATCTCATTCTCATCTTTGAAAATGGAATTCCAATAGAAATAGTCTGGGGAAAATTTGCTATTCTAATGTTCTTTTTCCTTCAATGTTCATCAAACAATTATTTATTCTTATAAATTAGCTGGCATGTCAGTGGCACCATAAGGTTTCACACTTGCTTCATTTTCTATCTCTTATTTAATTCTGTACACAGCCCCGTGAGCCGTTGGATAGATGACCCACAGGAGAGGGCTCTTCTGTCCCTTTGGACAATGGGTTATAAAAAGAAAAGAAAACAAAAGATGATGAAAGGACATTGTTGAGCTAGGAAACAATGGCAAAATAAAATTGTGTGCTTGGGATTAAATGGGAAAAACCATTGCTATGGCCACCTGCTCAGCCTGATGTTTTCTCAGGGAAAGGCTGGCTCCTCCTCTCACCCCACCCAGTCAGGCTCTGCTGCCATGTGAGGATCAGGGAAAGGAATGAGGGAAGGAGAGCCCAGAGAAAAGAAACCAAAAGGGGCTAGGAGAGGGTGTCTTGATGACCATCTTCACGTGCTTGAGGGGTTTATTGTTTGCAAAAAGCCTTCAGCTTCTTCCATTTTCCCCAAGACACTGACCAGGAAGCCAGGAATAGGAATTACAGGCAGGTCAAGGCTCCATCTAAGGAAAACTGTCCCAAATGGAGCTGCCTATAAATGGGATGAGGCACCTCAGTAAGTTGTGAGCCCCTGTCCCTGCAGGTCCTAGTCAGAAACTGGCAGATGACTTATCAGTGATGTCATAAGGAGGATTTCTCTTTGTCTAAATGTCAGACGGGACAATCTGAGATTCTCAGTTTGCATTCTTACTCCAGATTAGGCTTTCTGTTCACTAAAGGGGAAAACCTTTTGGGTCTTTGTTCAGGTCATCTATGCACAATAAAGTAGACCCTGCTTTGTCCTCTTCCAAGAGGCCACAAAACTTGTGATGACAGGGGGCTTTATAGCATGTCACGCTTTTAAATGTGAGCTGGAGAGCACAGACAGACCCTGTTTGTTTTGTAGTTGGAGACAGAGGGGAAATCTTCTTTCACTTAGAAGCTGAGCAAATTTGGTACTAAAGCCATCAGATATCTATGGAAACCCACTGTACTATTTTTAGTTATGTCTCACTTAATACCAAGCAAGAATGTGCTGTTTTTGATTGAGACTGCAAAACTAGAGAAGCATCATGGGCGTGAACATGCAAAAATGACCAGATGGGAGCCAAAGAAAACCAGAAGCATGTTGCAGAAACTGGGTGGGGAGAAGACAGTAAGTGTGAGGAAGAAACTTTCCTCTCCTCCACCACCACCATCACCATCATCATCAACTAGGTTTTCTATAACCTTTTAAGGTTTACAAAACATATATCTCATCTGATCCTCACAACATCTCTGTGAGGTAAGTGTTATTGTTATCTCCATTTTACAAATGAGAAAGCTGAAGCCCAGAGAGGTCAAGGGTTTTCTTGTGGGGTCACATAGCTAATAAGTGTCTTTGTCTGGATTTGAATGCAGGACTTTCAGATTCTGAGACCAAGATTTTATCCACCATGCCACATTATGATCATTGTTGTTGCTAATCTTATAAACTTTCATCCTTTGTACTTGTATCCACCAGCACCTAGCACAGTGCCTGCCTCTTAGCAGGTGTATCCTACATACTAGTGTGTTGATTGATCTTCATTATTACCCCTATTGAAGAAGCACAACCATTTTATTTACATTAAACAAATTCTGCTGAACCTCAGAGAGGTGGAGAATCATGTTCATGACTACTAAGTAGCCGAGCTGCAAACTTGGGGAATGTTCAAGCGTGTTCTTTGAGAGGAAGAAATTAAAAGATGTGGGCAGGGTGGGCCTGAAAGCCAATTATCCTACAAGCAATGACAGAGGAAAGAACAAAATCCACAGGGATTTTCAGTGTGAGGGTGGAGGCTTCAGTTCCTGAAGCCCAGCAAGTTGGCATCTTGAGAAGCCAAATGGGGATGTCTGATGATGCCATGTTTAATGGATATCATGCCAGGACATGTGCTGTCATGTGATGACATCTCTTTCCCCTTTTCCTTGTCAGCCTGGTTGTTTTTTTTTTTATGCTTGCTTTATTCTCCTGGAAGCTGATCTTGCCTCTTGTCAGCTTCTGCACCTTCTCTCATCCATGTGATGTGCTAGGTTGATATTAGGCTTTAGAGCTGGTAGGGACCTTGGAGAGCACCTAGTCCAGCTTCTTCATATTATCCATGAGAGAACTAACTCCCAGAGAAGAGAAGTCATTTCCTAAGATCCTACAGTTAGAAGTACCAGTGGTAGAATTGTGACCTCAAGTCCTCAGGCTCAAAATCAAGCATTCTTGCCATTCTTGCTGGACTACTGCCACCCTTTGGCATTTATGATGTCTCTGCATGGTGTCACTTTGGCATTGGCCATCAGTGTTTGTTTATTGCTATGCCTTAGATCCCTGGTACCCCAATTCCTTCACCTCTTGATCTGTCTGTTAGCTAGGCCTAATAAAAGGTGAGCCCTGCCTTTTCCTTGGGCCTGGCCTCTGAGGCTACTCATTAAGACTTGATTCTCAGGGGCAGCTAGGTGGCACAGTGGATAAAGCACCGGCCCTGAAGGACCTGAGGTCAAATACGGTCTCAGACACTTGACACTTACTAGCTGTGTGACCCTGGGCAAGTCACTTAACCCTCAATGCCCTGCAAAAAAACAAAAAACAAACAAACAAAAGACTTGGTTCTCCATCACCCAGTATTGTCCATGTCGCATTTCTCCCCACAAGGGAGTGCCTGAAACATGATTCCAGATTAGGTATTCTGTTGTTGTTGTGTTTTAAAATGATAAACATTTTTATTTAAAGTTTTGAGTTCCAAATTTTATCTCTCCTTCTCTTTCTACCCTCCCTCCTCCCTGAGGTGGTAAAAAAATCAGATCTACTTTAAACATGTGCAGTTATATAACACATTACCATATTAGGCATTTTGTGCAAGAAAACTTGAATAAAAAAATTAAGTGAAAAATGGCATGCTTCAATCTGTGTTCAATCAAAATCAGTTCTTTGGAGGTAGATAGTATGCTTCATTATTATTCATTTGGAATTGTCTTGGATCATTGTATTGCTGAGAATAGTTAAGTCATTCACAGTTCTCCATCAAATAGCATTGCTGTCATTCTCCTGGTTCTGTTTGCTCCACTATACATCAGTTCATACAAGTCTTTTCAGGCCTTTCTGAAGTAATCCTGCTTGTTATTTCTTATGGCACAATAATGTTCCATCACTATCATATACCAAAGTTTGTTTAGCCATTCCCCACTTGATGGACATTCCTTTGATGTCTAGTTCTTAGCCACCACAAAAAGAGCTGCTAGAAATATTTTTGTACAAATAGGTCTTTTTCTCTTTTGGGCTATGTCTTTGGGATATCAACCTAGCAGTGGCATTGCTGGATCAAAGGGTATGCATGGTTTTATAGCCCTTTGGATGTAATTCCAAATTGCTCTCCAGAATGGTTGGATGCCTTCACAATTCTTCCAACAGTAGATTAGCACCCCAGTATTCCCACATCCCCTCCACCATCCAATATTTTTCTTTTTTGTTACATTTGTTACTCCAACTCAGGTATTCTTGACTCCACGTTCAGTATTCTATCCACTATATCATCTTGCCGCTCTTAAAAAAATAATAGTAACAGCGAACTTTTATTATAGTTGTTGTTCAGTCATTCTAAGCATGTTGGAGACTTCATGATCTTACTTGGGGTTTTCTTGGCAAAGATCCTGGAGTGGTTTGCCATTTCCTTCTCCACCTCATTTGACAGATGAGGAAACTGAATCAAACAGGGTGAAGTGACTAGCCCAGGGTCACACAGCTACTAAGTGTATGAGGCCAGATTTGAACTCAGGAAGATGAATCTTCCTTGGCCAGGCCCAGTGCTCTATGCACTATGGTCCCCCTAGCTGTTCAAGATAATTTTTGTATAGAGCTTTAACCTTCACAAAGTGTTAAGTAAGGAACTAAATCCTAGAGTTTACCATGCATATGCACATAAGTTTCTGAATCCAAGGCTGTGTCTGTAGCCACAAGGACACATTCATAGTCTCATATCTCTCTCTCTCTCTCTCTCTCTCTCTCTCTCTCTCTCTCTCTCTCTCTCTCCCCCCCCCTTTCTCTATGTTTGTCCCTGTCTCTCATTTTCTGCTTCTGCACATAGTGGGTGCGTAACATATTTGTATTGCCTTCCATTCAACCTTCTTCCCTGTATAGTACTGAGGCTGCTGGGTGGGCTTCTTCAGAGGCTATTAAAATACAAACATTTCCAATCTTTGGCATAAAGAAGTAGGGAAAACCAGTTTTCCCTGTGGTTAAATGACTGCTACAGATTTTCCTCATCCGTGTACCATAAAAATGTGTTAGAAATTGGCTGTTCAGTTAGGGTGCCAGTATATTTGCTTTGTACTTGGGCAAAATGGAAAGGGAACATAAGACCTTCTCATCAGTGCATCTGATTGCTGAGAACAAATTTTTAATTTTTTTTATGCCTTCAATATAATGAGATACAGTGAAACTGTAATTAGACAGTGCTCATTTAAGAGAGTTGTTTGTGTGCGTATGTGTGTGTAAAGCAAGGTTGATCAGATGGATGGGGGTGGGGGTGAGGTAGTCTTGGTCCCATATATACAGGATGTAGGCTACCCATTCCAGTGGAGCAAGGAAGTTTCCTTGAATCAGTTTGTTTCATATTTGTTAAGCTCCTACTATGTGCCAGGCATAGTGATAGACTGTGGGGATACAAAGAAAAGCTAGTGAATTCCTAGCCTCAGTGAGCTACTATTCTACTGGGGAATTCTTGAAGTCTGCTTAGAGTCTGAAGTGTCTGAGAGGAGGTGCTCCTAGCATAGGAACACAATACTTGATCATCTGTAGAGTGGGGAAGAGAAGATCTTGGTCGTGTTTCCAGGCAACTTCCATGACCATTGATAGGTGGCTATTCTAATGGAAGCTGTCTTTGAATGGGTATGGAGGTTCTGTAATATGAATTACATATAATTTCATTTTGATGGAAGGCATGAGTGACCCAATGAGAGCGCAAGGGGATGGTACAGTGAAGTGGACACAAGGCTGCATTGGACTCACAGCATCTGGGTTCATACCCCAGCTCTCACTTAACTCTTGTGTGACCTTGGACAAAATCACTTAACATCTCTGGGCTTCAGTTTCTTCATTTACAAAACGAAGGGGTTAAGCTAGATGGTCCTGTAAGGTCTCTGTGCTCTCAAGCTATAAAGGGCAGAAACATGCATTTATTAAGTGCACACACACACACATCTGATAGTAAAAAGATTGCCTTCTCTGTGTGTTTGTCTTTGAACTTCCCTCTGATTCACTGTATCTGATGTGAAAATGTTTCTTTTTTCAGGAACGCCCCTTTTTTGTATCACTTTCACTACCCCCTTCATTCAATAAAAGCCCAAAAAAGACACATTCATGTATTATTGGTCATGTCTGGAAATATATGTCTTATTCTAAAACTATAACCCATTATGACTCTTCCAAGGCATGGGTAACATGCCTCATCATTGATCTTCTGGAGTCATGATTGGTCATTACATTGACCAGATTTTCTGAAGTCTTTCTAAGGTGTTTTCCTTTATAATGTGATGATTGTATAAAGATGTGTCCTAGATCTGTTCACTTGTCCCTGAATCAGTTCATACAAGTCTTCCTAGGGTTTGTTGAATCCATCCCTTTCATCAGTTCTTGCAGTTCTGAGACTTTGGGAAGAGTTTGTGCTCAATAGGCATCAACAGTGTGTTCTGGGAGACATAAAACCAATTTGATTATTAACTGTCTTAATAGAGACTTTGGGGGCACCTAGGTAGTGCAGTAGATAAAGGACTGGCCCTGCATTCAGGAGGACCTGAGTTTGAATCCAGCCTCAGACACTTGACACTTACTAACTGTGTGATCCTGGGTAAGTCACTTAACCCTCACTGCTGAGAGAGAGAGAGAGAGAGAGAGAGAGAGAGAGAGAGAGAGGAGAGGAGAGGAGAGGAGAGGAGAGGAGAGGAGAGGAGAGGAGAGGAGAGGAGAGGAGAGGAGAGGAGAGGAGAGGAGAGGAGAGGAGAGGAGAGGAGAGGAGAGGAGAGGAGAGGAGAGGAGAGGAGAGGAGAGGAGAGAAGAGAAGAGGAGAAGGAAAGAGAAAGAGAAAGAGAGGAAGAGGAAGGGGGAAGAAAGAGGGGAAAGGAAGGGAATGAGAAGAGAGAAAAAAGAGTGAAAAAATGAAGGAAAAAGAAAAAAGGAAAGAAAAAGATAGATGAAAAGAAAAGGAGACAAAGAAATGAAGAAAAGAAAAAAGGAAGGAGAGAGAAAAAGGACAGAAAAGAAAAGAAAAAAGAAAGAGAAAGGAGGGAAGAAGGAATAGAGGGGAAAAGGAAAGAGAAGAAGCAAGGAAGAAAGAAAGAAGAACAAATGTGGACCGTGAGGAAGGTGGTAATTCTGTTGTACTGGGCCATCTGGAATAATGTGTCAAATAGAGGGCAGCCCATTTAAGAACATTGACAAGTTAGAATGTAATGAAGATGGTGAGAGATCTGTTTATCATTGCCGTATGAGTATCCATTGGCAAAATTGGAGATATTTAACCTGGGAAAGAAAAGTCTATGGAAGGGCATAGTAGCTGCAGCTGCCTTTAAGTATTTGAAAGTCTATCATATGAAAGAGGAATCTGCTTGGCCCCATAGGGAATACCAGAGTTGTAATTGTAGGGAGAGAGATTTAGTCAGTCCCTCATCATGCCTGTATTAAGCACCAACATGTGCTTAGCTTGGCTTATATTTAGGTTTAAAGTAAAGGGGGAGGGGACTTCCCTACAATTACAGTTGTTCCAAAGTGGATTCAGAATCAATCAATAAACAATTAGTGAACACCTACTGTATTCTGGGTACTGAGGATATAAGAACAAAAATGAAATGGCTCTTTAGTGGAGGTCTTCCATGAGAGGCTAGTTGACAACTTGTCTCAAATATGGAGAGGATTCCTCTTTGGTAAGGTGCTGGATTAAATTGGTTCCAAGTTCTCTTCTAACCCTGAGGTTCTCTGATTCCTTAATTGCTGGTAGAATTGGTGTGAATCTCCGAGGGACACCCTCTATTGAAGAGCAGCATCCCTGGAGAGCGGCCAGCATTTTCAAGTTACTCCAACACTCTCTTCTATCCCTGGTCTCTACTCTGCATTTTCTTCTTATGATACTGGGAAGTGAGAACATAATGAAACTCATGGAGAAGGAACCAATGAAATAGGTGTGGGCATGGTGTAAACATGGAAGAACTGGAGAGGGAAACAACTTTCTTTTTAAATATAAGAACAATGCATCTTGCCACATGGGAAAAGAGATTACTCTTGTCTGTAGCAGCCCAAAGGTCAGGCCTTAGACTCTAGAGTGGCAGTTATCACATTTGATAACAAATTTCTTTCAAGTATAAGAAAAGAAAACTACGTAAAAAGTTAGAAGTTTCCGAAAATGTTTTGGATGTGGGGACTGGTGGGGAGTTCCCCATCCTTGGTCATTTTTAGGCAGAAGCTGATTGATTACAGAATCTTAGAAGCAGTCATGTGCTGGAATCAGCTCATAGAGGCTCGAGTTGATTATTAAATTTCAGTATGAACATTTACAGCTTGTAAATCAGCTAAAGCTACAAATTAGGGATTGATTTATTGTTTTGTTGATTTTCTAGACTTAAGAAAGTGATGGAAAACTGCTAGTAATGCAGATGAAACTGAAAAGTGTTTTTCATGTACTTTTCTTTTTTCCCTGTGAATTTGTGGTTAAACATTTACCAGCACACTCTTCTATCTTTAGCGGAACCACTACTGAGGGGACACTGTGGAAGGAATTCCTGTTTCTGTCATATGATGATTAATTTAGAGGAGGAAGGGGTATTCACGGTCATGTAGTCCAACTTTTGATTTTAAACTTGGGGACCATGGGGCCCAAAAAGGGGACACACAGGTAGTAAGGGGGCAAAGCTGGGATTTGGACCAAGCCCTCAGATTCCAAATCAAACATTCTTTCTGCTGCATGATACTGTTTGCAAGGGGTCAGGCTAGAGAAAAGCTGAGCTAACACTGTGATTCTCTGATCCCCCAAATCTATGAAACCAAACACATCTTGAACTTGATGGTGTCATAGGGAGGAATAGGGATCTTAGTTTTTTAAACTCTTTATGAAATCGATACCCTTTTAAATATTGCTTTCACTTTGTAACAAAGCACCATGGATAGACAAATGAAGAAAAACGTTGGTCATGTTTGGCAAAGCATGCCTCATTCTGCTTCTGTAGTCCACCACCAGGTACTTCTGCCAAGAAGAGGAAAGCATGCTCATAACAGAGCATCCTGAGGGGAATTTGACTTTGTATTGGCAGCTCATTTGGTTCATTTATATGCTTAGCAGCTGCAGCCCAGATGTTTGGATTGAAGATCAGACCTTTAGATAAATGACCTTGGCCATTTCTTGGCTTTTCCTTGCTGGGTCATATTTATTGAGTCCATATTTAAGAAGAACTGGGTTTGAGTTTCACGTTGGATATTGTGCCAGTTGTGTGATCCTTGCAAGTCACTTACCCTCTCTGTGCCTCTGTTTCCTAATCTTTAAGAAAATGGGGCTGGACTCAGTGGCTTCTAATGTCCCTTCCAATTCTAGGTCTGATGTGATCATACTTTAATTTTGATAGCAGTGTTAATGCTTGGGTTAAAAGTAAAAAAAATAAAGATGCATGTTTTCTGGGCTAGATTACCTATGTGACTTCTAATAAAGTTAGTCCTCCAACCCTTCTCTATCTCAGTTCTAGCCACTTGAGTTAACGGAGAGAAAATGAGTTCCCTGTTATCTCTTGCAAGCTGTCAGCTTGCTCTCTAATTCAGCGTTCTTGGGAGAATATAACGTCTGCTTCTGTGCTCACTGACCTTTTTTCTCTCTCAACTGGATGGGATAAATGGGAGAAGAGGTGCAAGGGAACGAGAAGTGAGATTCTATTCACTCTTGCCCAGTGGAGGTAAACCATCCTCCCCAACTGCTATTACACCATTCCCGTCCACTGCTTCTGCTCTCCACTTAGAGTTTAAAACAAGCATTCCATCATCCGCCCCCTTTCTCTGCTCCAGGAGGAAGACGTTCCTTCCTTGTTAGACCAGCTAGAAAATAAAGCTTCCCAGTACACTTTGGGGCAATGGAAGCGGGGAAGCGGGGGGGGGGGGAGCAATGGTCTTAGATCAATTCATTTGTCTGACTTTTGGTGACCCCATGGACCATACTGTCCATAGTATTTTCTTAGCTAAGACACTGGAAAGGTTTGTCATTTCCTTCTTCAGTGCACTAAGTTTAAATGACTTGCTTAGGGGTCACCAAGGTAGTAAGTGTCTGAGACTGGATTTGAATTCAAGTCTTCCAGACTAGTGCTCTGTCTACTGAACCACTTAGCTGCACCCTTAGAAGAACGAGGCTTTGAGGATTTTGAGCTGAAGTTCGAGGTCTCTAGGACACACATTAAGTGGCCATCCTAGGGAACCTCACACTTTATCTAGGATTTCTTTGTATGTCTCCAGTAGCTGACTCTCATTGGGCCCTGATGGGCTGACCTGGTCCTATTCCCTGGCCCTGCCCAGAATTCCTGGGCCTTAGCTCAGCTGGCTTCCTGAGAGACAGGGGAATCCAAGAAGGAATATGAGTGGGTCTCTGCAGCACTGCATTTCTCCAGGACACCATGACCTCCTGACATGCTGTCATGCCAAGAACAGTGTCCTGGCCAGACCACAAGCTGGTCAAGATAGATTTCAATTATATACAAGATTGAGGGTACACTGTCCCAACACTGCTTGTTAGCTCGAGGTGGCATAGAAGAAAGTGCCCAGGGCCTCAAATGCCAGGATTTGTCATCAAGAGGACTGTCCAGCTGTGCAGATTTCAGGGGGTCTGCGAACTTGGATGAGAAACAAACAGTAACCACCCCAAAATAGATATATATTTGCACAAACCTCGACCTAGAATTTAGTCTTTATATTTCATACTTACGAATCCAAAAACACAAAACAAAATTCTGAAAAAGGGCCCATGGCTTTCACCAGACAGTCAGTGGGGTCCAGGCCACACACAGAAAGGTTAAGGACCTTTGACCTCAGCCCCCCTCTCCCTTCATTTGACAGAGTAGGAAATTGAAGTTTGAATAAGAAAAGGAGATTAAAAGACCACAGTTCAAAAACATTGGAGTGGGAAACAATTGACGGTTAGTGAAGGGAAATGATGCCCCAGGTCATGGAGCTGGTAAATGTCCAACCTGGAAGGGACCAAGAATACGTAGAATTCCATTCTGAAAAGGCCATCAGAGGCTCTGGAGTCCAGTCCTCTCTTTTTATAGATGAAGGAACTGGGACTTGAGTCAGGCAAATTTGCCCAAGGTTCCACCTCTATATACAGTGTTGTTCAGTCTTGTCTGACTCTTTGTGACCTCATTTGGAGTTTTCTTGGCAAAGATGGTGCCTTCTCATGCTCATTTTACAGATGAGGAAACTGAGGCAAACAAGGTTAAGTGACTTGCCCAGGGTCACACAGTTAGTAACTGTCTGAGGCCAGATTTGAACTCAAGAAGAAGAGTATTTCTGGTTCCAGGTCCAGTGCTCTATATACTGTGCCATGTAGCTGACCACATATACCCACATACACATACATATGCATGTGTATCTACACATATGCACATATGCATGCCTGTGTGTTTGTACATGAAGCACATATGTGGATATATACACTGTATGCAAAGATATGCACTTGTATGTAATTGTGTATACATATATGTGAAGGGATTCACATGTACTTGTATACATGTGCACACATGCACATAAAATAACTACCAGGTATATGGAGAGAGGTAAAAACACCTTGAGAATTTAGCAAAGGTTTGAGGTAGAAAGTTTTTTGGGGGAGAAACAAGCATTTATTAATTACCTTCTCTGACAGGCCTGTGCCAAATGCTTACAAATACTATCTCATTTGACTTTGAAGAGAGAGAGATATTCTATTTTTTTTTTTTTTAGTGAAGCAATTGGGGCTAAGTGACTTGCCCAGGGTCACACAGCTAGTTAAGTGTTAAGTGTCTGAGGCCGGATTTGAACTCAGGTACTCCTGATTCCAGGGCCGGTGCTCCATCCACTGTGCCATCTAGCTGCCCCGAGAGAGATATTCTAAAAGTGGGGAGTGAAGAGGGGGATGCATTCACAGATTGCACCTTGGAAGGACAGTTCTTAGAAAGGCAAAACTCCTTTGATCCTTAAAAAGCAAACACTTTTTAAAAAAAAGGTATTTGGTAAATGTTTCTGTAGTCACTCCCATTGTATGGGTTGAGATGGGTTCAGTGACTTGCACTGGATTACTTGGCTAGTAAGGGTCTGAGGTAGGATTTGAATTCAGGTCTCAAAGCCCTGAGTTCTAGCCATTTTACCCAATACTACTTCACAGCACAATCCTCAAAACAACCAGGAAAGGTTGGGGAGTGCTGCTTTCATTATCCTCATTTTATGGACAAGGTAACTGAGGTTCACAGAGGTCACCATCACCTAGCAAATAAGGGTTTAAGCTTTGCTAGGAACCCAGGGCATTCTGCCTTGTAATCCAGTGTTCTTTCATTGTGCTTTCTCATAGTCTTTCTCTTATTCAGATCCTCAACATAAAAGATTTTAAAGAAAAGAATATTATAATAAAGGACCCTTTAAAAAAAGAAAAAAAGTGTGTGATCCCTGTGTTCTTTGTAATTAGCCAAGGTGATTAGACAATCCTTCCCGTCCCATTTTGGTTTTCTTTAGCTGGAGTTTATAAAATGTCCTCTTTTCTTGATGGTTACCCTTCAAGTGTGTAAGAGGCCTTGATTAGAGGGAGCCAAGGGATTTATTGTGTTTTTAAAAATACCTGGTGTGATTGAGTGGGGGTGACGGGAAGCCAGTGAGGCGACGGGTGAAAGGTCAGCCCTTGAAAGCTATAAAAAGAACCTTCTCCAACTGGAGCCCAGGAACAGATGTTCTGAGGACAAATCCTTTATCAGGCCAGGGCTGAAGTCATTGATCGTCACCTCTAGTCTAGAGTCAATTTTATATTTATTTTTAAAAAGCCACGAATCTCCAGAGAATTTTCCCCACTGGAACCCCCAACGCAAAGATACACTTTTTATTTTTTAAAAGAAAACACATATCATTAAGGCTGCTACTATCCTTGGTCTCCTGTATATTCTGTTACTCTTTTTAAATGATAAATATAAAGAGAGCTGTGCCAGTTCGGGACAGTTTCTGCTTAAAGGCTAGTTAATCTTTTCTCTCAGTGGTGACTTTATCTTCTTGTTTACCTCTAAAAGGATTCTAAGGAAGACTCCTATCTTTGAAATCCACCCAAGTTTCCCCCTTTAAAGCCTCCTACTTGAATTATTTTGTATATATGTTAAATTCAATGAATCAAAGGCATCAGTCTGATATATATGTATATATACATACATACACAAATTACATAGTTGAATATATATATATATGTGTGTGTGTGTGTGTATATGCATATGCATCTATCTCTATCTGTCCATCCATTCACCCACCTATCTATCCATATTTTTTTATCTTTCTGTCTATCATTTCTTATCTATCATTCCATCATTCCATCTATCTGTCTGTCTCGATTGATTTTCTACATGCCATTATGTCATTTCTCTTTAGTAGAATTTAAGCTTTTTGAGGGCAGGAACTATTTCATGTTTCTATTTCTAGCTCCACTGCCTAGAATAATGACTGGTGTTCATTCATTTATTGAACCCATTTTTATTAGTTGCTCACTGTGAATCAGGCCTTTTGTTAATCTCTGGAGATATTTTACACACACACACACACATACACACATATACCTATACATTATATATAACATGTAAAATACAGATTATATAGTATATAAAGCACATAATAGATGCTTAATCCATGTTTATTGAATTGTTCATTGAATTTTAACAGTTAGATAGCTGGTGCTGGAGACTTTGGCCGCTTGGGCACTGTTCACCTAGTGCCCATAAATAGATTGACCTTTATATTTCCTCCTTCCCTCTCCCCTCATCCCTTCAGTCTCCATCTCAGAATCCTGGAAGGGATGGATGTCTGAGGACAGTAATGCATGGAAATACTCACCAGATAAAGGTCTAGGCCTGAGATTCTTCAGATTTTTTGTGTCTCGTAGACCCTTTTGGCAGTCTGGGGAAGCCTATGGACCCCTTCTCAGAATAATGTAAATTCTAAAATAAACTACATAGTATTATGAAGGAATCCAATTATGTTGAAATCCATTCATCACAATTAAAACCATTCACAGTCCCAAGTTTAAGGACTCCTGGTCTAGATCCTGGGCTTTTTTTGTTTGTTTTTTTACCAAGATGATTAGGAGACTCATACCATTAACGAGGGACTTCTACAATCACCTCATTACATAGCAACAATATTATTAGTCCTTTAGCAGGTCACAACTTACAACATTCTTCTTTCTAAGTAACAACCTGGTGGGGGTAGATAGTGCTATTTTCCCCATTTTAAAGATGTGTAAGCTAAGAGTCAGTGAGGTACCTGATCCCCAGGGCAAATCACTTTTAAATCTTGGGATAAAACTCAGGTTCAAGTTAGGACTTGAAGCCAAGGTGTTTGGACTGGAGAGACATATCCTGTTCAGGAAAGACCACTGGGCTTGAAGTCACAAGATGAGTGCACATCTCATCTCTACAGTTACAACTCACACGATCTAGGGAAAATTGATTTCCCTCCCTGGGACTCAGTTTCCTTGTCTGTAAATGTAGGGTAATGCTGTAAGCTCTAAGACCAAAATTCATGGTCCTTCCAAGGGTTGGTACTCTTCGTTCTGCCCCCTGCTGCTCTTACTCTCTGAGCCTTTCCTAGTAGCAAATAAAAGCAACAAAGTAAAATCAGCTGACCCAGTGAAAACAGTGGGCGGGATGGTGTAGATGACACCATTTTTTCTTTCTCATGATCCCTTTCTTACGTGGCAAGCAGAGGTGGATCATAGATCTAGAGCTGGAAGAAACCCTATTGACCATCTACTCCAACACCATCATTTTATACATAAGGAAACACAGACCCAGGAAGTCAAGGAACTTCTCAATGTCATAGAGCCAGCAAATGCCAGGGGTAGAATTGGAACATCAGGCCCTTTGACTCCAGAGTTCTTTCACTTTCTTTTTCCATTGGGCCAAATTAGTTGCTACATTATCTCAGAATTTGTCTTGCTTTATCCACCTCATCATACCGATCTACCCACGTTTCTCTAAACTTCCTATTCATCATTTCTTACTCTAATACTCTATCATATTCATATGTCATAATTTGACTATTCTCTCATTCAGTGGGCAGCCACTTTTGTTGCCACAAAAATTCATTCTCCTTTGAATATTTTGGCAGATATTGGCTTTCTTTCTATTTTACCCCTTGGAATATATACCTACTAGTAGGAATTTTGGGTCAAAAGGCATGAACGTTTTAATCACTTTGCATGAATAATTTGTGATTGCTTTCTTCAACATTTGTTTCAATTCTCAGTTGCACCAATAATGTGCTAGTATATCTGGCTTTACCAGAACTGCTACAACATTGAGCAAGTGTGTGTGTGTGTGTGTGTGTGTGTGTGTGTGTGTGTGTGTTTGTGTAAGAAAGAGAACCCCTGCCCCAATTTTATGTGTGTTAGCTGAAACCTCAGTTTCATTTCAATTTCCATCTTCATTTATTTTGAGCGTAATTTTTAGTAGTCCTAATAGTTTTGCCTTTCTTCTTTTGAAAACTATTAATCTACTGGGGTTCTCAGTCTTATGAAATTATGTCCATTTTGCATATATGTTGGATATAAGACCTTTATCAGAGATATTTTCCATGATTTTTTTCCACATTGATAGTTTGTTTCCTTATTCAAGATGTGTTCATTTTGTTAATAAAAAAGCATTTAAATTTCCTATATTTGTATTGATCTATTTTGCCTCTCATGATCACTGCTCTCCCTTATTTGTTTAATAATTCTTTCCTTAACCATATTTATGACTATCCCGCTATTCCCCCTATTTTTCCCCCTTTGGTGATATAATTTTTTATACTAAGTACTAAGATTTTATATCTATTTGGAGCTTTTTTTGGCATATGGTATGAGGTGATGTTTTAAACTTAATTTCTCTCAAATTACTTTCTAGTTTTCCCAGGAGTTCTTCTCAAATAGAATCCTTTGCTCAGTAATCTATGTTCTGGGGTTTTAAAGCACCGTGTTATTGCTTTAAACTGATTTCTGTTTTTACTTATCAAGTTTGTTCTGTGGATCTGCTTTAATTTTTAAAATGAGTACACAAAAGTTTTAATGATTACTACTTCATAATATAGTTTGAAACCTCTTCATTCTTAACTGTTCTCCCCCCTCCCCCATATTATTTCTCTTGAGATTCTAAACCTTTTGTTCCTCTAAATGATTTTTACTCTTATCTTGTCTAGTTCTATAAACTATTCTCCTGGTAGCTTGGTAGAGTACTAACATTTAAAATGAATTTAGGAACTCTCATCAGTTCTATCATACTGGCACAGGCCAACTATATACAGGGGATATCTCTCCAATGATATAACTTCCTTTGTTTTGGTAAAAAGTATTGTTTTTATATGAGTCCTATATGTGTCTTGGTAGTTTAATTCCCAGATATTTTCTTTATTTTGTAGTTGTGTGTAATGAGATTTCTTTCATCATTCCCTCCTAGCTTTTATTAGCTCTGTATCCAAATGCTGATAGTTTGTGTAGTTTTATTTTTTAGCTTACTACCTAAGCAAACCTATATTAATCTGCTAAATTAGTTTCTTTGCTGATTCTTAGTGGTTTTCTAAGCAAACTATCATCTTGTTTCCAAATACAAGGAGAAATTCTTACCTTGGTATCATTTTTAAACCTGTAATTTGGAAACTTCTTATTTCTTTACACTTCCTCACAGACAGAGGGCAACCAGAATGATGAAAAGATTAGAAACTTGCTTTATGAGAACTGATTGGAGAATCCAGGGAGGTTTATTGAGATTTTTAGAAGAGAAAATAGAACAAGAAGAAAATACTAAGGTCCCAGATGACTTTCTTGTCATCATAAAGGGAATAAATTGTGGTATAGATTTGAACACAAGTTTTTCTACATCTCATGTAATATCTTTTATGATCCAAATT
Organism: Dromiciops gliroides; assembly: GCF_019393635.1. Classification (NCBI taxonomy): domain Eukaryota; kingdom Metazoa; phylum Chordata; class Mammalia; order Microbiotheria; family Microbiotheriidae; genus Dromiciops; species Dromiciops gliroides. The sequence goes on along the minus strand of NC_057865.1, from coordinate 285,399,068 downwards.
GGTTCAAAATTATACTCAGTAAGTTAATGTAGGATTAAGTGCCCAAAGAGAGTCACATGAGTAGCTAGTTCCAATATTAGCTGGCATTTCTATTGCGCTTGGATACTTACAAAGCACTTTACAAAAATGATCTCAATCCTCATAACAACACTGAGGAGAGTGGTGCTATTATTATGTCCATTTTACATTTGGGGAAGCTGAGACTAGTCAGGTGACTTGCCCATAGTCACAGATCTAGTGTCTGAAGTAGGCTTTGATTTCAGGTCTTCCTGCCCCCAAGTCTAGCTCTCTGTCCATTAAATTACTTAGCTGCCTATGGAGTTTTGTCAGTCAACCAGAAAGTATTCTTTAATTGTGTACTACATTCCAGGAACTATTCTAGCACTGAGTATACAGATATAATGAATGATATAACATCAGCTCACAAACAGCCGACACTCTGATAGGGGAGATAAAAGGAAATATACTTTATTTTGTATATATTTATGTAGAGACATACAAAATAAATATTAAAAGGATAAATCAAATAAATTCAAAGCATCCAAATACAAAGTAGTATCATTGAGACGGAGCATCATTGGGAGAATCAGGGAAGACTTCATGTAGAAGGAATGTGGGAATTGTGTCTTGCAGGAAGAGATGGATTCAGTGGCGGGGGGATGAGGAGGTGGTACCTTCCTGGCATGGGAAACAAAGGGTGCCAAGACAGTGAGATGGAGATGGAGTGTCAGGTGGGAAGAACAGAGAGAAGGCTGGTTTGGCCAGATGACAGAGTTTAGAGGTTGGAGTAACATCCAAGCAGATCAAAAAGACTGTCTGGGCTCAGATTCTATGGGGCCATAAAAGCTAAAGAGAAGAGTTTATGCTTTATCTTAGAGGTAATAGGGAGCCACTGGAGTGTTGAGTAAGGACATGAGTTTAGAATGGTTTGTTATAGACTGAGTATGGTGAGGAAACTGTGGTAGAGATCAGGCTAGCAGGTTCCATTAAATACAGAGCTGGGTAGGTTAGACTGTAGGGAGCTTAAGCAGAGAATGTCAGAGCTGGACAAGACCTTCATTATCATCTGATCTAGCCTTCTTTCATGGATCAGGACACTGAGTCTTTGAAAGAGGTGAAATGACAAGTTTTGCGTCCCTTGACTCTCCAAATATCTCTCCTCAGCACTCTTTGTCTGCCGCAACATTGTGACAAGGGATGCACCCCAAAGGACATGAAGTGGGCTTCAGTGTTGCATGTGCCATGCTTGGCAAATGACTAAGTCACTCAGATGTTGGTGGGAGAGGAGGATTGAGTTACAGTTTTGATGTTTTCTCTGCCCAGAGCCAAGAGCTGAGTTTGTCCCTCTGTCTTGCATAACCCTGACTTTAAAAATTAGAATTGCCATAGCAACCCTGTCATTCTTATGCAGCAGATAAAGAGTCTTGCATGGGCTTATTTGATTTTTTAAAGAAACATCCTTCTGGGGCTGCTGCCACCAGGACACTCATAACAGTAGAGACAAGTTAGCAAAGATGGGCCTTCTGCTGAGTTTGCTTTTGCGATGAAATCAAAAGCCTCCTCCTGGCCTCACTCCTTCTATCCCTGATTTCAGTATCATAGGATTTATATCTGGAAGGGTCATTTCAATTGATAGGTATTTCTTAAGTTCATGTTATGTGCCAAACACTGTGCCAAGCACCAAGGATTTGTTGTTGTTCAGTCATTTTAGTTGTGTCTGACTCTTCATGACTCCATTTGGGGTTTTCGTGGCAAAGATACTGGAATGGTCTGCCATTTCCCTCTCCAACTCATTTTACAGATGAGGAAACTGAGGCAAACAGGGTGAAATGATTTGCCCAGGGTCACACAGCTAGTAAGTGTCTGAGGCTGGATTTTAACTCAGGAAGATGAGGTGTTTTTTAAGTCATTGAGGACACTTCCTTCATTTTCATATGAGGAACCTGAGGCCCAGAAAGTTGACATGATTTCTCACACAGGTAATGAGTGGCAGGCCCCCCCCCCTCACTTGAACCCAGGACCCCTGACTTCACATCCAGTGCTATTCTTGATATATCCCATTGGCCCAGCTGTCATCTCACCTCTCTTGAGTGACTCTCTCAGCTTGCCCCGCCATGTCAGGAACTCTTGCAGCAGAAAGAGGATATTGAACTGGGGGAGCTGAACAGTCTCTTTGGGACTTGACATGAGATGGAAAGCCTTTATATTGAACACTTAATCATTTTTAATGCTTGTTTCACCCACTGCTCTTGTTTGTTTACCTTCAATAAAACTAAGGAGCCTTAGAGAGATCCTCAAGAGGTGCCCTGTCTTTCTGGGTCATGAACACACATGGAATTCAACCAGCTTCCACTGTTGCAGGTCTGTTATTGCAAATTGGAGTGTTTTATTTCCCACACAGATCTCTCACTGGGGAGCGAGTGGAAATGGTAAATTTTGAAGTTTTGGGGCAGCGTGGGATTGGCCGGCTGGCGCTGGAGTTAAGAGCTGCCCTCCCTCCCTCTCACTGTCTCTCTCTCCTTTGGATTGCAAGAGTTCTTTGCTCAAATCAATATAGAAAATCCCGAGTAATATGTCATTTCCCTTCTTTGAGCTGCTGAAGCTACTAGTTTCATTAAAATGGCTACTGCAAATCTATTTTTAATTTCTTTTTTATTAAAGAAATGAAGAGCTATCCCACAAATGAAGTTTCTAATTACTAAGTGAATTTAGATGTCACTTTACACTCATCCATCAGCAAGTCATTTTTAAGTTCTGGACTCTGAGGCAAAAAAAACATCCTTGCCCTAAATATAGTATATTTGTGCATTAAGATTTAGGGAAACAGGATGGAATTAATCTGTATGAGGCTTAGAAAAGGAAGAAAAATTGGGGATTTTTTTTTTCATTTCTGAGCATCATACTTACTTGTTTCTGGTTTTGTTAGGGATTCCTTCCAGCAGTACACATGATAACCTGTGAATATCTAATGGCTTTAATGGACTGAGGTGGCTTCCTTGTGGTCACAGAGAATGCAGCTGTTAGAGGTCAGTTCTGAGCCCACATCTTCCTGACTTCACTTCCAGTGCTCTCTCCACTGTCTAATGCAAGTCAAAAAGAGATACTCGGGGCAGCTAGGTGGCTCAGTGGATAAAGCACTGGCCCTGAATTCAGGAGGACCTGAGTTCAAATCCAGCCTCAGACATGTGACACTTACTAGCTGTGTGACCCTGGGCAAGTCACTTAATCCCAATTGCCTCACAGAAAAAAGAGAGATATTCATTATATCTGACAGATAAAGCACTGTGCTAAGTCAAGGGTGGGGGACTCAGCTGTACTTGCTAAGGGACAGCATGGCAGAGTGAAGCTGGATTCAAGTCCTGCTCTTAATACATACTGGCTATATGACCTCTAACCTCTCAGTGTCTTAGGAAACTTGCTAAGTTGCAGAGAAGATGCCAACTTGCATTGGTACAGGGAGTTTCCTCACGCAGGTACTTCCAATACTTATAAATTACAGGTATATTTTCTATCCTTGGTGCTTGTTGGCTTTGGGGCATTGTACAATTATTACTTTCAGTCTCAGTTTCCTCGTCAGTAAAAAGAAGACAATAATAACACCCACCTCACAAGATTATTGTCTTGATCAGCTTCCATATTATATGTGAAGTGCTTTGCAGATCTTAAAGTGCTATATTAATGTAATGTATATATGTATCCATATGTGTATATGTGTATAATAAATATATAGGAAGCTGGGAGGCACAGTGGATAGATTGCCAAGTCTGGAGTCAGGAAGAATCATTATCCTGAGTTCCAATCTGGCCTCAGACTGTGTGACCCTGGGCAAGTCACTTAACCCTGTTTGCCTTAGTTTTCTCATTTGTAAAATGAGCTGGAGGAAGAAATGGAAAACTACTTCAGTATATTAACCAAGAAAACTCCAGGTGGGGTCACAAAGAACCAAACAAAGCTGAAATGACTGAATGACAAATAATACGTATGTGTGTATATTCATACATATATATATATGCATACATAAACTTCATAAGAATTTCGATACCGTGATGATAATTGTGTCAAATACTTTGAAAAACTGCCCTGGGAAAATGCGTTAGACTTTTTGGTTTATCCCCAGAGGGCAGGATCTGGAGCTCTGGATGAGGATTAAAGAGAGCCAGATTATGAGTTGATTTAACACCTAACAACTCCTGTTGTCCGGAGATACTGCCTTGGGAGGTAGTGAGTCTTCAAGTGGACACTATCTGAGTTCTTGTTGGACATACATTACCAAAGATTCAGTAGTCATCTTGCCTGACCTGAATTTGAAATCCCTCCCATCTCTTGCTACCTCTCCTTCTGGTCATCCTTTTCTCCACTTTTCACACCAAAACCTTTGTTGGGGATGGGGTCCAGATGAGTTCCACCCATCTGGTATCTCTCCATGACTATTTAGGACACCCCTAAACTGTATTCCCCTAGCAAGTGTTCCATCACTCATAGCAGTGCTGCACCACCAGTAGGATATAGCTGTTAAAAAGTTGGGGTGGCAAGGAGTTTCTTTTTTTTTTTCTGAGGCAATGAGGGTTAAGTGACTTGCCCAGGGTCACACAGCTAGTGTCAAGTGTCTGAGGCTGAATTTGAACTCAGTTCCTCCTGAATCCAGGGCAGGTGCTTTATCCACTGCGCCATCTAGCTGCCCCCAAGGAGCTTCTTGAGACCATGAAAAGTGTCAGGCAATTTCCCGAATGCATTTTAGCTAGCTTTCTTCTTGGGACAGATGAGGACTACAAAAAAACAACAACACACAAACAAACAAAAAGACATTTGGAGGGGCAGCTAGGTGGCGCAGTGGATAGAGCACCGGCCCTGGATTCAGGAGTACCTGGGTTCAAATCCGGCCTCAGACACTTAACACTTACTAGCTGTGTGACCCTGGGCAAGTCACTTAACCCCAATTGCCTCACTAAAAAAAAAGAAAAAAAAAGAAAAAGAAAAAGAAAAAGACATTTGGAGATCTCTAGAGGGCAATCAGAAAGACCTGAAGCTTGAGACAGTAGGAAAGTTGGAAGGCTAAGAAGAAAGCCTGTTCCTTATCTTAGAGCAAGGTTGGGGCTGAATAAAGCTTTGTCTATATCACGCAATCGTAGATCGAGAGCTGGAAGGGACCCGGGAGCCTGCCATGTCCAGCTCCCTCATTTTACAGATCAGAAAATGGGAGACACAACTAATAAGTGTCTGAGCCAAGAGCTGAACCCAGGTTTTCCTGACTCCAAGTCCAATGATTATGAAGCCTCCCTCAAAGTCAAGGGAGAATGTATTAGAAGTGGAATTTGTGCCTCCATGCAGAGAACAGAACTTCTGACTTGTCCCGTTCAGCCATCTTGCCATTCATGTGTATGACCAAATCTGAACTAGGTTCAAGTCAGATGAGAATACTTAAGCCCTCAACCAATCAATGAGTCACAGGCACTGGGGATACAAAGTCAAAGATGAATCAACCTCTGCTCTCAAGGAGGTTGCTTTTTATTGGGTAAAGAAATCATGCATGAAAATAGGTAAATGTGTAATATATACAGACTAAAATCCAGGTCATTTTCAGGGAGGCCACATCCATCACTGGGAGAATGGGGTCAGGAAAGGCCTCATGTCAAAAGCGTGGCTTACACTAGAAGAGAGAGGAAGCAAAAAAGTAGACACCTCCTTGAAACTTTAGGTTCTTATATCTAGACCTGAGAGTTGGTGGTAGCAGATTCCAGAAGACACTTGACCTTGGGCTTTGCCTCTCTGAGACTGTTTTCTTTTCTGTAAAGTGAGGGGATTAGACCACATTACCTCTGAAGTCCCTTCCAGCTCTAGAGATATTATCCTAAGTCAGTTAAACTTCCCTGAGTCTCCATTTCCTCATCTGTAAAGGAAAGGGTTGGACAAGATGGCTTCCACAGCCCCTTTCCACTCTAGAGTTAGGATCCCAAGCTTCTTTTGAGACACCATTATCTTTCCTAATGGTTTCTGTTGACTTCAGGGGAACAGAAACTAGCAGAAGTTGTACCGGGGATGGAAGATCCTTGGGAAGAAAGAGACAAGAAGTGGTTTAAGACCTAGTTCAATGGAAATGGCATAGAGGATCAGAGTAGCAAAAACCTGGATTCTTCCTTCTCATTTTGTTGTTGAGTTACTCTTGTTTCCTTGTACCATGTAGTGGTAAGAGCTTAATAATAATCAGATTAGATGTTTTAAATAGTTCTTGAAGTCTTTCATAGGGCTTTCCATATGTTATTTATTTTGAGAAGAAGGTATATGCTTCAGTTATCATTATTCCCATTTTTGAGCTAAGGTAGCTGAAGACTCAGTATAGCGATTGGCAAATATCCATGTAACTTGTAAGTTCCAGAGGTGGGCTTCAACCTCCCATCTTCCTGACTCATGGTACGGTTGCAAGAGCAATAAGTTCGGAATCAGGACTTCTGGGTTGTGGTGCCACCCCTGTACTTCCTGTTTAATCTTAGACAAGTCACTTAATATCCTTGAACCTTAAGCCAATCATGCCTGTTCATCCTGGGTGACTCTTGCCCATGTACTCCCAAAAGATTGCCATTGCTGACCCATGTTATACATCTGACGGGCTTTCTCTTGACTTATCAAGTGCTTTGCAAACTTTCAAATGCTGTTTATATGGTAGCAATATGTGTTGCTGTTGCTGTTGCTGTTGCTGCTGCTGCTGCTGATGGCGGTGGTGTCCCCGGCACCTACCACAGTGATGATCACATAGAAGGCATTTAGTTTGCCTTTATGTTAAAACAGAAATCTTACAAAACTATAGCCATTGAGGGAAAGAATTGTGATTATGTAATTGTTACAATTGAGATTGGGAGATGTTCTGTATCCCCTCCCTTGAATGTTCATTGTCCCTGTTCAGTAACCAGGAAACACAAGGTGTCCTTTACCTGTTGTCTAAAGTCTTCTGGTTGGTTGACTGATCCCAAAAATGTACCTTGAGAATTCAGCCCGCATGGTTTGATCATAATGAACCAAACTGTGTGGGTTGCATCAGCAGGGTCATTGACTATGTCTTAGTTCCACCGTGTTTCAGGCTATCTTTATTCGTTATACATTTAAGATTATAGTTTTAGATCTGGAAAAAGACCTTAATGATCATCAAATGCAACTCTACTTTTTACGGATGAGAAATGGAGCCCCAGAAAGGCTGAGTTACTTGCCCAGGGTCACAAAGGTACTAAGTGTCTGAGATGAAATTCAAACCCACTTTCACTGGATTCCACATCTAGCACTTTGCCCATTAGACTACAAAGCCCCCCCACACACACACCTCTCTCTCTCTCTCTCTCTCCCCCCCCTCTCTTCCCCCCCCCCCTCTCTCCCCCCTCTTTCTCTCTCTCTCTCTCTCTCTCTCTCCCCCCCCCCTCTTTCTCTCTCGATATAGATATAGTTGTTGTTAATATCCATTTTTCTTTTCCTTTTCCATAAGCAGATCTGGGATTGCATTTGTGTAGGAAATTCCAATGCAGAAACCCCCTCTCCTGATGCAAGCTGGCAATGGTTCTGACATATAACCCTATAGAGTTGCCTCAGGAAAGTGGTGCCTTATCCCAGGTCCCACAACAATATGTGGCAGAGGCAGAGGCAGTCAGTCAGCAGACAGATGTATTAGATAAAACGAAACAAAACAAAACATAAGAATAACAGTTATCTTCCATTTTGTGAAAGTAAAACAAAGCTAAGCACTATCCTAAGGATCCAGGCTACAACGGAAACCCAAACCAGTTCCTGCCCTAGAGGAGCTTACTTTTTTATGTGGGGCGCAATGAGGGTTAAGTGACTTGCCCAGGGTCACACAGCTAGTAAGTATCAAGTGTCTGAGGCCAGATTTGAACTCAGGTCCTCCTGAATCCAGGATTGGTGCTTTATCCACGGTGCCACCTAGCTGCCCCAGGAGATTCCTTTCTAATGGGGGCTATCGCATATACATAAATTGGCACAGGTAAAAGAAATATAGATTTGATGGAAGGCAGCCTTTGAGAGGAAGTCACTAGGAGCTGGAGGGATGGTCTCATGCAGAAGACGGTACTTGAACTAAGACTTAATGGAAGCTGGAGATTCTAAGAGTCAGGCCTTAGAAGGCAGAACATTCCATGGAGAGGCAAGATCCCATTCAAATTCACAAAGCCTAGAAAAGAGTTTGTATTGTTTGAGCTTTATCAAATGTCCCAGTAATATTAATCATTAACATTTACATAATGCCTACTATGTGCCAGGCAACTAGGTGGTGCAGTGGATAGGGTGCCAGGCCTGAAAACAGAAAGACTCATCTTCCTAAATTCAAATCTAACCTCACAAAATTAATAGCTGTGTCACCCTGGACAAGTCATTGAACTCCATTTGCCAAAGTTTCTCCACCTGTAAAATGAGCTGGAGAAAGTAAAGGGAAACCATCCCAATCTCTTTGCCAAGAAAACCCCAAATGGAGTTGGACAAGACTGAAATGACTGAGCAACAGCATTACTATGTATTGTATGGGGTATGAATAGATAGGGAGATAAAATACTTATTAATCACTTGCTATATTCCAGGCACATGCATCAACACTACAAGAAATAAATACACACATATGCAAATATATAATGCCCACCCATACCCACACATCCATTTATATGTTTGCACTAGAAGTTTAAGAAGCAAAAACACAATCAAATTCATTATTCTCATTAAGAAAGTAAAGTGGTGTTTTGTTGTAGCATGTGCCTCTTTTTCTTTGGGTTCCATTAAAAATTGTAGGTTGCTAATGGGCAAAATTCCAACAATTTTCATTTTACTTTCTGTAACTTGAGTGCAATTCTCAGAAATGCTTTGTGATGGTGCCAGACTCCACATAGGCATCCCCTCAATGTTGGTTGAATTGAACTGAGTTTGAACCCCAGAGAGTTAGGTGGAGGCTTCTGCAGGTTACTAAAGGCTGAGCACCTGTTTGAGCTCTTGCTTAGTCCTAAGAGGCAGCTTCTGAATGGGTGGCCTCAGGAAAGGCTTGTGGGTTTTCCAGGGGCAAGAACTCCTCCTGAGGCATTCCCTAGATCCTCTCCTTGGTTCTTTCTCAAAAGGAGAGTAGTGGGTCCTGGAATGAAGGAGATTCTCTGCCAAAGGCCCTTGAGCCCACATCCCTTGGCATTTCCTTTCCAGTTCATTCAGAAAGCTTTGGCCTCTTCTCCTATGTTACTTCTCCATAATAACTCCTCTGAGACAGCCTATGAATACTCTTCTATTGAGAGTGCAAGCATGGCTTAACAGCAGAGTGTAAGAATCTGTCCTAAAACCCATATGTCCAAGTGGACCCTACTAAGGATGATCACAAATGCATGGATCGGATTCCTTAGCCTGGGCTGATGCCCTATCTACCTGCTGCCCTCACCTCAGCACCAGAATGATTTGGCCATGTAACGACTGGAATGACGCCACCTGCTGGAGACTTACTGTAGAAGAGCTCCGCCCATGAGGTGAAGGTCTTTGAGGGCAAGACCATGCGTCTTTTCTTTGGTGTCAGGAAGTGATGTTTGCTTGTGGGAGGAAGAAGGGGGAGGCTGGCGCTCTAACTCGCTCTCTTTCGTGTGGACTCTGGTGGAGAGCAAAGCTAGAAATGCGCTCTCCCTTTAATAGATAGAGGAATGTAGGCCTTTCCTTCTCTCTTTACCAAATTCTTATTCTCCTTAATAAATGCTTAAAAGTCTAACTCTTGCTAAAGCTTATAATTTATTGGTGACCACTCATTAGATATTTTAGACAGACTAGCTAGAATTTTAGCTTTAACAGCCAGATTGCTTTGATCATGAACAAATAAGTTCTTTCTTCAGTTCAAGTGAAACCTACTCTCTCTAGTCTTATGTAACATAACTGTAGAATGTCAAAGCTGGGACAGCCCTTAGAACATAATTATCAGGGCTGGGAGGGAGCATAGCACAGGGAATGTAAGAGCTTGGAGGAGCCTTAGAACATAGAATGTCAGAGAAAGGAGGGCTCACTGGATGTGGGCTATCAGCTGAAAGGAGTATTAGAGCAGAAAGTGATCATAGCTGAAGAGCCCTTAGGTAATGGAATGTCAGAGCTGGAAGAAATCCAAGGATTGGAGGATCCAGGGAGAGCCAAGAAGGAGGGACTTTAGAATGGTACATTAGAATGGATAGGAGCCTAGAACTTAGACTGTCAGACTGTCAGAACTAGGAAGAACCTTGTAGCAGAATGTTAGAGCAGAAAAGTACTTCAAGGATCATATAATCCAAGGCCTTCATCTTACAAATTCATTTTGATTGCAGTGAATTTGTTGAATAAACATTTATCAAGGACCTACTATGTATAGCCCTCACCAAAGTCCTACTCTGATGCCTCTTTTTCATATAGTAATTCTTCAGATTCTTGGAGTCAGACATCACATACCCCCTTAACTTCTAATGTTGTCAACTGAACATCCCCAAGTCCTTTGACTGCACCTCATATGACATATCTTGGAGACCCTTCACTCTTCAGATGGCTGTCCTCTCAGTAAGTCTCCATCTTTTAAGTGGTTTCCTAAAATGTAGTTGCCAGGATCTGATGGATGACCTCACAGTAATGAGTCTATCTAAATGGAATTAAACTAATCAAAAAATTATAAAGCATCTCTGTCCCCTTTCTAAGACTCTCCAACTTGGTTAGGACATGCCAACCAATCAACAATCATGTACTAAGGTACCTACTATGTACAAGCTTCAAAGTAGCACGTGTAGCCTTGAATGAAGACAAAAATAAAACAACCCAACATATTTCTGACGATTCATCGTGACCCAAAGAGCAATGGGATCCCTTAGAAGATAGCATACTCCCCTTTACTGGGGATCTTAAAAAAGATCAACAACCTGATACTGAGTATATTGTAGAGGGAATTCTTGTTTAGATATGGTTCAACTAAAGGGCTTCTGGAGTCTCTTCTAGATTTGACCTTTTGGCATAATGTGATGATTTGTCATTTTTTAGATATTCATGAACCTGAGATGATCAGGTATGAAACTAGGATCTGTATTAAGGAGAAATAGCCACGTTGAAGAATCTTAGCTCCTTTGCTTTTAAGTTGCATGACCAAGGGGATATCATAGCCCTTCTGAACCTTAGCCTTTTCATCTGTAAGTACTTATTTTTGGTATTGCCTCAGGACGTTTTTAGAAGCAAAGTATTTTGTGATCTTACTGGCATTATCAACATGCATTATTATTACTATTTTATTATGTTATCATGATACTATTGGCAATGGGGGAACCATTGAGTAAGTGATTACCATGGTGAAACAGATTTGAATCCCAGCTTTGCTATTGATTGCCTATGAGACCTTAGGTAAGTGTCTTCACCTCTTTGGGACCTATTTAAATCCTCACCTTTAAAATAATGTGGTTTCTAATGTGTCTAGCTCTAAATTCCACACTCCTTTAAGCAGGATAGTGGTAATGAGAATAAAGAGAGGGGAACACATTTTCTTTATGTCCATTGCCAATAGGCATCTCCAGATTTCCATTATCTCATGAAGAAATAAATATTTAGCTTATGATGAGGCTATGCTGTTTTCAGGGCACAAAGGGTCTCTTTTGTCCCACTTCCATCAGTAACCTAAATGCAGTGTTCTCCTATCATATGACAGGACTGAGTATACAGCAGATCACAGAGCAGATATTTAGACCTGGAAGGGACAATAGTGGACAAATAGCCTAACACCCTCATTTTATGGATGGCGAAACAGAATACAAAAGATGTTAAGTCATATGAAAAAGTAACAAGCCTACTGTGTGTTAGGCACAAGCATATGCACAAATTCACCCAGAGGATAGCTTACAAAATGGATCTTTGAACACCGAGGTTGATAACTTTATGGATTTAGATCTGAAATTGGTCATAGAAGCCATCTAATCTGACCCACTGATTTTAAAGAAGAAACAATTTGAGGCCAAGAGATTGATAGTGACTTGCCCAAGGTAACATAGGTCCTCCATGGCAGAACTGGGATTTCATCCCAGGTTCTTTGACTCCAAAATTCAGTACAACATGGGGAGTAGACAGGGGCCCCCAATTTCCATTAGATTATGGGTGAATATTGAATTTTGGGTTCCCCTTATACACCTTCCATATGAGTCAATGCATTAAAACAACAGTATAGATGCTTCCCAACTAGAACCTATAAATGGTATAGACATGCTAAATTGTTGTAGTCTCTATGAGCTGCATCCCTGCTGGGACAGTATGTGGATCTGTCCAGGGGCTGAAAATCACGGGAAGTTTGGACAGGTTTCCTTGCCATTAGAACCTGTCAAGTGCCGAGTAGTAAATGAAAATCCACTTTAAAATGCCACACGTCACGGGCGCACACTTTTCCGACAGTAAAATATTATACCATCATAAAAACTGTATAAACATGTAAGAATAATTTACACATAAGCACTAAACATAAAGTTAAATTCAGCCATCTCCAGTTTTGCAAGGGGGAGAGAGAGAAGCGGGGGAGGGAGGGAGGGTGGGGGAGGAGAGGAGAAGAGAGGGGGGAAAGGGAGAAGGAGAGGGGGGAGAGGGAGAGGGAAGGAGAGAGAGAGAGAGAGAGAGAGAGAGAGAGAGAGAGAGAGAGAGAGAGAGAGAAGGGGGGAGAGGGAGCGAGGGAGAGGAAGAGTTCTTGGCATTGTGTGAATTCTCTCTTTGGATGTAGGAAAACAGAAGTCATTGCCTCAAGCTCAGGTATTCTTTGAAATGGCTTTGTCCTCAAATGTGTGTGTGTGTGTGTGTGTGTGTGTGTAAGGGTGTTCTCCATGGAAAATTTGAACTATGTCATCTTAAAAGCACTGGCTTTGTTACTGAGGCATGTTAAAAAAAGTTAAACTTTACAGGATAGGGGTAGGTATTTGCTACCTTATGGGTATTGTCACTTATTAAAATAACAAAGAAATATCTCTCCCTCTACTTTTCTCCTTTTCTCCTATGGTTTTGACTTTCTGACCTTCAGCAGTTAGCTGTAAATGATCAGGTGAATAAACCATAAGATGAAGTTCTCTGGAGGTCAGCAAAACTGGACTCTAGCCAACAGGGAAAATGAATTCGAGGACCCTGGCTGGGGTTCTGCCAGTGAGGACCAATGTCTCCACTCCTATCCCAGCACTGTGATGCTTGACAGACAAGAAAAGCAGAGTGATATTTTTGCGCATTATACAGTTTTTGGTAAAGCTATTAGAGATTCACTAGGATGAAATACAAAATACTTAGCCTGGTGTGTAGAGATCTTCCCAAAACCTGTCTCCAGCCTCCCTTTCAAATGTTGTCTCATCATTTCCTTTCATATATCCCATGGTCTAGCCCAAGTGGACTAGCAGCTGTTCCTTATCTCACCTTATACTTTGTCTGACAATGAATTCACCCAGGCTACCTCCCATGAACAGGACATATGTCATCTTCAGCTCATCATGGGGAAATTCTCCTTGTTCAAGGCTCAGCTCAGAGAAAACTCTTTTCCTGGCCCCTCAGAAAAGTGTTTCTTCCCTTCTCACATTGTCCTAAAGCACTTTGCTTTGCTTGTTATTAAAGTATATGAACTTTAGTTTCATTTAAGTTCATCCCTTCATATTCTGAGTCTCCGATTTTTCTATCTGTATATTTAGAAGGTTGAACTAATAGATTTTTCCAAGGTTCATTTGTGATCTAGAACCATTGATCTTTCTGGCATTCCTTCCCTAGTGTACACTATTAGCACCCTCTCTACCTCCCCTAATGGCGATGGTAGATAATCCTGGAATCCATATTGTTTAATGGACAGTGTCATCACATTGACTGGTGGTATTGCACCCAAGGGGTTTGGTAAAAGACTGAATTCAGGAGATGAGAGAGGGAGTTAGAATGGGCATGGGAAATGGAGAATCCAATGCTCAGAATCTCCTGCAAATGGATTAAATTAAATTTGTCAGATATTTGTATACTCTGCAGGTTTTTGAGACACAAAGGGAAAAAAGAATCTGTTACCATCATCAATAACCTTATATTCTTCTATGGTGGTGGTGGGATGGTACACGTACAGTGAAAAATAAATGCAAAATAAATAAAAAGGCATTTCAGAACAAGATGTGGACAATGGTGTGTGTGTGTGTGTGTGTGTGTGTGTGTGTGTGTGTGTGTGTGTGTGTGTGTGTGTCAGGAAAGACCTCTTGAAAGATAAGTTTTTTGACCTGAGCCTTGAAGAGAGTTGATTCCAAGAATTAGAGACAAGGAGAGCATTCTAGGGGAGAAAGCTTTGTTCAAAGGCATTGTTGGTTGGAAGATAGAGTATCATGTAAGGAGCCAAAAAAGTAGATCTCTTTTCCTGGAATGTAACGAACGTGTGTGATGAGAAATGATGCCTGATCAGTCTAGAGAAGTAAGGCAGACACAGATCTGAAGGGTACCACATTCCAAACAGAGGAATTTGTATCTTCTCCTAAAGACAACAGGGGAGCTACTGATACATCTTGAGCAGAGGATCAACATGGTTAGACTAGTGTCACAGGAATATCTCTTTGGCAGCAGGTGCTAGAGATTTTTTTTATCTCTTCAGAAAGAATGTTGAAATATATATAAAAAAAATACATGTCCCTGTTCATAATAGGGAGACAAAATAAGGAAGCACAGAAATCAAGCTAATTTGAGGCCAGAGAAAAGAACTAGAGATGTTAAGCCTAAAGAAGCCTTAGTAATGGGAATAGTAAGAGCTTCAAGTACTTGAAGGCTAGTCATATGAAATGGGGATGGGTATTGGTCTGGTTGGTTCTGATGGACGGAGCAAGGTCCATTGGATATGTTTAACAATTGCTCATTGAATAACACGTTGAGATTTGCCCAGCACTTGGCATCTAACTCATTTTATTTTTTCCCAAGATCCTTATGAAGTATGTGCTATTTTTTTCGTAATTAAAGTGATTTAGTGATTTTTTTTTCAAATCACATATAGGTATTAGAAGTGAGATTCAAACCCAGTTCTTCCTGATTCTGTTTAAGTTTCTCTTCGTTATGTCATACTGATATCAAACTTCTCAATTAGAACAACCCCCAAAGCAGAATAAGCTATCTCCAGAGCTGGTGGCTTAGCCCTCTGTTGAGGTCTTTGAGGGAAGACTGGATGACCACTTGACAGGGATATTGAAAACATTCATTATTTGTCAGGTATAGATGAGAGTGGACTCTGAGATGCTGTCATCTCTGCACCTGGAGAAATGTAATAAAATCTCCTTTTTTTTGTGGGACAATGAGAGTTAAGTGACTTGCCCAGGGTCACACAGTTAGTAAGTGCCAAGTGTCTAAGGCCGGATTTGAACTCAGGTCCTCCTGAATCCAGGGCCTGTGCTTTATCCACTTTGCCACCTAGCTGTCCCTAAAATCTCCATTTCTACACTGGTGTAAAGTTCACAGTATGTTTTTCCCCTGTACAGTCATCTTTGTGGTCAGTAGTATAAGTAAGTATCAGCATTCTCCTCTTTAAAATAAGAGAAACTGTTGCTCAGATGTCAAATGACTTGCCCAAGGTGACAACCCGAAAGTATCTAATCTAGATTCAAACCTCCACCTCCTCTTCCTAATACCAGGATTCTCTCCTCTGCACCATGCTGTCTCTATTCAAATGCAAACAAGGAAAGATGCACTGTCATGGAGCTGCATACATTCTTATTTCCAGAGTAACAGAGAGGAAATAATGAATGTAAAAAGATGCCTCTCACCCCCACCTCCCCAAGATTGGAAAGGATTGCTGGGAACAGGCTGGAGGGAAGAGAATCAGTCTTTTACTTTTCCCAGCACAAAATAATAATTCACATTTCTATAGCTCTTTAAGGTTTACAAAAAAGCCAAGCCCAGTGAGCATTGCTGTATGATCGGCCAAATGCCTGTAACCTCTCGTTAGTACCTTAGACAAGACTGCTAGAACCTTCTCTCAGTTGTTGAATCTTTCTTATGCTCTGGGACAATTCTAATTGGGAACAATTGTTCTCTTACATTTATCAGAGATTGGACTCTCATAAAGATGTCTTTCCTAAAGGCATTCAGATACTGGGGCATTTAGGAAAGAAAGCGGCATTGGGAGACAGAAAACCCAAATTCTATCCTTGACTGCCAATCATTGGCTCTTTTGACCTTGGGGAAGGTAAGCTCTTCCCAACTCTGGGCCTCAGTTTCCTGTATTTTTTTCAGTTTATCTGTAAAATGAAGGATTTGTTAGGTGTTTCTTAGCCTATAGTCTATTGCTGCACAAAATGTAAATGCTTACATTGCTTATGAAGTAGGTTCACTCTCTGTTCTGCACATGCCTGTTTCCCAGTAGCTTGAAAAGCTGAATCTGGGTCCTAGATGCTCTGTTGAATCATGTGATTAAAAACAAAACTCATGTATTTTTTGATGATGATGATGATGACAGAGATGAAGAAAATGAAGAGAATTTGTCAAAGCAGCCCCAATTTTATGTTAGAAACCTGTCCTTGTTTGGCATCCAGCTCTGGACTCAGAAGGAAGAAATGGCTATGGAAATATCTACATGCCTCATTGGTACTTCCATATCTCTTATTGGGTTGAGAGTAGTTAGGAAAAAGGAAAGTCTGGAGAAAGGAAAGCAAGAAGTAGTTATACCCAACCATACAAAGTGTATTGGAGAGTAGAAGAAGGTGAGAGGGGAAGCACAAATCCTTCAGGCCAGGTTAGCTGGAACAGGAATAAGGTGAGTGATAGACAATGGCATGGAAGGAGTAGCAGATTCAGATGCTGAGAATCAGGATGTTTGCTTTCTCCAAGAAGGTGTCTATTTGTGGTGTCAAAGCTGCCCCAATATTTATTCACTTTAGCTGATATACCTGTAGGGAGTAGAGTCCTCAGAAGTTACATGTTCCTGAAGGCTGGGATGCTGGGATTTATATAGCAGAATAGTTAGAGTCCTGATTTAGGACTTGAAGACCCGGAGAGGAGGTGGGGGAGGGGAAGGGAGAATATGTAGAGAGAGGTACAGGCCCAGGACAGAACATTGAGTAAGACCTGGAGTCTTATAGATGCTGAGCCAGAAAAATAGCTCGAGCAGTTGCCAGACATGTAGCAAAGAGGAGAGAAGCTGAGAGGAGAAGGTGGGCAGCCTTGTCAAATGCAGGACAAAGGGGGGGATGGATGAGTGTGGAGAAAAGAACCTCAGGTCTGTCCACTGAGACCTCCCCTTTGTTAAAGATGAGGAAACTGAGTCCTTGGAGCCCCCAGCTATAGTAACTATCAGAGGGGGCTTTGAAGCCACATCTCCATGACTTCAAGGGGAAGCACTGCACTCCCTCTGCCTTACTGCCTCTTAGAATGTGAGGGGATGATGGCATTGACATTACTGTTAGGAAGCCTATGCTCCTCTAAGGTGTTGCTCTATTATGTTCTTTTGCGCTCTCTCGTGCTGTGCTCGCTCTCGCTCTCTCGTGCTCGCTCTCTCTCTCTCTCTCTCTCTCTCTCTCTCTCTGTCCTTCCCTTCTTCCTCCCTCCCTCCCTCCCTTCCTTCCTTCCTTCTTTCCTCCCTCCCTCCCTCCCTTCTTTCCTCCTTCCCTCCCTCCCTCCCTCCCTCCCTCCCTTCCTTCCTTCCTTCCTTCCTTCCTTCCTTCCTTCCTTCCTTCCTTCCTTCCTTCCTTCCTTCCTTCCTTCCTTCCTTCCTTCCTTCCTTCCTTCCTTCCTTCCTCCCTCCCTCCCTCCCTCCCTCCCTCCCTCCCTTCCTTCCTTCCTTCCTTCCTTCCTTCCTTCCTTCCTTCTTTCCTCCCTCCCTCCCTCCCTTCTTTCCTTCCTCCCTCCCTCCCTCCCTTCTTCCCTTCCTTCCTTCCTTCTTTCCTCCCTCCCTCCCTTCTTTCCTTCCTCCCTCCCTCCCTCCTCTTCCTTTCTTCCTTCCTTCCTTTCTTTTTCTTTGTTTCTTTCTTCCTTTCTTTTTTCCTGTTTTAATGGAATTCCGAGCGGTGAAAGCCTGGGACAATTATTACCCTACCATTCTTTTACCTTTAGTTCTGCACGTTATTTCAAAGCTCGAGGAAATGATTGTTTTTATGATTGAAAGTGTGGGATTCTTACCAAAAGCACCTTCAGGACAACCCCAGTAGTGGGCAAGATGACCGAGATTATGATGATTATGAAGAATGTGTTTAGGCGCAATAACATTTGATGAAGTGTTGGTTCAGACCTGGAAGAACAATTTACCCGTTATCTGATTCAGATGCCCTGACATCTCCAACAGGAATCTTTGAAATCTCCCTGCTCCTTTTTTTTGCCATGGCTGAACCTCTGTGACGGGGTGGTGAAACCTGTGAATCCCTTTCTCCAAGTAATTATTTTTTAAAAGAATCCCAATTAATGGAAATGCTGACTTTCAGGTAGAAGCTAATAAAATAAAAATATGTACACAGAAAAATATGTGTGTACATATGTAGTTTTACATACAGACACACATGTGGGACAGCTAAGTGGCACGGTGGATATAGTGTCAGACCTGCAGTCAGGAAGACTCGTCTTTGTTAGTTCAAATCCAGTCTCAGATATTTACTAGCTGCGTGACCCTGAGCAAGTCACTGAACCCTGTTTGCCTCAGTTTCTTCATCTGTAAAAATGAGCTGGAGATGGAAATGGCAAGCTATTTTAGGTATCTTTGCCAAGAAATCCCCAAATGGGGCCATAAAGAGTCAGACACGATTGAAAATGACTGAATAACAACATGTTTCCTGTCCACATTCACACTTTTCCACCTACTCTGATCCATATCTGTCTGTGGATCTCTTGTGAGGTCCAGGTACCCCAGATGAAGATACCTTCCTATGTAGCTATTCCCATTTCAGGTATGGATGGTGGTTTCCCCAATCACTAGATGTCTCCAATTTTCTACATTTTATGAAACATGGGGAGCTCTTGCCTGCAGAATACATCTACCTCCATCTGACCTTGTCCCAAGGCCCCAGGTCTGAAGAAACAAGCATTCCCTATAAACAGAAGTTCCTTGGGTTTCAGGCCACAGCTGAAGCAAGTCCCTTTTGTTTTTCTAAATGAGTTGGAAGCATCTTTGGCCCCAAGCCCAAGAATCCTTTGTAGTGATGGGTAAATGGTATGTCATATCCACTGCTCCTTCACTGCATTCTTCTTCAGCCCACGTTCATTACCTTGTGAATGTGTTTTCCCTCCAACTTCTTGTGCCCCAGCTATAGTCTGTCTGGGATCAAGGCACGTGGATTCCATTGCAACACCAGGACAAACACTAATCCCCATCCTGACCTCTTCCCTTTTTGGTCAGAGTAGGTCCTTGTGTTAACTGGGCACTTCTGGCTTCTTTACATTCACCTTTCTGCTGGGAACATGCCCTGTCCCCATGGATAAATGTTGATTGTCTTTCCCATCATCATAAATGACAACGTTGTCCATGCTCAGGAGGGGGCCCTGAGTAACCAGATGGCAGCTGGATTTTTCTGCCAGTCATCGGTTTGTTTCTGATTATGGTCCACGTTAGAGAAAGAAGATTTTCTTAGCTGTTCTCTGTAGTTTCTATTACTTCAAGGAGAATTCACCAGAAGTCCTTTTAGCTTTCCTCACCAAAAGAGCTGCCAAGCATGGGGAACTCCTTGAAAAGCAATGATGAACAAAATACACTCTAAACCCAAATCTCAGAGCAATGCCTCCCCTTGCCTCTCCCCCATTCCTGT
Source organism: Dromiciops gliroides (assembly GCF_019393635.1). NCBI lineage: Eukaryota > Metazoa > Chordata > Mammalia > Microbiotheria > Microbiotheriidae > Dromiciops > Dromiciops gliroides. The sequence continues at coordinate 285,379,374 of NC_057865.1, read as the reverse complement.
TATTCCTCCCTTATTAGTTCATCCTAGAGCCACTGTGTTCATCTCCAAAGCATGTTGGGGCAGTTAGGATACAGTGCCAGGCTGGGAGTCAGGAAGACTCATGTTTGTGAGTTCAAATCTGTTCTCAGACACTTACTAGCTGTGTGAAGTCACTTCACCCTGTTGGCCTCAGTTTTTTCATCTCCAAAATGAGCTGGAGAAGGAAACAGCAAAGCATTCCAGTAGTGTTGGCAAGAAAACCCCAAAATAGGGTCATGAAGAGTCAGACATGACTGAAATGACTGAACGACAACCGCAAATGTTTGTGTGATCTTAGAATCACTGACCTGGACCTAAAAGGGAACTCAAGAGTCCAACCTCTCATTTTTCAGATCAGGAAACTGAAGGGCAGGAAGGTCTTCACCAGAGGTCAAGTCAACAAGACAGTAAGCATTTCTTAAGTACTTTGTGCCACACCCTGTGCTAAGCACTGGGAATACAAAATACAAGAGTCAAGATGTTCTCTGCCCTTGATTAGTGTCCATTCTAATGAGAGAAAAAGAAGCTGAAAAGAGAGAGTGGGAGAAATGAAGGGTCCCAGCTTGAGAACATGGTAGAGAAAGACCAGAAAGTCTTCAGTGCTACCCGCAAAGGAATGAAGGTGTGCCTGGCCTGGGGGTGTGATGCTTCTCATGTGAGAATCCCAAGAGTCACGAAACTTGGAAGCATTGAACATGCGGTTTGAACTGAGGTCTACTGACTTCAGAACTAATATTCTTTCCACTGTCTTGTGATTTCTGCCATTTGTTTTGAAGTTACATTTCAGAATTATCCAACCTTTATGTAAGGAGAACTTAATACTTGTCATTCCTCCAAAGCCTTGAGATAATGGTAAGGTTAGAATAGAGGAAAGAGAGAGGATAGATAAATTGTTAATCTGCTGCCATCTTGCCAGAGGATGGAGGTAAAAGAAATGCTGGTGTTAATGTCAGGCAGCAGCCATTGAATGTGGCCCTGGGGAGCAGAGGCCGAGTGCCAGGTCTGCAGAGAGGAGAGAGCAGTAGCCAAAGTGTTATGTCTGAGACTCTCAAATATGCCCCAGGGTTGATGGGCCGTAATCTCAGAGTGTTGTTGTATCAGACACGCAGCCTAGACTGACACTGAATGGCCTTAGCATCTCAGATGTCCCTATACTGGAAGACTGACCCCCTCAGCCCATGGAGGGTTGCCAAGCATAGCAAAAGCACTCAAAACACCCCGAGGGAGAGGAAATACAGATGCTACTCAAGGCTCCCCTGGCTTCCTTCCGAAGAGATGACATACATACAGAGACACCGAGAAATGTCCATTTGGGGAAAGCCCTTGGGGATCTCGAGTAATGTAGTTGCACTTTTCTCGTATCTGGAAGCCTTCCTGAATAGGAGATTTTTCTCCACAATCTAGCAAACATGAAATCAGGCTCCCAGATGGTTACTAGTCCAGATGTTCTTAACCTGGGGTCTGTGAATTTGATTTTAAAATATTTTGCCAGCTATGTTTCAATATAATTGATTTTCTTTGCAATCCTATATATTTTATGCGTGAAAAATAATTCTAAAAAGGAATTCTTAGGGCTTCACTAGCCTGGGTCCCAAAAGGAGCCATCCTTCTCATCATTGTCACTGTCACCATCCTCACACATGTCTATTCATTCTGTTGGTGGGCACCATTCTTCTCCCCAGTTACAAGCTTCCTGTGTTACCATAATGGCTGTGAAGGCCACAACATTGTCCCTCTGTGAGCATACCTCTAATATGATCTTGGAGTGTTTGCCTCCAGAATGTGCCGGAGCTGCTGGCCCACCTTCCAATCACACCTATGCCCCTTTGCCTCAGTGGAAATAAACGTATTCCCCTGCTCCAGCATCACAACTCTGCCTATGGTTTAATCTCTTAGTCCCTGGTGCTAATAGTCAGCCAGTGTGGTGAAGTCAGAATGGCAGAGCAAGAGAGAGGCAACTTTGCAATGGGATTCTGCAATCACTGGAGTCAAAGGTAGGCAGGCATAGAGTTTGACATAGGTGGTACGGTCATAAATATTTAGAGAATAGTAGTTGTGTGACCCTGGGCAAGTCACTTAACCCTCATTACCCTGCAAAAATGAATGAAGGAATTAATGGATGGAAGGATAAATAAATGAATGAATGAGTGAATAAATAAATAAATATTTGGAGAAGATGAAACAAGCAGAATTTAGATGGACTAACCACTCAGCTGGCCAGCTTTGGTGAATGAAAATACTATTGACACTTTTGAGTTGTCCAGAATGACATAATGGAAGCACCCTCATTGGACACTTATTGGGTAAATTTTTGACCTTACTGATTAATTAAGCTTGGCATTGCTTGCCAATCCTTGATTTATTGAACTTTCCTATTGAAAGAACTCTAAAAATTTATTTTATTTTACTTTATTAATTTTTATTTATTAAAATTGTATTTAATTATTTTATTTATGATTGTCTAAGGCTTATTTTTCATTCTCTATAGAAGGTCTGTAAGAGAGGGGCTCTTTGCCTTTTTTGGAGATTGAAAGATAATATTTTGCTAAAGGCAGCGTCTTGTGATGAAAAATGCACTGGGGGGGACAGCTAGGTGGTGCAATGGCTCTGGATTCAGGAGGACCTGAGTTCAAATCCAGCCTCAGACATTTGATACTTTCTAGCTGTGTGACCCTGGGCAAGTCACTTAACCCTCATTACCCTGCCAAGAAAACCAAAACCAAAAAAAAGAAAACAATGAACTCAGAGACACAACACCTGGGTTCAAGTTCTGGTCTGATTTCTGATGAACTCTGTGGCTCTGGACAAGAAGAACCTCCTATCTTTGAGCCTCAAGTGTCCACATTTCCAGTGCCTAGCGTAGTGTTTGGCACATAGCAGACAGTTACTAAATGAATTTTCATTGAAAATTTCCACAAAATGGAAGATTCACAAGTGACTTATTTTAGAGCTACCAGGAAAGCTCACAATTTAGAGGAGTCACTGTGTAAAACAATTATTTGCCAACTGAATTATTTTTAAAGTAAAACTTTTTCTTAGTTGGTTTTCTTTAAGGGAAGCATATGTACACACAAAAGAAAAATGTTTCCATCGTCTTTGCTCATTCAAAGTATGCAGGCTGATTTGTAACTGGATTTTGTGTATTTGGTTCAATTTTGTAATATTTTGTTAATGTCCTCTTAGGGGCAGCTAGGTGGTGCAGTGGATGAAGCACCAGCCCTGGATTCAGGAGGACCGGAGTTCAAATCTGACCTCAGACACTTGACACTTACTAACTATGTGACCCTGGGCAAGTCACTTAATACTCATTGCCCCGCAAAAAAAAAAAAAAAAAAAATCGATGTATTACTGTTACTTGTCCTCTTCCCCATCACCCCACCACCCCCATCAAATGGACCTTTTTTTTTTTTTTTTTTAGTGAGGCAATTGGGGTTAAGTGACTTGCCCAGGGTCACACAGCTAGTAAGTGTTAAGTGTCTGAGGCCGGATTTGAACTCAGGTACTCCTGACTCCAGGGCCGGTGCTCTATCCACTGCGCCACCTAGCTGCCCCCAAATGGACCTTTTTTGAGGGTACATATTTCATTTTTATCCTTCATTAAAGCTATTTTTTCAAATTACATGTAAAACATTCTTTTTAAAAAATGAGTTATAAATTCTCTCCTTCCTTCGCTCCTCTTTCCCTCTTTGAGAAAGCAAATAATCTGATAGAGATTATACATGTGTAGTCATGCAAAACATAAGGATCCCTTTCTTGAAATCACTGCTAGGAAGAAGAAATGAAAAGGTGTCTAATTTCTCTCTTTTTAAAAAAAATATCAATACTCTTTTTATAAAACATTGGTGTTGTTTTCCCAGGGACTCTCCCTGACCCTTTCTAATATAGACCTTCCCTTGTAATAACAAAATACAGTTAAGGAAACCCAATCACCCCATTTGGTCATGCTTTACAATAGAAGCCTTATTAAGGACCCACACTAAGCCACCTTTCTACCAAGAGACAGAAGGATTGCTTCACTCTCGACCCTCAGAAATCATGATTGGGCACTAAATTGATCAGAGCACGATATTTCTCAATGCTCTTTTATTGTATGTTATTCTTCCTTTCCTGACTCTGTCATGGTGAATCCTGTGCATGGGTGTGATGATGGGGAAAGCTTTTTGCCTGATGCTTTCTCTGCAGGCTATGTGCTGATGCTTCCTAAAATCTGCCCAACCATGCCTGCCTTCCTTCTGTTTAGAGAGGTTTGGTCTTCTGCTCCTGGCAGCGTCCTTGTAAGCAATGCCTACGTGTGCACCGTGCTTCCGCGTTTCCACACCTGCTGTTTTGTTCCAGCTAATTGCAGCCAGAGAGTTGAGCAGATTCAAATCTCTGTTGTAATGGGGATTGATTGGTGGTAGTAAAACCAACCGTATGTTTTGTTCCCTTTCTCAGCAGCTCCATCTCATATAATGTGTTTTGATAAATGTCACTAATTTGAAATAAACAAAATGTCCCCATGAATTTTTTATTTTTTCCTTTTTAAAAGTTATACTATGCTTTGTGTTAGACTGACATATGGGGGCTCTGCCATTGCTTTTTGGGCTCACACATCAATAGTTCTTGGGATTATTGGCTTGAGGGAATGAGTCAAGATGGTTGGTCGATACTTTTATTTTTTTATTTCAACAATCACTTAAGCACCCACTGTGTACAGGCTACTGTCTTAGGCATGAAGATGATGAATGCAAGAAGAAAACAGGACTTGCCAGCCAGTTACAAGGGACACAATTGCTAAGCATCAGACAGCTAGATAATAGAATGTGATCAAGTGTTAATGGTGAACTTTCCAGTCCTTGAGGAGTGTTGAAGCCAAGGCTGGCTGTTTGGGGACTTTGTCAAGAGAATTTCTGTTTCCTAGATGCTCCAACTGTAGCATTCTGGTGGTAGAGTGAATAGAATGCTGGGATTGGAGTCAGGAATCCCTGAATTCAGATGTGGTCTCATGAGGATGATCATAGCACCTACCCCCCAGGGGCTTTCTGTGGATAAAGCAAGATATTTGTAAAGAAGCTGGCAAACCTGACAGTGCAACAGAAATGCTAAATATTATTTTCCAAGCAAAGACATGGTATGGGAATCAAGGGGATGGGGGAGATCTGTTTCCCAAAGGTAACAGGGGAGACTTCAAGAAGGAGGCCATGACTACTTGAACCAGAACTACTAGACCTTGAAAGATGGAGTAGTATTTGCTGATGGAAGGGAAATGATTGGGGTGGGGGAGAGGGAGCCCAGCATAGTCTGCATTCATATCTAATCCATGGTAGAGTTCTTTAGACTCAGATTTAGAGATAGAGGAGACCTCCACCGTCATCAAGTTCAACCATTTAGTTTTGGATTGAAGTCCAGAATGGGGAAATCATTCGTCTAATGTCACAGAAGTAGCAATTAGGAGGAGCAGAATTTGAATCCAGGTCCTTTGTCACTAAGTCCAGCATTTATTCTATAGTGTACATATCTCCTCTCCCAAAATCAACTAGTTGGAGAAAGTCTGCTTATATGCCTCTATAAAGACAATGTGGCCTAGTAGAGCCCTGGATTTGAAGTTCTCCAGTTGAAATCCTAGTTCTGTTGGTTACTTCTTGTGAGATATCAAGCAGATCACTTAAGTATTCTGACCCTCAGTTTCCACATCTGTAAAATGAGCATTGGATTAAGTGATTTCTCCAGTATCTTTCTTTCCCATGTCCTGTACTCCTAATGATCCCATGGCTGTCTGAGCACAATCTTCGCTGAGTTTTGTTGTGCAGTTTGAAACTAGTTTGTGAGAGCTTAGAAAACTCTTGTCCCTGCAATCATGGGAAAGACCAAGCATTTCAAAGATATTCTGCATCTCAGTTCAAAATTGTACTACTTAAGCCAAGAGACCACAGCAATGTGAAACATACATGTTTTGGCCGTGACTTAATTTAAGAAGCACAATCTCAAGTAGTAACTGTCCTAGTCACTAAAGTCCAGGTCTGCGTAGCAGAAATGGAGAATGACTGCTGGTTATAAATGGATCTTTTCTATCACATTCCTACATGGGGGAAATGAGTCATTATCTTAGTCTCCAATTGTAAAGGACAAGAATAGAGAACAGATAGTGTCATTGCTCTTATCTGATAGATGGAAAACTTTTATGAGAGAAGTAACTTGTGTTGAATTCTTCCATTGGTTCTGCCAACCATGTCCCATATAAACTTGGATAAGTAACTCCCTAACTATGAGGGGAGTAAGTAATATGGGAAAATCCTCAACAATTTTCGCCTCGCAAATGTTCATAATACATTTTTTTTTTACTTAAAGGCCCATTGTGGATATTGTGTAGACCATTCTACCCAAGTCTTTTGCTAGTACCCAGTCATGGCATGGATGTAACCCTAGATTCTGAAGACTCTGCTAATGTTTCATGAGCTCTGGGAGGTCCTACCAAGCAAGAAAGGCTTTGAGTATAGGTCAGGACAGTATCACATATCTAGAGCCAGAAAGTACCTTAGTAGTTATCAAGCCCACCTCCTTCATTTTTACAAAGGAGTAAACTGAGGCAGGAAGTTAAAATGACTTTCTCAAAGTCACACTGGGTGCTCCAGTAGCAGAATCATAGATCTGGAATTCTGATATCATCTAACTCAAACCCTTCATTTTATGAAGAAAAGAAACTGAGGCTCAAGTATAGGAAGCTAGGGACAATGAAAAAGGGAATAGGGGAAGGAAAAAAATATGTCCCACATACTCACCACCACCTGGAATCAGCAGTTCCAAAGAGAACCAGCTGCACAGTGTCTCTCTGCCTCTCCCTTGCCAGAGTGTGCCTAAGTAAAGTTCTCTCCTCCCTGGCTTTCTCCCCCAAACCTCCTCTCCCACAGGAAACAGGGCTGTCCACACACACAGCCCAAAGCTAATTGGCTGGCAGCCCTGATTGATAGAACTAACAGGCGGCTCTACAGCTACAAGCCAGCCAGCTTCCGGATGCTAAAATCACCTGGCTGCCCCCATTATAATTTGGCCAGGCCCACGTAGGCATGTGGGTGTCCGGCATGAGGTCAGCATGCACACTGGGGTTTCTAATTTTAGCCAAAGATGGGGTCATAGAAACCCCAAATCACAAATAATTCCTTGCACCAGCAACTTCTCTTCGCTATGTATGAATAGGTGGAATTGTTGCATGCTGGTTTTGTCAAGGGATCAGCCACACTGATTAAAATCATGGATGTCTGACTTTTTGAAGTTTTCAGAAATTTATCCATTATCCAGAATTTCCTCAGCAGTCTAGAGCAGGTGAGGAAACAGCACAAAACAACAGGCTTCTCAACAGACATCAGCATGTTCATGTGTGGTAGCTAATATACTTGACTCAGAAGTGAAATCTTCAGGGTTCTTATTTTAATCAATTGTTAATAAGCATTTGCTAAGCACCTAGTAGATACCAGGCACAGTTTAGAATCTGAAAAGCATCTTGGGGACTAGAAAGGGTATTGTTCAATTCAGACATGTTCATCATAGTGAAGAAGTAAGAGTGAAACTAAGGTACTGCATCTGGCCTTTGCCCCAGGGCTGCAAAATTAAGAGACCACAAAAATGTATACAAGTTGAGTTCCTTGCTGCCCTTCTCTGCCCAGAAAGTGATCCCTTTGGCAGCTCCTCACTGCTCTTCTCCTTACTTCTGAATGTGGACTTTGTCCTGAAATCTCTGTGTCTCTGTTTGTTGCTTATTGTAGTGCATTGATTTGAGGACACCTTCAATACTGTTTTCCAAAGGGTGCTGAAATTGTTAATTGCAGCTCTGATGACTCTCAGTTATTGAGAAATAACTAAATTCTGTTCCCTATACTGTTCCCTTCTCTACATATTTCCTGTTATGCTGCAAGTGGGTTTGAGGGTAACTCTGGGCACTAAAAAACTAGGAAAGAGAGAAGCAGCTTGGTCCATTGGAATGAACACTGTCTCTGGAATTGGAGGACCCGAGTTCAAATTCTGCCCTACACACTTACTGTGGATCCTTGGGAGAATAATTGCATCTCTTTGGGCCTCAGTTTCCTCAGGAATAAAAAAGAGAGTTGAACTTGATAGTCTCTGAGTTTCTTTTCAGGTCTACATCTATGTTCCTGTGATAGACAGTACAAGTTCTATCTAGCCCTACCAAGCTGGACAGTTTTCAAGTGGTGACAGGCTCTGTCCCTTGTTAAAGGACCAGCTTAGCCAAGTTTAGAGAATCTCATCATGAGAGTTTTGGCCCAGTTGGTGACTCTTTTTTTTTTATTCTCTTCTAGTCACAGCAACCCTCTGTGACCATTTCTTTATTTATAGAGGGCTTGTCATCTGGGACTGTAGAAAATATACTCATAACAGGCAGGTTTTTGAAATATTGATGAATATATTGCTTAAGAAGGCAGAGCAAAGTGTATTCCACTTAAGAAAGACTCCCTTGTGAGATGCAGAGGCAGAAGCACGGACAACTTGCAGGATTCATTTGCAATGAAATAGCTCATCCCTAATGATGCCTGATAAATGTGATTTCTTTGTATAGAGTTTTCATTTGCTTCATTCAGTTCATCAGATCAGAATTATGCACCTGGATGTGTTAGACATGACAGATGCACAGACAAGACAGACAATCAAAAGGAAACATGATGTTAGAAGTAGCACTGACTCTCAAGACAAATGACCTGAGTTCAAATTCTCATTTCTGCCACGTCACCTGTATGACCATTGACAAACCACTTAACCTCACTAAGAATCATCTTCCTGACCTGTAAAATGAGGAATTTCAACTAGATATCTTCTGAAGCCTTTTCCAATTCTAGATGAATAATCTTTGCTATTAGAGAAATTTCATTTTTTAATTATTTTTATTTCTTGCCTTAAATATTTGCCAATAACATGTTTAAAAATTTTAGGGGGAGCTAGGTGGCACAGTGGATAAAGCATCAACCCTGAATTCAGAAGGACCTGAGGTCAAATTTGGCCTCAGACACTTGACACTTACTAGCTGTGTGACTCTGGACAAGTCACTTAACTCTCATTGCCCTGCCCCTCCCCCCCAAAAAAACCCTTAAAATTCATTTTTTTTTTAATTTGGAGTCCCCAATTCTCTCCCTCTCTCCTCCCTTCCCCACCTCTTGAGAAGGCAAGCAATATGATATTAGTTATATACTTCCATATTAACCATGTTGTAAAAACAAAAGCAAAAAAGATATTTGTTGTTGTTGTTCAGTCATTTCAGCTGTGTCTGACTCTTTGGGATTTTCTTGGCAAAGATACTGGAGTAATTTGTCATTTCCTTCTCCAGCTCATCTTACAGATGAAAAAACTGAGGCAAACAGGGTGAAGTGACTTGCAGGGTCATGCAGCTAATAATTGTCTGAGGCCATACTTGAAGTCAGGAAGATGAGTCTTCCTGATTCTAGAACTGACAGGCTATTCATTGTGCCACCTAGCGGCTCATCTCACACACACACACACACACACACACACACACACACACACACACACACACACACACACACACCTACATACCCACAAACAAACAAGAAAAATTAGTTTTGTGGTGTGTGTTTTTTAAGTACACTTCAGTATGTACTCAGCATTCATCAGATTGCTTTCTCTGAAGATGGATAGCATTTTTTATCATGGGTGCTTAGGGATTGTATTGGGATAATCATCTTGATGGGAGTAGCTAAGTCTTTCAGTTGATCATCCTTATAATGTTGCTGTTATTGTGTATAATGTTCCAATTCTGTTCAACCCACTCTGCATCAGTTTATATAAATCTTCCCAGGTTTTTCTGAAACCATCCTGCTCATCAATTCTTAGAGCACAATAGTACTCCATCACAATTACATACCAAAACTTGTTCAGCCATTCCCCAATTGATGGACATCCCCTCAATGTCCAATCCTTTGTCACCACAAAAAAGAGCTGCTATAAATATTTTTGTACAAGTTGGTCATTTCCCCTTTTCTGTGATCTCTTTAGTATACAGACCAAGGAGTATTATTGCTGGGTCAAAGGGTAGAGAGATTAGATTTTACTTAAGGGAGAAAATACTTATCCAGAGTTAAATGCAAGATAATTTGAGGAAGGAGACTATTCACAATTAGAAGGGATCAATCAAGCATTTATTGAAGACCTGTTTGGTGCTGGATCAGGAAAGGCTTTTTGGAGGAGGTGGCCCCTGAGTTTGATCCTTGAAGCCAGCAAAGAATTCTAAGAGATATTTTGAGGCTTCTCTATATCATTTGTAGGGCCTGGACTTGGGCCTTTCTGGAACAACAATCATATGTACAATTGAGGTACTGAATACTTTGGTTATGTTACATGGATAAAGAAACCAATTTTTTAAATGGTAACATATTAAAGGAAATTAGAAAGAGTCAAGTCCTGGAGATTGGGGAATTTTGAGTTTGGGTGGTTAACTTGGGTCTAAAAACTCAATTAAAAAAATAAGTGCTAATGGCCACCTGGAATGATGTCCAGCTATTCCTGACCAGAGACCAAGTTGTTACTTTTTTTGCCAGGCAATAAGGGTTAAGTGACTTTCCCAGGATCACACAGCTAGTAAGTGTCAAATGTCTGAGACCAGATTTGAATTCAAGTAGTTACTTTTCACAGAAGAGATAAAAGACTACCAAAACTCCAAGGACAGTCAAGACCCATCACCAAACATCTTGGTAATACATTACTAGAGATAGTTTCACACTTTGCCAATACAGGAGTACTCCATTTATACTGAGGGACGTCACACATCTATCAACCTCAGCCTTCTAAAACATCACTCCAAACTTGGGAAAGTCATTGGAAAAGGCCTCTGGGTATCCAAAGTAGTTGTAGCAAAGTCCCTCAACTAAAATTATGAATTTAATTTGTTAGTGTCTGACCCAGAGCCTACTTACCTCTGATTTTACACATAAGTATGTACTTAACAAATGTTTATTGAATTAAATTGCATTGGAGAGACAGAGAACTAAAAAGTAGACACAGAACTGTGTAACCAAATAGCATAAAATCAAGTACTTGTAATGATGATCCTTAGTCATGAATACTGCAAGGATGTTCAGTAGATGCAGTATAAAGAGATAAATGTGTGTATTTATATATTTATGTATTTATTTGTACACACATACATACATATATATCTGTATATATCTATATATATATATATGAAATTTTCATCAATATTAATGAAAAGGGAAAAGAAACTTTTGATGTTAAAAATAGGTAAAATTCACATATATGGAAAATTCCTTTATTTGGAAAGCTTCATTCTCCAATATGATTATGTTTTATTTTACTTTGTTTTTCATGGAGAATGTTAGAGCAATTTGGCCTTTAAAATCCTTCACAGTTGCCCTCCAGCTTTCATTTCCAGTCCCCTTATACCTTGTTCCCCTTCTCACACCCTGAAGTTCAGCTCTATCCCAACCAGCCTTTGTACAACCACATTTTCTACCTCTGAGTCTTTCAACAGGTTGTCCCCGTGTCTGGAATGCACTCCCTCCACATCTCAGCCTCTTCAATACCTAGTTACTTCAAAGCTTAACTTGAACACCATCTCTTACACCAAACCTTTGCTGATATCCAACTATACCCCCCAACCAGATGTCAGCACCTCCCTCTCCCTGAAATATCTTATATTTACTTGTATCTAACTTTGTATATATTGACACAGTGTTGTTTAGTCATTTTTTCAGTCATGTGCAATTCTTCATGACCCCTTTTGGAGTTTTCTTGGCAGGGATACTGGAATGATTGGCCATTTCCTTCTCCAGCTAATTTAACAGATGAGGAAATTGAGGAAAGCAGGGTTAAGTGATTTGCCCAGGGTTCCACAGCTAGTAAGTGTCCAAAGCCAGATTTGAATTCAGGAACAGGAATCTTCCTGACTCCAGGCTCCAGCACACAATCTCCTGCACCACCCAGCTTCCCATATAATGACATGTTTACATGCTATTGCTCCAGATACAATGTAAGCCCTTTTGAGGACACAAACTATTTTTTATTTGTCTTTGTATTCTCAGTAACTAGTAGAGTTCCAAAGAAACAAACAAAACAAAGAAACTAGTAGAGTTCCATGGCACATAAAAGGTATTTAATAAGTGAAGAGGAATGGATTGAATGAATTTTAGATTTTGAAGGACGCTTAGACTATAGAATATCCAGATTACCTGCTGTCTAAGAGAGGGGGGGGGAGTGAGGGGAGGGAGAGAGAAAAATTTGAAATTGGTAATCTTATAAAAACAAATGTTGAAAACTATCTCTACATGTAAGCAGAAAAAAACAAAATACTTTTATTCGAAAAAAAGAATATAGAACATCAAATGTGGAAGGGACCCTAGGTATCAGGTAGTCTTTTCCTCTGTTTTACAGAATGGAAAATTGAGATTGAGAAAGGGGAAATGACTAACCAAGGTCAAATGGTAAATTAATAGCAGAGGCAGGACTTTTTTAAACCTAGATCTGGTTCTTGTATATAAAATTATAATCAATGATTTTTTTTATCAAGTACTTAGAGTAGCTCCCTCTGCAGCAGATTCATCTTGGTGTGTTGAATTTTTGTCCAACTGATGGGAGTAGTGGAGAAAGGGATTGGAGGAGGGAGGGAAGTTGGCCTGTTATACTCATGCAGCTGTAAGTGGCCTTTCTAGGCTTCCAAAATCTTTGTAACCAGTTAAGGGTAGGGGGAACCCTTGTCAATCATGAATCAGCCAGTAAGAAAATAGATCAGAATAATTTCCTTCACATTCATAGTGACACAAATTTCTTGAACATCTGTGGGGATGCTCAGAGCTAGATAGATGCAGTCTGTCAATATCTTCTACTGTCTATTCCCCATAAATGACATCAGCAGGCATTCCGAAAGTATCTATTGTGTGCCAAGCATTGTGTATCTACAAAGACAAGAAAAAAACAAAAACCTCTCCCTTTCCTCAAGGAACCTCTGTCCTCTTGGGATGTCTAGTACTGTACTAGACATATGGTATAGGATGGAAAGAGATTCAAAAGAAGCAAGAGATATTCCCTACCTATAATAGAACCTACAGCCTGTTCAGAGACTCAATATTCAGGGAAACAATGAAGACTGAAACAAGGTTCCCAAAGTACAGGTTTTCCTAACTCTAAAAAGTCTTGTACATTGCTACCTGAGTAGTCTTCCTAAAGTAATGCTAGGATCATATTGCTCTCAACCCAACCTTCAATGTCTTCCCATTGCCTACAGAATTATATGCTTAATCTTGATAGTCAAGACCTTCTGTAGCAAGGATTCTTTTTTTTTTTTTTTTTTTAGTGAGGCAGTTGGGGTTAAGCGACTTGCCCAGGGTCACACAGCTAGTAAGTGTTAAGTGTCTGAGGCCAGATTTGAACTCAGGAACTCCTGATTCCAGGGCCAGTGCTCTATCCACTGCGCCACCTAGCTGCCCCTGTAGCAAGGATTCTTAACCTAGAATACATGAACTTCCTTTTTCCTTTCCCCCTCCTTTCCTTCCTTCCTTCTTTCATCTCTTTTTTCTCTTCCTTCCTCTTGCTTTGTTTTTCTTCCTTCCTTTCTTCCTTCTTCCCTCTTTCACTCTATCTCCCCTTTCATCCTTCCCTCCATCCTTCTCTTTTCCTTCTTCCCTTCCTCCCTTCCTCTCATTCATGGTCTCCATCTTCTCTCATCTTTGTCTCTTTGCTTTTACCCACAGTGATTGAAGTAGACCCCTCACTCCCTTCTCCCTTTTCCCTTCTCACCATCCTGGTCTCTGTCTCCGTTAGTTTCTTCCTTCAATGTTCGTATGTATTAGACCTTCTCCTTTTTGGCTAACCCTCCTGTGTAACATCCCTTTTCTGAATATTTGGTCCATGTCCAGTAGGACATGCCCTGTATCTTGTCCCCTGTCATTAAATCTTTAAAGGCAGGGATTCTAATATTTCCCTCTGTAGGTCCATTGTATGTAATTGTACCATGCACATAGAAAGCACTTGCTGAACCCATCCACTGGAAAGAGTCCTAGACTTTGAGCTAAGAAATACAATGCAATGGAAAGACCATTTTGGAGTCAGCATCTTTGATACAAAGAAAAAAGAATTGGATTTGCAGTCAAGGCACCTCTGTTGCGATCACAACTCTCCTAATTACTAGGTGCACGACCTTGAGCAAATCACTCAACCTACTAAAGTCTCACTTTCCTCATCTGCACAGTTATGGAGTTGGGTTATACGGACTTTAAAATCCTTTCTGGCTCTAAATCTGTGATTCGATGTCCTGGGTACTAATCCTACCTATTCCACTTGCTACCTGGGATAAGTCACCCCTCTCTGGGCCTTAATTTACTCTTTTTAGAATGAGTGGGATGGCCTTCATTTCTAAGGTTTTTTCCAGATCAAAACCCATAACCCTGTGACCTCTGACATCCCTTTGAGCTCTAAATCTATGATCCTTGAATAGGAATTCTAAAGAGAGAGGAAAGAAGGAAGGGAAGAAGGAGGTAGAAAGGAAAGGAGAAAGAAAGGAAGTTCATGGATTCTAGGTTAAGAATCCTTGCTACAGAAGGTCTTGAATATCAAGATCAGCCTTTATGCCTAAGCTTGTGTGAGTAGCTTCCCTCTCTGTTCCCAGTCTCCTCCTATATAAAATGGTGGCACTAGGCTAGGGGACCTCCAGGTTTCCCTCTGGTCCTGCCATTCTATCCTCTAAGAAACACAAGTGGGTATTCCTCAGGAGCAGATGGTGTGTCCTGATAGATTCAATAGGTGTGAGTGAATCCTGTCCTTGTCTCCCGCTTCCCCTCTCTGAGCTCCCCTAGCTGTCAAATGTGGATAATGATATTACCCTACCTTCCTGCTGCCTTCTTTCAACAATATTGGCCTGCTTGGGAAGTTGTGAAGCATAACACATAAAAATGACAGCAGCACTTTCACCAATATAAGGTGCTTCACCGAATGCTAATCCTCATAAGAACCCCTTGGAAATCAAGTGGCAGATTTATTAGCCAGCAGTTGATCTGACAGAGCTGCTTCTCCCTTACTCTTCTGAAATAGAGAGGCTTGCTCCACTGGCCTCATCTGTTTTCTATAGTCCCTGACCTCCTAACTTGGCATTGATATCTGGGATTTTTTTTTTTTTTGCCTCTCTTTAAATGGACTTGGTGACTAGGTATCACCTTCGATGTCTTTTGCTGCAACAAACTAGAGCTTACTAATTTAGAATGCCCTTGAAATCCCTCTGACCTAGAATCTCCCTCTACCTTCTTCTCCCATCCTAATGATAATGATCATGGCTCACATTTCACCAAATCTTAAGAGTTATAGCTTGAAAGGGGCTTAGAGGCCATCTAGTCCAAACCTTCTTACTTTACAGATAGGGAAACTGAGGCCCATGGAATTGAAGTGACTTAGAATCATAAATACAGAAGCTGGAACGAACCCTAGAGGTCATCCAGGGTAACTCCCTCATTTGACGTATAAGGAAATTGTGGCCCAGGAAAGTGAAGTGATTTCCCCAAAGGCAGCATCCAAACCCAAGTCCTCCAAATTCAGAGCTAGTTCTCTTTTTACTGTACTGTGTTTAAAGGACTTTACATACATTTCTTTTAGGCACTGCCATCTTCATGGTGAATAGCATAGGTTTTATTACTCCTAGTCTATGTGTAAGGGTGGTGGGGTCCTCAAGTTGCTCCTCTTTGGGATCATGACGTTGTTTTGATTAGATCAAAGCCCAAGACACTGTAGAGGTATCTGGAAGATATCAGTAATCATCCAGAGAGGTTGGCCTGACCATCAAACTAGGAAAGAGCAAATGGAGTAAAGTTGTCTATTTGTATCAGATTTCCATTTGTCTCTGGATAGATACCTCATAAAATTGGGGCAAATATAGGTATATCTAGGGCAAATAGAACAAATGAACACTGTGCTGGGCCCAGAATTGAAAAAGGAGGAGGAGAGTAGACTGGATTGCTTTGGGGACATGTTTTTGTTTTTGTTTTTGTTTTTTGTTTTTCTGGGCAATGAGGTTTAAGTGACTTGCCCAGGGTCACACAGCTAGTAAATGTCAAATGTCTGAGGCTGGATTTGAACTCAGGTCCTCCTGAATCCAGGGATGGTGCTTTATCCACTGTGCCACCTAGCTGCCCCCTGGTCTGGTATGGCAGTAAGACCTCAGAAGCCACTTTGTATGGAGAATTCTAAATAAATATCACATAGAGAGTAAGGGGGAGGTATAAGGTAGATATGATCAAGCTGCTACTAAATACCAATGAGGGACTCCTAAGAAGAATAGAAATAAAGGATGACAGGAAGAAAAGATGGCAAGCCACATGGTGAGAGTGAGGGATGACAGGTGGGTGGCCAGAATGTTCTCTTGGTACCCTCATGTTGTGAGGCAAGGCAGCCTGTCCCCACCAAGTAGACATGGAAAAGACTAACAAAGGATGGGTAGCTATATGTATCATTGAAAGAAACTCCAGAAATGATGAGACTACAGATTTATTTGAGCAGTTATGTATTTTATAGCTGAGTTAACAGAGACTCATAGAGGTCTCCAACTAGTCAGAAGATTCCTATCCAGGGACAGGTTCAATCAGATGGTTTCTAATAGATTGGCCTACATGACGTAGAAGGCCCATCCAACTTAGAGATTCTACGATTTATTAATTATGTTGTTTGTGAAAGGACAATGGGAGAGAGAGGGAATGTGGCTTGCAGAAAAGAGGGTCAGCCCTAGAATTGAGAAGACAGGTTCAAATTCTACCTCCATCACTTCCTAGTGATATGGCCTTGGACAAGTCACTTATCATCCCTTTATTTTTTAGTTTCCTTATCTGGAAAATTAGGGAGAAATAGATGCCTCTGAGAGGTTTCTTCCTGTTCTAGGTCTAGTGGCTATGACTGAGTACTTATTTTTATTATTTTTGTTACCCTGAACTTGACAAAACCAAGCAAATATTAACATTTTCATATACGAGAAAGATCAGAAAAAAAGAAAATCGTATGTGGAGCTCAATTTCTATTACATACAGATTGATTTTTAGATATATAAAACATTTAGTATGTTAGTCTAAAGTTGGCCTGTTTGTGTGCATTTCTCACTAAACGTCCTTTTGTTCTGATACATTTTTTTAAAAAAATGCTTCACTGATTTTTTTCTTGCTTCATTATCTTTACTAACCTTCCCCCAATTATCCCCCCCAAAAAACCATTCCTTACATTCAGTAAGTATAGTTAAGCAAAACAACTCCCCACATTGATTGTGTCTGAAGATGCATGTCTCATTTTGCAACTTGAGTCCATCACCTCTCTGTCAGCAGGTGAAGTAGCCTGCTTCATCCTCAGTCCTCTCAAGCCTTACTGTTCATTTAATTGAACAGTATTGCGAACTCATTCAGTGTTATTTTTCTTTACAAACCAAGAGTTATCAGGGAGTTGTCAGGATACTTAGGTGGAGATCTTTTCCTCACGGAGAGTTATCTAAGTTAGAAAAAGAATGAATGGACAAATGAATGGCTGAGTAAAACATATCTTAGTGCTTATTATGGGCTAAGTACTGTGCTCAGTGCTGGAAATAAACAATCAAAGCTTGAGCTCTAATTGGCTGAGACAAAAAGAAAAAAAGAAAAAAAACTTAAGTTGAAGGGTGGACAAAAAAAAAAAAATGAAAGGCCTGGGAGTTCTAAGCATGCAGGGGTGGGGCCGATGGCAAGGTCAGTAATGAGACATGGGTCTGCACAATACCTCCACCCCCACCCTATTCTCAAGGGAGGGAGGGAGGGAGAAGGAAAAAGTGAAAGGGTGAAAGGAATGGAAGGAGAGGGAGAGAGAGAGGAGGAAGGAGGAAGAAGGAAGGAAGGAGGGAGGGAGGGGGAAAGAGAGACAGACAATGGGAGAGAGGAGATAGGTTCAATATTATTGAAGCTTCATAGTGTAATGACTAGGATGGTTGACTTGAAGTTAGAGAACCTGAGTTCAAATCCGAACTCTTTCCTGCTTCCTGTGTTACCTTCAACACTCCACTTCCCCTCATTGGGCCTCCATTTTATCATCTGTAAAATGAGAACATTGGACTTAAGGGGGTGGGCCTGGATGTCCTCTAAGGGCCTTCCAAATCTAAGCCTATGATCTTGTGGGCAGATCATTTGTATTTCATGTGTCCTCTCAAAACTAGTAATACTATCTTTCCTCATGGGCCTTTAGCTGCTAAATGGTTTATTTACCAGTCATCTCGGTAGAAGAATATAACCCAAAACCAATTCTCCTTGCTTCCAGCCATCTCTTACCTCCCTCACCTTCTTCCATGCCTTCCCCTTTTCTTAGTCAAGGAGACTCGTGGAGACCAGAAAGCCACTGGCATACATCTGCCCTTTCTGTTGGTAAAAAGCACACTACAATCGGGATCCAAATGAGGCACATTTCTGTACGCTTATTTAATGAGAAAATTGAATGCAAAAGAAGTTTGAAGATAATTGGACCCAGGAGGGTTATGGGGGGATTTGGAGGGTAGGTGACGAGCAGTTGATAGCCTCATAAAAAGCTCTATGATGATATACAGCATGGTTCAGCAGCTGAATGTCTTGTCTCTAAAGCACTGTCCCCCACGGTCTTTTATTCTCATATTCTATTTCTCTACAGATGTGAAACAGAACCTCTGTAAGAACTTGTACATCTGTATTAAGGTTCTTGTTCATATTCTCATTCTCTCTCTCTCTTTCTCTCTCTCTCTCTTTCTCACTCACTCTCTCTTTCTCTCCCCCTCCCTCTCTCTTCCTCCCTCCCTCCTTTTTTCTTTTTCTCCCTCCCCTTCTCTCCTCCTCTTTTCTTCTCCACATCCCTCCTTCCATCCCTTTTCTTTCCTCCCTCCGTCTTCTCTCCTTTTCTCTCTGTTTCTCTTAATCTTCCTCTCTCTCTTCCATTCTCTCCATCTTTCTCCTCTTCTCCTCTTTTTCCCTCTCCCTTGCTCTGTCTTCCTCCACTTGCCCCTATTTGTTTTCCATGAAGTCAGCTAGTAATGTAGAGATAATACAAATGGCTACTATTTATAGGTGCTTTAAAGCTTGCAAAAATAGTTATTGCAGGCATTGTTATCTCCCTCATCCCCTCCCCACAGCTGAGGGAACTGGACCTTAGACAGGATAAGTAGTACACCCATGCACACTTAGCTGGAAAGGCAGGATTCCAATTCTGGTGTCTTCTGAACATTGAAATGTTCAGCTTTTAATCTAGCAAATGTGCTCGGAAGCTCTCTGTAGCCCTCAGCACTGCCTCTTCCATGCAGCCTTCCCTGATTTAGCTAGTCATCTCCTCCTCTGAGATCTCACATGTGAGATGGTGGGAAGTCACAATAGACAAGATCTGGCATATCCTGCTTGGGCAGTAAACTTGACCTCTCTGGGCATCAGCTTCTTCCTCTAGAAAATGAAGGACTTGTAGTCAACGACTCCTGAGTTTCAGCTCCACATTTATGAGCTTATGGTCTTGTGGTCTGACACTTTCTGGCTGTGTAATGTTGTACAAGCCACTTTACTTCCCGAGCCTTCACTTTCCTCTTCTTTCCAATGGGCTCAGACTTAGAGTTCTTTGGTCACATCCCATAGTGCAGCAGGGGTGGGGAGTGGGAGTGAAGTGAGGATGTTGTATTTGTTGTCAATGGACTTGGTTTCAGATCCTAACTGCCACTTACTACATATGTGGCCATGGGCACATGACTTCATTTCTCTGTACCCCATTTCTTCTTCAGGTCTTTCATTTCTTTCTGTCCATTAGTGATAGAATGTAAGGTCCTTGAGGGCAGGGATGATTTCAATTTAGTATCTGCATCTCCCGCACCCAATACAGTACCTGATATTTAATTGTTGGTTATCTGGAACCTGAGATGTTTGGACTAGCTGGCTGCAAGAATCCTTTCTATCTCAGAATCTATCCTATAAGTATGCAGTCATTCACCATTCCTGAAATTCCTCCTGTTTGCAGAAATCTGCCTGTGTTAGGTCCCAGGAGGAAACCTGCCCCCGTAGGTCATTAGCAGCATGTGCTGCTGACACATGTAATTGTGATGTGATGTGTGATAATATACAATTGAGGACACTCCCATAGCTAACATCATTTTCATTCATGCATTTTATCATTCATTCATTCATTCATTAAGTTATTGTTTATTGTTTAAACCTAGAAGAATGATGAAGAAAATGTTAACGATGCAAATGAAGCTTCAAAGTGTATCCTGCCTTTTTAGAGAGCCAGTTGTTAAACATTTACCAGCACACCACTTCCTGGAGCCCATTGCTTCTCCCAACTTTTCTGTTTTAGTTGAGGATACTATTATGCTTCTGGTTATGTATGCAGGTTCTTAACCTTGGCATCATCCTTGACTCTAATATCTTTCTTCCTCTATGTTCAGTTTTTTGTTTTGTTTTTGGTTTTTGGTTTTTGGTTTTTTTGTGGGACAATGAGGTTCAAGTGACTTGCCCAGGGTCACACAGCTAGTAAGTGTCAAGTGTCTGAGGCTGGATTTGAACTCAGGTCCTCCTGAATCCAGGGCCGGTGCTTTATCTACTGCACCACCTAGTAGCTGCCCCATCTATGTTCAGTTTTTTGTTTGTTTGTTTGTTTTATTTGTTTTTGCCAGATCTTGTCTATTGTGACTTCTTTACCATCTCACATGTGAGACCTCAGAAGAGAAGATGACTAGATAAATAAGGGAAGGCTGCATGGTAGAGGTAGCATTTTAGTTTGGCAGTTTTCCTCTCATGCCACAGGCACCCTAGTTCAGTTTACATCAGTTTTAGAAAAGCAAAAATTAAATTAAAAATTTAAAAAACAGCATAAAAACGACAAAAATATTGCTAATAATGAGAATTATCCAAAAATGGAATGAGCTGCTTTGATAGGTGGTGGTTTCTCTCTCATTTGAAGTCTTTTCCCTTATTTTATTTTTATTGTGCATTCAACAATAATCAATAATTATAAACATTTCTTATTTTTTTAAGGGAGGCAATTGGGGTTAAGTGACTTGCCCAGGGTCACACAGCAAGTAAGTGTCAAGTGTCTGAGGCCGGATTTGAACTCAGGTACTCCTGAATCCAGGGCCGGTGCTTTATCCACTGTGCCACCTAGCTGCCCCTATTACAAACATTTCAAGACACAGACACTAAGACGCTGAATGGAACATGTGTAGTGTTATGGACTTCTGTGAAATTCAATATTTCTTAAAAGATTGATAAAATACATAAATATGTAAACAATAAAAT
Source organism: Dromiciops gliroides (assembly GCF_019393635.1). Classification (NCBI taxonomy): domain Eukaryota; kingdom Metazoa; phylum Chordata; class Mammalia; order Microbiotheria; family Microbiotheriidae; genus Dromiciops; species Dromiciops gliroides. The sequence continues at coordinate 285,358,120 of NC_057865.1, read as the reverse complement.
ACTAATGAATTATTCTTTGTCCTCTTTTGTGACTCTGAATCCTTCCCTACATGAACTTTATAAACAATGCTTTATTAGTGCTATCTTTTGTGTCTCCCACTATTCCCAAATCTTCCCTCTCTTCTTCTTTGCCCTAAACCCTCCCTTGTACCAACTCTATGTAGTCAAATAAACTCATAATACCTTGGCCACAACTGAGAAAGTATGTCTACTTCTGTACCTCTAGTTAAATTGATCTTAACAGTTTTTTGAATCCTGGACCTCTTCAGCTGACTGCCAAAACCTATGCACTGCATCTTAGAATCACATTTTTAAGTGCATCAAATAAAATATATATTGGGTTATTTTGTTTATTTGAAATTTTATTTTTCCCAAATTATATGTAAAAACAAATTTTAACATTAATTTTAAAACTTTGTGTTCCAAATTCTCTTCCTCCCTCCCTTCCCACCCCCCCTTAAGAACTCAAGCAATTTAATATAAGTTATATGTGTGTAGTCATGCAAACCATTTCCACATTAGGTTGTTAAAGAAAACAGACAAAAAAAAAGAACTTTAGGAAAAGGAACTAACAAAAAATTTATGCTTCAATCTGTATTCAGATACCATCAGTTCTTTTTCTGTGGATGGACTGCATTTTTCATGAGTCCTTCAGGGTTGTCTTGAATCATTGTATTGCTGAAAATCACTAAGTCATTCATAGCAAATCATCTTACAATATTACAATATTGCACTTATTTTGTATACAGTATATTTCACTTTGCATCAGCTCATATAGGTCTTTCCAGGTTTTTCTGATAGCATCCTGCTCATCATTTTTTATAGTAAACTACAATAAAATATATATTGAAACATACTTCAATATATACTACTTCCGTGTGCGTGTATTGTGAACCCCATGTTAAGAACCCCTGCTAGTTCATTGTCTCTCTTTGCAAAGGATGGAAGGAGTATTTCATTGTTGTCCTTGGGAAATGGTGTGTTAATGCTTTGATCAGTCTTATGAAATTGTTTAAAGCTGTTTCCTTTCATAGTATTACAGGATCCAACAAGTCAGTTGTTCTTCTGGTCCTGCTTACTTCACTCTACATCATTTTATGTAGTTCTTTTCATGTTTCTCTAATTCTGTCACTCATCATTTCTTACAGAAAAACACAATTCCATTAGATTCAAGTATTTCACTTGTCTTGAGGTCTTCAAGCAAAGACTGGATGACCACTTGTCAGTTGTGTGATAGTAGGAGTTCTTTATATCGAGTGGGATGGCTTAGCTGGCCAATGAGATCACTTCCAACTCTGAAATTCTGTGATTCTTTGATTCTCAAATAAGTGCATTTAACAAGTATAGACCAGGGCAACTAGGTGGTACAGTGAATAAAGCACTGGCCCTGGATTCAGGAGGACCTGAGTTCAAATCCAGCCTCAGACACTTGACACTTATTAGCTCTGTGACCCTGGACAAGTCACTTAACCCCCATTGCCCCACAAAAAAAAAAGAAAGAAAAAAAGTATGGATTGAATGGCCTACCACCTGATTTTAGGAGATCTTGAATGCTAAGCAGAGCCTCTAGTCACTTGAATTTTGCTCATCAGGTAATGCAGAAACCACCAAAGTGGTTTTGGTTTGTATTGTTTTTGTTTTGTTTTGTTTTTTAGCAAAGAAATGTCCTTGCCAAACCTGTGTGTATGAATAATTACTGAGAGACATGTTGTAGTTTACAGAGGCTTCCCTTCTGATTCCATAAAAGCTAGGTTTCCGTCCCATTTCTGATCCATATTTGCTATGTGATGGTGGGCATCTCACTGTCTCCAGGCAACTCAGTACAGGTTCTGATATACAGTTGGTATTGGAATTCCATATACCTATGAAAATATCAGTCCTATCCACAAAATACTAACTCTGATGGTAGTATAAAGGAAAGATTTCAGAGAGCAATAGGGGAGGAAAGATGGATTATTAAAAGCTACTTCAGTAGTCAATATTGGGGCTTGTGATAAGGCAGTGGGGATGCAAGTGGGGCACATAGATGGCAGAGATGTCATAGCAGTGACATGAAAAGAACCTGACCTCTCATTTAATTATTCCCACATTTATGAAGCATAAATGATCTCTTCCCTCCCCAAACTACCTCATATTCACATTTTAACCATATCATGCATGTACTTACAGATGCTAGAATGTAAGTTTCTTGTGGTCAGGGACTATTTCTCATTTGTCTTTGAACCTCCAGGGCACAGGACAAAGCTTGACACATAGTAGGTGCTTATAGGTGCTTGATGACTGAATGCCAGAATGACAGCATGTGTCTTTATTTCTTTTGATTCCATAGTCCTGCATATATAGTTGTTCCCACACTTCAGATGAAGTAATTGAGACTCAGAGAGATTAAGAGATTAAGAGGTTTGCCAGTGGTCATATGCAACTGGTAGGTGACCCAGTGGATATTCAACCCATTTCTTGTGAGCACTGAACTTGGAGACTCTCTAACGTTCTACATAGTTCAAGTTGAATTTTACCCCATTCCCTTCCTGTTGTTGTTGTTGTTGTTTTATTTTTAAGATATTGACCTTCCACCTTCCCATCCTGAGTGGAATTGATGTCCAGTTGCCTTAACTAGAGAATTGGTAGCACATCAAGTCATGGAAATTGATGGAAAAGGAGTTCTGTTGTTCGCTTTTGAAGTTAATGTGAAAACTTCCCCATCCAAATGCTGGGTTGAGGTAAAAGAAGAGTGAGGTAAACCTCCTTGTTTTCTCACTCACTGAATTCTCCTGAAGGGAAATGTCAGGAAAAAAAGAATAATTGAAAAATAGGGAATATTGAAGCACCAATTACTGTGCTGGATAATGAGGTTGACATGAAGGTTTCTTGTGAATTAATGGAGTGCGGTGTTTCAAGCATTGGCATTGAACAGCTGTGCAACCTGATAAGGAGCTGTAATCTGTGGGTCCCTGTCTTAGTGTTAAAACAAAGAGGACTGGGGTCTCCTGTAGCCTTCTCCTGTGCTCTCTTCTGTTTTGCCCTGGCCTCATTATTATTCTTCTTGGAAAGATGCTTGGTGGGCTAAGCTCCATATTTTGGGACTGGGCAGACCTGTTGGAAGGATGGGGATGGTGGACAAAACAAGTTGCATACTTGTTTTCTAATTTTGGCTCTGCCTCCAGGCTGTTGGCAAACCACTGAGTGTCCTCCTTCTGCACACCCACTGATTTGCTCATTTGTGAAAAGGGACACTGGCTTCATGTATGTGAGCAGTGTGCATCTTCTTGCTCAAGATGATTTGAATGCAAGAAGTGGCATTGAAAACATCCTCCATGGTGTATAGGGCTGGCAAAGGAGATGAGTCAATCATGTGCTGAGAGAGTGAGGTTATGATAATCTGGACAATCCATGGGCTTCATTGTTGTGCACAAAATATAGAATTGGGAATCAAAGGAAGACTTCCAATCCGTTGAGCAGACCCTTTATGGAAGATCCATCATTCCATCAACAAACTTTTATTAAGTTCCTGTTATGCCTGTGCTGGAGATACAAAGAAAGAGGTAAAAGAGTCCCTCCCCTTAAAAAAGTTCCCAGTCTAATAGACTCACCCAGGCTCACCAAGGATTAGATTGTAGAGGGATTGGAATCTTCATAGTTGTGAGGTGTACTCATCGTTTTCTTGGAGTAAACAAGCAAGAGTAACAAGAATAGCCTAATTAGCTTAGTGAAATTGGGTGAAGATGCCATTGATTTTGCTGCAACCAAATCATTTACTCTTGGCATGAGGCATTGGGGGAGGGCAGAGGGAATTTTCATTCATTTGCCTCTTCTAAAACATCCATTTCATTTCTTTTAATAACAGGAATATAAATAGTTCACATTTATTTAGTACTTCACAGGTTATAAAACGCTCGCCTCATTTGCAACCCTGTGAGGGAGTGAGTACAAACAATAATAATTCTATGCTACATTTGGGGAGGCAAGATAGGATTATGGCCAGAAGTCCAGGCTCAGGGTCAGGAGAACTGCATTTAAGTCTTGCTTCTGGAGGCTTCAAGTTGGAACATCCCAGTGTGGGCTGTTGCCTTGAAATCCGGATGATCTGAAGTTTCCTGCTACTTACAAGTCAGAAAACATCCAAATCTTACTTCAGAGACTTATTAGCTGCATAACTCTGGGCAAGTCACTTAGTCAAAGGGGGATAATAAGAATAGCCCTGGTGTCCCAGGATCGTTTGTGAGTATTTATAAAGTTCTTTGTAAACTTTAAAGTACTATATAAATGTGAGTTGTTTTTTATAATAACAAAATAATTACTAATTATTGTTATTATTATAATGTTGCTTTAAAAGGCTTTGGGGGGCAGGTAGGTGGTACAGTGAATAAAGCACTGGCCCTGGATTCAGGAGGACTTGAGTTCAAATCTAGTTTCAGACACTTGACACTGCCTAGCTGTGTGACCCTGGGCAAGTCACTTAACCCTCACTGCCCCACACACAAAAAAAGGCTTTGGAGACCTTTATGGTAACGTATTTCTCTCTCATGGTTGATCTTTGAGGAGAGACAGGAAACCTACTTGTTGGGGCATATTCTAGAAAATAATTTTGGTCAGGTATTGGAATAAATGGCCTCCAAGTTATCTTCCAATCATTCTGTGAGTTCTGTCATTTTTTTCTCCTTTGCTAAAATGTAAGCTCAGGGAGGGCAGGGAAAATTTTCACTTTTGTCTTTGTATCCCCAGTACCTGACACATAAACACTTTAAAATAACGTTTTTAAAAAATGATATCCCCTCCTTCCCATCCATTGCAGTAGGCTTATATTGTCTATAGCCTATATTTATTTATCTGTGACACATATAGAATGAAAGGTCTTAGGGGCTAGGAGATGTTTCCATTTTTTGTCTTTGTTCATCCGGTACAATGTTGGACACATAGTAGGCATTTAGTGCTTGGTGGCCGATTCTTTTTGTGAAGAATTCTTTCTTCATAATTCATTCTTATGCAAGATATTGCTGTCTAGACCCTGGGAAATGGCAATCCCTGGGACAGATATTTTACATCCTTGTCTAGGAGGTCCATCCTTGAGTGAAAATTATCTTTCATTAAAATACCACCTAATGAGAAAGCCCAGTTTGGTCATGTCTTCCTTCACCCATTTAGCTAAATTGTGTTTTATTAATGTGTGATTGTACTGATTCTCAGGCTGCTGTGATAATGACTGATAATTGCTTTAATGAGTTATTTGTAATACACACACACACACACACACACACACACACACACACAGTCACTCAGTATAGGAGTGAAGTTAGACTCTCCCTACAGCTGGTGGTTTTGTACCCTTTTGACTGTTTGTTTGTTTGTTTTTTTGTTGGAAGCAGCCTTTGCAAACAGTTGAAACCTAAGAAGACCTAAGTAGACTTCTTCTTCCCTTCCCTTCCCTTCCCTTCCCTTCCCTTCCCTTCCCTTCCCTTCCCTTCCCTTCCCTTCCCTTCCCTTCCCTTCCCTTCCCTTCCCTTCCCTTCCCTTCCCTTCCCTTCCCTCCCCCCCATCCCCTCTCTTCCCCCTCCCCCATCCCCTCTCTTCCCCGTCCCCCATCCCCTCCCTTCCCCCTCCCCCCCCTCACACACACACACACACACACACACACACACACACACACACACACACACACAGTTGGCTTTTGTTTCTGTATCAGCTTTTTGAAAAATCAGTCAATAAACATTGATTAAGTGGCCACTCTGTGCCAGGTACTGTGCTAGAAACTGGAATACGAAGACCAAGCTGAAACAGCCCTTGTCCTCAAGAAGCTGCCATTCTACTAGGACGAGGCAGCATATTCCTAGATCAATGAATTCAAGACATGGATAAAATATACTGTGATTGGCAGTGAGCATCCTTCTCTCCTTCCCTACCAAGTGAGGAAGGAAACCATCTCTTGTAACAAAAATTTTCAAAAAAAGAAATGGACAGTGAGGGAAAGGGAAATAGTTCAGAAAATCTAACTAGCATATCAACCATATCTTACAATCCACCAATCCTTTCTCAAAGAGTTGGAAACGAGGGCCAAATGTGAACTTCATTTCTTTGACTAGGCCTATGGTCCATTGGTGTGTTAAAGTTTCCTAACCTCCTCAAGAAAGAAGACCAACAGAGAGAGGGAGGGAGGGAGAGAGGAAATTGCCTATATGTCAGAGCCCTTTCTGGCATCTGATTGTGCTCTCCTAGCATCCAGTTTCTGGGGTATCTCCTCTGATTTAGCGTCTCCCACTGGGTGCCCTGTTAAGTAGGTGGCATGTAGCAAGACATGAATCGGTTTACTTAAGGGGCACCAGAGATATCAAAGTGCCTCCCAACAACTGTGTTCACAGAAGTAAGTTGCCTTTCCCTTCCAATGTTCTTTGAAATTTATTCCTGGGGGTGCTGGAGAATGACCCTCTTCAAGAAGAACAGAATTTGCCTGGTTAGGTCACATATGCCATTAGCATTCAGCAGTCTGTCTCAGTGGGACCAGTTCCTCCATATTAGCTCCATATAGACATAGCCCAATTCTCCAAAGGGGTCCACCTTCTCTCTGGAAAAGAGAGACACTCTACACCTCCTTGTGATCAGTTCTAGATGGGTGGGTGCTTGAACTCTCAGAACACATTGGTGATGGGAAGATCCAAAAGAATGATGATGGCTCTGTAGACAAACATCTGTGAAAATCTGTTACTCTCTCTAGTTTTATTTGGGGTGAGACTAGTAGTTAGAATCAGATGACCATCATCAGAGGGCTCCCTCTTGCTGGTGATTACACTGAAGACACATGGCTGGGCTCCCTGGGCTTTTCCTGTGTTTGACAGCTGACTTGGCTGATTGTGTTTGTATGGTGAGTGGGGCTTTTGCAGAAGGCATATGGTCTTGTTTATTTCCTGTCAGACTGATGGATCCCATGGCTACAGGACAGTTCCCTATGGTCAGCCTTGAACACTTGACAGTGAAGGTTTTCTTTGAAGTGTATGTTTTTTTTATTCTTGTGATAAATGAGTATGTGTGTATAAAGATGGGTCTTGCCCAAGTCTAAACCATACTATGAAACTCAATAAATGACACCAATTCTTCAGGGTTGTTGATTACCTTAGCCCACCCTAAGTATCAGCTAACCTTTCAAAAGGAGATAAGTACATTGTCACCACCCTTGGTATCCTGCTAGGTTTCTAAAGGACCTGGCACTAAAGAGTCTTTTTGTTTCCCTTCCTGTGAAGCCTCTGTCTTTGCTTTTTTCTTCCATCATTAGGAAGCACCAGGCACCAGAAAGGTCCATGGTAAGAATGGTAGAGAAATGTGGATTCTGATCCTACTTCTGATCCCTTCTCTCTGTGGGACAATGGACAAGTCACTCTTAGACCCTCAATTACTTGATCTGTAAATGTGGATAAAGTTTGTTAGTGTGGGTCATAGGATTTCTGTGAGGATCAAATGAATTCAAGTGTGTCAGAAATCTTCTTTTTCCTGTTACTTGCTTAGCAGTGCTATAATATATCAGGCTATTTGGGGGATGATTTAGAAAATTTGGAGTGAGGAATGGCATCTTAAAGCACAAAATGACAGACTCAAAGGGACCCTAGAACATTAAATGTTAGAGCCAGGAGGACCTTGGAAACCTTAGAATACTTAAATGTTCACTATTACTTAAATACTTAAATTACTTAAACACTTAAAATACTTCAATTTAAGAGATAAATGGGTAACCATAGAACAGAAAATTGTACTTAAGAAGGTGTAAATTCAGGTCAGTTCATTATGGATTCATTAAGTACCTAATAAATGCTCCACAATCTATAGAGTCAAAAGTAGAATGGTCCTTACTTACTTTCAAGAACTTTGTACACAGTAACAGCAACATTGTGTGATGAACAATGGTGATAGACTTGGCTCTTCTCAGCAGTGAAAGATCCAAAACAGTTTCAAAGAACTCATGATAGAAAATGTTCCCAACGTCCAGAAAAAAGAACTATGGATTATGAATGCAGATTGAACCATACTGTTTCTACTTTGGGGCTGGGTTTTTTCCCCTTCTTTTTTGAGGTTTTTCCCTTGTGCTCTGATTCTTCTTTCACAAGATGACTAATGCAGAAATAAGTTTAATGTGATTGTACATATATAACCTAAATCAGACTGCTTTCTGTCTTGGGGAGGAGGGAGGCAAGGGTGGGAGAAAAAAAATGGAACTAAAAATCCTATGAAAACCAATGTTGGAAACTATCCTCATATGTAAAAAAGAAAAAAAAAAGAAACCCCTCATCTACGGAGGGGAAAACGAATTCTTCACATGTGAGAAATATAAAATTTATCTGGAATAACCATAAAGAAATTTGGGTGTGGTATAGTGCTAATGATAAAGGAAATTTCAATGGTGCTTTAAAGTTTGTGAAACATTTTATAAACATTAGTTCATTCAATGCTACTTTCAAGTCTATATGGTTAATTCTGTGGTCTTATTTTCCGTATTTGACATGAGAAAACTGAGGCAAAGAAAGGTTAATTGACTTGCCCAGGGCCACCAGTTACTAAGGGTCTGAGGCACACAGTTGATGTCAGATACAGGTTTTGAACCCAGGTATCCAGACTCCAAATCCAGTACTCTTAACTGTTGATGGTTTTCTCCCACAGGTTTAGTATGAAACACTGATATTGATCCAGCATTTGAATTTTTCAGCCCACCCCTTCCTCCTTTTCCTTTACCTGCTAAGACCAGCCAGAGTAATTATCCAAGGTCTCCTTGGCCACTGAATAAGTCACGTGAAAGTCTGAGGTGGGCAGCTGGGTGGCACAGTGGACAGAACACTGACCTTGGAGTCAAGAGGACCCAAGTTCAAATCTCACCTCAGGCACTTACTGTGAACCTGGGCAAGTTACTTAACCTCAATTGCTTTAAAAATCCAGGGCTGTCTCCAGTTGTCCTGATGTATGTCTTGCCACTGGACCCAGATGACTGTGGAGGAGAGAGTGAGATTGGCGACTTTGCACAGCCCTCCCTCACTTAAAAAACCCCCAGTTCATTGCAAGTCATGACACCACTTCCTGATGTCATGATCCTCTTTGAGTAGGAGTGACAAAACAACAAGCAGTCTGAGGGATGTGAAGCACAGATTTCAGTCATGAACTGAGCCTAAAGTTCCTGCTTCCTGCTGCTTTTCTTCACTTCTTCCTCCTCTTCCTCCTCCCCTTCTCTTCCTCTTCCCCCTCCTCCTTCCACTTCTCCTTTTCCTTCTCCTCTTCCTCCCTCTCCTCCTCCTCCTCCTTGTCCTCTATTATCCCCCCACCTCCTTCCCAGCAACTTCAGTGTTGTCTTTCCATCTCTCAGTGGTTGGCAGTGGTAATAAGTTGGTAGGAGTCAGCACTTGGGAGCGTGAGAAGCCACATTCTCACTTTTATTTTTGGCTGTGCCTGGGGTCAGAATTTCTTTTATCCCATTTTGTCTCCACTATAGCAAATATGGTCTCATTGCTGGGCTCCCAACATGATCTGGGAATTCTCCCCATCCCAACCCCCTTTTCTTCTTAAATTCAAAAAATCCTAGCATTGCTGGTCTTTACAACTTTTCATATGTGCCAACTAACCCCTAATCTTTCAGACTTAATTGCCATTTGTTTGCTGCTTAGCTTTTTGTCAGCAGTCTGAGCTCTGGGAGAATCAGGTGGAGATTCAGTAATGGTTTCCAGGGCTGATCTCCCTGTCTTGAATTATAACCATAAGGTGACAAGGACAGTGATAATAGCAGCTAGCATTTCTATCACACTTTAAGGTAGCAAAATACCTTTCATACATTATCTAATTTGATAACAACCCTGGGATGTAGGTGCTATTATAATTCCCATTTTAGGGAGAAGGAAACTGAGGCAGAGAATGTTCGAGTAACTTGCCTATATCACATAGCTAGTAAGTATCTTACACAGAATTTGAACTCAGCTCTAACTTGACTCTCAATCCAGCACTCTACTATACTGTATAGCTGCTCCATTAAAATATCTCTCTGCTTTTCTTTTTTTTTATCTATCTATCCATTCATCTTTCTATCCATCTGTCTATGTTTTAAGAATAAATGGGGGTACAGCTAGGTGGGACAGTGGATAGAGCACCGGCCCTGGAGTCAGGAGGACCTGAATTCAAATACAGCCTCAGACACTTGACAACTTACTAGCTGAGTGACCTTGGGCAAGTCACTTCACCCCAGTTGCCTCACAAAAAAAGAAGAAAGGGGTTTATGTCTGGAAGTCCAGAGACCCTCCTGCCAGAGGTATACTGTGACCACCCCCTCCTTTCTTTCTTTGACTTAGCAAGCTCCTGCTCTGTCCTATTCCTATTTGTTCAGCTTTGCTAGGTCATCAACTCTGCTAAGCACTACCCTTTCTAGGCCAAACACCACCATTTTCTTGAATAAAATCTCCATGTGTCATGATTTCTAAGCCCTTCAGGGACAGGTTTAGACCAGACTATTCACCTGTTCCAAATCTTGGAAATGTGGTGGGCAGTCATGGGAAGGGCATCATTAAATGAGACCTGTGGTTAAAGATTTATGACAGATGTGTCAGACACACGTCCTATGGGTCCTATGTGGCCCACAACACTCCCTAGTGCAGTCTGAACCAGATTGAAATGCAATTGGGAAATATTTAACAAAATAAATGCAAAATAATATTACATTTTAAAACTCAGTCAATACACAGTCCCTCGGTATTGCTGTGTACAGATTAATGGTCTCACTTTCTGTTTGAGTTTGACAAGACTGCTTTAAAGAATTCCCTTTCCATCCATGTGGGCAGAAGACAGAGCTGGACTTTGAGGCAGTAATCCCTGAGTTCCAGTACTGCCTCAGACATTAGCTCTGTGACCCCAGACTAGTCAACTGACATATCTGAATCTCAGCCTTTCTTCATCTATAAAATCAGTATGACATCTTTCCTACATCTCTCATAGGCTTTGCTAGTTAAAGGAGTATCTAAATGTTTGTTGTGACATTGTCTAGTGTCAAGTGTGTATACCGTTTCAACAAAAGAAGATACTTTGCAGACAGGGTCCTGGCCAGATGGTAATTACTGGCCTTTACTCACACTAACCCTGAGTTATACAAATGTCATTATCCCCATTATCAGAGACTTGAGTAAACTGAGGACCAGGACATAGTAAAGGAAAGAGGATAACTTACCCACATTCACTTAGAAAGTTAGTGGCTGAACCAGAGCCTTCAATATCTTGACTCCCAGGCCAATGTCCTTTCCCATAGACCATTGAGCCCTTGGGGAAGCCATGCTATTATAACTCAAACGTTTTCTTGAGAAAAGATGGCCTGATCTGTCAAGCCTTCACAAATTACAGGCAGATGATATGCAAATATTCGGGGGCCTCTTGTAGATTTCACACACCTGGATGTGCCCATGGGGAAAACATTGGTGAGGACATCCATGTCAGGCAGTAGTTATCTTCATCCTTTCTAGTATAACATATTTGGACTCTATTTCTCTCCCATTGTTGATAAGTATACTCCCAGCTGTTATCTCAAGAGCAGATGGGTAAATATATGGCATTGAGAGAAAGATCGGAGAACTAGAATGAACTTTGGAGATCATCTAACATCTCTGTGCCTCAGTGTCCTCATTGGTCAAATGAGGAAGTTGGATACAATGACCTTTAGGTCCCTGCCGTATGACTATGGTCCTATGATTTTTATTAGCCTGAAAAGATGTGCGGGTTGATGAGACAACTAAAATATTTGATGGGTTGTCACACAGGGGAAAAAAATTCCGTTTGCTCCCCCCCCAAAATAACTGGGGACAATGAATATAAGTAGTTGAGAGGTAGTTAGTTACTGCTTTCTAAATGAATATGTTGAGGGAGTTTTCCATCAATGGAGTTTAGAGTGTATATGAGCAGTTGGGGGCAGAGTGGAGGTGAGATTCTTTGCTCAGGTCTCTCATTGGATTAGATTATTTCAGTAGTCCCTTGGAACTCTGGGATTCTGTAATCTGCTCCATCCCTCTCACTTGCCAATAAAGATACTTGTGGAGTGGAGAAAGGATGTGAGTCACCCAAAGTCTGATAACCAGAAAGTAGCTGCCCAGTCCAAAACTTGGAAATTAAATCTGTTTTTCTTCAGAGAATGCCACTTCTATCCCAATTTCTCCTTTGTTCTTCTCTTTAATCTTGCTTATTAGTGATATTTGCATGCAAGTAAAGAAGGTTCTATTCTTTCAGCACACTCCCTGCCCCCCACCCCTTTTCTCTTTTGTGATTGATTAGAATATCAGGGAAGGAGTAAGTAGTTTTGTCCTTCAGAAGAAACAGCAGGGCTTGCCTTTTTGAGGTAATCAAATAGCTGTAATGTTAAGGAAATAGGAGAAACTGCATACATTATAAGTGGAGTTGAAAAAAAAAAAGATTCTATTTAAAGAGCAAGGTTTTCTTTCTCTCTTTCTGAAAAGTATCAGTGGTTCCTCTTCAGGATCGATTCATATTTCAGCATCCCCTCTGCCTGAGGTCACTGAACACTGATTTCTGGGTTAGTCTAAGCCTGTTGGCCTCTCCTTTTCCTCAAAGCCATTGTGGTGATCAAATAAAATCCATTTTAAAATCCAGATTTAAATACAAATGAGGGCAAGGCCAAGACATTAAAAAAAAAAACCTCACTGAAGAGTTTCTATCTATCACAGTGGGTATCATTCATGACAAAAGAGAATTTATCTTTATTTCATCCTTCTTAATTCAAGCTTGCACAAGTTGAATAGACTTTTTCAGATGAGGGTGGGGGCTTTCTTTCCCCCAATCCTGTTTTTTTTTTTTCCCAGCCCCAGCTTTCTTTAAACTGATAAGGCCACAGTGGTCCAAGGCAAGAGCCACCATGGCTTTGAGCTTTGATATTTCAGGGGCCAGTCAGGCTCCCATCACCCCTCTGGACTGCTAATAGTAACATAATAACATCACCACACAGCTGACTCTGAGATGTGTTAAGTACTTGGTAAACACCTAATTAATCTTCTTGGCATTTCTGTGAGATAGATTGGTCAGTATTTGCTTTTCCTAGGCCGCATTTTCTGCTTTTCTTAAAAGAAGATATTGCAATAAGTTGGGGGGCGGGGGAGGAGGCTCCTTGTGTCTCCCTTCCACAGTTTCCATAACTATGATGCTTTACAAGATCACAGTAACTTGGTGTCACATGACATCCATAGGACATAGAGCCAAGAGATTGAGATTCTCATCTTGGCTCTGCTACTACCTTAGCTGTGTGACCTTGGGCAAATTGTCCCCCTTCTCTGAACCTCAGTATTCATAAGATCATGGGTTTAGAGGAGGAAGGGTCTTCTTGAGTACAACTCCCTCATTTCACCCATTAGGAAATGACTTGTCCAGGGTTGCACAGTCAGTACACAATATAAATTAACCACAGCAGGAGCTATTTTGAAACCCAGAGGCATGAGGTTAAGGACTAGCATTGTCAGAACTTATTGTCCTCTTACCTATATCTTATTTAGAGGATTATGTCAAAAATTCAAATTCAGTTTCTTTGAATTTAAATCCCATCAGTTTGTAAACAATTATTAAACACCTCATAAGTACCAGGCACTGTCCTAAGTGCTGGGGCAACAAAGAAGGGCAAAAGATGGTCTTTTGCCTCTAGGAGCTCATAATCTGATTTTCTTTTCCAATGGACCACACTAATAATCCAAGCTATTCTAAAGTGGAATGAGCTGGTTTGCAAGGGATGTTTCCTGATCAAGTTTTTTTTTTTTTTTTAATTGTCATTGGATCCTCACTCTTGTGGATTTGGGCCAAGTGACCTGAGTTCCTTTGCCTACTCTGAAGCTCCATGATTCTATGAGGTTGTAGAGGTCTGACCTCCAGTTAACTTGGGTCTTAGTATTATTTACAAGACTTGTTCCTTAGTCAGTAAAAGAGTCTATCTAAGCCTTGTAGATTCTCTCTTAAGGGAATGTAATTCATGGTCAATAAAAAAGTTATTACCATCTGGATTTGGCAGAGTTTGCCAAGTGTTCACCTTCAAAGGGCATTTCTTCTTCTATGTGCATTTTAAAAAGAACTGAAATGACAACTAAAAGTACTGGAGGTAGTGAAATAAATATTCTGGATATGCACTCCTAACAAAAAATGAATCAGAAATTGGTGGAAGTAGCTCTCAGTGGTCCTTTGTGGGGTTTCTGTTTGCTTGTTCTGTGGACAGTAGGAGATGGATGTGTCTGATTAGCAGATGGTGGAGATTTTCACTTAGAGTTCGAGTCTAAGTGATAGCCTGGGTAAACTTAAAGATTTGGTCCACTTTCTGGAACTTATCTCTTCTCTTCCAGTGTTCTATAGATCTCTTCCTATGTGTCTTTGCTCAATCATTTTCTATGCCTGGAAAATCATACCATGTGAGGCCAAGCCCTTTTCCCCTATAGCTTTTTTTTTTAGTTTGTTTGTTTTTGTGGTTTGTTTGTTTGTTGTTTTTATTTGGCGGGGCAATGGGGGTTAAGTGACTTGCCCAGGGTCACACAGCTAGTAAGTGTCAAGGGTCTGAGGTCAGATTTGAACTCAGGTCCTCCTGAATCCAGGGCCGGTGCTCTATCCACTGCGCCACCTAGCTGCCCCACCCCCCATAGCTTTTGAAAGGTCTCCCTTCCTTCAAGGAACTCTGAGCTGCCTCCTCTAGGAAGCTCCCTTTGACCATCACAGGGTATAATCTACCCTGGCTCCTTTGGACAATACTTTTTGAATCTATCACATAGTTATCAAATTTTATCATGTAGAGAGAGAATCATGTATAGCCCATTGAGACAAGCACCAAAGTGAGTTGGGCTGAAATTCTACCAGTGACTTTTATTTTAGTTATGTGACTGCTGAACAAGTTGATTCACCTCTGTGGTTCTGTTCCCTCATCTGTAAAATGAGAATAATGATATTTATACTATCTACCTCACTGGGTGATTGCAAGGGGAAAAAATGTTTTGTAAAATTTAAAGGGCTAGAAAAATATGAGTTTTTATTATCTATCAACAGCTTGAAGAATTATATGGTCAGGAAATATTCCTCCCAAGCTAGCTCACCCAGTTTGAGGGCTGCTCAGATAATTAGGCAGTATGATGTAGCAGAAAAGATGTGACATTTGGTGCTAGAAGGCATGGATCTGAATTCTAGCTCTGCTATTTTCTACTTGTATGGGTCGCTGGACAAGTAACAACCTTCCTGAGACTCAGTTACCTCATCTGTAAAATGAGAGACAATGGGGCTGCAGAGCTGTCCTCAGAGTTAGGAACACCTGGGCTCAGGCACCACACGCAGTCTTTGTGTGACCATGGTTCATCCACTTAACCGCCAAGTTTTTCTAGTCAGTCAACTGTTCCCAATGGAGGGCAAGGATTTTGACAAGTATTCTACACAAAGAAAACAGGATGGGAGGGAAGAAGAGAATCAGAAAAACAAAGTTTGGTACAGGTTCAAGGATGAGTAAGCAATCTAGTTTGGTTAAAGCATGAGGAACTTTGTTAGTAGCAGTGAGTAATGCTTCATTGGTATCCATGCAATGACAAGAAAACTATAGAAAGACCCTTAAGATCACAGGTGGATCTCCTGTGACTGATTTACAAGAGTCACCTGTCAAAGAGAGAGAATATAAAGTGTATAGGATAAGATGACTGATACTGCTACTCCAAGTAGTAGTCGTAGTGTTTGGTGGTAGCAGTGGTAGTGGTAGTAGTAGTGGTAAGTATGGCTGTATTCAGATTAGAAAGAGATGGCATTGGTGGTAGTAGTAGTAATAATAATAAATGAATGGATGGATGGATGGATGGATGGATATATATATGTGTGTGTATATATATATATATATATATATATATATATATATATATATATATATATATATATATATATGGAGAGAGAGATATGATAGATCAATAGATAAATGGTGGTGGTAGTAGTGGTGGTGGTGGTGATGGCAGGTGGCAGCAGCAGTAGTAGTGGTATTAGTAGTATCATCACTTTAAGGTTTGCAAATTTTATATCTTTTTATCCTCACAACAACTCCAAGAGATAGGCACTATTGTTATCCCCATCTTAGAGATGAGGAAACTGAAGCAAACAGAGGTCAAATGACTTGCCCTGGGTCATACTGCTAGGAAGTGTCTGAGGCTGAAGTAGAGTGAGTAGTGGATAGAATGGAGTCTACTAACCCAGTCATAAGGAAAATTAAGTTAGTTTTTTGTTGACAGGGTCCCACTGGATCTTTGTTATTATTGCCTTCTTTTCCAGATGTTCACTAAGCATTCTGTCTCAAGGCTATAAATCCTGTGAGTGAATGAATGAAGTAATGAAAAATGATGTGTTAAGGACCAGACATACAAATAAAAAAGCAAAGACAGTCCCTGATTGGAAGCAACCTACCTTCTAGTAAGGGAGACATTTCACAAAGAGGAATGGTGTCCAGGGGAGACAGCTTGGCCAAACATTTACTAAGAGCCTACTATGTGTCAGGCAAAAATAGCAGAAATACAAAAATTCCTGCCTTTGGAGAACTTGCAGTCTTTTGAATACCAGTCTGCCTTGAGAAGTCATAGAGCTTCTCAGCAATAAGAATTGAATTAATTCAAGGACAGACACCCTTTGTTAAACAATTGGAAGGGAAAGCATGGCATGGTGGGAAAGGTGCTTGATTGGGTCTCTGGAGGACCTAAATTCAAATCTTTGCTCTGATTCCCCATCTTGAGCAAGTCTCCCCCGGGGCCTTAGCTTCTTCATCTGCAAGATGAGGGGATTGGGCTCAGTGCCCTTTGACCTCTCTTCTTTTTTGGTTTTTGTTTTGTTTTGTTTTGCTGAGGCAATTGGGGTTAAGTGACTTGCCCAGGGTCACACAGCTAGTAAGTGTTAAGTGTCTGAGGCTGGATTTGAACTCAGGTCCTCCTGACTCCAGGGCAGGTGCTCTATCCACTCCGCCCCCTAGCTGCCCCTTTTGAGCTCTCTTCTAATTCTTGAGCTGTGAGCTTTTGATTTTCTTACACATTCCCTGTGTGGAAAGCACTTTGCTTCATGCAGGGTAAAATTGAATGATAATGAACACTTGAATTCCTTTGGGAAAAGATAGAGTTCATAGACATATATGCGGTACATAATACAAAGAAACTGGTTGGATTTCAAGAGCACAGCAACAGTAGCACAGGGTGGAAAATAATCACAACAAGAGACAGATCCAAAGTCGTTCATTCACACCATGGCCACAAACTCATATGGTGCTACCTGGCTTCAGTCCCTCAGGAAAAGGTGGAGACTGGTATGTAAATCTAGCTCTGTGGAATACAGGGAACCTTCCCTGCCCTTAACTGTCAGGGACTCACTGAGAGCTCGAAGTCCTGCTTTCAGGATTTTCCAAAAGATCTTGGTCCCAGGGGTTTTGGCTGCATAGCCAAGGGCAAGCAGTACAAGTTGATGTGACTGGCAGTCAGTTCCCTTCCTATTCCTTTTAACAGTAACTCATCTTCCATTCTTGAGCTACCAAAATACAGAATGAGAATTGTGGGGTTCTAACTGTGTATTTAATGCATTGTTTTTATTTCTGCATTTAAAGCCTCGATACAGAGGGCACAGGCTAGCTGGGTGACCTTGAACAAATTGCTTCATGTTTCTAAACCTCAGTTTCTCCATCTGGAACATGGGTATAAATATACTGGCCTTTTCCACAAGGACTCCCAGGGTGATTTGGAGAAAAGCTCTTTGGAAGCCACTGACTGTTAGCAGCTATTATTTGGAAATAGCACAAAATGGATAATGTTCAAGAAATGGGTGTGAGCAGTGCCTTGCTGTCGGATAGGGAATGAGAACCAGAGCATTCCCAGGGATTTCTGGAGGTCATCTTGTCCAGAGGCATAAATAAGCAGATGCCCAGTGGACCTAGGGACTTCAAAAAGGTTTTTTGTGCTCAGTAAGCCTTTAAAAAATACATCAGATTTATTGATGCCTTTTTGTTTTTATACCATAGTTATTTCTGAATATGCTCACGTCCTGTCCCCAACCTCTCCAACCCTCCCTAATTGAGCCCTCTCCTGTAACAAGAAAAAAAAAAAAAACCAGACAAGCAAAAATAACCAATGCAGTGTGAGGAAGGAAACGTTAGTTCTGACGTCCCAAAAGACATCTGAAAGAAGCATGGGCACTATGAGTGTATTACTGCAGTTCAGAAAAGTGATACAAATTGTGTCATCAAAGACATGTATGGAAATGAGGTGGGCTGGTCGTGTATTAGACATGAAGGGTAACCATGATAAACAATCCACTGGTGCACAGCTAAGGAGGTTAAGAGAGAAAGATCCCTACATATTGGGTGTACCCCTGTGAAGGAGTTAGTCAAATAGAATGAGAAGATAGACTAGATGGAATATCATCCGGGTGTCCCTCAATACAGCAAAGAATTCCCTATACGGTCATTTTGTGTATGTGTGTGTATTTGCATGCCCACGTGCACACCACTAGCGTGGTGAGGAAGATCCATTATGAATGACTGAATCAATGAATAAATGAACACCTAATCAGAAAGCATTTTTCAAATATCTTAATGTAAGAGAGTGTGCTAAGTATTGGGAAGATGGACAATAAAGAAGTCAACTGTGGCTTCAAGCAACTTCATTTCTATTAGAAACATAGAGAAGTGATGTCCAGGGAAGAGAGTTTGGGTCTTGATAATCACAAAAAATTATGAGTGGAGCCATGGGACAAGTAATTGTTGTGCCCTCTCTACTAGAAAGGGTATCATTGATTTGGTTATTGCCTCCAGAGCAAGAGCAAAAGAATAGAAAGAAATTGGCTGGATATGGCAGGATGGGACATCAGGGCACATTTGAATACATTTGTACTGAGTCAGCACTGGTTGGTATCATAGTGGACAGGTAAATAACGTTTGAAACATGATTTAGAACAAGCTAGATATAATAGAATTATGAGTGTACTCACCCACCAATAAGGATTGCTTCATAAGGTCATAAATTTGGAGATGGAGGAGACTTCAGAGCCCGTCTCATCCAACCCTCTCATTTTACAAAGAAAACTGAGGCAACAAAGAGTTTCTTTTCCCAGGATAAGAGAGAGAGAGTTTGTGGCAGAGCTGGGATTGGAGTAGGGAGGAACCTTATCAATTAGATAATTAGTGCCATCTATATGAAGGCAATGAAAATGATGTCCTATTGGACATTCAACAAACATTCATTAAGTGCTTATTATGTACCAGACATTTTGCTGAACACTGGGGATTTGTATCCCCAAGATGCAAAAGAAAGTCCCTGCTCTCAAGGGACTCACAATCCAATATCCAATTTCCTTCAATCTAGTGACATTTGCTTCCTGGCTATTCCATGAACAGGACGTTGTATCTCTTTGCTTTAGACGTTTTCTCTCTGGCTTTCCTCATGCAAGGAATGTTGTCCCTCCTCAAGTCTGTCTGTTGACTTCCCTGGCTTCCTTTAAGTCCCAAGTAAAATCCCATCTTTTACAGGAAGCTCTTCCCCGCCCTCTTAATGCTAGTAGTGCTTTCCCTCTTTTAATTATCTCTTATTTATCCTATATACAGCTTGCTTCACATATATTTGTTTGCAAGTTGTCTCTCCTATTAGATTGTAAGCTTCTTGAGGACAGAGACTGTCTTTTGCCTCTTTTGGCATCCTCAGTGTTTAGCACAGTGCCTGGCACATAGTAGACATTTAATAAACGTTTATCGATGGATTATTCATGCTTCTAATAAGGACTAAACGGGTACTGTTCCAGGTCCTGGAGATAGAAATGAGATATTGAGATTGTTCCTGTCCTCAAGGAGTTTATCTTCTATCTGGGTGATACAGAATATGCATAGATTAGTTCCAAAAGGATATTTACAAAATATGTTCAATGAGCTGGGGCTGTAGCATTGAAATGAGTAAATCAGGGAAGTTTTCCTAATCTATAAAATGGGGATGATAATACCAGAGTGAAAAAGGATGTGAAATCTTGAGTCTGCTACCCTACAGGAGGTGATATTTGAGCTGAGCCTGGAAGGGAATGAGGGATTTTGAAAGACCGGGGATAGGGATACATTCCAGGCATGGAAGACCAACTTAGTATCTACAAAGGCACACGGTGGGAATTGGAATGGAAGGGGAACAAGTATAGGTCTGTTGTTAGGCTGGAATGAAGGGGAAGGTGTCATTTTCCCCCCAGCCAAGATCACCTCTCAGGGGTCTGTGGATCCCAAGTTAAGAACCGCTGCTGTAGAAGAACATAATTTTTTAATTGTAGGGGAACTCAGAAGTCACCTGCTTGAGTTTCATTTTGGCCATGAGCAGAGAAATAATTTGTCTGAAGTTACTCTGATGAGTGTATTAGTAAGTGACAAAGTTCAGAACTTTACCCAGCTTATCTGATTCCTAATCTGGCTTGTACGTGTCCCAGGGTGTCATGCTACTGATTACTTCTCACCTTTCTGGGTCCTCTTCTATCTTTTCACCTATGCTGGATGTTAAGAACCATGGACAGAGAAGTACAATGGAGTTACCTTCTTCATCTATTCATTATATCAGATCAGAGGATCTTTTTGGTTCTCTTCCTCCTCAAAATGATTTTGAGGGAAGAAAAAAATAGAGTATCCTACTTAACATGGGCCTCTATGATGGTTTAGAAACTGTCTTTACATGCATCTTAATAGGATAGCCTACTTAGGCCTTTAACTAGGACGGAGATCAACAAAGGTGATGGCTTTGATGAATACCTCATTTCTCCTTGTTGCTGATTTTCATTTTTTTTTTAAAAGCCGTTTGTTAATTTGAAGCGAATGATTATTCCATATATTTATAGAACACGCTCTTGGTCTTTCAAAGTTCTTTCCCACAGTGTCATTCAGAAACACAGTTGAAGGGGGCTCAGAATCTTCGCTTCATAAGATCAGAGGATTTAAAGATGGAAGAGACCCTAGGATTAGAAGACAAGAGGGGATCTTTGAGACCATTTACTGTGAAACCCTTGTTATGGAGGAAAAGACTGAGTGCAGGAGAATTGAACTGACTTTCTGAAAGCTACACAGGAAATTAGTAGCAGAGTCGGGACCAGAACCAGAACTTGGGTCTCCTGACTCCTAATTTGTTTTTCTTTCAGTTGAGCTATTCCCAAGTGTCAGTCAAGCAATAAGCATAAATTAAGCACCTAGTATGTGCTAGGCATACAAAGGCAAAAGTGAAATGGCTCTTATTGTCCTTGCCCTGATCTGAGTATCAGATTAAAATACAGAGAAGCAAAAGCAAGGAAGGAAGGAAACAAGCAACATATTAAACACCTACTCTATGCTGAACATTGTGCATAGTTTTTTAACATCATTGTTTCATTTGATCCTCACAACAAATCTAGGAGGCGTATGTAGATATTAGAGGTAGAGGTAGATATATCACTCTCATTTTACAGTTGGGGAAACCAAGGCAGAAGTTAAGTGATTTTTTTCCATGGTCACAAAGCTAGTAAGTGTCTGAGGCCAGATTCGAACTCAGATATTCATAACTGGAGGTTCAGTGTTCTATCCACTGACTGAAGTGCACCACTGAATTACCTCATAAGACAAGGTCCTCTTAGTCATTCCAAAATTGACATTCAAATGCAATAATAATAATAATAATAAACACCAGATACTTCCTATCTATAATGAACTTATGGCCTATCAGGGAAAGGCAACATGTAAACATTCTAGAAATGGAGGACATATAAGTGGGAAATGAAGCATTGTGTATGAAGGGAAGCAAGGCTAGCAGGGTAGCTACTGATTCAGTTTCCTCAACTGTAGAAAGAGAGGAGCTGGACTACCAGTCTTCTAAGGTCCCTTCCCCCTTCTAGCCCTAAGGGTCATTCTGTGGGGTGTGTCTCTTGTCTCAGAAACCTCTAATAATAGGACACAAAGGTTTCAGACTGAGAGGTGATTGAGATTAGTCTGAACATTTAAGGTACCCCAGAGTTAGGTGGGTTGCACTGTGGCAGCTAGGTGACTCAGTGGATAGAGCTCTGGGCCTGGAGTCAGGAAGGCCTGATCAGAGTTCAAATTCTGCCTCATATACTAGCTGTGTGACCCTGGACAAGTCGCTTAACCCTGTTTGCCTCAGCTTCTTCATTTGGAAAATGAGCTAGAGAGGGAAATGGCAAACCATTTGAGTATCTTTATTAAGAAAGTCCCCAGGGCAGCTAGATGGCGCAGTGGATAGAGCACCGACCCTGGAGTCAGGAGTACTTGAGTTCAAATCTGGCCTCAGACACTTTACACACTTACTAGCTGTGTGACCCTGGGCAAGTCACTTAACCCCAATTGCCTCACTAAAAAAAAAAAAAGAAAAAAAGAAAAAAAAAAAAGAAAGTCCCCAAAGGGGTCATGATGACAAGTTGGGCATGATTGAGCAACAACAAAAATTATGCGTTTGAAATGAGGAAAGCTTGAATTCATTTTCTGACTCAGATATAAACTGTGTCCATTCTATCTCTAAATCTATGATTTTGGGGTTCTTGGAGATTATGCAATTGTGATTTCCTTCAGATCACATAGTGAGACTAAAATTCCTGCCTTGACTCACTGATATTATTATCTCCATTTTAAAGATGAGGAAATGAAATTCATTGGTTGAGCTAAGGTCATGTAGCTGAGTAAAGTTAATATATCAGGCTGGGCCTGGATTGGCCCAGAACATTTTCTTCCCGATGTGAGGTTTTGAGCAGCTCCCAGTAGAGTATGTTTAAAAACCATCCTAGCCTTCCTCCCTCTTTTTTTATTTTTCCAAGTCATCCTGTGGTGGTGAAAGTGCCCTGATAAAGGGTGGCACGTGTAAAGCGCAAACAGATTCTTGCTGGCAGTTTGTATGTAAATGGGACACAAACTGGATCAAATAACATTTCCTTTCTGCCTTGACAGGTTTGTTTTTTAAGTGCCTCTGACAGGAGTCAAGGCCAAAATATTAAATCACCAGGGTGACTCCTCCTGTTCATCAACTGTTAAAGAACTTAGAAAATTGGGATCTCATCTGGCAAACTCATTCGTTCTGACCAGCAGCTTAAAAAGCATTTGTAAAGAAGAACAAATTAGGGCGGAAGTTATTATTATTTTTTCCCCCAGCCCAGTCCGTGATCACTTCAGATATACTTTGGACTGTCGGTTTTCTTCATTTGGACCTGCCAGAGACTGGTTGAAGTGATTCAATTCAGCACAATTATGTTAAACCCCTGTCGTGTGTAAGACTGCCCATCATCTCTGTGTGTGTGTCTCTGTCTCTGCCTCTCTGCCTCTTTCACTTTGTCTCTCTGTCTCTGTCTCTGTCTCTCTGTTTCTGTCTCTGTCTCCACCACTAATAGCTGGGAGATCAGAGACAGATCAGGGAAGAGGCACCAGAATGGATCCTTGAAGACTAGTCATCTCCCTCCCCTCAACAAAACCCGCAGTATTTCTCTCTTGTTATATGATCTTAAAATTATATTTATGTTTAATCTGTACAATAGCTTTGTAAGGACATGGATTTTTCTTCTCTTCTCTCATCTTTCCTCCCTTCTTCTTTCTCCTCTTCTTTTCTTTCTCTGTCCCCTCCACTCCTCTCCTCTTTTTTCCCCTCACCCTCCCACTATGCTATGCACATAGCAGGTACTTTAAGAAATATTTGTTGAATTGAAGCGACCAAAGTGAATTACTCCCACAAGGGAGGTCAGAGTGGTACAAAGATTATTATCCTGACCTTCACTTAGATGGCTGGCAAAGAACCTTTGGTTACTGTTGAACTCTGGTGAATGAGATTGAGCCTTGCCACCACACTGGGGACATTCCAAATTTTCAAAGCGGAAAAGAAGGAAGATAGTTTAGACCATAATCCTACCCAGGCAAAATTCTGGACTGTATTATTAAAGGAATGATTTGTGAAGCCTTAAGAAGTGACATGGTGTCAACCATGAAACATCATGAGATCATCAGTGTGGCTTTATTTTTTTCCCAACCCCAACCCCAAAGTTACTCCAGGAATCACATGATTAGAGTGGGAAGGCCTCTTTGGGGACATCTAGTTCTCCACCCACCCACCCCCGCCCTGTACTGTGCAGATGAAGAAACTGGGATATCAGGGAGGCATTAAGTGACTTGTATAAGGTCACTTGGGTATTAAACAATAAAGATGGAATTTGAACCCAAGCCCTTGGACTCCAAAACCATGGTCCTCTCCACTGTCTCCTAATCCTAAGTCTATCCCTGATTCCTCCACAGGTTTATGATGCTCGGATTTCAGCAAAGCATTTCACAACGTTTTCTTAGGGGTCAGGTGAGGGCATATTGGTGGGATGATAATACAGTTGAATCATTTATTAAGTATATTCCATGGATATGAAACTGTTCAAGGTACAAAGAAATATGACATTTGCCATGCTCTGAAGAAGCTTCCAGTCTGATAGATAAAAAAGGATTCAGGGCAGAATAGTGCGTAGGGCTGTGGACTTGGAGTCGGGGAAAGCTGGGTTCAAATCCTGTTTTAGATACTTAGCTAGCTGTGTGACCCTGGCCAAGTTGTTTTACCTCTCTCGGCCTTAGTTTCTTCGTATTTAGTATAAGGAGATCGATTCAGATATTTTCTGAGCTGTCTTCCAGTTCTCACTTGATAGCTCCATGCTCTTTTGAAGTCCATTACCATCTCTAGAACTTAGTTTCCTTCTCTGTAAAATGAGGGGATTAGACTAGAAAGCCTCCTTCCTATTCTAAATCTATGAAGTCACAAGCTCTTCGGGCCGAAGCATCACAATATAAAACATCAAGGAGGTGAAGGACAGACCCAATGATCTCTGAAGTAATTTAAGCTCTTTGGGACTCAGTTTCCTCATTTGTAAAACAAAGAGGTTGAACTCTATGACCTCCAACGTCTCTTCCAGTTCCAAATCCGTGGACTTGTGAACTTAGGAGCACTGGATGAGAGTGAAACAAATGAAGAGGAAAGGTCTGAGCAGAGCGCTTGTAGAATTTGAACTGGCAAAGCCCCTTGTCCTTGACGGGGACCAAGGACCTTTTCATGGAGGGGCTGTGTCTGAGAGGGGCTTTCACAGGAAAGGATGATTCCATTGGAGGGATCTTGAAAGCCTTACCTAGCCATCCTCAAACAGTGTTTATGACCGGATCAATATTTTGCTTGAAAGGAAGTCCCTCAATTGTCCTTTCTGGCCCTCTGCTGTTCCCCTTTTTCTATAAGGACTTGGATGAAGGTAGAGAATGCATACTTATCAAATTAGGGGATATATAAGAAAGGTGGAAAGGACAGCTCTTCCAGAGGGGAGTCCCAGTGAAGATCTCAAAAGATCTTGACAGGCTGGAATGATGGACTGAAATGAGTAAGGTGAAATTTAATAGGATTAAAGGGAAGGATATTGGTTTGCAGAGGCAATGCCAGCAGAGTGGAGATTCTGACATGTCCTGCTAAGGTGGGACAGCTTCACGTATGGGTACAGTGATGCACCCTAGGTCAGCCTCCCAAGAAGGAGCCCAGCTGAGTTCAGAGAAATATGGAAATGGCCAGAATGCAGAGAGAGGCATTTTTCAACCACCGAAGCTTTCACACAGTCTACTAAGGCACCACAAGACTTCTTGACATCTGGCTGTGTCCAATACTTGGCTTTTTAAAATCAACTGCACACCAAATCGCAGGCAAAAGCATGCCCAGGCAATAAACCCTTTGAAATTTAAAATACAGACATATACCTGATCGTGCACATATGTACAAATAAATATGTTATACATACATGTAGCACATAGCCATACCTAAATATTTACCTAATAGATATAAATAGCTATAAATACCTACCTGTGTGTGTGTGTGTGTGTGTGTGTGTGTGTGTGTGTGTGTGTGTGTATCATATACATCTGTAGGCAGCTAGGTGACACAGTGGGCCTGGAGTCAGGAAGATATGAGTTCAAATTTGACATGAAACATTTATTAGCTTTGCAAACTTGGGGAAGTCACTTCATCTCTTTTTGCCTCATTTTCCTCATTTGTAAAATGGAAATAATAAAAGTACCTACCTCCCAGGCTTATTGTAAAGGTCAAATGAGATTACTTGATCAAATGAAATATCTCTCTAATAGATAAAAAAACCCCAAACTTTGCAAACCTTATAGTGCTATGTAAATGCTATCATCATCATATACAGTTATATAGAAGACCATATATAGGTATACACATGTAAAAATACAGATATCCATACTTGTATATGTATAAATCTGTACATATGTGTATAGATATAGACATCCATACATGTATACATAGAAATCTATGTCTCTTTCCTTCCTACCTCATCCATGTGCTATCCCTTCTTTTTTTTTTTGTTTTTGTTTTTGTTTTTAGGGAGGCAATTGGGGTTAAGTGACTTGCCCAGGGTCACACAGTTAGCAAGTGTTAAGTGTCTAAGGCCGGATTTGAACTCAGGTACTCCTGACTCCAGGGCCGGTGCTCTATCCACTGCGCCACCTAGCTGCCCCGTGCTATCCCTTCTTTATGGGAGATAAGAAATGTGCTTTACCATCCCTATTAGGCTGGAGTCTGGTAGGCTAATAACCAAGTTCCTTACCTCCCCTAACCTTACCTGTCAAATCCTTTACCAAATCTTGCTGTCTTTTCTCCAAAGCATCTTTCACATCTGACCCTTTCTCTTTGCTCACATATGTAGCACATCAGTTCAGGTCCTCATCACTTGGATTGTTGTAACTGCCCACTCCAGTTGCCTTCTCCACCCTCCAGGTGGTCCTTCTCTTAGCTGCCAAAGTAACTTTTCTTAAGTGAGGATCTGAGTGCGTTACTCCCCTTCTCCATCAGCTCTAGTGACTTCCCATGTCCTCCAGATCAGAAAGTCACAACTTTCTTTGCATCATGGACTTCTCTGGTAGTCTAGTGACTACCTTCTCAGAATCTTTATTGAATAAACATCATAAAATACAGAGGATGACACAGAAAACCAATTATATGGGAATAGATTTTGTTTCTTTTCCTGTCCAACTTGACAGACTCCCTTCCTGGTTAAGTGAGAGTCTGTGCTCTAGAATAAAATATCAGCTTCTCTGTTTAGATATTGAAGTCCTTTACAACCTGAGCCCTGCTTGTCTTTCCAGCCTTGTTATACGCTACTCCCCTTCTTGTAGTCTGGGGCGAAATCCTACCATCTTCCCTCTGTTTCTCATTGACATTTCATCTCTTTCCCTGTGCCTTTCTATAGTCTGTCCCCCATGGCTGCAATGCTCTGTCTCCTTTCTCCTGCCTCAATGATTCCCTGTCTACTCTAAAGACTTAGCTCAAGCACTATCTGCTCCATGAAGTCTTTCCTGATTCCCTTTCTCCAAATGCTAGTGTTCACCTTCCAAAACTACCTCAAATTGATTATGTATTTATCCCTATGTACTTATTACAGGGAATTATATTATGTGCGTATTATCTATCCTGGTAGAATGTACACTTCTTGAGAGTAGGAATGGTTTCATTCTTTGTCTTTGCATCCCCACTGCCTAGCACAGAGTTGTTGTTCAGGCCTTTTTCAGTCTTGTCCAACTCTTTGTGACCCCATTGAAGTTTTCTTGGGGAAAATATTAGAGTGGTTTGTCATTTCCTTCTCCAGCTCATTTTACAGAGGAGGAAACTGAGGCAAAGAGGGTGCAGTGATTTGCCCAGGGTCACACCGCTATAAAGTGTCTGAGGCCAGATTTGAAGTCAGGAAGATGAGTCTTCCTGACTGCAAGCCAAACACTGTATACACGGTGATACCTGGCTACCCAGGTGCTTAGTAAATGACGATTGATTCCCCAACTGAAGTTATGCTTGGAGCCTGCATTAATTGTAATTCTCAGGTTTGCCATTGTAGTTCTGTTCAGATTGTGATGCTCCTCTTATAACTTACTCTCCTATTTCTCTTTGCTTTGTTCTGCATCAGTTCATATGAATCTTCCCATTTGTTTATGAATATTTTAAATTAATTTTTCTTATGATACGGTAACCTTCCATTCAATTTAATTTGTCCAGTTATTGACCAATTTATGTGTACCTACTTGCCCTCCAGTGTAGCTAGGTGACACAATGGATAGCCTACTGGACTGGGAATCAGGAAGACTATAAATATTTGCTATAAACATTTTCATATGTTGAACCTTTCCCTCTGTTTTAAGCCTCCCTAGGGTTTCTAATAGTGTTATTTCTTGGTCAAAGGGTATGTATAGTATAGAGACCTTTTTACCTTAATTACAAATTGTTTTACAGAATAATGAGAACACTTGATATCGGCACTAACAATGCATTAGTGTGCTCATCTTCCCACAATCCCTGCAGGGTTTATCACTTCTCTCTTTTGTTCTCTCTAAAATTATGATGGTTGTCAGTTGAAACCTGAAAGTTATTTTAAATTGCATTTCTTTGTACGGGAGATTGGAACTGAAGCACATATCATACTAGGAGTAGTTAAAGGTAATGGGGATGGTTTGCCTAAAAACAAATGAACTAAAAGGGGAAATTTATTTATACGTATGCATGCATACATGCATGCATACATATACACACATATACCTGTATATGTGCATATATATCATGTATAGATAAATAATGTATATCAATCATGTATATATTGTGTATGTATATGTGTGTATGTGTATATATCACATCACACCAGGTATTAAGATGACTGACATATAAAAGAAGGGCTGGATTTTTTTCTTAGTAGCACCAGAAAGCAGAACTAGGAGCATGGGGTATTCTAATAATTCAAGTAGTCAGTCGTAGGATATACTACCTTGAGAGTCAGTTACTTATCAGATTTTCAAATGGATATAGGATGACAACTTATCGGAGGCTCCTGTGGAGTGCCTTCCTGCTCTGGTATTCATTGGGCCAGGTGGACTCTAAGGGACCTTCTTATTCTGAGATCCTGTGAATCCTATTAGCAGAAATCTCCCCTGTGAGGTATAGCATCCCTGGATCAGAAGATCATACATCTAGAACTCCATGGCACCTTAGAAGACATTTGGCCCAGCCCCTTTCTTCTATAGATAAAGAAAACTGAGACCTAGGGACTCATAAGTTCATAGACTTAGGACTGGAAGATCTCCCAAAGGTCATCTGGTCCAACCTCTTCATTTTACAAGAGAAGAAGCTCAATCCCTCAAAGGAGTAAAGACTTGTCAATTACACTGTAACTGACACAAGTAACTGACACAGACAGCATTTGAACCCAGGACCTCTGACTCTAATTGCAGTTATCTTTACAGCAGTCAGGATAATGAGGTTAGCATTGGGTCTGCCACTGAGTAATCATATAACCTTGAGAAAATCTAAACTTTTCTGAGGCTTAGTTTCATTACTGATGCTGTTGGACCTCTAAGGTCTTTCCATCATTGATAGAGGAAAAAGTCCAGAAGTTTGAGACATTCAAGTTGTTTCAGCAGAAATTAGGGGTTGCCAGAGCAATATGACTTACCAGGGAACCTATAAAAGGGGATGTATACTTCATGCAGAGCATTAAGTTGAAAGATCTCAGGATTTCCTTCTCGTAAAATTCTGAGGCTTTTTTTTTTTTTAAGTCTAGAAATGACCTGCCACCTAGTGTCACACTAATAGAGCTACAGGCCACCATTGTCCTGCAATGTGAAGTATGTGAAATGTAACATGGATCTGATAATCACATCGAACTCTTCTGATAACTCTACAGGGCAATTTTCTGGGAAACTTTCAAAGCCTGGGTGCAGGGATTTAAAAAAAAATGTTATTCCTGACATTGACTTATGTAACACGCCAGTGTGAAATTATAGATTTGGAAAAAATAGATGATGTGAGGATGGTAATTTACCTTATTCCCCTCTCCTCTCATGGCATAGGAAGAATAAAAAAAGTCCCCAGGGAGACAAATTTATTGGCTACCAAAACCACCAGGCTATTGATTCGGGGAAGCAAGACAGCAGGGTTATGGATTGGGTGATAAAAATGGAAGGCATTTAGCCTGACTTCCGAGACGGGAGAAAGCCTTGTGTTATCACAGCTATTGGGTTCTCCTGACAGGCCCACAACTAATGAACTGGCACTTATTAACTAGACGGTTTATTTATTTTATGCCCCACATATCTCTTATGTTTGCTGTGAGCCACATCCATCCCACCAAATTTTTTTGAAGGCTCAAATCCAATGACTTAATCTCCGACTTCAGAGATGGCATTAACATTAGTGAAAGATTTCTTCTACTGTTGAAGATTTTTTGTTTGTTTTCTCTCCCCAACCAAGGGCTAGAAATAGCAAAACCATCATTAGCAACTGAGCAGTCAATGACATTTCCAGACCCCCTTAAAATAGAGTGATTAATATCAGACCCACAAGCAGAATGCCTCAGTTCTCCTTCCCCACCAATATTGTCCTTGCATTCCTTTCTCATTTGTTATCTTATGAGTTTAATGATGAGTCACTCAGTGGTTACCCATGCTACTTGAAAGAGGCTAGGTGACAGGAGAATAAGAGTCCTAAATCCGAGGAACATAATTAATTATGATGAAGTGGTCTGGTTTGTTTTCCGAGCTGAATTCTTCTATTCAGAACTGACTCGGTTTATCTTCTTATCCCTTTGTGTATATACCAAGGATAACTGGATAATTGTGAAATCCAGAGGGAAGCAGGTACCTTTGGTTTTCTTTGAAGGGGATTTCCAGTACTGTGAGAATGAAAACCAGACTTGAAAATTCATAGGATCAGGGATTCAAAGCTGAAGAGGACCTCGAGACCTTCTGAGCCAACTCTGCCCCTTTTCAGATGGCAAAACCAAGGCCCAAGGAAGTTGAGTGGCTTGTCTAAGGTACATAGGGAGTGTCAGAGATGGAATCTGACAGTTTTCTTTCCACTTTACCAAACTCCCTACCAAGTGGCTAATTGTTCATGATTCTAGGGATCTCAAAACTTAACACAGCGTCTCATACCTCATAAGTGACTAATATATGCGTATTCATTCTCCTGGGAAGATAGTTCCTAGTTATTATTCCTTGTCCATGCTTCAAAAGACCTACCATTTCCTTCAGTGGGCCTCCTTGCCGGAGGTAGCCCACAATGCCGCTCGACATCTTTTTTCTACATAGTGAATGATGATCATTAGATCCTCCTTTGGTTATTTTGGTTTGTTTTTGAGTCATTTCAGTCTTGTCTGACTCTTCATGATCCCATTTGGGGTTTTCTTCACAAAAATACTGAAGTGGTTTGCCATTTCCTTCTCCAGGTCATTTTATAAAGGAGAAATTGAGACCAATGGGGTGAAGTGATTTGTCCAGGGCCACACAGCCAATAAGTGTCTGAGGCCGGATTTGAATTTGGGAAGATGAGCCTTCCTGATTCCAATCCCAGCATTGTACCAGCTAGCTGCCCCCCCCCAATCTTTATCTATACATTTATATAAAGATCAGTGATTTACTCTCCTTAAAGACAGGGAATATTTGATTTTTACACTTTGTAGCTCCCACACTTGTCAAATTGGCTGGCACATAGTGGGCACTTGCCTGTTTTAGGAATGATTGTTACTTTTGAGACACTTAGCAAATCATTTCCACTCTCTGAATTCCAGCTTCCTCATTTATAAAATGAGGGATTCAGATTGAATCATGTATAAAATTTCTTAGCTCTAATTCCAGTCATCTTTGACTCAGCCAATGAAAACAAGCCCTTGAGGCATGTTCTGATTCAGAGCCTAGAAGAGAGAGTCCAAATTCCAGTGACTCCCAGATGCCTTAAGGATTCTCTGAGCTAGATTTGGCTTTTAACGCCCTCTGTAACCATTATAACTTATTCCCCATCATGCACTCCAAGGTCAGGCCCAATCAACGTCCATGCTGATCATCAGCCACCCCTTTCCATCTCCCCTCTGCTTTTGCCTGGGCTATGCCCCATCCTAGATATGCATTTCCTCCTGACCTCCAACTTCTTACAGTCCCAAGCTTCCTCCAAAGCTGGGCTCAGACACTGTTTCCTACCTCATGCCTCCCTTCCTTAACCCTCAGCCAGGTGCTTGAGAGACTCATCCCAGAAATTACCTTCTATGTAGGGATAGATTCTGAACCTGTGATTGTTATGTGTGGAGGGAACTCCTAGCCCCTGAGGGCAGGGACTGTCTTTTAACTCTTTTTTATTCTCTGTGCTTAGTACAGGGCCTAGAATAAAGAAATAATAGAACAAATAAACATACACAATAAATAATAAACATAGAATAAATGTTTACTGATGGATAGGTCCATTCTCTATAGCTTACAATCTTAGAGGGTTGCTTCAAGCTCAGAGAGGTTAAATCACTTGTCCAGGGTCACACAGTCAGTACAGGTCAAAGGTGACATCTGAACTTGGGTCTTCCTGGCTCTGAGGCCAACTCTCTCCCACCATGCCCCACCACCTCTGTCTATTCCTTGCATTGACTTTTGGATCACAAGAGAAGCAGGATGTACAAAGCTGGCCTTTGTATCAGATCAGGAAGACCCGGCTTCAGGCCCCAGCTCTGACACTGAACTTGGTGATGACTTGACTGTGGGGCATCCCAGGCAGCTGGGTCTCCTCACCTGGCTTTGGGGCCAGTGCTCTGATTCTGTTCACCAGGAATCTCCCCATCTCATGAAAGAGAAGATTTGGTGCAAATAAACACTCCTGGGTTTACTGAAACTCCTTGTCCTCATTTTGAAGACCATCTCCAATCTCTGTGCCTCTGGCCTGCCTTCTGAGCCACTTTGGCATGAGCCCAAGCCTCCACCCAGCAAGCTCTGGGTCATTCCTGCCCTCCCTGTGCCCACCAAGCACATTTTGACCTCAGTGTGCCTTCCAAGCATTCCCTGGCCTAGAAGGTTTCTTGCCCATCAGCTGCTCAGCTTCTCCCGGATCCTATTTCACTGTTCCCAAAGGACTCCCATACAGGGCTCCTTTCTACTGCTGAGCCCATGTCAGGAATTATGTTCATCTCTCATTTGGCAGAGATGCATGTACTGCAGGGGTGCAGCTACTTGTGGTTGTGTCCTTGGCTCAATGGACAGTGAAGCCATATGTATTATGTGTGTGTGTATGTAATAAACATACTACACGTGTGTTTATACACACACTACATATGACTGTACTGGTCATCACACACAATACATATATTCACATGTACATGCACATGTATATATAAAATATATACATATGAAACATTTTATATATACACATATGTATATATTTCACATACATCTATTTCTCACACACATACTATAGCATATATCATTATACTATATAACATATGCTTGGATATGTGTGTCAAACATCTCTTAACTATCCTGTATGTTCTAGGCACTGGGGATCAACAGACAACAAATGAGATGGTCCCTTACTCTCAAGATGCTGATAATTTCTCATTTATTTTCTGTATTAACCTGTAGGCTGTATCTTGAATAGAGTGGAATGGACTTGGAGTCGGGGAGACCTGGCTGTGATTTCTGCCTCTCGATTAGGGAGGGTTCTTTTTGTGTCTCACAAGGTTTTGTGAAAATCAAGTGGAGAGGGGGCAGCTAGGTGGCGCAGTGGATAGAGCACTGGCCCTGGAGTCAGGAGTACCTGAGTTCAAATCCGGCCATAGACACTTAACACTTGCTAGCTGTGTGACCCTGGGCAAGTCACTTAACCCCAATTGCCTCACTTTAAAAAACAAAAAACAAAAAACAAAATCAAGTGGAGAAAAGGAGTCAGGATCTGGATTCAAATCTCACCTTTGATATGTAGGTGGGGCAGTGGATAGAGTGCCAGGCCTGGAATTAGGAAGATCTGAGTTCAAATCTGGCCTCAGACGCTTAGTAGCTGTGTGACCCTGGGCAAGTCAACTTCACCCTGTTTGTCTCAGTTTCCTCATCTGTAAAATGATCTGGAGAAGGAAAGAGCAAACCACTCCAGTGTCTTTGCCCAGAAAACCCCAAAGGGAGTCGTTAAGAGTTGGACATGACTGAAAAGTGACTGAAAAACAGCTACAACATCTGATGTGAAGTTGGACAAGTCACTTAATGCCTCTAGGCCTCAGTATCCTCACCTGTAGAATGGGAGGGTTGCTCTCAATAGCCTCAGAAGCTCATGTCAGCTATGAACCTATGATCCTGTGACCTTCTAGGCCCCTTCTAGCTCTCAGTCTGTGATCAGATTTCATGGAGTCAGTCAACAAGCATTTAGGAAGCACTCACTCTGTGCTGGGCATTGTGCCCACTGCTGGGGAGATAGAAGCCAGCATCTACTCTCTTCAACAACCTATGCTGGGGATCCAGGAATGCAAACATGTCTTGTGGGGAAGGCATGGGAGAGGTGCATATGGCTGTAGCTCTGATGGAAGGAAGAGAGAAGTAAGTGTGCGGTGCCAAAAGCAATGGCCAACCGGCCAGTGGGCTGACTTCTTCCCAAGTCAGCCTTGGCCCAGTGTGAGGACGGTTTCCCACGCATGGAGAAAGCCAGCCTCCCTGTTGATAAGCTTTATCCTGACCTAATGAAAGGGTGCACCCTCAAGACAGATCAATTTGCATTAAAGATTTGTTTGGCCAGACATTCTTCAGAGAGGCTAAATATTGTAAGTGGGGAATTTGGATCCCTCCTTGATTTTCCTCAGCAGAGCCTCTGCTTGCACGCCCCCGAAGTGGTGTTTTGCTGGGAGCCTATTGACAAGTCTATTAAGCTAGAACACCTGCCCTTATTAAGCAGCCTCCAGACAGCAGGATGTAACGTGAGGGGTGGGGATTAAGAAACCCAGCAGGATCGATGCCATCTCTCTCCAAGGAGCCCACAGAGCAGGCTTAGGGTGAAAAGATGAACCAGGTGCAATCCTGAGTCCTGACACAGCCAGGAATCTCATTGAAGGACCCTCCTCCAAGTCCTGGGGAGGGGGGAGGACACAAGAAATGGGCTGTGTTGCACTGAATACCAGTCTGTCTCCCGGCATGCTGGGGCCACAGACTGGTCAGATGCCAGCACCAGTGGGGTATGATGGAAAGAGAGCTGTCTCTAGATTCAAATCCTAGCTCGACCATTTACCACCTGTGTGATTTGAGCAAGACACCATCTCCTCGTCCCTCAGTTTCTTCAGCTGTAAAATGAGCGGGCTGATCTAGAGTTTTGTCCCAGCTCAGAAATGTGTGCTCCTATGACCAAGACGAGAAGAGGCTGATGATAATTCTACTCCAATCAAACATCAATGATTACCTCCATTTGTAAGTTGCTATACTAGTTTCAGGTGATGTGGTGAAGGGACTAGTCAGCTGGCCTTGGATACCTGGATTTAAAAGTCTTCTCTGATACATACTGGGTTTTTTGGTCCTGGCCAAATTATCTAAGCTCTCACTGCTCATGGCAACTTTCTAAAGTTGAAAATCGAAGAAGACGGGGGCAGCTAGGTGGCGTAGTGGATAAAGCACTGGCCTTGGATTCAGGAGTACCCAAGTTCAAATCCAGCCTCAGACACTTGACACTTAACTAGCTGTGTGACCCTGGGCAAGTCACTTAACCCTCATTGCCCTGCAAAAATTTAAAAAAAAAAAAGAAAGAAAATCGAAGAGGACGTGCCAACCTGATTGGAGAAAGGAAATTTCCTCACCCAGAAGTTCTGAACCTATGCCAGTGAATTCACAAGTCTAGTCCCCATCCTATAGCACCTCCAAGAGCCCATCTTTAATTCTAGTCTAGCTTGATGAAACATAAGTTGGAGATTGCCCATTCCCTTGCTTTTGTCCCCTGAATATTTATAATAACAACAATAAAGGAAGAAAAAAAAAGGAAAGAGAAAGAAATGGAGGAGGAACCGATGATGATAATGATATGATTTTCTCTCTGTGAGCAGACTTTTCCTCAGAATGGATCAAAATCCTTCTACTCCATGGGAAGCAGTGTGCAAGAAATATTCTGGAGGGAAAATTCTTCATGCTTTGGCCAACCAAGTGATGTACTTTGGCGATAATTGCTCACATATCTCTAACATTTCATGGGGTAGACAGCACTTTTCTCACAAATAATGCTGTGTACATGATTTCCCTCCCCCTTCCCATTTTACTCATGAGGAAACTGAAGCCAAGAGAGGATAAGTAGATAACTCAGAGTCATGGCCTCAAAGTCCAGGGCCTCTTTGTCCAAGTTTCAGCCTTATTCCACCCTATCTTGTTGCCTCTCCTCTTGGCTTAGTGTAATTAGACATCCAGTCCAAACACTGTCACAGAACATTGAGGCTTGTGCTAAGAATCACTAATAGAAACTGAATTCCAACCTGATTTATAAATTGCTCCATGCAGCCTTTCATCAGATCAGACTAGCCGATGGTGGGCCAATTGGCATTTGGAGCAGATGATCCCAGGTGGAAAAGGGAGATGTTGCCTGACAGAATGACATGAGACTTCATTCCATCTCCAGGTTTTCCGTCCATTGTCCACGTGTCGTGTGTCAGAGGAGTGTGGAGAGGGGCTGAGGGAAGAGTCTCGGAGGGTGGGAAGGAACAGGAGAATGACAATTTTAGAAGTATACCTTGAGACTCCACATGTGATATCATAGAAACAGCGCCAGCCTCAACACCAAGAGACTGGAATTCACACCTCAGCTTCACCACTGGATAGCCATTAAACTGGGCATAGTCATTGTGCCTCAGGTTCCACATCCTAAAATGGGGGCCGAAGTCACCTTGCCTAAACTCAACAATTGTTATCAGCAGCCTGCTATACATCAAGTACTGTGCTAAGCCCTAGGGACCAGAGACAATAATGAAACAATCTGCCTTCACAGAGCTTACGTTTTCTTGGGGGAATACCTGTAGCAATGATGACCTGAGGGATCATCAATAAGGTCATAGGTAAAAAGACCTTAATAAAGGCACACACCAGCAGAAGGCTGGATCTCAAAGCTAGTTGTCTCCAAGGTCGCTTGTTCTCAAGCTTCCTGTGACCCACTCATAACAATTTGGGGAAATTCTCAAAAGCAGAATTAGATCCTAGCTGGATGGGACTTTAAAGGCCATCCTTTCTAATTCCCTCATTTGGAACTGAAGAAATGAGTCTTAACCAGCTTTCCCAAAGTTGCACATGAGGTGTCAGAGTCTGGATTTGAACCCAGGTACTCTGACTTCTCACTGGAAAGTCTCCAGCAGCAGGGATTCATTCCCTCCTCTGGTCATAGACTTCTGTTGGCATCTCCTTTTCCTCTGTGCCGTAGTTGTTACCACTTACCTAGCAACTGAGCTTCAAAGTGATTCAAAATCTTCTCCTACTACCATCTTTCTGGGCCCTGACCCAAGGAATGATCTCTTAAAGACCCAGCTAGTTGGCCTAGTGCATAGGCTGCTGGACTTGGAAGATATGAATTCAAGTTCAGCCTCAGACCCTTACTAGCAATATGAGCTGCAGCACCCCCCCCAGCCCCGCCCCCGAAAGTCACTTAACCTCCGTTTTCCCATGTATCTCTCTCCTTCCTTGGGAAAACGCTGCACTACATCCTTATCGACTCCATTCTGCTTCCTCCAGCATCCTCCCAGAGCTTCTCAATTGCCCAGCCTCACCCATTCTGATGTCCCTTTCTGTCTACTGACTTGGCCACCTCATTCCTCCTCTTCTGGACTGGCCCTCGCCTCAAGCCTCTCCTTTCTCAAATCCACCCTCCGTAGAACAATCACGACAATCTTCCCAAAGCACAGGGATGGCCTCATCCCAGCCCTGCTTAAAAATATCCTGGGGCTGCCTATTTCCTCTTTGTATAAAGTAAAATCTTCTCAGGCTGGCGTTTGAAGCGGGTTGTAACAGCTCTTTTTATTTTCTTTCGTTCTTCTGACCTCCGTGCACTTCCTGTTCTCTTGGCATAGACCATCCAACACAGCTGCATTAATCACCTTGCTCTGCACAGCCTCTGCCTCTCCCCCCATCACTTTCTTTGAGGCCCAACTCAAGTGGTGTCTCTGGTCAGGCTTATATTGAATTTTATTTATCTGTTCAGACATCATATTTCACCTCAGTTCTCCCCGTCTCTCTGTCCTTCTCCCCTGCCCCCTCCCCACCACAATGTAAGTTCCTTGGGGACCTGGACTACTTTCAGGTTTTTTTCTAATTAACATCCATAAGAAGTGATAAGAGAATATGGAAGAAAGTTGCCCAGGGTGTTCAGGAATGGATGGGTTAGGGTGTGGGTCATTGGAAGGAATACCAACGGTGACAGCATCACGGATTCCCTTGGCTTATTAGAGCGCCTTGGGTAAAATTCGGCTCATAGCAGATTTTAATAAATGTTTATTAAATTCAATTAATTTTAAGACCACCACCACTACACCCCCCCCCCAAGCTAATGGAGATACTCCATGCCATAGCACAGGTTGGTAATGAAGAATCTTCGCTTTGGGGATCGAATGTAGAGTCTGTCCAAGCATGTCAGATCACCTCACTCCTCCTCTAACTCTTTGAAAGAAGCTGCATCTCTGAGAAATCCCTGGGTACCAGCCAAGTTTGCCTTCCCCTCCTATTAGGGCTCTAGGGACCCTCATCCTGCTGAGGAAGGGAGGTGTGCTAACATGCCTCAGGTGCTGGCTCTGCTTTTGGGTAGAGAGCTGTGGAATTTGCATATTGGGGAATGATTTTCAGTCTCACTTGGTGGTGATTAGGTAGTGTCGATTCCCGAATCCACTTTCTGTTGATACTTTTATTATGAATTGAGTTTTAAGGAACAAATGTGTTTCCAGAGCGAGGATGTGTGATTTATTCAAAAGTAAAACCCGTGTAGGAATTTCTTACCCGCTGTGTTTAATTTCAGAAGCTGGAGCTGTCATTACAACAAACCCCCCTCCCCAGACCCTGTTTTAGCTCTTGCATTTTCATGCCCATTAAATCGCTTTCTTCTGAAATTGAACATTTGCAGGTGGGGCGGGGGTGAGGAAAGGAAGGATAAGTTGTAATATATTTGTGAATTGTATGTCACTGACATAGCAATATTCCTTGGCATTTATCCCCACAATTTAAGGTTTACAAAGCACTTTACTCTGTAGGCAGTCAACATTTAAATGCCTACTATGTGCCAGGCACAGTTTTTCCAAGTGTTAGGGATAGGAATAAGAAAAAAAAGACAGTCCCCGCCCTCAAAGAGATTGCTATCTATTGGGGGAAAACATTGTACAAAAGGATGATGGGGCGGAGGGCACTTTGCTCGGGAACTTGATGTTCTAGGACCCCAGAGCAAACTGAGCAGCTGATGGGAAATTAAGAGTTAGCTGGTAAATTCTGAGGCTTCTATAAACAGAAGTTTTGGAGAAATTTAATGCTCCTCCCTCTGGTCCTCCAGTGTGAGGGGAGGGCCAGTGGAGGGAGCTGAGAAGGTTCTGAGCATCAAATCTGAATCAATCTCCAAGATAATGAGATTTCAGGTGATGAGTTTATTCTAGGGCTGCATGACATTTGTGGAGTCCAAACTGAGCCCAGCACCTGATGGGAGATGAAGAGAGGCTTTGCATGATTCCTTCTGTGTATAGTCTTACAATACCTGTGCCTGTATACATACACACACACACATACACACATACACACATACACACACACACACACACACGTGTTTATCTTGTTGAATTAATACATGGTCTGGAGTCCTAGCTCTGCCTCTAATTTCTCATGAGATTGGCCAAGTATGTTGTCCTAGATTCTGTGAGCTTTGGAAAAGTTAAAGTTGTGATCACAGCTGGGGTTGGGGAGGTTGGGAAGGATATTGTAGTACAGGACTAGCTTTGAGGAATAAGGACCTATAATCTCCTTGTAGGCTGCCCTGGGCAGGTCACATCTGGAGCATTCTGTTAGCTCTGGGAACTACAGTTTAAGAAGGTGATTGATTAGCTAGAAGTCAGCCAGAATGATGAAGTACCTTGTCATGCCATAAAGTAAGAACTTATAATAATAATAACTAACATTTGCATAGCACTTTAAAATTCGCAGAGCCCTTTACTATTATCATCTCATTTTTTCCTCCCAACAACCCTGGGTTGTTGGTTCTATTATTATGCATATTTTACTTATGGGAAAACTGAGACAGAGGGAGGTTAAGGGACTTGCCCAGGTTCACATAGCTATATAAGGTTGGATTTGATTTTGGGCTTTTTTCGAGGGGCAATGAGGGTTAAGTGACTTGCTCAGGGTCACACAGCTAATAAGTGTCAAGTGTCTGAGGCCAAATTTGGACTCAGGTCTTCCTGAATCCAGGGCTGGTGCTTTATCCACTGCACCACCTAGCTGCCCCCAGATTTGATTTTTGGTTCCTGTTCCAGTGCTCTAGCATTACCTAGCTGCTTCATATGGGGATGAGGGGAAGGAATTGGGGGTTTTAACCTAGAAACAAAATGTCTTGGGAGCTTAAGGTAGTTCTTGTTAAACATTCCAAGGGCTGCCATGTGAAAAAGGAAGAGACTTTGTTCTGCTTGGTCCCAGAAGACAGAACTAGGAGAAAAAGGAGAAGGTTATAAGAAAATTTAGAAATTCTTCCCCAGTGAGAAAATGCACTGCCTTGGGAGGGTGGGAGCGTGCCCTTTCTTGAATAGAGATCTTCCTGTAAAAGCTGGTTTGATACTGTGGGGTTCCTAGTTCAAGGGTGGGTCAAAGTGGATTAGCCACAGCATGGCAGAATGAAATCAGCAATGAGAGTCAGGAACTGTGTTCAAATCCTACCATTGTAAATTACTATGTAACCTGGGACAATTACTTAACTGCTCTGGACCTGAATTTCTTCATTTGTGGGGGGACAGTGACTAGATCCCTGGGCCTGGAGTCAGAATGTTTCATCTTTATGAGTTCAAATCCAGCCTCAGACACTTATTAGCTGTGTGACCCTGGATAAGTCACTTCACCCTTTATGCCTCAGTTTCCTCATCTTTCAAATGAGCTGGAAAAGGAAATGGAAAACCACTCCACGTCTTTGCCAAGAAAGCTCCAAAGGGGGTTATGAAAAATCCGACATGACTGAAAATCGACTGGGACAAAATGGGATGTCGGGAGTGGATTAAATGATCTCTCATGTCTCATCCAAGTCGACATCAATGAACCCATGATCCTGTGTTTCCTGAGTTCCATTTCCCATTTGTAAAATGAGGGTGTTGGCCTACATGGTCCCTTCCACCTCTAATATCTTGTGATCTTCTCTCTTCCCTGTGACTCTGCCTAGGATTTTCATATATATCTCTTTGTTCTGGGCTATTTTAAGAGTAGAACAAGGGTGTGTGACATTTGTGAGACAGGTAAAGTAAATTATCTTAAGATGAAAGACAAAGGGATTTGGGTTAGACCAATAAAAGACTATTTTTTTTGTACATAGATACATAGATATGTGGATGGGTTATTGAGGAAGGGTCTGAAACCTCCTTGGGAAGTCGGTCAAAATCACCTCATATTTTGTTTCAACTCAATGATGGGGCACATTGTATTGTTTCATGCTCAATCGTGAGGGTGTAGAGATGAAAGGAGACTTGGTATCCATCCTTATGGAGCCTGCAACTTAATAGAAGGGATAAGCCATATATAGGCATAGACATATACATATACATAGAGATATTATTTAAAAAGTAATGACAAAAATCACTTATCTTGTTATAGTGGAATTTTGTTGTTGTTGTTGTTTTGTTTTTGTGGAGTTTTTTTTTTTTTTTTTTTTTAGTGAGGCAGTTGGGATTAAGTGACTTGCCCAGGGTCACACAGCTAGTAAGTGTTAAGTGTCTGAGGCTGGATTTGAACTCAGGTACTCCTGACTCCAGGGCCGGTGCTCTATCCACTGTGCCACCTAGCTGCCCCTTGCTATAGTGTTTTAAGATTTACAAAGAGATTTCCTAATAACAGTCTGGGTGGTAGGATGTTAGTTATTTTTAATAAGTAGAAGTAGTATTAGTAATAATTATTATGAATTATGATTTATTATATACCATGTATACTATATGTATGTATACTAAGAATACAGAATATATTGTTTATCATAATTATTATGAAGTTGTAGTAGTGGCATGTGTATGTGTATGTGTTTTTAAGTCTCAAGAAAATGTGTTCAGCTGGTGGTAGTAGTAATAGTTGTCCTGGTTGTGGTGGTGGTGGTGCTGCTGCTGCTGCCGGTGGTGGTGGTGGTGGTGGTGGTGGTAGTAGTAGTAGTAGTAGTAGCAGCAGTAGTAGCAGTAACTATTGGGTTCCCCTTCACTAGAGGTCTTCTGACAAGAAGTTCATGAGGGCTTGTCAGGATTGATGTAGGGGGAGATTCCACTTGAGCTATGAGTTGGCTTGGGTGACCTCTGAGATTCCATCTAAGCCTGTTTCTATGGTTTTGTGATAAGGGCAAAACAAAGGTTGAACAGTCAGTTAACAAGCATTTATCAATCACTTACTGCATCCTAGGCACTATGAAAAATGCTAGGGATACTAATTCAACAAAGATAGTTCTTGGCTTCAAGGACATTACATTCTAATGGAGGTGAAAGGAAGTTCTCAGGTAGGAATATCGTGGCTAAATCTAGAGAGTGAGAGAGACATGGTTTGTCTAGGACTCTTGCCCAAAATGGAAGTTCTGCTAACCACTCACTAGTTGGAGAAAAGTGCCGCTAGGTAGTACAGTGGATAGACCACCATGCTTGGAGTCATGAAGATTCATTTTTCTGAGTTCAAATCTGGACTCAGACACTTAATAGCTATGTGACCTTGGCCAAGTTACTTTCCTCTGCATCAGTTTCCTCATCAAGAAAATGAGCTGGAGAAGGAAATGGCAAACCTCTCCAATGTCTTTGTGTGTGTGTGTGTGTGTGTGTTCGTTCACACACGTGCACGCCTATCCATTGTGCCACCTAGTTGTTCTTCATTTGCAAATTCTGGATTAATAATACCTGGAGCTGTACCTAAGGCATGGCAGCTGACGATTTGCCTTAGAGTGTTAGTTTTTACCGAGTACTGGCAGCTCTTCAGTGTAGTAGTTTAGAAACAACTGAGCTGAGGCTCTGATAAATCAGAATAATTACTTAAAATAGGGAGTTCCCAGATGGTGAGGAAAGTTCTTGCCCTCATTCCTCCCCAGCTTCTGTGTTCTGACTCCCTCACCCTGCTCCCCCTCCCCCCCCAAGGTGAATCAACTAAGATGCAGAGTAGACTCTCTGCTCCCTGGAACCGATAGATTTTTATGCTATGGACTGGTGTGTTTAGAAACTTGTGCCAGGTGTTACAAATAGTAACTGTAGCTTGGATATTTCCTTTAGTACTCATATCACAATGTTGTTGTGATCAAAACAAGATAATGTATCTAAAGGCTTTATGAGTCTCAAAGCACTGTACAAATGTCAGCCTTCCCCCCTCCCCTTTTACCACTCCTGCTGGGCTCTGAATGAATACAACACATTCACAGGAGGTCACAGCTAGAAGGAAATAGGCAGAGAGCAGAGAAACTCCTATGGGGACATCTGGACATGGGTTACCGATAACCATGCCGATGCCTGACCTGCTTCTCCTTTCTCTCCCTTTCAGAAAGTAATATGAGGGACGCTGGGGACTCCACACTCCCAACATAGGAACGGCGCCGTGGTTAAAGACTGCCACTGCCGAGAGGATGCTGGGCATCTGCAGAGGGAGACGGAAATTCCTGGCTGCCTCTCTGACGGTTCTCTTCATCCCAGCAGTCACCTGGATTTACCTCTTTGCTGGAAGCTTCGAAGGTGAGGGGTGGCAGGAGGAAGGAGGAGGGGGGTGGGGCAGGGAGGAAGAAGAGCCCAGTTGGGCTCCACAGAGAGGATTTTCTCAGGGTGGCTGGGGCGGGGGCAGGGAAGGGGAAGATAATGCTTGAGTTGATGACACACCTTCTCTTTAGCCCTTTGCCCTTTCTTGAAAACAAAGATGTCTTAAGTGGCTTGGTGGGAGGGAAGCACACTGATGTTGGGGATTGGGGGGCGGGGCAAGGAGACCTCAGTTGGAACCCAGCCTCGGATACTTACTTCTTAAGTGTGAACAAGTTCCTAAACCTCAGTCAGCCTGTTGTCTTATCTGTAAAATGAGATTATGGGCAGAATCATATCATTTTATGGGTCACTGTGAGAATCAAATGAGAAAATACTCATATATTTACATAATACTTTAGGAAAACATACATATACATACAAACATATATACGTGCATACATGAAACACTCGTATAGTTATATACATATATACACACATATACGAATTTGTACGTATATATCGAGAGAGATAATTTCTGTCATTTCCAACATGCCCAATTCCTCATGACCCCTTTTGGGGTTTTCTAGGCAAAGACACTAGAGTGGTTTGCTGTTTACTTGATTGTTTGATCGATCGATTGATTGATTGTGTGTGTGTGTGTGGAGAGCGAGTTTTCCTAAAGTGCTATATAAATGTTGTAAGCATTATCATTGTTGCTGCCGTTATTAAGGGGCCCACTCGACATAGACTGCTATGTCTAAGCATATACCTCTCTGCACACGA
Organism: Dromiciops gliroides; assembly: GCF_019393635.1. Lineage (NCBI taxonomy): Eukaryota > Metazoa > Chordata > Mammalia > Microbiotheria > Microbiotheriidae > Dromiciops > Dromiciops gliroides. The sequence continues at coordinate 285,313,675 of NC_057865.1, read as the reverse complement.
ATATATGAACACACACCAGGCCTATGTGCACATACACATATGCGGGTATATGCACACATATTTGTGATGTACGTATTCACATGTGTATATCATATACATTATACACATGTATATATGTATATGATTAAGAGAGACAGTGGAGAGATAATTAAGGAAGCTTCTTTTTTGATCTCGTGTGTGGCTGAACTGACCACTCACGGCAGGCTTCCTTATTGATCTCTCCACCTCTGCTATCTCCTGTATTGTCTCTTGCGATCCATCCTTCCACAGCTGCCTAATAACCCTCCTAATGCATAGATGTGACCAGGTTATTCCCCTCCTGCGAAGCCCTTGTTGGCACACTGTTGCTTCTAGGATCAAATGTAAATGCCTTGACCTGCCCATTAAAGGCCATCTATAATCTAGCTCCAGTCTATCAGAGTCACAATTACTTGCCAGGAAAACCTTCCCTAATGTCAGACAACACAACAGGGTGATTTTTTAAAAGGGGCAGCCTGTCACTTCCACAGCCTGGCCATCTTCCTCCATGCTGCAGGACATAGATTTCCCCATAGTCTAGTGTGTTGTTTGGCCACCAGGCTAGGTGATTGGGGCTGATAAAATAACTCACTACTGGGCTGGCCCATGATAATTATAAATCATTTTATTGCTGTTCAGTTGTCTAGTCATGCCCAGATCTATATGACCCCTTGGACTTTCTCCATGGAGTTTTCTTGGCACAGAAACCACTGGAGTGACCTTGTCCAGTGTGTCATCATTTTATACATGAGGAACTGAGGTAGATAGGAAGTTAAGTGACTTGCCTAGGGTCACACACAGCTATAAAGTGTCAGAGGCCACATTTGAACTCAGACCTTTCTGACTCCAGGCTAGTGCTCTACCCAGTACACCACCCAGCTGCCCCTTATAAATAATGGGATGCTATATTTATAGAGCTGGGGATTCTTCACCTGAGATACACAAACTCTTAAGGGGTTCATGGATAGATTTTGTGGAGTATGTGAATTTGAATAGGGAAATAATGGTGTGGGGTTTTGGGGGTGCTAATCTTACATATTTTTTCACACTAATAAAAATATGATTTTGAGAAGGGGATCAAAGCACCAAAGAGGGGCCCATGATATAGGGAAAGGTTATAAACCCATATAATGAACCATACTGTTTCCCTATTCAGGTGAAAGGACTCAGCAGCCAGTCTGTGTATCCATTGGAAGAGGCAGAAGCAAACCACTCCAGGTCCCCTGACTAGTGCTGCCAATGTCCCTGCATTTCCAAAATGGCCCATGGAAACATTGCCATTTCTGTAGTTAAACATAACAACTTCAGGATCCATTTATTGACACCCTCGAATTTGTCATTTTGAGGCCGGTAAAGCCATAAATAAGGAGGAAAGAATCTGCCGACATCAAGAGAAATTGAATGTGTAGAGTGAGGGGAGGGGGGCATTTTTTTTTACAAGTCTGTTTAATTTCCTTAGTTTTTTTTTTTTTTTAGAAAGCAGAGTTGAGACCAGCTTCAGAGGGGAAAATACGCACAATGGAATGCCTGGGAGTTGGTGAGGATTTAGGAGTTCTGTTATTTTGTATGAGCAAAACCCAATAAATTAGCCTAGAGAAGGGAACACTTGTGGTGGGTAGCGTGGAGGCAGGTTCGGTTTTTAAAATTCCTGGTGGGTTGTAACAGGGAAGCAGGATTGGGAGGGGAGGAGAGGGAGGGAAGGAGGGAGGGAGGGGGAGAGAGAGAGAGAGAGAGAGAGAGAGAGAGAGAGAGAGAGAGAGAGAGAGAGAGAGAATGAATATAGGAAAGAAAGAAGGAAGGTAGGGGAAGGGAGGGAGGGAGGGAGGAAGGAAGGGAGGAAGGAAGGGAGGGAATATTTATAAATTACTTAACCTGTGCTGGGCTATACACTAACCCTAGAGGTTTAGCTATGCAAGTAAACAAGACCATCCCTAACCTCAAGGAGCTTATATTCTTATTGGGGACTGCAAAATCTAAAGGAGAGTAAAAAGGAGGAGGGGGATTGAGCTAGGCATTAGAAAGTGAGGAAGAAGCCTGGTTCTAGGCATGGTTAGGGTTAGATCTGCTCTTTGTGACATCCAAATTTGAGACTCCCAGACTATTGGGTGGAGACTACAGGAAACTGTTGTACGTGTAGCAACCACACCCTGGTGCCATCTTCGCAGATGGGCTAAACCAGATTGAAGGTGTCAGACAGACCTCAGACCCGTCAGTGAGTTAGGGGTACGTCTATCCCCAGCATGTGAAGACTTCCACGAGCAAATTGGATGGATAAAACCAATTCGTTCCAATGGCCATGAAGGTGGCTGCAGTAGCTGCTCTGAGGTGTTTAAAAGTTGGTCAGATATGGAGACACCAAGGGTGCCCACTGGATACCAGGCCATCCCCAGTCATCCTGACTTAAGTCCTGCCACTGGACTTCAGGGACTCTGGAAGAGAGAGGCCAACAACTTTGTGTAACTGCACGTCACTTAAATCCAATTTATGCTGGAGTCGAGACATCACCCTGTGATATTATTGGTCCGCTTCAAAAACAAAGGGTGAGCAACAGCAACATAGATGGTGGTTTCAGATCAGAATAAGGAGGGAAAGTTAGAGTCATGTTACAGTGGAAGAAGTGATTTTGTGGGGTAGTGAGTTCTCTGTCGCTGGAGCATTACAGCAGAGGCAGCAGTCCAGGAATGTGGTTCATTTGCCCTGTATTTGCTGACAGGTTATAGAGGTCCCTCCTGGACTCGGGGGCTTGGAGCCCTGACTACTGAGGTCCCTCCCAGCACTGAGATTCCTTCAACCCAGAGACATTGATTAGCGACCTGTTTTGTGCCAGGCACTGGTAATAGAAAGACAACAGGAGCTCATCCCCTGGAGTTTCCGTTCTGTTAAGAAGAACCAAGATGCAAATAAATTCAAGATGATTTGGGGGGAAAGCTTGCTAAGAATAGGAGATTGGGATTGTCTAGCCAAGGAACTGGCACTTGAGCTGAGCCTTGAATAACATTAGGGGTTCTCAGAATTAGAGGTGGGGAAGGCGACATTCCAGGAATCATGGGCAGTGTGTGTAGATCAGTGATTCCAAGTACTCCAGAACCCATCTGTAGGGTATATCCACTTTCATGTGAAAGAATAGAATGTGCTTTGTCTCTGGAGTCCAAAGCCTTTCTCGAATGTTTCCTAATTAGGTGACCTTGGACAAGTGACTTCATCTCTCTGGGACTCAATTTCCTCATTTTTAAAATGAAAATATTAGACTTTATGTCCTCTGAGGTTCCTATGATCCTTTGAGGCTGCCAGAGCACAGAAAAATGGGTATAGTGTCAACTTAGGGAGAGTACTTTGCATTTGTTCTCAGACCACCAGGACAAGTCTCTTCACCATATAACCCTGGGTAAGTCACACTGCCTCTCTTGGCCTCACTTTCCAAGTTTATAAAAGGGAAATAAAAATAGCACCCACCTCCTAGGACAGTTGTGAACAGGTGGTATAGTGGATAGAACGCTGAACTTGAAGTTAGGAAGATCTGAGTTCAAATTTTGTTATCTGATGCTGGGCACGCCATTTAACCAATTCACTGTAGGTCCTTCATCTGTAAAAATGGGGATAGTACAAGTACCTATCTCCCATGTGAGACTCAAAAGAGACCGTATTTGAAAGTGCTTTGCAAATCCTAAAAGTGTGCTTGTTTAGACTCGATCGATCTCTCCCTGTGTGTGTGTGTGTGTGTGTGTGTGTGTGTGTGTGTGTGTATATATATATATATATATATATACATATATATATACACACATACATATATATATATGTATATATAATGTGTGTGTATTTATGTATGTAAGTATTATGTATGTGTACACTAATTCTTCTTTGTCTCACCTTCCTCCTCCTCTTCCTTCTCCTCCTCCTCATTCTTACTCACTATTATTACAACAGCTGCTGCTAATGCTATTATTGTTATATGATTATATAACATTTTATGATATATTATTACAATCGTTATATATTATTGTAATCATTATGATCAATATGAAGGTAGCATTATTGAAACAGCATGTATATAGAGCTATATGTATGTTTATTATATATGTATTTTTACATATGTAGATATATATTATACACATACAAATATAGCATGTGGCTAGAGAGCCAACCTTGAAGCCAGAAGAACCTGAGTTCAAGTCCCTCCTCTGACACACACTTTCTGCGTGGTCAGGACAACTCCCTTAGTTTTTCAGCATTCTTGGCAATTCTCTAAGATTATAAATTCCAAGAGAGTGCCCCCTGAACTAATAGAAAAAGTTGCTTCACCTGGATGTTTTCTTTACTAGTGGAATCACAGGTTTGGTTCCTATTCCTGTCATCACCACCACCACCACCACCACCACCACCATCACCTTCACCATTTTATTATCATTAACAGTGATGTTACTCATTCTACACCTTGATTGGTGATGCTCACAAAAGTGACTTTGGATACTTATTTGTCATCTCATGTAACAAGCAGATCAACATATTAGGACCTATGATTTAAAACGGGTAGAAATGCCTTCCAAAGATCATAACTGATAAGTTACATTCTTAGAGCAGGTACTCTGAACATTCGATCCATGAACTTGAGTAGGAAAAAAATACCTCTTTATTTTAGTATCATTGGTTTCCCTTGTAATCATATATGTTTTCTGAGTCTAAAACCATTTTTCTGAGGAGTGAAGTCTGTAGGTTTCACCAGACTGGCCAATGGGTCAGTCTGTGTGTGTGTGTCTCTCTCTCTCTCTCTCTCTCTCTCTCTCTCTCTCTCTCTCACACACACACACACACACACACACACACACACACACACACACACACACACACACGGATAGTTAAGAACCCCATCTTAAAACATTGTTTGAGGCTCCAAGAGGTTTGGGGGCTTGCTCATGCTGGTGTGGGTCATCAGTGGCATTTAAACCCAAATATTCCCAACTCCCAAGTTCAGTATTCCTCCCACCATGCCATGCTGCCTCTTATAGCTCATAACAAATGAGATGTAAATGTATTTCCAGTTGTATTTCTATCCCATCTGTTCCTGTGTTCCTAGAATCACTTTTCGGACATTCTTAGTGCCTTCACTTAGAGGTGAATATGGATTTGTGGGGTAGTGGTTTGTGTGTATATGTGTATGTGTGCATGTGTATATGTGTGTGTATGTGTTTAAGTCCTTCAAGAATATGTGTTCTGCTGTTATTGAGTTATTGGTGTGTGAAAAAAGGGGCTTTTTAGCCATTCAGAAAATTGTTCACACACTTCGCCCGCAGATAATTCATACCCAGCTCTGTTCGGAGTCACGTGGGCAGGCCTGGGTGAGAAATGTCTGCTTTATTTGAAAACCAAATTCCTTCCAATGAGGCAGAATCTGAACATTTAAAACCAGTGTCATGAACAGGCCTAGGATATTAATTTCCAAACTGATTTCAGTTTGCAGCAGCATTTGTCATTCCTGCAGCTGCCGTAGCTGTCTATAGTTTTATTAACTCCAATCCCTCTTCGAATGACCAAGGACAGGAGGCAGAGAAGGGTCCTTGGTGTTGGGAGGGACCTTTAAGATTATTATTCATCCAGAGATTCTTAACTGGGGGCTGTGGATTAATTTCAGGGGCTTTGTAGAGTTGAATGGGGAAAAATTTACATCTTTAGTTTCCTTAACTTCTAACTCATCTTTGGGATTTCCTTGATTATTTGAAATTTATTTTTAAATTATGTGAAGTATAAATTCCAAGACAGGGTTGGTAGGTTTCACCAGACTGACAAAGGTATCTGGAACATGCACAGAAATGTTAGGGACCTTTAACCTTATCTGAGTCTTTCATTTGGTACAGGAGCTAATGATGTTCCAGAGACCTGAAGTGGGCTCTAAGAAAGGAGCAGAGTGGAGATTTTGACCCAGTTCCTCTGATTCCCAACTGAGTGTGCTGTCCAATGGTTTTTCATCCCAATTGATCTCAGATGATGATATAATGGGTTATGTTCTGGATGGAACCAATAGGTGGGAGATGGGGGAGCAGTGATTGGTTAGAGGCTCACCATATGGAAGGGGATGTTGTCCAAAACAGTTTTGAAAAATTTTATAGGGGCTGTTTCCTTTTTCTCTTTTTCTCTTTTACACTTCTGGTAAATGTCTATCAATTAAGTTGGTATTATTGCAAAGAGCACTGACTTGAGTCAGAAGTCTGAATTTGAATTCTAGCACAGATTTTTAGTACCTGTGTGACCTTGGGAAAATTACTTCCCCTCTCTGGGACTCATTTTCCTCTTCTGTAAAATGACAGAAGCTGATATAGACAGTTTCAATGGTCTCTTCTCTCTGATATTCTGTTTTCTAAAGTCTTTCCCAAATCTCACATTCCATGTTCTAAAATAACTGCTCAGTTTTTGACATTCTCTTTTCTAAGCTCCCTTCTAGCTCTACTGTCACCTGTTCTAAAGCCCCTTCCAGCTCTGACCTTCCCTGTTCTAAGCTTCCTTCCAGCTCTCATGATCTGTGTCCTAATGTTCCACTTTATACAGTTCCTTCCAACTCCCTATTCTTTGAGATAGACCTTGTGTTTTATTTGAAAACAAAAAGATTCTTTAAAATCGTGTGGTTACTTTATATGTCCAAACTGTAGACAAGGAGTGCATCTCCTCCCTTTCCAGCAGCCACCATTTGGCAGGACTGTACATTTAGTTAGAAAGGGCCTTAGAGTTTATCTACTGCAGCTCCCTTCACCTTCACAGTTGAGGAGCCTGAGACCCAGAGAAGTTAAAGATTTGCCTGAGGTGATAAAGCAGCAGATTGCATAGTAGAGATTCAAGCCTTGCTCTCCACCTCCAGTGGTCTTTCCACAGTAGGACACTAAAGCTCCCCTATCTATGTCCATTTTCCCAGTCCTTCTCTCCGCCCCCCCCCCCCGCCCCCCGATAAAAAGGCCTCAAGGCTTCTACCATCCAGGCGATCAATGGAAGGCATGCTGCCACTCTGGGAATAATTTGTCAGCAATGCTAACTGTCACTCGACACCAGGCTGTGGGACTGCTTTAATGACAGCAAAACATGCTTTGTCTCCTTTCCAAAGACCTAACTGTATCTCTCAGTAAGGATGTTATGAGCTCCAGAATCTTGGCTACAAACTAAAATGAAGGTAGGGTTTTCCCCCCCTTTTTACTGATTAGTTTGCGGCCAAAAATTAGTTTGCTTCTCACTGCGGAATAGCTGATGGCTCCATCAGAATGTGGAGAGGACACGTGCAGGTGGGAGGGGAGTGTTACAATACTACTGTCTCAGAGCCTTTTCTATCCTGCCATTTGCTCCCATTGTCCTCACCGGGAGGCCACAGAGCCAGAAGAATCTTCACTTGAAGGCTGCAGCATGTAGTGAAAAGAGTTTGGGATGGGGGCACCTAAGGGTCTGGGTTCAAGTCTCAGTTGTCCTGTGTGTATATTTATATTTGCTTTGTCATTGTCTTTGTCCTCCATTAGCTCCTGTACAAAATGAGAGGACTGGGCTAGCCTCTCGGAACCCAGCCAGCTTCATCAGAAAATAGGTCTAGTTCTTAGTGGTCAGTGTAAAATCTTCAGTCTTTCATCTTCAAGAGCTTCAGAAAGGGCCACTGTGCCTTGAATTGGATTGCTTACAAGGAGAGTTTGTTGGCCATGGGTGTGAGATATCTCTGTAGCACTGATACCATGTACTATGGACTTATTTCCCAGCTGTATTTCCCCAACTTCTCTTCTAGCCTGAAGTCAAGAGAATCACAGTTAGCTTATGCTTGAAGATTGATAGCACAGTATTTGACTATGATGTAGAAGAGAGTAAGCCTGAGAATGTGACAAATTCCTTGAGAAGACCCTGTTGTCCAGATATTTTCTTCCAGGGTGAAGTAAAAAATAATAATAAAAACACATCCAATGGCACATAGACTTTTGCTCTGGTGAGAAAAAGCCTTCACACACCAGAGCAGGGGAAATTTCATATAGAGCAAAGCTCGTCTTTTCATTTTTAGTAACTGCTGAGGGCTTTTGGGAAAAGTCCCCTCCAAGCCTTTATCCGTGTTTTCCTTTTAAAGACTAAGGGTTGAAAAACCAAGTTCGATTTTTTAAAAATTTAAAGTATATCTCTCATTGATTTTGTTTAACCACTACACAGAGTCCTGTGATCTATTGTAAAATGAAGAGAGCTTTGCTTGGAATGAGAGGACCTGGGTTGAAATCCTATTGCATCAGCTTGCTACCTGTGTCACAACCTTCCTGGGTCTCAGTTCCTGAATTATAAAATGAGAGGGGTAGGTAAAATGACCTCCAGTGTCCCTTCTGGTTAGAAATATGTGATCCCATCATCCCAGTGGTGTTGGATTGGGGATTCAAAGAGGTGAGGGTTCAGATGCTACCCCTGACAACGAACATGTTCGAGAGGAAGGAATGTTGGTGTTGAATGCAGAGGACCTGGGTTTGAAACCAGACTGCTACTTATTACTTTTGTTGTCTTAGGTAGGTTACTTCTCCCTAGACCTCAATCGCTTCCTCATCTTTAAAGTTAGGGGATAAGACTGAATGATTTAGATGTTCAGTCAGGAGACCTGAGTTAGATCTCACCTCTAACTCTCATTGTGTGATGCTGGGCAGGGCGCTTAGCCCCAACCGTGTCTCAGTTTCTTCCTCCATAAAATGAGGTGCTTAGATGAGATAGCCACTCAAGTCCTTTCCGCCTTGTGGCTTCCCTCACTGTCTTCACCATGGGAAACTAGGACTCCACTGCTGCCAACACCTCCCTCACCCCAGGCTTTTTGCCTCATCTAACTAGGACAGCCAGGCTACCAGGCTACTTTGGGTAGTGTCCTCACCATCCTGCAGTGCAGATACTTCATCCCATTCCCAGGAGTGTTTATAATATAAACTATCTGAAGGCAGGATTATAAATTTGTGTTCTCTCTTACCCCCTCCCTTTTCCTCCCTCTCTCTTTTCTCTCCCTCCCTTCCTTCTTTCCTTCCCTCCTTCCTTCCTATTAGTTCTCTCTCTCTCTCTCGCTCTCTCTCGCTCTCGCTCTCTCTCGCTCTCTCTCGCTCTCTCTCTCTCTCTCTTCCCCAACCCATCTCCTTCTCTTTCTCTTACCTTCAACTCTGTGTCTTTTTTCTTCATCCCTCACAGTCTCTGAATCACTGTGTCTCATTTTGTCTCTCCCTCCCTCTCTTTCTGCCTTTCAACCTCACCTTAACATATCTAAAGTCCCTTTTGTTGTTTTCAGTCATCTTAGTCACTTCTGACTCTTCATGACCCCATTTGGAGTTTTCTTGGAAAAGATACTAGAGTGGTTTACCATTTCCTTCCCCACCTCATTTGACAGATGAGGAAACTGAAGCAAACAGGGTTAAGTGACTTGCCCAGGGTCACACACCTAGTAAGTGTCTGAGGCCAGATTTGAACTCAGAACTTCCTAACTCCAGGCCTGGTGCTCTATCCACTGCACCACCATTGCTCCCTGCCCCACCCCCTTTACGGATGCTCTAGGTTTAAGTTCCTCCTTGAGGGCAGAATTATTGTAACCCCAGTGCCTAGCACAGTGCAAATGCTTGTTAACTTACTAAGACTTCAATCTGTGTGTGTGTGTGTGTATAGATATGTATATGTATATATACATACATACATACACACATATATATACATAAACACACAGATATATACATACATACACAGATATATACATAAACACACAGATATATACTTACATACATACACATATATATACATAAACACACAGATATATACATACATACACACACACATATATTTACTTGCATACACACACATATGACTTTCAGAATTCTTCGTGTGCTTAGAAGCTTCTGTCATGACAGCCATGGAAGTGTGTTAGAAAAAAGAGCCCATTTAAAAGCAAACTTATGCTAGCTTAGCATGCCTGTTCCACCAGCACTCCCCTGCACCACAGTACATGATGCCTTGGTGCCTTGTATCCCGATGACACAAGAAAGATGGTTTCTCTAGACAAGGTTGGCTGTGTCCTCTGGTGAGCAGAATTCTATCCCTCCGGTGCCCAGTTTTGATGAATAGATGCATCGAATTTGTCAGTTGCAAAGGGAGAAATTCAGCTTGATTCTTCTCAGGGGTTTTTTTGGTCTATGGCAAGCTCACAAGCTAAGCTGTTCAACTTTCAGTCAATGACAGGCTGCCCTAAGTGTTCTCATTGGCCAGAGATCCCTGTTTCTTCCAGCTTCCTCCATTGTACGTGGCCTGCGTGTGTCTGCCAGCAGAGGGCTCTCCGGACCTCATTCCACCACTAGGCAGCTCTACTAAACCTAATTAGTAAATTGGTTTCAGAGGGCCAGGAAAGTGTTAGAAACTGAACGCTTGCCTGAATGAGTCCCCACATGGATAACAAAGTGACCTGTCTACCTCACACACCTGTGTTTCCCATGTGTTATACACCCAGTGCTGTATGGGGCACATCACCTTGATGGGTCCTGAGTTTACACCTTTCCTTCCTAGCTTATGCCATTGGAAGGAGATTGTTTTTCGGCTCACCTTAAACAGAAGTTCTGGATTGAGGAGGGTAGATACTTGGTGGCCATTCAAGTCCTGTGCAGTGCCCTGCACTTCACTGCTTATTGAGTGGATGGTTGGATGAGGATGTAATGAACAACACCCTGTATTTATACAGCATTCTGGCTCAGCTATCATACATGTCATTGATGAAAAGTTTGAACAAATGATGGCTCTGGACTGTCCTGTGACACTCCAGGAGATGCTTTCCATGAAGATGGCACCATCAGTTTGCATTGGAAGGCTTCTTAAAGATCACAAAATCCAATCTCACTTTAAAAATGAGAAAACTTGGGCAACTAGGTGGTATAGTGGATAAAGCACCAGCCCTAGATTCAGGAGGACCTAAGTTCAAATCCAGCCTCAGACACTTGACACTTACTAGCTGTGTGACCCTGGGCAAGTCACTTAACCCTCATTGCCCCGCAAAAACCAAAAAAAAAAAAAAAAAAAGAAGAAGAAGAAAAAAAAATGAGAAAACTGAAGTGCAAATATGTGAAGTGACTTACCCAGGGCCACTTAAACTGCATAAGTAGATTCAAACCCAAGTTTTCTGCCTTCAAATATAGCATTCTTTTCACTGTACTATATTCATACCTTTGTCTCTTCACCATTCAATCAATAAACATTTATTAAGTACCTGCTATGTTCTAGGCACTATTCTAAATGATGGGAATACAAAAAAGAGACAAAAGACAGCACCTGTCCTCAAGTAGCTTAAAATTTAATTAGGGAAAATAACATACAGAGAAATATGTACAAAGCAAACTGCATATAGGACAGATGGAAAGTAATTAATAGAGAAAAGGCACTGGAATTAAGAGGGATTAGGAAAGGAATCCTGTAGAAGGTGAGATTTTAGTTGGAGCTTAAAGGAAGCCAGGATGGTCAGTAGGCAGAGTGGAAGTGGTGGTAGGGGGAAGATGTTTCAGACATGGGAGACAGAGAAACTACCCAGAGCTGAGAGATGGAATGTCTTGTTTGTAGAATATCCAGGAGTTCAGTGTCACTGGCTTTGGGAGTAAGGTGTAAGATGACATGTACAAAAAGGGAATAAGCCTCTTCCCCATTGACCCATTTTATGGATCAAGGAATAAGCCATAAACAATCCCTGTTAACTCACAAAGTACATTCAGTGCCAAGACTCACCAATCTGTGGATGGACCAAAATGCAAGAATCCAGTAAATAAATCACTCTCAGGAATCGGCACTTAGCCTCCCCCTCTCTCCACTCACCTTGGAGTGTTTATCCAAAACATGAAATTAAGCAGTGGGTGAGGTACTCCGCTCTCTGCCGCCTGCTCTCTTTCTCTCTGCTGTGCTAGAGCCAAGCCTGCCGATGGATGTAGCTTCACCGATTAATTATAAAAGCCCGGATTCTTTTGTGGCTAGTTGCATTCAGGGGGTTCATTAGATAGGAGATTCCAAGATATATTATGCCCATGTCCAGGAGCTATCTGGTCGCTTCCACTTAATGTCCCATCTTCAGTATCTATCAAATCCTTATCTTTGGGACTGCTTTCAAGCCTGGATTCCAGCAGCTTAATAGAGGCAGTGAGAATTTGGAAATTATGTTGAAGAGACAAGCAAAAGTAATGGCCTGTGAAACAGGGAAGAATAAAGAGAATTGGGATTATTTGCCCTGGAGATGAAAAATAAATCTGAACTGGTAATAGATTTGTAAATATAGGAAGGATGATTTATGGATGAGATGGCCCATTCTCTCCTCTCTCTGGATTGTTAATGAGTTCTTTTAAGGCTCAGTGTGTATGTGTGTGTGTGTGGGGGGGGGGGTTCTCCGTGAAGACTTTCCTTATCCCCCCAAGTTCTCAGTGACTTTCTATCTTCAAAAACCATTTATTTACACCATCTGTTTACATGTGAGGTCATCCAACAAAATCGAAGGTCCTTGAGACAGGAACTATGTTCTTTATCTCAAAGGACTTAATACTATGGCCCCTGAAATCCTTGCCCTAGGCTCCCAAATGGATCTGATGAGTGGGGGCCTCACCAATGGCTCACTAGGTATAACCAGTTTCAGCCATGCTTTCATTCATTCATCAGTTCATTCAATACATAATTATTAAGCTCCTACTATGTGACTGGAACTGTTCTAAACACTGGAGATACAGAGGCAAAAAATAGTCAATGCCCTAAAGGAGCTTCCTAATCTTGTTTGGTACCATGAAATGCAGTGGCTTTAAGAATTAGAGGAGGGGGGCAGTAAATGCCACCTCTAATACTTAATATCCATATAAGTGGCCAAGTCACTTACCTCTCCAAGACTCAGTTCACTCATTTCTAAAATGACGGTTTGCAAGAGAGGGTCTCTAATTTACTGGATTCTTGCATTTTGGTCCATCCACAGATTGGTGAGTCTAAGGTATCTTTGAGCTCTACATCTTATGATCTTGTATGGTCCAGTGAGCCTTCTACCTTGCTGCCCCACACATGCCCTTTGGGGAGAGAGACCCGAAGCTTGAGGTCTAATGGAACTTTTCATGAACTTATCAAGGGGTCGATGGATAACTGTAACATTCAGTAATATTTAAGGGAATTTGAGGTCCAAGACTTTGGGAGATGTGAAGAGAAACTGGAGAGGTAATCAGGGAAGGCTTCGAGTTATGAGCTGGCCTTGAAAGGATGGGTAGGATTTTAAAAGGTGAGAGAATCCTAGATCTTCAGTTCAGAGTTGCTTAAGAGGCCAAGGAGTACAGCTCCCCCCATTTTCCAGATGAATCAACAGAAGCCAAGGGAGGTGAATTTGCTTGGCTACGGCCACTCAGGTAAGTAAGTAGCCAAGATGGGATTTGAACACAGGTCACAGGGTCTTCATGGTTTCCTTCTCTGTTAGGATGCTGGCTTCTTCAGAGCAGGCAGGGTCTTGTTTTTCTCTTTTGTATCCCAATAGTTAGCCTTTATTTTTTTTTTTAAGTGAGGGAATTGGGGTTAAGTGACTTGCCCATGGTCACACAACTAATAAGTGTTAAGTGTCTGAGGCCAGATTTGAACTCAAGTATTCCTGACTCCAGGGCTGGTGCTCTATCCACTGTGCCACCTAGCTGCCCCCCAATAGTTAGCCTTAATAATTTTTCATTCATTCAAAGGGTCATAGATTTAGAATTGGAAGGAATTTTATGTGGTCCAAGAATTTGTAATCTGAGGTCTTTGAACTTGTTTCTTTGATATTTTACTATCTCTGTCTCAATAGAATTAGTTGCCTTTGTAAACCCATGTTTCTATTTTAGAAGCAGAAATTTTAGAATTTTGGGGTCTGTAGGTGGAACCGTATCTGTCATGCCAGGAAGGCATGAGTTCAAATCCAGATTGAGACACTTAAAAGTTGCATGACTCTGGACAAGTCACTTAAATGTCTGAGTGCCTTAGTTTCTTGATCTGTAAAATGGGTATAAACCACTTAGCACAGTGACTGACACATAGTGGGCACTTAAATTCTTATTCCCTTCCCTTCCCTTTATTTTATTTTATTTTTTTTTTGGGTGAGGCAATTGGGATTAAGTGACTTGCCCAGGGTCACACAGCTAGTCCTTCCCTTTATTTTATAAATTTAAAATCATGTTTCTAAGAAGGGATCATCAGACAACCCAAGGGGTCCAGGACACACCAGAAAAGGTGACGAAACCCTAAGTATGGTCTAACTATCTCAGTTTACAGTGCAGGAAACTGACATGCAATGAGGTCAAATGACTTCCCCCGAAGACACACTGGTAGTGAGCACCAAAGACAGGATTCCAACTCAAGTCGTAGGTGTAGAGCTGGAAGGGAGCTTAGACCTAATCTAGGGCAACGTTCTCATTTTACAAATGAGGAAATTGAGATCCAGAATGTCTAAGTGACTCAGTATCATAGAATCCCCACAGATAGAATTTCTCTTCAAAGTCTCACACTCATAGCTCCCATCTTTGCTACCTTGAGGGAGACTCAGACAGCCAGCTGGATGTTTTCAATGCTTTCTTTTAAAGGTAGTCTTTGGGGCTACCACGGAGATTATTGTTGTGGATAAGTCTATCTTAGCCTTGATGGGCTGGGCCAACTGGGGCAAGAAGAATGTCTCAGTCATCTGGGGCAGTGGTATATATTTTTTTTTGGACTCAAGGCTTTTCTGAATCTTAGAAAATTGTTATGATGGGATAATGTGTCCTCAACATATAAGGTCATTTCCATCTCCTTAATTCCCTGGGGTCAAACTAAGTCAGACTATATCTGGGGTATGGAGTTGGTACTGAGCATCACTGTTTGGAAAGGATATTGATAAGCCAGAGGCAATCTAGCTGAGGACAGCCATGATGGGGACAGTATCTCAACATCATGCCATTGGAGGATCAGATGAAGTCTGAAGAAATAAAGACTCTGTGTGTTGTGGGGGTGGGGGGTGTGTATGGGGGGGGTGGTCATGATCACTTCCTACAAGTATTTGAATTGTCATGTGGAAGAAGGATTAGAGTTGTTTTACTCAGCCCTACAGGGAAGAAACAGGAGAGAGGAATAGAAACTGAAAAGAGACAGATTTCAGCTTGTTGAAGGGAAAAACCTCCTAGCAATTAAGACTGTATCAAAGTGAAATGAGCTGCTTTGAGGGGTGGTGTTTTCACCCTCATTAGAGGCTTTCAAGTGAAAGCTGGCTGGTCACTTGTCAGGGATGTTATGGAAAGAATTTGTATTCAAGGATAGGTTGGATTGGATGGCCTACAAGGTCCGTTTCTGCTCTTTGTTTGGTGATTCTGTGACCTGGGCATGGTGAGCTTCCCCAGGCACCAGACCTCGTCCTTGTGCAGTGGTTGAATGATGTAAGGCTTCTCCAGAGAACACGTCAATTCCTCCTTTAAAGCTGACTGCTTGAACAGATCACCTCGTGGACTCCATGGTTTTGGACGTCTCCAAGGGACTTGGCAGAGAAGCCAGCCCAGTGGTTTCTTACTATGCTGTTCTCAGCTTTCTTCGGTGACCTGGAGGGTTTTACTGGACTGCAAGCTCAGTGTAAGTGATGGGAAGAGGACAACCCACCCAGGCTTGTGTGTGTGTGAGTGTGTGCATGCGTGCGCGTGCGCACGCACGCCTGGCACATAGTAAAGACACTTATTAAATCTTTGCTCTTTCTCTTTTCTCTCTCCTCTCTTCCTTCTTTCTTCCTCTAGCTCCCTCTCCATTCTTCTCTCTCTTCCCTTTCCCTTCTCCCTCCCTCTCTCTCTTCCCCTCATTCACCCTTTCTTCCTCTTTCTTCTTCTCTTTGCTCCTCTCCTTCTCTCCTTCTTCCCTGAAGGGGACTGAAGGAGTAGAATGACCACGGATACATTTGGAGTCTGAAGGACCTGGGTTCAAATTCTAGCTCTGTTATTTAATACCTGTGAGACTTGGACAGTTCCCTGTCTCTGTGGTCCTAAATTTCTTCATCTGTCAAGTGAAAAGATTGAACTAGATGACCTCTAAGGGTTTTTCTAGCTCTAGTTTGATGGTGAGGAGGCATTCCCCTCCCCAAATGCCATGTAAATACTAGTTGAAAAGAGTGGGCTGATTTAGCATGGAGGAGAGAAGAATTAGTGGGTACACAATAATTGATTAGAAAATGGTACAGTCATTGATGCTGCCTAACATTAGCCTCAGAGTCAGGAAAACCTGAGTTCAAGTATCTCCTCTAACCCATTCTGGCCTTGATTCTATTAATGTCCTCTCAGGTGAACATCTAAAATGATCAAGGTACAGAGCAGGTAATGACCTCTGTTGGTGGAGAGAGTCTCCCCTGCCGGGAAGTTTCTCCTACTAATGAAATCACAGGTCCAGTCCCTGTCCTTATCCCATCCATCCAATTGATCAGTCACTTATGAAACACTTCCTATGTGACCAGCCCTATCTACTTGTTAATTAACTCTAGTGAATTAGTGATTCACCTGGAAATGTGATAAGTGACTTGGGGGTAAGGACAGATAGGTCCTCACCCAAACTCTTCTGGAAGTCTCTGGGCAGTGATGTCATTGTCTCTTTGGATTCTCTCCTGTTGAGTGTAATATCAGTTAAGCATTTCCATTCAATTCCTACTTCCCTGATTCATTGACACTTTCCCTCCGGATATTTGGGCAGTGGGAGAGTTCACAAGATCATATAATTAGGGCTGGAAAGACTCTTAGAGGTCAGCCCGTCCAACTTCCACTCCACTTCCACAAATGAGAAGACTGAGGAGTTCCAAAGAAGGAATGAAAATAACTTTTGTTGTCGTTGTTTTTCTTTTTGTGGAGCAATGATGGTTAAGTGACTTGCCCAGGGTCACACAGCTAGTAAATGTCAAGTGTCTGAAACTGGATTTGAACTCAGGTCCTCCTGAATTCAGGGCTGGTGCTTTATCTACTGCACCACCTAGGTGCCCCATGAAAATACCTTTCACAAGGCAATGCAACTAGTAAGTTTCAAGGCCCGGAAAATTAACATTCAAACTCATGTCCTCTGGCCCAGAACCCAGTGTTCCCTCTAGTGCCCCAGACAGCCTCCCGCTACCTATGTCTCCAAGTAAAGTCCCACAACATCTATAAATCTGTAAATCTCAGGCTCAGAGATGTTAAGGGACTTTCTCAAGGCCACACAGCTAGTGAGCATCAGTGCTGAAACAACATTTTTTTTTTACTTGACATTTGTCACCAGTCTCAGAGGAAGCAATTGTTACATAACTTAACCTGTGGGTTTCTTGTTCCCTTCCTCCAAAGCAGGGGTGTTTTCTTTGTATCTTATTCATCCCTGGACCCTAGCACAATGTGTGGCATATATATATATATATATATATACACATACACATATACATACATATATGTATATAAATATGTGTGTATTTTATAGGTACTTTTGGCATAAATAACTTTAATTTTTTGACTTGGATTGCTAAGGAGTGTGTGTGTGTATATGTGTATGGGTGTGTATTTGTCAGGTCATCTATTCCGGCCCAATAAATTTACTAAAAACATGTCCAGTAGATTTGCTAATGTCTCCTCATTCCCAAATTAGTACATTTTCTGCTTTAATTTTCACTCTTCCTTTCAGCAGAATAATTGGACAGTATGGAATGTGTCCACACTTTCTGAAGGCATTTCTTTCCCCGTAGTTTTTCATACATTACAAAAATCTCAAATCTCTTTCCCCCTGATGCCCCCTTCAAATTTCTTCTCTTTGCCCCTCAGTGGTTTAGTATTAATAGCAGAGATTAAGCAGCCTCAGCTCATTAGAGAGGAGATATTAATCTTCATCAAGCCCAGCAATGAGCTTTAATTTTTCTGCTCTCTTCCTGACCGCCACACCACCTTCTCTCTCGCCTCCTCCACCCTCCCCATGAAACTTTGCTAGCTGCTCTTAATGTGAGTGACAGGGATATTGAATAATCCTCCTTTGTAGATTCCTTCCAATGGAAGGTGCCTCTGATTCCTTCATCCCTCTTGCTATCCTGAGAATTATCATTAAAGACCACTGGGAAGAGAGAGGAAAAAAAGGGCATCCTTTCATACAACACTAGGCTGGAAGCTGGTGGATTTTACTGACTTCCTTCACAGTCTGTGAGTATCTTCAGGTCAGGGACTATTTTCTGTCCTCATTTGTATCCTCATAGCTTAGCAGGGTTCCTAGCACATAGTAGGTATTTCATAAATGCTTGTTTACTTAATGCAACCCAAGGGAAGAAGGAAGCTACAGCTTTCTGCAATATGAAATCCTCTTTAGTCTTCCAAGAAGGGCCTACACATTCTTTTACTTTCCCCATAATTTCTATGAGTAACCCAACTGTGTGCTCATGAAAGAGGGCATGTGGGGGTGGAGATGGGGAAAGGACTTGTCCAAAGAAACAGGCTGAGACAGTTTCAAAATCAAGTGCCTTCTAGACAGGTCATGTAGATATCTACTGACTGGTTAGGGATTGTAGTTCCCAGTTAGAAAGGCTCCTTTTGAGCAACTAGACTCTAAGTCCCTTGTGTCATTTCTAAACTTTCAGTCCATTACAAGGTTTTAGATTTTGAGCTGAATGGTGCCTTTGAGATCACCTCTGACACTTTCCAGCTGTGTGACCTTGGACAAGTCACCTCACTCATCTGGATCTCAGTTTCCTCTTCAGTAAAATGAGCAAGTTTGACTAAAAGGCCTCTGAGGTTCCTTCCAGCTTTGAATCTTTGATCCTATGTTAATCTAGTCTATTTCTCTCATTTTATTGTTGAGGAAAAGAAGGCACAAAGAAATTGATTAAAAAACCAAAGAAACTGATTAAGGGACTTAGCCATGTCCATGTGTAGTAACCATCATGGATGGATGGATATGTGGATGGATAGATGGATGGATGAATGGATAACGGATGAATGGATGGATGGACAAATGGATGGATGAACAGACATAGATGGGTGTTTGCGAAGATAGACAAATAGGTAGATCAATAGTCAGGAGTTGAACCCAGGACCTCCGACTCCAGATACAGTGATCTTCTCACTGCATGGCATGAGGACCAGGAACCCATCTCAGTGTTCTGCACATAGTAGATATTGGATAGGTGTGAGCTGTGTTTGATTGGAGTGCTCCCAGTTGTCCTCTCACTATCCTCTTCCTGTGTGAATCCTCTGCTCCAGATAGGGTGGCATTCTCCGCTATCATTGTCTGCACATATCCCTCACTGATACCCAACACAAAGTTTTTCCTTGTGCTTGTCTTCCTTTCTGAATCTGACCCATGCTTCATGGTTCATTCTGTCCACTTCTGTCTAAAGAGTTATACCCTTGGGGGCAGTTAGGTGGCACAGTAAATAAAGCACCAGCCCTGTATTCAGGAGGACCTGAGTTCAAATCCAGCCTCAGACACTTGACACTTACTAGCTGTATGACCCTGGGCAAGTCACTTAACCCTCATTGCCCTGGGGAAAAAAGTTATACCCGAGATCAGAGGAAAGCTATTGAATCTTAAAGGCCATCCATTCCAACCCCCTCATTTTAGAGGTGTAGAAGCCGAGGCTCGAGTCACTTAGGATCATAGAGGCAGAAGTGGAAATGACTGTAAAGCCAATCTCTACCACTCCCCTCACTTATAGATAAAGAAACTGAGACCCATAGAGGGCAAGAGGCTTGCCTAAGGTCACACCAGTAGTACTCGAAAGGATTTGAACTCAGCTAGAGGCTGTGTGAAAGAGCAAACTTTCCACTTTCATTTGGGCTTAGAGTCTGCTCTAGTGCCTTAAATTTGTGCCTATCTCTTTCTAGTCATGTTTGTTACGTCTGTGCAAACCTTCTAAGGACAAGGACTGTGCCCTGTGCTCCTCCTCATGAACCCCTTATGGGACTAAATGCTTGCTGAACTGAGCGATAGCTAATCAAAACAAGACAGTGATAGCTAACATCCAGATAGCATTTAAGGTTTGCAAAGCACTTTACATATATTCTCATTTGATTCTCACAACAACCTTATGGACTCCCATTTTACAGTTTCAGAAACTGAGACTGAGAGAAGTTAAGTCACTTGGCCCATATATTTCATAACTCTCTGAGGCAGGATTTGAATGAAATCAGTGATTCTAGCCCCACTCCTGGAAGCTTAGCTGGTGGGCTAGCAGTCATTGTACCTATTTCCCCAAGATTGTTCTCCACCCCAGCATGGCACCTGAAGTCCTGTTGAATCCTGCTGGCTTTCTGGATTGTGTGGCTCTACGGGGCCTGATTAGTTTGCTTTTGAAATGAAGATCCTCACAAAACCCAGAACCCTTCTATCCCTTCTAGGGCCCTCCTCATTCAGACCTCCTTGTTGTTAACCCTCCCCTGGCTGCCATCTTGGCCTTTTCCAGTTCTTGGGCAATCTGGGCACTGGGCTAAGTTTTTCATTAGTTTAAAAGAAAAAAGAAAGACAGGCTTTATTTGCATTCTGCTGCTGATTCTTTGATCCGAGGAAACAGGAGAGACTGAATTAGTAGAAAATTGCATTAATTCTCCAGGACAAAAACCTCTATTACCTATTAGACAGGTATTTCTCAAAATGAATTAAACCACCTCCAAACACAAAACTGCTCTTTACCCCCAAAGCCATTAAGACTAACTTCCTTTTAAATGGAAAAAAAGTTGTTAGCTTATGTAAGGTACCTCAAAGGAATGAAGTTTATACTAATATTAAGCATTAGCCTCTAATAGATTCTCATGGAATCTGGCTAGTGGAGGTTGCAGGGGCTTTAGAAATCATTACTCCATTCTCCACATCCCATACATGATGGAGTCGAGGTCTGGAGGTGTTAAATGACTTCCCTAAGGCCACCCATTCACTACGTGATAGAGCCCTACCTTGAAGCCAGATCTTCTGATGCCAAGTCCAGCACCTTTCTTGAAGGATACATTTGTTGAGTCTTCATCATGCTCATCTGGATAAGTTCAAAGTTCTTCCTGCTACTAGTTCAGGAGGTCTGAATATGTGTGTTTGTGATGAAACTTATGGACTTATGGGAAGCTAGGTAGCACCACAGTGCACAGAGTGCCTGGCCTGGAATCAAGAAGACTCATATTCCTGAGTTTAAATCTGCCCTAAAACACTTACTTGCTGTGTGACCCTGGGCAAGTCACTTAACCCTGTTTACATCAGTTTCCTTGTCTGTAAAATTAACTGGAGTAGGAAATGGCAAACCACTCCAGCATCTTTGCCAAGAAAACCCCAATTAGGGTCAAGAAGAGTTAGGCATGACTGAAAAGACTGGACAAAATATACCCCTTCTCAGAATAATGTTGTTAAGTATCTCAGGTACCTAGGAATACAAAGAAAACCAATTAGAGTGAAAATAAAGATGTATATTTTTCCCCATCTACGTTTCTAGAGCCCCAGAAATCTTTCGTCGTGTTCATGAATCCTAGGTTGAGAATTCAAGCACTGATTTCTTCCTTCTCTCCGCCATATAACTGTCAAATGGCTATTTCCAAAGTCCAACCAGAACCTGGTGACTCCCTGTTGAAGGAGCTCCAGTTGCTTCTCCTTGCTTCTAAAGCCTTTTCCAGTCTGGCTCCAGCCCAGCGCCCCCCCCCCATACACACAGTGTCTTTGCTTCTCTCCTATCCCTCTCATTTGGTGTAGCTAAACTGGCTTCCTTGCTTTTCTTCACACGCATCATTCCTCCATCTCTCTGCCTGGGACTAATACCTTCCTGGCATTCTTACCCTCAAACCCCCTTCTTGGAACCCCTGGCTTCCTTCAAAGCTTAGCTCAGTGACTACCTACTATAGGAAGAGGAATCCAATTGCTCTCCAGCTCATTTGAGAAGTTATCTTGTACCTTCTTTGCGTGTATTTTGTATCTGATTTGATGTGTATCTGTTTCTCACTCCTAATAAGTTCCTTGAGGACAGGAGTCATTTCAACTTTGTCTTTTTATCCTCACTGTGTAATTCAGTGTTTTGCACATAGTAGGTACATTATAAATGCTTGTTTAATGAACAGATGTATTAACTAAATTGTAGCCTATACATATGAAATCTCTAGAGGAGTCAAACCCTTAAAAAAAAGAATATGAGTTTTTTGTGATTATTTTTCTTTCTCATAAAGCCAAGTGGTACCTTTCTGCCAAAAAATTTACATATTTAATTACAGAGCAGTGCATGCTTGAATAATTAAAAAAGGCACTTTTCTCTATCCACCAAATGCTGTTTAGGTAGAAGGTGGCTCCCTAGGTTCAGCATATCCTTCAGCGAGAGATGCCTGAGTTTAGGGAGGAAGGAAAATCTGTGGAAAGGAAAAAGAAAGAGAGAGTGTGGCAGTGAAATATTTGGAAGGGGCTTTCTTAGCCTAGCTCAGATGCTATCTCATACAAAAGCACATCACACACAGCAGATATTTAATAAATGTTTGTCAAATTGAATCATTAAATTAATTTAGAGGGGAAAACAACTCGGGGAGTTAATTATACTTGTCTTTAGATATGAGAGAGGCTATGATATGGACAAGATGCATTTGGTTTTTCCAGTAGGAGTAAGCTTAGCAGCAGTGGGAGGGAGGTAGAAGGGTACAATAGGAAGACTTCTGACTGTGGAGTCAGGATCTGGGTTCAAATTCACCCTTTAATGCTTACTCTCTGTGTGACCTTGAGTAAGCCATCTCACTTTTGTGGGCCTCAGTTTCCTCATCAGCACAGTGAAGGTGTTGTATTATATGGCCTCTGAAGCCCCTTCCAGTTCTCATAAGGTCCTATGATTGTATGATTCTATTCTTGTGTGTGGAAGTCATTTCTCCTTCCAGAGGCCTCATAAGTAAATATCCAGAAAATGGGCCCATTGGATTAGGTGGCCTCTGGCATATCTTTTAGTCCTAGATCTAGGATTCTAATTGTGTGACCTTGGGCGAGTTGTTCCCCTTTCCCTGGACCTCAGTTTCTTTACCTATGAAATAAGGGCGTTGGATTTGAAGGTATCTATAGACCTTTACAGCTGATAATCTCTGACACCTTCTAAGGAATACAATTTTTGACAGGTAGAAGGGTGGTAGGAGTAGCAATCTGCTTCTTGAGTTGATTTCTAAGAAAGGATTTTTTTTTTTTTTTGCAAAATCTGAGCAAAAATGTAGAAGTAGGAACACTAGGGTTATATCCAGGGAACTTGAAATAATCTCATTTTATTTAGACCATGAGGAGACTATTTATTGTACCACATAGGATAAAGATTTAAGAGGGCAAAATCATTTGGAAGGGATCTCAATGGTCATTCGGTCCAATCCCAAACCTGACCCAGAGTGATAGGAGGAATGGTAGAATGAATGGTGTACTGAACTTGGAGGCAGTATGACCTGGGTTCTAATCCCTTTCTCTTTGATGGTTATTGGTTGTGTGACCATGGGTAAGTCACTGAACTCCATTGGCCTCAATTTCCTCATCTGTCAAATGAGCTAGAGAAGGAAATGGCCAACCACTCCAGTATCTTCACCAAGTAAACACCAAATGGGGTCAGGAAGAGTCAGACAAGACTGAAATGACTGAACAACAGTGGTTAGCAAATTTTTTCTCTTGCTACAAGGCTAAATCTGCCCTCTCTTCCACTTCCTCCCATAATAATGGGCCTCCAATGTCAGATCAAAGAGTCTGGCTTAGATTCTGTAATCAGCACTGGGTGGGGGGATGGGAGGGATGTGGTGGAGTGACAAGCTCAGATCAGTGCCTACCTCTCTACTTCCAAGATGTGTGCAGGAAGAAGATAAATCTGGCAGCAGCATCTCACAGGCTGAACTGGCAGGGGAACAGGCTGTGGAGGTGGGTGGGGGACTGGATTTCTGCACCCTGGCTTCAGAGCAAAGAAGAAAGCTTTAGCCTCTCTGTGGTTATAGTTCATGGAAGAAATACTATGGAAATAATTCTGGGGTTGGTTTTGAGGGTGTGAATCATGGCGGGAGCAGGGAAAGGCTTCAGCGTTTTTCAGAGGCCTGTTGGCTCCAAAGACCTTGTATTGTGATGAGATACCCAACAGAGCCCCTGGCTTTGTGAGTGCATTGTGGGAGGGGGGAGATAGGAGGCAGGGGCCTGAGGGCTGCAGAGCCTCACCCTCATCCTGCCCCCCCCTGCCTCCTGATAGGGTGGAAGCTTCTTAGAGACAAAACTCTTCAAGTATTTCTTGTGGTCTCAGTGCTTTTTAGCACAGTACTGCACAATTTTATTGGTGTAGGGAATGCTCAATGCAGAAATCTTTTCCCTTTGCTGAGACTTAGGGTTTTTGAGACTTGTCTGGCACATGGAATGGTTCAATCAGTTGCCAAGGGAGCCGAGGAGCCAGGGTGGATCAGAGGTGACACATCAATCCAGGTCTTTCTGAGTGACATTCCAGATCTCTGGTATACCACATCTGCATGGCGCATAGTAGGTACTCAGTACATGCCTTCTGAATGATTGATTATTTGGTTCAGTATTTATACTAGTAGAGTCATTAAGTGAATGCTTTTATTTTAGATAACTAGTTGGATTTAAGGAAGTGTAAAGTCATTTTTATAGGCATGGAAGAAGCAATGCCATCCTCTCTGAGAAGGGGAGGGATTTTGACAAAACTAGTAAAAGGGTCGTGACCCTGGGCAAAGAACAGCAGCCTTGGGGGACAGCTAGGTAGCACATTGTATAGAGCACTGGCCTTGGATTCAGGAGGACCTGAGTTCAAATCCAGCTTCAGTCACTTGACACTTACTAGCTGTGTGGCCCTGGCCAGGTCACTTAACCCTCATTGCCCTAAAAAAACAAACAAAACAAAAACAAAACAAACAAACAAAACAAAAACAAAACAAACAAAAAAACCCCAGCAGCCTTGGAATCAGCAGTCCTGGGTTCTAGTCCTAGTTGTGATGCATTCGGTGTGATAGTGAGCAAGTTACTTCAACTTGTCAGTCAATTCATTAAAAAAAACCACTTACTATGTCCCAAACACTATACTAAGCACTGGGGATATAACAAAATGGCAGGAGCAGTCTCTTCCCTCAAGGAGCTTATAGTGTAATAAGGGAAATGATATGCAAAGTGCTATGTACAAGCAAACTATATACAGGAAACTACAGATGAATATCATGGGACCTTAACTGCCATATCTGTAAAGTGGGTGCAATAATTCCTATATTACTAGATGGCTGAGTTATGGTAATTAATGCCCTCTGTAAACCTTAGGCTATTGTAGGTGTGGTTATTGAATATTGAGTTCTTATCATGCTATTAAATCACCTTAGGATCATTTGACAAATTAAGGTGGCTCTAAAGGTTAACTAGAGTGATTTTTAAAGCTACCTTCATCCCCCATCCCCCTCCCCATCATCGTCATCATCACAGCCAGCAGTTATGTAGCATTTTAAAGTTTGCAAAGCAGTTTGATCCCCTTTGATCCTCACAACCAACCCCAAGAAACAGTGTTGGTTTTTACATCTATTTTACAGATGAGGAAACCGAGGCAGAAAGAGGTTGTGTGACTTACCCAGGATCACACAACTAGTAAGTGTCTGAGGCTAGCTTTGATGTTAGATCTTCCCGACTGTAGGTCCAAAGCATTATCCATTAAACCACCTACATTATTGTGATATCTGCAAATATCCCATATCTGTCCAACCCCTTCCAAAGAAAAAAATCACAGCCAAGTACAACCACCTGACATGGTAGCCCTATCTGGCAAGGACCAGGAAATTCTGCTTTGACTTGTTTTCTTTAGCACCTTTTTACTGTTCCAGTTAGCCTTTTCTTGGCATATTCCAGCCAATCATTATTCTTTCCCATTACCACTCTAGTTGTTAAGTCAACAAAACATTTTTAAGATGCTTCCTATATGCTAGACACTGTGCTGAGCTCTGGGGACACCAAGAAAGGCAAAAACCTTGCCCCTGCTCTAAGGAGCTCATATTCTAGCACAAGTTTTAATATCAATACAACCATGTGTGTACAAGATGTATGCACATTAAATGGAAGGCAATGTATGAGGAAAGTTGTGTGCAGGAGGAGGGATTGTGAAAGGCAACTTCTAAAAGGTGGGATCTGAGCCAACAGATAAAGGTGGCATTATTATAGTAGTAGTAGTAGTAGTAGTAATAGTAGTAGTAATAGTAGTAGTAGCAGTAGTAGTAGTAGTAGTAGTAACAATAACAATAAGTTATCATTATTAACAGAAATCATTTATTGGAGGTTTCAAAGAGGCAGATTTAGACTTTATGTCAAAGAAGACATTGATTAAATGGACACTCTGTGCCAGGTGCTGTGCTATACAGGATATTGTTCATAGGCAGGTTTAATCAACTCTACTTCCTCCTATTGAGGTTTTGCCGGTCTCGAGCTCCCTCTCTGATTCCTTCTCAGCCCATCTCTTTGCTTCCTTATTCCTTCCTCCATTGGACTTTCCTTATCTGTCAAGGTTGGCAAGGCCTGTCCCTCTTTGTCCATTGGACAGACCATTCTGGACCCAAGTAGAATGACCAATTGTCAGGTATGTTAATTGAGGAGACTTTTTTCCCAGTATGAGCCAGACTCAATGAGTGTGTCAAAATTTCTTCTCACTCTGAAATTCCTTGAATCTGTGGAATGTTGCAGAATTGGATTTTTGAACCAGTTGGAAGGAATTCAGATATCAGCATTAGGAGAGTAGACCTTGGCTCACAGTTATACTCAAATCAATGATCAACAGACAGTGTTTACCAAAGAATCAGGAGGAAGTGGTAACTCTTTGAAAACCCATTCATCAGAAAGCATTTGTTAAACCCCTGCCATGAGCTCAAAAATTGTGCAAAGCATTGAAGATACACCTACAAAACTCAAGAGTCCTAATTCAGTGAGGATGGGGGAGGGGAGATATGGGATATTTCCAGAGATCATTGTGATATAAAAAATAAAATCCCTAAATAAATCATATGGGTAGGAGAGGGGGAATGGAGTTTCTAATGTTTTACTGGGCGTGGGGTGGGGATCTTGCTACAAACAAGTAAATTACCTATGTCTGTGTATGTGTATGATTGTGTGTGTTTGTATTTATGCATACACAGATAACACAGCATATACACAATGGTGTGTAATTATATGTGTGTATGTGTATTCATACATAAAGCAAAAACAAGTTTTTGGTTTGTTTTGGTTCGTTTTGAGGGGCAGTGAAGGTTAAGTGACTTGCCCAAGGTCACACAGCTAGTATCAAGTATGTGAAGCTGGATTTGAACTCAGGTCCTCCTGAATCCAGGGCCAGTGCTTTATCCATTGTGCCACCTAGCTGCCCCCAACAAGGTTATTTTTGACTGGGGAAGGCATTAAGAGCTGCAAAATTCGGAAAACCCTCACATAGGACTTGTCACTTAATTTTGTTTTCTATTGGCTAATTTACTCATTCCATTCCAACCTTTAAGGTTCACTTCAAGTGCCAACTCCTACAAGAGGTTTATCCCAATTTCCCCCAATCCTAGCCCCTCCCCACCCCAGCCCTAGACATTACTGTGCATTTACACACACACACACACACACATATACATATATACATACATATATATATATACACACACACACACACACACACACATATATATACATACAGAGAGAGTTTATTTATAGGTTTATATGTCTTCCTTTCCTCCCCCAAATAGAATATAAGGTTCTTAATTCCAGAAAGGATTTCATTTTCGTCTCTATCCCCAGTGTCAAACATAGTGCCTGTCACCTAAAAGATGATAGATGTTTATTGAAGGAAGATCGAATGCATCATTTTCAAAGTTTATCTTGTTAAGAAAGAAGGGAAACTATTCCCATGGTGTGATATAGCCAGAGAAATGGAGGCCAAGAATGGGGGGCGGTTATTTACCCAGAATCATATCATGACTACTGTTAGCTGAACCTAGACTATTGAACTTCCCATTCTGTCTCCTTGTCTATTTTTTTTTTCATCTGAAAAGATCTGTCCCTTGATCTATAAGAGAATGTCCCTGTTGGACTTTGATTTCCCTCTGTCATCTCCAGTATCCTAGCAATCGTGGCCCTCTGACGCCAAACTAATGTTTCCAACCTTCTCTCTTTCTACTCCTGGACACAAATTCAACTGTACCTGCCTCTCTCCAGAACAGTACTTCCTCATTATGGTATCTGTGCCTTTGTTCACCTAACTCTCCCGATTAAATGTCTTTGCTCCTTCTTTCTGCTTGTTCTTCAAGACCCAGATCCATCTCACTTCATAAAGTAGCCTTCCTGTACTGTCCTAGACAACAGCATTTATTTGACTTAGAGTCCCATTGTCTATATTCTACCATTGTCTACTTTTGACATGTTGGGGCCTGAACTGAAAGCTGGAGATCCCATAAAAATCATCTTGTCCAAGTGATATATTTTACAAATGAGGAAACTGGTTGACCAACCCCCCAAAAAGTATATGAATAATTGTCTAACGAGTACACATCTCTTATACTTATTAATGTTTGGGGCCAATGTTCTGGATCTAGGAATCTTATTTACATGAGATACAAATTTTAAATCTTTATTAGCGAACTCCACCTCCCTTGGCCTCACTTTCCTCATTTGTAAACTGAAGGGTTTATACTGAGGTTTATTCCTGCTTGAGAGCTGTGATCCTTCATACTATCAGAAAGATTAAAGTATCTGCACATTGCCCTTCATTTACCTGGGATTCCATTTCCTCATCTATAATAAGAGGTCATGACACTAGGTGACTTCTTAGGTCCCTTTTCACCTAATAGCTCTGAGCCTATGAGCTTAAATCACATTAAAATAATAAAACCCTAAACTATAATAAATCACTCTAATACATTCAGATAGCATTTATCAAGCTCCTATTATATTTCAGGCATTAAGACTGGTGCTTCAGAAAACAACAACAAAAATCAGTCACTCCCCTTAATGATTTTGTTTACATTTTGCAGCTTTGGTTGGGCTTCATTTGGCCTGTGGCCTCCATGTTGGTCGCCTCAATACCCTGCTGTGCTCCCACTTTTCTTCTACAGACATTTCTTAGATGCATTTGAGGGACCTGTCATGCTTCCATCACCTATCAAGGAACCCACTCTACTTTTGATATTCCATTAAAGTTCATAGTTTATTTTTAAACCGTAACACTCCCCCTAATCCTGACCCATCCTCTCTAACCCTTTTCCTCCTGCTGCTGCTGCTCCTCCTCCTCTTCCTTTTCTGCCCCCTTCACCTTGCCTTGTTCCAGGGACAAAGTCACTCCCATCACTCCTGCCAGATGAAACCGATTCTCTGTCTGCACCCCTTGACTTTATCCACTGCTATATCATTTCAACCCTCCCCCTGTCTCTGATGTAGGTGGTCTTAATTTCCCATTCCTCTGCCATTAAGTAGATATTGATTTCTATTAAGATGAACATCAGGATTTATTGATCACAGAGATAAATATTGACAGAGGCAAGGAGACTCATTCTGAAGTGGTAGTATTGCTTTAGGCCCTTCAGCCTTTCTAAAACTCAGAAAGTTATTGAGAGAGGTTTCTAGGCTGTCCATGTGACTTTTGGACTCACTGGGGAAATTGTCCACATTGCCTCAAGGTTGGGTTGTTTCTCAAATAGAATTACTAAAAGAGTGGACTTTGTGACTCTGTCCAAGGTGCTGAGAGATATACCAAAGAAACCACAAGTGTGGTTCCTGTCCTCCAAGACTTTATATTCTGCTTTGGGGACAGGAGACTTCATAAAATTTTCATGGTTACTTTTGGGGGAGGCATCTAGGTGATGCAGTGGATAGAGCATGGGCCCTGGATTCAGGAGGACCTGAGTTCAAATCCAGTATCAAACACTTGGCACTTACTAGCTGTGTGACCCTGGGCAAGTCACTTAGCCTGAGTTGCCTCACCCTCCAAAAAACGATTACTTTAAAAAAAAAACTTATTAATCCAAGTTCATTTGGAGTTTTCCTGTTGAATTCTAGGTAGGTTGTAAAGAAGGGCAATTTCAAGGTAAGATTGCTCTGGTCGGTGGTGGCAGATTTTAATTGGCTAATTTGAAAGGACAACACTTTTCATTCAAAAGAATGGGAAGGAGAAAGGTAGCTTATGTAGAGTGCTACCCTTGGAGTCAAGGAGGCAGGAGATCATGTCCCATTTCTGATCCACAGGGGCTATGTGACCCGGAACAAGTCACCCAACCTCTCCATATTTCAAGCAATTCTCTAAGAAGATAAGTTGCAGACCAGACCAAATGCTTTATGAATTAGGAGAGGGAATTTTGGTGGAAAGTAAGCTCCCAGAAGGCAGAGACTGTTTAGCTTTTGTTTTTGTATCCCCAGAACCCAAAAGAGGGCAGGGCAGAGTCAAGCTTAACAAATGCTTGTTGACTAACTCATTGATTGCTTTCACACCTACTTCCCTATTTCAATGAAGTCTCTGGCCAAAACTAAAGAAACAAGCAAAATAAATGTGGAAGAGTCTTTCCCCTCATTCCATCATATTCATAGGCTAAATAAGCACTCAAAGGGACCTTTTAATGTGCCCAGGCACATGACCAGCTTGCTCACTGTGACTGATTTAATGAGTGAGAAATCATTTATTAAACACTTTCTGTGTGCCACATACTGTACCAAACACTTGGGGAACAAGCAATAGCAAGACATACAATGCCATCAAGGAGTTTATATTCTTTTTTAGAAAAATCATAAACATATTTTATTATTTTCCAATTATACATATAGTTTTCAACATTTGTTTTCATAAGATTTTTAGTTCCAAATTTTTCTCTCTCCCTCCAATTCCCTCCCCCCTCCCCAAGACAGAAAGCAATCTGAAATAGATTATACATGTACAATCATATTAAACATATTTCTGCATTAGTCATGTTGTGAAAGAAGAATCAGAACAAAAGGGGAACAATTTCAACAAGAAAAAAACAAAATTAGAAAGAGTATGGTTCAATCTGCATTCAGAATCCACAGTTCTTTTTTTTTTTTTTTTTTGGATGTAGAGAACATTTTCCATCATGAGTTCTTTGAAATTGTTTTAAGTCATTGTATTGCTGAGAAGAGCTAAATCTATCAGAGTTGATGATCACACAATGTCGCTATTATTGTGTACAATGTTCTCCTCATTCTGCTCACTTCACTCACCATCAGTTTACTTAAATCTTTCCAGGTTTTTCTGAAATCTGCCTGCTCATCATTTCTTACTGCACAACAGTATTCCGTTACATTCATATACCACAAGAAGTTTATATTCTTTTGTGTGTGTGTGTGTGTGTTAAGGCAATTGGGGTGACTTGCCCAGGGCCACACAGCTAGAAGGAATTTATATTCATTCTAATGGAGGAAGGTAACACATAAAAATCAGCTGGCAAAGGTGTGTGTGTGTGGGGCGTACTGTAAAATTGTCAAGAAATTGCCAGGAAGTGACATGAAGGCCTGTATCGTGGACAAGATAAGGCAAAACCTCACTCTTCCAATCCGAGGCACCCCAGGGAAGAAGAGTCCAGGATTTTTCTGATAGAAGGGATTAAGTAGGATGGCTAGATTGGAGGTGACAAAGCCTGGAAATGACACAAAGGCTTGATACATGGCAAGACATATTCTGGTGCCATTAGACTAGAGAAAAATAATGCCTACAAAAACAATTAAATCACACACACACACACACATATACATATATATATATATATATACACACACACACAAGTGAATCTGTCCCACTCTTTACATCAATAGATTTGTAAGGATTTCGATTTCAAACTTCTGACACTGGTTCTGAAGACCCTTCACCGCACACTGATCATTGCCTTCATTTTGCCTTGGCTCTTCTTGGCCAGAGCTTTCACTCTCTCTCCCTCTTTCCCCTGCAGTTCCTTCTCTACTAAATGGTGATTTTTTTTTTTTTAGGATAAGGGCGGGGAAAACAAAACACAGGGACAAAAATAGCCCGGCAACAGATATATGAAATTCATCATTGAAACTCCTCTCTGTCTGGTTTCCTTCCTTTCTCTGTCTCACACTGTATCACAACCTGTCACTCTGTCATGCTCCATCACCCACTGGTACACTCATTCCTCCCTCTGCTTCTCCTTTCACCCTTCTGCTCTGCAACCCTGTGTCAGTCTCACTCAGAGAAGCCTTCCTTTTGCAGGGGCCCTCCCAGCCCCGACTGGAGACCCTTGCCCTTGTGATGGCCCTCCATTCCCTGATATCCTCTCACACCTTGACATTCCCTAGCACTTTGTGTTTGTATTGGACAGGTAAGCTCATTATAGGGAATGATCAAAGAATAATCACTTACATTTTTAGAGTAGGTTTTCTCCCTACTTCACTGCCCTCCAGGGTGTTCCTATCGATCTTCTCATATGTGAGAAGTCTCTCTCTCTCAGCCCACTTTGTACTTCAGATGTTATTTCTGCTAATATTCCTAGCACTTTCCAAATCCTTTTGGAAATAAATCCATTTTTCTTTCCTATAAAGAATACTTCATGGGACAATGAATGTCAAAAGTGGCACTGGCTCCATTTTTTCTCACCTCGCCTTGCTCAAAATCCATCTTGGATTTGGGGGTTTGGTGGATAAGGTCTCTGTTCCCCTCATCTTTGCTGCTTATTCTTTTATTGGTTTGGATCCTAACTCATCCTTGCCTTAACATTCCCATAATCAATTTCCACCATTGTAGTCTGTTACCATTTGGCAACCCTACCATCCCTCTGCAGGCTTCATTTGTACTTTTGTAGCCTTCTCTATTTCCATATTATTTCTTGAGATGCATTAGCCAACAGAATCTGCAAGATTCCAAGGTGTACTTATGGCTTCATCTAAGGGCCAGAAATATGGTGCCGTGGCTTCAGCTCCAAGCACTAGTCAGACCATCTGATGAGATCACTGCCTTTGGAGGCAGAGAAGGCCTGGGTTCATTTCTCTCCTCCGGCACCTACTACAAATGTGACTTTGGTAAAGCACTCAGTCTCCTTACACATCAGTTTCCTCAGTTGTGAAAAGAAGGAGTTGGACTGGATGGAACCCAAGGTCCTTCCCACCTCTAGATCTTTAAGCATGTGACCTCTAGGATCTCCTCCAACCCCTACTTTCTGTGTGCATCAAATCATTTTTTGTCCATCTTAAAAAGATTTTATTGGTGCATTGCAATATAAATGTATGTATATATACATCAATAAACATGTTATACCTCTCTACTTTTTATTTTGTTATGAGATTAATCATAAAACAATTATTTCATGTTTTATAGCTATATATGCACCTATGCAGATCTAGACATCTCTCCATATATAGGAATATAAATATAGTATATGTATATGTGTACATGTACAGATATATGATTTCCACATGTTATGCACTGAAAAGAACATTGACTCTGGAATATAAGACCCGAGTTCAAATGTGACCTTGAGGCTTCTTATGGTCTGTGTGACCTTGGATAGGTCACTCTACCTCTATGGGCTTTGATTTCCTTATTTGTGAAATGACAGGGTTAAACTAGATGACCTCTGAAGCTCCTTCCAATTCTTTCTCTGTGTTCCTATCATCTGACAGCCTTGTCTTGTATAAAGAAAAATATATAAAACAAAATAAAAGCAATTGAATCTGTCTATGTCTTCTCTGTTCAGCAGCCATGGACACCCTCTAGCCACATAGGAAGATTGTTACTTCATGTGTTCTCCTAAGTCAAGATTGGCCCTGATAGCCAATCTAAATTCAGCTGTCATTTCGCATTATTTCCATTTACATGATTAGAGTTACTATCTACATTTTTGTCTTTGATATGCTTGCTCTACATCAGGTCATGGGGATTTTCTCATGATTTATTTTTCTGAATTCCTCATTGTTATCATTTCTAAGGAATGCAATTCTATCCCATCGCATTTTTTGCCACATAACTAACACCTTTGTGACCTTAGACACACAGCTTACCTCTCAGGATTTCAGTTTCCTCTTCAGGAAACTAAAATGGGTGGTCTCAATGACTTTGAAAGTCCTTTCCAGCTCTAAATTTGTCGACCACAATTTTTCAGCTTTCCTGAAAATTTCCTATAGAAACCCACTTTTTTCAGGCTTTTTCCTGCCCCTTTTCCCATAACCTGCTGTGAATATTTTGCTGTGTATAGAACACTCTATTCTGTCTTTTACTTCTTGGCATATGTGGCCATTAATGGAATCTGTGAGTAGAAGAGTATGCTCACTTAAAAGATCTTCCCCAAATAATCCAAATTGCTCTCCAGAAAGTTTGTGCCAATTTCTAGTTCTACCAGGAGTGCATTGGTGTGCCTGACTTCCCACAGTCCTTCCACAATCAAATTTTGTCTTCTGATTTGGAATTGATATCCAAATTGTCATACCTCAAGGACTTCCTCATTCTCCTAACTTGAGTTGTCCTTCTTTTTTTTTTTTTTTGGCGGGGCAATGGGGGTTAAGTGACTTGCCCAGGGTCACACAGCTGGTAAGTGTCAAGTGTCTGAGGTCGGATTTGAACTCAGGTACTCCTGAATCCAGGGCCGGTGCTTTATCCACTGCGCCACCTAGCCGCCCCCTGTCCTTCCTTTTTTTGAATTTTTCTTCAGAGATTCCTTTCCCGCCCTTGCAATTAGATTTTTTTTTTGTATTCAGGGAACAGAATAAGCTTTTAGAGGTCTACCATCTTCAGGAGCAATTTGTAAAGTGGGAAGAGAAAGGCTACAGTAAATGGTGTTGTCTCCAGCAGAGATGACATGAGAGACTATGATATACTTGATGGTGGTTTGATGGGGGTGGGAACTCTTGACTCATCACAAAATCACAGAGTGATGGAGTGAAAAGAGGGCAGCTCATGCTCATTTGCTGAGTGACCAGCCAGCTATTTCTGAGACTTTGTTTCTTATAATGTTTCTACTCTGTAAGTACCTTTCTAAATCAATTAAATACACATACAAACATACATACACACACACACACACACACACACACACACAAACAAACAATAACTACAGCTTTTTCTACTGCCTCTGGGACTCCAGTCAACCCATTAATTAACTAGCTATGTATAAACAGATTCTTCCTTTAAAAAAAGCTTCCTGTCAGTTTTTCATTACCTTTGATCTGTATCTTCCTCTTTTGCTAACCCTGTTGCTGTCCTAAATCATATATTTCCATTGAGATGCCATTGATCATGGCTCATCCTATTAGAGCTTCAGATACTGAGAGAGGAAAAAGAAGAACTAGGTATGTCAGAGAGGACATAAGAGTATGCCTGGAATTCTATAGGCTGATTGAAGAGAGATTTGGGGCTGCTATTGATTAATTTGGAGATTGGGATACTGATCATGGAGCAGTGATTCTGAGTTTGGAAAAGAGGTGGTGATAAAAGTATTTCTCAGTCAGGAAGTCATAACTGGTTCTCAGTGCTTGATAGGGAGTTGAAAGATATGAGCTTGAATGGTGTCCCCCTCATGTGACCTTCAGAAAGTTCTTCCAATTTTCTGGGTTTGTGTCCTCATTGGGGAAATGAGATAAGTTACACCAGATGAATGGTTCTCAAAATGTGGGTCAAGTTCCCTTGGAGGTCCCCAATATGCTTTTAAGGGGTTCATGAGGTCAGAACTATTTTATAATCATAATAAGGCATTTTAATTTCAAATATGGTAAACATTGATATAAACCAAGTAAACAAAGCTCTTTGGGGGTCCTAAGATTCTTTCCAGAATATAAATGGGTCCTGAGACTAAAAAGTTGGAGAACCCTTGGTCAAGGGGAACTGTAACATCTCTTTCATACCAACAGTCTTTCTCTTATTCTTGTATGAAAATAGATGTGGAGTGAGGATAAATTCATTGTAAAGATATGTGGGGGGGACAGCTAGATGGCGCTGTGGATAAAGCACCAGCCCTGGATTCAGGAAGACCTGAGTTCAAATCTAGCCTCAGACACTTGACACTTACTAGCTGTGTGACCCTGGGCAAGTCACTTAACCCTCATTGCCCTGAAAAAAAAGAAAAAAACAAAGATATGTGGGGAAATGAGGGAGGGATTCCATAGGTGTTGGGTGAAGTGTGGCTATGGGGAGTCCTTTCTAAGCATCAGAATCCTTTGTAACAAAAACTGAATGGATCTAGATTAGTGAGCTGGTTCCACACCTTTCCAATGTGTAACAGGTGAAATAAGTGTAATACAAGACTTCAAGGGCAGATTCTTTCCTGTACAGTTTCAGGTGTCTAAGACCCAAATGCATGAAGAAGGGAAGGAGTTCATGGTATCTTTTAAGATGTTGGCTTTGGCTAACCCCTGTGTGACTATGGCTATGCCAGTGGTGACAACTATCACCAATGCTACTATTATTGCCAAGACTAATACCACTTCAAGGTGTGCAAAGCATTCTACATACATGATCTCATGAGATAGATACTGTTACTGTACTGTGTCCTATATTGTATTGTACACTGCTACTGTATAGGTGAGGAGAATGAGGTTCCTATAGGATACAGCATCACACAGCAAATGAAATGTTTGAGACCCCCATTGACCTCCTGTCTTCCTGACTTGGAGGTCCAACTTCCTGCTTAGTCTTTCCTGCTTTAAAAACTCAAATACTTGTTAATGATTGTTTCAGCCCTCGGGGCTAAGCAGAAATGGACCAGAGAAGATAAGATGCTCCTGGTTTTGGCTTGCCTTTTGGTATTGACATTTGGAAGCATTTGTTCTTCAGGACATGATTGAATCAATTCACTAATGAGGAACCTCCAGTAGAAAACGTGCTGCTATGATTTGGGGGAAAATGCAGATGCCACCTCTTATGGCTTACACCAAAGAGAGGGGTGTTGTCTACAATGCAGTGTTTTCATTTTGCTCTTCTCCAAATACTGACTCTCAAACTGTGGTGCAACGGAAGAGCCAAAAAACAAACAAAAAAAAAACCAAGCTAGGTTTTAAGGCTGAGCTGGGAGGAAGGAAGCTGAGAGCTGACAGTAAAGGGCTCTCCCAGGACTTGAGATGAATGGCAAGTGTAGAGGTGAATCATGGGACAGGTGGGGCCAGGAGACTGACATGGGGAGCTGGGAATCTTCAGATCCCAGAAGGAGAAGATGGGGCTAGATTTTGGACAATGTGGAAATGATGGCACAGGACACGCTGGAATGGGAATTCAGAAAGGATAGTGGAGTTCTGTCTGGCTCATAAGCCAGGTTCTGTGCAGACTGCCAGTGGGTCAGCTCTGCTGCAGGGAAATAATCATTGTCCCTCTTCTTCAGCCTCCCTTACTGAGGCTGACAGTAGACGAAAAGTGTAGACTTTTCAATAAGCCCTTGTCATTTTTTATTATAAGTGTCATGACTCCCAACCAAAGCAATTGAATGAACACATAGTACAGGGGGGTAGAAGCAGTGGAATGGAGTAGAGAAAATGGACTTCAGAGTCAGAGGACCTGAGTTCAAATTATGCTTCTATTCTATGTTACCTGTGTGAATTCAGACAAGTCATTTCATCTTTGTCAATCTGTTTCCTCCTCCATAAAATGAGGAAGTTTGAAAAGATGCCCTGTTGGGACCCTCCCAAGTACAAATCTCTGAGGAGCTTGGTAACTCTGAAACCTTTTTGACCTTGGCTACCTGACCCTGCTAGGCAGGTTCCTCATTTGTAAAATGAGGGAGTTGGATGTAAAAGCCTTGTACATCTAGGATCCTAACTCTGAATCAAATGAAATAATAAAGAAAATATTGTCATTCTGTCTCATCCTAACCCTTTCTAAAGTTTTGCCACTTTGGGGCCTAATTTCCTTCTTTCCCTTCCTCCTTCCCTCTCTCCCTTCCTTCTTTTCTTTCTCCTTTCTTCCCTCCCTCCATTCCCCTTCTTTCCTTCTCTTACTCCTTCTCCTCTTCCTCCCTACATTTCTCCTCTCCTTTCTTCCCTTCCATCCTATCTCATTCCTTCCCTCCTTCCTCCCTCATTTCCTTGCTCCTTCTCTCCATTATTTCTCCCCCCTTCTTTTTTCTCTCCTTTTTCCACTCCCTTTCTCCTTTCTACTTCCTTTTTTTCTCCCTCCCTCTTTCCTTCCTTCCCCTCCCTCCCCCCTTTAGTTTTTTTGTTTTTAAATAGAATTGTAACCAACATGTGCACAGTTTGGGCTCTGCTGCCTTCCCTTTTCATCACGTCATATAAGTCTTTCCAAATTTCTTTTTATGCCTCACATTCATCCTTGTTTATGGCACCATAATATTCCATTACATTAATATACCATAATTTATTCAGCTATTCTCCAATTGCTGGACACATAGCTTATTTCCAGCTTTTTTTTTGTTGTTATGACAAATAGAGCTGCTCTGAATGTTTTTGTACTAATAGACCTTTTAGGCCCTTTATGATGTTTTCTTGAGGGTATCTTGAGGCCTGGTATCATTGGGTCAAAAGTTATGACTAGGTATGTGAATATCATTGAGGCTTAACTCTCCAAAATGTTGTTTTCTGCTCCTGACAATAGCACATTAGAGTGCCTATTTCCCTGCAGTTCTGCCAATGTTGGCTTTTGTCCTGATGGAAGGTTTTGGAGAACAGCTGCTTGGGGGATGAGACATTAGACTTGGGGAGTGTGGTGGCTAAATGCACAGTGTTCCTTTTGTCATGTATCCCAGGAGTCAATAAGGCGTAGTGCATAGAGGTGGCCTTAGAGTCATGAAGACCCAAGCTGACGCTCTCCCTCTGACACAGTGGCTGTGTGACCGTAGGCTATGTCAGTTATCCAGGCCTGTGGTGTCAAACTCAGATCGAAATGTGGGCCCCTAAATGGTTGATAAGGATCTCTGTGGGCCACATATTTACTTAGAAAACCACATATTGATATTTTCTGCATTGTATTGTATTGTATTTATTTTGCTCAATATATCCCCAATATATTTTAGTCTGGTTTGGGCCACAATGGAGAGTGTTGTGGGCAACTTGTTTGAGTCCCCCATCCTGCACCAGGTGGCAGTTCTCTAAGACCCTAAATTGCCAAGCGACATCCCACCTCCATTGGCAAGGGGAATTTTCATCAGAACTCTAGCCCTGGAAGAAGAACAATCCCACAGCTCTGATTATGTAGGGTGTTTTCTTAAGGGTATCTTGATTGCCATTTATCTGATTATTAGGAAGTCTTAGTGTGGTCATTAATATTTTCCGTTTCCTCTGTCATTGTCTTTTCATGTTTCCCCATGCTCTGTTTCTATTCTCCATTGAGGAATTTATAGTTATTCATATAGAAGGGTAGTGTGGTAGAGAGCTGGGCATGATTCCAAACGGACAGGTTTTTAGATCCTAACACTGACTTTGTGACTCTGGACAAGTAATTTGCCTTTTTTAAGTCTCACTCTCTTCATGTGTAAAATGAGCACAGTGATACTTGTATAACCTATGTGCACAGTGTTGCTCTGACATTCCGATGAGATCTTTCATGTAGAGCCTTTTGTAAATTTTAAATCCATATTGACACTCCCATTTGTGGATTGGTGATCGACTTAACCTTTCAGTGATCCTCAGTAGCTCTAATCCTGACTTGGTAGAAGGAATTTCACAGGCAGTTTTTTCTACACAGATCAGATCCCTGAAGAGGTCCATAACACACTAACACACACACACACACACACACACACACACACACACACACACACATACACACATGCACACACACACACAACTTAGGAATGCTTGCTCTAGAATACCTTGAGGATCAGCCTTTTATTTTATGGAAGAGGACTCATATATGAAGGAAGAAGATGAAGCCTAGAGAAGGGAGGTAGAAGAAAAGTGACCCACTCAAGGTCAAATATAAAATCACAGAGCTGAGATTCGAACTCTGCTCTCCAGATTCCCACCCTTGTGCTCTTGTGACTATATAAAACTGCCCCTTGGTTTTCTGGTTTGAGTAATGGCCTTGACCTGAAGATACTCAGAGTTTAAAAACAAAAACAGAAAAAACAAACACCATTCTGTTGAAGGTTACAGAGATTTCTTTTTAAAATGAAGGCAGGTTTATAAAACTTACTTTCTGCAGAGGCCTTTGACAGGAAATATTGGAAAGCTTTTCTCAGGGTCAGTCAATAGCATTTATTGGATGGGAAACTAGTGAACCCAAAGCATACTACCAGATGCTGTGGAAAATTACAAAGAAAACAATGAAATAATGCCTTCCCAGGAAGAAGAGCCCAAGGAAAAGGTCTAGTCCACAAGTGGGGCAGGATAGAAATAAGCATGAGGAACCAGTTGCCTGAATCATCTTATTCTTCTTTTTTTTTAGGCAAATAAAATGAGCAGAAGACACTAATTTCTTTGTCTTGCACCACCTCGTGGTCAAGTCTGGTTTTGCAATCATTCTCTCTTCCCTTTAAGAAGGTTGTCTGGGTCATTGATTTTGTTTTATTTTTTATTATTTTTTGGGGGTGGGGAATTAGGGCCATGAGGGTTAAGTGACTTGTCCAGGGTCACACAGCTGGAAAGTGTCACGTGTCTAAGACCGGATTTGAACTCAGGTCCTCCTGAATCCAGGGTCGGTGTTTTATCCACTGTGCCACTAACCCCCACCCCAATAGATTTTACTGCTGAGAGGGGATTTTAGAAATCCCTTAGTTCATTTGTCTCATTATAGAGAAGACGAAGGTGAGGGTCAGAGAGAAGTGGCTTGCCAACCAATCATGAGAAAGCTATGACTAAGTCTTGCAATAAAGTAGACGATGAGTAGATTTGGTTTCCAAACTGGTGGCCCCCCTTCTTCTTTCCAAAAGCACTCAAATGATCAGGAGCATTTGGGTTTAGTCATCCTCACCTGTGATGGTAATGGGGAGGAGAACAGCCACATCTCTCCCTCTCTTT
Organism: Dromiciops gliroides; assembly: GCF_019393635.1. Taxonomy (NCBI): domain Eukaryota; kingdom Metazoa; phylum Chordata; class Mammalia; order Microbiotheria; family Microbiotheriidae; genus Dromiciops; species Dromiciops gliroides. The sequence goes on along the minus strand of NC_057865.1, from coordinate 285,272,875 downwards.
TCCCTTCTTAGTCCCACAGTGTCCCAAGCTCAGAATCCAGAGCATTCCAACCCAGATTCTGACAGAATCTCAAGGCTGGGGACTTTTACATTTTTTTGGCCTTTTTCCTCCAGTGTTCAGCATGGTGTCTGATAAGTAGTGATGGCATGATAAACGTTTTTTTGTTTGTATTGTTTTTGTTTTCCTTTTTTTTTTGCAGGGCAATGAGGGTTAAGTGACTTGACCAGGGGAAACATATTTTTGATTGATTAATTGCCCCTACCTTCAAAGAGCTTTTAGTCTGGTTAGAAGAATATAGCCAATGATAATAGTAATAACATCTACATTTTTATATTTACAAAGTGTTTTATTTTTATTTATAGTGTTTTATTTACATTTGTAATGTTTTACTTATATTTATATAGTGTTTAAAGTTTACAAAGTATTTTACAAATATTATCTCATTTTATCCTCATAAGAACTCTGGGAAGTAAGTGCTACTATTATAGACATACACCAAAAAAAACCCTATAATGTGAAATATGTGGTACAATGGAAAGTGTGTTAGTAGTCAGAAGACATTCACTCACTTCCTGACCCCCAGATTAATTATTTATGTCATCTTAGGCAAGTCATGTTCCTGGTTTGAGCTTTTGTTTCTTCATCTATAAAATGAGAGAATCAGATTAGATGGAGATCTAGGATGTTAAGTTCAGTTAAAGGGGTGAACACTGCCTAACTGATCTCAGGATTAAGGAAATGTTTGTTGAAACTGAATATGAGCCTAGGCTTCTGGGCCTCCACGTGGGTGTGTGTATTTCTTTAATAGGCTGTAGATAACCAATATAACAAACCAGATGCATTCTGTGACTGATGTGCTTCCTAACAGCCTGTCCGAGATGGTACATTGAATTTGTTTCCCAGAGGAATGGACAAAGGGTGAGAGAAGAATTTGGTTGAATGGAACTGAAGATGGTCCATTCAAAGATAGATTTTTATCTTGTTCAAGGAAAAAATAATAAAAACAAAACCTCCCTCTCATTTTTCTTCAACCATATTGAGGGTGGCTGAAAGAAAAAAAGCTAGAACCTTATTTTTTGAAATCAACTCCATCCGTTTCCTTAATGATCATCTGAACAGCTCAAACCCTCAGGGACTATTGTGTATAATCGTTTTCTAAGCCATATCTATTTTCCCTGGTCTGAAGATGTATCTATTTTCTCATCCTTTTAAATAAAACTGATTAATTATAAGAAGATGGATAGGAAGCCAAGCTCTGGGCTTCTTGGTGAATCTCTCAGCTTCCAAGTGCTATAAATTATCTCTTAAGATTAAGGAGGTTTTTAAATGAGGAATTTTGGACAAACTCAGACACCATAGAATAAACAAACCACAAAATGAGGGGTTTGGACACACGCAGGTGAGGTACTATCATTCTAATCAGTATCAATGAGCTGTGATAGAGAGGAGGACCTACTATGCGTCAAGCTTCTTGGGAGATGCTGACATGAGATCCCTTCTGAGGAAAGATAAATGAAGCCCTGCATTCAGTGGAGAGGAGGCATGGAGGACACAGCTCTTGGATGCTGTAGCTGCCAGTATTGTGTCTGAGTGTGTGTGTGTGTGTGTGTGTGTGTGTGTGTGTGTGTGTGTGTTTAGGGGAAAGAGACATATTTTTCCCTCCCCCTCCTCCTCCCAAACTGGAATTCTTGAATTTGATCAATACAGGAAACTGCTAGTTAAGGAATAAAGTGCCTGCATTCAACTGTACCTCTTATATTTACTACATATGTGACCTTCATCCTCTTTAGGTCTCAGTTTTCCTATGTTAGATGCAGGGATTGGTTGCCATTGCTTCTGAAGTCCCTCCCCGCATTAGGTCTGTGATCCTATTATTCTCTCAAAAACAGAGAAGAGGGTAGGTGGGAAACGTACACATTTTGTTTTGTTTTATTTTATTTTTTTACCACTTGCAATCCTAGAAATGATTGACTTAAAGACAGAATGGACCTTAGGGGTCATGAAGTCCAACTTCTCCATTTCACAGATAAAGAAAGGAACTTCCAAAGAACTATCAGTTGACTTGCTGGAGGTCATATAAGTGGCAGAAATGAGATTTGAACACCAGTGGTTTTGTTGCAAATTCAACATTCTGTCACCTGGAGCAGAAAAACGATTGGGGTTCTGGTCATGTTTCTCGTGGGTGGGTCATGTGACTTATCCTTCTTCATAGCTCCAGAGGGCGTAAAGTCTTAGCGCCGAGGCTGGAAATGACGAAGGCCAACATGTCGGTTCAGTTGAAGAACTTTTTTATAGACGCCTTTTAGAAGTGAGTTGGCTCCCTCAGCAAAGTACTGAATGGTAACCAGAGAGAGGCTCCAGCCACATACTTGGCTACGTAGTCAGAGACCTCCCTGGATGTTTTCACCATATGGGTCAAGGTTGATAATCATTGTTGTTTTACAAATTCCCTGTTGTTACTTCTTACAGGAGTGAGCAGTTTTGATGAAACACACAGAGAGTGTGTGTGTGTGTGTGTGTGTGTGTGTGTGTGTCTGTGTATCCACTCACATAGATGATATAGATATAGAGAGTGATAGAAAAAAAAAATATATATATATATAAAATCTCCAAATTTTCCAGAGACTGATTTATTCAATTTAATTCAATATCTATTTCTTAAACACCTATTATGTGTCAGGTAGCTAGGTGGTGCCATAGATAGGGCCCAGAGCCTGGAACCAGGAAGACTCATCTTCCTGAGTTCAAATCCAGTCTCAGACACACTAGCTGTGTGACCCTGGACAAGTCACTTATTACTGTTTACCTCAGTTTCCTCGTCTGCAAAATGAGCTGGAAAACCACTCCAGTATCTTTGCCAAGAAAACCCTAAATGGGGTCATGAAAAATCAGACACAACTAAAATGACCAAACAACACAATATGTCAGGCAAGATACATTATAATATGGCAGATAGACAGCCGATCTCAGAATTATTTGCATATTTTCTCCATCATTAGAATATGAACTTCTTGAGGGCAAGAAACTGTCTTTTCACTTCTTTGTATCTTCAGAGTTTATCCCAGTGTCTGGCAGATAGTAAGCTCTTGCCTTGAGGAAGAACTATGTTCAAGTCCTGCCTGGCACTGTGACCTTGGGCAAGTCATTTCCTCTTGTCTTGCCTTTAAGACAGTAAGCTTTGAAAAAGATAATCTCCAATGACAAAGGAGTTTCCAGATGACATGCCAAACCCTGTGATAGGCATAGGAGATACAGAAGTGAAAATCAAACGGCCTTTGCACTCAGGGAACTTAGATTGTACTCTGGTGATGCATCATAAATACAAATAGGCAAATGCCACAGTGGCTTCCTAGAAAAGAATTGAATGATAAGGTTAATGCTAAGGCCACAAAGAAAACAAAAAACCCTCCCCTCCTACCCCCTTCCCCACATACAGACACTAAGGCATAATTGTCAAACATGCTCACTCCCCATGGCCACTGGGAATAGTACGGAAGCCAGCAGACATCAGAACTGGAAGTTTGCTTGTGCCTGAATTCAGAAAAGATCCAACTGATGAACAAGACACATGACATTTACTGACTTTTTATATCTAATTTAGAGATCTATAATTCAAAAGGACAGAAGTCCCATTGAACACACATTTATGGTTGTTTTTTTGTTTGTTTTTTTAGAAAAGGAGATCCATTTGGTAAAGTACCTAGCATTGATTTTTTTATGCTGGTGGGTGGGAGGGTTGCTTGGTGAGTGTAGTATTAGAGAAATAAGAGTAGATAGACAGACATTCTTCTTTGGGGGGGGGTAATGAGGGTTAAGTGACTTGCTCATGGTCACACAGCTAGCAAGTATCAGGTGTCTGGGGCTGGATTTGAACTCAGATCATCTTGAATCCAGGGCCGGTGCTTTATCCACTCTGCCACCTTGCTGCCCCCATAGACAGATATTCTTAAAGGCTATTTCTTCCTTTCCTCTTGTTTGATGATTGCCTTTCCTTAATGTGAGGATCATCAGATCATAGACTTAGAGTTGGAAGGGACCTCAGTGACCTCCTCATTTTAGTGATAAAAAGTCTGAGGCCCAGAGTCAAGTGACTTGTCCAAGGTCATCCAGTAGTGCTCATAAGAGGCAGGATTTGAACCCATGTCCTCTAGCTCCAGAAGCTGTGTTCTCTTTCTATTGCACTACATGGGATATTGCTGCCTAAAGAACCCGAGGTGGCTCTTAGAGTCCAGGACTCCTCACCCACTCGATAGTATTAAGAGCAGCCTGACAGACACTACTGGTTCTCTCCCTTTTCTGGAATCCCAACACATTTCCCCCTTTCCATTATGACATTATTATTTTGGACATGTTATAATTAATTACATGACAACTTATTTTACATTACTTACATTTCATTCTCCTTAATGAGATTTGGAAAACATCCTTGACTCATCAGTCATATTTACAAAGGATCTAACAGAGTAATTTTAACTTTGCCTCAAGATTTTGGGTGTGCCCTTGGTCTTGTATCTCTCCCTTAAATAGCTATTGTGAGAGGTGGTATAATGCAGAGAGTGCAGACCTTGGAGTCAAGAAAACCTGGGTTCAAATCCCACCTCTGAGGTTGACTGGTTACGTGGCCGAGAATAGATATTTTACCATTCATTCAACATGCATTTATGGAGCACCTAATGTGTGTCAGGTCCCAGGATAAACCCTGGAGGTACAGAAAAAAAAGGAAATAGTTCCTGGCCTCAAGGTGCTTACAGTCTAGTGGGAAAGTACATAAGAACTTTTAAAATTCTTGTTCATGTATCATATACACAACATGTCAATACATATTAATTCTTGATGAGTGAGGGCATAAACAACTGAGAGTTAGCATATGTAGGATGTGGCACTTGAGTTGAGTCTTGAAGGAAACTAAGGATTCCATGAGGTACAGGTGAACAGAGTATGCATTCTAGGCAAGGCAAAAGTATGGTGATGGGGGATAGAATTCCCTGCCTGGAGAACAGTAAGGAAGCTGGTTTGGTTGGGATGTCAAGTGTGTAATGGGGGATGATGGCCAATAGTCTTGGAAAAGGTCAGCCAGAACCAGGCTGTGGATGGCTTTAAAGACCAAACAAGGGAATTTGTGTTTTGTTTTTGAGGGTGACAAGGAACCCCTGGAGCTTCTGAAGCACAAGAGTAACATGATCAGAACCTTGGTTAGGAATATCAATTTGGCAACAAGGTAAAGAATGGACCAGAAAGGAGAGAGGCTTGAGATGAGGAGACTTGTAGTGGTATGGCTATATGTGAGTGAGTGAGTGAGTAAGTATGTAAGTAAGTAAGTAAGTAAGTAAGTAGGTAAATAAGAGTAAGTAAGTAAGAAGTAAATAAGTAAGTAAGCAAGCAAGCAATAGTAAGAGGTCTGGGGTCTTTGCTCTTTTTTTTCTTTCAAATAACCATTTCAACATAAATGGTTTCCTTTGTAATCTTGTACATTTTAACTTGTCCATTTAAAAGCATGATTCTGAGGAGTCCATCAGTTTCCCCAGACTACCAAAGGGTGTCATGATGTAAAGAAATTCTAAGACCCCTGCTCTACTCTGACCTCGGTTGAACTGACTTATTCTTTCATCTGCTCAAAAACCATTCATGGTGCCATCTTGCTCACTGGAGCCAATCTCAGGTCCCACATCTAACAGGACCCTTCCATATTCTCTCTTTCCCTCTTTCCCCATCATGTTTTTCATTATTCCCTCTTTCTAATCACCTCTATCTTCCTATGGGCTCCTGTACACATCTTGCTTCTTCATAGTCTGTGTCTTTGCTTATGTTATTTCTCACTTGGAATAACAAATCCCATCTCCCCTCACTTTTGACAATCCCTATCAGTAGTTACTCCAAGCTGTTGGACAGACCCATGAAATAGCATCATTTTAGCGTTGGAAGGGACACAGGATCATAGATCTACACCTGGAAGGGAATCCAACATTCAAGTCCAACCCATAACCAGAAGGTTCTGAGAATCCTAGGTTTAAAGCTGGAGGGTACCTTAGAAGGGACAGGGAGCAAGCACTGATTAAGAGCTTAGTATGTGCCAGTCACTGTTCTATGTGATTTACAAAGATTACATCTTTTGATAAAATCCGACACATGAGAGGTCATGTCAGCCAATCCCCTCTTTTGACAAATGAAACCAAGACTCAGAGTGGTTGCAGAGTTTCATAGTATCACAAGGGCCATGACTGAGCTTGGGTTCAAATCCAAGTTGTCTCACTCTAATTCCAGCCATCTTTCCATAATAACATATGCAACAACTGGTCCTGGAGTCTCCATCCAAAGACCTCCTACAAGGGAGAGTCTAGTACATCATGACAGAATCCCTACCATTTTTTCCCCTACCACTTGCCTTCACGCCTTCATTTATCCAGCCCAATTTGTTCTCCGACTTTTCCCTGACCTTTAGTGTTTGTTCACACTGCTAGCTCTGCCTCTCTTGAACTTTTGTCTCCTTTCCTCTTTCAACTTCTTGAAATTATCTTTATCTTCTAAGACCTAGCCCTGTCTATTTGGTATTGTGAATAGTGGATTCATCTTGGAAGCAGGAAGACAAGGGCTGGTATAAAGTAGGAAGGTTTCTGAAGACCTGAATTCAAATTCTACCACCTCCACTTACTACCTGTGTGGTCTTGGACAAGTCACTTACCTTCTTTGGGCCTCAGGTTCCTCATTTGTCAACAGAGGGTCGGACTATCTGATCACTCTAAGGACCTTTCCAGCCCTCAATCTTGGATGCATAGATGAGCTGTGTGGCCACCACATTCTGCGCTGAATTTCCTTTTAAATGGGGAGGATAATACTCATGCCCTTTACCTCCCAGGAGAGTTTTGAGGGAAGTGCTTCAAAATGCTAGAGAAATTGTGAGGGCTCACTCTTGTGAGATACTCAGTTCAGTTATCATGCCTAAGTTTCTCTCTCTGCCTTTCTTACAAATGGTCCTAACAACTCATTTCTAGGTGGCTTCTCACTGTTGAGGCCTTTACCCCAGTTCCTCAAGCCAAGTAATGAATGGAGAAAATTACTTGGCTGGTATATGGGCAGGAGTGGCCATGCCACCTTCGAGACTAAGAAGGAATCCACTGTCTTTCCATTCTCCCCTTCCCTGCCGCTTTATAGTTTTGCTTCAAGTGAGGGCCAAGCAGAAAGCTGACAAATGAGAAACTGAATTTTTGAAATGCTGCTTGACTTTTTCATGGATTTCTGCTTGCAGAGGATGAAGCTTATATATGGAATGGGATAGGGTGTGTGTGTGTGTGTGTGTGTGTGAGAGAGAGAGGGGGGGCAGGCAGAGACAAAGACAGATAGACAAGGGTGGAAGGAGGTGGGGAGAGAAAGAGAGGAGATAAGCCATCTGCATGGAAGATGTCAATAGTCACAAGAAATTTAAACAATAGGCCTAAGAAGAACCCCATAAGCACTTCCAGCTATTAACACCTGGTGACTGTCTCAGTTGAAATAAGAAAGGAACCCTTTGCAAGACATACCATATTTATAAAAACAAACAAACAATATTACCAACAACAATAAAGCATGCTTTGCTTTTTACTAATCACGTTTGCCTATAGCTGGAGCTGGATCATTCCCCTCTTCAGCTAAACACAGCTCAATTTGTGTAATGAATTGATAATGGAAACAATGCTTTTGCTGCTGTTGGAAGACAGGTGTGGTCCCAGAGCCTTCTCTTTTGCAGTTGGCACAAGGAGGACAGCCAGAAAGGATGGTCCAGCTGGCATCCGGGCAGTGAAGAAGGAAAGTTGAGACTCCCCCACCCCTTCCCAGATGCCTTATCAATTGTAAAATCACCCTACTGAAATTGGTCTCTTGTGCAAATTCTCAATCTCCTGGAGATGATTGAATTCTGACTTGAATAGATGCCTAATAATTTTGTGTTTAAAGTTGATTTGCGTCTGCATTGGTTCTGGGATATGAGATAGCATAGAATTTACTTGAATAGTGAATGGGAGAAGTTAATAGCCCCCTGCTTCTGCCTTGACATAGAAAAGGAACAGCTTGGGGAAAAGGGGGTGGAGAAGGTTTCTCAGGCTTTTTTGTTTCCTTACCAAATTCCAGGGGGGGGGCATTGGGGCAATCCAGAGTCAAAGTGAAGGCAGAGCGTGTAGTAAAATGTAGATCACAGCCTTAGGAGTTTGCAGAACTGAGGTCAGAGTCTTCTCAATGCTATCCTGGGTCAGTCAGTTCTCTGGGTGTTGATTTCCTCATCTGAATAATTAGTACATTGGAAAAGATGATCACTAATTAATGTCCCTTCCAGGAAGAACATCACAGTGCAACTAAGGTGGCACCCTGGGGACTTTGTCCCAGTGGGTTGAAATTTAGAGGGGGCTGAAAGCATCATCTCAGGATATGATTCTTCTCCTTTGGAAAGTAAACCCAGGGGAGGCTCCTCTCCACTCTCAGTATTATCCTCCAGGCTCATCCCAGGTATCCTTTTTCCTGCCTCCAGTTTCTGCCTTCTCGACTTCAATTCCCAGAAGTGACCAGCAGTGTAGAAACCTCACAGTATTCTGGGGAACACTTCCTCCCTCCCCATGGCCAAAGCCCAGATTAATTCACATAAACCCTGCCCCTACCCTTTTCCTTGGGTGCAAAATTTCCTAGTGACAGATCCATCCAACATTCTACTGTCCTGTGAAAAGTCACCCACTGGGAAGTGTGAGCTGGAGAAGGCACACTGTCAAGGTTGCAGGGTAGGTAGGTGAGGGTAGTCTGTGGAAAGCTGAGGTTAAAAACCAGGGACAGGTCTTTGACCACAGTGGACCTCAGAGGTCATAGGAAGGCAAAATCGAGAAGCAGAAGGAGTTCGGGGCAGGACCTAGTCACCTCATTAGAGGTTATGGACTCTAGGACCATAGATTCAGAGCCTTAGTCCAACCCTCTCATTTTACAGATGAGTAAACAGAGGACTGGTGATTTTAAGTGATATACCCAACATTACCCAAGAAATAGGCATGGGATGGGATTTAAACTCATGTCCGCTGGCTCTGTAGCACTACCCAGCCAATAACTATTCTGCCAGAATATAACCACATTGGGGCTTTGTTCTTGTTCCATCAAGAGGCCCAATACCACCTGCAGTATGTATGCCTTGGCGTCTTGGCAATCAGCAAAACAGCTGATTGTTCTAGAAAGGCCACGTGATTAACGGAAAGCACACTAGGGGTATTCCAACTTCCTCCAGGTCACATTACTTCACTAAAACCTTATAGCGCTTTCATCATAGAGAGTCAGCCTGGAGAAATGGATAGAAGATTGGCTCCAAAATACAGGAGATCTGGGTTTGAATCCTGCCTCTAACACTTGCCAGCTATTTAACTAAGAATAAGGCTTTAATCTCCCTGAGTCTTGCCTTCTTCATCTGTATTATGGGTAATAAGAATGCCTTTAGCAGCTACCTCACATGGTTGTTCCAAGGAAAGGGAGATCATTTAAACTGTAAAGTGCTCTACCAGTGTAAGTTATTATTATCCTTGATTCCATTCTGGGCTGTCAATTGGGCAAAATTTTAAATGTCTATTGTATCCCAGTCCCTGTGCTAGATATTGGGAATAAAAAGACAAAAATAAAATTAAGTTCCCTGGGGGCAGAAATACATCCCACTGGGGGAAATACAATATGCATGCATCAATGAATCAAAGATTTAAATAGATGAATGGATGGATGGATAGATGAATAAACGAATGAATTAGTAAATAAACAGATTAATGAATGACGAATGAACATGAATGAATGTCCATTGTACATATGTATACATATATGTGTATGTACATATATGAATGAATGAATGAAGTTAATGCTTGCCAAGGGCTAAGCCCTGTGCTAAGCACTGGAGATAAAAGTACAAAAGCAAGAAAGCCCCTGACCTCAAGAAGCTTAGATTCTGATCAGAGAGACAAAAGACGGAGGACCAGGGTAGTACATACAGTAATAAGTCACACACAGTAATTTTGGGATGGGGAAACCAACAATCAAAGAAATTAAGAAATCTCCCTTGTAGGAGGTAGCATTCAATTTGAGACCCAAAGAGAATGAGGGATTCCAAATGGCAGAACTGAGAAGGGCCAACATTCCAGACATGGGGAGCAGCCTGTGGGGAGGCATGAAGGTGGGAGATGGGTTATGGGGAAGAGCAATATGTTGGGTGGGTCTCCATTCTCATCGTTTGCCTTGTACATTCATTTTGCACTCTTCTTATGTCTTTGACATTATTTGGTCTTTGAAGTCAGGGATTGATTGTTTTCTCATCATCAAATACCCAGGACACCAAACTGCATAGAAAACTCTTCCAGAATCTCTGTTAAATGCATCTGAATTCAATGGCATCTTGCAGAGTAGGTTGGAGGGACGTGGAACAAGCCACCCACAAACCAAAGATTCTTTGACAGCTGCATTCTTGGCACCTTCTCCAGCCATACACTGTGCTATGCTGACCCTTTTTTCTGACCCTTTTCTCAGGAAGAGATAGGTGTTTTTCCTTTGTAGTTAAAACTCAGCTCTTGCTGTCATTCCATATACTGGCTGTTAGATCCAGCTGCTTAGGATCCGACCACATGAAGAAATGTTTAGGCTCTTGCTGGGTACCCCAGCACTCAGCCAGGTGCTCTCAAAGATGTAAAGACATAATGACTTGAACCGTAGGACAAAAAAATAAGGATGATGAGAGGACTGCAAATCATGACTTCAAATTTCTAAGTCTTATGGAACAAAGACTAGAATCATTCTGTATGGTAACAGTGGATAGGATCAGGACCTAGTTGAGTTGCCCAATAAATGGATGTTTCATGCAGGCTGACTTTATTTTGGTATCAGCAAGAGATTCTTATCACAGACAGCATTCTCCTAAGGGAATGGGCTACCTACCGCAAGCTGTCTGTCAAACATAAGCCAGGTGATCCCCTGCCAGGGATATCAGAGAGAGTAATTCAGCATAGTTGAATAGAAAGAGCCCTGGAACTGGCATCTGAGAACCTGAGTTCAAATCCCAGGTCTGTTAGTTGATATAAGAATAATCCCTTTCCCTTTCAGCTCTTAATTTCTTCTTCATAAAAAAGGAGGCTGGGGCAGGGGGCAGCTAGGTGGCACAGTGGATAAAGCACAGGCCCTGGATTCAGGAGGACCTGAGTTCAAATCCAGCCTCAGACACTTGACAATTCCTAGCTGTGTGACCTTGGGCAAGTTACTTAACCCTCAATGGCCTGCAAAAAAATGGGGGGGGGGCGGATTGAACTGAATGCCTCTGAGGTTCTTCCCAGTTGTTATCACCCATTCCTGGAATACTTTCTCTCCTATCTCCCTCTCCTGGCTTCCCTGGCTTCCTTGAATCACAACCCCAATCCAACTTTCATCAAGAAGCTTTTCCCAGTCCTTCTTAATCTTAGTGCCTTCCCTCCGAGTCTTCCCCCAATATATCCTGTCTAAAGTGTGTTTATACATAATTGTTTACATGTTGACTCTGCCATTGGACTGTGGGTTTCTCTCAAGATACAGATTGGTTTTTTCATCTTGGTTTTGCCCCTCTTTGTATCCCCCAGTGCTTAGCACAGTTCCTGGCATGCCTTACATGCTTAATGAATACCATTGGCTGATTGTCTTCAAGTATTTGATATATGGAATTGAGATTATACTTACTCTTCTTGGCCATAGAGGGTAATTCACATCTACAAGCATTCAAGCACTTACTCTGTACCCAGCACTGGGCTAAACACTGGGGATACAAAGAAAGCCCTAAGCAGTTTTTGCCCTCAAGGAGCTTACAATCTAATGGGGAAAGACAGTACATAAAAGGGAGGTAGAAAAGGAGGTATGTGTTGTGGTAGAGGAGAGGACACAGTTGTAGAGCCCAGAGTCAGGAGCAGAGCTGAGAGAGGAGAACAGAATGATTGGCCAAGGCACTTTCTCAAAATGGAGGTCCCAGGAGGAAGTCAAGGGGGGAGAGGGGGGAGAAAACACAGGGAAGCAGAGGTCTTCCAAGATGAGAAAGCCATAGAACATCCCCTACCTGTAAGTCATTGTGCTGGGGATACAGAATCAAAATAAAAGTGTCTTTAAGGAGTTCGGACCCTATTGGACTGGACTAGAACATGGGCTCTTAAATGTGTGTGTGTGTGTGTGTGTGTGTGTGAGAGAGAGAGAGAGAGAGAGAGAGAGATCGAGAGAGATCCATTTAACCCCTTCCCAAAATATAATTTTTTATCAGAATTAAAGGAAATACTGAGTTTTAGTTAGAGAGGTTAGTAAACACAAAAATTGGTTTTCCCCCATCCAGCTTCATGGACCCCCCCCACCAAGCTGGATTTCTGTAGTCTATAGGATAAACCCCACCCTAGATAAAATGAATCAACCCCTGTGGCACCCCAGGTCAAGAACCCCTAGACGAGATGTGTCTAGCCCTGGGACACAGTCTATTTGGTTGGACTAGATAAATCAGATAATCAGTAAGTATTTATTAAATACCCACTATGTGTCAGACACTGTGCTAAGTATAACAAAGAAAAAGAGGGGGAAAATGATCTCTACCCTCAAGGAACTTACATTTTAATGCTTGCTTAAATTTTAAGTGACTTCCAAGATTGGATACATGTTTCCCTACTTAGTTTATCTTTGGGAAATTCTTCCTCAAGATTCTTGAAAACACCTGCCTGGGCATTTCCCTCTGTTCGTTTGAGTTCCCAGTGCCTCTAGACTCCTGTAATTAATCATTTAATAATTTGATGTGTCTTTTTATTCCCCCTTTTAAATAAGTAAAATTCAAAAACAAGAAAATATCTATCCTCTTGACAAAGAAACATGGATTCTGCTCCACTTGCAAGTAAGTAACCACACTTTTCCAGGCTATGAACAATCCCCTAGGGCATCCCTATGTAACAAAGAACCTTCATATTCACTTTCTCATTTAAACTTTCAAATTAGCTCCTGAGAAGTGAGTGAGTGAAGCCCTTCTCCTCTATCCAGAATGTCCCAGCATGAATTGACTTAGGATCCCTTAGACCTTCTATAAAATGTGGGTGCTTAATGGCACCTACCTCACAGAGTTGTTAAGAAGAGGAAAGAATAACAGCATGGTTAGGGATACATAGTAGGTGCTTAATCAATGAGTGTTCTCTTCCCCCTTTCCAATGCTTGAATGTGTCAGAGGAAGAAACTGATTGCTTTTTTGCAGATAAGGAAGTTGAGGCTCAGGATTATTGCTTAAATGAGGATTCTGCCCAGAGTCACTTGTTTTACACCTCAGTTAACCAGCCAGCATTTATTATGCACCTCCTGCATGCCAGGCACTGTGCTAGTCAGTAGGGAGGCCGACTGCCTCAAGAATCCTGTTGATGGCATCCTGATAATTTGTCCTGTTTATCTTTTCCTTGTATGTGGCATAGAGAAACAAAGATGGCGTTAGGAATCAATGCCAAATACAATGCTACCCAGTGCTCAGAGGGGAATGGGTAACCAGTTTTCTGTGCCTGGAACTCTCCTTCCCACCCAAACAAAACAATGTGCTTATTATTGATGCCTCTTCTTTAAGACCAGAAAAACCACAGGATCATAGATTTAGAGATGGAAGGGACCTTGGAGGCATCCAGCTCAACCCCTTCATTTGACAAATGAGGAAACTAAGTCCCCAAGATGTGAAGCGACTTGTCTATTGTCACTCACCAAATAAGGATGTAAGGGTGGGATTTGAACCTTGGCCTTCCTGTCCCCAGGAATGGTGCCGTATCCACTGTACTTCGAAGCCCAACACCATTTTGTCTGATCCTTAGACTACATCCCTCTGTCAGTCTACCTGAGGTTGGTGGCTATGAGATGATTGCTGTAGGTTGTCAAACTGGGGCTTGGGGAAGTCAGGTCATTTTCCAAAGGTCAAATAGTGAGTCAATACCTGTTCTATGTTCAAGGCCAGAGATCTTTCTAACCTTATATAGAGATTTTTTATATTGGTTTTTTCTTTTTTTCTTTTTTCTTTTCTTTTCTATTTTTTTTTTTTTTGCGGGGCAATGAGGGCTAAGTGACTTGCCCAGGGTCACACACCTAATAAGTGTCAAGTATCTGAGGCTGGATTTGAACTATGGTCCTCCTGAATCCAGGGCCAGTGCTTTATCCACTGCAGCTCCATCTAGCTGCCCCGATTTTTTATATTGTAAACTAATTCTATATTGCTCAGGATCACTTAATGTGTTCAGCACTGTGATGGGCACCAACAGGTGCAAAATCAAGAAAGGTATAAAGTATTGTCTGTCCCCTCATGGAGCTGCTGATTCAGTATGTTATAAAACAAATAACATACATCCATTCTCTCTGCTCTGGGAGCTTTCCATTTAAGACTGAAATATAGTCATAGATGGCTGTGGTTAGTTAGCAGTACCCACATGGCAGGTAAATGGACATGGGTGGGAAAAGTATGGTGTTGGATCTTTATGTCACAGAATGCTTCAGGTCATCCAGGGATCCATCATTCCATCTTTTGGGACCCTTCCTCCACCACCTCAGATTTGTAGCTAGCTGCTTCTTGCCTTAGTAGACAGTCTTGGAGAGTAGTGATAGCCAAAAAATGCATTCCCCTGCTGACCAACCATCTGGTAATGAGCTCCTCCACACTTAGCTAGGTTGATCCTTGGCCAACAGATGCACCATCCATGGCCAAGTCTTGTGTTTGAAGCCTTTCCAACTTAGTAGGGACTTCCAGATCTTATGCTCCACTGGTAGAGTATCTGAGCATGCAGGGTCACCCTCACACTACAATGAGGCACCAGAGGAAGAGAAAAGACCTGGAGACATTAGAAATCAACTAATCCAAGTCCCTCTCTCTCTCTTTTTTTTTTTTTTTTTTGGTGAGGCAATTGCGGTTAAGTGACTTGCCCAGGGTCACACAGCTAGTAAGTGTTAAGTGTCTGAGGCTGGATTTGAACTCAGGTCCTCCTGAATCCAGGGCCGGTGCTCTATCCACTGCACCACCTAGCTGCCCCCAAGTCCCTCATTTTTACAGAGAAGGAAAGATCCAGAGAGGGACAGTGATTTGCCAACTATCACACAGCTAGTTAAAAATGGAGCTGGAATCTGAAACTGAGCCCTTTGGCTTGCTGTTCTCCCAAGTTTGGTAGCTGCCCATTTGGACTTTATATATTTTATAGTTTGAGTTATTCCTGAATATTTCAGCTTGTCAGCTTCCTTCCTCTCCTCCCCTCCCCATTCCCCCTCCAACTGCCTAATGCCTTTCTTGGCCAGGACTGGAGTAGATTAGTCCAAGTATAACTGAACAGACAATTTCCCATTAACATTTATATTGCTTTTCTCTTCTTCCCTCAATGCTTAGTGCAGTTGAATCGGTTGGTTGTCCCCTACCCCCATTTCTTTTCACCTGTATAATGCCACTGTTGCAGCCTGATTAAAAAAATAAAATAAATCGTGTGTGTGTGTGTGTGTGTGTGTGTGCTTGTGTGTGCATGTGCGTGTGTGTGCATGTGCGTGTGTGTGTATGCGCGTGTGTGTGTGCATGCGAGTGTGCGTGTGTGTGTGTGTGTGTGTGTGTGTGTGTGTGTGTGTGTGTGTGTGTAGGGAGGCTGAGTACATATAAAGAGCACTCAATAATATCATAGGATAAGACATTGAAGGAGGGAAGGAACCTTAGAATTCACCTAAATTAAGTCCCTCCTCTCACAAATGAATACTATGAATACTACATAGGGGGTAATTTCTTACCCCAGCTCAGGCAGGCTTTCTGGGGTTATTTTGAAGGAGCTGGGTGGTGCTGTGGTTAGAGCAGGGGGGCATGGCATCCAGCTGGCCTTCTACTGACGCGTTTGGGTGGTGGCCCAGTGGAAGCAGCTCCTGGATTTGGAGGCAGGAGCCCTAGCTCTTAGCCTCACTCACATAGTTACTTAGTGGTCCTCATGGAGGTTGGCATTTGTTTACTGATGTCCAGATCAGTGCTTTTTTCCCAGTACACCAGGCTAGAAGTAGCAGTTGTCTGTATCCCCTGGCTTCCAAACCCCTTAAGCCATTAGCAGTGGGGAATTTTAATTTAAAATAAAGATTCATTATGAAGACCCAGCCAATAGTATGAGGCAGTACAGGGTTTGAACACAATTACTTCCAATCTTACAGTTTCTTCACGTGAGGGTGGGGGAGAGATCTCCATTTTGCAGAGGCAGTATGACTTCACCAAGGTCATGACGATCCCAGAGTACTTCACTACCTTCAGAGGATTTTTCCATAAGATCATGGATTTAAAGCTATAAGGGACAGTAGATAGGCTACCAGACCTCTATCCTCCCCATTTTACAGATGAGAGGACTGAAGCTCCCTGTGCTTAACTGACTCACAACGGGTCATATGGCAGATAAACATTGGAGGTGGGATTTGAACAAGCCCAAGCTTCTGTATCCACCAATGCCACACTGTCTCTCCAAACCCAGCAACCTGGTCTACACACACTGGGGACCAGAGAGGGTAAGGATTTTTTTCTAGGGTCACATAGCTAGCCATTGTCTGAGACTGATTTCAAACCTTGGTCTTTTTGACTCTCAATTCACCAGTCTGCCCACTGTCCCATGCAGCTTCTTCCACTGAAATCCCTCCCCATTCCACTAGGCAATCTTCCCATGATGAGTCTCTTTAGACTCATCCAGGACCCAGGGCTTCCAACCCCAGGACCAACCTTCATGTTGAGATTTCCCTTTGGCTTCCTCCCACCTCCCCACAGACCACATGGAATTCAGAAACACCCATCAATTCCATAGGTAGAGAGGCATCCTGCTAGAGTGGAGAAAAGCCTGGTGTGGGAGTCAGCAGTGGTAGCTTTGAGTGCCAACTCTTATACCTTCAATCAGTGGATCATAATCAACACACTTCTCTGAACTTAGTTTCCATATGTGTAGAATGGGGATAATAATAACAGGGCATCCTAGCTTTCAGGGGCTCTCTTTTTCTCTCAGGCCCCCTCCTCTCTATCTTTGTCTCTCTCCTCTTTCTCAGTGGCCAACTCCTTGCCAATGATACTATATTATCTTTTAGGTTTTCATCATTTATTAATGAAGAAAGTTCATCTTTTTAAACTAACCCCCTGAGCAAGTGGGAATGCACTGTGTTCTTTTCGGGGTGGCTGTGAGCGCCAAATAAGATGATATTTGTAAAGTGCTTAGCACAGTGCCCGACACAGACTAAAAGCTCGGGAAGTGTTAGATATTAGTTTACAGTGTTAGGCTTATATCTTTTTGGGTTTTCTTCTCTTTAAATTCATCGACTGGCAGAGAAATGCTTGGGAATGGAATTTCCTCCCCGATGAATTTAAAGAGGAAACTGGAATGGACTATTAACAACAACAACGACAATAGTAACAATCACTATCATCTCTCTATCCATCCATCCATCCATCCATCCATCCATCCATCCATCCATCCATCCATCCATCCATCCATCCATCCATCCATCCATCTATATCCATATGCATATATGCATATGCATATGTGTATAGATATACACACATGTGTACATACATACGCGTATATGTATACACACATGTGTGTGATATATGACAGCAACTCCAAAAGGTAGGTGCTGTTATTATCCCCATTAACTTGAGGCAGGCAGAGGTTAAGTGACTTGCCCAGGGTCACACATCTAGGGTCAGAAGCAGGACTCAGTTCTTCTTGACTCCAGGTATACTAGTCTATCCACTGCTTCACTCAGTTACCTCTTTCTAGTCTAGCCCAGTACTATTACAGATGAGAAAGGTGAGGCCTGAAGAGGGGAAATGATTTATCAAAAGTCACACATATCACAATATCATGGAGGTTGAAGAGAATCCAGGAGTCATCTAGCTCATTCATTCCCTACCATAGAATTCTCCCTAAAGCATCACTGGCAAGGGGCCTTCCAACCTCTGCCTCTAGTTAGTGGCAGATATGGTTCCCAAACCCCCCTTTCCTGGTGGATGACTCCAAAGAACCATTCTTCTGTCTGTTGCTGTGTCTCTCCTATCTCTGTGATGGGGGGGGCGGGGAAAGCAATTCTGACCCTTGCCCTCAAGTTGTTGAAAGAGCCAGAGAACGCTTGTTGTCAAGGGGAACTACATCTCATATCATTTACAAATGTCCATTGTGAGTCACTGGGGATGAGGAAATTCACTAAAAAGGAAATTACAGGGGATTAAGGGAGATTAGCAATATGTTTTAATACCTGCATTACTAAAGAGATGGAATCACTGGCCCGGACCAACTCTCTGTAGAGATCTGTGGAGTACCCCAGACGCATATTTTGCTTCCTGACAATCTCCCAAGAGCCTTCTTCCAGCCTGGGTTCTTATTGGGAAGTCAAAATAAACTCCTGAGAAATGAATCCACCAGATTCCACTACATCTGCTGCTCAGCCTAGGCTCTTCCTATTATCAGTTATCAAATACTGTCCAAAGTCAGTATTTTTAGGGTGACAGAGAAGCCATATTTAATTTACCTCCACCAAAACAAAAAACCCTCAACCTGGAGTGAACAAGAAGAGCTGAACCCCAAGATACCAACTGGTTTGAAGTTCTGCGACAGTCACATCTGCTTAAGATGTGCAGCTGTCCTCTGGGAGGCCACGGTAGGTTTGTGTATTTATGGGCCGTCTGTAATGTCCACGTCGCCCTTCCTCAGCTTTCCAGCCAAAAGATGATTTGTTGAATTGCCAGGCCTGCAAACTCAGCCCGGGCCCCTGGTGTCAAGCTGGGCCCCTCCTGCCTCCTGTATCAGATCCAGCCGCAGAGATGCTGCAATTAGAAACTGACAAACCGGCGGATGATGTGGGAGGCGAGGTGCAGGGGAAGCCAGCTCCTGTTTCTCACAGCTGATATGTATGGCTGCGCCTTGATGGAGGGAGCAAAACTCTCTGGCTTGTTTTGTTTTGTCCTCCAGCTGCTGTGGCTCGAGGAAGGTAAAAGGTGTGTGGTGAGGGAAGCTTTTCTCCGTGTTTGATGTTTGCCTTCTCTGGTCCCGGTGGGAGCTACGCCCGGAGGGAGGCTCTGGGAAGAGTCAGCCATTGAGTTAGTTGGACATGGCTCTCTCCTAACTCCCTCATTTCAGTGTCTTTCCTTCTACCTAGTTCTCATCTCTTTCTCTTCCCATCTCTCTTATTTTGCTCCTTTCTACCTCACCCTCTCTCTTTTGTTTTTTTCTCTCTCTCCCTCTCCTCTCCCTCCCTCCTTTTTTTCTCTCCCCCCTCTGTCCCCCTTTCTCACTTTTTCCTTTTCTCTCTCCTCTTTCTTTATCCCATTTTTCCTTTTTCTTTCTCTTTCCTTCTCTCTTTCTCCCTCCCCTTTCTCTCATTATATCTCCTTCATTATTTCTCTTTTTTCTCTTTCTTTGGAAAGGGATTGCAGTGGAGTGAAAACTGCACAGACACTAGAGACAACGGACTCCCCCGGTGCTTACTACCCATACAACCTTTGGACAAGTCATCTAACTTCCCTGAGTCTCATTTCCCTCCTTTGTAAAATGAAGGGTTTGGTCCATCTGGCCCCAAAGGTCCCTTCCAATTCCTGATCCATGATCTCATGGTCCTTCCTTTCTATGATACCCTTTCCTATCCCTTCTCTCCTTTTTCTTCTTTCCTCTTCATTCCTCTTCAGTCTTTTTTCCTCCCTCTCTCTTCTTTCCTCTCATGTGTCCCCTCATTTTTCTCTTCCCTCCCTCCCTGTCTACCTCCTCTTTCTACTTCTTTCCTTGTCTTTCCTCCTTTCTTCGTCCTTTCTTGTTCTCCCTCTGGCTTCTATTCTCTGTTTCTATTTTTGTGTGTTCCTCTTCTCCATCATCCTTTCCCTCCTTGATCTCCACCCCCATCTCCTTCCAAGCCACAGAAATTCAGCAGGGGTTGAAAATGTGCCCCAAAGGCAGCATGCTATGAATAAAAGGAAACTGTTTGAAAGGCATGCATATGCCCAGTTGTCAAGTCACTATTACACTGTACACATGTACTGCAGGGGGGAATTATTCCTAGTGAAGCCTCCTTCCGTCAGGGTGTGCTCTTTATTTATTCTCACTGGAGACATTTGCTGCAGAAGGAATCATGAATGCTAGGCTCTGGTTGAGAATTTAACCTCCCCAAAGTCAGAAAGTCCTGAGATGGAGTTTCCGCACTCTCCATAACTTAGCCGCCCTGCATCTATATACACATTATGGTCATAAATTTGTCAGCTGATACAGTAACACACAGTCCTCAGTATGTACTGGGGAGGAAGAGTGATGGGGACTAGGGGAGCCATAACATGGGATTTACTGACTCCAAAGTCATAACCAGGCTTTGGTGCTTAATACGGTGTTTTTGCTTTGAGTGTGCGCCGCTCCTAAGGATGGGAGAAGTCCAATGGCGCAAGCTTTGGTTCAGAGTAAAGGTTCCAAGGCTGCTTAAGATAAATAAATTAATTTTTAAAACCTAAATAAATAAGATCTTACTTATAAGAGCGTGTTTTGGATGACACCAGGGGCTACAGGGCAACAGTGAGCACGGGGAATCATATAATTGTTGAATCCAAAGGTATACTATAAATAGCTTATCTGTTCTAAGGAGCTCATTTTATAGATGAAGAAAGAGACACGTAGAGAGGGGAGGTGATTTGCACAAAGTTGCATGGCCAAGTCAGGATGAAACTCCTAGACTGTTATCTCCTATTCTGATGTTCTTGCAGTATGGTGGGGAGTCAGTGTGCAGAGTGCAGAGCAGCAAGGTGCTGTCCCTATCTGCACCCTGTGGCAAAAGAAAGGCTTGATCTAAATGAACTCCAAGGTCTCTTTCAGCTCTAATAACCCAATGATCTTCAGGAAGGAAACTGGCCAGTGTACATTCTGATAGGGAGATTGACTGGTTTTCCTAGTATAGGGATTTCCTTGGTATAGATAACTCTTAGATGAAAAACCCCACTCTACCAAGGCAGGTTGGCACCTTCTCTGAAATTTATAATTAAAAAAAATAAATTAATAGTCTTAGAGAGTAAATTCGAATGGTGAGGGAGGTTAAATGAGCAGCCATTATGTGTTAGAAGTGAGACTTGAACCCAAATTTCCTATCTCCAAGGATAGTTCTCTTCACTTTTATAATAATAACAATTACATCATAATTTATCATATGGTTATAATAGTTATTCTTAAAGGTTTGTTGTTTGGTTGTTTCAGCTGTGTCCAGCTCTTGGTAACCCTAATTGGGTATTTCTTGACAAAGGTACTGGAATGTTTCACCATTTCCTTTTTTTTGTTGTTGTTGTTGTTGTTTTGTTGTTATTTTTGTTTTGTTTTTTTGTTTGTTTGTTTTTGGTGAGGCAATCGGGGTTAAGTGACTTGCCCAGGGTCACACAGCTAGTAAGTGTCAAATTTCTGAGGTCAGATTTGAACTCAGGTCCTCCTGAATCCAGGGCCAATGCTTTATCCACTGCTCCACCTAGCTGCCCCCTCACCATCTCCTTTTACAACTCATCACTAAAGGGTCTGTCCTAACACACACATATTAAGTATCTACATTAACATACATGTGTATGTATGTATACACATGTACACATACTACTTTCATCATAATTATCCTTACAGGTGCTGACATCTCTTCCCTCAGTGGACCATCCTTCATCAATTAGACAACAGAAAGAGTTTCATTTGATTCTTAGATGATTAATATCAAGGAGGAATGATATAGAGTCAACCAGGCAGTAAAGTGGGTAGAGTATTAGTCCTGGAGTCAGGAAGGCCTGAGTCCAAATCTTCTTTCAGACACCTACTATCTTCTTGACCTAGTCAAGTCACAACTTCTCTCAGTCTCAGTTCCCTCACCTGTAAAATGGGAATGACAGAATCTATCTCAAAGGATCAAATGAGATAACACAGGCAAAAGGGTTACCAACCTTAAGTGCTATGTAAATGTGAGTAATAGGAAGGAAGAGGAGGAAGATGATAAAGGGAGCTTGCTCACTAAAGGTGTTTGCTGCTGTCATGGAGACCATAGAGAAAACATTGTCAAAGTAGAAGAGAAACTTCTTATAGGGCATAGATTTAGAATTAGAAGGAATTTGTGGTCATCTAGTCCAATTCCTTTAGTGTATAGATGAGGAATCTGAAATTCAGAGACGGGTCAGGACTTGTTCTAGGTCACACAGTAAGTAGCAAAGCTGGAACTTAAACCAAGGTCTTCTGACTCCAAATTTCAATATCTTTCTGTGTTATGGTTTGTTTGCTTGTTGTTTGTTGTTGTTTTTTTGGTGAAGCAATTGGGGTTAAGTGACTTGCCCAGGGTCACACAGCTAGTAAGTGTTAAGTGTCTAAGGCTGGATTTGAACTCAGGTCCTCCTGACTCCAGGGCCGGTACTGTATACACTGCACCACCTAGCTGCCCCTTTCTTTATTATGTTTTACCTGTTTTTGTATCCTCTGCATTTAGTATGCTGATTGGCACATATTAGGCACTTAATAAATCCTTGTTGACTGACTTACTACTCAACTACTCTTTAGATATTCTTCCTTGTGAGAAGCATTATACTAATTGCATCATATCCCAGAACATTATGGATCTTCCTTAATGAAATCCATAATGACTTAAAAAGTTCAGTCTAACTATCTACATGTAAAAAAGTGTGTGTGTGTGTGGGGGGGAATGCCTATTGTCCAGAATATAATAAACGGTTTAACCTACTGCAATCATTAGTACTTGTGTCTTGGAAGAACACTACAGATGGACAATGGTCTGGCTTCAAAATTAAATAGAAGGAAGAGAACAAGGTTTTGAAAATTACATAGTGCATTGTGTGACCTCAAATGTCTCTGCAGGGGGAAAAATCGTATTTCTGCTTCTCAATTCTTCTGGTGATAGTGCACCAATACTGCAACCTCAGGAATCAGAATTAGCAGTCACCAAAAGAGTAATGGTCAAGAAGGAGACATTTATTATGCACTTACTATAAGTGATGGGGATACAAAGAAAGGCAGAAACAGTCCCTACCCTCAGGAAGCTCACAGTCTTATGTTGGACAAAAATATGAAAATGAGTGGGTAAATACAAAATATATTTCAGGCAACTTAAAAGTCATTTAAGTAGGGATCTCACTAGTGGCTGGGGAGACCAGGCAGAAAGCAGGGTATGAGCTCCATCTTGAAGAAAACTGGCCAAATTAAGGGCTGGAGGTGAAGAGGGGAAACTTTCTAGTTGTGGGGGACAGCCAGTGCAAAGGTACAAAGACAGGAGGTGAAATAGCACGTTTGAGAAACAAGAAAGCCAGTATAGATGGAGCCAAGGCATATGAGGCATAGTAAAGTGTTAAGTAGAATGGAAAGGTAAGAGGGGTAGAAGTACTTGGGTGGCTCCATCGTTAGAGCACCAGACCTGGACTCAAGAAGAAAGACCTGAATTCAGATGTGACCTCAAATGCTTACCAGCTATGTGAGCCTAGGTGAGTTGCTTCATCTCTGTTTGCCTCAGTTTCCTCATCTGTAAATGGGAATAATAATAGTTACTTCCCAAGGTGGTCGTGAGGATCACATGAGACAGTAATTATAAAATTCTTAGCACAGTGCCTGGCACACAGGGACTAGCAAAATGTCAGCTGCTGCTGCTGCTTTTGTTGTTACCAAAGAGGAAAAGGAGGTCTAGGGAAAGGGAGTGACTTGTTCAAGCTCACGCAAGCAGAAGGTTACAGAGGCAGGATTCAAACCCAAGTCCCCCAAATTGAAGTCCAACCGTCTTTCTACATATTCTGTTGCTCTTTACAGCGGAATCCCTGTTAATGAGAGTAATGCAATCCCCAAGGGGGCTACATTATTTGATTTCACGCAGCATAGTTCCTCTGGGTTGGAGCCAATGACCATATTTTCCATAATTAAAACTTCAAGTAGTGTGAGCCTGAATACATGCTACACCCCATTATTTGCTGTGATTGGAATGTAGCCCTAGTCCTGGATCTTCCCTCTGGAGAGGATGAAACTCCTTGTCCCTGCCATCCTCCTCCATTCTGACTCTAATGAAACCTTTTTCTCCTGCTGTTGATGGCGGGCGCAGAGAGAGACGGGAAGACATCAGAAAACTCTCAGCCTCTCTGCCAGCTCCTTTACCAGAAGCGTGGCTTCTTCAGTGACAGCTGCCAGCCGTGAGCCCACCTGTTGCCAGGATGGTTGGCATGGGCTGCCTTATCTGATTTCCCTCTGCCATTCATGGTATATGAGCAGAGCGTTATGATTTTCTGCAACATTTATCATTCCGCTCTCATTGTCCTTTTTTATTCTCTGACAGCACTGCTGACCATGTAGTTCTGTGTGGATAAGGGCCCAGCTGTGAAGCATAATAACCCCCAGATATGAGCAAATCCCAGAATCCTTACTAGAAGAAACCTGTGAGGTGCCCTTTCCACCCTCTGGGGCTAAAACATTTCTGGTTGGACCAGCCAGGAATGTTCAGACCCTGGGAGAATTCAATTAAGCAAACATTGCAGTAGTGTGCTAGATTAAACAGAATAGAAACCACTGATATAAAGACACTCTATTCAATAAGAACTTCTGGAAAGCCCTCTGAAAGAAATCAGACAATTGTCCTGCACTCGAAACCACAGTAACTTCTAATTGCATATGCAATATACAAGGTCGTATTATCATTGTGGGGGGAGGAGGGAGGAAGAGGAAGAGAAGAAAAAGGGGGAGTGAAAGAGGGAGGGAAGGAAAGAGAGGGAAGGAAGGGGAGAAAGAGAAATGGGGGAAGAGAGGGACAGAGAGGGAGAGGGAAAAGGGAGGGGAGGAAGAGAGAGATGGAGGAAGAGAGACAGAGGGACAGAGAGAAAGAAGGAGGGAGGGAGGGGGTTGGGCGTGGGAGAGAGAGAGAGAAAGAGAGAGAGAGAGAGAGAGAGAGAGAGAGAGAGAGAGAGACGAGAGAGAGAGAAAATGAGTGCAAGCAAGCAAATGAATTAAAGGAAATACACGGATATATGGCGCAACTGTAACTATAACTGGAGGGCCAATTCTTAATCAAAGAGAGATGATTGCAAAAAGATAAAATAGATAATTTGGATTGCATATTTTTTTAAAAAGTCTTTATATGGAAAAATGCAGATAGAATCAGACAAATGGTTGCTGGAAAGAATCTGTGTAGCAATTCAGTTCAAGGCAGCAAACCTTAGAGGCCCATATCTAGTCAGGTCCATACTTATTAAGGGCTGATCATGTGATGGGTTCTGTGTTGAGGACCATGGCCACAAGGAAAGACAGAAGCAGTCCTTGCCCTCTGCCAGCCTACATTCTGAGGGGGGGAGCACGTGAATTACTATGTACCATACTATGTAGCTACCAAAATGAAATGAGACACAGTCTTGACCTTCAGATTTGACCATGGTGCTAATTACTTCTGTCACCTCAAGTTTATCACTACACCTCCAGGCCTCATTTTCCTCATCTACAAATGGGATGGGTTGGGCTAGATTTTTTTTTCTCCCTAAGATTTCTTCCAAGGATAAATTGCTATGATCCAATAATCATCACAGAATTTCCAAGTTGGAAGGAACTCAAGAGCCCATCTAGTCCAGTCTGCATCTGACCAAGAATCCCTTCTGTGCCAACCCCAATATACACAATAAAGAGAAGCATGAGAGTGAATTCTGCTTCCGTATTAGTTTATCCTTCTTTCCAGTGGCCACTGAAAGCAGGATTATTAACTTGTGAATATGTATCCAAACAACCTTTGATTAAGAGCATGATGGAACCTTGGCCATTTTTTTTTCTTCTGTTTTTGTTGTTTTGTTTTCAGAGGATGCTTGGCACTCAACACCGTATGGAAGTCCAAGGTGCTGATTTAACTTTCTAGTTGAGACCTAAGGAATAAGTGGATGGTTTGGGACTTGGGCCATGAGATCTAAAACTAGAATGGACCCTTGAAAGTATTTCATTTAACATAACAAGGGAGTTGTCTAAAGTCAAATGGGCAGAAAATAGTTGAGCCAGAATTCCAACCTAAAGGCTCATTTTCCAAGTCCATAACTGTTTCATCTCTCCTAGGATGCTTGTTTGGTGAGCACTGAGGGTGAACTGGCATTTCATCTGTTCATCCAACAAATATTTCAAAAGGTCCGCTAAGTGACTCCATGGTGCATCGTGCCCAGGGCCTGGAATCAGGAAGATGAGTCTTCCTGAGTTCAAATCCAGTCTCAAATACTTGCTAACTGTGTGACCCTCAGTAAGTCACTTTACCCTGTTTGCCTCAGTTTCCTCATCTGTAAAATGAGCTGGAGAAGGAAATGGCAAACCCCTCCAGTATCTGCCAATAAAAGCCCAAATGGGATAACTAAGAATCAGACATGAGTGAAACGACTGAACAAATTCACATCTTGCCACCACATGCTCATTGTCTTTCCATCTCTCTCAAAAAAACCCAAATTTCCTTGTTGCTCTAAGGTCCTGGGGGACCTGGTGGGGGATCAGTGCCTTGTGATTCAGGCTACTTTGATTAGTGCCCGAGGTTGTGGACCAAAAGCTCCCTCTGTCTCAGGCAGGGGTGTCACAAAGCCCTGGCAGCTTTGAGTCATCCTCTTAGTAAACAGATGAGATTTTCTGAGCAGTAAGAATGACACATCAATGGAGACCGACCAATCATTTCTCCTACTTCCCTTCTGGTTCTCTGTGAATCGCAGGAGAATGGATTTCCTTGAAGTCTTTTTTGTTTTCTTTGCTCTCTCCCTCGCTGAATTGGTCTGGGCTAGGAGGAGGCAAGATTAGTGATTATATTCTGGGGTCCTATTTTTAGACCATAATTGGGACTCCCTAATGTGGTTTCTTCCACATCACAAAAATGATTGATTGTCTTTATCAAGAAAAACAAAGAGCTCCAGGATAGTTGTCATGGCAGTAAGCATGAGATCATAGATACAGAGTTGGAAGGGAAGCCATTTTGTCTAGTCCCCCCATTTTACAGGCAAAGAAACTGAGGCCCAGATAGACTGATTTCCCAAATGTCACATAAGTCTCAGGGTTGGAATTTGAACCCAGGTCTCCCAGTTCCAAATCAAGTGTCTTTTATACCGTGAGTATTGCCTATTAAATCAGTATGTTGGGCAATTCATTTCTCCTCCCCGGGCCTCATATTCCTCATCTGTAAAACTATGAGGTTTGGCTAAATAGAGTGTTAGACTCCTTCCCACTCTGCCTCTGTGACGTTATGCTTGTGCATATAGTGAGCTTCCTTCCCATCACAGGAAATCTTCCAGTGCGGGCTGGATGTCTGGAGTAAGCCCGCATCCAGATTTCACTGGAATCGATGAACTCTGAGGTCCATTATAGACCTAAGATTCTGTGACTGTGAATCAAGACTAGACCATACCAATGAATCCCCACCCAGTCTTCTTTCTACTGTGTGACAGGTAACTCCCTGGAATTCTATGCTCATTTCTCAGCCAAGATTTACTGGCCTGAAGAGTTTGGTGGCAGTCTTCACAATGAAAATTTTGTTGTTATTGCACATGACTCATCAGATCTTTATGTAGTGTCTTTGTAATGGTGACATAAATAATTAAAATGAGATGACACCAAGATAGATTACAGGAAAAGGTCAAAGATTTGCCGTGTGGTGGGTAACTTAGTGTGGAATTAATTGGTTTGAAGACTCCTATCAACTATGCTGTTTCTCATGTCATTTTTGCCTTTTGAATGAAATGGAATTTTTGTGATTACATGAAGGCTTCATGAGGAAATAATTCTATACTGAACAATGGCTCTTTTTTGGAGATTGGTGGGATGGCCCAGAGTGCTCAAGTGGGGAAATATTTAACTAGAGCAAGGTCTGAGTTGCTCTGGGATTATCAAAATCTCCAGTTAAAAGATAGAATGGGTTGCCATTTTAAGGCTGTGCTCCTCATTTAGAGGAGGTGTTCTATATCCAGCATCAAGGCATTGGGCATCCATGAATATGGATGGGAAATTTTATGCATGTATGTGCATGTATATACAAGTTGATATGTATATAAAATAGGTTGTTCAGTTGTTTGTCAGTCATGTCTGACTGCGACCCTCTTTTAGGGTTTTCTTGACAAAGATACTAGAGTGGTTTGGCATTTTCTTCTCCAGCTCATTTTGCAGATGAGGAACTAAGGCAAACAGCGTTAAGTAACTTAACCAGGGTCACAGAGCTAAGTCAGTGTCTGAGCCTGGATTTGAAATCAGTAAGATGAGTCTTCCTGACTCCAGCCCACTGTATCACCCCTCCTCTCAGATATTCACATCTTTGTTCCGATAAAATCAGCTTCCTTTTTTATCTCCTCTATTTAAGTTTAAGCATTTGACAGATTTTATTCTGAGAAGTGGCCCATTAGTGAATAGAATTTTTCATTATATTTTGGGAACATAATTTTAGTTATTCCCCAATTAATGGATTTGTTTCTAGATTTTTTTCCCTTCCACAAAAAATGTTCTGTTAAAAATATTTTGGCATATGTGAGACCTATCTTTTTTATCATTGCCTTCCTTGGGTACATAGCTACCAGAGTGTTCTCTGGGTTAAAGAGCATGAATGTGTTAATCACTTTCTAAGGATAATCCCAGGTTTCTTTCTCAAATAGTTAGCCTAATTCATAGTTTCCCCCAAATACCCCAACTCCTATTCAGGTAACCATTTTCTTCCCATTAGGGCTCGTTTGGAACTTGAGTCATAGAATCACAGAATTTCAGAGTTGGAAGGGACCTTAGATGCCATCAGGTCCAACTTGCCCCTAAACAAGGGTTGCATCTTCTACAGTCACCAGAAAAAGCCATCCAGCTCTTCTCAGAAGACCAGAAGTGGAGGATGTTCCACAATGACCAGAGCAGCCCTATTGTTAGGAAGTTTCCTTAGTGTTTCCCTTTGACATCAATTAGAAACTTATTTTTTGAAACTCTACCCACCTTCCCATTGCTCTAGTTCTGCCTTCCGGAGGCAAACAGAACAACTCTGTCCTTTCCTCTAAGTTCCAATCCTGCAGATTGAAGATAGCTCCTGGGTCTACCATCTTGATCCTGTCTTCTCCACAGGAAATTTCCCTAGCTCCTTTGACTGAACTTCACCATTTTGATTCCCATCCTTTATTCCTACAGTTTATCAATGTTCTTCCTAAAATGGGGTGTCTAGAACTGAACTCAGTGATCCAGATGGTTTCTGCCCAGGACAAAGGACTGCGAGACTATGACCTCCCCAATCTTGAACATTATACCTCTTGTTGCAGCCTTCCTTCTTCCTCCCCCAATACTGTGTCTTGTTCCAAATCCAACCTTGGACCATGGCTATGATCATCTTTCTCGTCATCACATTCTCTTGCTGTTTCTGTGCTTCCCCATCTCCTCTTGAATAAGTGGCATACCCCACAGTCCGGTGTACAAACTCATCCAACAAACTGCGGCAAAGCAGACTTTCCAGATATTTCACAGAACACCATTTTCTCTGCTCTACCCTTGAGCTCAGCTGTGTTCCCATTCTGTCCTGGTCTTTTTCATTCTTTGCTAATATCATTCCCTGTGCCATTGCCAATATATCCACTTCCTTTTGGAGAGTCACAGATTATATGCCCTCTTTCAGCTCTTAACTGTACCACGAATCCCTTGACAGACAATTTTGCATAACGGATACTGCACTGGACTTGAATTCAGGGCCTCAGACCCTACTTCAGAGGCTGTCTCCCCCCTCTCGACGCATCATTTCACCTCTCTGTGCCTCATTTTCTTTATCAGTAAAATGACGGTCTCTAACATCTCTTCTGGGTCTAATTCTCTTTACAGTCCTATCGTCTTTCTACAACATCACTTCTCTTTGATAATGGAGCCCCCATTTGAAGATGGCCAGTAACTGAGAACCCATGACTTCCTGATTCAGGCCATTCGACTTCCACTCGTTGTGAAATTCTGCCATGCCTCTCATCAACTTCTACCCTAGTTACAGCTATCTTGGCATCTGTACATTGAGGATGTTGGACTAGATGATCCACCATATCCCTTCTATCTCTACTCTCCTATAATATGGTGACCAGTTCTAACCATCTCATTTTCAGATGAGGAAACTGAGGCTCAGAGATAAACTAACTCGGGCGTCATAACCCATAATACAGATTTACAAGAACAAAAACAAGAGGTAATATTTATATATCACTTTAAGTTTTCAAAGCACCGTATATATGTATATGTGTGTGTGTATATGTGTGTATATATATATATATATATCCACTATGTATATATGTATATGCGCACACACACACACATATATATATATATACACCCACACCCACACACACATTTACTGCTTATATAATGTATGTGCATGGTATATCATATATATGTATGTATGACATTTTATATAGTATATGTACATGATCTCAGTGGAGCCTGACAACAAACCTGTGGAATAGGTGTTGTCATTCTCCATTTAACAACTGAAGAGATGTTATATGACTTGGGCGCAGGCTAAGTACCTGAGGTAGGATTCAAACTCAGGTCTTCCAGACTAAAATCTAACATTCTAGCTACCTCTAATCCATTCCACATTTATTAAGCACCTACTATGTGCCAGGCACTTTGCTAAGCCTCTGCTATAAATGAATCACTTAATGATGGGCATAACTCATATAAGAGATTAAGGTTCATCTCTTCTCTTAGAGAAGGAAGTAGAAGGAGCAGGAGTTATCCTGTGTGTTTCCCTGATATTGAGAAAGGGATCATAAAATCCACAATATCCAAGAGGACTTACATAATCCACCTCCTACCTAATGATTAATGCCCTCCCAGACCCCCCCCCCAAGAAGTGCTCTTCCAGTCCCTGTTCAAAACCAAAAGAAAACAAAAAAGAAATTAAAAAAACCCTCAGCTTTCAAGCCTTTCTTATCCTCAGAAGCCCACCTTGGGGCCACCCAATCTGTGCTGCTTCTCTCTGGTTATAATTCAGTTTGTCGGGGCTTTTCCTGTCTTTTGCATAGCAGTTATTAGAGTTCATGGCGGTTTTCCCCCCTACTAAATTAAAAGGCCCCTGCGAGGAAGGCCCTTGTGTCATAGATTTCAAGGTGGAAAGGATCTCAGAGGCCTCCTAATCCAAGCCCCTCATTGTACAAGCTGAGATTCAGAGCCATGAAGGGATTCACCCAGGCTCTTCTAGACCCTGTAGCAGAGGCAGGATTCAAACCCAGCTCCTTCGGATGCATCGCCATCATTCTTTCGGTTCATCTTTCCCCCTGGGTGCTTGGGTGGTATCTCTTGGTTGAATGGAAAACCGTGGCCACCCTGGTTTATTAAGTGACCTCTGAGGCTCTTTTGCTTCCACTGGCTTTGGGATCAATGTGGCGTGTCACAGTCCTTAGGCTGGTCAGGGAAGTGGACTGCCGGGAATGACAGAATGATGACCTTTAAGAACAGATCAGTCTTGGCGCTAAATGCTTATCCTAGTGATGGCCGAAGACAGATAGCAAATACTTAATTGATCCTTTTGGACTGAAGTCCATCCTAAGGCAATAATAATAATAATAATAATAATAATAATAATAATAATAATAATAATAATAATAATAAATAATCTCTTTCTGTCTCCCCCATCTCTGTCTTTCTGTCTCTCTTTTTGTCTCTGTCTCTCTCCCTCTTCCTTCTCTCCCATTAGACTTGAAGTCAGGCGATTTAGATTTGAATTTGGGGTCATTTATTTGCTCTCAATGCAGCCTTGGATAAATCTCTTTATCTCGGTGGACCTCGGTTTCCTGATCTAGAAAAGGAGGAAGATTGATTTTTGCATTGTCGATTTCAGAGGGCTTTTGGGTCTAAAGACTTCTAATGTAAGCCTTCATGAGCTGGATATGTTTTTGACTTTTGACTGGACTTGGATTTCATCAGCATAGGCCAGCCCCTCATCAATAAAGATCAGTCACTACCCACTTTGTGCCTTATAGTTTTTATAGAGTTTCCTGGCACACTGATTGAGTAAGTAGCTTATCTTGGCTCAGACAGCTGGTATGTGTTTGAGGCAGGATTTGAATCCAGATCTTTCTGACTCCAAAGCAGGCCAATTTGCTGGTCATACCATGTACCTCTAGAGAGTTGTAAGTTATTAAATACTCCCATGAAGCTGTGCTCCCTTCCAGCAATGCAAATCAAACTTCATTGATGTTTATTCAGCCTGTATGAGGTGATGGCAGGAAGAGGAAGGGGAAATGTGAGAACAGTAGACTCAGAGACGGTGAGATGAGTTTGAATCCTGCCTCAGACACTTAGCTGTGTATTTCTGGGCAAGTCATTTAACCTCTCCAGCCCTAAGTGTCCTCATCAGTAGAATGGGGTCAGTGAGATCTCCTACTTCACCTAGTTGTTAGGATTAAATGAGCTAGCACCTGTTAAGCACTTCCCAAACCTTAAAGTGCCACATTACTGCCAGCTGCTGCTCCTGCTCCCACTGATTATGTCACTTGGCCTCTCTGGGCCCTGGTTTCCTTATCTACAAAATGAGGAGGTTGGATTTAGTGACCTCTAAAGTTCCCTCAAGCTCTGAATCCTGGATTTAATAAAATCAGTCATAGTAACATTAATGAAGAACTATAGGCCGGCCCTATTCTTGCTTTTCTCGTAGAATCTGGAAGCTAGAAGGGACCTTGAAGTTTTGTTGTTTTTTTTTTAATATAGATCTAATGCTT
Source organism: Dromiciops gliroides (assembly GCF_019393635.1). Lineage (NCBI taxonomy): Eukaryota > Metazoa > Chordata > Mammalia > Microbiotheria > Microbiotheriidae > Dromiciops > Dromiciops gliroides. Next base: position 285,240,228 of record NC_057865.1, on the reverse strand, counting down.
TTTTCAGTTAGTAAGTATTTTCAATTAGTCTATCCCTCTCAATAGCACCTACCTTATTGAAGGAAGGATGGGAAGGAAGGAAGGAAAGAAGGAGAGAGGGGGGAAGGAAAGAAAAGGGGGAAGTAAGAAAGAAAGAGAAGGGAGAAAGGAGAAAGAAGGGATGGAGTGGAAGGAAGAGGAAAAGAGAGAAAGAAAAAGAGGGAGAGAGAAAAAGAGAAAGAAAAAAAGAAAGGGATACACAAATACATACATGGATGGATGGATGGATGGATGGATGGATGGAATAAGGAAGGAAAGATGCCCCCCCAATAAAAAGTAGCACATTTTGGCAAAAAGAAAAAAAAATCCTGACTTAACCATATCTGAAAATGTCTTTTCATGCATTTTACAAAGGATCATCTATTCCAATCCCTCATTTTACAGATAAGGAAACTAAGGATTAACAAAATGAAGGGATTTTCTCAGGGCCATACAGTTGGCCTTGGACCCCCATCTCCTGACACTTCCCATTTTGCCACACTCCCACTCCCATGGTCCCTTTCTTTCCAGTGCCTCACCAAGTCCCTTTCCAACATGGGAGCAATCCTTTTCCTCCCCTAGGGTATCTTCTCAGAACACCTTTTTCATTTATACAGAAAATGGGGTAGGGGAGGCTGAATAGAATATGTTTGGGGGAATATCACTTGTCTGCTTTCCAAGTGCTCAAGTTAGAAACCTTCCTTTTGGTGAAATTTCACCATCATTACACTTTAAAACCAGAGCCTAAATGTGACTGATAGATCCCACAGTTGCCCACCTAGTTATCTGTTACGCAATGTGTAGAGGCAGGTTTCAGATTTCTTTATTATTTTTCTAGTTACTTTTTTCCTCATTAATTAAAAAATATCACAGTGTTTTAATTGCGTGCAGTTGAATGCACTATACCTGTCTGCTCCCCCTGCACTTCATTATTTTATATTAGTGGGAAAGTACTTAAAAAGCACATTGCATAATTTGAGTCTGCGGGTGTGATGAAGAGCTTTAGAGATACGACTTCCAGAGGGCTGCTGAAGTCATAGCTGGAGTATAGTTACCCCCCAAAAAAAATAAAACAGAAAGAAAGAAAGAGAGAGAGAGAAAAGAAAAGAAAAGAAAAGAAAAAAGAAAAAGAAATGCTCCTAAGGAGCCCATTTTATGGATGCGTCTCTCACAATCAGGATGATGGAATAGCGACAGTATTAGCATTGGTATCAAAAGATGAAAGGTTAAGGCCAGCCCCAGCCACTTGACCTCCCTGTGCCTCAGTTTCTTCATCTGTAAAATGAGAGGATTGAATTATATGACCACCAAGGTTCATTCTAGCACTCAGATTATGAGCCCATAGACCTTGAAGCAGCAAGTATCAGCCCCGCTTTTCTTATTAGTGAGCTCAGCTTTGAGCCCTCTATTTTTGCTGGGTTTTTGACTCTTTTCCAATTTCCTCCTTGAGATTTGAAATCACATTCAGCTCCTTTAAATAATTTTACATGAATCCCCCAGTTTTCTGCCCTTTCATTCTAGGAGCTGCTTGTCCCAGAGTTCATATTCCAGGTGATCTTTGGAAGGCAGGAGGGTGGAGCAATGTCAAGAATGAGACAAAAGGACAATAAAAAGAAATAAAACTGGCCCATTTTCTGTTGAACAATTATTCCTCTTAACTCAACATTCCATCAAGGAACCACCTGTTCCTTTATTGCCTTCTTTCTAATCTTGCTTATCTGCAGGGCTTTGTGCTGTGTTAAATGGACTCACATTGTCATCACAGATGAAATCGTTTCTTCTGGAAAGGGGTAGATGGCTCAGATCCCATCCCAGTCTGAAATTGTTTCACTCAGGATCTTACAAGAGACTTCTTGGCTTGGAAGAGGCCTTGGAGTCAGGAAGACTTGACTTTGAATCTTGTCTGAGAAATGATAGCTATATGACCCTGGGTAAGTCACCTAATATAGCTGAGTCTCCGTTTTCTCACCTGGAAGATGGGGATGACAGTTGTGCCCACTTTCAAGGTGAGAATCAGAGATTTTGTATATAAAGTGCTACAGAATCATAGGATCCTAACTCTTGAGGTAGAGGGAACCTCAGAGGATAGAGGAGATCTGGTCCACCCTGCGATCCCTCGCCCTTTTTATAGATGATGGAGCCTGTAGCAGTTAAGTGACTTGTCCAAGGTCATACAGGTTGTCACAGTTCAGAGGTTTTGACAGTAGTCTTTTTGAATCTTCTCTTTCCAAAGCAAACTTAAAGTGCTTGTAAAAGTAGTGGCTGTTTTATTGTTGATATTATGAAGATGGTGCCTGGACCTATGATTTCATTGCTATAGAGAACTCCCAGGTGAGGGAAATGTCTTTACCAGAGCAGGCAGCTTCTCTATAACTATAGTCTCAGAAAGTTGTTTGAGGTGAGGAGTAGGGGAGTGCACTGCCCAGGGTCACACAGCCTGTATATTTGAAGGGCATTTTGAGCCAGTAGATATTACCGATTCAGAGACTGCTTCCCTGTCTACCAGGTTATATTGCCTCTTGCCCTTATTTAACAAATGAGAAACTGAGGCTGGGTTTAAGTGACTTACTTAGATTTAAATAGCTTCCCTTCTCTGCTTCCCCTCCTCTCCCGTTCCCCTCCTCTCCCCTCCTCTCCCCTTCCCCTCCTCTCCTCTCTTTTCTCTCTCTCCCTTCTCCCCTCTTCTCCCCCTCCTCTCTCCATCTTCTCTCTTTCCCCCTCTCTCATTCTCTCTCCCCCTCCCTTTTCCTCTCTCTTCTCTCCTCTCACTTATATTTCTGTCTTTCTTCAACTGTATTTTGCCCCTCCTTTGAGAGAAATACATTAGCTGGCCTGGCGCCTTAACCTCCTGGCATCATACAGCACCTGGGAAATACAGCAGCTTATTAAATTACAGTCATTTAATCCGGAGATTACAGCGGCTTTCCGGAAGGGGAGAAAGGTCCTTCTCAGTGAGGAGGGCCCAGGTTTCCTGCTGTACGGCAGGTGATGAGGTTATCTCTTTCTTGGCCTCAGACGAGAGGCAGAGGGCTTTCAGACGTGCCCATTTAATAGTCTGGTGCACTTAGGAGGGTCAGTTGTGGTGCAGTGAAAACAGGCCTGGATTTAGATTGGGAAGCCTGCAGTTCTGATCTGAGTTGTCCCACTAGGAGAACCCTAGAACTAGAACCAGAAGGGACTTTAGAGGGAAAAGGAAGGAAGAGAACTAAGCATTTATTAAATACCTACTGTGTACCAGGCATTTTACAAATGTTATCTTATTTGATCCTCTCAACAACCCTGGGAGGTGGGTGCTGTCATTGACCCCATTCGACAGAGGAGGAAACTGAGGCAGACAGGGTTAAGTGACTAACCCACTGGAGCCACACAGCTAGTCAGTGACAGATCTGGGCTTCAAACTCAGGTCTTTTGACTCCAGACGTGGTGCGCATTCCAATGGACAGTAACCTCTCCCAGTAAAAAGAGGGACTTGGTCCATGTAGTATCTGAAGTTTCTTCTTGCTCTGAAACCCATGAATCTTGCAAGAAATTTGAAGAATACTAGGAATCTTGATCTTGGGACTGGGATCTGGGCTCAAATTCTGCTTGTGAAACTTACAGTTGAGTTATCTATCCCACAAAACCTCTCTGAGGTTCCATTTCCTCATGGGACAGTCATATACATGGTACTCACTCATTTCATGGAATTATCACAGGCATCAAACTGATGCATATAAAGTGGTTTGCAAACCTAAAGGAGCTACATAGACAGCAGGTGATGTCATTATTATTGTTGTTAAGCCCTGAGAATAATCTCTTTTCTACACTTGAAAAATTCCGAGACCTGGATTTCTAGTTCATACCCTATGATTGGCCAAACTTTGTCCTTTTCAGAAGTGGGGCAGCACTGGGGAACTCCTCAACACACCCGGAGGGCATGCCCTGGAGGCAGGTGGGGGGTTTATCAGTTTCCCCACCAAGACTTGTCTTGTTGCTCTCCCAACACTCAAGAACTGTTGAATCACAGGTGAGGCCCTGAACTTCCCCACACCTGTTATTTTCATCCACAAAAATAGGAATATCATATTTTTGAGAATCTTATGCTGGAACCTTTATACAATGTTGGTCCACTCAAGTCTATCTTTGTACCTGCCAGGGCTAGCAGTATCTGAAGCAGGATTCGAATTCGGGTCTTTCTGACTCCAAGCCCAGAACTCAATCCACTTTGACAGCTAGCGTGGTCTAAATCTAGAGCTCCAAATGATATTGCACTGTATCTAGACCAGCCCCTTCACTTTACAAATTGGGGACATGGAGGATAAAAGAAGCGTGACGGGAATGATTAAAATGACTGAACAACAGCGTCTAGGTCTCCGTTTCCTCCTGTGTAATATTAGGGAGTGAAGCTAGGCAACTTCTAAAGCTGTTGTCTTTCTTTCATTCTTAAGGAGGACCGTGACACCGGGCGATGCCATGGCTTGCCGTGAATTGGAATTAAGTGAGGAAGGGCTGTGCAAGGTCACTCTTTCCTCCTTAGCCACAAGATATACATCAGGACAACTGGAGATGGCCCTGGATGCTTAAGGCAATCCAGGTTAAGTGACTTGCCCAGGGTCACATAGCTAGTACGTGTCTGAGATCAGTTTTGAACTTGGGGCTGCTAGGTGGCTCAGTGGATAAAGGACCGGTCCTGGATTCAGGGGAACCTGAGTTCAAATCTGGCCTCAAAGAGTTGACAATTACTAGCTGTGTGACCCTGGGCAAGTCATTTAAGTCTTATTGACCAGCAAAAAAAAAAAGGAAGAGAGAAAGATTTGAACTCAGGTCTTCCCGACTCCAGGTCATTGCTTTACCCACTATATCACCTATTTGCCCAATTTCTAAGGTACCTTTCAATTCTATTTCTAACATCCCGTGAAGAATATTTACTAAAGATTAAAACAGTTCTCATCTCCACCAGGAGGACTCCTCCGAACTCCTCCCTGCCATCACCACCCTTCAGGTACACAAAAGAACATGGTTTCCATTGTGTCTGGAGCCAGGTGGGTCCTCCAGGGCCCATCCTGTCCCAATCACCTGCTGCTTCTGAAGAGCCCAGATTCTGCTCTGATAGCAAGATCTTTGCTGGATTCTTTGGAGTGACGATGTTTCTGTTATGACATCCCTTTCAAAAGGGGAGGAGGAGGAAGCTGATTCTGAGGCCCTTCATTTTTGCTCTCAAGTGAAGATGAATGTCATAACAGAGATCAGACATCACGGGCTGGGAATCGGCTGCTTTTTCAGTCCCTTCTCTGATGGCTGAAGTGACTTTGAGACAGGTGCAGAGAATGAAAAGTGTTGGTGGTGATGTGTTTTGGGGCGGGGTTCGGGAAGGGAGACAAGGCTCAATCTGGGAAAAAAACTATTAATAACTTAAGAGTCGCTAGATCATCAATGAAATAGCCCAGGTGTGTGGGAAGCTGGGGGGAAGAAAGACCATCACTTATGGAAATGAGCTCTGGAAGCAGATTTCAGGGTTGTTTTTTTTTTTTTTAAATTCTAGTCAGTCCATGGCCTGGAAGCTGGTTTTTGGTACAGTGCCAATTTCTTCTTTTTTCTTTTTCTTTTTTTTTGAGGGGTGGGGTGGGGTAGATTTATTTCTGTTTGTTTGTTTTTTTTGGCTGGGCAATGAGGGTTAGGTGACTTGCCCAGGGTCACAGAGCTAGTAAGTGTCAAGTGTCTGAGGCTGGATTTGAACTGAGGTCCTCGTGAATTCAGGGCCAGTGCTCTATCCACCATGCCACCTAGCTGTCCCTGGTAGATTTATTTCTAATGAATACTTAGGAAAAGGACTTAAGACTCGTCATTTCATTGGTGTAAGGAACTCAGGTCAAGAGGATTCATTGACTTAGAGAGTTGACTATAGAAAAACGGTGAAGTAGTGATTTGCCCAGGTTTCCACAAGTCATGTCAATAGAGTACTAAGCCTGGAGTCCTAGATCTTTGTGAGTTCAAATCCAGCCTCAGACACATGCTAGCTGCTTGACCCTGGGCAAGTCACTTCACCCTGTTTGCCTCAGTTTCTTCATCTGTAAAGTGAGCTGCAGGAAGAAATGGCAAATTACTCCAGTGTCTCTGCCAATAAAACCCCAAATGCGGTCACCAAGAATCAGATAGGACTGAAAACTACTCAACAACACCTGACCATCTCTCTACCATGCCATGTTGGCTCATATCCCTTCAAAAAAAGGGATAGAACACTGTCCTCTGACTTCACTGGTATAGGACATTTCCAGGTCTACCAGTTCAGGTCAGCACCTATATATGACTGAGACTGCACTCTAACCTTTAGCCTTAGAAAGTCACTTGAGAAGTTGAATGACTTTCCCAGCATCCTTCTCCTCAATATGTGTCAGAAATTGGGCCTCTCACCCAGACTGCTCTGCCCTGGAAGCCCTCTGTCTTTCTGCCAGTGAATGGCATGAGGAGTTTTCATTGGACATTTGCTTTGACTATTGTGAGCCAGGCTGTCTAAAGGAAATCTTTGGTGACCTTCCACCCCAGTGCCTCTGGGTACTACAATCAGGACATTTATTCTTGTCATCCTTGTTACTTCAGAGGTGGGAAGAGTGCTTTGCATATGCTCATACCACTCCTAGGTTTAACTTAATAATTATCAGCTGGAGACTGTTGATGAGCAGCTGAGACAAATCCTCAGCAGGGAAACTGTGAGGTAACCACTTCTCTCTCTCTTTCTCTCTCTCTCTCTCTCAACCTCTCTCTCTCTCCCTCTCTCTCTCTCCCTCTCCCTCTCTCCCTCTCTCTCTCCCTCTCCCTCTCCCTCTCCCTCCTTCTCTCTCTCTCCCCCCTCCTTCCCTCTCCCCTTTTCCCCTCTCCCCCACTCCTTCCCTCCTTCTCTCTCTCTTCCCCCTCCCTCCTTCTCCCTCTCTCCCCACTCCCTCTCCTCACTCTCTCCCCCCTCCCACTTACTCTCTCCCTCCCTCCTCCCCTCTTCCCCCCTCATCTTTGGCCAAATATCTCTGAATATTCTGGGAGGGAACACAGAAAAAGGCTTTCCATAGCCCCGCCTCTTCCCTTGCTTTTCTGTGTCCTTGCTCTGATTGCTATACAAATCTAGAGCTGGACAGGATCTCAGCTTCTTTCTCCTCCAACCCCTTCATTTTAGAGATGAGGAAATGAAGGCCTATAGGGATTCAATGACTTCCCTAAGATCACAAAACCTGAGGCAGCATTTGAACTCAGATCCTTTGCCTTCAGAAGTGCTGTTCTTTCCATGGTTACCATGCAGTCATGTTGACGAAGACAAGACAGTGTGTCTCAATGGAGAAAGAGCCTTGACTCTGGAGTCAGGCGATCCAGGTTCAAATCCTGCCCATGGCTCTTGTTACCCTTAGAACCTTGAGGGGGTCTTTTCACCTCAAGAGGCCTCCACTTTCTCATCTGTTAAATGAAGAAATGGGACTAGGTGTGCTTCCTTCTAACTTTAAATTTGATTTTAAATCTCCCTCTCTTCCCCCGGCTGGCACAGTGCAGCTGGCTTTTAGAAATGGCTTCTGGGCAGCTAGGTGGCTCAGTGGATAAAGCACCAGCCCTGGATTCAGGAGGACCTGAGTTCAAATTCGGCCTCAGATACTTGACACTTACAAACTGTGTGACCCTGGGCAAGTCACTTAACCCTCATTGCCCCACCAAAGAAAGAAAGAAAAAGAGAGAGAGAGAGGGGGGGGGGGGGAGAAAGAAAGAGAGAAAAAAGAAAAAAAAAGTCTTCATTTGGATTCCCTTGATGAGGATCCCTCAGATGACTCATCCCTCACCCCCACTTTTACCCTATACGTGCCGGGTTTTCTTTTCATTCTTCTGCAGTCAGATATTAGAATCCTGAAGCGACAAAACCACTGGGGTAGACTGCCTTCGTGGAGCTCGTGGTGGCAGGGCATGAATTCAACACACAGATAAATTATTGAGGACTTCAGTGATTTTATTGGTTCAGAAGATGTTGCTGTTCAGTCCTTCAGCCTTATCCGACTCTTTGTGACTCCAGGGACCACAGCACACCAGTGCATTCCATCGGGTTTTCTTGACAAAGATGCTGGAATGGTTCGCCCTTTCCTTCTCCAGGCCATTAAGGCAAACGCACTTGTCTAGGGACACATACCTAGTAGTTGTCTGAGGCTGGATTTGAACTCGGGTCTTCCTGACTACAGGCCTGGCAGTGCTTCATCCACTGTGGCACCTAGCTGCCTCTGGTATGAATTATAGACTCAGACATTTGGACCTGGCTGGGACCGCAGAGGCCATCTGACCCAGACTCTTTGTTTTACGAAGATGAAGTAATTGAGCCTTAGAAAGGATAAGTAAGTGCCTTGTCTTGGGCAAAATCCCATAGGCAGGAAATGACCTCTTCAGGATTTGAAGCCTGATCACTGAACTTGAAACTCACCACTATTTCTGCCTGTGCATTTTCTCTACTGGTAGTGATCCCACCAAATAGTCTTAGCTCTGAGGATCTGGTGTGTAGTATGTGCTTAATAAATGTTCATTGATTAATTGGTTGAAAGCAATATGACAATAGAAAAAAAATGTGTTCTACTAGAGCCACCCAGGTATCTCTGAAAGGATGTAGACTGGAACTCCAATGGTAGATATACAGCCACTGGTTGAGACTGTAGAGCTTGCAGTGACCCCACCCCCAGGGCTTTAAGGAGTCAAGGGCCTTTATGTGTCCTTATGAGGCATTGGAAAAGGATGTAAACACGGATAAATCTATCAGTCAACAGTGCCCACTTCGCCCAAGAATCTCAGCATAGAAAGAGACCTCAGCAAACATGTAATGGAACCTCAACCTGCAAGATAATCCTGATGTCAATACGCCCACCATATCTTCCTTCAGCCTTTGCTGGAAGACCTTCAGTGATGGGGAAGCCACCACCTTCAGAGGCGGCACATTCCCCCCATGGACTATGGTAGTGGTGTTTCTTATCTCCAGCCTATACTTGCCTCTTCATAACTTCTTTTTTGTTTGTTTGGTGTTTTTTTTTTAAATGGGGCAATGAGGGTTAAGTGACTTGCCCAGGGTCACACAGCTAGTAAGTGTCAAGTGTTTGAGGCTGGATTTGAACTCAAGTCCTCCTGACTCCAGGGCTGGTGCTTTATCCACTGTGCCACCTAGCTGCCCCCGCTTCATAACTTCTAATCTTTGTTCCTAGTTCTGTCCTCTGGGGCTAAGCAGATAAAGGCTAATCAATCCCCTTTCCACCTAGCATCCCTTCAGACCAACTCAGCGATCTTCTCCTCCCCAAGTCTTCAGGCTAACAAATGAGAATGTTCTCAGTTCTTTCAGCCATCCCATCTGTCCCTTCTGGAGTCTCTCCAGCTTATCAGATCTCTTCTAAAATACAGTGTCTGGATGAACACAGTCTACCGGATGTGGTGTGAGCAGGATTAAGTATGGCGGGAATGTCAGCTCCCTATTCCTGGAAGCAGCCCCTCTCTCACAGGATACATTAGCTTTTGTGGCTGCTGTCTCACATTAATGACTGGTACTTATCTTGCAGTCCCCTAAAAGCCCCAGGCCTTCAGACTAACTTTGTAAACTAACATGATATGTTACATTGTCCAAGGGCTTACTGTGTGCCAGCCTGGTCTGCAAAGACGAAACAAAGCACTGCCTGCCCTCAAGGAGCTTAAATTTAGCTGGGAGGTGAAATAAAACAGTTTGTTGTTGTTCTTGATCATTCCTTCCAGTCATGTCAAACTCCTAGTGACCCCACTTCGGGGTTTTCTTGGCAAAGATACTGGAGTGGTTTTTTGCCATTTCCTTCTCCACCTCATTTTACAGATGAGGAAACTGAGGCAAACAAGATTAAGTGATTTGCCTAGGATCACACAGCTAGCAAGTGTCTGAGGCCAGATTTGAACCCACAAAGATGAGTCCAGAAAGAGTACTCTATCACTGTGCCACCTAGATGCATGAAATCAGAAACATGAAGAATCAGAAAGGAAACTGCCCTTCCCTTCCTCAAATTACTTAGGGAAATTTAGTAGTAAGAGAGGTGCTAGGTGACATTCAGAGAAAGGGGAAGAGGGTGGTATTCAGGAAGGTGGAGGTCCCATTTGACAGATTTACTCTGAAAAAATAATTGCTTAGGTTCACATTCTGCCTTAAGATTTACAAAGTACTTTGCAAATAGGATATGGAGTGATCCTCACAGCAACTCCATGAGACAGGTATTGTTTACAGGTGAGGTTAATGCTCCCTTATTACAGATGGGGAAACTGAGCATCAGAAGGGGAAACTACTTCCCCTGGCTAACATACAAAATAAGATGCACAGCCAGAAGTTGAGACTTTTTTGCTCCTAAATCTAAGGCTTTGGTTTTTATTTTTCCCAGCAAGCTAGACTACCTCCAAAAAATACATGGCAAGTATATCCAATGAACTGGGATTTGCGAAAGTTCCGATAAAAATTCAGTAAAATTTTAAAAGAATTATTAAGTACCTGCTTTATGCCAAGCACTAAGTTAGTCACCAGGTACACAGAGCCTAAACAAATAAACAAACAGACAATTGAATGAATAAATGAATGGATAGATGAATAAACAAATAAATAGGCAGATAAATAAATAGATGATGATGATAGATAGATAGATTAGACAGAGAGAAATTTTAAAAAAAAATAAAAGAATCATCCCCTGCCCCCAAGGAGCTTATTTCTACTTCTAGAACAACACGGACACAAAATTCTATCCCATTTGGATTTGATGTGTCAGAAGTCAGAGCTGATTTAGAATTCTCTTTCGTTATTTCTTCCTCTGTCTTAGTTCTGCCCTTCTCTCTTCCATCCCAGCCTGATAGAGGGAATCTGAGCACTTCTTAGCTAGAAAGAAAGAGCATATTTTGTTCCCTTCTCCATCCTTGTCTGAAGGACCTTCCACAAAAATCAACATCTTCCCAGGAGTACGCCTTAGAGAAAAGTGACAATCTCATCAAGAGGAGAAGGGGGGAGTTATTGTGTTGAATAGATATTAACAGATTATTTTATCCTAGCATCTCTGCTGCTATCGACAGTGGGTTATCTTTGCCCAGCTCCACTCCCAGTGGGATATTATCCCTGCCTGACTGAGCTTCCCATCATATTTTCTGTTTTGCCCAATATTACCTGTCCTGAGAAAACTTAATTTTTCACCAGTTTTCCTGCCAGGAAAATTGTAAGATTACAGAGCTAGAGATGTGAAGATCCTCAGATGCCATCTAGACCAACTACCTAATTCTATGGATGAGGGAACTGAGGAACCCAGGACTTCTCAATCTAAAGTTAGTTTTTGTTTTTTCATTTAGTTCTTATTCTGAACCATGTTAGATGAAGGGGAATAGGTCAGGGAGTAGGATACTGGTCATAAACACATAAGCCATATATGAATACATGTATGTGGATATATGTATGTGTATATATATATATATAGATGTATGTGTATATATATATATATAGATGTATGTAAGATAGGTATATTAATGTATATTAATTAAATTCAATAAACATCTAATAAGTGCCTACTATGTGCCAGGCACTGTGCAAGCCCTGGAGATACAAATTAGAAAAAAGAATGACATTTCCTGCCTTCAAGGAACTAGAACATGCAAAAGGGAACTGGAAAGTAGGGGGCTGGGGGAGGACACCAGGGGGTGCAAGGCTCGGGGGGCTTCTTATTTCATGGAGTTCAGACTAAGTAGAATTGCAGATGTAAGGCAAATGAGCCCCAAAGTCCAGGTCCAAGCTTTAGGTGGAGTTTAGGGCTCTACCCCACAGCCTTCCAATGAGAGAGCAGAGGCCACTGAGGGAGTTGGAAGGTGCTGAGTATATAAGGTTGAATTGAACCCCATGATAGGAGATTTCTGGTCATTAGCTTATCTCAGGAGAGCCATCTTGTCTCCTAGAGTTCAGACCAAACAGAGCTTCAGATATAAAGTGGAGTGAGCATATATAAATATGTGTGCATATAATATTTAGTGTATAGTTATATTATAACACAGCCGCTTGTTATCTATGTGTGCTCAGATACTCCAATAGATCTATGATCCATCCTAGCAATTTAGGATTTCCCTCCAACAATGCAGATAGCAGCCTACCCATGTCACACTGGCATGGTACAGTCCTGTAAGTTCATTGGAGAAAGGAGGAGGCTGAAATGCCGAAGGCCTTGTGCCTATACATATACACATACATGTACATGTGCATATACATATATATCCTATTTATATATACATATGTTCTATTTATATATGCACATATATAATATAAACTCTCTCTATATATTCTTTTCTGTATATATAATTATAGCAAGACAAGTAGTATGTCACAGTGGGTCATGAAGTCAGGAAGACCCAAGTTCAAATCAAGCCTCAGACATTCACTACTATGTGACCGTCAGCAAATCACTTAACCTCTACTTCCCTCAGTTTCCTCATCTGTAAAATGGGGGTGATAATAATAGAAGCCATCTCATGAGGTTGTTTTGAGGATCAGATGAAATAATAGACTGGCACATAGTGAGTGCTATATAAACATTAGCTATATATTAAGATAGAGAGAAGAGGGGCAGCTAGGTGGCACAGTGGATAGAGCACCGGCCCTGGATTCAGGAGTACCTGAGTTTAAATCTGGCCTCAGACACTTAACACTTAATAGCTGTGTGACCCTGGGCAAGTCACTTGACCCCAATTGCCTCACTAAAAAAAAAAAATGGAAGGCCAAAGCTAGTTGTATGACCCTGAGTAAATCACATAACTACCCCCTCTTCCTTCATCACTATAAATTACAAAATAGTTGCTGATGAGTAATGATAGAAGGAATTTTCTTTCTGGAGACTTCCTGGCATGAGTAAGACCCCAGGTCCAACAGACACCCACCCACCCCACCCCCACTTCACTAATACCTTAAATTTATGAAGCACTTTGTAGTTTTCTTATCGCTTTGTGAGTGTTACCTCATGACATCTTCACAACAACCCTGAATGACAAAAGGGATCTGCTGTAATTATCACTATCCTCATTTCACATACAAGAAAACTAGCTTAGAAGTTGTATTTATTTATGTTGCTAGGATCATAGATTGAAAGCTACAGGACACTTTGAAAGTCATCTAATCCATTTATTCTTTGGCCATTGTTAAGAGAAGGAACATTTGCACCTAAAAAAACCTTATGATCATTGAGATCTAGAACTCTTGGGGACCTCACTCCTTCCTTTTAAAAATAAGGAAACAGGGACAGAGAGGTGACATATAAGTGGCATGTGCCAGAGATGGGGTTTGAACCCTGATTTTCTTTTTTCTCCTTTTTTTTAGGGGGCAATGAAGGTTAGTTGACTTGCCCAGGGTAATATAGCTAGTAAGTGTCAAGTGTCTGAGGCCTATTTTGAACTCAGGTCCTTCTGAATCCAGGACCGATGCTTTATCCACTGCACCACCTGGGTGCCCCTGTGATTTTCCTATTATAGATCCAGTCCACTCCTTTTTTATCATTGAGATGGATGACAGTTTTCCATATCTAGCCAACCACCATCTTCCTCTCATATCATCTGGCTCTACTGCATATCTCCCAGATTCCTCATCTTCTGCCCTTGTGCTCTGTGCTTCTGATGGGTAAGAGTTTCCCATATCTAGCCAGCTTAAGACCCCAGACACCCATGGTTTTCTAAGGCCACCTGCCATGCTCCTATTTGGAACTCCACATATACCAACACCATCACAAATGTACACACACTCACTCACACTTATCTTGATCTTTGAATAATAATGCAATTAATATTAGCATTCCTGGAAATAACATGCCAAATTTTTACCCAGTGGCTCGACTCACCATCTCTGATTTCCCTGAGCAAGTCATCTTTGGCCATAACCCCTTTATATGTGTTGTCTTCTGTCTTAGAACAAAAGCTTCTTGAGGGCAGGACTCTGAGTCTTTTTGTAATATATCCCTAGCACTTAGCAGAGTTCTTTGGATATAGGTAATGATTAATAAATGCTCACTCACTCATTCACTCATTCACTCATTCATTCATTCATTCATTCATTCATTCATTCATTCATTCATTCATTCATTCATTCAAGAACTACCCTTTATCCCTGTTACTTTTCTCCTTCCCTCTTCTTCTTCCATCCTAGTGATTTAAGCTTTCCCACGAAAAAAAAAAAAAAACTACCAAAGCCAGAATCCTCCTGGATGAGTTCCAACAAGGGTCTGCATACACATGACATCCCTGAGTAGACTGAGCCAGGGAATGGGCAGGGGCATTATCTTGGATCACATCCACAGCAGTGGAAAAGAACAACACTCGGGGGACGTGATGGTCTGACAGGCTCATCAAATCAAATATTCATTCCCAGTGCTGCCACTGAAAGGCAGTGAGCTGTCTGGTTAGAATTGGATCCATATATTAATTTTAGACAGATGGAGATGAAATTAGAGGCTTTTAGACCACCATCTGATAAAGCAAGACCAGAAACTTGCCAACTCTTGGCTGCAGTCACAGAAGACAGCTCATGACCTCCTTGATGTATCTCCTGTTTTAGTGAAGTTTGATTTTTTGTTTAATCATCCCTAGGCTGGAATGACCCCTTCCCCCTACCTCCACTGGCAACTGATTCTTCCACCATGAAGCCTTCCTTGATTCTGCCAAATGCTCATCCTCCTCCCCAGCCTGAAGTGACCTCTCCCTCCTGATCCTATCCTGCTATTTACTATTATTTTCACAATCTAATAATCTCATTATATTGAATTCAAGTGAGGAAAACAAGTGAAGTCAGAAAAAAAACCTTGGACATGAAGATGGAGAGATTAGGGTTGGATCCAAGGATTAGGGACACATCTGCCAAGAAGAGGTAATTGGACCTTTGGGAACAGATACGATCACTAAGGGAGAAACAGACCTAGACTAGAGGTCTGTGGTACACCCCTATATGGGACATAAGAGACAGGTGATGATCCAGGAAAGAAAATGCAATATTTATCAAATGAGTGGAGAAAAAAATCATGGGAAAAATGTCAAACGTCTCTTACATCAGGGATACTCAAACTAAGATATGTGATTTTTTTTAAAAGCCTGCATTTCAATATAATTGTTTTCCTTTATGATCTTATATTAGTTATGCATTTAAAAATATTATTTGGAAAAAAGCCCATAGGCTTTTTACCAGACTGCCAAAGGAGTCCTTGACACCCGGAGAAAACCTGCTGTCTTAAATAGAGCCTGCATGTCTTTGGGAAAACACCCTTGAAGGATCTAGTGGGAGGTGAAGTGGTGAAGGGTCACCTTAATCATGATTGTCATCATAGCAGCCTGAATTTAGAGCTGGCTCAGAATTCATGGAGTCCAGTGACATAACAGATGAATAAATTGAGGTGTATGAGCTCATAAAATCAATGTATTTAGATCTGGAAGTAATCTCAAAGGCCATGTCCTCTGATCCCTTTCCATTCTTCCCCTATCTCCTGCCATTCTTTAGATGAAGAAACAGAGTTCAAGAGAGGTCATTGGATTCTAGATTTACACCTAGAAGGGGCTTCCATGGCCTTGTTGTCCAAGCTCCTCATTTAACACATGAGGAAACAGGCCCAGAGACTTGAAGTGACTCATTCCTAAGAAAATCATATGGTGTTTTTGACATGATGCACAAAGAATATTTTTGTAGTATATTACCTTATTTGTTTATTGCATGCACTCTTTTATTCCCCTTTGTGTGAGGACTGTGTCTCTCAAGCACAGAAAACAATCTCAAAATTAAGTATTTTTTTCTTTTTCTTTTTTTTTTTTAGACAAGGAAGAGCATGATGTAATTCTGATTTAGTCTAAACTACTGTAACTATTACAAAGGAAGGTAGCTGCTCTATTTAGTCTTTGTAACCATCTTTCCCAAATGTCTTCTAAAGGTGTGCTGCTCCTTTCCTTGCAGTTTGAGACCTCTCTACAGTGGGGGTGGGAGACAAGGAGGAGGGGGACATGATAATGGTGATACTGGTGGTACTGGTGGTGATGGATGAAAGGTGGGAATATTATTCTTGTCCTCATCTGAGAATGGACTTGGACAGGAATCCTCTATGCAACATCCCTGACCAATGGCCATTCAACACTTGATCATGACTTCCTATCCACTACAGACATGTAGATGCTATGAACAAAGGTGGGGTAGGACACATATCTTGCAGATAATGTGCCATCTTCTCCTATGAGATATTATTGTTCTGTAATTCATTCATGTCTGAATCTTCATTTTTTTTTTGGAAAGATACTGTAGTGGTTTGCCATTTCATTTTCCAACTCATTTTACAGATGAGGAAACTGAGGCAAAGAGATGTTAAGTAACTTGACCAGGGTCACACAGCTAGTAAGTGTCTGAGTTCAAATTTGAACTCAGGTCTTCCTGATTCCAGGTGCAGTGTGCCATCCACTGCACCACCTAGTTGCCTCTTGAGATATTACCTCTCATCTGTTCTGTTTATATCTTGAATGTACCTAGTTAATTGCATGTCATCTCTTCCATTAGACTGTGAAGGAATAGGCTATATTTGACTTTACTTGTGCCCCAAGATCTTAGCCTGGCACATACAGCATGCTTAATAAATGCTTGTTGACTGGGAAGGGGTGGGGGAGACACATCTTCTGATTTCTGTGGAGTTAGCAGAGAGTATGGCAGATCCTTGCCATGACCTTGATGACCAGTCCATAAAGGACAGGTCTGGGGAAATGTAAACATTGGGCATGAAAAGATCTCAACATTGGGGATATATATGACTTGGATGGGAGAAACACCGATCATCACCTGACCATTCCTTTCCTCTTGCTTCCTCCTAAGATCTTGGCCTGAATCCCTCTTCCTGAAATAGGTTTTCTTGTCTGGGGGGACCCTCAGATTTCTCCCCACCGGAGCCCTTCTGATAATACCTACGGGGCCTAGCCTTTTGCTTTATCTCATTTCTCCCCATGCATACCCAGATGGGGATTAGCCTTTTGCATGCCCTGTCATCCTCAACGCTCTAAGAAATTGTGCAAAGAACTCTTGGTTCCGCAGACTTTGTGTCATTGGGATTTGTTCCCTGCTTCTGTTTCTTTTCACTGAATGTTGTCTCAGAGGAGTCTAATTCCTCAAAGATCCAGAGATACTCAAATGAGCACGAATTGATTCAGATCAGCATTTAGGGTGTTTTAGATGACAGGTCCCTCATCTCTGTCACTTGACTGTACAGAGGCTGATTTCCAATTTACCCTTTTTGTTCAGAACCATAAGATGTTTTGCTTCTTAATTCTGAACATTCATCTCAAGTGGTTTCAGAGCTTGGGATCTGACACTAACTTCATATTTATGGTGGCGTCTTTGTGTGTGTGTTTTGTTGGGGAGAAAGGGAGAGTGTTGTCACCTGAGGATTTGAATAATGTCTTGTTTGACATTTGAAACTCAAAGAGGGCGAACCATGGATCAGTGGTACCAGGAGCATGCCTTCGGATATAAATAGACTCTGTGTTCCAAGGGGAAAGCACCATCCAATGAGAGGTAATGAGGAGGCTCAAGGAGAGATGAGAAGTAGCTGGCACTTATATCCCAAACTTTACCAGCTCATCATATGTTTGATGGTAGTCCTTTGTTCTCAGAGAGGACCACAATGATATCACTATGTTGGAGTCAAGGGATCCTATGTCTGATTGTGGCCAATCAGACCACTATGAGCTCAGGAGGTTCTACCACAGGTTGGGCACAAGTAGTCCCCATGAACATTTGAAGTAGAGATGTCTCTAAATTTGTACATCTCATGTTTTTCCATATGCTGGATCTGGATGGAACCTTAGAAGTCATTCCATCCAATGGTATAAGATAATTATGACAAAGTCTGGCTCTAAAAAAAAGAGTTATGAGAAGACACTTCACCTCACTTCTTTGCAGAGTCTGGGTTGGGAAGAAGGATTCAATGGGAAATTTAAGTGAAGTAAAGACAAAAGATAGCAATAAAAATTATTTTATGAAAGAAACTCAATTCAACCCTTTCCTTTTAGTGGTGAGAGATATTCACATTCCAGAAGGGATGGGAGTAAGCATTAATTAAACACCTATTATGTGCCAAGCACTGTGCTCAGTACTTTACTTGTATTATCTCATTTGATTCTCACAGTACAGTGACTCTGTAAGAGAGATGCTCTTATTAGCCCCATTTTACAGATGAGGGAACTGAGGCAAATAAAGGTGATTGATTTTGTTACTGTTATCATCCTCTTCTTTTCTTCCACTTCTTTCTCCTTCCTCCTCTTTTTCTTCCTCCTCTTCACTCTCTTCTTCCTCCTGCCTTTATGAATTTCATAGCCTCTGAGTCAAATTTTGGAGCTGCTGATGCTATTTGGGAAACATAGTCCTCACCACAACTTCTGAGAATATACTTGATGCTGCTGGGTGCCTTTGGCAACTTTCACTACAACCCCCACTAGGTCCTAATATTATCTCCCTTTTACAGATGAGCCATAGGATGATTAAATCACTTGCCCAGGGTCGCTAGTACATGTCTGAGGCCAGATTTGAACTCAAGTCTTTCTTCTTGACTCCAAGGCCGGCACCTAGCTGCCTAGTATAGGTATATCCTATTTTTAACTCAATCTAGAAATGACATGGTTTTGTTCTACATTAAATAAGTGACCTTAACCCCAGGAAACAGCTTCTGATCTGCTTATCATGGGACAATATACCCATCACCTACAGATTCATCGTGTCCTGTAACTTCCCTGCCTGAATCCTCTGATTTGTGGTCCCCAAGCAATGGGATTCGCTAAGTCCAGTGTGTCACTTTGATGGGTGAGGGCTGGGGGCTTCAGCATTTAATCCTAAGTTGATTAAGAGAAAATCAGAACCTGACTTGTTAAGGTCCAAAGATAGATCAGAAGCTCAGAGGAGAGGCCTCTGCAGTTCAGAAGGTAGCAGAAGGTAAAACCTTCAGTGTGAGTTTCATTTCCACCTTTGATCCTAAAGCTTTGTGAGCCCCAGGGATACTCTCCTCCAATAGTTTGATAGCCCAGCTGGGTCCATGCATGAAACAAGGAAACTATGAGTCGGGGAAGGAGGAGCATTCTCTGTCAGGAGGGTAGGAGAATGGAAAACTCTAGCGAGGTGTGTTTATGTTTGAAACCACTCAGGAAATGTCAGCTACAGATGAAGGCTGGGTTACCTGCTTCTGTAAGAAGTGAGTGGAAGTGCAGTTTTAGGGTTTTTATTTATTTAATCTTTTTGTAATAAACATTTGTATTTATAGTTTTAAGTGGCTTTCTTTCAATGATTTGGCTTTCAGGAAACATTCATTAATTCCAATTATGTGAAAGTCCTTGGGCTAGATGCTGGGGGAAGGGCAAAAGATGCAAACCTTCATGAAGCTATTAATCCAGTGATAATAATGAGTCTTAGCAGACTTTCTTTAGTGCTATCCCCTCTTTTGATTCTTTGTATTCCCTTATTTAATCATTTGTTCTATGAGTGATCATCATGTTGAATTCTGTGGAGACAATTCTGTTCCATGAATCATGGCCATACCAGGAGTATCATGGTATTTAAATGATGAGTCTTGGTTTCCTAGGCAAGGTTGACACTTTTAAGAGGTCATGCTAGTTTCCTGTAGGCAAACCAATCCACTCAAGCTAAGTCAACAACCAAGCATTTATTGTCAGACACTGTGGCAAGTACTGGGGATGCACTCAAAAG
The DNA here is from genome assembly GCF_019393635.1 of Dromiciops gliroides. Lineage (NCBI taxonomy): Eukaryota > Metazoa > Chordata > Mammalia > Microbiotheria > Microbiotheriidae > Dromiciops > Dromiciops gliroides. Next base: position 285,220,505 of record NC_057865.1, on the reverse strand, counting down.
TCAAGGCATCACCCATGATGTCTTTGTTCCTCTTCAAAAATGAAGGACAAACAACAACAGCAACAGTGAAAAAAGGTGCCAATGATCCCTGCCCTCAAAGAGCTCATATCTTCCTCCACTTGTTTCTAGATCCAATTTGTAGCCTTTTTCAGTATCTGTCAATCAATCAATCTGGCAAGGATCATTAAGTGCCTACTATGTGCTAAGCATAGTGCTATGTGATCAAGATGCAAAGTCAAAAACACCAAGCCCTGCACTCAAAGAGCTTACATTCTATGAAAGGTATATATCCTAACAAAAGAACTCTATTAGGTTGTCCATTTCACTGCTTGCCATGGCTTGAACAAGAGATCCAACCAAAATCGTTCATTCTCGCGCCCCCCCCCCCATTTTTTTCTCACTTGTGGATATTTAAGCCAATTCTTGTTGTTCAGTCATGTCCAACTCCTTGTGACCCCATTTGGGGTATTCTTGGCAGAGATACTGGAGTGGTTTGCCATTCCCTTCTCCAGCTCATTTGACAAGTGAAGAAACTGAAGCAACCGGAGTTAAGTGCCTTACCCAGGGTCACATAGCTAGTAAGTATCTGAAGCCAGATTTGAACTTGGGCAGATGAGTCTTCCTGGCTTCAGGTCCATCTCTCTATCCACTGTAGCCGCTAGCTGCCTGTTCATGGGAATATGCATACATACATACATACATACATACATACATACATACATACATACATACACACATACACACATACACACACACAGAGAGACCATTTTGCCTGTACTTGGGTCTTCTCCTACTGTAATAGATTCCTTCCTTTGCAACCTTTGGCTTTGTTTGATAGGTGAAATCTCCACTTATCTTGTCTAGAAATATGCTACTATATTAATTCTCTTCCATACTCCTGCCTCCATGCTTCCCCTGTGAGTTACCTCTTTGAGAGCAGGACTATCTTGCTTGGTTGTATTTGTACCTCCAATTTTTAGTACAGTGTCTGACACATAGCAAATGTTTAATACATGATTTTTTGTTAATTTATTCATATATATATAGATACATATGCATAAATATCTAAAGTATAAAAACACAAACATTCCTTATTTTCATGAAAATACAGAACGTCGCAATGCTTTTAGATGAGATCAATAATCATTCAAAAAAAGCTGGCCTAACTATCCATACAAGATGAACAAGTGGATGAAGAATGCCTTTTTTATGAGTGTCAGGGAGCAACCTCAGGTATTTGAAAATGCTCCATCATTTTCCAATTGCAGTTTAGCCTAGTTTCTTGCGACTCAGTTCTGGGCAGAGTCGCTTGTTCATCTGCATTTCCTGCCCAAGACATATGTATGGAGGCACCAACTCAGTGGGCTGCTTGGCCAACTCTATGTAATCATCTGGGCAGTAGGCATTTGTCATCTGTTTGTTTTAAACTATATGGATGGTTAAACAGATGGCTTTTGAGTAATTATGAATCTCATCAAGGAGGGCTTGATTCAACCAGTCCAATGTCATTTATAAACGGAAGTATCTGTAGAACTGCAACACCTATAGAGAATCTCACTTCCTTGTGGATTCTGCTTGGAACAAAATACTCCGTGATGCCTCTGGGGAGAATGTCTCCTTCTTTTATAACTCATTAGACTGTAATAATTAAGTTAAATTCAACAAGTATTTATTAACTGCCTACTGTATGTAACAAAGAAGTGGTACTGTGGATGGAGAATCAGGAGGACACAAGTTCAAATCTGTCCTCAGACACTTCCTAGTTGTGTGACCCTGGGTGAGTTCCTTAACCCTGTTTGCCTCAATTTCTTCATCTGTCAAATGAGCTGGAGAAGGTAATGGCAAACCACTCCAGTATCTCTGCCAAGAAATCCCCAAATGGGGTCATGAAGAGGCAAACAAGACTGAAAAAAATGTCTGAACAACAATATGCAGGCACTGAGCCAGGTGCTCAGAATACAAAGACAAATGAAACTGCCCCTACCCCCTAGAAGGTCACCTTCTATTGGATCATTGGAATCACTGGGGGAAAAAAATGGTTCATATAATCACATCTATCAGGGAATCTTAGACAGATTTAACGTGTCTACAACAGACACTTTGTTAACAGCTACCTTTTGTGGTTACTTGGTGTTGACTATGTGTAGGGTGCTGTTATCAATGGAAAAATGAAGACGCTCTATTTACTATCCTCAAGGAATATACGGTCTCTCAAGGTAGAAGTGATATTGCCTAAAGGATTGTAGGATTGTGAGTTGATACTGTTAACAGTAATCATGAGCATTTATTGATCCCTTAACTATTATAGAAAGTAACTTGTAACAGGTGACAGCAGACTTTGTGTCTCCTCCAATATCCAGCCCAGTACCACGCATACAGTAGGTGCCTAATGTTTGTTTGGTGATTGAGATAAGAAAGAGAGAGTAGATGTTCAAAAAATGATGCATCACCATTAGTAGAATCTACCATTAGTAGAATTTAAGGTTCCCGAGGGCAGGATTTGTCTCAGTTTTATATTTATGTTCCCACTGTAAGCACAGTGTGTGGAATATAATGGACTGTTTTTGATCTCAGCAGAGAAATCAAGAAAGCCTTCCTGGATAAAGTTCTGTCTGATCATAGGTCTATGACTAAGTCTGTTTGTCCCCCACCCCCATTTGACAAAGGAGCAAACTGAGGTCTGAGGAATTGAAATGATCTATCCAAGGTCACAAAGCTAGGATCATAGACTTAAAGATGGAAAGGACTTTCTAATCTACTGAGTCCACCCCCACCCCCACCCCCCTTCCTGTTCTTCATTTTTACAGCTAGGGAAACTAAGGGCCAGAGAGTTTAATAGACTTATACAAGGAATACGGATTTAGAGCTGGAATGGATTCAGAGGTCATCTAGCACAACTCCTCTATTTTTCAGATCAAGAAACTGAGGTTTAGTGAGTATAAGTGGCTTGTTCAAGGTCACAAAGGTAGTTGAGTGGCAAAGTGCCCTTTCTCTAGGGCAAGTGAACTTTCTATTACACCAGGTGGCATTTCAGTTCATTGAATAAGGAGAAGGATATTTTTAGTTATCAAAATGCTATGTGATAACTCTGACTTTAGTGGATGAGTACAATTATTTTAAGTATTTCCATCCTTTATTATATTCACTCTTCTAAGAAATGGTGTTTCTATGAATGTGTATATGTATATGAGAGAGTGAGTGAGAATGTGTGTGTGTGTGTGTGTGTGTGTGTGTGTGTGTGTGTGTGTGTGTGTTGAACTGGGTCATTGACTTGATGGAACGTTTTGTCTCGAAACATTCCAAATATATGGAGGAGGGAAAACAATAGATTTGATTAGGGAAGATGGCTTTGTGATTGCCTTTTCTGAACAGCATATTAATTTTTATCACCCTAGTAAATCCTTCTGTCCTTAACTCTGCTCCCAGTTCAATCTGGTTCTGTTCATTTCTGACTAAGTTTCCATCTGCTTTCAGTTTAAACTTGAACATAAAATGAGCCTTGCTGGGTCCTAATGGATTTTAGGGAAAGGAAGAGAGCCTGTACCTGTGCCTGTGTGCCTGTGCGAGTGTGTGTGTGAGTGTGTGTGTGTAAGTGTGTGTGAGTGTTAACACTTCCTCTGTTTCTTCCAATGGCAGATGGGAAGCCCGTGTCACTGTCTCCCCTTGAATCCCAACCCCACAGTCCACGGTACACCGCCTCAAGTCAGCGAGAACGAGAGAGCCTGGAGGTGCGCATGCGAGAGGTGGAAGAGGAGAACCGAGTCCTCCGCAAGCAGCTTAGCCTGGCACAAAGCCGGAACCCATCCCACCGCCGAGGCAACCACTCCAAAACCTATTCGATGGAGGAGGGGACAGGTGACAGTGAGAACCTCAGGGCTGGCATCGTGGCTGGCAACAGCTCTGAGTGTGGGCAGCAACCAGCGGTGGAGAAGTGTGAGGTAAAGAGAGTCCAGAGATTTCGATTGTCAAAAATGAAAGAAACCTCAGAGAGTATCTGAGTTCATTCATCCACAGATCCATACATTCATCTGTCCATCTATCTATTCATCTGCCTGTCCATCTGTCTATTTTTATATTTCTTATTCACTTATTCTTTATCGATTTGCTTATTCATTTTTCTATTCATTCATTTACTATTCCTTATTTTTCTTTTATTTACCTTTTTGCCCATTTGATCATTCATTCATTTGTTCATTTTTCCATTTATTTATTTGTTTGTTTATTCATTCACTTAGTAAGATAGTTAGTTATCTGTCTGTCTCTCTGATTATTTTATTTTATTCCTTCTTTGGGCACTGTGCTCATAATGAGACCAAGGCCCAGAGAAGTGACTTGCCCAGAGTCATTTGGGGATTCATCAGAGCAAGGACTAGAACCCAGATCTCCATGTCCTCAGGCCAGTTTTCTTGGAAGACCACCATCAGAAGTCTGTTTTTCCCCTGAGCTAGTCTTCTAAATTCTCTGTAGATTATTTTTATAGAGCTGACAGAGACTTGAGAACTCATCTAATCCAACCCTACCCTACCTCACTTATGGATGAACATACTGTGTCACAGTGGATAGACAGCTGGCCTCTAAGCTACAAATACCGATGCTCAAGTTCTCCCTTGACACATCTTGGCTGTGGGTCTCTTGGCGATCCATTTAACCTCTTCGTGTTTTTGGCCAACTCTCTTAAAACCCTCAGTTGCCAAAAAAGTTCTGTTCCCCCAGGAATTGACTATCCTAATGAAATCATAGGTGCAGTCCCCAGCCCAATGCTGTTTTAAATGAATTTTTGGCAAGTTGAGTTCTTATATGATTATAGGATACTCTAGTTCCAATTATCTCAATAGCCTTTGCTCCCATATTCTTTTCGCCATAGATCTTCACTCTAGAGATCATAGAATCATGGATTTCGAGTTGGAAAGAAAATTAGAAACCATCAGCTCTAACCCACTCATTTTGTAGATGAGGAAACTGAGGTACAGACAGGTCAAATACTTTGTCTAGGATCACATAGCTACTAAGTGTCTATGGGCAGGATTTGAACCCAGGTTTGCCTGAGATCTTTCTATTGCATCAACAGAATTTAGTCCAAGTCTTTCTAGGCCTGACTCTGATGCTGCTTTTAACTCTGCCCAGTCATTGCTCAGTGGTCAATTAGAATGATGAGAACTTTCCAGAAGTGGCATGGGTGGCAGCCTCCCTCTCTTCTGCTGCACCTGATGGCCACTAGTCAAGGATGTCATACACAAGGTTCCTTTGCAGCCATAATTTAGACTGGCTTCAGGAATCTCCCCCGAATCTGAGGTGCTTTGTCATTCTGTGCTTTTGTGGTTAAAGATAACCTGGTTTCCCAATACCCCCTTTCCTGTGACTTTCTCAGTGGCACTATTTCCTGACCTGTTACTTTCCATATCCTGGAAACAAAATCATCTCAGACAAGTTGCCCACATCCAGTTTGCCAAGGGCAAGGTCTAGCGTTGGTATCCCATAATACCACAGGGTCCACTGATAGTTTCTGATTAACATCCAGTTTGATAAATGTTTACTGACCACTTTAGAAGGATAGTGCATAGTATAAATTCCCTAATCATTGATGTCCCCTGAGATTCTGTCTTACATCCCCTTCTCTGTGTGTCTCTGGCTCTCTCTATTTAGATAAATAGATGGATGGATGATAGAGATGATAGATAGATAGATAGATAGATAGATAGATAGATAGATAGATAGATAGATAGATAGATAGATAGATAGATAGTAATTTCATCAGCTCCCATGGGCTTCATTAGAGAACCTTAAATATATGCATCTAACTATAACAACTCCAACTGCTTGATGAATACCTATACCCAGATTTCCTACCTAACACAACCTGTCCAAAATAGAATGTATTGGCTCCGTCCCCCCACCACATCTGATATTCACTAGCTCTCTGACCCTGGGAAATTCATGTAACCCAAATACCTCATAACTCCCATAGTTGTTATGAGGATAAAATGAGATAATATTTGTAAAACATTTTGCAAACCTTAAAGCAATATCTAGATACATGTAGATATACACACATATACACATACATATATACATACATCACCACCACCACTACCACTAATATTGAAGATCTACCTTAGCCTCTTTTTTCTGGACTTTTTTTCACATTACTTTCCTTCAGGCACTCCATTTTGAAGTCAAATTGTCTTACATATCATTCCCCAAATTCAGTCATCCATCTCTGGCCTCTTTGTCTTGCATAATCTGTTCGTCCTTCCACCACCATGCGTAGGATGTCCTCCCTTATCCCTTTTGTTTCTTAAAACTGTTTACTTACTTCAAGGATCATTTCAGATGCCTCTACCTAAGTAAGACCCTTCCATATCCTCACCATGGCTAGTCTTCGACACCAGCAAATTATCCTCCATTTTCAGATCTATTTATGTGTTATGTAAACCCTGCTGGAATGGAAGCACATTGAGGGCAAGGCATACTTTATATATTTTACTTTCATCTTTCTTTTCCTTTGCACAGAGGTCAATGCCCTGCCCATGCTAGGCAGTCAGTGTTTGTAGTAGAATTTTGAATAAAAGGAACAGGAAGGATTTGAATTTGAAAGAAGGAAAAGGTCCCTGATGTCAAGAAGCTTTGTTGGTTGGGGAGATGAGGCAATGTTTCAGGATGAGTATGAGTTAAACAAAAAAGGTAGAGGGTTTTTTTTAAAGTTCCAGGGAGGGAGAGAGAGAGAGAGAGAGAGAGAGAGACAGAAACAGAGACAAAGTGACAGAGACAGGAAAGAGACAGTGAGCAAGTGAGCGAGAGAGACAGAGACACACAGAGTGAGAGACAGTGAGAGATAGAGAGAGACAGAGACAGAGACAGGAAGACAGAAACAGACAGACAGAAACAGACAGACAAAGAGACAGAGGCAGAGACAGCCAGGAAAGGAACACAGAGACAGACTGTATGTAGTTAAATGACAGGAAAATTGAATTAGACTGCATTCAGCAGAGTTATCAGGGAAGGGGGAATTTGAGCTGAGCCTTGAAAACTGAGTATCAATAATATGAGTTCACCTTCCTGTGGTGCCTTCAGTTGTAGAAAATGCTCTTCTCAGAACAACCCTATTGTTTGGCAGAGAAAAATGTCATTGGCCCCACTTTCCAGATAAGGAAAGTGAGGCTCAGGGAGATGATGGAATTTGCCCAAAGTGGTACAGCTAGTAAAGGTGAGAGTTGGGATTTGAATTGAGGGCTCCTGACTCCAGGATCAGTACTCTTCTTAATATGGTAGGATCTGGATAGATGGAGAAAGGATGAGGATGTTTTGGGTTTGGTGGTGAAACAATATGAACAAAAGCTTTGGAGGTGGCACCTGTGTTGTGGGACAAGTGTAGAAGCCAGTCTGGCAGGAGCAGAAATTTCAGGTGGAAAAGCTGTTGCTGATTAAAGCAGAAAGTCAGGTTGGAGCCAGATCGGTGAGGGCCTGGAATGCCAAGGGCAGGAGTAGTATGGTGTGCTCAGGCATGGCTTCCCGAGGCTGGGTTAAACTTCCATCATTCCTCTGCCTCCTCCTACCAAGAGCAAGCAGCCCTTTTCTCTGTCACTTAGAGTGGGTGTCAGGGAAAAGCTGCCAACTGAGTGGAATTCTCCCCAGTGGGGATTCTTCCTCCCCACTCCAAGAGTTTCTGAGTCATAATGGCTCCCACCCACCCAAAGCACTACTTGTGATGTGGGCATGAGTGGGTATAATTAAAAGAAAACAAAAAAGTTTGTTTCAAGAAAGGGAAAAAATCAGCTGACACAAACTAACAGTGAGGAATGGGGAGGGGAAACTGAAAACAAGCAGATATGAGAACTTGGAAAGCACAGCTGGCTGGAGACATTGTGTAAGGGGACACACGGAACTTCCCAAGTCACCTCTCTGTGCCTCAGTTTCCTTATCTGTAAAATGGGGAGAATAGTACGCCTTGTACCTACCTCACAGGGTTGCAGTGAGACCGAAATGATATAATATATCCATCAAGCACTTTGTAAATGTTAAGGCACTATGTAAATGTCATCTTGTTATGGTGGGTGTTTCAGTCAGTGATTCTGTCATCAAAATATTCAATAATAGCAATAGACTTCTATAGCTGTAGAGCTTGGCCTAATTACTGTAGAGATGGAAACTGAGGTGAGAGAAGTTATGTGAGTTGCCCAAGGTCTCACAAGAGGTCTAAAGATTTGAACCCATCTCCTCTGACTTCGGAGCTCCTCCTGCCACACAATACTACCTCAACATACCCTATTTAGAAAGATGGAAAAGACAGTCTAACATTTGAGAAGGGGCTCTTAGAGTTTCAGAAAAAGACCTTGGGTATCATTTAGCCTGAGTTCCTCATTTTACAGATCAGAAAACTGAGGTTCAGGAAGGTGTCCATGAACAGTTACTTTCTCCTTCGCTTCCCTTTCTCTAGCCCTCTCCAAAATGATGTATAAATGGGTAAGATTCGGTTATTTTGGAAACTTACCACTATTACTTTCTTGTTTCAGAAATGGCGGCCAAATCATTAGCTTACATTTTTGGTGGATCCCATGATAGACCACATTTCTGTTGAATTTCTCAATTCTACAAAGCACTTTTGTCACAACCCTTTCCCATCTCACCAAGAACTGCTAAGTAAACTAAGTACTATTTCCCCCATTTTACAAATGCCAAACTGAGTCTCATCAGAGTGAAGTGACTTGCATGAGGTCCATTCATGTCCATTTCCAATATCTAACTGTCTCCATTCATGCCCCTTGCTCATCTCTACCTACCTCCATTCATGCCCATTGTCCATCTCTACCTTTCATTCAAATCCATTGTCTATGTCTATCATGATCTGTTTTTCATGACTTTTCTCCATTATAGAAACAACAAGCTTGATGATGGCAAAGGGCCCATGTATCCTTACTATAGTTTCCCTCTTTGTTCCCTCTTCCTGGTCATGATTATTAAAGAGACCTTCATCTGAATGGACTACCTAAGCCCTTCTTTTTGGGAGACCCATTGCCCACTTGACACCTAACATACCTCCCTTTTCTCTGTTCATAAAGCCTCATGCTAGTTTAGGCTTTCATGACCCCTCAACTACTCTATTGCAAGATCAACATTCACTCAACAGACGTTCAGTAAGCAAGTGGCCTTTACTCAATGGGCCTGGCTTGGATAGTCCAAACGGGGTCATCCAAAGCCCTGTCTAAAGGGTACTCGGTTCTCCAGGGAGTCAGAGCTCTAGCTCCTTTTCAAAGCTGTTCAGTTGATTTAAATTGCCTCCAGATTATAATATCTTTTACCAATAAATTTGTTTGCTCAGTAGGATTTGGCCTCGTGCTGGAGGCAATGCTAATATAAAACAGGCAAACGCTCATTGTGTCCCCCATGCCTCTAACTAACCACACACTATTTTGATAACAGAATAGCTTTTTGAATTTTTTTCCTCCTTCTTCAAGGAATTCACGTGGTTATTCAGTAATAGGAGAGGGCTTTGCCTCCTGCTTATTTTATCTCCCCACTGCTGTCATTAGCTGTCATTAGCTGTCATTTTCCCTTTATATTTAGATTATTTGCAGCCACTGGGAGGGAGCTGTTTGGAGCAATGATGCATAATGAAGAACTTGATGGGCTTGTAGTGAGGAAGATCTGGGTTCAAATCCTACCTCTGATTCTTAGTTAATGGTGTAACCTTGGGGAAGTCACTTAGCCTCAATATTCCTCTAGTCCAGAATGGAGAGTTGGAAGGGGGACCTCAGCAACTATCTTGCCCAACTCATACCTGACAGGAATCTCTAGTATAACCTATACGATAAAACTTGGAGATTTCTAAGGAGGGGGAGCCTATTACTTCTTTGTTTTTGTTTTGTTTTGTTTTGTTTTTGTGGGGCAATGAGGGTTAAGTGACTTGCCCAGGGTCACACAGCTAGTAAGTGTCAAGTGTCTGAAGCCGGATTTGAACTCAAGTTCTCCTGAATCCAGGGCTGGTGCTTTATCCACTGTACCACCTAGCTTCCCCAAGCCTATTACTTCTTGAGATAGTCCTTTCTCATTTGAGACAGCTCCAGTTGGTAGGAGGTTCTCATTAACATCAAACCCGAAGTGGGTTCTTTATAATTTCCACCCATTCTTCTGGGTTCCATCATCTGGGGCCAAGTGGATCAACCTTTCAAATCCTAGAAGGCATCTTTTATGCCCTTCCCAAATTTCCTCTTCCCCAAGATAAAGCATTCCCAATGAATGCCTTCAATGAATAACTTTAAGAATTATCTACTAAGTCATACATAGGTTGAAATCTCCATTGGTAAAGGGAATTCCCACACAATGAGTTCTCCATAATGATAATATCAAATCTTCTTTGCACATTCAATGCCATTGAGAAAATGTATACATTCACAGAAAGTGCTGGAATCAGGAGAATGGGGTTGAAATTTAAGAAGCAGTGAAATATTTGGGGAGTTTTTCCCCTCCTTCGAAGGGACAGTTTCCTCTTTTAAAAATATTTTCACTGGTATATTTTGTTTTTTATAACATCTCTATTCCCCTTCTCCCCCTCCAAGGAAGTCATCTTTTATAGCATTGTTTTTAAAAAGGGGCCACATTCATCAAAATTAGCCAACACAGGAGCAGCTAGGTGGTGCAGTGGATAGAGCACCGGCCCTGGAGTCAGGAATACCTGAGTTCAAATCCGGCCTCAGACACTTAACACTTACTAGCTGTGTGACCCTGGGCAAGTCACTTAACCCCAATTGCCTCACTAAAAAAAAAAAATTAGCCAACACATAAAAAAACCTAACATTACACGCAGTATTACACAACCATTATCTCTTACCTCTGAAAAGAAGGAGAAGCTGGTCCCTTTTCATGTCTTCTTTGGAGCCAAACTTGCTTGTTATAATTTCATAATATTCAGTTTGGATTGTTTTGTTATTGTTCTTTCTTTTTTGTTGTTGCTGTTTTTGTTTTTGTGGGGCAATGAGGATTAAGTGACTAGCCCAGGGTCACACAGCTAAGTAAGTGTCAGGTCCTTCTGAATCCAGGGCTGGTGCTCTATCTACTGCATCACCTAGATGCCCCATTATTCTTTCTAATTACATTATTGTGGTCATTTTGAATGTCATTGTCTTGGTTCTGCTTCCTTCACTTTGCATCAGTTTATATCTCCTTATGCTTCTCTATTTAATCATATTCATCATTTCTTACAACAAAGTGAAATTCCTTCACATTCACGTTTTGTTTAGCTCATTCCTTATACCATCAACCAGCATCAACTTTGTTTCCAGTTCTTTTTGCTACTTTAGAAAGTGATGCTATAAATATTTAGGTAGATAGGGACCTTTTAATTTACGTTCTTCATTCCTTGGGATATAGGCCTAGCAGTGGAATTACTAGGTAAAAGGGTATCATTATTTTTATCACATTCTTCACATTATTTCATATTGTAAAATGCATGTTTTTTTTTTCCCATAGATTAGCGAAATGATCTGTGGATCCTGATTGGTGGCTGCTACTATATTGGTGATATAGTAGAATTAGAGTTAGCACAGGATCAATTCCTGTCTCAGACAGGGCCAACTGTGTGACCTTGGGCAAGTCAGTTATCCTCTTTTATTCTCTGTTTTCTCATCTATAAAATGGGCCAGGAGGTGGGAGTGGTTTCTAGTTTAAATCTATGACCTTATGAGACTGGTAACCATCAATATGGCCAAAGAGGAAGAATACCTAAGTTATAAATAAATAAGAAAAAATAAAGATTTCTAGAAAGTCCACAAGATCTTTCTCTGACCTAGAGAACTGGCCTTGGGAGACTTATCCCTCTTCTGTTAAGCATCCCTTCTCATCTTAAAGAAGCCTGGGGAGATAAGCAATTGTAATCTCAGCAGAACAGGAGTTCTTTGCAGAGGATGACCTCCCCTAGCCCTTGTCTGAGCTGTGATGAGGTCTTCAGAGGTGTTAGAGACAGAATTATTACAGGAAGCTTCAGAAACTCTGACACTCCCAAAGTAGCCATTGGGATGGAACTTTCTCTTTAACTGCAACAGAAATGTATTGGTTATATACTTCTTGTGTGCAGAGTATTGTGCTCAGCACTGAAGGAAATACAATGAGGAATGTAATAATAGGGGCAGAGTTGTACAGTGATTAGGGAGTCATGGCTTTGCATCTTACCTCTGGCTAGAGGACCCAGGCCAGCCATTTAACTTTTCTGTGCCTCAGTTGCCTCAACTGTAGAATTATGGGCTTCAACTTGCTAAGTCTGTGACCCACTTGTCCTCTCTGAGCCTCAGTTTCTCATCTCTAACACAAAGGTGTTATACTTTTATGGCCTCCAAAGTTCCCTAAGAGAGGGAACTCTCTGAGTTGTCCTTAGAGAGATTAAAGTCTAATGAGGGGGGAAGTAAGAGGAAAGGTAAGACCTACCCAGATAAATCAAATAGACACTGACACCTGGGAACTCTATGGGGGGGGCATATAAAAGAAAATTAAGATCATAAGATCTTAGCCCTAAAGCAGGAAAAGAGCTTAGAGGCCATGCAATCCCACCTTTTCATTTTACAGATGAGCAAAGTGAGGCCCAGGGAGGCTTACTATCTTCACAGTGTCTTATCTCTAGAGCTAGAAAAGACCAAAAATGTTAAGTAGAGTGTTGACCAGCTCCCTCATTTGCAAATGAGGAAAATGAGCCCAAGTCCCAGAGATAGTAACTATCAGAGGCAGGATCTGAACCCAGGTCCTCTGATTCCAAAATCAGTACATCCATTTCCAAGACTATTGGTAATGTCCTTTGCATTCTGCTTCCTCTGTGAATTAAGTCATTAAACACAGCTCAGTGAAATTGGAAATAGCTGTTAATGGCTATCCTGGGCTCCAGTGCCAATGCCATTGCTGTGGCTTTAAACGAGTCATTTATCCATGTTGAGCTTCATCTGCAAAGTAGGGGAAATGGGCTGGGTGACCTCTGAGGACCCTCAGAGAAGGTCTTTGATTCATGATTCCATCATGAGAGAAGTTATTGCCAGAACTCATACCCTAGACTCTGAACTTGGCAAGATTAATTCCTCTTCCTCTCTCCCAACCTCACTTAGAGGATTTGGGGTTGGAAAGGTACTTTAGTGCTTATCTGATCCAGCTTCCTCAAGAGATGAGGAAACTGAGTGCTAGAGAATGAACATATCCTACCCAAGTCCACACCGCTAGTAAATAGTCATGTCAGGACTTAGCCAAGAAATTCTGGGTCACCCTGACTTTTTTAGGTACCCACAAGATGTCACTGCTTCCTTGACTAACTTAATTGACTAAAATGGTTTCATTTGCTAGGGTAACAGGGCCTTGTCAATATGGCATCCCTTGATGAAGGTATTCATAGAAGCAGGTGTATTGGATGAAACTAAAGAAATTGGGGGAATTATGTAAAGTGTTTAACAACTCACACTGTCTTGCCTGTAGTTAATGTGCTCATTTAAAGTATTCCTTAAACCTGGAACCAAGGCGGTGTTGGCAATATCTGAAGCTTCACACTTAAATTGTTGTTTTTTACTGCTCTGCATCATAATCTTGGTGGAATCTCCTGTTATTGAGCACTCAGTCATCTAGGCTGTTATCTAAATGGTCAACACTCTACTTGGTTTCAAATATCTTCCCCAAAGCAGAGTTGCAGGCATTATACAAGTTTAGGGGGTCTATGATCTTTTGGTGGGTGCTCTCACCATTAATACTATCAGTGAATTGGGCTAGATGCTAGTGATACAAATACAAGAAGAAAAGGAAGAAAGGGAAGGAGGAAGGGAAGGAGAGAAAGAGGATGGAAGGAAGGGAGGAAGGTAGGGAAAGAATGAAAGACAATTACTACACTTGATCTTTTGGTGTACACATCAATCAGTTAATCAACAAGTATTTAGTAAGCCATTAAAGGGGCAGCTAGGTGGTACAGTGGATATAACTCTGGACCTGAAGTGAGGAAGACCTGAGTTCAAATCCAGACTCAGACATTTACTAGCTTCATGACCCTGAAGCAAGTCCCTTAACTTCTGTTAGCCTTGGTTTGCTCTTCAATAAACTGGGGAAAATAATAGCGCCCACTCCTCAGGTTATCGTGGGGATCTAATGAGATTGTAATTGTAAAGTGCTTAGAACAGAGCCTGGCACACAGTAAATGCTATATAAATGTTAGCTATTCAGCACTTACTATGAAAAAGGGGTTGTGCTCAGCACTGGGGATACAAAACAGAAGTGAACCCATGCCTACCCTCATGCAGCTTTCATTCTAACTGGAGAGACACCCAGTTCATATGTAAGGATGTATGGAATTATGATTTGCAAAAAGAATAAATAAAAGCTCATTAGTAAATGAAAGGAATGGGGCACTGACAGTCATGCGGATGAGAAAAGGTCTTCTTTTGGTATGGGTCCCCATTCCTCCAAGCCTTCCCACCCTGGGTTCTTCTCCTCCATTCCTTTCCACAAATCTCCCATTGAAGATCTGCCCCATATGCTTTTCTGTGTCCTCTGATTCTTTTCATGGTTTAAGGAGAGATCATAGGTTACAGGTATTGGTGACAGATTTATAAGGCACCTCTGGGGCCAACTAATCCAATCCATGCCTGATAGAGTATTTCTTCTTATTCCCAACCAGAGGGGTCAACCTACTTTTGTTGTTGTTGGTGGTGGTGAGGCAATTGGGGTTAAGTGACTTGCCCAGGGTCACACAACTAGTGTCAAGTGTCTGAGTCCAGATTTGAACTCAGGTTATCCTGAATCCAGGGCCAGTGCTTTATCCACCGTGCCACCTAGCTGCCCCTAGGTCAGCCTAATTTTGTGTAGAGATTCTCACTGAAGGAGAATCCTGAGATGGCCTAGTCAACTTTTGAATATCAGAGCAAGCCTTGGACTGACCATCTGTTAACCCTCACTCTTCCATCATGACTGTCCATAGCTCTTATTCTGGACATATGTGTTTTTGAATGAGATCTTTTTCATAACTTCCATAGTCCCAGATGACCAGCTGTCATACACCGCACCCCACTACCACTAACTGTCTGCCTCTGCTTTGCCATGATGCTCACCTGCCTTTTGGGTCTTTGTGCCAAACTCAGCTCCTTTAATGTGCTTCAGCCTTCCAACAGTGGCTGTGGTCCTTTTTGATTCTCGGTGATCAGGGTCTTACAGTACTGGTAGCCACAGAGCAATAGTGGGAGGATGACGTTCTTTAAAAATGGGATCTTAGAAGTTTGAGACCATGCGACTAACTGTTCTGCCTAATTCTCTAAATTCAGCCAAGCTGGGCTTCTTTGGACGCAGAAAATACAAAGCAGCTGGAAGGGGAGCACTAGCCTTTAGGGAAGGCGAGACTGGTCTTCATATAGGAAGGAACAATTGAACTGAGCTTTGAAGAAAGAAACTGAGTTTTAGAAAGGTAAAAAGGAACTTGCCCAGCATCTCCCAGGAGGTAATTAACAGAAGGAATGATGACTGAAACCCAAGATCTTTGACAACTTGTCACAAGACAAACCCTCTTTCTACTCCATCCTGTTGGCTAGGAGGTTGGACTAGACAAATGCTGAGGTTCTCTTCAGCTCTAAATATGTCATAAACTGGAGATGACTTGGCTGGGTCATAAGGGCCATTTCCTTTTTGTTTTCTTTTCTTTGCAGCCTGACCCAGTCTTCTTTCATCCCAGACAGATTCAAATCTATTTTATTTGCATTCACCAGGAAGATGATCCCCTGCCAGACGCCCATTCTGCTTTCTAATGGATCTGGTTAACAGTGAATCTTCTGTCCCAGTGGATATTCATTACCACTGTCCTCTTGTCAATTGCTTTTGGCTCCAGGCATGTGGGCAAGTGACTTTCTGCTAGCCTGTTGTAGCTAATCAGCATAGTCCCTGCTATACATAAAATGTAATTTAGAAGGATTGTAATGGCTTCCAAATGATGATGGTGCCATAACCCAATTAAAATGGTTTTAATAAAACTGTCTCGAGCCGGCATAAACAGCTGCAAACTGTGCCCCATGTTTTCTAATGACCCCCGGAATGAGTGGTGGCAATTTATCTTTCTCTTGAGTGATGAGGCACTGGGAAAAGTCCTTCATTCTGTCTAAATCATCTTGTTCTCTTCTTCTCCCCAGACGATCCACGTCGCCATTGTCTGCGCTGGGTACAACGCCAGTCGAGATGTCGTCACTTTGGTCAAGTCTGTCTTATTTCATAGGTAAAGGACATGTTTTCCCATTGGTGGGTTGGGATTAATTTGAGAAATGATCTGAATATGCCCTAGGAGAGAGGAGAGCTTTAAATGAATAAACACAAAATCCTCAAAGTCACTTCGGGAAGGCAGGCAGTGTCCTAACTTGTTCATAGGAGGGTAACCCTTCTAAAAGGAGGCTGAGAACGGATCAATTGAAGAAACTGGAGCTTCTTTAGGCTGGGGAAGAGAATCCCTGGTGGGGACATAGGAGCTATCTTCAGGTATTTCACACTGTGATGGAGAAGAGAGCTTACACTTGTTCCTCTTGACCACAGAGGGTAAAACTAGGAACAGTATGGGGGACTTGCTAAGGCAGACTCTGGCCTGATGGGAGGAAAGTCTCGCAGGTCATTAAACCTTTCTAGAAGTGGTATCATTTGGTCACCTTCCCTGGATTAGGAGTATTTGCAGAGAGGCTGCATGACCCTTTATCTGGAGCATGCTCCACAGGGGATTCCTTTTCAAGTTTGGATCAGTATTTCTGAAGCCATCCCATCAAGGACTCAGAAGCCAATGTGAGAAAACTTGGTTTTTGATATGGGGAGACAAGGATAGTTCAGCTCACCTAAAGAGATAAGGCTGAAGACAGCTAGGTGGCACAGTGAATAAAACGCTGGTCCTGGATTCAGGAAGACCTGAGTTCAAATCTGGCCTCAGACACTTGACACTAGCTGTGCGACCCTGGGTAAGTCACTTAACCCTCATAGCCTCACAAAAAAAAAAAAGAGGGGGAGAGAGAGAGAGACAGAGAGACACGACTGCATCTGCTTCTTAAAATATCTGCGTGATTTGGGACAAGCTATTAGCCTCTCTGGCCTCAGTTTCCTAATTTGTCAAATATGGGAGTTGGACAAGATGATCTCCAAGTTTCTCTTCATCCCTAAAAACTCAGGCATTACAAACTCAATGTTTGAATGACAAAGAACAGAGAGGTTCAAGAGATAAGGAAACTATCCCTGATTTCTGGCAAGGGAGTGGCTAGGGGAAGGGTTAGACTGTCAGTCTAACTGAACTCACTGTGTTCAGGACCAGCAGTTTTCTTTTGGCCAATGCATCCATATATAGTTTAAAGAGGCAGTGCCAATCCCAGGGAAAAGAAGAAAACAGTAATAGATCAATTTCTATAGTCTGTCTTTGGCATGGCTGACCCCTATGCCTCAAATGCTCTTCTTCCTCACTTTGGCTTTTCAGAATCACTGCCTTCCCCTCCTTCAAGCTCAAAACTCTCCCTTAGGGACTCTTTCCTAGCCCTTCCCTATTATTAATACCTTCCCAATCTGAGGTTACCCTCCATAGGTTTTCAATTCATACTGTTTTGAGTGGGTGGGTGGATGGGTGGGGAAATTTACCACTTTCTCTCTTGGAATATAAACTCCCTGAGGCCAGGGATTGTTTTTGTTTTGCTTGTTTTTCTACCCCACTTAGTAAAATCCCTGACAAGTTTACCTAATTTTCTATCCCTAGGTACCAAGCTACCCAGGGAAAGGAGGGGGAGAGTGCCAGAGTAGAATGTGTGAATTCACCTCTGCAGGGCATTCTGGTGAAGAGACTCTCTCCAGCAGTGCAGGGAAGCAATTGTTCTCTGGCTCATAGTCTTAGATAAGAGATACCTAGAGTACGAGAGGCTGAGAAACTTGCCCAGCTATCATTTCATCAGTAGAAATGTCATCAAAGAAGAGGCACAAGCATTGGATTTGCAGCTGTCCCCTAAGAACCACAGACTTGTAACTGAAACCTTCCAATTTATGTGGTATCTTCCATGAAAATGGGAGCCCCCCCCCCCAGGGCAGGCACTGCCTCCTTTTCCCCTCTATGTCCCCAGGACTTAGAACACTGCTTTGAACATTGTAAGCACTTATGAATTCTTCCTTCCTTCCTTCCTTCCTTCCTTCCTTCCTTCCTTCCTTCCTTCCTTCCTTCCTTCCTTCCTTCCTTCCTTCCTTCCTTCCTTCCTTCCTTCCTTCCTTCCTTCCTTCCTTCCTTCCTTCCTTCCTTCCTTCCTTCCTTCCCTCCCTCCCTCCCTCCCTCCCTCCCTCCCTCCCTCCCTTATTTTCTGTCGGTGTCAGAGACTGGACTTGAAGCCGGCAGTTCATTCTTCAGAGGCTCTATATATATATCCCGTTGTGTACTGCCTCTCATCCCCAATTAACAGCTGAGAAACTGAGGCTCAGAGAAATGATTTGCCCAGATTCACAGGTAGACCTAAACTTAAGTCTTAGTAATTCAGAGATACAAATGAGAAGCCATCTATTCCAGCCCTGAAGCAGCTCCCATTTATAGAGTCCTTTATAAAGCTTTCTTGGTAAACATTTAAGGTCCATAATTCATAAGCAGTTCTACATATTCTAGGCACTGAGGATGTAAAGGCAAGAAATAAAAATCAGTTAAGGTTCTCAAATGGATGAGTAGTGAGCTCCCCATCACTGGAGCTTATCAATAATAGCAAAAACTTGTCAGGAGTGTTGTAGAGGGGATTCTTGCTCCAGGATTCTTGTTAGACAAAAGGACCTCCAGAGTTCCTTCCAGTTCTATGATTGGACTGATTAACTTAATAGATCAAGGTGATGGTGTGTGTGGGGGGGAAAGCAGAGGTGGGGGGGGACTGGGGGGGGGGGACAGACAGACAGAGAGAGAAGGAGAGAGAGGGAAGCAAAAGGAATTAGAAACTTCTCTTCCACTGCCAGGGAGGGTATAAATAGTAGAACTACTTTTCAGGCACGTTTCAGAGATTGACTAATCCGTGATTATAAAGTGCTTTGCCAAATGAAATACCTTCCTAATGCTCAATAATAATATAATAGTAGGTGTGCAAGCTACCTCTTTGGGGTCTATTTGCTAATTATGGTAATTACATTCATTTTCAAGACAAGGTTTTCCCCAGACCTTCAGTCAAGACCGTCTTTGTTGTCTTAAATCATTTTCCTTTCTCCAAGATGCCTGGATGCCTGGATGTGATAGCCATGGAGAATTTTAAAAAGAAGGGGCCAATTTGCTCTGAAAGTCGATCAGAGGACTAGAGTGTGACAAGGAAGCTCAGAATGCCAGCATCCATGGCTTGTGTTTGTTCTTTCTCCCTGACCTAGGGCACCCCGTTCTTTGCAGTTAGAATTGGATGTTCCTGTGAGCCAGGACAAACAGAAGCCTACAGATCAGAAGTAATTAAAGCAAGGTCAATGGGGACTAGGGAGCCATCAGTATTTAGTGAGGAGCTGCTATGAATAAAACCCCTGCCTTCAAGATGGTTCCATTCTGCTGGGCAGAGACAACCTGTCTATGTGAAACTGAGGCATACAGTGAAGTGACTTGTCCAGGGTCATACAGCTAGTAAGTGTCTGATGCCAAATTTGAACTTAGGTCCTCGACTCCAGGCCTGTGCTTTGTCCAGTGCACCACCTATCTAATAAAGCCAAACTGAAAACAGGAGGCTTCATAGTAAGGTGGAAAATACATTAGCTCTGGAGTCTGAGGACCTAGGTTCAAATCCTACCTGTTATACATCTCTGAGACTCAGTTTCTTCATTTGCAAAATGAGGGGCTTGGACAAAGTGACCTCTGGCCTAAGTCTATGATCCTATGACCTCTCAAGTCTCATTCAGCTTGAGGTCTGTGACCTTATGATTTGACTTTGAGCCACACAGCTCCTTAGAATGAAGATGAGCTATGAGACAAAGCATTAATGTTTCTGTGCAAAAGTGATGTAACCCCATGTATGTTGGCACTTTTCTCAGAGATAAATGAGAACACGACTCCCATCTACTTTCTTTTAATAAATGTTTGTTGATTGATTAGCTGACTGATCGATTTGGGACATCAGGTCCCAAAAATCTTGTGAATTGCGTAGACAGAAGTGTGTGTGTGTGTATGTGCACACATCTTTCATTGCCCTTCCCTGACTCTATTGCACCAAAATTGGTACCTGGCTTTCCTAGCCACTGGTACCATTCCTAGATATAGGAATGTCAGGGCAGACAGTTTGGGAAAGGAAGATTGGAGGGGAGAGGCAGCATGGGGCATGGCACAGTCTTGGCAACCAAAGATAGAGTGGTTTGCTGGAAGGAATGGAAGACTAAACACCAGGGGGTCTGGATTCGAATCCAGTCCAACTCAATTTTATTCAGTTTAGCAACTATTCATTAAATACCTGCTCTGACCCAGGAGATGGGGAGAGAAATAGTCTAAGACCTCAAGGAATTCGCCCAGCTCTCAGTGTGTGGTGGATGAGAGAGTAGGAGCAGAATGGGAGAAAGAGGCATGGAACTTTGGAAGTCTGCCCTGAGGTTGGGCTGTGCCGTGCTGATGGGCCAGTGAGTGCAAGCCGACCCAATCCACCTGCCCCTGGGGATGCCTCATAGCCATCCATCACACACACCTGGTCTTGTCCCCAGCCAACAGGGAACCTCCCCTTCCTCTTTCCACCCCGTGTTTCATGTGCCCTTTCCTGATCTCCAGCTTACTCTGTTTAATTCACCCATATTCTTATTTAATTTTTTTTCCAGTGAGGCAATGGGGGTTAAGTGACTTGCCCAGAGTCACACAGCTAGTAGGTGTTAAGTGTCTGAGGCCGGATTTGAACTCAGGTCCTCCTGACTCCAGGGCCAGTGCTCTATCCACTGAGCCACCTAGCTGCCCCTACCCATATTCTTAATTGGCTTATTTCTGAGTTTTCTCAGGCTTCTCTGCTTCTGGGACTCAGTTTCCTCAGTTGAGCTAAATGTCCTGGACAATTCCTCCCAGCTTTAACTCTATGATCTTATCAGCCTAAGAAAATTATATAACTTCCCCCCTCCCCCATTATAGAACACAAGTTTCTTGAGGGTAAACCCTGTTTAATTTTTGTCTTCGGAATGTTTTTTTTATTTGTTTTTTGCAGAGAAATGAGGGTTAAGTGACTCTCCCAGTGTCACACGGCCAGTAAATGTCAAGTGTCTAAAGCTAGATTTGAACTCGGGTCTTCCTGAATCAAAGGCCAGTGCTTTATCCACTGTGCCACCTAGCTACCCCATGGCATGTTCTTATAATTACTCAAAGTTCCAGCATAGTAGATAGAACATGGGACTTAGAGTCATGAAGCCCTGAGTTCTGATCCTTCCTCAGTTACTTACCAGCTGAGTGACTCTAGGCAAGTCACTTATCTCCTTTCAGCCTCAGTGTCCTCATCTCTAAAATGGGGGTAATAGGAACATTCGCCTTATAGGGTTCTTGTTAGCATCAAATAAAAAAAAATGAATGTAAAGTCCTCTGTAAACCTTAATGTGCCATACCCATTCTTATGACCTGTGTTTGAATCTCTGCGTTTCTGATGTTTGCTATTTCTGTGACTTTGGGCAAAACCTCTCTAGTCCTCGGATTCCTCCATGACTGGAAAATAAAAGAATGCAGGTGGGAGCAGAGGTGCAAAGAAACCAGAGGCCATGTAGCCCAAACACCTCATCTTGCCATGTAGGAATCCTAGGCCTGGAGAGGGAGGAGTTGTCGCTGGATCCCTCTTGTGTGAGAGCTCTTATTTGAATTCACCTGAGCCCCTCGCCTTCTCCCATGCTGCTCTGGTCTCTCATAGCATAGAGGATAATGAATTTCCTTGGTACGCATGTGGATGCCACATGCATTTTTTAAAAATCAGATTTCCATTGTCATTTCATAATTAAAGGATGCTTCAGCTGGAGTGTTACCATATATTTTAATACAAAAGTAGGCCCCAGAATGCCTCAGACAATCTGTGGCAAATTTCTGAGGGGGGAAAATATATGTTGCGGTGTTTTAATCATCTCTGCTGGAGTGCATTAACATATTTGTTCCAGTCTTACCTTGGCACTTAGATGCTTGGGAAGGAGGAGGAGGAGGAGTGCAAGCACTCGGTCACTAGAGATGGAGTCAGCTGGTGCTCCTGGCTCCAGGTCTCCCCTAGAGACCCCTGCCTATGAGGTAACTGAGATCCCTGGCTCTCAGGACTTAGGGTGTTTTGACCCAGCCAGTGCGGGGCCCCATGGGACTGTAAGAGGAAAACCAAAAGGGGCTCATCTAATTCAAGACTTCTTTTTTTTTTCTTTTTCTTTTTCTTTTTGTTGTTGTTTGTTTGTTTTTTTCTTTTGTTTTTGTGGGGCAATGAGGGTTAAGTGACTTGCCCAGGGTCACACAGCTAGTAAGTGTCAAGTGTCTGCGGCCAGATTTGAACTCAGGTCCTCCTGACTCCAGGGCTGGTGCTTTATCTACTGTACCACCTAGCTGCCCTAATTCAAGACTTCTTAATGTGGAGTCCATGAACTTGTTTTGTTAATAACTGCATTTCAGTATCTTTTATTTCTTTTGTAATTCTAGGCATCTTATTTTACACACTTGAGAGTGTGATTCTGAAGAGTGGGTGCATAGATTTCACCAGACTCCCAAAGGTGTCTAGAATGGACACACACACACACACACACACACACACACACACACACACACACACACACGGTTAAGAGTCATTGATTCTGGGGAAGGTAGGTGGTGCAGTGGATAAAGCACCGACCCTGGATTCAGGAGGACCTGAGTTCAAATCCAGCCTCAGACACTTGACTAGCTGTGTGACCCTGGGCAAGTCACTTAACCCTCATTGCCCCACAAAAAAAAAATTTAAGATAAAAAAATCATTGATTCTAGGTTATGTGGAGAGTTATTTCCATCTGTTGAGAGAACACATCTAGGATCATGTGCATCTCTAGAATGAACCCCTGCCTGCGAGAGGGGAAAAAAAACAACAACAACTAAACAGGACACAAGGGGAGCTGAATTTGTAGCTGTTTGGTCATAGAATGTCAGAGCAGGGGTGGATGGACTTAAAACAGGGAATGTCAGAGCTGGGAGGGACCTTAGAACAGGGAATGTCAGCACTAGGAGGAACCTTAGAACAGGGAATGTCAGAGCTGGGGGTTGGGGTGGGGGGAACCCTAGAAGAGGGAATGTCAGAGCTGCCTGGCCTGAAAGATCAAATAGTAGTCCAGCGAAGTTTACAGATATGGAAACTGAAGCGCAGAGTTTGGACGTGACTTGCTCAAGGTAATCCAGTTAGTGAGTGGCAGAGACCCATCATCACAGGATCATCATAGCATCAGAGTTTGGGGAGGCGGAAGGACTTTGGGAAATCATCCAGGCCAGCCCCCTCAATTTTATGTATGAGGAGGTGTACAGACATTAAAAAATTACTTATGTACATTCAAAAAGCTGGTCTTGGGGAGGGGGGAGGAAGAAAAGTTCGGAACTCAACAAAATGAATGTTGAAAATGATCTTTACGTGTAATTGGAAAAAAAGAAAATATTATTAAAGGCCAAAACAAAAAAACCCTTAATTAATTGGTTAACTGATTAATTGATTGATTAATGATTAATTAATTCACAAAGCTAGTAAGTATCAAAGCTGGAATTTCTAGGCCAGTGTCCTCCTGGCCCACACTCCATCACCATACCTTTCTGCTGATCTGCAAAATACGCCAGTTGGCCTGGCTGATCCCTATCTCTCAGCCCTCTTTATCTAAGGGTACAGTGAGACTGGACCAAAATTCTTCTTACTAAAAAATCATCTTCAGTGAAATGTTTGTTCTTGAGTGCAGCCAAGGCCACAATCAAGTGGAAGTTTCTGGGTGTGAAAGATGAGTGAAGAATCCTTTGTTTTTGCATCTGTTTCTTAGAAGGAAAGGCATGAGAATAATTGCAAGTTAGTAAATACTTGTTTTTTTGAGAGTCCGTTACTGTGCTCTGAGTATTTCAGGGCTGACCTAGATTCAGGCCAGTCCAGTGGAGAAAGCTCTAGATGGGTCTCAAATCTTCATGTTACTTATTACTTTGGCCAAGTGTGACTTGAGGACAGTCGCTTCATTTCTTTTGACCTCAGTTTCCTCACCTGTAAAAAGGAGTCGTCTTATTTCATGACCTCTAAGTTACCTTTCATCTCTAAAGTGGTAAATGAATAAATTTTTAGCACACCTACTATGCGCAGGGCGCTGTGCTAGGCACTGGACATGCAGATACAAAAGCAGAGATCGTCTCTGAGCTTATGAAGCTTTATATTCTAATGGTATAGACAATAGATATAGGGGAATGGATGGAGGCTAGGGAAGGGTATAATGGTTTGAAAGGTTATAGGAATAGTTGTTCACTCATTTTTCAGTTGTGTCTGACTCTTAAAGATCCCATTGAGAATTTTCTTGGCAGCGATACTGGGGTGGTTTGTCATTTCCTTCTCCAGCTCATTTTACAGTTGGGGAAACTGAGGCAGAAAGGATTCGGTGGTTTGCCCAGGGTCACACAGCTAGTAAGGCCAGCACTCTGTGCACCAGGGCGCCAGCTAGCGGCCTAGGAATGGTGGTTGGAGGCGATTGGGAGTAGAATGCCACAGGTGTGCTCTATGGTCATATTCATGGGATTATGGAGTAGCAGAGGTGAAAAAGGGGAGGGGTCAAAGGTACAAGTGAGGTGACAAGGCACCTGATGAGATGTCTGAGGAATAAAGGGAAGAGTATCTGGGGTCATTCTGAAATGATGGCACTTATTAAGGAGATGAGTGGTACCCCAAGCTGGGAGCTCCAGAGGTGAACCCCTAATATTCTTTGGGCCTCATGTTCCTCATCTGTTAAAGGAAGGAATTGGGTTACATGACCTCTAAAGCTCCTGCCATTTTTAAACACCGTTGACTATCGAGTGCCAAACATTGTACGTAGAAATAGAAAAATAAAGGCAGACAATCCCTGTCCTCAAAGAACCTCCATTCTAATGGGGACTGTGTTGGGGATGCACCACCAGGATGAAAAAAGGGAAAGTGCTTTGTAAATACTAAAAGATGAGAGAAAGTGGAGTTGTCCCCAGCGTGTACCACAGGGCCCATCACATAATGGGAACTCAATAATTATGTATTGATTAATGGATTAGAAAAATAAAACCAAGAATTCATTTTCTGTTTCAGTATGAGTGTATTTGCTCCCACAAGCACTTGTTTTTCCTACTCTAGATTGTAATAGTCACTGAGAAAGGTGGTAAGTCTCACCTCCCTCCTCTAACACTGCCAATACCTCATTATCCCTTGCTTTCCCATTTCTAGAGGTCTTTCACCTCCATTCCTGTTTACAATCCTCATGCCATCTTTGTGAGTCAGGGAGGGCAGGGATAGTCATCTCCATTTTACAGATAGGGTAAATGAGTCCAGAAAGTTAACAAGATTCTTGTGATCCTCCAGTCTTCCAAGTTCAAAAAACTTTTATTAGGCCCCTACTGTATGCCAGGATCCATGCTAGGACCGTAATATACAAAGAAAAAACCAAGATATTTCCTGTCTTTAAGGAGTTTATATTCCAATGGGAAATTAAAAAAATAATAATGTCTGCAAGATAAATGTCTATGAAGTAGTTATAGCCCATCCAAGGTCAGGATGAGTCAGTGTGTGAAAGTTGGAGTTCATGGAAGCATCTATCATCATCATTACTATATTTCTTTGTACTGCACAGTGTCTGGAACATAGTAGGCATTTAATAAAGGCTTATTAACTTGTTAACTAAAATGACAACTCTAATTTCTGTGGTGCTTTTTATTTTTTTTTTCTGTTGGTACAATTCCAACACACTCCCCCATTAGAAGGTAAGGTTCTTGAGGGCAGACATTGTTTCCCTTTTTTTATTTCTATCTCTGGTGTTTGGGGCAGCTAGGTGGCGCCATAGTGCACAGAGCACCAGGCCTAGAGTCAGGAAGATGAATCTTCCTGAGTTCAAATCTGGCCTCAGACACTTCCTAGCTGTGTGACCCTGAGCAAGTCACTTACCCCTGTTTGCCTCAGTTTCCTCATCTGTAAAATGATCTGGAGAAGGAAATAGCAAACCACTTCAGTATCTTTGACAAGAAAACCTCAAATGGGGTCACGAACAGTCAGACACAACTGAATAACAACAGCAACTATGTGCTTAATATTTAAAATTATTCATTTGTTTTTGAGTGAATGTGAAATGACTTGCACATGGTCATTTAGCAAGTATTATGGCAGGGTCAGACCTCATATTTCTGGGTTCTGGATCTTACCACCAGTGTTTTCCCCATTGTATTAGACAATAACATGGACATATAATGCCATATGTGGTGTCTGGATTGGAGGATATGCAGAGGGGGAGAATGTGCCTGTAGGCTGGAGGAATAGGTTGATTTGACTTACATTTGGCCTCTGAGGATTCACATTTTATTTAGGTGACTATGGAAAGCCACAGAAGTTTCATTTTTATTGTTATTGCTGTTTGTTTCTGGCTACAAGAAAGTTCCCTTGTATGTGGGAAAGAATAGTCGGGTAAGTATATAAAGAATGGAGAAGACAGGGGACAGATTTGCTGTGGGGGATGTTGGAGGATCACGAGGTCATAGATTTAGAGCTGGATAAGGCCTGAGTCCAACCCTCTCATTTTAAAAATGAAGGATATGAGGGCAGCTAGGTGGCGCAGTGGATAAAGCACTGGCCTTAGATTCAGGAGGACCTGAGTTCAAATCCAGCCCTCAGACACTTGACACTTACTAGCTGTGTGACCCTGGGCAAGTCACTTAACCCTCATTGCCCTGCAAAAAAAAAAAAAAGGAATATATAAAAATGAAGGATATGACTTGTGAAACAGCATTTTGCTTAAGGAGCCACAGATGGTATTTGACTGAATTTGAATCCAGGCTCTCTAATTTCAAATATAGTGCTCCTCCCACCCTGTCATGAGGCCTGACAGAATTGAGGTTAGATATGAAAAGGTAGGGCAGCATGGTTAGATGATCTTGGAGGATCTGTCAGAATCAACAGCTATGATCTTATGCAGTTGGCATTTGGACTTGGTCTTCGAAGAAGAGAAAAGCAGGCAAGTTGGATGAAGCCTGGCAAATATCTCAAACTTAAATGTCTCTAGTATTTTAGAGTCACAAGACTTGAAGCTAGAAGGGACCTTAGAGATAATCCAGTCTGACCTCATTTTTTCTGAGTATGTCTGATAGGTATTTAGGTAGGGAAGTATGTACATGGTGGATGGATGGATGGACGGACGGACGGATGGATGGATAGATGGATGGATGAACGGATGGATGGATGGACAGATGGATGGATGGACGGACGGACGGACGGACGGATGGACGGACGGATGGATGGACGGACGGACGGACGGACAGACGGACGGATGGACGGACGGACGGATGGATGGACGGACGGATGGATGGATGGATGGATGGATGGATGGATGGACGGACGGATGGATGGATGGACGGACGGATGGACGGATGGATGGATGGACAGATAGACGGATGGATGGACAGATGGACGGACGGATGGATGGACGGATAGATGGATGGATGGATGGATGGAGGGATGGGTAGATAGGTAGACAGATGATGATGAGGACGATGAGGATGATGAAGAGGATAGATAGATAAGCAGACAGGCAGATACATACATACAGCATTTATTAAGTATTGACAATATGCTAGGAACTCCACCAAGTGCTGGAAATACAGATACAAAGTAAAAAATAAAAATGAAAAAGACGAGTCCTACCCTCAATGAACTTAAATTCTAATAGAGGAAGACTACACATAAAAAGGAGCTGGAAGGGGACCAGGATGAAAATGGGTCAGACAGACATGATGGGAAAGTCTGGAGCCAGGAGAGTAGTGCATATAAATGCTCTAGGAACTTCCTTAAATGGTGGTTCAGGAGATCAGTCAAACAGGGAAGGTATCTACCAAGATGAGGAGCCTTCTGGGACAGAAATGGAAAAGTCCAGCAAGCCAAAAGCAGAGCTATAAGACTAGTGAGTTCTAGATTGTTTAAGTGTTCCACCCAGGGTCACGTAGCAGAAATGACATGATACATTGGATAAAGTATTGGCCATAGACTGAGGAAAACCTGAGTTTAAATCCTACTTATATTTATTAGGGTTGTGACAATGGGCAAGTCACTTAAGGTATCAGCTTTAGGCAACTCTCCAATGCTATAAATTTTGGAAAGGTTGAAATCAGCATTTGTTGAAGAGGGTCTTATAACTACTGGAAGAAGGAAGGGAGGGAGGGAGGGAGGGAGGGAGGGAGGGATTAGTTTTTACTATGTGTCAAGCACTGTACTAATCATTGAAAATAATTTTCTTTATTAAATGAGATATGCCCCATTCTCAAAGAGTTCACATTTTAATGTTGGGGACCAGGATGGTAGGGAGGGGAATGGAAATCACAGCTCCTTGATGTATACTGGTAAATATCTGGACCCCAAATCTCTCATTCTTCAAACACTCTATTTCTTCTAATAAATCTCACCACCTCTCATTTTTCTGAGTTTTGTAATAGCCATCTCCTTAGGAGGTCCCAGTTCTTAGTCACTATAAACAGCTCAGTGTGTTCTCTTCCTTTAGTTTCACCCAGTGCTTGAAATTAAGCCTTCCCTCTGTTGTGAATGAAAAATGCTAGTTGACAAGTACACCCATTTACCTTTATAAATTCTACATAAATGAGACTCTATTATGCCTCCCAGAGGATTGAAGGAAGGTACAGCTGATGCTAAAGGCTAAATAGACCATCTGTCTTCTCATTGGCTTTCACAAATGTGGATCCCTCCCTGCTGGTGGGGGAAGCCACCAGTCTATGGATAAATATGCACTCAGCACCCCTCCCTACAAATCATCGCTAAATTCCACTGACAGCCCTCCTCCATATTCTTTGGAAGGGAGCTCAATAAAGATTAGACTAGTTGTCCTCCCTCTCTCAAAGTGGGGGTGATTCAGTTGTGGTATGTTTGACATCAGTACACTTAGACTGGGGCCCAGTAGAGGAATATCTTATGTCTTTATTTCACTTTAGTCTTCTATTCATCTGTTCTTCATTTTCTCAAGGAACCGTTATTCACCTCCTACTATTCAAAAGACATCCTTTCACCCATCAATTTAACTCTTCAACAAACACTTGTTTAGAACCAACTGTTTGTACAATATTGATCATCCCTTCCTCCCTCCATCAATCTATTCATCCACCCATCTCTTCAACAAACCTTTAGTGAAAATCTATTATTTGTTAAATGTTTGACTATTCAAGAAGCACTTTTTGAAAACCTATTATTTATAAGACATGAGTCCATCAATTCATTCAACATGCATTTATTGAGCACCTACTGTTTATAATATATCCATCCATCAGTTTCTTTTAAAAAATGTCCCTTTAGAGTCCCTTGTTGGTAAAGCATCTATCTACCCACCCATGCATGCATCCATCCCTTAGATAAGCTCTTATTGAATACTTACTGTTTATAACACATTGAGTTCTACAGAATCCATGCTTTCAATGTACTTACAGAGCACCTGTAGGGCATCCATCCATCTATTCCCCAACTAGCATTTATTGAACAACTGTTGTCTGTAAGTCATTAATTTAACTGGGTAGGCAGTTTGTTTCCAGTAAACATTTATTGAGTACCTATTGTTTATAAGACCTTTTTTAATTTCTTCAACAAATATTTATTGAATATCTGCATTGAGCAAGAATAGTAGACTTGGGACATGTGGCAGCTGTGTTCAAGTATTTAAGGGCTGACATGAATCAGATTGTCTCTAGAAGTAGTGGCAGTGGATAAGTTTTATTCAAAGGAAGGTTTTGGCTTAATATGAGGACATGTTTCTGAACAATTAGAGCTTTCCAGAAGGGAAATCAGCTGTCAGAGGAGGTAATTAGTTCCCTATTACTAAAGACTTTCAATTGAAGATGACAGTGAAACATGTTATGGAGGAGATTCCTGTCCCAGGACACGTTGGACATGATGATGATCTCTGAGGTTTCTTATAACTCTGGGATCCTAAAATGTTTTGACTCTGTGTACAAAGGCTCTTTCCACTTCATCACTTGGAACCAGAAACAGACCTTAGTTCTCATCTGTCCATTTTATGCATGAGAAGACTAAGTTCCACAGAGGCAATATAGTCAAATGTTTATCAGCAAAATCTGGACCAAAGGCTAGAGCTCCTTAATACCGACTCTCACTTCTAAAAGGAGAATAGGAAATAACATTGGATGGCATTTTGAGATTTCTAAAGAATTGTAAATGTCATCTCATTTGATCCTCATAACAACCCTGTGAGGGAGGTGTTATTATTATCCTTCTTTTGCAGATGAGGCAACTGAGGCAAACAGGGATTAAGTGACTTGCCCAGGGTCACACAGCTAGTGTCAGAGATAGGATTCAAATTTGGGAATTTATGATTCCAAGTCCAACACCGTATCCAAGGTGTCACCATAGTTCATCCTGCATATTCTTCCCCTATTGAGGCTCACTTTTATTTTTATATACCCTCAGTGAAGACATTCGGAAAGAATAAACCAACTCAGAGGGATAGACAAACACTGGTATGGCTTTCCTAGACTATAGCTGATTGTTTTTCTTCTCGGTTTTCATTCTATAGAAAAAAAATTTGTTTGCTTCAGGAAATCAATCAGGGTACAGTTATTAATTAACTACTCAGTGTACAACATTGTGCCAAGTATCTTGGAAACAAACAAACAAGAAAACCTTTCCTCAAGAAGTTTATATTGGGGCAGCTAGGTGGCACAGTGGATAGAGCACCGGCCCTGGAGTCAGGAGTACTTGAGTTCAAATCCGACCTCAGACACTTAACACTTACTAGCTGTGTGACCCTGGGCAAGTCACTTAACCCCAATTGTCTCACTTAAAAAAAAAAAAAAAAGAAGTTTATATTCTCCTGATATGGATGGGCAATATATATGTGTGTGTGTGTGTGTGTGTGTATATATATATATATATATATATACACACACACACACACACACACACACACACACACACACACGCATAAATTCAGAATACGTACAAAAGAGGAAATGAATGAAGGGGAAAAGCATTTATATAGAACCTACTATGTGCCAGGCACTGTGCTATGTGCTTTTAGAAATAGTATCTCATTTGATAATAAAGCAAAGACTCTGAGCTCTTCTGCTGTTTCCTCCCCCACCCCCACCCCCAACAGACGGAACCCCCTACACTTCCATCTCATTGCTGATGCCATTGCCAAGCAGATCCTGGCCACCCTCTTCCAGACATGGATGGTGCCTGCCGTACGAGTCGACTTCTATGATGCTGATGAACTAAAGGTAAAGGGGGCAGGGGAGGAGTGTGGGCCTTGGTGTTATATTCAATGAGCACGGTTTCCTTTTTCCATTTTGCAGGGACAACAGGGTAAGATCAGTTCATCATTGAGAATGCCTAGCTGACTAATCAAGATTTTGCCATGACTCAGTTAGAAATGCCTTTGCTATACTCCTGATGATCTAGGGAACTAGAGGAGCACCTCCATTCTTTTCTTTTTTAAAAGAAAATAAAATGTTTTTAACATTATTTTCTTTTAAAATTGTGATTTCCAAATTTTCTTTCTCTCACCCCTCCCTCGCCCACCAAGAAGGCAAGGAAAATGAAATCACTTGTACATGTGAAATCATGCAAAACATATTTCCATATTAGCCATGTCACAGAATAGCAAAAAAAAAATAACCAAAGTAAGAAAATTATACTTCAGTTTGTGCTGCAGTTCTCTCTCTCCCTCTCTCTCTCCCTCCCTCCCTCCCTCCCTCCCCCTCTATCTCTTTCTCTCTGTAGATGCCTCTTTTTTTTCATCCTTTGGAATTATCTTGGAACATTGTATTGATCAGAGTAACCAAGTCTTTCACAAGTTGATCATTATTACAACATTGCTGTTACTCTGCACATATTTTTTCTGAAACCTACCCCCTTATTATTTCTTACAGCACAATAGTATTCCATCGCAATCATATGCCACAACTCATTCAACCATTCTGCAATTGATGAACATCCCTTCAATTTCCAATTTTTTGCCACCACAAAAAGAGCTACTATGTTTTTGTACATAAACGTTGTTTTCCTTTTTCCTTGATCTCTTTGGAGTACAGACCTAGTCGTCAAATTACTTGGTCAAAGGGCATGCACGATTTTATAACTTTCAGCTTAATTCCGAATTGTGCTGCATATTGATTCATAGCTCCACCAATGGTATATTAGTGTGCCTATTTTCCTTTGTTCCTTCCAGCATTTGTCATTCCTGATAGGTGTGAGGTGATACCTCAGAGTTGTTTTAACTTGCCTGTTTCTAATTAATAGTGATTTAGAACATTTTTATATGACTATAAATAGCTTTGATTTCTTCTCCTGAAAACTGCCTGTTCAAATCTTTTGACCACTTAGAAAGCCTGAGATTGGGACCGAAAAACTAGACTAGATTCCTCTCTTGCAAGAATCAGTATGAATTGGTTAGTGACAAGGTGGTGAGTTATTTTTAATGATGCAATCTGCAATAGTGAAAAGAATATTTAGATCAGTGAAATCACAGCTTCAGAGGCAATCATTCATGGGTTCTTAGATCTAGAGGTGGAAGGAACCACAAAGGTCACATATTCCAAACCCCTCATTCTACATATATGAACACTGAGGCCCACAGAGGCCAAATGACTTGCCAATATCATACATCAGTGTCAGACGTAGGATTTGAATTCAGGCCCCACTGACTACAGAAGCAATGATTTCCTCAGTGTCCTATGCTGTATTTATTGGAAGTGACTTCAGAAATCAGGTAGTCTGACTTTTATAGCTCATATTTATGTAGTGCTGTAAGGCTTACAAAAGTTTTGACATATATGGACTCATTCAAGCCTTGAAACAACCAAGTGAGGTAAGTGCTATTATTATACTCCTTTTACAAAGCATGAAATGACATGGTTCGCCCAGGGTCACACAGTAAGTATTTAAGGCCAGATTTTAAAATGTTTATTATCTAAAATTTGAATTTCCTCAATAATATCCTAAACAACTGATCATCTAGTCCCTGCTTGGTGAGCTTCTCTAACAAGTAATTAAGTGCCTCTTGGAACAACACATTTCACTTTGGGGCAGTCCTGATTGTTAGGGGATTTCCCTCTTTTCTTAATTGGAATAATAATAACTGCTATTTATATAGTACCTGCTATGTGCCAGGCACTGTACAAATGTTTATGCTTTACAAATATTTTCTCATTTGATCTTCCTCACAACCCTAGAAGGTAAGTGCTATTATTTTATTATTGTTTTACAGATGAAGAAACTGAGGCAAACAGAGTTAAGTGACTTTCCCATGATCACACAGCTAGTTGGTATCTGAGGCTGAATTGGAATACAGGTTTTCCTAACTCCAGGACTGGGGCTTTATCCACTGTACCACTTACCTACTCTACAAACAAACATTTATTAAACATCTACTATGTGCCAGGCATTCTGTTGGGTGCTGGTATGAGGAAGACAAATCAATGGTCTCTGGTCTCAAATTGCTTAAAGGGAGAAATCTACAGTCCTAAAATTATGTAGACGACAAGTATATGCACAACATACAACAAAACAAAAACCCTTTGATTTAATCAACATAGGGAGCTTTCAGGAATTTCCTGTACTAGTCCAAATCAGCACCAGTTTTGCAAGTTTTAGCCTTACACAGTTATCTGGGGATGCTAATGACTGGCCTAGGGTCACACAGTTTCAGAAGTGGGATTTGAATCCAGGTCCACAATTTCCTGACCTGGAAGCTAGCTTTCTATTCATTGTACCCCACGGCCTATGTATAGTATATAGGATATAAATAGAAGAGATTTTTGGGGGTGGCGCTAGTGGTTTGAAGGGGAGGAGAAGGAGGAAGGGCCAAGAAGATTGAGTATAATCTCTTTTCCATGCATTCTTATGAATATTTGAAGACTGTGATAATGACCTCATCCCTTGTCTTTTTCAACTTGTCCCTTTAGCAGATTTTTTGTTTTTTGTTTGGTTGGTTGTTTTTTTGCAGGGCAAGGAGGGTTAAGTGATGTGCCCAGGGTCACACAACTAGTAAGTATCAAGTGTCTGAGGTCGGATTTGAACCCAAGTCCTCCTAAATCCAGAGCCGGTGCTTTATCCACTGTGCCACCTAGCTGCACACGCCCCCCCCCTTTTAGTGGATTTAAAAATAATATTTGACTTTAAGCTCTTCATTGGTGGGAATGGCTTTGACTTTTTTTTTTTAAACTCCCAGTGTTTTCAGCAGTGATAGTAAGCACTTAGCAACTGCTTCTTGATTAATTAACGTGGCTTTCTGTCCCTCTCTGCTGTATATGCTCCAGCTTTTCCTTTTCCCACCTAGAACTGTAGAGAGAAAACAGACCCCCATCCTCCAAATGTGCTCTGACATCATCACCATCCTTCCTTTGCTTACCGAGGCATCAGGCGAACCGTTTTATTTGAATCTGTCACTAGGTGTGTGTGTTTTTTTTTTCAAATCATGTAGCCATAAGGACATGGAAATAATCTACTCAGTCATTCATAGTGTTATGGGGTAGAAATCCCAGCGCATTCGGGGTCAGGCTTAAATTTATTTTTTGTCCATTCACTACCCTAATAACATTGAGTACATCCTTTTATTTTTCTGTCCCTCATTCCCCTCTCTACTGAAATGAAGGGACACTGCTGACATCCCTTTCAGCCAATAATCAGATGATCAGATGCCTAGGACTGTGTTTCTGACACCTGCTACGTAAGTTTAAATAAATACTTCAGGGGTTTGCCTCTGGTCTCCTAGGGAAAGACTAAAAGGCATGCTCAGAAACCTAGACCAGTCAGAATTGCTTGGTGAAAACATAATCAAGTCATTATCTTTTCATTGCACGGTCATAAAGTTTTAACTAGATCCTGAGATGCAGGCCCGAGCTTTCGATTTCCCCATATCTCAGGCTCAGAGCTTGATCGAGAAGCTGGGAATGGAGCAGCAGGGGGTTGTCGTAGTAATTGAAGTTCCAGGCCAATCTATTTTGAGCAAAAATTGATTAACGCTCTTAAAAAGGGAAAAAACACAAAATTTCACAAATTGCTGAGCTAATTAAGGTAAAAGCAAGGCAATACCTCCCAGTATTTCAAGCCAACACCACACAGGAAGGGGTGGTGAGAAGGGAGGGCAACATCTGGCAGAGGAGAATCCCCGTACCTTCTTGCTAATTGCTCCAGTTATTTCCCTTTTTACATGCCAGTGTCCCCTCAAGAATTGCAAAATACACTGTTTATGGCTAGGTGTGTGTGTGTGTGTGTGTGTGTGAGAGAGAGAGTGTGTAGAGAAGGGAGGGAGGAAAGGAGAGGGGAAGAGAAAAAAGGAGAGGAGAAAGGAAGAGAGGAAAGAGAACAAGAGAGAGGAGAACATGGAAGAGAAGAAAGGGAGGGAAGGAGGGGAAGAGAAAAAAGGAGAGGAGAAGAGAAGATGGAAGAGAAGAAGTTGAAGGAGAAGAGAGGAAGGGAGGAGGGGAGGGAGGGAGAAGAGAAGAGAAAAGAGAAGAGGAGAAGAAGAGAAGATTTAGGACAAAAGAAGGAGAGAGGGAGGAAAGAATGGGGAAGGTGCATTTACATATAGATATATATATATGATATATAGAGAATATATTATATATACATGTATGTCTATTTTATTGCTCTCTTTTCTGTACTTACATTTTCTAATGTATCCCACCCTGTTCCCTCTTAGAGAGCCATCTATTGCCAGAGACTGACACAATGCCTGACACATGCTTAATAAATGTTGATTGATTCATTCATTGATTGAATACAAGTGGAGGGGGAGGATTCATCCCAAGTAACTAATCTATCAAAATGGCCTGCCTACCACCTTTCCTGTTCCACACCAGAGCCTCCCACATCTGTGAAGGAGGAAAGTGCCTCATCTGATGACGTCCTCTTCTGGGCCAGGTTTGGCCATTAGAACTCCACAGTATTCAGTTTCTGAATGTTATCAGTCAGAGAGTCAGCAAGCATTTATTAAGTGTTTTCTGCACACCAGGCATTGTGCTAAATGCTAATAAAATTAAAAAAGGCAATGCCCATGCTTGCCCTGAAGGAGCTTATATGAATGTATGAATAATTAGTTACATCCAAAGTATATACTAGGCAAATTAGGGGTTGTCTCTGAGAAAAGGCATCATCATTAAGGGGGATCAGGAAAGACTTTTTTATAGAAGTTAAGATTTTAGCTGCGTCTTTAAGGAAGCCGAGAGATAGAAATGAGGAAGAAGACCTTTCCAGGCCCTGAATACAGCCAATTACAGTCATTGTGCATATAAATTTCCTGGTCCTTCTTCTATCACTTTGTATCAGTTTATGTCTTCCTGTGATTGTCTCCATTTGCTGTATTCATCCTCTCTTGTTCGGTCATTTCAGTCATGTATGATTCTTCACAACCCCACTTGGGGTTTTCTTGGTAGAGATAGTAGAGTGGTTTGCCATTTTCCTCTCTAGCTTATTTGACAGATTAAAAAACTGAAGCATAGAGGGTTAAGTGACTTGCCCAAGGTCACACTGCTTGTATGTCAGATTTGAACTCATGAAAAAGCGTCTTCATGACTCTAGGCCTGGCATTTTATCCACTGTATGACCTAGCTGCCCCAATTCATCCTCTCTTGGAGAACGGTAATATTCCTTTCATTCCTGTACCATAACCTGTTTTGCCATTCCTAAATTGATGGTCACTCTCTTCATTTCTGATTCTTTCTGATTGAAGGACTGCTATCAACCTTCTGATACATGGGGGCAAGATTAGTTTTTGAATCTCTCCATTTACGCGTCATCTGGTTCAACTGGGGAGTCAGTGTGGGACATAACAGAAAGAGTGAAATGTTGGACTCAGGAGACCTGGATCCCAGTGCCACCTTCCCCACTGGATGGCTCCATGACCTTGGCCCATGTGCTCTGCCCCCCTCCTGTGAGATCAAAGGATTGAGAGCTGGTCATGAGCTCATCTAGTTCAATCTCCTTATTTTACAGATGGGTAAAGTGAGGCAGAGAGAAATGGAGTGGGTTATTCGAGGTCACACACCTGGTGAATAGGTTGATGTGAAGTAAGATCCTCTGGTTCAAAAGCCAGTGTTTTTCCCACTCGCATTATTGCCCTAGGGATGCAATTACTTGGGCACTTTTGGGTATAATCTAGATATCTGGCAAGGCTTCCTACATAGGAACCTAGGTCTGGAGTTGGAAGGTACCTTAGACATCATCAAGTTCAACCACTGGAATTTACAGGGGAGAAAGCCAAAGCCCAGAGAGGCTAATTGTCACAAAAGTAATAAGTGGAAAAGTCAGGATTTGAAGCCAAGTTCTCTGGCTCTGGATCCAGTAGTCTTCCCCTGTACCCTGCTTTCTTATTCTTTATTTCATACAGAACCCCTAGAAGGAGTGGATCGTGTTTAATAATCATCTCTACTCCTATTTTAAGGAGGGTGCTAATAAATGTTTAACAATCATCTCTCTGGGGGCAACTAGGTGGCGCAGTGGATAAAGCATTGGCCCTGAATTTAGGAGGACCTGAGTTCAAATCCAGCCTCAAACACTTGACACTTTACTAGCTGTGTGACCCTGGGCAAGTCACTTAACCCCCATTGCCCCGCAAACAAACAAACAAACAAAAAAACCATCTCTCTGAAAGAAAAACAAAATTGCACACAGAACATACTTTGAAGCTTCATCTGCATTGTTAGCATTCCCCCCATCACTTTGTTAAGACCAGACAATCAAGGAAATAATCGACCAAGCTCAGATTTGTAGCATGTGCTAATATTTTCCAAGGTGTAAATGCTCACCCTGGAGACCACTTGTGAGCTGGCCCCAGTGAAGCCCTGCCCCACCGTCAGATTTAGTTCTAATAAGTCATGAGAGCATAAGGCAGCTTTTGAAGGGGCCTCAGGCCATCTAGTCTAACCCCCTCACTTTACAGATGAGTAAACCGAGGCCGAGAGATTGGGAAGTGCCTTCCTAGGGCAGCTTAGGTAGCATCAGAGGCGTGATTTGAGTCGAGTCCTTTGATTCCAAACCTAGTGCTACAGCCCAGGAGCCTCTTCTGCCCATAAGGTTAGGGTTTCCCTAACTCTAAATTCCCTTCCAAGGATGTGGTTTCCAGCTGCCGAGTATATGCCTCTGAGGGGAGGAAGTATAATCCAGTGGATAGTGCTGAAGCTGTAGTCAGGAAAACCCTGTGTTCATGTTTTGCTCCAGTGATCATCAGTGTGTTCTGGGTAAATCACTTAGTATCTCTGAGGCTCCGGACCTGTGCTCTGTAAGTCTTAAATTATTCTGCAGATGTAGGTTATGATTACCATGAACGAGAGCCAAACTAACAGGAAAAGAATATCCTTAAAGCTGGAGTCCCTGGTAATGGTCTGAGAGCTGGTAATACCTATGGAAGTAGGAGGCATTTACCTGTGCAGACAAGCTCCCTCTGCCTTGGGTGTTCCCGCAACCCACCCATGTCTTTATACATCAGCCCTTCCCTCCCGCCCCCACCCCATTTAATCAGCCAATTATTCATTATGTCCTTACTGTGTGCAAAGCACTGGGAATACAAAAACAAACATGAAAATGTCCCTTTCTTTAAGGGAATGACCTTCTAATGGTGTCCTCCACCCATTCATTCAACAAACATTGAGTGAATACTGTGTGCCAGGTGAGGTGGCAGGTGCTGGAGACACAAAGAGGGATCTAGTCCCAGACCTCAGGGGGCTAACTTTCAAACCCACCCTTGACTCTCAGAATTCCTCTTGCCTTCAAAGTGTAATCCAGTGGCCACATTAAACACAACATCATTCCCTAAAGTCCTTAATACCTTATTTTAGTGTTTGGTAAATTTTATTGTATACTTATCCTATGTTTTTATATTCATGTGTGTGTATATGTGCACATATATATTTATGTATATATGGGTGCATATGAATTTATGTATTTTCATATATATATTTATATACATATACATACGTATATACATACATACATACATACAGATAGATAGATAGATAGATAGATTCCATTTTCCTATTAGAGAGAGAGGCATAAGTTCCTGGACTCCAGGGCTTGGTTTATTTTTGGCTTTATAACCCTGATGTGTAGCCAAGTTCCTGGCACATAGTACATGCAAATTAAATATTTGCTGAAGAATGGAAAGAACCAAATCAAAATGGCAAATAGGGCCCTTCCATCCCAAAGGATGCTAAAGTCTGAGAATCTAGAGCAGTGACAGGGGAGGATTCCATCCCTCTGATGGGTAAGTCAGAAGAGAAAGGAACATCTAGTGGACAAAGGTGGTGACAGTTAATGTGCCAGAGGGAAATGGAAGGGTGGAACACAGTAATTAGTTATTACAGTGCCTGAAGTTGAGCTATGTTCCATAGCCACGGACCAGTCCATTTCTCTCTGATGACCAACTCATGTTGCCATGGAATGAGCTTTCACAATATCATCTGTTTCCAATGACTCCCTGCCATATTGTGTTCTGCTCACGTTAACCAAGATTGTTGTCTTCTTTAGTCAATCACACACTCTGGCACTACAAACCTCCATGTCCCTGGGATAAGAAAACATGAATTTATTCATAGTTAATGATTAATCCCACGTTTCTATATAGACTCAAGAAAATCTAATAGTACCTTTTATTGCTGGTTCCTCTTTCTGTCTGTTCTGCTTTCTTTCCTTAGGCCAATGATGCAAGGTTTTATTCCTGTGGCTACCATAGGATGTGTCCATTGATCGAGCCAGTAGGGAATTTCATCTCTTGAGATCACTAGTGAGAAACTCGACAGTTGTCAAGTATCTGCGCATGTGAGCCCTTGACACATATAGAAGACATTGGTGCATATGGCAGATTGAATAAGATGGCCTCCTTGGTGGCTCCCATCTTGGAGAACACCATGGTATAGTATAAAGAACCCTCAACTTGTAGTTGAGAGGATTTGAGTTCAATTCCACTTAACTACCTGGGCAACCTAGGTCAAGTCACTCAACTCACTGGGGCTCTGTGTCCTCATCTCTAAAATGAAGAGGTTGGTCTAAATGACCTTCAAGGTCCCTTCTAGCTATGATCCTGGAGTCTATGGGAAAGAAAATCCTTAGATCCCCTACTCATGACAATCTCACGCATCCACGTTGTGGGGGGCTATTCGAAAGCATCAGATGGCTTGTTTTAAACCTACCAAGCACTCTCTTTCTCTTGATTTTTGTGATGGGGCCATGTGTGATGCCTCATCTTTTCATCTTGCTTCTGCCTGCCTGAAATGGTACCGAGACGGCGAAGCCAGCGTGAGCGTGACTCTCAGCTCAGGGACATAAAAGTGGCTCCGATAATGGATGTTTTATGATTAACTCCTCTAGCTGTGGACCCCAATTTAACTCCCTCACTCTGCAGCCTGGTTTGTGCTCATTACCAACATCAGAAATAGCCTGAAGTGTAATCAGTCAACTTAGGTTACAAAAAACATTGATGATCGACTCCAAAAGGGAAAACCCATGCCACATTAGACTTCCCGTACTGACCCGACTTTGTGCTGGTCTCTGTGGGGCACGAATGGCATTTCCCTTGGTGAACACTTATCTTTCATTGCTTTAAGCATTCAGAACAAAATGGATCCCCCCTCCCTGCTAGGGAGTGGGAGGCAGTTAAAAATTGATAACACAGTCAAAGTTTTTTTTTTTTTTTCTATACTCCCAGTGGGAGTCTCCTGTGGCTTGGGGAAGAAGTAGAACTGTGGTGAGTTGCCCAAAGACTTCTCACTCTGTTGTACTTCCCTCTGTCTCTTCTAAAAAGCCATGAATACTCTCCATTTCTCTAATGTCATAGGGGAAAGTAGAGTACCCAGAATAACAAACTTTGAATTCTGAAAGGGACTCAGATGCCATCTGGTCCAACCCATACGTACAAAGAATCCTTACGAGAAGATACCCAACAAGTGGTCAATCAGGGCTGCTCAAAGAGTCCCAAGAAGAAAAAGGCTCCAGGCTGTCCATCCCACTCTGGAACTCTGGGACAGCTCAAATTATTAGGAAAACTCATTGTTCTGGGGGTCGTTATTTTCATTTTTCTCATCACATCAATCCTAAATGACCTTTTGGCAACTACCTTCCATGGTTTCTGGTTCTGGCTTCTTGTGGCGATCAGAACAAGCCTGATGCCTCCTTCATATGATAGTTCTTCAGATACTTGAAGAAGGTTAGTATGTCTTCCCACCTCAAGAGACTTGGCTTCTTCATGCTAAACATCCCTAAATGCTTTCAGATATTCCTCATATAGTATGACTTTGAGACCCTTCCTCATATCAATTGCCGTTCTCTGAACACATTCCAATTTATCAGTGTTCTTCTTAAACTGTGGTGCCCACAACTAAACACAATATTCCAGGTCTGAAAGGGACTGAGCCAAGGCAGGCTATGACCTCACTATTCTTGTAAACCCACCAGCTCAAGATCGCATTACTGTTTTTGATGACCACATCCCATTGCTGATGTTCATTGAGCTTACAGGTAACTAACACAATCTTATCTTTTCAGAACTGTTGTCTAACCATGACTTTACCATCTTGTGTTTGTGAAGCTGATGTTCTTTTAGTCAAGTGTGAGGTTTTACATTTATCCCTAGCAGATTTCATCTTAGCACATATAGCCCAAGGCTCTAGACTGTCAATATTCTTTCTGGTCCTGACTCTGTCATACAGTATGTTACCTATCCATTCCAGCTTTTTGTTATCAGCAAATTTAGTGAGTGTAGCATCTAGGTTTTTATCCTTTTTGTTGGTGAAAATGTGAAACAGCACAGGTCTAAACACATGTTCCTGAGGGACTCTAGAGGAAACCACCTCCCATATTGACTTTGACCCGTTACCGACTTTTTTGGAAGTCTTACTATCCAAGCGATGCTGAATCCTTCTAATTGTATTGTAGTGTAATTCATAGCTATGTATCTCCTATACATGCACACATGATGACAATATCAGGGACTTAACAGAACCTTTGCCCAAAATGTAGTTTATCTATATTAAGAATATTTTACTCATTGTCTAGTTTGGTGACCCTGTTTTGTGTGGGTGGGTTGGAGTGGTGTTAATGAGGCTAGTCTGATGTGTTAGTGATAAATCCATATGGCTCTTTGTAATCAATGCTTATAGATCTTTGCCAACCATCCCTCTAATGATTCTTTCTAAAATTCCCCCATGAACTAAAGTCATAGACCATAGACCATCATTTACAGAATCTGTTTCCTTTTTAAAAAAAAAATGGGTTAACACTTACCCTTCTCCAATTTTATTGTACTTCTCAAATTTTCCATGTCTTTATAACATTCCCACTGTTGTCTGAAAATAAGCACTTTACCTGTGGATGAGCTAAAAGAAAGCAAGGCTTGTTAAGCATAGGAAGTGCATCTGCTGAGGTGGCTTTCAGCATTCATGGGATCTTCACCACCATTGATTTAAAATTGAAAAGGACCTCAGAGGTGATGTAATTCACTTGATTTGTCCTCCATTTTTAAGTATTTATTAAAAATACTAAACATTTATTTTTTTACCCCCTATTCCCCTCAACCCCTTCATTTTACAGGTGATATCAAGAGAAAGTAAGTGACTTATCCAAGGTCAGACAGGTAGTAAAGGACCTTTTTTTTTCTTTCCCAAATCACTATTCCATC
Source organism: Dromiciops gliroides (assembly GCF_019393635.1). Lineage (NCBI taxonomy): Eukaryota > Metazoa > Chordata > Mammalia > Microbiotheria > Microbiotheriidae > Dromiciops > Dromiciops gliroides. The sequence continues at coordinate 285,177,758 of NC_057865.1, read as the reverse complement.
CTGTATCCTTATGGTCCTTAGCTAGCATCTTCCTCTGGAGTCCCATCTCATTATGGAGCAGACAAGGAAGCCCCTCCTATTTTTAGCAGAAATTGGTGTCCTCCCACCCCCACCTCCTCCTCTCACCGCTTTAACCCACCCTTCAGCAGCTGTGAAAATAATCTTCCAAAAGGCCAAGTCTACCCATGTCACTCAGCTACTCCAGAAACCTAAGCAGTCACTTGCTGCTTCTAGCAAAAACACAAACTCCTCAGCTCAGCATTGAAAACTCTCTGTAGTCTGGCTCTGGCCCACCTTCAAAGACTGATTTCCTATAGGCCCACTGCCTGGACTCTCCCCTCCAGCCAAAATGACCTTCTTCTTCTTCTCCAAACCTGTCTTTGTGTAAACTGACCTGGAACACACATCCATGGTGGGGTGACAAGACTGACACATCTGAGATGCTTTCTAGGTCTAAGTCTGTGAGCCTGCCAATCTCCTAGAATCCTTGTTCCTTCAAGGCTCAGCTCATCCATATTACATTTTTTTCAAGGCCAGGACTGTTTATTGTTTTGTTTTTCAATCTCCATTTTTTAGCACAGTACCTTATAGATGTTGTCATTGTTGTTAAGTCATTTCGGTCATGTCTGACTCTTCATGACCCCTTTTGGGGTTTTCTTGGCAAAGATCCTGGAGTGCTTTGCCATTTCCTTCTCCAGCTCACTTTCCAGATAAGGAAACTGAGGCAAACAGGGTTAAGCAACTTGCCCAGGGTCACAAAGCTAGTAAGTGTCTGAGGCCAGATTTGAACTCAGTTATATACCATCCAGTCCCATTACTATTTGGGTTCCCCTTTCTGTCAAAGATCGAATTTGTCTCCTTGGGATTCATTAACCAGATACAGTAGATGTGGGCTTACCGGTGCAAAGAAAAAGTTGGGCTATTACCTTCCTTGGTCTGTGGATCTTGTTCTCTGTTGGCTTTGGGAGATAGTTACAGGGCCTGTGGTTTGCCTGGGGAACCCCAGAGGTTCCTGGTGAGGAACGCCCTCTACCCATACAGGTTGATGCATGCTCTGTGGCTTTTAATTCTTAGCGACTCACCTGGGTCCTAAGAGGTGGTGACTTTCTCTGGGTTACATAACGAGAACCTGTCTGAGGCAGTTTTCCTGATTCTGAGGCCAGCTCTCTATGCACAAATTTGTCTTGCTTATAATAGGTTTTCATCGATTTCAATTCCTATCAAAAACCCCTTGTTTTTGTTATAGTCGTTGTTGTTTATTTGGGTCAGCTTGTCTTGCTTTTCTTTTTACGTGTGAACCAACATGAAATCAGGCCTCCGTAACCCTGTGATTTAGCCAATGGACGGGTTTGTGTGTGTGTTTAACCTACCTAGAGGATTTTTACATCTACTCCAATTTGATTTAATCCTATCAATTTGGGCTCATCTTTTCAGCCTGTAAAAATCTTTTGGATTCTGACTCTGTCATCAGACATATTACTTATCCTTCCTGATTTGCACCATCCATAAATTTGATAAGCAAACCTTCTGTATCTTCATCCAATTCCCAGAGGAGGGGGGTGGGGGGCGGGGGAACAAACAGAACCCGAAAGGATGAATAAAGGGACCTGCCTGTAGCATACAGCTGGAGAATCTGTTCCAACTTGGCATTGATCCATGAATCAATACTCATTGCATATTGTTGCTCGACTAGCTACAAATCCCCATAACTCTATTAGCATCCAGCATGCATTGATCCATCTTATTCACCATAATATCATGAAAGGGCTTTGTCAGATGCACTGTTGTGGTTGACATATTAAATAGCATGGCAGACTTGGAGTCAGGAAGACCCGAATTCAAATGCTGCCTCAGACACCAACTAGCTGAGTGAACCCGGGCAAGTCACTTCACTGATGGCTGCCTCAGTTTCCACATCTGTAAAAGGGGGATAATGAGAACATTAATCTCCCAGGATTATTGTGAAGATCAAATGAGATAATGTTTGTAGAGTGCTTTGTGAACCTTAAGGCACTATGTCAATGCTAGCTATCATTCATATTATGAATATGAGGTCACTTGGCCTTTTGGAGGCTCAGCTTCCTTCCCTAGCCAGTTTGGCTGGAACTGAGAGTGGATGTAGGTGAATAAAGTGGAATAAGGTGGAAAGAAAAGATGAGGCTATGCTGTGAAAGATTTCAAACAGATAAGACCTTCAGTTAAAAAACCTAATAGGGCAAAGGAGTGATTCAGAAGAGACTTTAGGTCTCACGAGGGCTTTTCTATTGAGTACGTTGAAAAGATGGCATGAAATCAAAGCATGTGGGATGTGAGTTAGCATAAGGAAAGAATTCAGCAAGATCAAGTTGTTAAAGATTTGAATGAGGCTTATTTTCATATTAGAATATCCTTTGTTAGTCTTAAAAGTGGGTAAATTTTCACCACCTCCACTTGCCTCTGTTCTCATGCTGGCTCTACAGCCTTGAGTAGTGGAAAGTGTGCTGGATCATAGGCCCGAGGATCTGAATTCAGATATACTGCTTGCTGCCTTAACCTTGGGCAAGTGACTTCATCTGCTTGAGCTTTATTTACTTATCTGTAAACTGGGGGCATTGAGCAAGATGACCTCTCTGACCCCATACTTGTTCTAGGTCTACTATCCTGTGGTCCTAGAACCATAATGTAGATGATGGCCCAGTCTCTCTTGCTATTCAGAGCTCTGGGCCCACATTTCTCATCTTACCTTCTCTATGCTGTTTTTCACTTATTTCAGTCGTGTCGCCATTTGGGTTTTCTTGGCAAAGATATTGCAGGGGTTTGCCATTTCCTTCTCCTGCTCATTTTTAACAAATGAGGAGCTGAGACAAATGGGGTAAAGTGACTTTCCCAGGATCACACAGCTAGTAAATATCTGAGGCCAGATTTGAACTCAGGAAGGTGAGTCTTCCTGATTCCAACCCCACTGTTCTAAATACTGTATCACCTACTTTCCCCCTAGCTTCTATATGGCTCTACCCAAATGCCATGTATAAGGAGTGTGTCCAGTGGGCAGAGTGCTGGACTTAGGTGTCCTCATCAGGATTTGAACCAAGGTCTTCCTAACTCCACTAAATGGGTGACTCTGAGCAGTTCACTTTCCCTCTTTAGGGTTCAGTTTATTCATCTGTAAAATGAGGGTGTTGGACTAGATGGGTTTTGGACTTTAAGCTCAGTATGTGGGTCTGGAGTCAGAGTTAGCCAAATAACAAACATTTATTAATTACTTATCACTAGCTTCCAATTAGTGCAAATAATGACTTTGGTGATGTGGTCACATGTATTCAGATTTACTGTACTCAGTACAGTAACTGGTTCCAGCCCAGTGGAAGCAGAAAGTGCATTTTGAACACAAGCATCCATTTCGCTAGATTTGTAATCTGCACTAGTTGTGTGTCAAACACTGTGCTGAGCACTGGAGAATCAAAGAAAGCCAAGCTCAGATCCTTAGGTAAGTTATCTCCCCTCTCTCATCCTTGATTGCCTCATTTGTAAATCAAGGTATCTGGGGTCCCTTTTTCCCTCTGATGTCTGATCCTGAGACTGCAGGAGGGCAGAGTGAATGGGGTACCATCTACATTGCTACAATGAAATCTTGCATCTGAGGATGTATTGAAGTAGAAATGAATTATATTTGTTCTGCTTGGCCTTGGTGGATGGAACAAGAAGCAATAGTACTGCAAGTGACAGAAAAGGTAAATTTAGAGTTAATATTAATGAAGAAGGGAAAAGAGAAAAAACTTGAGGGAAAAACTTCCAAATAATAAGTTATCTGAAAGTAAAGGGGGTCTATTTGGGTTGTCCCCATCCCTGGGGGCCTTTGAACAAAGACTTGTTTAAGTACTTTTGGGGGATGCAGTAGAAAGTATTGATGATTCTTCTTGGGGTTGGACAGATTGATCTCCTAGGACTCTTCCTTCTGGGTAATTCATTGTGTCATCCTGATAAAAGTGAGCCTACTATTTTATTAGATGGCCTCCTCCAATGAAATATAGCCAGCCTCTCTGTCAGTCTGTCTTTCTCTCTGTCTGTTTGTGTGTGTGTGTATTGAGTTGAAAAATATTCATTGAACTAAATGGAATCATGTTATAAACTAGGGCTTTTGAAGCTCAGAAATGATCTCAAAGCTAAATTTAGTTCCATGAACCCATTGTTGGAGAACTTGGGTTTTCAGCAGTATTGCTTTGTGATTTAAAAAACAAAAAAATATTAAGCCAGATTCTCTCTCTGGGTACTCAGTATCTATTAATGGATAGGTTTCACCTTCTTCTAAATTAAGAGGAGCAGTTGCCAGCAAAAATCCCTATTCCCATCACCCCAGGGGTGAAGTGCACAGTAGGAAAACTGATATGATTATCTCTAATTAACAGAGATCTGACTTCTAAGCTGGAAATTTAAAAAATAAAATAAAATAAAAAGCTAGTCTGGCCAGCAGATAGGGAATTCAAGCATAAAATCACAGATTTTCAGAGTAGAAAGGGACTTCATAGGTCATCTGGTTTAACTCATTCTTGGCCATGTAAGTATCCCTTCTACCTGGCCTCTGCTTGAAGATGCCCATAGTTAATACTGGCTCCTGCCTCAAATATGAAATATTCAGTTTATATGAATTTTGTATATCCCTCAAAGTGTGTGCACTGTCTCCCCCCCATTAGAGGGCAGTCTGACTGTCTTTTGCCTCTTTCTGTATCCCCACCCACTGCTTAGCACAGTGCCTGGCACTTAGCAGACACTTTGTAAATGTGTATTGATTGATTTGTGCCACCGGGGTTAGATACTAAGTACTAAGCTCCTCAATGGCATGGCAGAGACTGTCTTTTTTATATCTCTAGCACTTAGCATGATACCTATACATAGTAGATGTTTAATGAATGTTTGATGATTGACTGATAGAGGAAGCTTCTTGGGACAGAGACAGTTTCATTTTTGTATTTTTGTCTTTATGTTCTCTAGCAGCACTGCATCCTGTACATAGTAGGTTCTTTTTTTTCCTTTTTCTTTTTTCTTTTTTTTTTCTTTTTTTTTTTTTTTTTGCCTAGTAGGTTCTTAAGCAGTGTTTACTTGCTTACTTAATTGACTGATGAGGAGTGGGGGAGAAATGCTGAACTTATGAGATACCTGGTTTGTTCTAGGCATGCTGGTATATTTTTCTTCACCTAAAATAATGCAGCCATTTTACAGGTAGGGAAAACTGAGGCCCAGAAAGGTTGCATCATCCCCATGCTAATCATGATTTGGCATACATATCCTGCAGCTTCCTGAGCTGAAAAGCCTCTCCCTTCCAGTAGCCTTGGGGCATATGTAGTATGAAGAAATACAAAAGCTGAACAGATTGAAAAACAAGGCTCTTGCTACTAATTAGGGAAAGGCTTAACTAAAAAAGATTACAGCTTTAATAATTCATTCTGTGAAGGCAGCTTGAGCACTGGCTGGGGGGGGCAGTGAAATGCATTTTTAAATTATGTAATTGGGATTTCTCCTTAGCATTTACATATCATGGATTTGTGATACACATGGCCAAGCTCATTTAATGATGATTACTATGAAAAACATCACTTAGTAGTTACTGGCCACCCCATTTTTCAGATAAATAATGTGGTATATAGAGAAGGCAATGTACAGATAACATGAAACCAGGAGGAAATGTAATTCTAACTTATCAGATTAGGCTAAGCAATGATTTTGAGAGGGAGGAATGTCAGTCAAGGGCAGCTGGGTGGTGCAGTGGCTCTGGAGTCAGAAAACCTGAGTTCAAATTTGGTGTCAGACACTCCTTGGCTGTGTGACCTTGGGTAAGTCACTTAACCCTGTTGACCTCAATTTCCTCATCTGTAAAATGAGCTGGAGAAGGAAATAGCAAACTACTCCAGTATCTTTACTAAGAAAACCCCAAATGAGTTAGTCATATGTGACTATAAAACAACCAAACAACCAAATGTTGGGCAAAAATCAAGATGGTTGGGGTGCAGTAGATAAAGTACCAACCCTGGATTCAGGAGGACCTGAGTTCAAAGAATATTGAATTAGTAGTCAGAGAAATTGGGTCCACATTCCATGTCCCTCTTTTAGTGAATGGCATAGTATTCTGCAGATGTTGGTGCTAAGACCTCACGCTTGGGCAACCTACACCAGTGCTTCAGCAAAGAGATGATGGTGCTCTGGCATCAGGTCTATCCTCGGAGAGATTGCCTGAATTGAATCAGGGAAGCCTTTCCCAGATACTGTCTCTAGAGTGTGCTGCTTGGGGTAGTAGGTTGGGAGGGAGCTGGGAGTAGGGATTGGTGAGCCCTACAGATAGAGACGTAAGGGCCCTACCACAAACCCCACTTAGTAATGTTCACAAGCTAATGCCAACCCAGATTCCTAGGTTTGTTAGACATTGCTCCCCCTCGTGTGGTCTACATTGCAGCCATACTGGCTTATTGGCTGCTTTCTGTAAACATGCCATCTCTCCCCTCAATGTTTTTATACGCCATGCCTGGAATACTCTCACTCCTCACCTCTACTTGAAATTCCCAGTTCCTTTCAAGGATCAGCTAAAGGGTCACCTCCCACACAAAGTCTGTCTTCTTGGAGCTCACATCCCCCACCTTGAAATTTTTTTAGATTTAATGTCTGTGGACCGAGAATTGAATTAGCTCTTGAGTTTTCCCAGGAGAGGTGTCCTGTGCCCCAATCCTTGTCTTACCCCAGGCTACTGCTTCTCATATCCTCCCTTCTCCCAGCTCCACTGTTTTCTAGGTGGACTTTGAGGTTTTTCCAGGCAGCTGCAATCCCAGTCATCCAAGACTCCTACTTTCTACAGAGCACTTAGTGAATATAGAATCACTGTTGGGGACAGCTCCGGCTAGTAGAAATTAAGGATAAAGATGCCGGTTCTGTCATTAGCCGTACCTCAAGGGCGAAAGCATATTTTCCAGTTGAGAGTTAAATTTCTCAAATAGTGGTTTGTGTTTTTTCTCCAAATTCTCCTGAGGCTGAGATGTTTCTAAACTCTAATGGATTTCTGCATTGGGAAGATTATTTTCTACTTCTCAGTTGTGTTTCTCTCCATTATTCTTTCTGATGCCCCAGTATCAGAGTAAGCAGTGCCTTTCTGTTTTCATCTTACATAGTCTACTCTGGATTTATTCTTTTTTCACCTTTAGTTTTTAAGCCACAAATGCAGCCTTTTAAAAGTTCTCGCTCTAAAGTTTCTTCCCTCGTTTTCTTTACTTTGACTTCTGTCTGTGTGTGTGGAGGGGGTATCGTGAGTGATGCTTCTACTCTTTTTACTTGTATGAGCATGTGGCAAGGGGAGAAGAGAAGAGAAGGAATCCCGGTGATATCTGCCCATCCTAACTGCATTACAATTTCTTCTTCAGTGGCAAAGATACAATCACCTTGAAGCTTTTCAGGAACCCAACCGGTCTCCTAGGAGCACGAGATCTTTCTCTTCTTGTGCAGAAATCCTGGGTTAGAGAAGGCCCTGGCTGATCCTCAAGGCTAACTCAGAAGACATACCGCAGGAACTTCCTTGAGCTCCATAGCCCAGAATGATAGATCCCTGAGTGGCCTGAAAAGCTGGTTGGCATTTACTATTGTCAAGGTTAATGAAAGGTAGTTATTACATGTGCGTGTTTCTAATGCAAAATCGTATGAATGAATGCAGGCTTTGAAAATCTAGTAAAACCCCATTTGGAACCTCTTGATAAATCAGCTTAGATTTCTCCCAATAATACTTTCATTTAATTGAAGTGCTTACATTTGAACAGCGCTGGATGGCTTCCCCAGTGCTTTCAACCAGAAGACCTCATTTTCTCCTCTATCATGCCCATTATTATTATCCACATTTTGTAGATGAAGTTCAGCCTGGTCAAGTGACTGGTACAAAGGCCTTACAGCTAGTCAAGAACTAGAGTCCAAGGGCTCTGTATCAGAAATCCAAGGGCTCCATTAGAACTGAAAGACTGAGTTTCAGATCTGTGACTCATCAGGTCTGCCTTTAAGCTTACCCTGGAACCAGGATTATTTGGGGGTACAATAAAGGGGTGATAGTGATTTATAACCTACAAGTAAAAATCATTTCATTTCTGCTGTGGGGAGAAGCTTGGACACTGAGAGATTTCAAGGATCTCAAAATATTTGATCCAATCCATAACTCCCCAAGAAGTAGGCATCCAGCCTCTATTTAAATATCCTCAGGGGTGGGGAAACTCACCGTGTCATTAGGCAGTCCATTCTACTCTTCTTTAGTAATTTTTCAGTCACATTTGACTCTTCATGACCTCATTTGGGGTTTTCTTGGCAAAGACACTAGAGTAGTTTGCCATTTCCTTCTCTAGTTCATTTTAAAAATGAGGAAACTGAGGCAGAAAGGGTTAAGAGACTTGCCCAGGGTCACACAGCTAATGTCTGAGTCCAGATTCTTCCTGACTCCATTCTCAGCACTCTATCCACTGCACCACCTAACCTCCCCGTTCTACTCTTAGACAATCTTAATTGTTAATGTTTTCTATTTATTGACTCATATTAAGCTAGCAGTCATTAAAACTCCCAGATATTTTTCAGGCAAACTGGTATCTAAATATGCCCTTCCCTTATCTTAGAAAGTTGAGTGTTTGAACTTGTATGTGAGACTTTATTAAATTTCATCTTAAGGGGCAGCTAGATGGCGCAGTGGATAAAGCACCGGCCCTGGATTCAGGAGGACTTGAGTTCAAATCCGGCCTCAGACACTTGTCACTTACTAGCTGTGTGATCCTGGGCAAGTCACTTAACCCTCGTTGCCCCACCAAAAAAACAAAAACAAAAACAAAAACCAAATTTCATCTTATTGGATTTGCCCCAGTGTTCTAGTCTGGGATGAATCACCTAAGCATTTCCAAATTCCAAGATTCCCTTCTAAGTCTCAAACTCTGGGGCGTGCTGTTTTATTGTAAGGGTTAATGTCCCTGAAGAAATACACTCTGGTATTTTAAGAAGATGACTTGGAATTCTTCCTTCCACATTTAGTGTCAAATAAAAAGGAAATGTTTCCCTTTGTCATTAACATGCAGGGATTTGTTCACACTGGTTTGATTTTCATTTAAGTTGGTGATCCTGGAATGACGGTTTTCTTTGCTGTGTGAAAGATGGGCATGGCTTTCCAAAGCACCCGTTCATTACACTTTCATTTAATCACTGCCTTCCTTTGGGAGAGAAGCTTGCCCATCTTGGATTTCTCAGTTGGATTTAACCCCTCGAGCAAGACTGAATTTGGGTCTTCTAGAAAGGTTTGGATTCTGTTCTCTGCAAGCTAACTACTTTGACAAGAAAAATAGCAAATGGTGGTCAGCATCTTTTTCATACTGGGTTTTATAACTGTGCTGAAAGTTCCCCCATCTTACCCTGCTTTATTTTTTAAGTAGGGTTATTATTGATCAGACAATCTGTCTCACATTATGTAGCAAAGTGGCACAGGGGTTAGATCACTGGGGTTGGAAGTCCTGAATTCAAATCTAGCCACAGACACTAGCTAGCTATGTGACCTTGGGCAAGTCACTTTTTCCTGTTTGCCTCAGTTTCCTCATCTGAAAAATAGGGATAATAACAGCTACCTTCCAGGGTAATTATGAGAATCAAGTAATGTAATATTTGTAAGAAGCATTTAGTACAGTGCCTAGCATATAATTCCATACCCCTTCACCCCCATGTTCATCTTTTGATCAGAGATTTAGAGCTGCAAGGGAATTCAAATATTATCTATTCCAACCCCTGCCCTGCTTTCCCAAGGGTATATAAGTAGTGAATAGAATATTAGAGATTTGAATCCAAGTCTTCTGATGCCAAATCTAGCAATCTGTCCACTACACAGGAGTATTAGACACACAATTCCTTCCAGTCATCATCGGGAACTCACAAATGAAGACCAATAAAAAAAGAAGCGAGCAGATAAGTGGATACATTATGATTTATACACATTGTCCACCATATAAAATTCAGGTCAATTAAAAAGATATATTTGAAGCATCTACTATTCTCCAGTCAATAGGCAGCCAGCCTCTGAGTTAGGAAGAGTTGAGTTCAAGCCTTTCTTCTGAGACTTACTGGTTACATGACCTTGGGTAATGCTCCAAGACTATGCTTTATACAAGAGATGCTCATCTCCATTCATAGAGGAAGGTATCTCACTGGAGAATTCCCTACACCCAAGAAACCCTAGGTCCCAGTTAAAATATATAAATATGTGTGAAAGCATCTTGATAGATATGCTTAGTTCCTCATCTCTAAAATGAACTGGAAAAGGAAATGTCAAACCACTCCAGCATCTTTGCCGAGAAAGACCCAAATGGAGTCACAGAGAGTCAGACATAACTGAAACGACTGAACAACAACAAGAAGAATAGGATGTTTGGACATTTCCTTACCATTACCAAGAATTGTCCTTCTCTATGTGGTATTGGCAGGGAAGGGATTATCATTTCTATATCAGGAAGGATTGCTATCCCCATTTACAGATAAATTAAGGCTAAGGTCATGGGCTTTATTCAGGGTCACATAGAAAATGAATAACAGAGACTAGAGACTCTTGGTGTCTTATATTTTCCTCTATATCCCTTCTATATGCCCTTGTGTGTCCTTCATAGTCTTTTTTCTTTTTTTTTTTTTTTTTTTGCTGGGCAGTGAGGGTTAAGTGACTTGTCCAGGGTCACACAGCTAGTAAGTGTCAAGTGTCTGAGACTGGATTTGAACTCAGGTCCTCCTGAATCCAGGGCCATTGCTCTAGCCACTGTGCCACCCATAGTCTTTTTAAAGAATCAGAAATTGGGAAACAACCATTTAGAGTGATGACAATGAGGAAAAGGAGGAGGATGATATGGATGGGCCTTAGAGATTAACTATTCCAAAGACCTTCTTTCATAGAAGAGAAAATTGAAGCCTCTGCAAAAGAAGTGGTTTGTTCAGAGGCACACAGTAATTGAAGAAGATAGCCAAGATTTTCATTCAGAGCCTCACCCTCTGAATCCAATGCTCTTTCTACTAACAGTACTCAAGGATATTACTTGGCCTGTAGCCTTACTGTCCTGTACCATGTGGAATTATAAGCAAAGAATATGGACTCAAGCCTAGAGGCAGCTCTATATCTCCTTTCATTTATTATAGAAGGAATAGAGAACAGAAAGTGTAATGGAACAAAAGTTCAACTAAATGGTTTCCATTTTTTTAGAATTTCCATGTTTTCTCTTAAAGTAGTGCTTTCCCTAAGTTAAAATATTGTCTTCCTTTGTCCTTTGTGACTCCCAGAAATTTAGAGATGCATTGACATCCCAGAGACCCCAGTGGGTTTTGGTTGTGTGTGTGTGTGTGTGTGTGTGTGTGTGTGTAAATGTTGGCTGGTGAACTTCTCTAGCATATTAAAAAACCAGACCTTAGTTATATCAGTCAGAATTAGTGGGAGAGGCATGGTGGAAGTGGGGGTGGTGGGTAGCTATGGAGGTTTTAAGATCATTAGTAACCACTGAGCAGTGAGTGAGATCTCCAAATGGTAATCCCTAAATAATGAGAATTTCCTTGTAAAGTTTAATATGGACTGGGGTATGTATGGTGGCTTAGCCTATTCCCCTCCGCCATGTTCCCATATGTGATAAACTCCAAGTCAAGGCAAGTTTGACAACCATCCTCTGCACCTGATCTCCTTGACAACAATTCATATAAATAGTAAGGACCTTTGGAGGGGGGAGAAGGGCACAGGGAGTGCAGTAAGATAAGAAAACCAAGACTACCAGGACAGGCTAAATTGTCCCTGGAGCTGCTTGCTTCAAGGTGAAAGTTAGAGTATTTGAAATTGAAATCAGACTTTTTGATATTGTTTGGGGGATTTATTACAAGCCCAGAGAAAAGGCTTTGTAACAGTGGAAAGGGTCAGCTTGACTGTTCCCTGGAACAATTTACGAGGAGTAATAAGAGAGGTTTCCACTTTGGGCCCTTCATTCCACTGAGAGACTTGACCCCAACATATCATTAATGCTGACTAGTTGTCGAGAAACCAAAAATTAATTAAATGCTTCCTTTGCCTCATCCCCCTTAACCCCTTTTGACTGATCATGAGGGCATATGTGCACTGAGGATTCTGCTGCCACTGATGAGTACATGTGCTCCTGGTCCTTTGGAATAGCGAGCATGTCACAGCTGGACACTTTCCTGCCTAATAATGGAAAGTACCATGGAAATTAAAAGCATCCCATTAATGGAAAACAAAATCATGGGTTACTAATTTGGGTCCTATCTCCAGGCCCTCTGGAAGGCTTCCTGGTAGGGAAAGGGCAGAGGTGGGGATGAGGAGATGCCGAGTCTGGAGCTAACGGACAGAGTGGGGACTCAGCCAATCACCCAGGTGAATTTTAAAAGACATTAGAGTGTGACAAATGGAGGCTGCCTTTCGATTAAATTACAGGAAAGGAAGGACAACAGCTCAGGCCCATAAATGCTAATAACCGGATTTGGATTTTTGCTCACCTCTCCATTTCATCTTTCAGGTGGTAATTTTGGATTGTTTTATGACTGTTGAGTAAAGTGATCATCATGAAAAAACAAAAAGCAAATAATATTTTCCTCTGATTTACTGGCAGCATATTACTATCTGTTCTTGTAGCCTGGGGCCAGTGTTAAGTACCGGCTTTCTTGGGAAGTGCCAATCCACTTAGGCAAACAGAATGTAGTGTACACATACAGAGACAACATTCATACATGTGTACACATCCATGCATATAACTTTACACATGCACATAGATGCATGCATGTATGTATGCACATGCCTCCTGGAAGAACCAGCCAACTCACTGTCCCTACAACCCACCCACCTCTTTCCAGCCTCTGATATTTTATTTTTCTGCAGCTCTTCTCATAACCTGCAAAGCCTCCCCTCCTGCCCTTTCCCTGATTTCATGTCTTGATGCTCCCCCTCCCCCCACCATCACCACAATTCCTGGAGACTGTGCTCAAACACAGTGACCTCCATAAAGCCTTCCCTGATTGCTCCAGCCCAAGGCAATCTCACCTCCCCTAAACCAACGGTGGCAAACGTGAATAGAGGGTCACTAAACCATATGTAAGGATCCCGGTGGGCGCATTGGCTTAGAAAACCACCTATAATATTATCCATTTTTCCTATATTTTTGGTTTATTGGAGATTTCCAAATTACATTTTTGGGGGCGGGGCAATAAGGGTTAAGTGACTTGCCCAGGGTCACACAGTTGGTAAGTGTCAAGTGTCTGAGGTCAGATTTGAACTCAGGTCTTCCTGAATGCAGGGCTGATGCTCTATCCATTCTGCCGCCTAACTGCCCCTCCAAATTACATTTTAACCTGGTTCAGCCTCATTTGGGAGTACTGGAGCCTCTTGAAGCTGCTGTCTTTGACACATCTGGCCTCAACAAACAATATCACCTTGATTGAATACCCTGATGTGAAGGCTGGGAGACATCTCTGCCCTTTCTCCTCTGAAATAACCTATCTCTCCTCCCATCCCCCAGTGCTGTGCTTCTCTTATACACCTGAAGTTATTGATGTTTTGTATTTAAGTGTTTCCCTTGGCTTCTGTTTACCCTCACTTGGGAAGATCTGAGTTCAAATACTGCTCTTGACTATTGAATGAATGAATTTTTAAAATGTTTATTATGTTCTTAGTTTACTCTGGATCAGATACCACCTAAGTGTTGGGAATGCAAGCTAAAAGGCTCCTGCCCTCTAGGAACTTACAATCTAATGCTGGGTGATCCTAGACAAGTTACTAGTAGTAATAATAACAATAATATCTAGCTCTAAAGCTTTAGGGTTTGCAAAGCCCTTTCAGTATATTGTCTCATTTTAATGAGATAATGTAAAGTGATTTCTAAAACTTAAGCACTTGACTTGAATTCATGCTAGTACTAATATCATCACTAGTATTAGTACTATATCATTTGGTCCTCACAACCACCCTGCTGTTACATCACCCATTTTACAAATGACTAAACTGGTAGGATGGTGGCTGTTATGTTCCCAGCTTCTCTGACTACAGATTTAGTTTCCTTTCCATCCTTCTTAACCTCTCTGGTGAGTGGTTGACACTGTTGCTCATCACTCTCTCCCCCTTGACACTCTCTTCTGAAAGAACATCCCTCTCTCCTGGTTCTCCTGCTACCTGTCTGGCTCAGTCTCCTTTGCTGGATCTTCACTCATGCCATGCCCCTTAATCCTGAGCATTCTCCCCTCTCCCCAGGGCTCTCCCCTTCACTCACTCCTCTTCCCCATTGATACTCTTTCTCTGGGTGATCTCATTAGCTCCTGTAGATTCAATTCTCTCTTCGCTAATGATTCTCAGATCTGCTTATTCAACCCTGAGCTCTCCAATGAACCCCAATGTTACAAGACATCTCAAACTGGACATCTTGTACTGGACTTGTGCTTGTACTTGTACTGGACATTTAAACTCAACATATTCTAAATGGAACAGATTATCGTTATTACCAAACTTTCCCCTCCCCTCTTCCTAACTTTAAATTTCTTGCCAAAGCTCAGTTTCTTCATCTAGGACTCAAGTCTCTCCCTTCTCCACTATCCCCACCAAAACAACTGCCAAAGCAATTTTCCTTAAGCTCAAATCAGGCCATGTCACTCCCCTCCTCCATAACCTCCAAAGGCTCCCTATTGCCTCTAGATTCAACCATAAACTCCTTTGCTAGGCATTTAAAGCCCCTTATAATTTCAGTTTACCTTAACCAGTGTTATTATTCACTATTCCCTCTCATGCCTTTTATGAGCGAGCCACATTGATCTCTTAGAATCTCATAGAATGCCACTTTCATCTCCCATCTATGTGATATTGTACAAGCTATCCCTCAGGCTTAAAATTTTCCCTCCTAGTAGCATTCCTTTCTTCCTTTGAGACACAGGCAGAGGAGTCTCTTCTTCATGAAGTCTTTTATGATTCCCACTATAGCTGATACCTTCTGCTGGCCAGTCATCTTTACCTTTGACTTCAGTGACTCTGGAGGAGAGAGTGAGGTTGACAAGTTTCTCTGGCCCTGCCTTGTTCATGTCCAGTTCATTCAAAATTCAAGACATCACCCTCATGATTGTTCCTCCATTATTGTTCCTCTTCAAGAATGAAGGATGTGATTGATGACGATGATGGTGGTGATGGTGGTGGTGCTGCTGCTGCTGCTGCTGCTGCTGATGATGATGATGACAAAACATGTTACTTACTTTGCTGGGCTATTGTGAGGAAAATTCTTTTTCAGGTATAAGGTACTATATAAATGTTAGCTATTACTGTTGTTGCAGTAATCAACCTCATGGGTTTAATGTAATCTCTCTTTAAAATATGATATAAATGTAGTTTACTATTTTAAAAAATGATGAGCAGGATACTATCAGAAAAACCTGGAAAGACTTACATCAACTGATGCAAAGTGAAATATACTGTATACAAAATAACAGAAATATTCTAAGATGATATGCTGTGAATAACTTGGTTATTTTCAGCAATACAGTGGTCCAAGACAATTCTGAAGGTCTTATAAAAAATGCAATCCATGTACAGAGAGACAACTGATGATATCTGAATACAGATTGAAGCATTAAAAAAAAACATAATAAAACAAACAACAAAAAAAGAATGAAGGATGAACAACAACAATCCCTTCTCAGCTACTTCAGATTTACCTACTTTATATCAATTATCTTAATATTTATTATGTACTTATTTATTTGTGTAGTTGCTACTTTCCCCATTGGAACATAAACTCCTATTGAAAAATAATTGTTTCATTCTTTGAATATGTAACCCAGAGTCTAGAACAGTGCCTAGAAGATAAAAGACATTGCCTAGGGGTAGCTAGGTGGCGCAGTGGATAAAGCACCGGCCCTGAAGTCAGGAGTACCTGAGTTCAAATCTGGCGTCAGACACTTAACACTTACTAGCTGTGTGACCCTGGGCAAGTCACTTAACCCCAATTGCCTCACTGAAAAAAAAAAAAGACATTGCCTAGTAGATAGAGCACTAGACCTAGAATCAAGAAGACCTGAGTTCATATCCTGCCTCAGGCACTTATTAGCTATGTTTCCATTTAACCTTATTCAGCTTCAGCTTCCTTGTCTGCAAAATGAGGATGACAATAGCAGAGATAAAATTTCTAAAGCATTTTACAAACCTTAATGCACCCTATGAATGCTAGCTATTGTTATTATTACTAATGACTTAATAAATGCCCATCAATTGATTAATTGGTAAAGCCCAAGTATATCTCTGGCCAGTCTGAAATGTTCTGCCTTCCTATCTATCCATATCTGACAAGATGAAATATGTCTGTGTCTCTTTCAGTGAAATGGGATAAAGGAAGTGGTTTGTTGGAAAGTGATAGAAGATAGAAAATGTTAGAACTGAACGGGATCATCTCATCCAGTGCCCTTTATGAGAGAGAGGGAAAAACTGGTATTCCCAGGAAGGGAAGTGATTTGTCCAAGGTCACACAGCTAGGTGATGGCATATCAGCTTTCCTGGCTCTGAGCCCTGGTAACCCTCCCTCAATACCACAAGAATATTAGCACTGCCTCTGCCATGATTTGGAAATGATTTCTCTTTGTGTGAGATGCTTTTTTTTTTTTTTTTTGGTTTGGAAACTTGAAGCAAACTCATCCAACCTGTATGGATAGTGTTTTTACAATCAATACAAATGGAGGATAATTGGTGGTGGCTGCCCCCTTAAAGATTAGCTTTGGGAATTGAACTCTGCAGTCCATGTACATGGAAGGCATCCATGTGTATGGGTTTTAATCTGTAAGGAAATTAAATGTAAAATAAGTCTTGTCCATTTCATTCCTGGTGGTTTTACCATTTCGCTATAGATGAGATAACACTGTGTTTATTGAGCTCATGTGGTCCACTTTAATAAGCCAAGGGACTAGAGGTCCTTATTATTTCCATGAAGTCATAAAGAGACAGGGAAAACTGAAGGACTCTGTGCCTGCAGCAAATACATTTTTCTTCCTTCTTTCTCTGGACACAGTCATCAAAATGGCTGTTTCCTGAGGAATCGTGTCTGGGAGAGGCAGCCTGTCCCAATGTACAGAGAGTGAGAACTGGAGCCTGGCAGGGCCCAGGATCGATCCCATTCCTGGCCCTAGCTACTTGTATGACCCTAAACAATTATCTTAATCTGTCTGAGTCTCATCTATAATATAAGAGGTTTGACCTGAGTAACCTCAAAGGCCCCTGGTAGTATTAAATCCATAATTATATGATGCAAAGATCTGGGTTCTCGTGTCCTGCTTCTTGCACATAGAATCTGTGTGATCCTGGCCAAGGATCTCTTAGTACCCCAAGGTAATTTTCCAAGATCATAAACTGTAGAATGCTTTTCTATCTGCCTCAGTGGATGGACATTCCACACCTGGATATCCTTAAACAGAAAAAAACCACAGATCTGGACAAGTCATTAGCATAAGTGCTAGGTAGACAAAGACAAAAATTAAACAGCTGCTCCTCTAAGAAAGCTTAAGTGAGACAGGAAAACATTACATCATTGACCAACCACCACTTATATTAAGCATCCATGTACTCTCTGACCAGCACTGTGCTTGATGCCAGGGCCTAGTTGTATGACCTTAGTCCAGTCCCTCTAATTCTGGTTCCATGTTCATCTATGAAATGGAGCAAGGGAGAGAGATTGAACTAAGTGGCCTCCAAGTCCCTTTCCATTTATAACTCTGCAATGTCTTGAGATGCCTTTTAATTCTGAATTTGGGATTCTTTGATCCTCACCTGGTGGTTCAAGTCAGAGAAGATGGGGTTGGTGACATTGAAGTGAGGTCTTTAAGGAAAAGACTTCAAAATCAGAGATGTAAAGAGTTACAGAATCACAAGCTATTATTATTTCACTTGTCTCCTCCTCAGCCCCCTTCAGTGTTTCTGCCTCTCCACTGGCTACCTGTCCTCCTCTTCTTCTCCACTAAAGCTTTGAGTATTTTGGTTGCCAAGGAGACTACTCAGCTACAAAATGAAAGGGAAATGATTCTCAAGCCTTCCATAACTAGGGCATTTTCTTTTAGGCAAATAAAGTGTCAAAGTGATTTGTAATCTATAGAAAAAAAACCACTTGCTTTGAGTAAGAAGTCTGTTTTGAGCAATAAATTCAGCATATTTGGAAGAGAAAGAAACGTGGATCCCAGGCTAGCTCCCATCCTATGGAGATGGCACACTGCACATCTCTATCCATGCCCTGGCACAGGTATGTTCCATGCCTGGTATGTACTTGCTGCTCATGCCTACCTCTTAAACCCCCTAGGTTGATTCAAGGTACAGTTCAAATACCTCTGTTCAGGTACATGAGGCTAGTTCTCATTCCCAGCCCCCATCCCACTTATTAATAGTTTCTCCTTCTTAAAATTACTTTGTATTGCTTATTATAAACAATATGAACACATGTTGCCATGCCCCAGTAGATCTGCATTGATTGGGAAAAATGACCTTTTTTTGGAGGGGGAGAATATTCCCAGTGACTTGCATCCTATTCTGCTCAGATTGGGCACTTCATACAGCCTTGTGGTTGTGTGGAGAATAGTGGCACTGGAGTAAGGAGAGTTGAGTTCAAACCCAACCTCTAACAAACACCACCCACGTGACTTCTGACAAGTCTCACTGGGCTTCATCAGAGGGTGAGGTTAAATGACAACTGATTTCTTTTACCACTATGAAGCCATGATGTCATGAATCAAATTAATTTCAGAGTCTAATCCCCCCAGATGCTCGAAGCTCTCATCTCAACTCAATGTCTGTCCTGTATAGTTTACTGTGACAGCTCCTCACGTTGGGACATTTCTCTTAATGTTCAGAAAAGTTACTCCCTTCCCCCCACCAAAAAAAAAAATACATGGAAAATCAGATCTCACTCTTCTTACAATCGTTTAGCAAGAAAAAGTAAGATTTTTCTATTTTGAATTGTTTGTTTCCATTGGAATTTTAAAGCTTCATCTTAGTCTAGACACCATCCAGTTTCTGTGGCAACTTTCAAGTTCATTTTTCATGAGAGAGGGAGATTGATAGGAAGACTTCAACAGGGCCTCCCTGTACATCCGTAAGTAAGGGCTTGTGATTCTGTCGTGCAGATTGGAGCCTGTTTCAAATCTCTCAAAGAGATGAAATGACTTTAGTCTAGGAGAGTTAAAGTGACTTGTACAGGGTCACACAATTGGTAATTGATAGTGCTTGCCTCCATATCTTCCTGACTACAAGCCTATTATTCTACATCCTCTATAACCTGCCACCCCCATGAACCCCTTGTGTGACTGCCCATATATACAGGATGTCTGAGACTCTAAATGACCACATCCATACAGCTCTTGGAAAAACGGATGGAACAGGGCATGCTTCACCTGGAGAAGAGAAGACTAACAGCAGAACCTGAAGGCAGACCAAATGTTTAAGGGGTGTCGATGTGGAAAAGGGGCTTCCACTTATCCTGCAGCAGAGCCAATTGTTGAATGTTTCGGGGAAGCAGATTTAGAATTAACACAAGGAAGACATTCCTAGCACAGAGTCAAAACCAGTGATGAAATGGCTGCCTCACAACAGAATGAGGTCCGCTCTCCCTGGATGTGTTCATTACCTGCCATCTATTTTTTAGAGGGGAATTCTGTAAGGAGGTGGGGTGGGGAAGGATGGATTAGATCACCTCTAACTAGAGCTTTCTTTCACCTTCTGAAGTTAAGGGCTATAGCTGGAGGCTGTATTCTGAGGGACTGTCCATTTAATCCACCTTTTTTCTTCTACCCTGCACGAGTGCAGGGAATTCCCATTCTGCATATTTCCATGTTTCAGGAACAGTATCACTGTCACTGGCATGGAGCAGGGTCTTTTTCTAGCTATGGAATGAAGCCATTGCCCCGAATCCCTGAAAACCCAGAATACCAGACAATGACTAAGACATAAATCCAGCCAGCCCAGCAGTACACCCCTTCAAGAAAGCTCCAGGTTAGAGGTAATTGGAAGATCCCCTTCAGGGACTTTACCTAAAGAGAGGAGAAAGGAGGAAAAGGGTTTAGCTTGGTCAAGATTTTTTTTAATCCCCTGCTAAATTGTTAATTCCTTGAGAGCAGAGGTACTCTCTTGTGTGATTTTTATGTCTTCTTCAATGCCTGGCACAAGGTACTCTGTATGTCTGTATATATATATATATATACACACATATACACACAGACACACACAGACACACACACACAGAGAAATTGTTTGAAATATATGTGTCTCATTTGCATTGAGTGTTTTTGTAAAGACCCTTGGATCCATGCTGTCAGACCTGGATGTAGCCCGCAAAATCCCTATTTTTTTTTCAGATTCTCATTCAAGCTGAAAGAATTTCTTTAGTTAGCATTCAACCCCAAGGATTCTACCTAGTAGTTACCTAGGTCACAGGACCATAAGCTTAGAGGTGGAAAGGACCTCATAGGCAATGGAGTGTCTTTTATAGATGATTAAACTGAAATTGAAAGAAATGAAACAATTTGCTCTGAACCTCATTACCAAGTGTCTGAGACAGGATTTGAATTCAGATCTTCCTGAAGCCCTGTCCTGCGCTCTATCCCCAGTTGTCATGAAGTATGACCCATAATCAACTGCGTATTTTTGTTGTTGTTGTTGTGAGCACACAGGGACTCATTGAAGCTATTCTCCAAGATTCAGGGGAGCAGGACAGAATTTTAACACCATCATCTGGTGAGGGGTGAGAGTGCCGAGCCCATGTGTTGATTTCCCAATGCCTTTAGGTTACATCCCCCTAGCTTAGCTCTGTCCCCTTTCGACCCAAGTACCTATAATCTCTAACATTTAAAGGCAAGATAGAAAACCTATTTCATGGTTGGATTGCAGAAAAGGAACCTGTTTCAGCATCAGAAGATGAGTTTGAAGTCCAGTCTTCCACCTATTGTGTAGGTGACCTCAGGCAAGTCATTTATTCTCTCTCAGCCTCTGTAAAATGGGGGAATTAGACTAAATGAACTATAGGCTACCTAACAACTCCAAGACCTTTACACCCAAAGTGAGGACCCAGTAAACCTCTTTAATTGTTTCTTTTTAAATGAGGCCATATGTTTTCAGGGGAAAGGGCTCTGGGTCTAGAAACAGAGGTCCTAGTGACCTTGGTTAGAATCCCATCTCTGCCACATATGACTTGGATCACCTTGATCAAGTCACTTATCCTCTCTAGGTTTTGACTAGATGTCCCCCAGGGTCTATCTGTGACTTCATGAGCCTATAATCCTATGATATGGGGTCAGCAGACTTAGGTTTAACTCTTATCTATTCCCTGTATGAATTTGGGTATTCTTCTCTGGCCCTCAATTTCTTTATGTATAAAAGGAAGTGAGGTAAGACTAGATGACATAGCTAGGTGGTGCAGTGGATAGAGCACTGGGCTTTGAACTAATCTTCCTGAGTTCAAATCTGGTCTCAGAGACGTACTAGCCATGTGACCCTGAACAAGTCACTTCACCCACTTTGTCTTGATTTCCTCATCTGGACGATAAGCTGAAGAAGGAAGGAAATGGCAAACTACTCCCGTCTTTTTGCCCAGAAAACCCCAAATGGGGTCATGAAGAGTTGAACAAGACTGATAAAAATTGACTAAAGGACTAGATGATGGCTGAAGTCCTTTCCAGCTCTGAATCTGTGATCCTGTGACTTTCTGAATTTAATGGGTTATGGTCATCTATTAAGAGTTGAGGCTGGGAAGAAATAGGTGCATTGGAAGAATGAAAATATCTATTATTCGATGGTCTGACAAAAGACCTGAGCCCTGGTTTTGTGGGACCAAACACTCTCTGCTGGATAATGAAAAGATAAGGTGGCATAGTTCCTAGGAGACTGCCTTGTAAGGCCATTGAGACTGCTTCTTAACACCCCTATTGTTGGCATATTGCATTATGGGGGGCAGATCAAGCGTGTCCTTCCTTGCAGCTTCTGTATAACCACCTAAGTGGGAAGGGATGCAGGTTTCTCAAGCATCTTTTGTCAGGGGTAACCAAGCTTTAGATAGTCTTCATAGTCACTTGCAAGGGCCCAGATTGGAAGCCCCTGACCAGCTGCTGGTAACAGGATCCGGCTCTCTTTAGACCAGTTGGTAGGGCTCTATAGAGCACACGGTGCTGGTAGCCAAGAGAAGGAGACTTTTCTAGATCAATGTAGCCCTGGCTTTTCACTTGCCCTGGTCTTATATTGGCATCTACGAGTTATGATAAACAGTCCTAAGATCACAAAAGTTGGCATTCTTACCCATGGCTGCCTTTTAGCAATGAGGGCCACTTGCACTCCTTCATAGTCATCAGCTGGGGATAATAACCTGTTTCTTAAAAGAATTATACTTTGAAGAAACTATTCCAGTTACATGTACCTTTTCTGATATATTAATGAGTTCATTCATAGAATCTTAGAATGTCAGAGATGGGAGGGGCCTTAGAACATAAAATATCTATCAGAGCTAGGAGGGGGGCACTGAGGCAGAGAGATCAATCACAGTGAGAAGACTACTGGGGAATAGTAGAGAAAGAAAGAAGTTCAGAGAGAAGTGACCCTGGGCAAGTCATTAAACCTTTGTCTGCCTACATTTTTTTTCTTTTTTTCTTCTTTTTCTTTTTTTTTTAATGGGACAATGAGGGTTAAGTGACTTGCCCAAGGTCACACAGCTAGTAAGTGTCAAGTGTCTGAGGCTGGATTTGAACTCAGGTCCTCCTGAATCCAAGGCCAGGACTTTATCCACTGCGCCACCTAGCTGCCCCTGCCTACATTTTTTCATCTGTAGAATGGGGATAATATAGTACCCACCTCCCAGGGTTGTTGTGAAGGATCAAATGAGTCAATCTTTGTAAAGTGCCTGGCACATAATAAACACCTATTCCTTTCCCCTCACTTCTGCCTCTTAGAACCCTCAGCTTTCTTTATGCTTGTGTGTGTATGTATACACACACACACACACACACACACACACATATCACCTCTTGCAAGAAGCCTTTCCTGATTCACTTAGTTGTCAGTATTCTCCTCTTCCTTCTCATAAGAACTTATCTGTGTAGAAAGTAAGCCCTTTGAGGGCAGACTGTTTATTATTTTTGCAGTTCCTACCCCAGCACCAGGAATACAGCAGGTGCTTAATAAATGCTCGACGGATTAGGTTGATAGTGAGCTCCCCATCACTGGTGGATTTCAAGCAAAGATTGGATGACTACTTCTCCAACACATTGAGAAAGGTGTTCCTTTTGAGGCACTATCTGGGCTAGTTAGCCTGGGGATGCCTCAGATTTCTGAGATTTTATGTCTTTCCATATCTCTTTACCCCAAAGGGCCTAAGTTGCCACATCTTTCTTCCTTTCTCTAAACATAAACTCTCCACCACTTCTTTCACCTTTAACTTAATGATCTGATTTAACTGATTGGGAGATAAATTAGGGAGGATGTTTGTGCTTCAGCTCATGTTGAAATGAATTTATTTTCATTTATTCATACTTCTTTTTATTTAGCAAAGTGCCTTATGTATGTGTTAAAATAAATCCAAATCATTCGGACCTCCTAATTAGGGAGCTTAATGGAATACTCTGTGTTCAGGTTTCATTAAGCTCCTCTTCTCTGACAGCAACAAAAATAGATAAATAAGTTAATCAAAGGTCTGGTGGAGTAAGAGAGTCTTCCAGCTGTTTAGCCTGCCTGCTAAATGCCAGTCCTGGACAGGAGAAAATTCTCTGTGGAGAAAAGACCTGAGCTGAGGTCCAGTGGCCAGTGCTTTCAGGGACTAGAATTATCTAAAAAGTCCTCTCTTAGAGAGGGACACCGTGCCATGGTATGGCCAAGAAGACCTGGATTCAAGTCCTGCTTTGGATATATCCTAGTCCTGCCCTCAGGGAGCTCCCATTTTATTATTAGGAGGAATGGGGGGGACATCATGGACACAGATCAGTAAATACACAATGCAAAGTGATTTACAGAAGTCTATTGAAACTGATGCTCTTATTCAAATTGTATCTTTTAGTCATTTGAGTTTTTCTAACATTCCACCATCTGGATTACCAGCTTCTAGATGGACAAATCATTTAACCTCTGAGAACTTCCATCTCCTGCTTTGTACAATGAAGGAATTGGACAGGGAAGCATTCTGGCTCTAAATCGATCATCACGTGATTTATCCTTAGTCTATCCATCCATTCATTTTGAGAAATACTTATTAAGCACAACCTACATGCAAAGTCCTTGCTTGGTCCTGAGGGGAGAAAGGAAGTTGAACCAAAGTCCTGTTCCCTACACCCCACTTTTCTGCCATGCTCTTTGCCAGGGTTTTGTATGCAACAGTTATCCTAGAGTGGTCATTATACAGACGCTTCTGTTGCCTTTCTGCTGTCCTCTGCTGAAACTAGCCAAACCCCAATTATCTGTCCATAGACTCATGGAACCATAAAATTGTGTTTAGATTAAATAGCAACCTTGGAGATGACTTAGCCCACTCTCCCTGCCCCTCATTTTACACATTGGGAAATGAGCTGCAGAAAGGTAGAGTAGCTCACTCAGGGCCTCACAGAGAGTAAGCTGCAGAGCCAGGATCTGAAATCGCATCTCCTGACTCTAAATCCTACATTCTTTTAAGCATCAAGAGCGGTTATAGAATCATAATGGATTCTGTTGAGTGGAGCAGCCAGAATAGTGCTTAATAAGTCCTTTGATGACAATGAAAATGCATGGGGAAACACATAAGAGGATCGTGGGAATAGGAAAACTAACAGCCTACCGTATGTCTATGGTGTCACAGGAAGACCATGAACTTGGGGTCAGGAAAGATTTGGGCTTGAATAGCAACCTTTGATGCCCAGAAGTGGGGTAACCATAGGCAAGTCACTTCACTTCTCTGATCCCTTGTTTGCTTATCTCCAAAATGTGCCTCTCTGTCGTGAGGATCAAATGAAAGAATCCATCTAAGGTGCTTGGCAAACTTTTGATTCACTCTATGAATATTTTGTTTTCAATCATCCTTTTAAAATTGTGCATGTGAGGGTGTATGAATGTACAAGGGACGTGCTAAGCATGTATGCATATATCTCTGTGTATTCTCCACCTCCTTCTTCTTTGTCTCCTTTTTCTTCTCCTTGTCCTCATTCTCCTTGTCTTTGTCATCTTCATCTTTGTCCTACATCTCCTCCTTCCCCTTCTCCTTCTCCATCTTTTCCTTCTCCTTCTCCTCTTTCTTCTTTTCCTCCTTTTCCTTCTTCTCCTTCTCCATCCTTCCTCCTCCTCTGTAATATAGACACACACACGCATATATATGTATATATACATACAGATATGTATGTAACATTTGTACAAATTCACATATTATTTGTATATACACTATATATATTTATATGTATTTTTTGTCTCCCCCTTCCTCCAATAGAATATAGGTTGTGTTTCATTCTTTTTTATTCTTATTTCCTATGCCCAGAAGAGTTTCTGGCACATAGTTGATTTTTTAATTGATTGACATGCCTCACAGTTTCTCTTTGACAGAGCTTGGAGTTACAAGAGGAGTGTTACCATAATATAATACATTTTGAATGAACCTAAAATTTGAAAATAAATCGAACTTGACTTCACAGAGCCCTAGATCAGGGCATCTTTATGGAGCAGATGTTTGCTAGCTAATGAAGTCTCCTTCCATTTTTCTTTTCCTCTGTCTCCTTTGATTTAGTCGGAGGTCTCCTGGATCCCCAACAAACACTACTCTGGGATATATGGTCTGATGAAGCTGGTTCTGACAAAGACCCTTCCTGCCAACCTGGAGCGAGTCATCGTCCTGGACACAGACATCACCTTTGCCACCGACATCGCCGAGCTCTGGGCCGTGTTCCACAAATTCAAAGGTAAAAGTGATTTTTTTCTTGAGGGGAGAGAAAAGTCCCTGAAACACCCAAGGCATTCACAGTGAAGATTGGACCAATTCTCTACTATCTATGATGATGGGGGCATGATGGGTAATGCAAACAGGGGATGAGTCCAGCATTCACTGTCCTGTTTTTTTATGTTGTGTTTCTCAAAGAAGATAATGCTGTGTGGATTATGCTAATACTTGAATTGTTTTTTTTTAATCAAAGAGAAGCTGAAAGGAAAGATAGACATAGATTATGTCAACACAGTGGGAGATTTAAAACCAAAAGATTCCCAGCTTAAACCCCAGATCCATCACTTATTACCTTAGGGATGTTCATTTAGCCTGAGACTCAGTTTCATTATCTTTAAAATGGTGATGGGAAGAAGTTCGGGTGTGAGTGATCTGCAGTCCTTTCCAGCTCTGAACCTGCACGTGGTTTTATAATCCTAGGAATAATGGTGGGAGAGGGTGGTCCAAAGGCCTGGTCAGGGACTGAGGCAAGTCAGTCTGAGATTAACAGTCTACCATAGATAATGCACTGTGTTCCATCTGGGTGTAACTAACAGTGATCTGGAATATTGTTAGCTCTTGCCTTATGAGGTCAAAAAATGAGGGTTTTAGAAGAGGTGGAGATGCATGGAGAATCTTTAGAAATTTGTTTCATCTGCTGTTACTTTGTTACTGTATGCTATTAAATACAGTATCATTTACCCTTGGTTACGTAGGTTGGCATTGATTGGCCAATATCACTAGAGTAATGACGAATGTGAGAGCTAAGTTGGAAGCAGGACCAGTGGTCTGGGAGGTGCTGCCTCTCAGGGCTATGGCTCTCTGACTTTTAGTGGCAGTTAATCATAACGGTTGTCACTGGTAGTGACTCAACCTCCTTTCCAAAATGATTTCTCTGGTTCAGGATGGCAGTGTATGGGCTGGGCTTGGAAAAGGTCTGGGATTCAGAGCAGGGGTAACTGCTGGTCCTCAAGTTCTTAAGTTCAAGGTTATGGACTGTCTCTATCAGGGAGGAAAGGGAAATAGTGGCCAAAGCAGTGATGGTTCTGGTTTGCTTTGTCTGGCACATGTGACCTTCTGTTTCTCCGTTCAGGCTAATTGCTCTTGGACACCATGCTAAGTGTTAGGGACATGACAAAAAATGGAGAACAAAACCCTGTTCTCAAGGAGGTTACATCCCATAGAATCACATGCAAGCTAATTTTATTAAGGAAATAAACTTGGAAAAATAGACATGTGTAACATCTGGACTGGTTGGAAGTTTGGAATACAGAAAGTCAGAGAAGGGAGGGACCTTGGAGCGCAGAATGTCACTTAGGAAGGACATTAGGACCCAGGGTATTAGAACTCTTTGTCAGGGCTGGCAGCACCTTTCAAACAAAATATATCTGACCTCAGTAGGACTTTAGACCATAAAGTGACAGAACTGGGAGGGGGTTTAAAATGGCAAATGTTAGAAATTTAGGGGATGTTAGAACATTAGAGGCCATTTGTACATTATACCATAGAGATTTAGAGCTGAAAGAGATCTTAGCATATAGAGCATATTCTAACAGGGACCTCAGAGATGATTTGGTCTAATGCTCTCATTTTATATGCAATCAAACTAAGGTTCAGAAAAAGCAAAGGGCTTGATTTCATGTATCTAGAAGAGGGAGTTAAGTTCTCCTTTATCTTTTTGTCTTTCACTCTTTCTATCTTGCACTCTTGTTCTCTTCTTCCCATTACCTCCTATCTTTTTATTACCCACTCCTTTTTGCCTTCCCCCTCTTCTCTCTTCTCCCTATTTCCTTCTCTCCTATCTCTGTCACTCTTAGTCTTTGTTTCTGGTTTTTTCTGTTTCTCTATGTTTGTTTCAGTCTCTGTCTCTGCCTATATTCTGCCTCTCTCTACTTCTGTCTCCTCTGTCTCTGTCTGCCTCTCTTCCCCTCTCTTCTTCCTGTGTTCCTCTAGTCTCTCTCTCTCTAACTCTCTCTGTCACATTCTCTCTCTCCTTCTCTCCTCTCTCTCTCTCATCCATCTCTCTCTCTCTCTCTCTCTCTCTCTCTCTCTCTCTCTCTCTCTCTCTCTCTCTCTCTCTCCCCCCCTCCCTCTCTCTCTCTCCCTCCCTCCCTCCCTCCCTCTCTCCCTCTCCCTCCATCCATCCATCCATAATCCATTTATCTGTTCTTCTCTTCTCCTGGTACTTATTCCCTCTTTCTCATTCCTCCTACTGATTTCTCTCTTTCCCTCTCTATCTAAAGCACCAAAGCCAGTGGAAAGGAAATTGACCAGTCTTGCCTCTCACCCCACTAGCCCTTTCCCAGTTTGGACAGATCTGTGCATGTACAACATCCTGTCTTAGCAAAAGTTTTCTGCCCCTGCCCACCTTCCCCAAGGGAAAGGCATTCATCAGAATTTCTCTTGTGTTCAACATTCCAAGTGACACCAATATAATCGGATACTTCCCCACCCCCTTCTCCTTTCTCTCTTTCTCTTTAGAGGCTGTGCCAACCCCTCATACTTAGATCACTGATAGGTTTGATTCCTTAATGGAGCCATGAATTTCCCCGGAGCCTGAATTCCCTTTTTTATAGAATCTATTAAAAAGTCTTTTATTTCAGGGTTTACCAGCCCTATTCTCAGTTCGTGCCTTTAGGAGGTCTTGCAGTAACTTTCAAAAAGACCTCTTTGGAACAATCCAGTGGGCTTCCTGAGCTAGTACTTCTGGGAAGCTAGCAAATGCTTGTGTTGCCTCCTTGCGGGGAGGCCACACCACGCCCTCCACCCACTTGAAGAGTGATTTCAGAACCACAGACTCTGAATAGAAAGAATCAGGACACCAGGGTGTTGGGGGTTTGAGTGAGTCACTCCATGTCTTCAGTGTTTGAACAAGTTGAAGGATAAGTGATTTAGGGAGGGGCAGGGCCACCTCTTGCAGACAGCAGATGAAGATCTGATGTGAGAAAGCACAATAGAGCAGAAAAAATAATGGGCTTAGACTTGGAAGACCTGAGTTCATAAAATCATGAACTTCAGAGATCATCTACTCATGCTTTTCAAATCTAACCTCTGGTAATAATAGTAATTCTAGATAGTATTTATATAAGGTTTTCAAAGTGCTTTATATGTAGTATCTCATTTGATCTTCTCCGCCACCCCGGGAGTTAGGTGCTATTATTATCCCCATTTTACAGATGAGGAAATTGAGGCAGACAGAAGTTAGACTTGCCCACAGTTTCCTACAAAATGGGGATAAAAAACACGAGCCTCTCAGGGCTATTGTGAGGATTAAATGAGATATCAAATGTTTAAAAAAAACTTTGCAATATTCTTATCATCATTAGGAGGAGACAAGTAGAAATGTTGTAATTATTAATATTAGCCCAATCCCCCTTTCCTTATAAAATAAGGAAATAGAGGGAAGGTAGTTTGGTCCAAGGTCAGACAGGTGCCCCCAAATTTCATAGCTGAAAGTAACCTGAGTACAACTTGTAACTGAACAAGAGTCCCATATATAGCATCCCTGACAGGTGCTGATCCGGCTTTTGCCCAAAGACCCCCAATGAAGGGGACACTACTTCCTCCAGATGTAGCCCTTTCCCCTCCTGGACAGTTGAAACTGTAAGGCAGTTAACCCTCAAACAGCATCAAGACCTAGTATGTGTCTCTCTTCAGTTATTGTTCTCACCCCCCTACTCTTAGTTGAGCTCCATCAGAACAAATATAATCCCAGCCTTTCCAGTCCATGAAGATGACTTTCAGACACTGCTTGTCTTCTCAATTAATTAACAGATGTTTATTAAACTCAGCATCCAGACTGAACATCCCCTTTTCCTCCAACTGATTCTCATATGGCATGATCTCCAGGCCCTCCCCCATCTTCATTGCCTCCTCAGGACATATTCCAGCTTATCAGAATCCTCCCTAAAATATGGCACCCACAGCTTCACACAGCACTCCAGATGCCATCTGTCTAGACCAGAGGACAGTGATACAATTTCAGAGCCCAGGAGTAAGTGGCAGAGTTTAAATCACAATTTAAGTCATCTTATGCCAAATCCAGGATTCTGGATCTAGCTTCTCTATTGACTACATGACCTTCAACCAGGCTCTTACTCCATCTGTGCCTCATTTTCCACAGACTACAAAATGCCAGGAGTCACATTTGCTTTTAGCTGCCTCCAAATTTTTTTGTGTAAATATAACAAAATGTAAATGCACATACACAGAAAATGAACTTGTCAAATAATGGCATTCTAGAAAGAGGTAGTGCAAATTATAGATTTAAAGATGGGAGAAACCTTGGAAGCCATCCAATCTAAGCCTTCCATTTTCCAGTTGAGGAGACAGGCAAGTGGAAGAGAAATCATTTGCCCAACATCATAGAGATACTATCATAAGACCATAATTTTGGAGCTGAAAGAGATTTTAGAGACATTCAAACCTAACCCCCTCATTTTGTTGATGAGGAAACTGAAACTCATAGATGAGCAGTGACTTGCCTTAGGTCATACGGGTATATATCATAGAGCTAGAAGGACCTCAGAAGACATCCTCTCCAACTCCTTCATTTTATCTGTAAGGAAACTGAAGTTCAGAAAGGTAAAGTCGTCTAACTAGGATCATTGGGGTCATTTTTTTTAATCCAAAGCTGTGTGACATACATTTATTTTTTTTCATAAGAGAATTTTATTATTTTCCAGCTACATATAGAGATAGTTTGCAAAATTTGTTTTTATAAGATTTCTAGTTTCAATTTTTTCTCCCTCACTCCCCCCTCCCCAAGACAACAAGCAATCTGATATAGGTTATATATGGACAATCACATTAAACATATTTCTTCATTAGTCATGCTGTGCAAAGAAGAATCAGAGCAAAAAGGAAACAAAAAAAATAGATTTAGTATGGTTCAATCTTCATCTAGATTCCATAGTTCTTTTTATTCTGGATTTGGAGAGCGTTTTCCATCACGAGTCCTTTGGAATTATCTTGGACCATTGTACATTGGGGTCATTCTTGAGTCCATGTCCAGTCCTTTATCTGCTCCATAGCACTGCCTCTCTGGTGGAGTTGAAAGGGAATGAACCTTGCAGGCCAAGCAGAATCAGTGGATTCCAGTCTTTCCTCTGGCATTTACCATCTGTGGGACCTTGGATAAGTCTCTTAATCATTAAAATAGGAATTAATCCATTGAAGTACAGGTTTGACTGAATGGCCTCTAAAGTCCTTTCCAGCTCTAAATTAATGACCCGACCTTGTCAGTCCCTAGTACTCCTGGGAACAAGAGCTAGACCTCATACTTCTAGCCTAGTATATCTTCCAACTTTTCAGTTGTAATGTAAACCTCAAGCCAACACCAATGCCCTTTTTGTGTTAGAAGAGAGGGCGACCAATCAGGAGTACCCTTCAAGTTCAAGTGATGAAAAACAACTCATCATCCCTGCCCCTGCCTAGCAGCATCCCCTTCTCCCCAGCCCTGTAATGTACTGTAGCACTTTTCACTGAGACATGTCACATGCATCATCTCATTTAATGTGCACAACACAATCTTACAGAGTAGATGTAGTACACATATTTTATCCCTTTTTACAGAAGAGGAAACTGAGTCCCAGAACATGCTCAAAGTCACATAGGTAGTGAGTGGTTAATTAGAAATTTGGGGGCAGCTAGGTGGTGCAGTGGATAAAGAACCAGCCCTGGATTCAGGAGGACCTGAGTTCAAATCCAGCCTCAGACACTCAACACTTACTAGCTGTGTGACCCTAGGCAAATCACTTAACTCCCATGATGCCACAAGAGAGAGAGAGAAAAGAAAAGAAAGAAATTTGAACCTATGTCATCTCTCTCCGATTCCACAAACATAAGGGAGGTTGAATGGTCCTGTCTATGTCTACAGACTTAGAAGCAGTGGACAGACAATTCAGACTTGATTTTAGGAGCAGGAAAAACATTGCTATCAATTAGAGCTGTCTAAAAGTAGAATTGGCTACATAGAAAGGTAGTAATTTTTACCTTACTGGAGGTCATCGACCAGAGGCTGAATAACCACTTGTCACATTTGTCCCTCACAATCTAACCCCGCAGTTTACATTTCCACGTGGATTGCTGCTCATTGCTTCCCTCCCAAGACACTTTGGTCCAGTCAGACTGACCTTCTTGCTGATACTTATACATTTTGCTCCATCATCCACCCTTGTGCCCTGGCACTGACTATCCCCATGTCTGGAATGTGCTCTCTCCTCCCCTCTGTCACTCAGAATCCATAGTTTCTTCCCTCAAGGCTCAGCTCAAATGATGCATTCTACATGAGACCTTTCCTGATTTCTCGCAGCAGCTAATGCATTGGCCCCAAATCACCTTTTATTTGTTTTATATCTGTCTAAATATATACTTGTCTCCCCCAGCTGGAAGAGACTTCTGCTTTTGAGCCCCGAGCACATAGGACAGTGTTTAGCACTTTCTGGGCAATTGAAAACAAATGTTGATTGACTGGTTAATATTACAATGGGAATTTCTTTTGTGTATGGGTTGAAATATGTGACTTCTCAGTTCTTTTTCCAGCTCTAGAATCCTGATATGCTGAGAACTTACAAAGGGGATTCCTTTTCAGGTATCTGTGAAATGAGATGGACTCTAAGGTTACTTCCATTTGTAGCTTTCTAGGAAACTTATCTCTAGGGATTGCCACAAAGTGTAGGTGGCTGGGATGCACACAGTTAATCTGAGTTTTCTCCATTAAGTCCAGATTTGGCGTAAAGTATAATCCTCTGGGTTTGAGGAAGATGCAATGTGGAGCTAATAAACCCCACAGATGCCTAGCATCTCAAAGCTAGGGGGGACCTCCAAGGCCCTGTAGTTCAAGCAGCATCTGAACGTGAATGCCCTATAAAGCATCCTTCCCTCCACAGCCTTCATGAAAACTACAGTTCTAGAAAATACACAGCTTCACAACACTCAAACTATTCATTGGTTTGGTAAATAGACTAAAGTTTCTTGCAGGCAGGGAGCATTTCACTCCTGTCTTTAATTCCTCACCCCATCACATCATTTCTCACACAGCAGTGCTTAATAAATGTTTATCAATTGATCGATGGTGGATCATAGGATTTTGAATTTGGAAGGGACCATAGATTTTTCTGTGCCTCAGTTTCCTCATCTGAAAAACTGTGGGGAGGTGGACTTGATGACATCTAAGGACCCTTCTATCTCCAAATCGATATGATCCTATGATAGTTTAGTCCAATACCCAGGTTTTACCAGTGAGAAATGGGGAAGTGGGGATGAGAGATGCAATGACTTGTCCATGGTGATGCTCCTAAGACATAGAGAACCTACACTGGTGAATATTTGTTTCTTAAGTAGGTATTTGTGAAAGTTGAGGATGTATGAGTCAGACCTTGATCT
This sequence comes from Dromiciops gliroides, assembly GCF_019393635.1. Classification (NCBI taxonomy): domain Eukaryota; kingdom Metazoa; phylum Chordata; class Mammalia; order Microbiotheria; family Microbiotheriidae; genus Dromiciops; species Dromiciops gliroides. The sequence goes on along the minus strand of NC_057865.1, from coordinate 285,144,468 downwards.
GTGAAGTTATTTTATTTTCCCTTCCATATTTTTTATCTTCAGTCCCTTTTTCTTCTTCTTCCCTCCTTCAGAGTCTCCCTTCTTCACTCCCATTTTATTCCTTTTCCTCATAATGCTTCTTTCTGGAGAAGTAGTAGGAGGCCATAAAAAGAGAGATTGCTTTGGAGGCAGAACCTGGCTTTACATTCTGGCTCTGCTGCTTCCTACCTGTGTCTTCTTGATTGCCTTACTTATTCTCTCTAGTCCTCAGTTCTTCACCCATCAAATGGACTAGCTGGTTTCCCAATCTACATTCTAAGACACTGACTCATTTCCTTTCCCCCTTTGTTACCTCCCTTCCCTCCTATCTGCCTCCCTTTTCTCTCCCTCTTTTCCTTCCCTTCCCTCTTCCACTATTGTCCTCTCTTCCTTATCTTCATCTCTCTTGTTGTCCCATTTGGTCATTCTCCCCCACCATTCTCTCTGACAAAAGGAAGCCCTAATGTTCTTCTTTCCTCGATTTATTTATATTTTTTTTTTGTGGGGCAATGAGGGTTAAGTGACTTGCCCAGGGTCACACAACTAGTAAGTGTCAAGGGTCTGAGTCTGAATTTGAACTCAGTTCCTCCTGAATCTAGGGCTGGTGCTTTATCCACTGCACCACCTAGCTGCCCCCTTCTTTCCTCAATTTAAGATGGAGTTGGTGGAAATCAAAACCAGTCCTTCAGTACTGACTGCCTGAGTGTATTCGAGGAGTGTCTCTCTGATTAAAGTTGCTTTTTCTAAGGCTGTCTGCCTGACTTCCCTCCTGTGGCTGAGTTTACATAGGTCCCTTACTCATCTCACATCGGCTACTGACAGTTCAGAAACTTGAGAGAATATTTTTGCCTCGGGGAGGAAAAACAGAGTTTAAAAAGATACAAATTCTCAGATGAACTGCTTTAAAATGGCACCAACAGTGAGGGCCAGTATGGGAACAGGCTGTCATTGGCCAGTGCCATTGGAATTCTGGACAGAGAAGAATTGGACAGGGGCTTTGTCATCAATCCAGAGATTTTTCTAAAGGCTGGAGCTGCTGCTTTTAAACTGTTTTACTGTCACTTTTTTATTCAACATGCTTAGTATTGATGGATCATCTTTAGCCAGTTGTCAATCTCTGATATTCCCTTTTTGTCATTAACTCTGAAAATCCTATGATTCTCTTCTCTTGAAGTCACTCTCTGTCCTCCCCCATTTTCTGCATTTATTTCTACCATTTACCACAGTTCTTCCACATAAACCCTTTGACTTTTAAGGGGCTAAGCAATAGCACTTTATTCTCAGCATTTGTGGATTGTCATTCATTCAGTGAACAAAAACTTTTGCCACCTACTACTTCTCAAGGTGATAGGATACAAAGATAGAGACCAAGGCTGATTGCTGGTTGACCAACTGACCAGAAACTCCTGGACTCTAGGGGCTTCCATTCTACTAGGGAAAACAGAAAGTCTTCCATGGGCTTCTGAAGCTCAGACAAGAGAGAAGCCTGAGGCAGTGGAATGAGTATCATATGGAGAATCGGAAACTCTATAATGGGACCTTGACTCTGTTCTCACTGCCTCTCTCTGGGCTTCAGTTTCCATCTCCCTAAAATAGAAGGGCTTAGACACTGGCTAAGTTTTCTTCCTGCTCTAAATGCTAAGGATATATATTTTTTTTGGGGGGGGAGGTGAGGCAATTGGGGTTAAGTGACTTGCCCAGGGTCACACAGCTAGTTAAGTGTCAAGTGCCTGAGGTCGGATTTGAACTCAGGTCCTCCTGACTCCAGGGCTGGTGCTCTATCCACTGCGCCACCTCACTGCCCCAGGCCATATATAATTGATCTTAGAAGTCACCTATCTCCTCTAAGCCTCAGTTTCCTCCTCTATAAAAAGAAGGGGAGTTGGACTCAGCGATCTCGAACTTTCCTTCCTGGCTGTCCATCCTAGGTTCATAATTATGGAAGCAGCATTGTTTATCATTTGATAACTATCCCAGCATTAGTTATCTTGAAAGAACATGTTGTCTGTTGGTTACTTGGTACAACTGGTGCTGGCTAAGAGTAGAAGAAAGACTTCAGTGTGGTGAATACTGGTGTGGTGGTTGCTTTGCTATTCATGTTGGAATTGAAAATGTTCCAAGAAGAAAAAAGAAAGTCTTATTTTTATTTATTTTTATTTTAAAATGAACTCATTCTTACAAAGCCACAATTATTTCCTTCCTGAAGGACCTCAGAAAAGAGAAGCCTGCTCATGACTTTGGGGATGGGTTTTGAAGTTGGAGGTTTTGAAGTTGGTTGAGCTTAATGGAGTGCTAATTATTTGGCAGTGAGCATAATGTGGAAGTACAAAGAGCCGGTAGGGTGATTAATGTGGAGGAGGTAACGGTGTGAATGAAAAGTTTAGCACATATGCTGGAGGAAAAACAGTTGAAATTCATCAAGTCTTCAAATTTCAGTGTTGCAAAAAGATTTCAGGGTCCTTCCCACCCAACCAGTACTGAGCAGAAAATCCCATCTACAGTAGGCTGACAGTCCCCCAGACTTAAAGGACTTTCTTAGGATTGAGCTATTGTCACCCACAATAAGAAATCATCTGGGGTTTACTTCTCATTTTCTTGGCCTTTGGAACCCAACCAAAATGGGTAAATCTCTTGTTTGTTAGAGAGGTGATCCTTTCCCCTCCCAACCCCAACCCACCACAGTCCATGTAACTCATACTATCAGTAAAGGAAAACATTTATGTTAGTTTCTCCCCCATAGTGGCTCTCTGACACTCCCCAGCTCTAGCTTCTGTTTGATTCTGGAATTTCTCCCTTTCATCCATGGATTCCCATTTGTCTCTCTAGGAAGCCTTATCCAATAACATGGAATTGTCCAGATAGTCCTTCTTGGTATACTACTAGAGGAATTCCTCATTTTTTCCATTATCCCACTACTGCCACTTCACTAGTGGTCTGATCACCTCCCTTGAGGTGCCATCTTGGTCCAGGAATTCCTCTTGTATCATCACCTTATTATCACCCATCCTAGAGACATGAAGTTCTCTGTCCAGCTCCCTTAATTGAAAGATAAGCAAAGTGAGGTTCATAGAGAGGTATTTACATAGGGTTGCAAATTGCAAAGCAGGATTCAAACCAGGTCCTGTGACTCCAAGTCCTATCTTCTTTTTTCTTAATTTTTTTTGTTTTTTTTTTTTCATGATCCTTCATGATGTCACTCAGATACATACATCGCCAAACAAAAACCAGGTGCTTAAGTGGTCCCACTCCACCATATGCCCTCCTTTTAAATGAAAGTTGATCTTACATCCCCCAAAAGAGAAAAAGATCTATTTGTACAAAAATATTTCTAGCAGCTCTTTTTGTGGTGGCTAAGAATTGGAAATCAAAAGAATGCCCATCAGTTGGGGAATGGCTAAACAAGCTGTGTTGTATGGTAGTGATGGAATGTTATTGTGCTATAAGAAATGACAAGCAAGATGATTTCAGAAAGGCCAGGAAAGACTTGTATGGACTGATGTATAGTGAAGTGATCAGAACCAGGACACCATCATGCCCAGAGACAGCAACATTGTTTGATGAAGAATTGTGAATGTCTTAACCATTCTCCACAATACAATGATCCAAGACAGTCCCAAAGGACTATTGATGAAACATCCTATCCACCTCCAAAGAAAGAATTGATATTGATGGAACATGGACTGAAGCATGCTATTTTTACTTTTTCTTTTTTATCTTTTATTCAATTTTCTTATACAAAATGACTAATATGGTAATGTTTTATATAATCATGCCTTTATAACCCATATATGATTACTTATAGCCTCAGGGAGGAGGAGGAGAAGGAAGGAAAGAGGGACAAAAATTGGAACCCAAAACTATAAATAAAAATGTTCATTACTTAAAAAAAAAAAGAGGGGTGGCTAGGTGACGCAGTGGATAAAGCACCGGCCCTGGAGTCAGGAGTACCTGAGTTCAAATCTGGCACTTGACACTTACTAGCTGTGTGACCCTGGGCAAGTCACTTAACCCCCATTGCCCCACAAAAAAAAAAAAAAAGTTGAAATAGTGGACAGAGTGCTGGGCTTCGGGTCAGTAAGACCTGAGTTTGAAATTTGATTCAGATCCTTCTTAGCTATGTGAGCCTAGGCAAGAGACTTAACTTCTCTGTGCCTCAGTTTCCTCATCTTCAAAATGGTTCTCTATGGTCCCCTCCAACTCTAAATCCATGATCTCATGATGCTCCCTTCACAACTGTGAGAAAGATACTAAACTCCCAGCTCTCTATGTCTCTGAAGAGAAGATTGCTGTTTATTGCTCAGTGAACATCACAAGGACACCCGAGGATTTCCCCCCCCCCCTAAATATGTGTACAGTTCTTATTAGAGTAGCATAATCTATGAGGAGGACGTGGCCTGTCAGGAAGACAAATCCGTTTTGTGTCCTTCCTGCACAGCATGGCCAAGCTCCTCCATCTGCACTGAGGCAGTGGACAGAGCAGCACAGGCAGAGGCCTTATTGAGATGGATGGCCTTGGGTTTTGAAGGCATCCTGTCAGCCTGCCCAGGCTCATTTGTAAACAACCACTGGCTTTCAGAGGAGAGAAGTCAGGGGTTTTTTTGTTTTTGTTTTTATCAAAAGTCATTTCCACCAAGGGAGGTTGTCCAAATTGGTTTTCTTGCTCTGTTCATTTACTGGTGGTGATGGGAAGGTGAAGGGAAGAGAGTGCAGAGGTAAGAGGGGAGAGTATGCCAGGCATTGGGAGACATCCTATGCATAGAAATATAGGCAAGAGACTCAGTGCCCAGGGGAAAGATCACATTTTTGAATGTGTACATTTACCTTTGAAAAGTGCTAGAAATATTCCTTTTAAACATTAATCCCCATATACTTTTTTAAAAAGGACTTTTGATACCCAAGAGATATTCTCAGGTTATCTTTCCATATTTATTTAGCATTACCTTGCTTCACAGATTCTTCATTTCAGCAAAATTAGCTTTATTAATCTTCCTCCAAATCTGAGTTCCATCTCTGGCCCCCATGCTTTTGTATAAATTATCACTCTTGGGCAGCTAGGTGACGCAGTGGATAGAGCACCGGCCCTGGATTCAGGAGGACCTGAGTTCAAATCTGGCCTCAGACACTTGACACTTACTAGCTGTGTGACCCTGAGCAAGTGACTTAACCCTCATTGTTCTACACAAAAAAAGAATGAAAGACAAATTATCAGACTTACCTGGAATACTCTTCTTCCAAGTCTTAGAGACTTTGGATACTTTAAATGTATAACTCAAGGGATACCTCTTATGATAATACCTTTCCTGCCTCCTCCAGTTGTTACTGTCCACTCTCTTCTCAAGTCATCTGGCGGCGGGGAGGTAGTAATGTAAACTCCTCGAAGGCAGGGCTTGGGTTTGTCTTTTCATTTTATTTCTAAATTTCCAGTGCCCAGTACAATCCCTGGTACATAGTAAATACTTAAAGAATGTTTGTTAGAGCCAATTGAATTTAGGTCAGTATTTAACATAGTGAAAAATAACAATGATAGATTGTCTGTGAGAGTGCATCGGTCAATCACTCAGCCAATCAATCAATAAACATTGATTAAGTGGCTACTATATTCCAGATACTTTATGAGGTACAAGGAATTCAAGGAATAAATGAAAAGTTCATTCACTCCAGTAGCTTGCATTCTTTCCCTCTCTTTCCTCCCCTCTACCCTCCCCCTCTCCCTCTCCTTCTTTCTCTCTTTTCCTCTCCCTCTCTCTCCCCTCTCTCCCTTCTCTCCTTCTCTCCTCTCTCTTCCCTCTCCCTCCCTTTCTCCCTCTCTTCTCTCCTTTCTACTTTCTCCTCTCTCTCCTCTCTCTCCCTCTCCCCCTCTCCCCTCCCTCTCTCTTTGGCTGTTGGAGTCACATCTAACTCTAGACCTGTGTTAGTCTGAGGTGACTGTCTCATTTTGCAGGCTTTTCTTTGAATGGGGTGGATGGTCCTTTTGGGTTGTTTAAAGATTCATAGGGCATGAAATGATGCTTTGATAAAGTTAGCTCCCCATAACTGGATATTTAAGAAATTTCTAGATAAACCAGGTGGCAAGTAGGTGGCGCAGTCCACAGAGTATTAGGCCTGGAATCAGGAAGACTTAAATTCAAATCCAATTTCAGACATTCACTAGCTGTATGACCCTGGACAAGTCACTTCACCTCAGTTTCCCTTAATCCACTGGAGAAGGAAATGGCAAACCCCTTTAGTATCTTTGGCAAGAAAACCCTATACATGTCACAAAAAGTCAGTCATGACTGAACAGCAACAACAACAACAAAGATAAGTCCATGGTGGATGTGTTTACATTTTTTTTTTTGCAAGGCAGTGGGGGTTAAGTGACTTGCCCAGGGTCACATAGCTAGTAAGTGTCAAGTGTCTGAGGCCAAATTTGAACTCAGGTACTCCTGAATCCAGGGATGGTGCTTTATCCACTGTGCCACCTAGCTGCCCCCGGTGGATGTGTTTAGAGGAGGCTCTTGTATGGGGTGGCAGATTAGGTTAGATTTCAGGTGATATCCCTTCCAACTCTGAGATATCAACACCTCATTAATGCCTCTGATCCTTTGGTAAACAAGTACCCATAGTTTTCTGGGTAGAGAGGTGATAGCTACAGTGGATAGAGTGCTGGACCTGGAGTCAGGATGACCTGAGTTCTAATCTAGCCTCAGATTGTGTGACCATGGGCAAGCCACTTAGCCCACTCTTTACCTCAGTTTTCTCATCTGCAAAATAGAAGCTACCTCTCCGGATTGTTGTGAGGATCAAATGAGACAATATGTATAAAGTGTTTTGGAAATATTGGGGCAGTAAGTTGTGCAATGGATAGAGTGCTGGACCAGAGTCAAGAAGACCTGAGTTCAATTCTGGCCTCAGACACTTACCCTGGGTAATTTACTTAACCTGGTTTGCTTTAGTTTCCTTATCTGTAAAGTGAGCTGGAAAAGGAAATAAAAAAAAAAAAAACCCCAACACACTCCAGTATTTTTCCAAAGAAAACCCCAAAAAGGGTCATAGAGTCAGACATGACTGAAATGATTGAATAACAAATTGGAAAACTCAAAGCATGATGTAAATACTAGTTACTACTACTACTCGCACTACTATTAGTCCTACTTCTACTACCACCATCACCACCACCACACTACTATTACTACTAATATCAGTATCACCACTACCATTGTTGTTACTGTTGCTACCACCACCACCACTACTACTTTTTTGCCACTAGTATCATTATCACTACTACTATGGTTGTTACTATTACTACTACCACCATCCCCACCATCATTACTGCTGGCACTACTGCTTTTACTACTATGGCTATTACCACCACCACCACTACTACTCTTGCTATTACTCCTCTTCAGCTCTCCCTGACTCTAGGCCCAGTTTTCTCCACCGAGCCACTGAGCTGCCTCCAGGAGGGGAGACATTGTTGTTTCACAATATGTGAAGGGCGGGCGGAGGAAAGGCAGTGAGCTCTCGAACTCATGACACGATCGCTCCAAAAAACATCCAAATAAGGCCATAGGAAAATATCCAGAGCAGCAAAACCCACAGAAGAATGTGCTGAAATCATCTTCTAACCAAGAACAGCTTGGAAGGTCAGAAGGAAGGAGCTGCTGTGCTGATACAGGCATCGAGCCCAACCCCACAGTCACCCTAAGGAAGGCCTCACTGAGGAGACCCTCAGAGCCTCTGAATCAGCTGAAGTGCCAGTGTCATCTGGAACTAAGCTCATAGTCTGATGAGAGGGCTGAGCCCTGGGCAGGGGGCAGAATACAGGGGTCTATGCTGGTGCTGAGGCAGAACTTGGATTTTTCACCCCTGCTGAGAACCAGGAGGTAGGCTTGAGTAGACGTGGCCCAGGTGGGGGAGGGGCACAGACTTGTCAGAGCTGACAACCACAACACACAAAGCTGGTTGATTGGCAAGTTGGTCTAGGGTCATCTAAGGACCAGGGAACAGGCCGGGCTAGGGAAGAATTTGATGCTCCTTAAATCAAACTACCTGGGACTTCTTAAGCTTGGGATACTTCAGCCTGAAAACAGTGTCCCACTTTAAGGAGCTAAAAGTCAAGTAAAAGAAAGGCAAGATGAGCCGACAGAGAAAGGTGAGGACCATAGAAAGTTTCTTCAGTAACAAGGAAGACTGAGGGGCACCCTCAGAGGAAGATGTCAACATCAGGGCCCCTATATCTAAAGCTTCCAAGAAAAATATGAATTAGTGTCAGGCCATAGAGGTGCTCAAAAAGGACTTTGAAGATAAAGTTATAGAGGTAGAGGAAAAAATGGAAAGAGAAATGAGGGAGATTCAGGAGAGATATGAGAAAAAAAGTCAGCAGCTTGAAAAGTCAAATTGGCCCAATGGAAAAGGAGGTACAAAAGCTCTCTGATGAAAATAATTGCCTGAGAATGAGAATTGAACAAATGGAAGCCAGTGACTTTATAAGAAACCAAGACACAATAAAGCAAATCCAAATGAAAATAAAAAATAGAGGGCAATGTGAAATATCTTCTGGGAAAAACTGCTGACCTGGAAAATAGGTCCAGAAGAGATAATTTGAAAATTATTGGTCTACCTGAAAACCATGATCAAGGAAAGAGCTTAGACATCATCTTCCAAGATATTCTCAGGGAATATTACCCTGAAATTCTAGAAGAAAAAGCTAAAATAGAAATTGTAAGAATCCACTGATCACTTCCAGAAAGAGATGCCAAAAGGAAAACTCCTAGGAATACTATAGCCAAATTCCAGAGCTCTCAGTTCAAGGAGAAAATATTGCAAGCTGCCAAAAAGAAAGAATTCAAGTACTGTGGAGCCCCAGTCAGGATAGGACAAGATCTAGCAGCTTCTATATTAAAGGACAGGAGGCCATGGAATATGATATTCCAGGGGGCAAAGGAAATGGGATTACAACCAAGAATCACCTACCCAGCAAAACTCAGCATAATCTTTCAGTGGAAAAAATGGGACTTTAATGAAAAAGACTTTCAGATATTTGTGATGAAAAGACCTGAAATGAATGGCAAATTTGACTTTCAAATACAAGACCCTAGAGAACCATAAAATATTGGAGCTGGGGGACATACCTGGGGTCATACAGTGGGCAACTGTCTTGTGTCTGAGGCCAGGTTTTGACTGGGATCCCCCTGGGTCCAGGGGTGATACTTTGTCCACTGCGTCACCTAGCTAGGTGATGACATCCTTAGGGTTAAATTGAGGGGTGAAGGGAATGCACTGGGGGAGGGGGAAGGGCAGAGGTGAAATCTTACATGAAAGAAACGGGAAAAGGCTTATGGAGTGGGGAAAGAGATGGGAGAGGATCAGGGCAGTAAATGAATTTTGCACTCATCAGAAAAGGCTCAAAGACATTAAACTCATCAGAGCTGCCTCAAGGAGGGACTAACACACACATCCAACCAGGTGGAGTAATCTATTTAATCTGGGCAGTAAATGAGCCTAACACTCATCAGAATTGGCTCAAAGACCTCAATCTCATTAGAATTGGCTCAAGGAGGGAATAATGTACACACTCAATTGGGTGGAGTAATCTCTCTAACCCTGCAGGAAAATAAGAGGGGAAGAGGATAAAGAGAGAGGGGCAAAAGAAGGAAGGGCAGAGTAGAGGAGGGGACAGACAGAAGCAAATTCCTTTTGAAGGGTTATAGGATGAAAGAAGATGAATAATAGGATAAATATCATGGGGAAGGGAGTAGGATGGAAGGGAAACAGTTAAAAATAGCAATCATTAAAAAGAGAAAAGGGGGAAAATGTACAAAAAATATTTATAACAACTCTTGGTGGGGGCTAAGAATTGAGAATCAAAGGAATGTCCATCAGTTGAGGAATGATGGAAAAAACTGTGCTATATGATTGTAGTGGAATGGTGTGGTGCTACAGGAAATGACAAACAGGATGATCCCCCCAAAACCTGGAAAGACTAATTAACATCGATGTATAGTGAAGTGAGCAGAGATGGGAAGACATTGTGCATAGTGACAGCAGTATTGTTCAATGAGCAATTGTGAATGACTTAACTACTCTCAGCAATGTAATAATCCAAGACAATCCCAAGGAACTAATGAGGAAGCTTACTATGCACCACCATAGAAAGAACTGATAAAAAGAACACTTGTGGATTGTACATATATGACCTGGTTGCAATCTTGTGGAGGGGCAAGGAAAGGGAGGGAGGGAGAAAAATTTGGAACTCTTAATCTTATGAAAATGAATGTTGAAAAGTACCCTTGCATGTAACTGGAAAAAAGAAAATAAATGTTTGTTGCTAAAAAAAAAAAAAAGATATGTGAAGGCCTCTTAATGTAGTATCAGGATTACACTTATTCTGCTTGTCCTCAAAGGACAGAGCCAAGAGCAGTGGGTAGGTCACAAAACCTCTCTGAACCTCAGTTTCCTCACCTATAAAAAACAGTTACCTATCAGAGTTGCTGTAATGTTCAGATGAGCTAAATAATAAAACAAACTACTTTGTATTTATCTTGTAAATTTTAAATTTTGCATGTGTAGCCTCCAGGGAAGTTGGAGCAGAGGCGGATTTCATCTTGTTCAGAAAAGAGAAAACAAGAAAAAACAACACTAAAGGCCCTTTCTGACAGTCAGGGTGGCCCTGTTTGAAACGTGATGCCTGGGAAGATGGTGGGTTGCCCCTCTTATCCTGTTGCCAAAGTCTTCCACCAAAGGCTGGACAGCTCTTTGTTGGCTCTGCTATGGAAGGCATTCTTGTCCATGGTCCTGGACTGAATGGCCCACAGACCCTCTTCCCTCTGAGGCTGAAGATTTCTTCCTGCCCTGAGATGTGTTTTGCATAGTCCACACTGTCAAAGCTGCAGGTTCCCGATGTGGAGGAAAGTGGTGGAAACAAAAGTTTGGAGAAGAGATTGCAATCCTGGCCCTGGGCCCTCTCAGGGATAAGCACCAACCTGTTTGTTTTGTGTCAGGAGCTCAAACAGTGATTGAAAAATGCCCACACTGACATCATAAATACCAGAAAAGGTCAGGCAGCATTTGGGGGGGGGTGATGGAGGGCCCCACAGCCAAGGCAGGATTGGCACATCATCAATTCCAAAATGTCAGCATGGAGGCAACATGTCCAGACTGGCGCACCGCCCCAAGTCATCGCCTGGAACTTCACAGGGGATTGTCGTCAGTACTAGATGAGGAGAAATTCCATTTTCCCAGGAGTTGTTACCCTTGATTCATGAATGTGTGTGTACATATATGTGTGTGTGTGTGAGTGTGTGTGTTTTAATCTGCCTTCCTAGTGGTGAGGAAGGAATGGGGCCCCTGGGTAGCCTGGCAGCATTCCAGAATCTAGCTTCAGATGGAGCAAAGACCTTATTAGTGTGTGTTTGCCTCTGTTTGTCTTAAAGAGAAGCCATCTTACCCTAGCCTGCCCAGCTGGGGAAGGAGCTCCATTCATTTCCTCAAATGTTTACTGAGAGGTGGGATGGTAACAGTGGAAAGACCTTTGGGTCTAGAGAACCCAGATTTAACTCTGCTGCTTATTTCCTGTGTGACCTTGAGCAAATCACTTCATCTACAACCTCAATTTCCCCAACTGCAAAATGAGAGGGTTGGAATTTACACCAGCAGAGGTCCTGTCTATCTCTAAATCCCATATTTTATGACCCCCTAGCCCCCTTGTAACTTGAAATTTTATTCCTTTTAATCATGGAGGATTAGTTTGAGACTTTAAAAATCAATTTCTATTGTTACCAAAAATTCTTTTCTCTTCCTCCCAATGAGAGAGAGAGAGAGAGAGAGAGAGAGAGAGAGAGAGAGAGAGAGAGAGAGAGAGAAGGAGAGGGAAAGAGAAAAGGAGGAGAAGGGGGAGGGAGGGAAGGAAGGAAGGCAGGCAAGCTGGCCCTTATATCAAATATGACTGGTTCAGTGCAGATCCCCAAATCTCTCTGGAGTTGAGTTTGTTCATCAGAAGAATGTGGGGGCAATGGCTTAATACCCATCACCTTTTTTTCCCAGCTATATATAATTCTAGGATTCTTTTGAAGACTTTTGTCCAATGGCTTTTCAATTTTCTCTGAGCAATTAACTTAAATTTCTTAATTATAAGAAAATAGGATAGATATGGAGTCCAGAGGGACCTTGGAGACCAGCCGGCCCAATGCCCTCATAGAGAAACTAAAGCTCACTAAAAATTTAAAAAATTTAAAAAAAAATGGGGGGGGGCAGCTAGGTGGCGCAGTGCATAGAGCACCAGCCCTGGAGTCAGGAGGACCTGAGTTCAAATCCGACCTCAGACACTTAACACTTACTAGCTTTGTGACCCTGGGCAAGTCACTTAACCCCAATTGCCTCACTAAAAATTAAAAAAAAATTAAAAAAAAAAAGAAACTAAAGCGCAGGGAGCGACTCACTCAAGGCTATGTAGGTGGCAGGTGATAGTTGGGATTTGATCCTGGGCCTCTTCATTCCAAATCCAACAGGCTTTCCCCCCTTCCCACCCTGTTAGCTCTTTCCTTCTCTAGAAAGACATCTCTAGTTAATGCCTTCTTATCTGCTCAGCCTTCTATTTATCCAGTCTTCACATCTGTACCTAATCTACCCTTCGGGATCTCAGTGGAAAAAGGCAGACACCCACTCCCCCATCCCCAAATGAGACATATGTACTAACTCTCCCATCAGCCCTGACTGCAGGACAAATTCATCACTGTCTGTGTCTCCTTCCTTCCCCGCCCCCACCCCAACACCAAAAAAGGGCAGCAGCTCTCAATAGTGCTGAGCCTCAGCAGAAACTCTAAAGAGGAACTGGCCCAATCCAGGAAGGGACAGGGCTCCTTGGCAGCTGACTAGGTTAATAAAAGTCACCAGGCAGCTATTAGAATGGCTTAAAATCATCCAAATTTTTATAGGTGCCTAAAAAGGCCGAACAGCACTTGTCTTTGCTCATAAAAAGAACATCTGTTAGCTCCTAAAAGATGTGCATGAGTGTGTAATGCCTGGGCTTCAGGACATCATTCATCCCAGGTATATTCTTCCTATGCCACAGCTCTCCCCCTCCCTCTCCCAGAATCATCACCATCTCCCATTTCTTGCAATTCCTGACTTGCCCGATTCTATTCAGGGGATCTTAGAGGTCGGGAACTTAGAGGGCATCTGTCCCAAACTCCTTTTACAGTTGAGGAAACTGAGGCCCAGGAATCGTAAGCTACTTGCCCAGGGATCATAAATCACAGAGGTAGCAGCCAAATCCAGGTCCCCTGGATGCAGCAGCTCTTCCCACTATTCCATAAAGACTTTGCCTGCCAATGAAGCTGGAAACCAACATAGACTCATCACTCTAGATCCAGAAGGAACCTCAGAGACTGTCCAGGCTGAAGTACTCATTTAACAATTGAGGGAACTGGAGGCTAGAGTAGAGAAACTGTTTATTCCAGGTCATGAAATTATCAGGCATCCAAGGTAAGATTTGCACTCAGGTCCTCTGATACCTGATACGGCATTGTTTCAACCATGTTCCCTTGGGGCAGCTAGGTGGCACAATGGATAGAGCACCAGCCCTGGATTCAGGAGGACCTGAGTTCAAATCTGGCCTCAGACACTTGACACTTACTAGCTGTGTGACCCTGGGCAAGTCACTTAACCCCAATTGCCTCACCAAAAACCAAACCAAAACAAACAAACAAAAAAACAAACATGTTCAACTGGATCTTTGCATCTCGGTGCCCCTCAATGAGAGAATCTAGCTTACTCATTCACCATCACTTTCAAATAATACTGACTTCAGTAATTCCAGATTTTGTCATGTTGTGACTGCCAAGAAGTTAATAGCCTTGAGGAGATAGCCATTGGCAGCGTGCAAGTGCGCACGTGCGCACGCACGCGCGCACACACACACACACACACGTTTGACAGGTCTTTTGTAAATGAGAAGGTTTTTGTTGTTGGCCTCATTTGGTCTTCAAGCCAAGGCTGGATGACCAGTGGAGAGTCTTTTCATGTAATGTTTGGACTAGATGGCTGTTGTCTTCCAAGCCAACTCTCAAAGTCTCTGATTCTGTGGAAGAAAGAAGAGTGGAGGGCAAAATAACAGGGCTGGTGCTTTGCTAGCAGGGAGGAAAAGGATTCCTGGCCTTGCTTAAGAACTCCATAAGTCATTCTTAATTTGATTTTATGAATAGGGTGGCAGTTACAGTTTTAAGGGAGACTTAGACATCTGAAAAGTGTTTGGAAAACTCAAGATTGAAGAATGAAATGAAGGAAGAAAGGTTGGGAATTTAATAGTTATAATACATTTCATTCCTGTAATGCCTAATATTTCAAGAAGTGTTTTTTCTCTGTTGAATATTGTGTGTGTGTGTGTGTGTGTGTGTGTGTGTTTCCTTGAGGGGGTGGGGCAATGAGGGTTAAGTGACTTGCGCAGGGTCACACAGCTAGTAAGTGTCAAGGGTCTGAGGCTGAATTTGAACTCATGTCCTCCTGAATCCAGGGCCAGTGCTTTATCCACTGCACCACCTAGTTGCCCCCTTGAATATTGTTAAAATATAATGACTAAGCTTGGCCCCAAAGAAATGATAAAATATACTTCCTGTTTTCAAAGGTGGAGGACCATGGGTATGGAACATTGTATATACTATTAGACTTGGTTGATGTCTTGATTAATTTTGATAAACTACATTTTTCTTTTTCTCTCTCCTGCTCTGTCTTTCCCTCTCCCTCCTTCTTCCTTTCCCTCTTTCTCCCTCTTCCTTTCTCCCTCCTTCCCTCTTTCTTTCCCCTTCCCTCTTCCTTCCCTTTCCCTTTTCCTCTTCTCTTATTTCCTTCTTCCTATTCCTCTCCTTCCCTCTTCCTCTTTCCCTCCCTTCCTCTTTCTTCTTCCCCTTCCCTCTCTTCCTCCCTCCCTCTCTTTCTCTCTGTCTCCTCCTTTCTCCTCTCTCCTCTCCCCCTCCATTCCCCCTATGGTTTTAGTTTATCTTTACCAAGTAATGAGAGAGAGGTTTTTCCTTTGTATTGCCACCCTCTTTTAAAGGGGTTGAAGCTTGTGAAAATGATTACACCTTACCTGAAGGAACCCATTAAGGGCGACAGGATGTTACTGAGTTTCAATGGCATCAGCTGAGCAGGCAGAGATGTTATGAAAAGCGCTGGATCGTGTCAAGTCCTCTTGCCTGGGAAAGAAAATAAAAGTGTTTCAAGTTTCAAAACCCACTGGAGGGATTACTGCCTCTTCTCTCTCCCCCATCTGAGGTGTCTAGCCCAAATAAATGAGCAGTTGCTCAGGAAAAAGAAGGTGAAGAAAACAGAGAGAATCCTTGGAGAGGAGATGAGGTGGAAACAAATTCATTGACCGGTAAAGAAAATAAAAGCAGAGCTGGCTGACCAGGCCAGTGAATTTGGCAGAGGCTGGAAATGTTCAGATCTGGGCTATTTTCAGTTTCATAGGAAGAAAGAGATCATAGGATTATAGATTTAGGGCTGGAAAGGACCTTAGGGATTGTTTGAATGCAGCCCTCATTTTACAGACGAGGAAACACGATACACAGAGATATGGTGGAACTTGCGCAGAACCACAGTTAGTAAGCATCAGGAGCAGGATTTGAACTCAGGATTTCCTGACTCCTTGTCCAGTCTCCTATCTGCTACACCTCATGTTGGCACATTCCCCATTTGCCACTACCACAGCCCCAGCCAGGAATCCAGAAGCCCTGGGTCTGAGCCCAGACTGGACCAACCACGAGCTATGTGACCTCACCCATGTCCTTTCTCAGTGTCAGTTTCTTCATCAGTAAGGTAGGGAAGTACAGTACTTACACCCTCCCCAAAGTCCCCACTTGGACCCTTAATAAGTTTGTGTGGTTCTCATCTTTATTAAGTAACACATAGTACCCCCAGTGCTCACCTGACCTGCTCATCACATTTGTGTTCTTTCAAACTCAAGGTGTGATTTCATTGATTCATGGAACTCCTGGTGAGGCATGCCCTTTATCAATATGAGTCAGCATTTGGTCTGCAAATGATCTTGCAAGGTTCACAGAGACCCCATGTGGCAAAGGTGGGTTTGATCCCATGCCTTCCTGATTCGGTCCATGGCTCCTTCCACTAAACCAACCTGTCTTCTCCAGAATGATTACAAGGATTAAAAGGGTTAATGTCTGCTGTTGTTTTTGAGTCACTTCAGTCACAGTCAACTCTTCATGACCCCATTCGGGCTTTTATTGGCAGAGATACTGGAGTTGTTTGCCATTTCCTTCCCCAGCTCATTTTAAAGATGAGGAAACTGAAGCAGACAGGGTTAAGTGACTTGCCCAGGGTCACACAGCTAGTAAGTGTCTGAGGCTGGATTTGAACTCAAGTCTTCCTGACTCCAGGTCTGGCACTCTATCCACTGTGCCACCTCGCTGCCCTATAATGTCTGCCACCATTGTGATCCAATGGCTTTATTCTCAGAGGACCTGAATACAAATCCCATCTCTGGGGCCCTAACTGTCTATGATACCAGGGCAAGTCACTACCTCCATGGGCCTCTGTTTCCTTAGCTCTAAAATGAGGGGCTTGGACTCCATGGCCTCTGACAACCCCCCACAGCTCTACATACGATTCTCATCATTTCTGTTGTTCTCTAGGCCTCAGTTCCCTCATTCACAACATGGGCTGGAGGAGATCTAGATGAGCTCTCCAGTCTCTTCTAGTCCTTTACTTGTGTCCTAAACAGAAAGATGGGATGCACGTGGCCTCTCCAGCTGCCAGTCTCCTGGAGGTGCATTTTGATCTTGCTGTATTACACCCCCCCCCCACCATACCCTTCCACTGCAGATTTCTCCTCTAGGTCTTAAAAAAGAAAATAAATGCTTAAAAAATTCCCCATCAAGTATTCCCTTGGGGAAACCTGAATAGTCCTACTGTTCATTCTTGTGTTAATGCCTCTCGCCTCTGTCTTCCATGAATGCCAGCTAATAGGACAGGTGAATAAGCAGGTGATGAATGCAAGGGAAAGCAACTCAAACCTGCCCATCATCTCAGCCACATTTAGCTTGAGCTGCGCAATAATGATGAGGCTCCTTGGACTGAAAGAAAAAAGCCCAGAGGACAGGGCACGCAGGTCACTTGGGTAACAAATGAAGTTTACTCCAAAGCTTGATCGTTTGGTTTCTGGAACCACAGCAAGGATGCTATTTAGTAGATGGATTTCTGTGCCTGAGGCCCTCATGCTCATCACTGACCATCTCTTTTCACTAGTTGCTTTCCTGTTTCCTGTGATGTGTATCACAATAGCTGAATATTGTACCTCCTTCACCTAGCTTTGAGCTGGGTCTGTTCTGCCCAAGCTGTGGTAACCACCGGGTTCTTGGGACCCGACATCCCCTTTTCTGATTAAGGAACTTGAATTGGGGGTTTCACAAGCAACTCTGGCTGGAAAGGGAGAACAGGGTGTCATGCAGCATTCTTGGAGGTGGGGGCATTTGCAGAGAAGGAAGAATGACTTTAGGCGTTTTGGCTTCTGGACGCACAGTTGAAGGATCCATCTGGCACTAGGAGACCGGAAGGGTAGGGCAATACCGACTGCTGTTTAGGCTCAGAGTCTAATGTAATCCTTAGCACAAAAGGGGTTTAGGAAATGGAAGATCATATCTTCATAGATCTGGGTTCATGTGCCATCTCAGATACTAGCTTTGTGATTTTGGATGAGTCATTTCCCCTCTCTGGGACTCAGATTCCTCCTATGTAAAATAAAAAGGTTACACTAAATGGCCACTAAATGGCCTGCACTAAAGTTATGATTCTGTGATCTTGTCATCTAGGATTAGATGAGACCCTAGAAGGTTAAAATTTGTTTTTACATGTAATCAAGACGGGTAGAATATTATTTTTAAAAGGGACCCTGGTGATCCTTATTTTCCAGGTGAAGTAACTTGATTCAGTTCATCCAACAACCACTTCAAAGCTCCTCTCTATATGGTCCCATTCTGTTTTTCAAGACGTATCCCTCATGACCCCTTCACACACTCTAGACTTCAGCCAAACTCATGTTCTTGTGTTTCCTCACACCCGAAACCCTCCGTTCCCAGTCTTAGCACAGCTTGTTCCCGTACCTAGAAGGCAATGCCTCCCCACCTCCCCTTCTTGGAGTCCCTGGTTCAGTCACCTTCTAAATACAGTTTTCCCTGTCCACCCCCATGCCCCCAAATCGAATCCTCTCTGAAGTCACATTGTATCTGCCCTGTATGTATTTTGATCTAATACAGATATCCATATTATCTCCTGATTAATGTAAGCTCCCTGAAGACAGGGAATATTTTTGCTTTTTGTCTTTGAAACCTCATCCCTTAGAATACTTCCTGGCATACCCTACACATTTAATAAATGCTTGTTGATTAAGTACTACCAGATGCTTATGGATACAATGAGGAAAATAAAAACAGCTCCTATCCTCAAGAAGCTTATATTCTTTTTATTTTATTTTATTTTTTTAATTAATAAAGTATTTTATTTTTTTCCTGCTACATGTAAAGATAGTTATCAACTTTTGTTTATACAAGCTTTCCAATTTATATGTATATATATATACACATTATATATATACACATATATATATATACACACACACATATATATACACACACATATATATATATACACACACACATATATATATATACACATAATATCATTAAACATATTTCTGCATTAGTCATGTTATAAGAGAAAAATCAGAGCAATGACAACAAACCTCAAAACAGAAAAACACCAGCACCAAAAACAAAAGAAATAGTATGGTTCATTCAGCATCTACTCCACAGTTCTTCTTTGAAGCTTATATTCTTTATGGTATAGTTTGCAACTAATCCATGCCTGCCCATATTGATAACTTTTAACAATCAATCAACCAGCCAGCATTTATTAATCACCTACTGTGTAGTTAATGCCAATGCCAGGCACCAGACTGTGTGCTATGATACAAAGACACATTCCTTACTATCAAGGAGTTTACATTCTACTTGGCGGAGGGGGGGGGGGGACGGGACGTGTAGAACATGTTTACAGATAAGTAAATATTGTTTTTCTTTTTTTTTTTTTTTTTTTTTTTGCTGGGCAATTGGGGTTAAGTGACTTGCCCAGGGTCACACACCTAGTAAGTGTCAAGTGTCTGAGGCCGGCTTTGAACTCAGGTCCTCCTGACTCCAGGGTCGGTGCTCTATCCACTTCGCCCCCTAGCTGCCCCAATAAGTAAATAGTGAATATAATATGGACATGGTAGTGGGGGAAGGAATGTTGGAACTCTGACACTTGAGCTAAGCCCTAATGCTAGCCAGGATTCCTAAGGGCTGGGGAGAAGGAGAACGAGAGAGCTCCAGTCAAAGACCAGAATCTGTGTAAAGCCAGGGCTAAAGATAGACTGTCACACATTGGGAACAGCAAATAGGCTACTTGAGCTGGAGTATAGCGTATGGGATGGGAATGATGTATAATCAACGTGGAAAGACAAGTTGGAGCTGGATAGTGTATTTGAGTGCCAAATACAAGAGTTTCTATTTTATAAGGGCAATATGGAGCCATGGAAGTTTCTTGAGCAGCGTAGTGACATAGTCAGCCATAAAATCTTCCAACCAACATGTGACTCCAAATTAGGAGTGACCATATCCATCCCCACCCTACCCCCCACACCCCTGCAAAAAATGATAAAAATTATTTATCACAATCCACACCTGAATGCTGCATTAAATCACCACATTTGCTGCACCAACTACATGTCTAATAAAAAAAGAAAATATTTTTCTTTTTGAAAAGGAATCTGTGAACCAACAGCTCTGTGTAGCAAATTAATAACTTCTTAGGGAAGGAAAAAAGGGATCAATTGAGTAGAAACTCTGTTGCTTTTCAGACAGTTCCCTTGAGTCCCCTTGTCTGGTTTCATTTCTACAACAAACCAACTCTGTCAACCAAAGAGATAAATACAGTAACTGGACATCATGGAGATACGCCTGTTTTTCTTCCCTCTCTTCCAGGGGGATGTGGATGCAAGCTTAGGACCTCTGCTCATAAGATTTTTTTGAGTTCTGTGTGTCCAGGCTTAGTCACCTTCTTACCTCCAGTCAATCAGATGGAAAAGTTATTCTTTCTCAAGGTTTCTGTTAGATACGTTTCTCCCACATCAAACAGATTCTAGGATGTAAAAGGATCCTGGTTGGGCTATGACCTGATGCCTGGGAAATTTCTGGATGGGGCATGAAGGAGGCTGGATGGAATGTAGAAAATGATGGTGAAAGAGATACAGTGGCCTTTTTTTGTGTGTGTGAGGCGATCAGGGTTAAGTGACTTGCCCAAGGTCACACAGCCAGTACGTGTCAAGTGTCTGAAGCCACATTTCAACTCAGGTCTTCCTGACTACAGGGTTGGTGCTCTACCTACTGTGTCACCTAGCTGCTCCTACAGTGGACTTTCAAGAGCAACCCTGAGCATCTCCAGCTAAGAGAGACATTAGTTGGCTGAAAGGATGCTTGCCTTGGTGTCAGTCCTGGCTCCTTCATTTATTAGCCTTGTGGCTGTGGGCAGGCCATTTCATGACATCATAGTTATCATCAATCATTTGTTAAAAACCTACTATATGAAAAACAAAAAGGGTGGCACAGTAGATACAGTATCAGTCCTAGATTCAGGAGGACCTGAGTTCAAATGTGACCTCAGACACTCGACACTTACTACCTGTGTGACCCTGGGCAGGTCACTTAACCCTCATTGGCCTGGAAAAAACCTACTATGTGCTAGGTACTGGGGATAGAAACAATCCCTATTTGCAAGGAGCTAGCATTTCAATGAGGAAGACAATCAGGACATATGCAAGTTTAGACAGTAAAGATAAAAGGAATAAATTCAAATAAAAATAAAGTCAAATTTCAAGTCAGATGGGAGGGAGCACAGGGCTAGTTGAGAAAATGAGGAAAGATGTAATGGAAAACAGCGATAGGGGCAGCTGGGTGGCACAGTGGATAGAATACTGGTAGGTCCTGTGGTCAGGAGGACCTGAGTTCAAATCCGGCTTCAGACACTTGACACTTACTAGATGTGTGACCCTGAAAAAGTCAGCCGGCCTCAGTTTCCTCATCTGTGCAATGGAGGTAATAATAGCACCTACCTTCTAGGGCTGTTGTGAAAATCAAATGAGATAATGTGTGGAAAGTGCTTTGCAAGCTATACTACTGTTGTATTCATGTTATTATTAGTCAAGATTGGACCTTCGATCCTCTGAATGAGTACTAACTATGCCACACTGGCTCCTAATTTCAATTTGAATTAATACATATGTATTAAGCATATACTGTGTGTGAGATCTTGGACTAGACAGTAAATATATAGTGACCAAAAAAAATGTAAAATAATCCCTGCCCTCAAAAGTCTAATAGGAAACACTGGATTTAAAGTAGGGGGCTCTGGTTTCACATTGGCTACTAACTGTGTATCTTTGGGGAATTTATTGAACTTCTCTGGAGACATCAGTCTCTCATTTATTTTATTTTATTTTATTTTATTTTATTTTATTTTATTTTATTTATTTGTTTGTTTATTTTTGTGGGGGCAATGAGGGTTAGGTGACTTGCCTAGGGTCACACAGCTAGTAAGTGTCAAGTGTCTGAGGCCGGATTTGAACTCAGGTCTCCCTGAATCCAGGGCCAGTGCTTTATCCACTGCGCCACCTAGTTGGCCCAAGTCTCTCATTTATAAAGCAAAGGGGGAGGCAGAGATTCGAGAATCCTAGAGTGTGAAAGTTGTAATGGATGTCAACAGCCATGAGTGAAAGGAATCCCCATTATAATACACCCCACAAGTGACCCTTCAGCCTTTGCTTGAATCCTCCAAGTAAACAGAGACCACCCCTGCTCCAAGCAGCAGATTCTTCTTTGAGGAGTTCAGTTCCTAGGCAGTTTGCTTTTGTTTTTGTGTGTGTGTTTGTTTTTGAAATTTTTCATGTGTGTGTTTCTGACATTAGGTCTGATTTTTGTCTGATTGTAACTTGCCCCCCTTCTTTCTGGATCTGTGCTCTGAGTATAAACAGAACAAGTAGAATCCCGTCACCCATAGTATAGCCTCCAAATGCCTGATGACTCCTGTCACATTCCCCCTGAGACTTCTCCATTCTCACGTGACCTCTGAGTATCCTTTCGGCTCTAAATCTATGAGACTGTGAGCTCTGTGCCTCACTTTACCTACCTGCAAAATTAATATGATATTACCCTCTCAATTTCGGGAAAGAAGGACTTCAATGCATTTCTAATGTTATCATAAATATTGCTTTGACCGTTAACCTTCCACTAAACAGAATAGTGCCAGTATGTTTCTATGGTTGTCTAAGGTTTGTAAGGAGCTTCACGTGGATTTCTGATATTAATGAAGAAGCTCAATGTATATTGTTCCTAATTCTGTGATTTTATCCTAAGATATTGTTTAAAAAAAAAAAGAGAACAGAGGAATCACGATGGACCCAGGTGAAATTAATAGTCCAAGGAGACTCAAGTGGAATGATGTAGTAGATAGGGGAAAGATGGCATTGTATGTTGTATAACCAGCCCAAGTCCCTCTGCTGGGCTGCTGACAAATATTGATTTATGGAGTAGGGAAGGTGGAGTTAGTCCCTCCATTCCCCCACCTCATCCTCAGTAGTAATTAAGGGACTGTTCAATGGAAAGAACACAAAATTTAGAGTCAAAGAACCTGAGTTTGAATCTCACCTCTGCTGGATGACCTTGGGAAAGTCATTTCACTTTTCATATCTATCAACTAAGAGGGTTGTTCTAGATGCCTCTGAAGTCCTTTCTGGTTCTAGATCTATGGTCTCCAAGGCCAAACGAGCCACTGGCTCATTTGAAACCAGAAACCAAGCTTCTTTTATGAAGCTGCAGTCTGTTTTCATGAATTACAGTTTTTCTCTTATCAAGGTTCAAGTGAAAACACAGCATGTCCCTGTTGTTTGGGGCTTCTCAGAACTGAGACAGTGGATGTTCCTTCAGCAGAAATCCTGGCCCGCTCCCACATGGGCTGCTGCCTATCGTTCCTTCATTTATAGTTGCCTCCGTCTCTCCTTTGAAATTCTAAACTCCTTGAGAGTCGGCACCCCATCACATTCCTCCACTGTATTCACCCACAGTCCTGAACATATTGTAAGTAGGTAGGCGATCAGATAATATTTGGTGACTTAATTATATAATATGGACAGCCAGGTGATGCGGTGGATAGAGCGCTGGGCCTGGAGTCAAGAAGACCTGAATTCAAATCTGGCTTCAGACACTTACTAGCTGTGTGACCCTGGGCAAGTAACTTAAGCTCTGTTTGTTCCAGTTGCCTCATCTGTAAAATGGGGGTAATAGTAGCACCTACTTCCTAGAATTGTTGTGAGGATCAAATGAGATAATAATTGTAAAGCCCTTAACACAATGCCTGGCACATAGTAAGCATTATATAAGTATTAGCTATTATTATTATTATTATTAGTCACTAGGTGGCACAGTGGATAAGAGCACTGGGCCTGAAGTCAGGAAGACCTGATTTCAAATTCTGCCTCAGATGCTTACTAGCTTTATGACCTTGGCCAAGTCACTTAATCCTGTTTGCCTCAATTCCTCATCTGTAAAAAATTTAAATTATTTTTTTAAAAAGTAAGCTGGGGGGCAGCTAGGTGGCACAGTGGATTAAGCACTGGCTCTGGATTCAGGAGGACCTGAGTCCAAATCTGGCCTCAGACACTTGACTCTTACTAGCTGTGTGACCCTGGGCAAGTCACTTAACCCCCATTGCCTCGCCAAAAAAAAAAAAAAAAAAAAGAAAGAAAAAAGTGAGCTGGAGAAGGAAATGACAAACCACTTTAGGGATAACCCCTAAAGGGGTCATGAAGAGTCAAACATGACTGAAAAGACTAAACAACAAAAATTACTACTACCACCACCACCACTGCTGCTACTACTACCACCACCACTATTATTATTTTGTTGTTGTGGCACAGTAGTTTCAGTTGTGTCCAACTCTGTGATTCCATTTGCAGTTTTCTTGGAAAAGATACTAGATTATCTACACACATAGGAGTCCTTAGTTAATGCTGTGTATTCTTGCCTCCAACTTTTAAGGGTGAAAATGTACTTTTTAAAATACCACAATCATTTTTAAGCATATCCTCTCTACCACTTGATTCATCAGTGCAATTTAATAAGTAATCATTAAGTGGCTACTCTGTGCTGTGGCATTATGGTAGCTGTGGGCGACAAAGACAAAAACTGAACAGTCCCTGTTGTCAAGGCACACATGTGCTATTGGCAGTGGAGAGACTAGAGAGTGGGAGTGGAGAGACGCCTCCCTGCTAACAACAATTACTGACCAAGCAATTATAGTCAGCAGGGTATGTACTGTTCAGCATCCATAATCCCCCATGTCCCTATGAAGAAAAGGGAAATGTGTTTTAGATCTCGTTCTCCAGAATCACTTTTGGTCATTGCATTTAATCTAAGTTTAATTGCCTTTTAATGGGTAAATGAAAATAAACATTATAGTCATTATATGTTCTACAGGCCTAACCTCCTGGCCTTGGCTCAAACAAGTCCCCTTCCCACAATCTAGGTTCCATCCCAAATGAGCTACTCCTCGTTCCCCTAGCTTATCTTGTTGTCTTCTTCCTTGCAAACATTGCCCTCCATCTTGGATTTGAAATGAATCTATGGCTTCCACATTTGATTTCATCAATTTTTCCCTTCATTTTTTTTCATAATACTCCATTATCTCTTCTTTGTATATTTTCTATCCCATCTCAGCCATTTCTTACTTGTACAAATATCTATCAACCCATGTAATCTCTTCAGAGGTTAGTTTCCTCATCTGAAAAAATTAAATAATTGAACTAGATGGTCTCTGAGGTTCCTTCTAGCTTTGAATCTTGGAACTTATGATAGAGTAGGAAGATCTGATTTCCCATTTGGCAATACCTACCTATATGTCTTTGGGGAATTCACTGAACTTCCCTGAAGACATCAGTATCTCATTGGTAAAGTGAATAGGGTGGCTGGATCCCAGCAGAGTGCCCTGGGCAGGAACTTACACATTTTTGTATGTGTCCTAGACTTTTTTCTGCTATCACGGATACCTCTGGCAGTCTGCTAAAGCCTAGGGACCCCTTCTCAGAATTATGTTTTTAAATAAAGAAAGAAAATGACAAAGATCAGTTAAATGTCAGTAAAAACAAAGGTTTTTTTCCCTGATATCCCATTTCCCCTGTTTTCCTCTTTCCTCCTTTTCCTATTTATACGTATTTTCCATTCCCATTTTCTATTCCTTTTTTCCCTCTTGATATTAATTCCTCATTATTGCTATTTTTTCCCCTATTCCACAGTCAGGTAAATAGATTCATCTGTCTGTTAGAACCTGTTTATCTATGCTTTGCTCTTGATCCAAGTCCTCCCTGTCGGGAATATGTCGTGCAACCAGGTGAATCCTAAAATCTAGAATTGAAAGTAATCTCAAACATCATTTGATCTTGGGATCTGAGATGGGGGGGGAGTGCACCTTAAAGGTCATCTAGCTCAACCCTCTCATTCTGCAGGTGAGAAAACTGCTCAGAGGACAGAACCAAAAGCTTTGAGTCAGGGTTCAATGAGCATTGGGATGCCCCATGGTGGGTATTATTTTCCGGTGTGAATTAGAGTAGACAGGTCAGTAAGAGACCTTCCAGCTCTCAAATTCTGTCATTCTATGAAATCTAAAGAGGATGTTGTGATCCTTGATTTACCGCTGGAAGGAACCTCAAAGACCATCAAGTTCACCCCCCCCCCATTTTACAGATGAAGAAACAGGCCTGGAGATGGGAAGTGATGACAGAAGGGAGACACACACACACACACACATAGATCTGTTTGTACAGACTGACAGAGACAAAGACAGACAGAGACACAGAAGAGAAAGAGGGAGACAGAGATATGCAAATGGAAGGATTGGAGGCAGTCCAGAGCAGAGCTGCGGTGATTAGGATTCAGGGATAGACAACAGAAGAAACATTAAAGGAGCTAACTGTCTGTAGCTCAGCATTTAAGAAGAGATGGTTCAGTGCATAGGGAGGGATGTTGCATGCGTGTGTGTGTTTCTAAATGGGCTCTGAGCTTGCATGTGTTTGAATGGCCTAGAGGAAGAAGAATATTTTTGCCTGGCAGTGCAACAAATATAACTTGAAGGAAAGGGAATTGACATTGACTGAAGGCAAAGTGAATATGTTTGCTGACTATGAAAGGGAAACAAACTCATTATTTAAAATTAAAGTGCGGCTTTCGAATGGTCTTCCACCTGTTAGGGGGGAAGGGAAAGGAGTAAACATTTATATAGTTCCTACTATGTGCCAGGAGCTGTGTTAAGTGCTTTACAAATCTTATCTCAGTGGGCCCTCACAGCAACCATCTGGTTCTCACACCATCCCTATGTGGTAGTATAGTAATAGTAGAGATAATAACTGTATGGTATTATTATCCCCATTTTACAGTTGAGGAAATTGAGGCAGACAGAGGTTAAGTGGCTTTGCTCAGAGTCACACAGCTAGCAAGTGTCTGTGTCACTCAGCTGCCCTTATCAATGAGTAATTAATGAACTGTTAATTAACAATATGGATCAGGGTTCTGAAAGACTCTATAACTTCACAGAAAGGATCCCTTCTCACTACCCCACACCCCAGTCTCCTTTCTAAAATGCTGCAGTTTTGCGTTTTGCTAAATGACAGACTTGGTTCAGAGGAGGCAAGATGAAAATAGAGCACACATTTGGAGGAGATTTTTGTGAGAAGAGAGAATGTTGCAGGGTTTTTGTTTTTTTTTCTTGAAAGGACAGTGAGATCCTCTCTAGTAAAAGAAAGGGAACTGATTTCTGCAAGATCTATAACCAACCAGTAACAGATCTGTTATCCCATACATTCCAGCTCCAGTGTCCTTCAGCCTGCCCCATTCCCCAATCCTCTGGAGGAAACCTGCCCTCTCTACTCCTGCCTTTCCCCCTCCCTTTTCCTCCTTCTCTCCCCTCCTTCCTCTCCTTCCATGCCTCCCTCCTCCCTCCCTTCATATCTCTCTGTATCTCTCTGTCTCTCTCTCCCTCCCACCTCTCCCTCCCTCCCTCTCCCTCTCATTAGAGGTAACAACACCCCCTTCTGTCTCAAGTCTTAAAAGAATTGGTGTTTACAAAAAAGATAAGAGCTCTTCCCTTCAGAGTGACTATTTTCCATGTCTCTGCTGCTGAAGCTAGATTCACATCCTTCCCTTTCCAGGAAAAGAAACCTGGTCATTCATGTAAAGAAGTAGGACCAGAGAGTGGTTCTGCCTGGCTGAAGGCAGCCTTGTACATTCTGAGAGGTACCCAGGGGATATTTCACCCATGCCTTATTCATCACAGCTCATTCCTTTGTCCATTTGGAAGCTCTTTTCATCGCTTGATAATCTTATCAAAAAGGTTTTACTACCACAAGAATCCAGTGCATCGTTTGATTCCAATGCATGAATCCAGTACACCTCCATGCAATCCTTTGCTGGTTAGGGATGTTTTGATTTTCTGAAGGAATTGTTGCCACTTTGGCGACACACCTTGGCGAGTCACCCTTGTTATTCATATTTGGATTACCCTGTCTACCTGTTCGAACTCATCCCCCATTCTTTTGTCATCACAGGCTCTATGTTCTAGCCAAACTCACCTTTCTCCTTCCTCACACATAATCCTCCCTTTCCCACCTCTGTACTTTTGCACAAACTGTGCCTCATGGCTGGAACACAGTCCCTCCAAAATTCAGCCTCTTAGAATCCCCGGGTTCCTTAGAATGCTTAGCTTAAAAGTTCAGATCAGCACTGCCTCCTGCATGGAATGATGTTGTCTGCCCCTCTCTCCCATTATATTGTATTTACTTTGCATCCATTTGTATGCGCACACATTGTTTCCCTCAATAGAATGTAAGCTCACAGAGAGCAAGACTATATTACTTTTCTCTTTGTATCCCCGGTGCCTAACACAGTACTTGACACACAGCAGGTGTTTGATTGAGTCAATAAATACTAAATGCTAATTTTGTGTCAAGCCCTGAACTAGGACCACACGTCCCAGAGATCCAATGACAAAATAGGCTCTACCTAAAAGGAATTTCTATTCTACTGGGTATATACACATGTATCTAGATATGGAAATAAGAGGTAAGATGAAAGGAAAGAGAGAACAACTAGAAGACGAAGTGCATAGAGATCAAAGGAAACTTCACGGAGGAGATGATACAGTCCTGAGTGAATTTCAAGAAAAACAAAGATGCTAAAATGAGAAGCCAAAAAGAGGGAATGTAATTCTAGGTAAAGGTGGGGGGGATTCTGTGAATGTGTGGAGATCAATAATGTCAAACAAGGGAATTATCAGGTTCAGGAAATAGTTAATGGTCCCATTTGGCTGAATAGTAGAGTAAAGGAAAGGGAATGATATGAAATAGCATTGGAATGCTAGGTTCCTCCCAGGCTCTAAAAGGCATTGAATGCCAAACCTAAAGAATTATCTTTCACAAGATTTTACTCCTGGCACGCACATATTCCCAGCATAGTTTAGTGGAAATAGTACCAAACCTTGGGGAATTCCCTTCCCTTCTCTTGGACTCAGTTTTCTCATCTGCAAATTAAGGAGGTTGGACTTGATGACCTTTAAGCACTTACACTCCCCACTCAATCATTCCCATTCACTGAATATATTTTAGTAGCTTATGGTGTGTCAAGGGCTGTCCTTGGTGCTGAAATACTAAAGGTCAGAAAAGTGAAATACTACTCCTTGTCCTCAAGGAGATTATATCATGCCATTGATTTTTGGTTCAGAGGAGCCATTGAATGTTCTCAGAGACCCAGCCTTTGCCTGGGACTGTTCTAGATCTAGCACAGAACTTAGTCAGGAAGACTCAACTTAAAATCCTACCTTAAATACTTACTAGCTGCGTGACCTTCAGTAAGTCATCTAAAATCTCTAAGCCCCAATGACCTAAACTGTAAAATGGTAAGATTTGAAGCACCTGCCCCACAAAGTGGTTGCAAGACTGAGCTAAGATATTGTATCTTTGCAACTTTGAATTGCCTCATGAATGTGAAGTGAATTTTATTTTCAGGGGACATCTGCCTTGAACCACAGCTTCTTGGTAGCCATCATTTGGTAGATACGGTGCTGGCCTGAAGACAAAGGAGGTCTAATGCCCTAGTGTCGCCAACTAACTGTGTAAGCTTAAGCAGATTCCTTGCTTTTTCTGGGCCTCACTTTCCTTTCCTGTCAAATAAAGGAGTTGGATTAGATGATTTCTGAACTTCCCATGTAGAGACTTAGAGGCACCCAAATAATAGCTTGCTTCAAGATATCTCACCACTTAGCATCAAGCCTCCTGGAACCCTGCCTGTGTCATCCCCCTCCAGAGTTATTGGAGGGAATCAGTTCCAACTTAGGTATAGTTATTACTGTTTGAAAACTGCATGGCAACAACCCCTTTTAATCTAATTAAAATGAATTCTTGAACTAGTCCCTTATAGACCATTAATAGTTCAGTCCTCTGGACATTTTAATTGTCTCAACCAGTGGCCCAGTTCTGAAGTCCCACTGCACCATTTCCAAAGCAGAAATGTGTATGAAGGTCTCTTGTCCCCATTCGGGGAGATGGGCGAGATCTGCCCCACTACACTATGGTGATTATGATATAACTGAGATGCAGTGTGGAGGTGGCACCCTAGTGGATATAGCACCTGGAGTCAAGAGGACCTGAGTTCAAATATCGCTTTAGACACTTCCTAGCTATGTGACCCTGGGCAAGTCACTTAACCTTGTTTGTTTCATTTTCTTCATCTGTAAAATGAGCTGGAGGTTAAAATGTCAAACCACTTCATTATCTTTGCCAAAAAAAAGGAAACAAAACCCAAATGGGGTCATGAGGAATGGCATGACTAAAATGACTAAATAACATGGAAGAATAGAGAGAGGCTCTTAGAGTTAGGAAAACTTGGGTTCAAGTATTGTTTTTGTGCACAAAATAGTTTTGTGACCACATGTAGAATGGTACAGCAGAAAGAGCATTGGCTCTGGAGTTAAAAATCCTGAATGCAGGGACAGCTAGATGGCACTAATGGATAGAGCACTGGCCCTGGAGTCTGGAGAACCTGAGTTCAAATCCGGCCTCACACAGTTAACACTTACTGGCTGTGTGACCCTGGGCAAGTCACTTAACCCCAATTGCCTCACCAAAAAAAAATCCTAGATGCAAATCCTGCCTCTGCCACTGAATACTCCTATGATCACATAACTTTCCTGGGCCTCAGTTTCCTTCTCTGTAAAATGAGACAGTTGGACTAAATTGCCTCTGATGTCCTTTTCAGCCCCAAGTTACCATCCCTTGATCCATGCGTGAGTGGCATGATGATTTTGGGCCCCAAGGCCCAACTCTCTAAGATAATAGTTCTAGATCTGCATGGGTTTTTTATATACAGTGAATTCCCCAGCATTATAATCACAGATCGAGCCTAAAAGGAAAATGCTATAACTAGCGTGTAAAAGGCAGCATGGGACAGTGGATAGAGAATCAACCTTGCAGTCAGGAATATGGGTTCAAGTGTTGCCTCTGTCAAATTACTTAACATCTCTAAAAACCATAAATGGCAGAAAGAAAAGCTCCAAAAAGAGCCTGACCTTTATGTAATAGTAGCAACAATGACAACAGCATTTACATTGTCTTTTTTTTTTTTTTTGGTGAGGCGATTGGGGTTAAGTGACTTGCCCAGGGTCACGCAGCTAGTAAGTTTCAAGTGTCTGAGGTCAGATTTGAACTCAAGTTCTCCTGAATCCAGGGCCAGAGCTTTATCCATTGCACTACCTAGCTGCCCCCTACATAGTCTTTTAAAGTGTGCAAAGCTTATTGAATATGTTATCTCATTTGATTTTCATAACACCCTTGGGTGCTCTTATTATCTACATTTTATTGAAGCAGAATCTGAGGCTGAGCAGTTAAGTGACTTCCTTAAGATTTCATACCTAAGTGCTGAAGACAGTATTTGAACCTATGCTTTTTTCACTTGAAGTCCAATCCTCTATTGGCTCCCCCCACCTAGCTAGAGTTCTTTACCTTGAAGAAGAGTTGTCTTTGCAATATGCCAGTAAGCTGGGTCTTCCCCACTTCATAGATAAGGAACTAGGGGCCTGGAGAAAAGTCAATTACCTAAAGTCTATCAGCTTAGTGGGTATCATGGTCAGGATTCCAACCTGGGTATTTTGACTCCAAATAAAAGGCTCTTTTCTCTGTTACATGAAATTCCATCTTCCTGACTTAATCCTACTCCAACTCCTTAGGCATTTTTGCTGTCAGAACAGACACAACCCTAGCCTGTTTTTTTGTTTGTTTTGTTTTGTTTTTGCTTGGTTTTGTTTTGGTCTTTGGTTTTTGTGGGACAAGGAGGGTTAAGTGACTTGCCCAAGGTCACACAGCTAGTAAGTGTCAAGTGTCTGAGGCCAGATTTGAACTCAGATCCTCCTGAATCCAGGGCCAGTGCTGTATCCACTGTGCCACCTAGCTGCCCCCCTGTGTTTTTTTCCTTATGGAATTTGCATCTTAACCTCTTTCTCAATCAAACTAACATTACATTTCTCAAGCAGTGCTATTTTCTTGCTGTTGTTATCCATTATTTTTTCCTTGAGTTTATTTACAAGATTCAGGACACTGCCCATGGAACTGTTTAGAATGAAGACATAGATGGTTTGGAATTGCTCCAAGGGCAATCTCTGATTTCACCACATTTTGCCTTTTTAAGGGCATGGAGGAATCCCCACCAAACTTTATACCCAGGCAGTTTGAAATTAGTCTCAATTACCCTCAAATTCTCAAAGATTGACCACCATGCAAAGTGGATTCCATTTCCATTAATCTTGCTAACTGGCTGTTATTGGTTACAACTCCTTTCTCCTTCTGGGCAGTCTTTCTTTGCTGAGCCAACTAGTGGATTTCTCCTGTTTCTCTTCTTCTCCCAGCAGCTCATTCCTTGCCTTCCCAGGCTATCTGCATACCATTTGATTAATGGGCACATCCCTGCACATGTTAACAGCTGTGCTGCTCCCTGTTTTCCACTGATATCACCATCTGCCAGCAAGCTTTGAATCATCTGTGAGCTTCAGGTCTTGGGTCTAGGGATTTGGAAATGTCTTCTTTTCTTGTGGCTGCACTGGCCAACACAGGCTGCATGGCTACCTGGCTCTAACAGAGAAATGTTCCTGCCTTTGGTCCATATTTTGCCTGTCCCATTTTTACTATATTCCACCCAAAAAGCTCTCCAACTTGACCTTTGGGTAGAGGAAGTCTTGCCTAATCTCTAAGTCAGGATGTCTTCACCCAGGGCCCACAGATTCCCCATGTTTATATAATAAATTTGAGGTGATCTGTGAACTTATTTGGGCCAATAAAATTTTATTTGTACTTATCTTTCTTTTGTTATCCTATGTATTTGATTTTATGTATTAAAATTTTATTCTAAGAAAGGATTCATAGGCTTCATCTTTTGCAAAGATATCACACACAATTAAGAACCATTCTACATGTTCACTTGTTAATTCACTCACTTACACACTCCTTCATTCATTCAGTCAAACATTTATTAAAAAGTATTTATTCTCACAACTAGCTAATATGGGAATTTTTCCATGACTACTCACGTATAACTTATTTTGAATTGCTTGAGTTCTTGTGGGGGGGGGTGGAAATGGAAGGAGGAAGAGAAGTTGGAACACAAAGTTTTAAAAAATTGATGTTAAAATTTGTTTTTACATATATTTTGGAAAGTAAAATTCTATTCAAAGCAAAAAAAAGTATTTATTCGCAACCCCTCAGTTCAGTGCCTTGCATTAATTATGGTAGACGTTTGATAAATGTTTAGTGAATTGAAATAAAAGTATGTTCAAAGCACCATATGCTTAGGTTCCATGGTGGAAGTAGGGGGGTGGGAAACCTTCCTAATGATGGACTTTATCCCAAAGTAGAACAGACTCCTTAAGAAGATATTGGGCTCACCCTTATTGGCAGTCTTCAAGCAATGGCCAGGTGACCACTCTTCCCATGTCTTGTAGAGAGGATTTTTTTTTACAGCATTAGAACAAGATATTGGGTTATCCATTAAAATTTGTTGCTCCTTAGTTTTCTCTTCATGTGCAACATAAGGCAGTTAGAGTAGATGCTGACTGAGGTCTCTTCCAGCTTCATGTGATCCATAGACAAGTCATTAAACAACCTATCAGTGTCATCATCAGTTTTCTAGGATGATACATCAGGGACATTTTCAGACCTCTATTCAGGCTTAAAGGTTTGGGGATGTTTTGTGACTTGTGACACAATAGAGTGACAAAATTTTGTTTTTAAAGTGCCTATTATATGTTGTATTTTGTATTGGCACTTGGAAAGGATTTTATCATTCATTCATTTCAGTCATGTCTGACTCTTTATGACCTCATTTGGAGTTTCTTGGCAAAGATACTGGAGTGGTTTGCCATCTCCTTTTCTAGCTAATTTTAAAGATGAGGAACTGAGACAAACAGGGTCAAATGACTTCCTAGGGTCACATGGCTAGTAAGTATCTGAGGCAGGATTTGAACTCAAGAAGATGAGTCTTCCTGATTCCAAGATAAGTGTTCTAAATACTGTATCACCTACTTTCCTTCTACCTTCTGTATAGATCCGTCCAAATTCCATGTATAAGGAGTGTGCCTAGTGGTAGAATGCTGGACTTAGGTGTCATCAGCAGGATTTAAACCGAGGTCTTCCTAACTCCACTAAATGGGTGACTCTGAGCAATTCACTTTCCCTCTTTAGGCTTCAGTTTATTCATCTGTAAAATGAGGGGGTTGGACTAGATGGGCTCTAAGACCCCTTACATATTTGGACTTTAAGCTCAATATGTGGATCTGGAGTCAGTAAGTTAATCAACAAACATTAATTACTTATAGCTAGCTTCCAATTAGTACAATTAATGACTTTGGTCATATGGTCACATGTATTCAGATTTTTTCTACTCAGTATGGTAACTAGTTCCAGCTCAGTGAAAGTAGAAAGTGCAGTTTGAATGCAAGCATACAGATCACTAGATTCATAATCGGCACTAGTTGGGACTTGGCTCTCATCCTGACTTTAGGGCAAAAATTCTATCCATTGTACCACCTAGCTGACCTAGGTGAGGAGAGGAAGTCCAAAGTAAAATATGGAAAAAACTAAGATGAAAATTACCCATAGATACCCAGCAAACAAGAACTTGAACCCAGGGCTTCTGATGTAGTTTCCACTGCAACCTCACTACCTTCTAAGTACTCCAGTGGCAGGTACTCTAAACACCATAAGTGCTAATATTGAAAGATAATATCAGTGATATCTTCTGATAGGATCTAAATGCATGAAAGCACTTCATGTTGCAGATGAGAAAACCGAAATCCAGAAAATTCTAGGAAAAGGAGATGTTCCCCCATTTCCATATCAGGGCAAGCTGGAAGAAATGCATCATGAGATTTGTAAAAATTCTCTAACATGGAAGTACCAGAAATTGTATAAAAGTATGCAGCGAGAAGGGGAATAAGGCAGAGAAGGAAGATAAAATAGATGGAGCAGTTGGGATACAAAAGAAGTGCTGGAGGAAGATGAACTAGGTTCAACGTCCACCTTTGCTATTAACTTCTTGTGAGAACTTGAGCATACCATTTAGCCTCCCCAGGCCTCAGTTTCCTGATCTGTAAAATGAAAGTACTTGAATAATTGCCCTCAGGTCTCTTCTACCTCTAGATTTCTGATTCTGTGAAACTGTCTGTTTCCTAGGGACTCGCCACTTCTGCCAGGCACCAGAGCGCTGACCATGGTGCTGATATGTCATCATGTGGAAACCTGATCACTCACACAGTGCAAGGAACAGAATCTAGTGCTCTTTGATGGCAGATGGAGGTGTTGTCTCTCCTCTCATTTTAGCAGGCACACACACACATCCATCAAAATCAACAGCGAAATTCTATCCATTGCTCATTTTATGGCCTAGACACCTTAGAGTGCTGACATTTTCTCAGAGGACTGTTTCAGAGCATTTTCAGGGTGCTGTCAAAGAAGAACTACACCGTATCCTTCCATCTGTAGTAGGAATTTCAAATGGACATACAGTAGACGAGCAAGTGCACTGATTTTAAGTCAGAAGATCTGGGTTTGAATCTGGGTTCTGCAATTTCTCAGCTACATGACTTTAGATAGTCACTATGCATTTCTAAACCTGTTTCTTCATCTGCTAAATGAGGATATGCCTACTCACACTACCTACCTCATTAGAATTTTTCCAAAGGAAATTCTATGTCTAAAGTGCTATGTAAATGAAACATTATTGTTATGACCTCTCTGTTCCTCATTAGTGAATTGTATGTACCCTTTTCTTGAACAAGGATTATGATTAGTGGTCCAGAGAAACGCGTTCCTCACCTTTTCTTTGTCCTTGGGAATAAGGTTCGTCTCATTG
Source organism: Dromiciops gliroides (assembly GCF_019393635.1). Taxonomy (NCBI): domain Eukaryota; kingdom Metazoa; phylum Chordata; class Mammalia; order Microbiotheria; family Microbiotheriidae; genus Dromiciops; species Dromiciops gliroides. The sequence goes on along the minus strand of NC_057865.1, from coordinate 285,108,937 downwards.
TACTGTTGCAGGTTGAAAAGCCTAGTGACGTATTGCTGGCTCATGATGAAAGCAGATACACCCACTGACTCTGTTTGAGATACAGTGCTCTAAGGTTCCATTTGTTATTGTTCAGTCATTTTGGCCACATGCAATTCTTTGTGACCCTATTTGGAGTCTTCTTGGCAAAGATACTGGAGTGATTTGCCATTTCTTTCTCCAGCTCATTTTACAGATGAGGAAACTGAGTCAAACAGAGGTAAAGTGACTTGCCCAGGGTCACATAGCTGGTAAATTTCTGAAGCCAGATTTGAACTATGGAAGATGAGTCTTCGTCACTCCCAGGCTGGGCACTCTATCCACTGTGCCACCTAGCTGCCAAACTCTCCCCCATATAAAGCAAGCTACAGAAGGTATCTTAAAATTCTGGACTTCAAATACCGTATTTTGCATCTGTCAAATATTTGTCTGTTTTAACCACATTTGGAGGTTATAGTATAAAATCTTTTGACTTGTAGATATCAGATAACATAAAAGGTACTGTAATTGAGTGGAATTCAGGCTTAGATTCAAGAGAGAGCTAAATTCAAATTGCACCTCACTTATTAGCTTGGTGACCCTGATTATGTCACTTAATCTTTCTGAGATATCAGTTCCCATATGTATAAAATGAGAGTAATAATAACTGCAATAACGACCTCACAAGATTGCTTCAACAAACAAATGATTATATGTACACATGGCTCTTTGCAAATCTTTGTGTGCTATAGAAATGACAGTCATGATTATGGCAGTATTGAGAATGTATGTATGGCCATGCAGCAGCACCTGTGGAAACATCTGTACAAATTACAGCAAAGCCCAGGAGTCCAGATCAGGCTCATTAATCATTTCAGAACAGATCAGTAAATCCAGGTGAGAAATAATCCCCATATCTGATAGGCATTTGGACATCCTAGTGGTCAAGTCCACTGTGTAAGACTTTAGTGTGGGATTATGGTTGTTACACTATGTGATAAGAATTATGAAGTTCTAGAATGGGGGTAGGAAAGGTAAATGATCTCATTCAGTCCTTTTCTCTGAATTGTAGTGGGGAGATGGGGATAAGAAGAACGAAGAGAGAGACAGAGAACAAGGGATCAATAGCAAGAATGCAAGAGTGTGTGTGTGTGTGTGTGTGTGTGTGTGTGTGTGTGTGTGTGTGTGTGTGTGAGAGAGAGAGAGAGAGAGAGAGAATGAGAACTCAGCTTCTTTTGCACAACAGTGAGTAGAATGGGGAAAAAAGGTATTGTAGAATAATAGCTTAGAGATTGTCCTATCTAAGAATTTCTCCTCTTCCTGCATCCAAATCTTTTAGTTCCATAACACTCAACTGGATGAATGAAGAAACTAAGACCTAGAAAAAGGTTAAGTGATTTCCCTAAGGTCCCATAGACAATTAGTATGGTCAAATTATTTCAAAGTACTTTAAATATTATCAAAGAAATCATTATTGCTTAGCATTTAGAGAATTTAAAAAGACAAGTGGGAGAAAAATTAAGTTAGACAAAGGAAAGCTTTGCTTGTGAAGTCAGATATCCAGGGAGCAGTGTATTTATGAGATCAGGAAACTTTTTTTCTATTTTTGCTAGGTGAAGGAGCAGAAATAAATGTGTACTGTCTACCTTCCATGTTGGTAACTTGTAAACACAATAATAGAGACATTGGGTGCATAGTAGAAAGAACACTGGAGGGGGCAGCTAGGTGGCACAATGGATAAAGCACTGGCCCTGGATTCAGGAGGACCTCAGTTCAAATCTGGCCTCAGACACTTGACACTAGCTTTGTGACCTTGGGCAAGTCACTTAACCCTCATTGCCCCGCCAAAAAAAAGAAAAGAAAGAACACTGAATTTGGCTCAGAGGGACTAGGGTCATATTTTGCCTGTGATACTTGCTGCCAGTGTGACTTTGGGCAAGTCATTTAACTTCCCTGAGTCTTCATGCCCTTATCTGTAAACTATGTTTGGACTAGATGGTCTCTGAGCTTTCTTCCAGCCCTAAATCTATGATCCTATAATAATCAGAGCTATAGAACTCTAAAGGGCACGTTCTAATAAATCTAGATGAAGTGAAAAAGCCTGTCCTTCCAAAATGCTAATAGAGTTGGGTTCTGGGTTTATGAATTCATTAGCATAAGGAATGCCCTTACGTAAAATGAAGAGGTTGGATTAAATAGTCTCTAAGATAACCTGCCACTATGGATCTATGATCCTACAAAGTTGCAGAATCTTCTTCCCCTGTACCCAGAATCAGGAAAATGATTTTTAAAGTTTTAAATGTTTTTTTAGGAAAAGTTATTTTTTAAAAGTTAGATGTCAAGTGGAGTTGGGGAAAATTTGGGAAGGAAGCATCCAGGTGTTACAGCTGAGTAGTGAGATGAAGAACTTGTTCTAGGCTAATGAAGCTAATACATGAGGTTGAATTGGTTGAACCATACCAGATGGGTAAGAGAAGAATGTAAGGCAGCAAAAATATTGCAGTCAAAACCGTGGTAGATGAGCACAGAATTTGAAAAGCCTCATTAAGATTTAGTATCTAATGACAGGGACAGGAAGTTGGCCATACACTCCAGCCAGCCATCAGGACACCATGGCCTACCCAGTGGAGATATTGTACATTCTCTCCACTCCCTCACCCATAGGTATGCCTCTATGCCCCACATATGCATCTGTTTCTTGCTCCAGGGGCAATAATCATATGAATACTGCCATTGCTAATGGAAAGGCTGTGGCTTCACTCAGCTCTTATAACTGGGTTTCCATGACCACCACACTCTTTCATGGGTTTGTATCCATAGTATGATAGATATAGGACTTAAAATGGCCTCAGAGGCGATCTGTCCCCACTCCCTTATTTTGTTGTTGGTTGTTGTGTCATTTCAGTCATATTCAACTCTTTGTGATCCTATCTGGGATTTTCTTGACAAAGATACCAGAGTAGTTTGCTACTCCCTTCTCCAGCTCCTTTTCCAGATGAGGAAACTGAGGCAGATAGGATTAAGTGACTTTCCTCCAGAGTCACACAGCTAACAAGTATCTGAGGCCAGATTTGAGCTCATGAAGATGTCTTCATGATTCCAAGCCCACTTATCTGTCCTATATGACACCTAATCGGCCCTTTTCTTTTAGAGAGAGAAAACAGCCATCAGAAGGTTAAGTGATTTATTCAAGCTTACACAGAAATCAAGTAACAATGATGGAATTTGAACTTTGGTTCCCTGACTTGAAATCTCATCTTCTTTCCAGCACACTATGCTTTGTATTACAGTGTAATTTCCTTAAGGGTAGGGATCATCTCATTTTTGTATTTGTATCCTTAGTGGCTATTATAGTGTGTGGCTTAACACATGCTTATTGATTAATTAATTGACTGAAGCCATGTGTGGTGAACCTGCCCACTTCAAAGTCTTCATCCATCCATGCCTCTCTTCACCAAGGACTAACACAGAATAACTTATAACTGTAAAAGGTATTGTTTTCTATAGATTAACAAAAAGTTTTGATGTCACCTATGTGAATTTGAGAGCTATCCCTATGGATTGGTGGGGCCATCACTGCTTAAAGACATGGGTTTCTCCAGAGGATAATGCTGTGATTGGTGGCAGGGAACTGTCCACTGAAAACGAACTCAGGATCATAGTTCTGGAGCTAGACAGAACTTTAGAGGTCCATCTGGTCCAACCCTATCATTTGACATATAAGGAAACTGAGGCCAAAAGGATGAAGTGATTTTAGATCATAAGATAAGAGCTAGAAGGAGCATCATAAGTCATTTAGTTCAGTTTTCTTTTATTTATATGTCAGGAAACTGAGGCCAAGAGATGTGAAGCAAGCTGCCCAATGTCAAACCCATAAAAATGGTGGAGTTCAAATCTGAACTCTGATCTGGGGATTTCAAGTTCAGTTCTCAAAGTTCAACCATTTTTTCTGCTACTTTTCTGAAATATGACTCACCTCATGCTGCCTTATGGGAGACCAACATGCCCCATCAGCCAGAGTGGCCATGAATGGTGTTCAGCCCTCTCTGGAAGTCGAGCCTCCCATCTCTCTCTCATCTGCTATCATCAGCCTCTTCTGACTGACCCCAGCTCTCTTCCCTCAACCCCCAGACTAGGCCTTTTCCCTTGTTGCTCCATTGTGCTGTTGCTCATCCTGATACAGAACAAGTACTTGTGATTTGAATTCCACCTCCCGCCTCTGCCATCTCAACTCAACTATGAAACTCTAGTACTCAGTCCTGCTTTGGAAAGACCAGGTCAGTGCTTCTGGCCCATTCCTGAGCAAGAGCTGTCAGGTCATAGCCTTTGGGGGCTTCTCAATTCAGATAACTTCAGCTAGGCTTTAGAGTGCAGAGCACCGGCTTTGGAATCAGGGGATATGTTTGAAAGTTCAACTTTCCACATACTGTATGACCTTGAGCAAATCATTTAACCTCTCTCAGCCGCTTCTGACTACCAACCCCACCCCTAGTCAGGACTAGAAGGAAGAATAAACATAGATAATATGGGAAACTGGGCAGAGGGGGAATTTTAAACTGAAGTGAAATTGAGACTGACTTCTTAAACAACAGATAGAGTTCACAAGGGGCTACTAGAACCTTCTTTTCCAGAGCTCTTTGAAATACGAATTGGGATCCTTACCAAACAGGTTTGGTGCCCATGCCATCTGCCTTGGACGCAGGGGACTCCACACCGGGCAGACCTCCTCTGCGGATTCCATCTGCAGTTGACCGGGTTTGATTTTTGTAGTTGGAAAGGGATCTGAATCCTCCTGCACACATGGTCAGCCCCACATGATCAAAGGCCCTAAACGTACAAGTGTTTGATGTTGACAGATGTTGAGTTGTGTGGGGCCTTGTTGCTTGGCTAGGGGAGGGAGTCAGTTATCAAAGGAAATGCTGATGGGCCTCGCTGTTCTCTCTGTGTGACACACAGATCTGGAGTGGAAGAATCCTCAAAACTGGCAAAACTTGGCATGGGGATTGAGACTTATGAGACTGAAAGGTCCGCTCTCTCGGGAGCTGGAAGTTCAGACTTGTTCTGTTACTCGTAATTAGATTACAGGCAGCCACTTCTGCAGGGCTGTGGGGTTGTAGAAAGAATGCCGGATCTAGAGTCCGCAGATAGGAAGGAGTTCAGATCCTGGCTCTGCCACTTTGCCACCTGTTTTTACCATGGACAGCATACTATGTTTCCCTAAGGCTGTTTACCTTAGACAAGTCCTTTCTCATTGGTGCTTAGTTTCTTCTTGTCTAAAATTAGAGTTCAGGAATAGAGGATCCTAAAAATTCTTTATAACTTTATTAGAAGCTGTTCTAAAGGTAACTCTAATATCCACCCCCACCCCATTCTCTCAGCCAGGAGCTCTGAAGGGAAATTTTTAAGATCCCTCCCAGATCTGACATTTCCTTTCCTAGGATCTTGCCAATTCTTATATTCTCCACTCTAAACTTCCTCGCAGCCTTGATATTCCATGTTCTAAGGCTTCTCTTAGCTCTGATATGTTGATTCTGATATTTTTTTGTTTTAACATATCTATACATAACCTGTGAACTCAAAGGTTGGCATTGATCATTTAGGGTCTGACTGATGCAGATCTCTTATTACAAACCTGCCTCTCACCTCTTCTCGGGTACCAGGGAGAAGGGCAAAGTAGAATATGTACTTTAGGACAGCTGGATGTTTTATAGATTACAGGCAAAGAACAGGATCTAATGATAAAGGCAAATGAGTCTGAGTTTAGGATTGAGAGCCTCTGGCAGGATTGGTTCGGGTAATCTTCCCCAGCACCTCCCTTGCTCACCATGGGAGCTAATTAATCCTTTAGTTTATCTGCCCAAGGACCCATCTCCATACATTCTTTTGGATTAATACTTTTTAAAGGATAATATGGGTATTTTTGTTTGGTTTTCTCTTTTATCAGCTTTGCCTTCCTTTTCCATTAGTTCTTTTCTTTTTCTTTTCCTTTTTTTTTCCCCCATTGGTTCTTTTCACAGGGAAGCAACAAAAACTCTTGAGCCTCAGTCTCTGCTTTCCATGCCTGTTTTTATGCCATATACAAGTAGTGCCTCCCTCCCTATTTCCTCTTGCTTCCCCTCTCCTTCTCTTTCATCCTTTCTCCCTCTCCTGTTTCTCCCTCCCTGCCTCCCTCTGTCCTTCTCTCCCACCATCCCTTTCCAGTAATCATCTAGCTCTCTTACCCTATCATTCTCTTTTATTCTGACTTGTCTCCATCTGTTTGTCTCTTCTTCTCTTATCTCTCTTGCTCTATCATTCTGTCCTTTATCTTTTGTTCTATCTTTCCTTCTCTTCTCTTCTCTCCATTCTTTTTATTTCTCTCTTACTCTAGTGTATTCTCTCTCTCCCTCCCCTCCCCCCCCCCTCTCTCACACACACACCCCTACACACACCTGGTCTGTACTTACCTCTCAGAAACTGACCAGTAAAGCCTCATTTGCCCCATCCCCAAGTTGGGCAGCAGCTCTAGCTCACCCCATCTTAGCTCCTTTCTCTTTAATGTTGCCTTTTCTGCCCATTGCTTTGCTCATACTTCCCTGAATACACTTGGAGATGTCAAAGTCTATGCCTTCCATTTTCTCAGTTGGTCTCCCTATGTCCGACCGGTTCACTTGCACCCCGTGTGCCATGGCAGGAAGGGAGGAGTTTCTCCAGAGGGTAGCTGTTCCTTCTCACCTCTGCTGCTGATCATTTGTACTGTGTCCTTTCTGCACAAGAGGCTCTGTACGAGGCAGTGAGCTTTCTTCTGTTTGTTCTTTGGAATGGCAGCATTGTTCTGTGCCCATTGGGTCAGTTTTATAAGCCAACTCCTTGTCACATTTGTCATGTGTCCTTCATTCTTCACTCTTGGCAGCATACGTCCCTGTGGTTCCATGAGCCATGTGAAGAAGATCAGGGGATGGATGAGCTTCACTGAAATATAGATTCCTTTGGAATCCAAGGACCTGGGTTCAAACCCCACCTCTCACATTTATGAGCCGAGTGACCTTGGGCAAATCACAGCCACAACACTGAGACTGTTTCCTCATGTATAAAATGATATCGGGGGCAGCTAGGTGGTGCAGTGGATTCAGGAGAACAAATCTAGCCTCAGACACTTGACATTTACTAGCTGTATGACCCCAGGCAAGTCACTTAACCCCCATTGCTCAGCAAAAATAAATAAATAAATAAAATGATATCTCAGATTAGACAGCTTCTGAGTTCTATTCTAGTGTACAATCTCTAATCATATGTATTTGTTTATATATCTTTCCAGAAAGGCCAAGATTGACTATGACCTTGTAAGTGACTATAGCATTTTGGAAAAGGTCTTTGGAGAGTGGCACACTTGTCTTGATAATGTCACTGGTGTCTCTAAATATGTGTATATGGGTATGCATGTATCTATATGGATACATGTATGCATATATATGCATGTACATATGCATGCGTATATAGCCATATCTGTATGTGTGTGCAATGCACATATGTACATGCATGCATGCATACATACTCCTATTTTTGTAGCATCTTTAGTGTTTCTTTATTTCTCTCTAATTATAATACATATCTTTCTAATTCCTGCGAACAAGGAGATGGCATATGGATTGTTTCAGCAGCAAGACAGTGAATTTTGACTAGTCAATGAAATTTAAAAGCAACACGTATGCGTCAGGTGTCTTTGAAGGACAGCCCAGTCTTCTGGGGTTTGCAATGATCAAAACTGAGAATGAACCAGGGACTTTGAGGAAGTGTGTGATGATAATTGGTGATGATTGAGAGGTCACATGATGAAATGGCTAGAGGGTTGCCCTTGGAGGTGGGAAGAGCTGGGTTCAGGTCCTATCTCTGATACATCTTGGCTATGTAACCCATGTGGAAACATTCTGGCATACGACAAAGAACCCTGCTCTAGGGTTAGGGCATCTGGGTTCCCATGCTGTGTGATCTTGGGAAAGTTACTTGACTACTATGAATGGCCACTTCTGTTAGTTTTGGATCTCTGATTCTCTGATTTCTGTGCTGGCAGAAAAGTCATTACTTCTCTCAGGACCAAGGTTTCCTCATTTGTGAAATAAACAAGGCAACAGGATAATCTCCCAGGGCCCCTATAATCCTTTCATTCTATGTTCTAGCATATCTTCCCCCCACTTAGGTTCCTTCCAGCTCAAATTCAGTCATCCTGTCATCATAGGAAAGGGTGGTTGGGTGTAATTGTCAGAGTACCATGCTCACTTCCTTGGGTAGAAATCGACTGTGCCCTAGGATATAATTGCGTACCTTATGAGAGGAAAAGGAATTCATTCATTCAGACATTTATTGAACACTTACTGAGTGCAAGGCCCTGCGTGATGTGCCAAGGGGAACACAAGGATGAATAAGATGTAGTTCTGACTCTTCCCCAACTCACAGTTTAATAGGAGATAAGACATGTTCAGAAATAAATAGAATAACTTATTGTACAATAACTGCATGAGACGGATAGAAAGCAAATGCCGCGAGAGTTTAGAGGAGGAAGAAATTAATTAACCTCCCTGGGCCCTGGTTTCTTCTTCTCTAAAATGAGAGGGTTGCACTTGACAGCCTCTAAGGTGCATTTCAGTTGGGGCAATTAGGCGAGGATTCACAGAGAAGGTACCGTATGAGCTAGAACAGGGGTGCAATTCAGTAGGAAGAGATGAGGGCGGTGGGAGTAGGGAGAGTGTCTCAGGCACAAAGGATGGAGACCAGAGGCTGCTCTAGAGACGTTAGTATAGCTCCTAGAAGCGGCCTGAATTTGATGAAGACAACTGTTTTTCTTCTGTATTTTAATGGAACATGGGGGCTGGGGGCTGGATGTGATTTCATTGACATATGAACTCCTGAATGAAGAAATTCCCTCCACCAGGGCAAATTGGCACCTTCTTTGCAATTTACAGTCTTAGAGATTCACTTAATGGGCAGGAAGTCACAACTGGTAAATATCAGAGGCACAGAATGAAACTGGGTCTTCCTGTTCCCAAGGCAGGCAGGCTCTCTGCCCAATTTACCATACTACTGCTATTCTTGGACATACCCTCTGACCCAGAAGGGAGTTACCAGCACATCCCACATGGGATCCAAGTGGAGATGGCTCCCATTTTCTGTGAGACACCTCTTCAGTGGAGAACTTTCAGTAGATGTTTTAATTAAGAACCATTGGGCTTTTCAACAAGACAGGAGTGCTGGCTAAAGGCTCCCCAGCTATCAGAGAGGGAACAGTGGCTGCCTCACTGAAGTAGCTGTGAGGAGAATTTCTTAATTATGACTGCAATGTGGATGTGCTTCATGCTGTGTCAGTTCAGGCTGGAAAGGCAGGGCAGCTGACCCGCATGGTAGCAAAGGCTGTAACAGGTCACCTTGGACTGCAAATGATCATAATGGAAGTAGAAATACCAGAACACGCTGTGATCAGAATTCTCTTAGTGTCTGAGAAAGGAAACCTCAGAAGAAAAGGACTGGATGTGGTCTGAGGTTAAATGCAGTCTTATTGTTGAGATTGATTATTCTGCTCATGAGTCACACAATTGTATTTCAAGCTGGACGGAACCTTAGAGACTGCTGAGTCCAATCTCTTCTTTTTACAGATGATGAAACTGAGGTAGATAAGAGGTTAAGTAACTTTCTCAGAGTCACGTGGCCAGTAAGTGTCTGAGGCAGGATTTGAACTCAGATTTTCCCAAATTGAAATTTAGGTCTCTAACCACTATGTAATTCTGTCTCTCTTTCATTGGTAGTAAAGAAATGAAAGGCAATTTCTGTGGAAAATGTTTATTTAATATTAGGCACAGGTGGACCAGGTGAATCATCAGAACTACACCCCAAAGGAGCCTAGACAGAATTCCCCGGCAATGCAAAGCTTGCTTCAGGGCCTGCTATCCCTGGTGACCAGACCAGCTCTGGTCCCATTCATAAGACAGCTAGGTCATGCAGTAGAACTGAGCACTGTACTTGGAATCCAGAGGATCTGAATGCAAATCCTGACCCCTAATGATAATTTATGATTCTATGACTCCTCCAGTGTCATTTGGCTGTTATCCTTGGATTTGAACTCAGATTTCATCTGACCCCAAGCTCAGTACTATAGTTATTCCATATGGGAGACGAGGTCCCCCACCTGTCTGGATGTTGTTGCTTCATGGATACGTCCTGAAGCAAAGCATTCCCTTTTCTCCTCTGGAACCAGGCTGAGTTTTTTTCTAAGTATCTTTTCTTCCCACCCTGGCCACACAATCCTTCATTCCCATTGGCAGTGTGGTTTTACCTTATTCCCAAACCCTTTTACTAGAGGGTTTCAATGATAACTGTTCCAATGGGTAGAAGGGTGATGGGGGGGGGAGTATGTAAGTATAAGAAAAGAATCAAAGGTGAGCCTAAATTGAGCCTGGGTGATTGAACAATGAGCAGGCGCCAACAGTAACAAATTACCTGATTTATCATTAACTCTTCTGGGATGTGGCAAAAAGGCTTCTTATTGAGGTATAGTTAGATTGGGTCGACCAGCGGTTTTCTTTCCCTATCTGTTGTTCTTTCTGCTACCTCTCTATCAACATGCTTTGTATCAGCAATATTACCATTTGTTTATTCATTTAGCCAGTCAGCAGTTATTTACCAGGCATGCCTACCATACACTAAGTGGCATATGTAGTGCTCTTCCATCTTCCAAATTTTGAGAGATTCCCTGAAACATTCTTCCCCTTCATGGATCCCTTCAGTAGATTCACTCAATGATTGACCCCTGAGATAATAACAGTTCATGAAGACATTTGTGGTGTGTTTTTTCAATGCTTTGAACTCTATTACATACACAGTCATTTAGCTAACTTTGTAATCCACACACCCCTCCCCATTTGAATAGTTATCGAGCAGCTGCTTTGTACCTAGCGTGAGCTATTAATGTTAATGGCTGGAAAGAAGGTTAGCCCACCAAACACAGCTCTGAGACCATAGCATGTGATCAGTACACAGTCCTAGTAAATATTTGGAATTAATAACAAATGTCCTCCATTTTAACACAAACTTTTAAATTATATGGGAGTTTGCAGGAGATTTCACCCTCAGGATTTTTTCTCTCTTGAAATTAAGGTCCTTGTTTGTCTTTTCAATTACTGACATTTGGCTAGCAAGGACACCTCAATTATGGATCTGCAGTCAAATTAATAAAGTATTTTATTTTTTCCCATTACATGTAAAGATATTTCTCAACTTTTGTTTATACAGGCTTTCCAATTTCAGATTTTTCTCCCTCCTTCCCCTCCCTCCCCCCTCCCCTAGACAACAGGTAATCTGATATAGGTTATATATATATATATATATACATATATACATATATATACACACACACATATAATAACATTAATCCTATTTCTGCATTAGTCATGTTATACGAGAAAAATCAGAGCAATGATGAAAAACCTCAAAATAGAAAAAACAACAGCACCAAAAACAAAAGAAATAGTATGGTTCACTTAGCATCTATACTCCACAGTTCTTTTTTTTTTCTTGGATTTGGAGATCCTCTTCTATCATGAGTTCCCTGGAACTCTTCTGTACCATTGCATTGGTGAGAAGAATCTAGTCCATCACAGTAGATCAACACTCAATGTCGATGACACTGTGTACAATGTTCTTCTGGTTCTGCTCATCTCACTCATCATCAGCCCATGCAAGACCCTCCAGGTTTCTCTGAGCTCCTCCTGCTCATCGTTTCTTACAGCACAATAGCATTCCATTGTATTCATATACTACAACTTGTCCAGCCATACCCCAATTGATGGGCATCCCCTCAACTTCCAATTCCTTGCCACCACATAAAGAGCAGCTATAGATATTTCTGTACATGTGGGTCCCTTTCCCCTTTCCATGATTTCTTTGGGAAAAAGACCCAAAAGTGGTATTGCTGGGTCAAAGGGTATGCACAGCTTTATAGCCCTTTGGCCATAATTCCAAATTGCTCTCCAGAATGGTTGGATCAGTTCACAGCTCTACCAACAATGCATTAGTGTTCCAATTTTCCCACAGCTTCTCCAACATTTATTATTTTCCTTTTTTGTCATTTTAGCCAATCTGATAGGTGTCAGGTGGTACCTCAGAGTTGTTTTTATTTGCATCTCTCTAATCATTAGAGATTTAGAGCATTTTTTCATATGGGAATAGATAGCTTTGGTTTCTTCATCAGAAAACTGCCTGTTCATATCCTTTGACCATTTCTCAATTGGGGAATGACTTGGATTCATATAAATTTGATTTAGTTCCCTATATATTTTAGAGATGAGGCCTTTATCAGAAGTACTGGCCACAAAAATTGTTTCCCAGCTTTCTGCCTCGCTTCTAATTTTGGATGCATTGCTTCTGTTTGTACAAAATTTTTTTAATTTAATGTAAGCAAAATCATCCATTTTGCATTTTATAATATACTCTATCTCTTGTTTGGTCATAAACTGTTTTCCTTTCCAAAGATCTGATAGGTAGACTATTCCTTTCTCTCCTAATTTCCCTATGGTATCACCTCTTATGTCTAAATCGTGTATCTATTTTGACCTTATTTTAATATAAGGTGTCAGATGTCGGTCTATGCCTAATTTCTGCCGTATTATCTTCCAGTTTTCACAGCAGTTTTTGTCAAATACTGAGTTCCTATCCCAGAAGCTGGAGTCTTTGGGTTTATCAAACACTACATTACTAGTGTCATTTACTACTGCATTTCCTGTGCCTAGCCTATTCCATTGATCTACCGCTCTATTTTTTAGCCAGTACCAGATAGTTTTGATGACTGCTGCTTTATAGTAAAGCTCCAGGTTTGGTGCCGCTAATCCACCTTCCTGTGAATTTTTTTTCATTATTTCCCTGGATATTCCTGATTTTTTGTTTTTCCAGATGAATTTTGTTATTATTTTTCTAGCTCTATAAAATAATTTTTAGGTAGTCTGATTGGTATGGCACTGAATAAGTAAATTAATTTAGTCTGCAGTCATTTTTTAATCTTCATTTAGGGGAATCTCCAGTTTACCATGTATTCAGGCCTCCTCTCCCTGGCTTTCCTCTATATCCCCCTTTTCTTCTTTCCCTTTGCCTCCCCTCTTGTTGCATCCTCCTCCTCCCCTCCCTCTTTTATCTTTCCCTTATCTTTCTTGTCTCTTCTTTTCTGTCCCTCATGTCATCTCGCTTTATCCCTCCTCTCTCCTTTCCTTCCTTTATCTCCTTGCCTTTCTCCCTTTCCAAATCCTCTCATCTATGGAGAGCTGCTTCTGAAAAATGACCCTTGGGTTTCTACCTCCAGCAATTCAGTAAATTGGTATCACAATTAAGAAGGCAGAACAAATGAGCTGTGGGGTCAGGAAGGCAGCAGCTGCTCCCAGTAGTCCCAAAGAGGATAGGACTCTCTCAGGCACGCTGAGATGCCTTCTAAGCATCATATAATAACTGAAAGAACTCAGCTCTTTGGGCTACTATTCCAAAAATGGTACTTAACACTGTTAGAGAGCTGAGCGTGTTGACATGAAGGAGAGAAAAGAGACAAGGGAGACTTTTGTTTCGGAGTTGTTCAGCTCTGGAATATCTAGTTACCTGGAGAGATAGCAATATATGTTTGTTTTCCCCTGTGTCGTGCATGTTCCTGAGAATATTGTATGTATTGAATTTTGCTCTGAGACTCTAAGTTCAAAGTTTATCACAGGGATGGGTAGTGATAACTCTGTATTTTAAGGTTACCTATTACATTGTGTGTGTTATTTCCATGATATATGTTCTTCTGACACAATAGAGCAATTCCCCAGAAATACCCTACAAATGGGATTCTGAGGGATTAATTATTAACAAAAAGTGGCGATCCATCTTTCAGCTTTGATAATACGGACTGACTTTTACCATTATGTTTGACCAGAGATGTATTCCCTCTCCATGGTGATGTCATTGGTTTTCTTGTCATTGGGTTTATAATACACTGTCTCTACTTTATTCCTTCTGCATCGTATAGTCCAGACTTTTCCACATTCATCTACACTCTTCACATTCCTCTTCTCTCACAGCATAATAATGTTTCATTCACTTACTGTAATGTCTCCTGCCATTTCCCACTTGTTGGACCCAAATTTAGATTTCTACTTTCTCTTATGCCCTTGTCCCATTGGCACCTTCTGAGCTCACTTCCTTGGTCTTTTTCCTTGCTTTCAACTCACTTTGCCTTGTCTCCCTTGTGTAAGAGGGCCTGCCTCCCTTACCTCCCCCAGTCAGTAGCCAAAGGGCCCTGACCCTAATGTTTCTTAAATGGTTATTCTAAGTAGGGTGCTATACTGTGCATGTAAAAATAGGGACAAACACAACCCCTGCCCTCAAGTAGTTTATAATTGCACATGTGCATTCTTAAATGTTACTTAGCTGTGGATTATATGCCATATGCATTAAAATCTCAGCTACTCAGAACTTGACTTTCATAAAACTTAAGACTTCTACAATTTCTCCAGACAGGAAAGTAGCTGGAAACACACACACACACACACACACACACACACACACACACACACACACACACACGTGCGCATGTGCACGTTCGTACAGAAACACAGCATACCATACCACACCTACTTGTCAAGAAGCTGGGAGAAGAGGGAATGGATCCCAAGAAGCCAACAACAGATTCAGGCAAGAAGATGAGGTGATCCAAAGATTACATCCATCATCCTTCAATGGGTTGGTTTGCAACATCTAAGAAAAAGAAGATTGTCCTTGTCTAGTGATACCTGTAAATGTATGGCTTCTCCATCCAAAAACTGAACATCAGGAGGAAGTAGATTACAGACTGGAAAAGACAATTCTGAGGATAAGCCAAGAAAAAAACACAGAAGAAATGAGTGAAGAGTAATGGGAAACATCAGTGGTAGCAGTAGAAGTGGGGGTTAGCAGTAAGCACCCCAGTGGCTAGAGATGACAGCTCTGTACTCTCAGAGGGGAATACTTCCAATTTGAGCACCAGGAACATAGCCCTGGAGCATACGTACATTCCTTGAAGTGAGGGACATTGGTTTGTTGGTTTGCCTGGAATTCCCAATACCTAACATAGAGTCTGCTTGGAGAAGATGCTTTGGGAGGAGATAACCACAGAATATTCAGTGCTGTGCCCTTGAAGGAATAAGATATTTGCTAATTGATTGTTTACTAGAGAATTATACTTTGTCCAACAAATGGAAGCTAGGTGTGACAACACAAAGATACCAGCAGAAAGTAAAGAAAACTCCAATTGGTTTGTGGTGCATATAAAAGACCAGTCTTCTCCTAGGATAACAGAGTCAAAGGGTAGGAAATAAGGGGTGGGGAAAGGGGAACAGTGAAAGACAGGAAAGAGCCATAGGAGGAACTGAGAGTTACTGAAAGAAAAAGTCCCAGAACCAAGTGTATCATGAACGCAAATCTATAAAATTGATCCCTGTGTTTCCCTGATGAATTGTGGGAGGCACAAGATGACACACTTACTTTGAAATAGAAAGGGATGTGTCGTCTGTCTTGGGGGGAAAAGGAGCACAGAATAATGAAATTAGATTAGTACCATATTAACTCATCTACCTTTTTTTTGTCAGAAAAGTTAGCTATTGGACTTCTTTCCAATTTGGAGTCAAACAAAACTGTAAAGCAGCTTCATTTATCAATCAATCATGCAAGCATTTACTAAGCAGCTATTCCACAATGTGTCAGGCTAGGCAGCGGTGCTATGGAGACAAAAATGAATCAGTTCCTGTCCTCAAGTAATCTGCATTCGTTTGGAGAGTGTGCATGTGTCTGTGTGTGTCTGTGTGTGTGAACGCATGCGTGCGTGTGTCTATATATATCATATAAAGAGAGAGGGGGGACAGGGAAAGGAAGGAAGAGATGGAGATGTACAAGGGAAAGAAAGGCAATTGGCAAATTGGAATGTTTTGGCCATATTCCATAGTAGGAGTTCCCAGTGAAAAGATCAGAAAGTGTCAGTATCTCTAGCCCAGTGCTTACTAACAAGCACTGGAGAAGAAAAGATGTAGGTTTGACTCCTATCTCTGTCATTTGCTAGCTGTATGGCTCTAGATGAGATACTTTTCCTTTTGGAGCATTAATTTCTTAATAGGAATAAAACCTATTATTGCTTGGCAAACAATTTGCTCAGAGTTTTGGTCAAACAGTTGGCCAGTTGGGGGAAAACCATTTTCTTTAGAAAGATTCTCCCCACACCCCTTTAATATATCCAAGTATCTCTCATATATATTATATATATATATCAGTGAACAAGAAGACAAAACATATACTGAATGGAGTAGAATATCTGTTATGCCCCAAATTTCTAAATTAGTACATCTTTTAGTTGCAGAATCAACATTAGGGGTGGTGATAAGAGAAAGATAGTGTAGGAGGGAAAGGGAACAAACATTTATTTTTTTACACACCTACTATGTGTCAGGCACTGTACTAAGCATTTAACAAGTATTATTTCATTTGATCCTCACAACAACCTTAGGAGGTAAGTACTATTGTTATCCCCATTTTCCAATTAAGGATACTTGTGGCTTGCCCAGGCTCACATAGTTACTAAGTGACTCAAACCAGATTTGAACTTAGGTCTTCCTGACTCCAAGCTTAGCACTCAAAACTGCATCACCTCTCATTCCTCTAGTGCGACAAGGGCATGCACATAAAAAGTCATCTAAGGGTAATTTATATTAATGTATGCAGAAGAATATAATAGCTTGTGGTTACAAAAATTAAAGATGTTGAAACTGTAGTGTTTTATTCCTTACTTCAAACCTAAAGCAAAGTGCAGTATTAAAATGTAAGTACTTAAGCTAGGGGTACCTACGTGGTTTAGTGGCTAGAGCACTGGACTTGGAATCAGGAAGATTCATCTTCACGAGTTCATATTTGTTCTCAGATACTTCCTAGCACTGTGCCCCTGGGCAAGTCACCTAACTCTGTTTGACTCAGTTTTTCATCTGTAAAATGAGCTGCAGAAGGAAATAGCAAACCACTCCAATATTTCAGTCAAGAAAACCCTAAATGGGGTCATGAAGAGTTGGACACAACTGAAATGACTGAACAACAACACTTAAACTAAGCCAACTTTTACAGTAATATGCAAAATGAATCAAGACCCATTTCACTCATCTGATGAGTTTGTGATAATGATCCAAGGAGATGCTGGAGATGAAATTCTTATAATCTCTCAAATATTACATGTACTATGAAGAGAAGGCTCGCATGGTGAGTGTATGGCCAAACCAAGTCTTTCCCTACTGAACTGGCATTAGATGGTCAGATAAAGATATTTTGTTGGGAGAGGGTAGGGGAGTATTTAAATGAAGTTGCTCCAGAAGAACTTGGTGTCTTTCTCATCGAACTCATTGATGAACAGCCCATGTCCTGAATAATTTTATGATGCTTATGGAGCCAGTCTATCCTGGTGACACTACCCACCATCTACCATGGCAGATATAAGTGAGTCAAACACCCTGAGTTTGAGGAGAATGAAAGCAGGCCAACAATTCTTTATTGTTCTTTTGCTGCAGGCTCCCAGAAAGGGAAAGCCTTACTGATGGAAAATTGTCGTTGCCTAGGAGTTTTAAAAGGTGCTATACATTTACCTGTTGTTTGCAGATCATAAGGTAATATATGGATGAGACTCACATATTATTTTCTGACTGTTTCCACTGTATCTTTGCATCTGTGTGGGGAAAAAAAAAACATTTCAGAGACACAGGCTTACTTGAGGATAGCCAAACTAAGATACTGTTTGGAAATTGTAGATTTTGCTGATATCAGAGCACCCATTGGAGTTCTCCCACTTTTACCACATGGCTGAAATGATAGTTGTCTGAAACAATAGACTTCCCGGCATGGCTGATTCAGGATGGAGCATGGTAAATCAAATAAACCAGGTTGTGACTGAAATGGCATTTTAGCACAGGGTAACAGCAGGTAAGCAAGTTGTCCTTATAAAAAAAATAGGGTGCAGCTAGGTGGAACAGTGGATAAAGCACAGGCCCTGGATTCAGGAGGACCTGAATTCAAATCGGACCTCAGACAGACACTTACTAGCTGTGTGACCTCGGGCAAGTCATTTAACCCTCATTGCCCCATGAAAAAATTGTTTTTTTAATTAAAAAATAATTTTTAAGAAGATTTATTGGGTGCAGTCAGCAATCAACTCCCCTGCACTCCTCATTTCCCCAAATCACAAAATCTCTGATACTGGAAGGGATTTCCTAGGTTATTCAATTAAACAAATATTAAGTATCTTTTTTGTATCACCTGTAGTACTGGCTTCTTTGGGAGGAGAGAAGACAAAAAGGAAAGGACATGGAGGTAGAAGAGAAAGGAGAAGGAAAGAGAGGAAGGAAAGTAGGAGAAGCTAGAAGGAGACAACAGGAGAGGAGACAAGAGGGGAGCAAAAAAGAGGATTGAAGAGAAAGAGAGTAGCAAAAGTAAGAAAGGAATAGACGAGAGAGGGTGGAAAGACAGGAAGAAGAGTAAAAGATAGAAAAGGTCCGCTTTTCCCTGGAAGGAGTTTACGTTCTACTAGTCTACCCCATTTCTGAACAAGAATCACCACCATCAGCATTGCCAGATATGTACCTATCCAACCTTTGCTTTAAGACCTCCAGTCATAAGGAATTCAGGGCCTCCTAAACTTGTATTCTCAGGTAATATTTCCTTGTGTCAAATCGAAAGCTCTTCTCTGTAGCACATTGTTCCTAGTTCTGTCCCTGGAGCCAAACATAATCAATGTAATCCCATTTCCCTAGAACAGGTTCACAGCTATTTGAAGAATATTACCTTGGATCTTGCCCCATTCCAGTGAGCTCTTTAAGGGCAGGGACTGTCTTTTTTCTTAGTATGCCCACTGCTTGTCACCATACCTAGCACGTAAGTAAGTGCTTATTCACTATCTTTCCTCTTGACCCAATACTTGCCTCAATCTAGTGCCCGGTTCCTATTCATTTGACATTGGATTCTTGGTACAAGCTTCACTTGGCCTCTCAGCTGTCCTTATTCTTTACCTTGATTATTAGTAGCAGCCTGATTACCAGTGCTGTATAGTCTTTTCTGTGCCCTGCTACTTGCCTAACCACTGAGAAATTCTGGTTCTCCTCCACAGAAATCTGACCTTCTGTTCCTTCCCTCCTATAGTTTACCCATTAACTTATTTGGCCAATCCTGAGCTAAAAGGCCTACCTCCGACTCTCAAATGTCTTTTGCATCCCTCTGTCTGTACTGGAGGCAACAGTAGGTGCCTCCAGTTTTAGTTTTTATCCATCCTATCCATCCCTCATCTCTGCCTTGTCCGATCTAGGATTTCCCAACCTCATTTCATCATTCGAAACATAATGAATAAAGGCTGAGTTTATTTTTATAAGAAAATAAGAATTCAGAAAATAAACAAAACCACAATGAGGAAATGAGTGCTGAACAATCATCTGATCAGTGGAAGACTTGAGTTCAGATCCTGCCTTGGGCCCTAGCTGTATGGCCCTAGACAAGTCATTTAACTTCCTTCAGCCTCAATTTCTTCTTCTGTAAAATAAAAGAGTCAGACCAGATGACTTTTAGGGTCCCCTTGGGCTCCTTATCTAAGAGTCTTGGGAGGTTCCAGCGTTCCATGATTTGGCCAAGGAATTTCCCTGGGAGAATAGGCAGGTTTAAAAGATGGGCTTTCTTACCAGGAGACAGTTGGAGATTATTGAACACTCTGGGCAGTTTGCTTATCTTAAAATGTGGATAATTACCTACCTTTCCAACTTCACAAGGATGTCACAAGGACTAAATGAGAAAGAAGGCATGAATAAGAATGCTAGCTGTCAAGCAATAGAGAAATGTAAGCTACCCCAAGGTGTTCCGCTCTCCTTTGGGCACTGTTTTCTAATTCTCTGGCCATTCTGAAGGCTGCTAAGCTTGGAAGTCTGGCTGCTTCCAAACAAGATGCGTTTGCTAACTAACCATTACTATGTATCCAGCCATCAGCAAGCATTTATTAAATACTAGAGGCCAGGTGTTACACATAAATAAAAAGAGTCCCTGCCCTAAGGAGCTGATATTCTATTTGAGCAGATAAAATGTATACATGCAAATATATTCAAAATGGATACAAGATAGTGGGGAGAAGGAGGCACAGCATCATCGGCTGTGAGAATCAGGAAACTTAGGAGGTACCACTTGAACTGAAACTTGAAAGAGGCTAGAAATTCGAACAGGTGGAGGTGAGGAACAAGTACAGCCCATGCCAAAGCATAGAGATAGGAAATAGAGTATCATGGATGTACAATAGCAAGAATGTTAATCCAGTAGGACTGCTGAGTTCATGTTTAACAGAGTAGTAGACAATAAGCCTACAGAAGCAATTAAGGCTCAGATTGTGAAGTTCTTTGTATTCTACCAGGTTTTGGAGTCCCAAATCTTCTTCATTATTCTTCTAACCCATCAACCCTACCCCCAGGTAGATTAGGAAAGTCTGAGAAGGAGGTGGCATCAGAAATGAACCTTGAAGGAAGTTAAAGATTCTAAGGACAGAATACAGGGGAGAATGCATTTCAGCCATGTGGGACATCATGCACAAAGGAAGAGGGGCAGGCAATGGAAATGCTGAGTTGAGGGAGTAGTAAGGAGAACAATTGGATGTAAAAATAGAAGTGATTTTCTAAGTATAACACATCATCTTCAAAGAGTGATAGTTTTGTTTTCTTGTTACCTATTCTTATTCCTTTAATTTCTTTTTCTTCTCTTATTGTTATAGCTAACATTTCTAATACAATATTAAATAATAGAGGATGTTAATGGGCATCCTTATTTCACCCCTGATTGTATTGGGAAGGCTTCTAGTTTATCCCTATTACAGATAATGCTTGTTGATGGTTTTAGATAAATAGTACTTATCATTTTAAGGTAAGATCCTTTTATTCCTATGCTCTTTAGTGTTTTTAATAGGAAAGGGTGCTGTGTTTTGTCAAAGGCCTTTTCTGCATCTATTGAAATAATCATATTATTTCTGTTGCTTTTGTTATTGATATGGTCAGTTATACTGATAGTTTTCCTAATATTGAACCAGCCCTGCATTCCTGGTATAAATCCCACCTGGTCATAGTATATGATTATAAAACAGTCTAGAAAATGATGTTTAGGCTACTTGTGAGTGGTATTAAGTGATCAGATAAGGAGTTGACATTTTATCCTAGAAGTAATAGACAGCCAGGAAAACAGGAGAAGAGCATGTTCTGGACAATACATTGTGCTCCTCCTGTGGAGGAGACTGGAATCCTGAAAGTCAGTAAGAAAGGTAATGCAATAGTGTCAGAGAGACCTGCCGAGGAGCTGATGTAGTCTGGTAGTTGGGTGAGTGAAGAGAAGGGGAGAGATGAGGAAGTTATGACGCAAATGCAGTTGACAAATCATGACAGTCGACTGGTTTTGGAGCATGAAAGAGAGGGAAGAGTAAGGGTGATTCCCAAATTGCAAACCTGAGTGAGCCAGAACATAGCAGAACCTTCTAAAAACTAGGGAATTTCCTAGGACAGGTGGAAGGAGGATCATAGTATATTGAACTTCATTTTGAATGTATTGATTTTCAGACGCTAACCTAAGAAAGTGTTTTTTTTTTATTCAAGGTATTACCAGTTCTCAAATTCTGAAGGCCATTTTCTATATTGAGTCAAAAATCTCTAAGATGCCATAGTACCCTTCCTAGAAAAATATGGCTTAGCGACACCACTCATCTCTTCCATCAGCACAGATAATTGAGTGGTACAGTTATCTTTCCTTTACCATTAGAACATTTGAATTTAAAGATATCAGGATGGGCATTCCTGCTAGATTGTTCTATTGCTGAATCTGGCACTGTTTGAAGACCTAGCTCTTAAAATTCATTGTCTGTAGAATATTTTTTTTCTTTTCTTTTCCATCCCCCCACCTTCTTTCTTTCCCTCTAGCTCCAATGCAATTTGCCAGCTGCTGCCATCTCCTAGCATTCCCATGGTGTGCATCCTCCTAAAACCTTCAGCCCCATTCACATGGGGAAGTCATGGTTCTCTGGGTGCTAAGTCAGCTGTGGCATTGCTAGCCAACCCTACCATTCTACTGACAAATTACAGCCTCCCCATGCATGGCCTTTAATGAAGAGAAGGAAAAGATAAAGACGTGTCTCCAGACACCAGGCAGGTTACCAGACCAGGAGACAGGCTGGGAGGACCTGGGTGACAAAAGGACTAGAAATCCGGAGAGGTTTTATGCCCTTAATTATTCATGCCCTATAGCTTACATCTAAGAAATGTGTCAAATTTCACTGTGCATTGAATGGGATGATCCAGGGAAGCCCACTTTCTTACAGAATTGTACCAGCTTGTTCATAAACTTGAGGTATGGGAAAACAGGATCATGGAGTAGTGGATTTTAAAGTTGCTTCTGCAAGGGTTTCACATCTTTCCAATGCTATTCCCTCCTCCTTCCATTGGTAAACTGTCTTTGGATGCCCCATCCCATCTCACTCAACCAAATCTACTGCCAGGTACTAGAATTTGTATTTACAGTTTGGGCAGAAGGGACCAAAGAGACCATCAGTTCCAAAACACTTCAATCTACCCAGGCCCAAATGTGAATTTCCTCTGTCTTATTTGTTGTGAGCCAAGATGCTGTGATACACCATTCCCTATCCCCCTATCAGCTCCAGTTAACCCTTCCCTCCCCTCAGAACTGTTGTAAGCCAAGATAAAATGTAATAGACATACAAAAGATTTGAGTTGATTTCTCCCCAGCAGGATTGATTTAAAACATGACTGGGAGCCCAATTGGCAAAAAATAGATAAGGACCACTCTGCAGACTGAGCAAGAGGTTTGCAAGCTATCATAGAACTTCCTCATGCACTGCTTTTACCTGCCTTAGGGCTACTTTTCACTCAGAGTAGAAATCATTTTTACTGTAGTAATTGTTTATCTGAAACCTCAGATTCCTAGGGGTCCATTGTGCCAGAGGTGGACTCTCTCCCAAAACACTAGACTGGGCAGGTGGCCATTAGGCCCCTGCTCTGACCCTGCCAGTGGTACAGAGCTTACTCTCCATAAAGGGAAACCTTATTCTAGCTTATTTTTACAGCTCAAATTGTTATGTGCTGCTCATTTGCTGAACTGGAATCTGACTCCCTGTAATTGGCAATCATACATTTATATTAAGTTACATCTCCCCTACTCTGTATTTGTGCTATTGATTTTTTTAACCTGAGTGCAGAACTTTGCATTTTTTTGGATACCCCAGTATCTCCAGTACGTGGGTCCTCATTAGGGTGGATGTTTCCTCTGCTGATGCAGACTTAATACATGGTCTTGATGAGTTACCATGGTTGAAAACCCACCCCTCTTTAGCCAGTGTGGTGAACAATCTCATCACTTAGTGAATTTGGTCTTTACATGTCAGCCTCACATTCCATCCCCAGACCTTGATAGAGCTTATATACCAATCATAGCTTTTAAGTACCAAGGGCCACCAAGGATGAGGCTCTAGCATAGAACATTAGTCAAAGAGACTTGATATTTTTAGTTATTGATTTTAATCTTTAAAACATATTTCAAGGACCAGCTAGGTGGTACAGTGGATAAAGCACCAGCCCTGGATTCAGGAGGACCTGAGTTCAAATCCAGCCTCAGACACTTGACACTTACTAGCTGTGTGACCCTGGGCAAGTCACTTAACCCTCATTGCCCTGCCCAAAAAAACATATTTCATCACATAAAATCATTTTGGATGCAGATGATATTATCTGGAACCTAGAATATTAGGTCTTCCTGTGAGGTCTTATCTTTGAGTGTAGGAAAGGGGGAGTTCCCAAAGGATTGGCAAAACCCCTTGGCATGCAAAGCGAAGGTTGGAATTAATTGAGGGATTTTTCTTTTATTCGTTTAGGCTATTGGGAGATAGCAGTAAATAGTGATGGCTTTTTCTTTTTCTTTTTTTTCATATCTGTTAACTTTTACCAATCCTAAACCCAGGAAGCCCCTTACTTACAATTAGTTTGTAAAGAGCAATTTTGTAAATTTCTTGTTCAGAATTCATGATTGGGATCACAGAATCAGTTTTCAGCAGTGGACCTCAGAGATCACCTAAGAAAAACCACTTATTTTAAAGTGAGGCATAAAGACATAAAGAGGTAGTGGCACTTGCCCAAGACTACACCCCTAGTAGTGATTACCAGAGCCTGTATTTGGACCCAAACTACATGAAAGTCTTGTCAGTAATAGTTTGGTTGCCAGAGTAGCCCACACCAGAGTCTCTAACCCTCTTGTTAAAGCTATAATATATATTGAACTATAAAACTAATATCCCTTTTTCCCATCAGTTTCCATTTTCATCAATTTTACCTCTACATGTGCCATCGCCTAGGAAAAGCTTTTCCCTGAAACCACCACTTGTTATTCTGTGTTGGAATTCTCTGTGTAGTTTTATGCAACAAAACAGAATGTAGGTTTTTAAGAGAACTTCTATTCTTTTGTCATTGTGACTTTACAAAGCGTAGCATGTAGTACACTGCTCTGCATAAGTCACCATTAAATAAATGTATCCTGGGCTTAGATTGATAATCTAAGTCTAAAGTGGTATTTTCATATTTGGCCATTTTTTTATTTATTGAAAGAGGCAGCACAAAGGACATCTGTGTGAGAAGTATTGAAAAAAGCAGTGTCAGAATAGTATTTGGGGAAATAAAAACCTCTGTGAGGACCTGAAAGAAAACAGCTTCTCAAAGGAAACTTTATGACTGCTTTGAAGACTTTGAGGGTGATAGTTTATAGTGGTGGGGAGATATCAGTGGCTTAGTAGGGAGACATAAATGTCAAAGTGATTAGGGTGTTGGTATTAAAGTCGGAAAGACCCAAGTTTCAATCCTTCCTCAGATACTGACTGCCTTTATGATTCCCACCAAGTCAGCCAAACTCTGTGTGCTTTGGTTTCCTCACCTATAAAATTAGGAGATTGCAATTGATGGTCTATCTAAATAATTTATCCTCTAATCATAACAGAATTTTTATAATTATGCCATTTTGTAACTATGGGGCAATTCATATTGCTTCTCCCTGGCAGAAGTGTGTGGCTGAATTGTAAATTTTGGTTTCTAACCATAATATAAGAGTAAGTCATGACACATGGGGAAGCTTTTCTTTGAAGCAAGAGAGACACAGAAGCTAAGGAAAAAGGCAGAAGAGGAGCAAAGAAACAGATGGTGGAGATCGAAGCAGAAAGAGTAAGAGTAGCAGAAACAGAAATTAGGCTACCCCCTGCTTCTTGAAAAGAACACAGCCATGCTGACTAGAGGAAGACAGGCTGGGGCATCTTCTGCTGGGAGCTGAACTGATTGGAGAAAAGTTCTGCTGTTCAAAAGAGTTGATTATAATAACACTTGTCTTCAAAGAAAAACCCTGTTGTAATCCAGTGCTTACATATCAGCCCTGACCTTGATATTCTCCTGGTCAAGCGTATTATACATATAATATGGCTTTACTGGAGAACAAACATGAATCTTCATCGCAACAAAGATTATTTTTAGAGCATACTTGAAGATACACTTATTATTCTTCCTCTTGGTCATATTGAAAATAATAGTAGAGCATCCTCTAGTCAAATGGATTCATCAGAAACCTGGGTATAATTTTGGAAATGAGTTCTAATCTGTCTGCAGGTGTTTCATTTCTAGCTTCCTAGAGCTACTCCATAGCCCTTAGACAAAACTTAACTGGTCAGGTTTGGGAAGAGAAGAAACACACATGCAGTTTTGTTTTTTGTTTTTTGTTTTTTTCGATTATCATTGGCAGTGATGGAAAAAGAAGAGGCAAGAAGCCAACAAATAGGTCTAGATTCACACTGGAATGATTATCTGGTTGACTTTCCCTTCTGATTGCCCATTGGGTTGCTGGAGTATGACAACTGCCCGGGAATGATTGAACAAGATTTGGATGAATTATGTGAGCAGATTATCCTCAATGTGGCCGCAGTGCTTTAAATCACATTTTAGTCCCCTTCTTCACTCTTACTGCAGTTTCATTTATTTTCATTGGTTCTTCCTTTCCCTTTATCTTATTTTATTTTTATCTTTTTACACTCCCTTAAATCCCATTTGGGGAAATTGCATTTGGGAAATTGCTCAAAGCTTTTGATGGTCCCAGACTGTTCCTTGCTACAAAAACTCATCTTTTTTTTTAATGCCAGTGTTCTCCCAAGGATATTATAGGGATGTGGATCATGGAATAGCACAGGGGTGACCCACAGGGTAATGGAAACTCAACTTGATTCAATAAACATTTATTTAATTCCAACTATGTACAAGTAACTGTGCTTAGTTGTGGATGTACCAAGATGAAAAAAAATTATATACACCTTACCTCTAAGGAATTAATATGTGTGTGTATATATGTATGTATATATACATTTATACATACATGTACATGTTTATATATATGTGTGTGTATATATGTATATGTATATCCTGTGTGTTTCTTCTCATCCCAAACCTGACCAGTTAAGTTTTTTCTAAGGGCTATGGAGTAGCTCTAGGAAGTTAGAAACAAAATACCTACAGAAAGATTAGAACACATTTCTTATATGTATGTATTCATGTCTACACGTATACATACACACACACACACACACATATATATATATATATAATTTAATACAAAGCATAACAAGACAATCAAATAAATGCTCATTGACGAGAGTGGCTAAATAAGGCATGGAATATGAATGTAATGGGATATTACTATGCTGTAAGAAGTAACGAATGCAATGAATATAGAGAAGCCAAGGAAAATCTACATTAACTAGTTCAAAGTGAAGGAAGAAGAGCCAGGAAGGCAATGTGCAAAGTGACTGCAACCACATACATGAAAATAACAATAATCATTAGATTTGAAAAGAAGAATGAAAAATTACAATGACTGAGCTGGACCCCAAAGAAGAGAAATGAGAAAAATATATCCCTTATACTTCGTGACACATAGGGAGGATTATGGGTAAGAACACTGCATACAACATTAGACTTTTTCAATATATTGGTTTGTTTTGCTGAACATTTTTTATTTTTCCTTCTTTGTAAAAAAATTCTACACTATAAGAATTCATTTTGACGAGAGGGGTAAAGTAACATACCAAAGATCTCACAGCCCGCAAATGTCAGACCCAGGAATTCAATGTAAATCTCTTGACCACAGAAGAAAAACCTTGGAAATAATGCATGTGAAATTTATTGGTAAACTAGGACTTATATCTTAAAGAACAACACCAGATAAGGCTAGTAAAGTAATGAGGTTACGGATTGTGGAGAGCCTTGAATGCCAAACAAAGGACTTTGAGATGAACTGCAACATCATCATCAGTCAGTCAGTCAACAAGCACTTGCTATATGACAGGTACTGTGCTGAGCACTAAGGATGTGAAGAATAAGAAAAGAAAAATATTACCTGCCCTCAACGTGCTCACATTCTAATGGGGGAGTCAATATAAATTGATAAGGACACATCAGTTATTCACTGTCTAGAAGGAAGACAATCTCAGAGTAAAAGTACTAGGATCTGGACGGGGAGGGAGCAAGAAAGGCTTCCTACAGAAGATGAATTCACACTGAGTCATAAAAGAAAGCCAAGGAAGCTGAAAGGAGGTGAAGAGGGACAGTATTCCAGGCATGGGGAATAAGTAGTAGAAAGGTATGGGAAATTGTCATGTCAACAACAACAGTAGCAGCAATTTAATCAGCAGCTGTTCCATTGTTGAATAGCTTTGTAATAGCTAAGCAAGGGGGCAGCTAGGTGGCACAGTGGATAGAGCACCGGCCCTGGAGTTAGGATGATTTGAGTTCAAATCTGACCTCAGACACCTGAAACTAGCCATGTGACCCTGGGCAAGTCACTTAACCCCAGTTGCCTCACTTTAAAAAAATAAAAGAGCTAAGAAGGTCACATACATAGCTGCCTGTAGCCCAAGCACCCATGGACCCACCACCACCATCAAAGGGATTTATGCATAGATATCAAGGAGTCCCTAAACTCATGGGAAAGATATTTTCTTTATTCTCATTAAGCTCTCACCAAAACTTAGCATTTCCTTCAATTATTTAAACACATTATTCTGAGAAGGTGTCCGTGGGGTTCAGCACACAGCTAGAGTGGTCAGTAGTATTAAAAAGGGGAAGAACCTCTGCTGTTGTCTGAGTTCTCTTCTAGGGTATAGCCTTGGCCCTGTATTCTCTGCAGCCATTTATCTGTGCCACTGGTGAGGTCCAGACCCTTGATATTAAACATTTCTGATATTTAATGCTTGTGGAGACTTTTTCTTAATCCTTTACTGATGCCTGGCTATTAATAGAATATCATTTCCCCCTCCTCCCCCATCTGCCTTCAATTCAGGCAAAGAAACTGAGGCCAAAAAAAGCATGTATATAAATTGTGCAGGATTTCTGAGCAAGGTAATGAGAAACTGGGATTAGAACTCTACTCTTCTGTGTTCCAAGACCCTTTGAGCCATTTTATCCTCACAAGGATTTAGCATACAGCTCAGCAATTTAAAGGTGGCCTTTAGCGAGCCCTTGGCAGCTATATGTTTGGGTTTTCCATTAGGAATTTGAAATACCAAAAAGAATCATTTTCAAGGCTCTGACTCTCTTATCCTGCTCCTCTTTTAACCCTATATCTTTTTAGTGCCACCTCAATCTATGAATATTGTCCTGGTTTTCTCACCTATTTTCACCAAGATTGAATGTCTGAGTCCAGAAGGGGATCTTCAGAGATGCCACAATCCCATCTGTGAGCCCAATATAATCCAGGCCAATTCAGTCCCTCCTTATTAAGTTCCCAGTATGTGTCATGTCTTATACTGTGTATGTGCTGTGGATTCAAATGTGGTAAAGGATACAAGGAAGGCCATGCCCTCAAGCACTGGACTTAAAGTCAGGACAACCTGAGTTTGAAATCTGCCTCCATCACATATCAGCTGTGTGACCCTGGGCAAATCACTGAACCTCTCTCAACCTCTGTTTCCTTATCTGTAAGGTAAGAGAACCTATCTCATAGGGTTGTTCAGGGGAAGGGAATAAGCATTTATGTTACACCTACTATGTGCCCGGCATTTGGTGGTAAGCTCTTTCCAAATATTATCTCATTTTAATCTCACAGCAACACTGCAAGATAGATGCCATCATTATCCTCATTTTACAACGGAAGAAACTGAGGCAAACTTAAGGGACTTGCCCAGGGTCATATAGCTAAGAGGGTCAAGTGACATAACATATGATGGTGTTTTGCAAAGTTTGAAGTCCTCTATAGATTCTAGATATCATCACCATCGTCATTGTTTTATGACATCTACAACTAAGCAGGGTACAAGGTAGAATATGATGAGGTGCGGGAAATTCCATTAAAAGGGGCTCTTAAAATATTTAGAAAGAAAAGAATGAATCAACAAACATTTATTAAATACTTCCTGTATGCCTGGCAAGAGGCAGCAGAGATAGAGAGATGGACATTGAGTCAGGAAGGCTGAAGAACAGGAAAAAAATCATGTTTACAGGGAGCAGCACAGCATGGGGTGCATCGCATCATACAATCACTAAATCACTGAACTGGAGCTAACATCAGGAGTCTTTGAGCTATCTTGGATAATCCTCCTGTTCATAAACTCTGTGTTCCAGACAAACTGGCCTCTCCCTGTTCCTCACACAAAACACTTCATCCTTCATTTCAGTGCCCTTTTACAGACTGTTCCCCCATGCCTAGAATACCCTCCTCCTTGCTTCTGCCTCTTTCCACTGCCAGATGCTAATGCTCGCCCACCCCACGCCCCAAATAAACTGCATTTAATTTAGACATATTTGTGTTATTTTATATATACGCATCCTGTATGCTCTCTCTCATTAGAAAGTAAGCCTTTTGGGGGTAGCTAGGTGGCGCAGTGGATAGAGTGCTGGCCCTGGAGTCAGGAGTATCTGAGTTCAAATCCGGTCTCAGACACCTGACACTTACTAGCTGTGTGACCCTGGGCAAGTTACTTAACCCCAATTGCCTCACAAAAAAAAAAGAAAGTAAGCCTTTGGCGGGCAGGTATCATTTCATTTTTGTCTTTGTAGCCACAGCTCCTAACAATCACAAAGCATTTACCAAATGTCTGCTATATAACATAAGCTAGGCCAGATCCATAGGAGATACTTATTAAATACCCCAACCTTCGCCCATGTCTAAGTCCTCTATTATTGCATACCCAATAAGTAGTTATTTAGCCTCTGTTAGAAACCTCATTGAGTAGACATTAGTAGGAGCGGGGTGTTTTATGGAGTGAGGGAATGAATGAAGATCCTTTCCAGCTGAAAAGTCTTATATTCAGAGATGCTGTAAGAAAGTTTCACTATTCAACTTCATAGAATACCTTCCATCTCTCCCAGGAAAAGGACCAGAAGGAAAAAGAAAATGTGTATGCAGAGATTTATACTCACTTGACTCTTTGCTCTTATCCGTTTTGATTAAAAAATACATCAAGACATGAGACAGATAGAAAAACCCATAAAACTTGTTTTACGACATCATAAAGGCCCACAGCTTGCATTCTCAGTATTAGCTGGTACAAGGGGAGTAATTGAGGATGAAAGCATGTTGCTTATGGAGAACTCTCTTGAGGAGATGGCAAGAGAGAGTCCCAGGCTTTGTGATATCATCCAGGGCTTGACTTGGGCTCACTTTTTTATTTCATTTAATTAGACATTGCTCAAGAGGTACAAATTTAATATGGCAGCATACACCTTGACTCTTGGCATCCACTGATCTACTTGTCACTCCTTAATCCCTGTCTTCAAACAATTCTCAATGTCTTCAGCAGCAGCCTGAGAAGTCTCACACTAGAAAATCATAAGGATGATTGTTTTATTCTTTCTAGTTGTATCTCTACAATCTAGCACTGTGTCTAATATACAGTGCTCCCTGAAGAGATGCATATTAATTGACTGACTGATTGATTGATTGATGTCACCTAGATTGGAGTTGTGTTGGAATAAAAAGTACCATTGTTACTTTCTACTCAGGAAAATAGATACCAGGTATTTAATTTCCAACTTTTCTTTTCTCACTACCCAAGAAAGTCTGTGAAATAGAAAGTATTCTTGTCCTTTAAAGTTCATTCACAATTTCTGTAATTAGTAGTAATGTGTTATAGATAAATATAGGAGAGAGAAAGAAGAGGAGGAAGAGGAGGAGAAGAAAAGGAGGGAAATAGGAGGGAGAGAAAGGGAAAGAGAGACAGAGAGAGAGAGAAAAAAAAAAAAGAACATAACCTTGGACTATGAGTTGGGAAACTTGAATTCAAGTTTCAGATCTGCCAGTTCCTGGGTGAATGACCTCAGGTCATTTAACCTTTCTGACCCTCAGTTTCCTCATCTATAAGCTAGATGATATCCAGGGCTTATTCTACAACTAAGATAATATAATTCTAATTTTGATTAATATGTTTTGACCTCATTTAAGTCCTTTGACTTAGGTGGCTTCATAATTACTAACAGACATTATCTTCAGACTTCCTGGGATGGTGGGAAAGAGAGCCAATAAGGTCTATCCAGAAACATATAGCCCCGAATAAACTGCATTTAATTTAGACATATTTGTGTTATTTTATATATATTGGTGATTCAATTAAATTAACAAGGCATGTAATAATATTGTGGGGCCAGTTTTCTATTGTTAATAAGGCTGGACCTCCTTTATTCACAATAGATTCATTTCTTGAAAAAGATGTGGGGGATCTTTACTGGCATATAGTTCTCTCATAGAGCTGGAAATATAGAACCAACAGGGCTTGCCCATAATTCTCAAAGGAATTCACTATAGAGAAGGTAACAAGAGTATAAGATATTTAAATGTGACTTGACTAGGAGAGAACTGACAAGGACTTTTAAAACATACACTCAAGCACAAACACACACTCTTAATTTGTCTCAATTTCCTATTCATTTTTTCCCCTGACTCTTTCCTAACAGGAAGAAGAGTAAGTGACAGAATATGCCATAGTATGTACTTGATAATCATTGAATTAAGTTGGTCTGAGTCACCTCCAAAGAATATTGCCTCTGAAGTCAGAGCCAATATTGGGTTCAAATTGCATATCCGTCACTATCTGTATGGATGTAGACATGTGAATTAACTTTTGTTCACCTCAGTTTCCTGAAATGAAAAAAAATGAAGGGGTTGAACTAGATGACCTCTAAGATCCCTTCTTTTTGTTTGTTTGTTTGTTTGTTTGTGGGGCAATGAGGGTTAAGTGACTCACCCAGGGTCACACTACTAGTAAGTGTCAAGGGTCTGAGGCTGGATTTGAACTCAGGTCCTCCTGAATCCAGGGCCAGTGCTTTATCCACTGTGCCACCTAGCTGCCCCATCTAAGGTCCCTTCCAACTCTATCTATAAAGTTTTTTTTTTCTCATTCTCCCATCAGTAATAAATGCAACCTGCTATCTAATTACCAGCACAGAGTTCACATATGGAACTTGATAAAGTTAGAGCTTAATAAATGTATTTTCATTCATTCATAAGTGATAGTTTATTAATTAATTGGTTAATTAATTTTGTATACAATGCATCAGAAAGCAGGTGATAAGCCCTGTCTTTGAGGAGTCACCCCAAAATGGTGGGAACATTAAAGATGTTATCATCATTATCACTAATATCATCTTCAGATAATTTATTGAACCCCTGTTCTGTGTAGGGCAATGTTCTAGGTCTCTCATAGGGAGGCTTATGACAAAAATACAAATAATCATATTGAGTAAACTATGCTAATAACTAAAAATATAGGAGGCGAGGCAGTTCTCAAAAAGTTGTTATAATGGGAAAGGCTTTCTTTAAAAAGTGGGGCTTGGGCAGCTAGGTGGCACAGTAGATAAAGCACCAGCCCTGGAGTCAGGAGGACCTGAGTTCAAATCTAGCCTCAGACACTTAACAGTTACTTGCTGTGTGACCTTCGGTAAGTCACAACCCCAATTGCCTCACCAAAAAAAGAAAGTGGGTCTTGATCTGAGTCTTTAAGGAAGGAGATGGCTTTAAAAACTGGCCATTAGGTGAGAAGATAACAGAAGGAACAGGTTCTCCAAGATGGCATTCCCTTGGATATGGTGTAGCGACCAGTTTAGCTGAGATGATTAGTTCTTGTCCCCTTATTACAAGTCTCGGTTCAATAACCATTACTTAAAAGGTGGCTCACAACATTTTGCTTTTACCAGTCTGATAAGCTTTTCCCTGCAGAGTCTCATTTCTTGAGTCTTGAATTAAGGCTCTCTTGAAGGTCTGGTTTAACAGCTCCCCCTATATGGTGCTTGACACAGTCACACTGTTGAATAGAATGACCCAATATTTTCTCACTGGCATTTCTTCTGAGCAATACTTTCTTCTACTGTTGGGGAGTGTGGTATGCTGGCAGACCTCAGGAAGGGTAAAGTGGGGATGAGCAGCCATTTCTTGTTACACATAAGAATGTGAATACACTACTGATCCATGTTGAGTGTGACATTGCTTAGTGTTCAATGCCCATGTTAATGAAAGAAAACCAGTTTCATCTGTTTGTGAAAATAATCCTCATCACCTCTTTGATTCAGTCATTTACAAGATCTTACAGATTCCATCCCTGCAACACATTTCATATCATTACCCTCCTCTCCCTTTCCATTGCCACCACACTATTAGAGGTATTCATTACCACCATCTTTTATTCTTACAACAACTGCTCTCCCTACTTCCTCTCTCTCCACCCCACCCCCACCAATTCATATTCTATACTGCTTTCAGAATAATCATCCTCATGGTACACAGTGATAAGGTCATAGAAATCCTCTCCTCAATAATCTTCAATAGCTACCAGTTGCCTCTTGAGTAACATTCATGTTCCTCTGACTGTTCACAATGCATATAGTTTCTTAAACTGAAACATGGGAGGATATTCAGAGACCAGATAGATTCATTTTATAGATGGTGAAACTGAGGTCGAAGCTAGGTAAAATACTTAACCAAAGAACTTAAAATCTAAGTTCCTGAATACAAATTCATTTTGCTTTCATCTCCATAATTGCTTTCTGCAGTATCAGAACAAAGAATCAAAACAGAACTTTAGTAAGTGTCCTTGTTTTATTTTATTGAAGGGGCAGAGAGTAGGCAGAGAGATTTCACGTACATTGGAATGCCTAATGAGGAAACCCTCTCTACCAGTGAGCATCAGTACCTTCCCCGCAAATTTAAAGTGTCTGAGAATTGACTGGGACACTGAGACGTTAAGTGACTTACCCAGGGTCATGTGACTAGTAGGTGTCAGAAGCAGACCTTGAACCCGTTTCCCTTATTTATTATTTTTTATGCAATCTTTTTTTTTTTTTTTTTGGTGAGGCAATTGGGGTTACGTGACTTGCCCAGGGTCACACAGCTAGTAAGTGTTACGTGTCTGAGGCTGTATTTGAATTCAGGTCCTCCTGACTCCAGGGCCGGTGCTCTATCCACTGCGCCACCTAGCTGCCCCTCCCTTATTTATTATTGACATCATAATTTAAAAAAATATCTATACACTGGCAAGTAGAATATAAAAAGAAGACAAGTGAATTTGTCCTGATGACTTTTAAGTTACATAGTAGATAAAGCATTGACCTTGGAGTCAAGAAGACCTGAGTCTGAATCCTACCTTAAACACTTACTAGCTGTATTTTCCTGGCCAAAACATTGAACTTCTATGGACCTCAGATATCTCATCAGTCAAATGAGGGTGTAGGCCTAAATGACTTCTGAGGTCTCTTCTAGCTCTAACTTGGTGATCTTATGACCGTTCAACCTAGAGTTGAAGTGTTACTATAGATCAAAGATCAATGATCCAGGGATAGTGGATACCTTGTAGGTCAACTTGTCCAATCCCTTGAAGAGCCTGAGGCCTAGGAAGGTCAGATCACTTGCCCTAAGTTAAAAAAGTGAGTGTTATAGGTAAAAATTGCTCCCAAGTATTCAAAAAGTCCCAATTGGTATAAGAGTAGATGATATGTTTACAAGGTCTTAAAATTTCCAGATCTCTTCTTCATACATTTTCTTGTTATTTTCCCAACAACTCTGTAAGGTAAGTAGCACAAATATAATCCCTTACAGAGAAGGAAACTGAGACTCACTGAGCTTAAGTTGCTTGTTAATGGTCACACTGCTACATCAAACCTAGGTCTTTTCTGACTCCAACTGCTGTCCTTTTTCTGTGCTGCCTAAATAATCTAAATTATTGAATTGGTAAGAATGTATTGAGT
This sequence comes from Dromiciops gliroides, assembly GCF_019393635.1. Lineage (NCBI taxonomy): Eukaryota > Metazoa > Chordata > Mammalia > Microbiotheria > Microbiotheriidae > Dromiciops > Dromiciops gliroides. The sequence continues at coordinate 285,073,625 of NC_057865.1, read as the reverse complement.
CTTCTAGATGTTCACCATTGTTAGATACTGTTGATATTGCAATGGAAAAATCAGATTCAGTCCTTGCTTTTCAGGCCCTACCCTGCTTAGGGAGAAAAACACAATAGTATAAAATTAATGACTGAAGTGTATGGTGCAGACTGTGAACACTGTTAGAGTCCCATGATGTGAGAAATATGAGCTGGATTAGTTAAGGAAGAGTGTATAGAAGAGTTGGCCTTTGACCTTCACCTTAAAAGACAAAAGCCTTTGAGAAGGTGTTCTAGATTGGACCTTTAAAGGAATTAAATATGAAGAAGACAGTAAAACCACTGGTCTAAGTGGAAATGGTGCTTTAGGGAGACTAGTCTGACAGACATGAAGGATCAAGTGGAGAAAAGACATTAAGGATAACACCAGTAGGGAGACTATTACAAACTAGGCATGAGATGATGAAGTCTGGTGCCAGTACCTATGATATGGTTATTGGAAATAAAAGACAGTTGGAGAATTGGGACAGAGGGCAGGCAAAAATGATGAGGCTGTTTTGGAAAATGTTAATTTTAAGAAATAGGTATGTGAAGTATCTAGTTGGAACTTGGGGAGAAGGCACTCTTATCTCAGATGAGAAGTTAGGTCAAGCAATGTCAGTTGGGCAGTTGTCAGAAGGAGGTGATGTGATCATATAATAGTGGATAAGTTCTTCAAATGACAAAATATAGAAGGAACTGGAGGGTCAAGACAAAAGTCCTCCCCCGGGAGATTTATTTTTTCTTTGCCCTAGTCACAAACTGCTTTTGTTGGGTAGTGTTAATTGTAAACTTCATAATGTCTCCCTACTGCAAACATCACCGTATTATGGAATATACTGCGTTTAGTTACTGGCACTATATTTCAGGAAGTACATGAATAAGGGGGATAATGTATGGCTAACTAGGGTCATGAACCATGTCATATCAGGAATGGTTTAAGGCAGAGGTATCAAGCATCTGGTCCTTGGGCCACATGCCGCCCACAATCCTTTAGCGTGTAGTCCAAACCAAACTAAGATGTCATTGGCAGATATTTGACAAAATTAATAAAATGCAATAAAACATATATAATATTAATGTGTGATTTTCTAAGTCAATATGTGACCCACAGGGATCCTTATATATAGTTTTGTGGCCCCCATTTCTATTTGAATTTGACTCCTCTGCTTTATGGAACTGGGAATGCTTATCCTAGAAAAGTGAAGATGGGAGTTTTCTTCAATCACTGAAACACCCATCATTTAGAAGCAGGATTATCTTTCTTCTGCTTGACCCTTAAGGGCAGAACAAGGAACAATTGGTGGGAGCTGTGAAGAAGGAACTTTAGGTTTGATGCTAGGAGAAATTGCCTGACCATGACTTATCCAGAAGTGAGTTGGACTCCTTCAAAAGCTAGTGTATTTCTGCTTGTTAAGTAGGCTTCAAGCAGAGCCTGAATGACCATCCATTAGGAATGTTGTTGTGTGGAGATTCTATTTGGTTCAAAGAAATGGTGACAGAAATCTCTCTCAACATTCACATTCTATGATTAGATTATTCTATCATGGCCTTCAGATGACTTCCAGTTTCAATCCTCTGCAACAAATATATAGTCACTCTTTCAAAGAGAAAGGTGTCTGAAATATCTTTCATTGACGTCTAGGGATGTATTGAAGGCCTCCCAGATAGCCACAGTTTGCCAGAATTATAGAGAGATCCTCCATTTCTGGGAACCAAACGAATGAGTCCATCCAGATGTTGGAACCAACAGGCTATTCTCACCCTACTACTTTCTGCCCATATAATGTTGAAATTATCCAGAGAGCAAACTGCAAGTAATGAAGTCTGGGTCACTCCCCATCTGTCTCACTAAATGCCACTTGGAACGAGGGCCTTTTCATTTGACAATAAAATCAATGAATGAAATATTGCAGGGTTGGAAGAGATGGTGTGCAGAATTCATTATGGAAACTGTGTTCCAGCAGAAGGCAAAGATTGTCCCTATTCCACCTTCCTTCCTGTTAACATCGATATGGCTACTTAATGAAAGTTTCACCTTCTGTTATCCCTTCACCTATTTTCTTTTTAATATTTAACCATTTCAGCAACACCCAAAGCCTTCCTGGATTTATTATTCTGTCTCCCCCTTTTATGTACAGGTCAAGGGGTGCTTGATTTGATCTTTTAAATTTTCCATTTTGGTTTTTCATTAGAATTTTTACCATTTGAGGAAAACCACAGAATTTTAGAACTGGGAAGGACATCATAGATCTATTTGTTCCACCAGTACCTATATAGGTCTCTCATTTGTATACCCCTAGTGAATGGGAAACTACTACTTCCCAAGGGATGCCATTCTGCTTTGGGTTAGCTCAAATTATCAGGTAGTTTTTCTTTATATAAAGGTTAAAAATAGCACCTTTGAAACCTCCACCTATGATCCTTACTTCTGCCTTCTAAAACCAGTATGAAAAAGTCAAAACTCTTATTTTATGTGATAAACTTTCAAATAGTCTAAGCAGTAATGTCCCCCTAATTCTTCTCTTCTCCAGGGTTAATGTTTCCAGTTCCTTCAACCAGTCTTCATATGGCTTAATCTCCATTTCCTTCACCACCCTTTATCGTGTTTGCATGGCTCCAGTCCAGATTGTCAATAGCCTTACAAAATGTAGTGTCTAGAATTACACATGATATCCATGCTGTGTTCTGAATAGGGCAAATACTAGGTTGTTACAATTGGATTATTGCCTTCTTTGATATGTATTAAAACTGAATGTGTGTATACACATACAATTTCTATTTTGTGTATAATGGAATCACTAGGACTTTGTTAATAAGATCAAGGATGACACAACTATTCTATCAAGTTGTGCTCAGTAAGAAGGCCATAGTCCAGTTGTACCAGTCTAGTGTTTGCCATGGTTGAACCACATCATGAATATCCACAGTTTTGGAAGGATATTGACAGTCTGGAGAAAATCCATACGGGGATAATCAGGATGATGAAGGAAATGGGGATCAAGCCAAATGAAGCTTAGTTGTAGGAACTAGAATTACAAGTTAATTTGTATATGACCGTAAGCCCTAGATGTTTAAAACTTGCACTAAATGTTGAGGAGAATAATAGACTTTTGTGAATATTGGTTTACTCCTCAGTCAGTGAACCTCAACTTCCATCCCATTCGTCTTGAAATGTCCTTTTCTTTATAAGGATCATCTTAAACAGGAAAGAATGAGATGATAGTGCTGGTAAGCACTGATAACTGACCTAAACCTAGAGTTCTCAACAGAGCAACAAAAAAGGGCAACTATCCCTTTTTCTCCTCATTTCACTTCCACCACCACTACCACCTCAGCCCTACTGTTCCATTTCATCGTAGAAATTTGTCCATCTGGAATTATATCCTCTGCCATATTAGGTGGCTCTAAATGGTCTCTGAGTGACCCATCTAGAGAAAATCTGAAGTGAACTTGATCTTTTCATCTTATCTTTGCCTGGGGAGAGGTCACAAGGGTTAGCTTGTGGTATGGTAAATGGGCTGCCAGGTTTTGCAAATTACAGTAATTGTACCTGATTGGTATAGTCTTATGTTGATCATAAGTGTCACCACAGAGGATTGACAGCTTCATGGAAAGAGAACAGTCCTTAATCATTACCTAATGCAGACAATCCAAAGGGTTCTCTAGGTCTTATTATTCCAGTATCTCAGATTAAAGAAACCAAACTGGGCGAGGAATATACCATTCACTCGAGAAGCTTTTATTTTTTATATGATATTTATGATCCTCTTCACTTTCAAAAACAATAAAACACCAATTATAATAAAACCTCTAATCAAAACCCATTTTCATTATTTATTTTTAAATGGCCAAATACAGTATCACATCATCATCATCAATTACTCCTTCCTCCTCTGTCCACTTGTGTTGTAATTTTTAATAAGCATTTATTAAGGTTCTACTATAATACAATACTTGTTGCTGAAGGTCATACAAAGATGAACAATAAGAGTGACACATTTGTAGAGAGCTTTGAGGTTTGCAAAGTGGCTGAAGTACTTAGCTCCATTTTGCAAATAAGGGCTCATACAATCACTGATCTAGAACCAGAAGGTACCCTAGGAGCCATCTAGTCCAGTGCTTAGCGTGCTTAGCACACCACCTGGCACATAGTAGGTGTTTATCAATTGACTGACTAGTCCATTCCCCTTATTTTACAGATGAGGAAAAGAAAAACTAGAGATTAAATGACTTGTCCCTGCTTCGCACAGATCATGAATCACAGAAACTGAATTTGAATTCAGGTCCCATAACTTCAAGTTTAGCACTCTTTCCAGTGCCTCGAAAGCTAAGTCCCAAAGAAGTAAAATGATTTACTTCAAGGTAACATAATATGTGTTATACCTAGAAACCAGACTTGAGGTCTCTTAACCCAAAGGCCATTGCTATTTCCGTGACTGCAGACACTAAATGCAACATGATGATTGCCTTCATTGTGTTTGTGTCATCAAATAAAAGTGATGATATAAGCAAGTAGAATATAAAACATACATAAAATAGCTTATCATGGTGCTCTGTGGATTCAGAGGAGAGGGTGAAGGCTTCCAACTGGAAAATCATGGAAGGCTCCCTGGAGGATGTGATTTGTGATCTGAATTTTTTAGGAAGGGTAAGTTTTCTCTCTTTTTAGATTTCATTAATGCCATTTTTGGTATCTCCTCCCTACCCCAAGGTTCTATCTTGGGCCCACTTCTCTTTTTTCACTACATTATTTCCCTCAATGACTATTTTGGTAATTGCATTTCAGTATAATTAGTTTCCTCCATAATCCTATGTATTTCATTTAATTCATTAAAAAACATAATTCTGCCAAAGGGATCATAGGCTTCACCAGACTGCCAAAAAGGTTCACAACATACAAAAATGGTAAAGAACCCATGATATAGAGGACTGTTCAAAGGGGATAAAAATTGGGAAAGTGTCATCTCGTGTTGAAAGATAATGATTAGTCCACTATGGCTGAAACACTGAATAGGAAAACACACTTGGACAGAAAAACGTTCTGAAAAGCTGTAGCCCCAGTCTGCTGGCCTCCATCCAGAGCACCTGGTTTGGTGGTGGCCTTTGCTCCCCATTCTTTTCTGAATTGGTTTCCCTAAAATTAGCAGAGAGCTTCTGGATAGCAGAATGAATTTCCCTTGCTCACAGCTGTCCCCTCCAGTGAACAGACTCTTTGAAATGATTCATAAAGAAGAGACTGCACCTAGACTTCTCAGGTCCCTGTAGGTCAGAAATTGTATAAGTAGCACAGAATGAGAATCCCTTGGGGTCTGAAAGGTTCCATTTATAAAAAACAAGGCTCTACCCTATCCAAGATGTCTTTCATGCTCTGACACTTCAACAGGAAGTTAATTGAAATAGAAAAGATCAAGTGTGAGATAGTCCCAAAACAAAATGACTTTATAAGACATCTTGTATTATTTTGTACTTTCATTATACAGATATTTAGTGGGTATGAGCAAGCCAGACTATTTGCAGTTCTGAGATGCTGAGCTTTCTGTTAACATGGTGACAAAGTCCTAAAGGCACCTCTTTTTTGGCAGAAGATAAAAGGACCTATAAGTATGAGAGATGATGTGGTTGGATAAAGGTGACAAACTTCAACTCTGCTGGAGTGGGATATCTTGGCACAGTGGCTCCAATGTTTATACTCAAGAATTGGATAACATGACCTTGGACACATCACTTAACCCTATTTGCCTCAGTTCCTCATCTGCAAAATGAGCTAGAGAAGGAAATGCGAAATCACTCCAGTATCCCTGCCAAAAAAAAAAAACAAACAAAAAACCCAACCCAAATGCTGTCATGAAGAGTCAGACACAACTGAAACAACTGAATGACAACAAAAATTAAATAACTGAAAGGTTATTTGTTAGCCATAGAATAATAAATTATCCATGCAAGCAAAGGTTAGCTGTTAGCTATAGAATCGTAAAATTTTAGAGGAGAATACTATAAGTCATCTAGCCCAATCTCCATTCACCTAAAGGTGAAAACCAAGGAAACTGAGGCCTAAAGTAGGAAAGGGGTTTTTCAATAGTCACACAATGACCAGTGGTGCATTGTTATAGTTCTTGTTGTTGAGTCATGTCCGACTCTTCATGACCTCATAGACCATAGTGTTCATAGGGTTTTCTTAGCAAAGATACCCGAGTGGCTTGTTATTTCCTTCTCTAGTTCATTTTACAGATGAGGAAACTGAGGCAATCAGGGTTAAATGACTTTTCCCAGGGTCACACAACTAGGAAGGCTCTGAGGTCAGATTTGAGTTCAGTGCACCACCTAGCTGTCTCTAGTGGTATAACTAAGGCTAAATCTAGCTCTCCTACCTATCGGCTCAGGTTTCTTGCCACTGTAAAAACCCTTTATGAATAAGTGATGATAGTAATGCTGGGGGAGGCAATAGTGATGATGGAGAGACCTCCCATTTATAGAGATCTTTAAAAGTTACAAAGCAGGGTAGCTAGATGGCGCAGTGGATGGGGCACCAGCCCTGGATTCAGGAGTACCTGAGTTCAAATCCGGCCTCGGACACTTAATATTTACTAGCTGTGTGACCCTGGGCAAGTCACTTAACCCCAATTGCCTCACTAAAAAAAAACAAGTTACAAAGCAACTTTATACATTATCTCATTTGACCCTCACAACAACCCTGTAAGCTATAGGCTGTTGTCATAAATATCAATTTACAGATGAGGAAATTGAGTCCCAGAGTGGTTAAATGAGATGTACAAGGACACACAGTAATCAGTAGTGGGATTTGAACCCAAGTCTTTTAGATTTCAAATTCTGAGCTCTATCTGTTGTATGCCACCTCGCTAGGTGTCTCTCACTTCCTCTAGGAAAGGCATATAGTTGATTTGGTTCATCAAAAGTTCTAGACCCAGGCTTCTGAGAGGAGGTAGAAAACACTTTTAGTCCATTACAATAAAAGTTTATAAGATTTATTGGATAATTTTGCATTTTCGTTATGCAGGAATTTAATGGGTACAAGCAAAGCATACTCATAGGAAGAAAAGTGAAAATTGTCTAAAGAGAATGATATTGGCCACACAGGGAACTCACCAAGCAATTTCTTTTTTTTTCTTTTTTTTTTTTTGAAGGGCAATGAGGGTTAAGTGACTTGCCCAGAGTCACACAGCTAGTAAGTGTCAAGTGTCTGAGGCCAGATTTGAACTCAGGTACTCCTGAATCCAGGGCCGGTGCTTTATCCACTGTGCCATATAGCTGCCCCACCAAGCAATTTCAATCTTTAAATTACATAAAGTAGATTAAATAATGGAAAGATACAAAGGAGAAACAAGTTCTTTTGTAGTGTAAGGACTGCTAAAAATTAGGAGACTTATTTGGAATGCTAAGAATCATTAAAAGGGGGACTTAACTATATGGAGGTGGGGGAGGAAAATCAAAGGAGGAATAGGGTGGATGAAGCAACAATAATGGACAAAGAAAATGAGAGAATTATCCAATCTTACTTTAAAACTCAAAAGTCTTCTCCAGGACTCAATTCAAAAGTATTTATACTGCAGTGCTCATCTTTCCTTATAGTCCAACTCTTTCAGCCATTCATTGCTACTGGAAAGACCATGGCTTTTTATGGACTTTTGTTAGCAAGGTGATGTCCCTGCTTTTTGTTATGATGTAGAGATGAATAATGTTGTTCATCTGTAGTTCTAGGGCTCCTTCTTAATTTAACATTCTTTTGATCATAGAATTCAGGACCAGGAATTGAAAGTAACAAAAGTGTAAATGTCCCTAAATAAAGAGGTCAGGAAAGTTCAGCCTAAATAATGTTGAAGGACTTGTGAAGCAGTCCTAGTTGAGGGAAATCTGGAGGACTTATTTACTCATCAGGGTAGTAGTAGTAGTAGTAGTAGTGGTAGTGGTAGTGGTAGTGGTAGTGGTAGTAGTGGTAGTAGTAGTAGTAGTAGTAGTAGTAGTAGTAGTAGTAGTAGTAGTAGTAGTAGTAGTAGTAGTAGTAGTAGTTGCTGCGTCATTGTAGTAGCAGCAGCAGCAGTTGTAGTAATTAGTATTGCTATTATTAATTATTATTACGACTGCAGTTGCCAGTCCACCTATAACTTGTACCTTAATAATGCTTCATTCCCTAAAATGACTGAATCATCGAACCAGTAGTAATGGGAAAAGGAAGAAGCCTTTGAATTGAATGATAGCAACTGAAAGTTGAAATAAGAGGAATAGTAACTAGAAGGTGTGTTTTGGTCACTTTAAACTAAATATTGACAAAGTTTTTACCTCAAGGGAAATACCTTTGTTATCCATCCTTCTGCCAACAGGATGGCCAGCTTCCTCCACTCAGAGCTTCTAAATGTGACTCAGGCATATCCATTCACAGCCAGAAACTCACCAACCTATTCATTTCTCTTGGCAGCATACAGCCCTGCCAAGGGGACAAATGTCATCACAGCTAAGCTTCCGCCTGCCACTTTGACTAAACTGGTGACCTTTTCCATTTGGAGCCTGTGACAACAGCCTCTTACCTCCCCATGACCCACCTGGGGTGTATTCACACCATCCTGACATTAAAATCTTTGCCAGAAGAATTCCAGACTGTGGCCCTGCAGTTTACCTGTGGCAATAGTTATATGTTCCCCCCCTTTCCCTATCTCTTCTCCACCTTCTCATTCCTCTTCCTTCTGCCTTTGCTGTGTCCCCACTTCTTTCCCTTCTTTGGTTTCCTTTTCCCTATTTTGCCTTAAACCCTCATGCTTTTTGTTCCTTCTCTTTTTCCCCAATCTTCTTCACATTCCTCATTTCCCCCTTATTCTTTTCCTTCTCCTTCCCCTTGCACTCATATCTTCTCTTCTTCTTTTCCTCTACCCTTTGTCCTCTTTACCTTCTCTTCTCTACCTTTTCCTACCACCTTTTTCCTGTCCCCTTTAATCTCTCTTCATCTCATTTTCCCCTATACCTTACTCTTTTCCTCTTTCTCTTCCCATTCCCTCTCTCATTCAGTCTCATCCCATCCCATCTCTGAAAGGATAGAGAAACTTGGAATCACTCTGAATCCTAGATCTAACACTCTCAATCTACATGATAATGGACCATTAACATCACTTTCCATACCATCACCCTGTCCAGCTTGCTCCTTTAAAAAACTAGGGTAACTGCCTGCCCTCCCTAGGGTTTGGGGAAGAAAGGACTAAGTAAGTGTAAAACACTAAGTCATTGTGAGCTACTATTATTCCTCTGATCAATTGAAAGGAACAGAGAGGGAAGGAAGATTGAAGAACCCCTTTTTATCTGTGGTCTCTACTACCTCCTCTAAAACTTTACCCATTTGTCCTGAAGTTTGCTCTATTTGCATAAGGGATTTCCATATATTCTTTCCTTCTCTCTGGATTTTAGGATCATGGATTCTCAGAGGCCATCTAACCTAATCCCCTCATTTTACAGGTGAGAAAACTGAGGTCTGGCACACAGATGGCTAAGTGACAGAGCCAGGATTTACCCATACACCTTTGGAGCCCAGATCGAACATTCTAAGTTGAACAATACCTCCAAAGTGTCTTTAATATATTAATGTTCTTTTTCATTGCCTGTTTGCCTCCCTCCTCTCAAATGAATACAAATTGAAGAGCCCTAATCAGTTTGTCCAATAACTGGTGTGGGAAGGCAGCCCCTACTCCAGACTTCTCTGCTCTGTCAAATACTGTTGATTTTCTCAGCATCTTGGAAGGTAAGAAAGGCTCCTGGGTTTAGAGTTAGGAGGGAATTTGAAGGTTATCTGGCCCAACTTTCTCATTTTACAGTGGAAAAAATGAGTTTCCATAAAGGAAAAGTGACTTCCACATGGTCACATAGGTTCCAGCACTTGGTACAGTGTGTGACACACAGCAGGTGTTTAATAATTGGCTATTGACTAAGTGTCAGAGCCAGAATTCCAACCCAGTATTCTCTGACTCCAGAACCAGAATCCTTTTAAACATATCACATTTGCTTTGCCAGGTCCTACAGAACGTGATATTCCTTGTAAGGAAGAAAAGAAAACATAAAATAACTAAATAATGGTTAATATCCACAAAGCCCTTTAGAGTTTTTAAACCTCTCTACCTTTATTTAATCCTCACAATAATCATGAGAGGTAGGTACAGTTATCATCTCTTTTCTTGCAGATTAGGACACCAAGCTTGAGAGGGATTAAGTGATTTCCCCAGGGTCAGATAAATGTCTGGGGCAGGATTTGAATTCAAGTTTTCCTGAGCCCAAGTCCAATACCCCATCCACTACAACACTTAGTGATCCCTATCTTGAGCCTATATCATGGTTTTTATTCATAGCTCAAAATAGTATCCCAATTACATTTTCATCTGCTATCTTTGAAAGGTAAGCAACTTCTCATCCTATTTTTAAAGCAGAGAAGCCTTGGAGACAAACTAAATAACTTCCCTGGAATTGTACTATTAACTCAAGAGCCTGGGATTATATTTTAGGTCAATGGTTCAGCAAAGTAATGAATATAAAAAGGTGAACTTTGGGGCTGTAGCAACACCATATATATAATAGAAAAACCACTCAATTTAAAATCAGAGGACCTAGGATCAAAACCCAGGATCGAAATCAAATCATCGTCTGTGAATTGGGGTGGGAGGGCAGAGAATTGATGATCTCCAAGGCCTTTCCCAGTTCTAAATCCTTTGATCTCATGATCCTAGCCGAGCATTCTTTCTGGCTCTACAACTGCTTTGTAGAGAGTTGACCAAGTCCAATGGGAAGAGGACTGGATTTCGTGTAAGCAATGAGAAGCTCATAAATTTAGGAAATGGAGGAATCATGGTGGCCATTTGGGCCAAACCTTTTGTTTTACATATGAGGAAAATGAAACCTGGACAGGGTCATAGTATCACAGATTTAGTTCTGCAAGGGACTAGCCAGGCAATCTAAATCCCTTATTTTACAAAGGAAAAACTGAAGCCCAAAGAGGTGATGTGAATAGTACAGACTCCCCTAGCTGGGAAATAAACAGAGCCCAAACTCAAACTCAAGTAATAAAATACAAAGTGTATATTGGATTTGGAGTCAAGCACTTGGGTTCAAATCTCAGTTATTCTAGTAATAAGAGAATCAACATGGAAGAGCGGATAGTGTTATACTTTGCATCATAAATACCTGGGTTCAAATCCTCCCTTTTACATATTAGCTGTGTAAGTCATTGAATCTCTCTGAACCTCAAATCCTACTAATTAATATCGCCTAATTTACAAGACAGCTGAAAGCACCCAGTAAGAGACGACATGAGAGTGGGATGAGAATTTTATGAACTATAAAGCACTCTGTAAACATGACCTCTTATTAGTCATTTTGAGCTTCATGGTCCCCACACTCAAATCTTTGTCTCCACCTCTTTGGGACATTCAACAAATTTGAGAGTCATCCCATCCATTTAGAATGCAATGGAGTGGCTGTCATAGCGATTAAAATGGAAAGGGCTGATTTACCATCATGCCAAGAGAAAGACCATTAGGCAAGTATTATAGGTGTGCTGTCCTTGAGAGAGGACTCTGGTGGAAGGAGGCATTCAGTCAGCTAATCCTATGAAAAAACTGAGCTGGCTAGCAAAGCCTTACCTTCACTCACTCTGCACAATAGGCTCTGGGGATGCATGGTGACTTAATGACTGGAAGGTGTTTGAGGCATTAATGCAGAAAGAGGAGGGAATATTTCGTGTTCATATTTGTGAGAGCTTGTCCAACTCTTAACCATCTGCAATAGTAGGAAGCTGGAGCTGACAGCAGAATTCTAACTGGAATTTTTTGAGCCCTGGGCAGTGAGGGGCCAAATCAAGTTAAGTCAACAAGTGTTTATTAAGCATCAGAAACAGTTCCAGTGCTGGAGATACCAAAAAAGGCACAAGACAGCTCCTGCTCTGACGGAATTCATAGTCTATTGGGGAAAACAACAAGCAAACCACTATGTACAAGCAAGATACACACAGGACAAATTAGAGATATCCAATAGAGGGAAGACAGCAGCAGTAAGGGAGAGAAGGAAAGGCTTCTTATACAAAGGAGAATTTAGCTTCGACTTAAAGGAATCCAAAGAAATCAGGAAGTAAAGATGAAGAAGAAAATTCCAAGAATATTCCCAGAGGTAGGAGATGGAACATCTTCCTCAAAGAACAAGGGAGTCAGTGTCACTGGACCACAGATTGAGGTATAAGAAAACTTGGAAGGTAGGCTAGGGCTAGATTAAAATGACCTGTGAATACTAAACAGAGAGCATCATGGTTGATCCCAGAGGTGATTATTAAATGGGGATTGACCTTATCGAACCTGTACTTTAGGAAAATCAGTTTTATAGCTGAGTGGATGATAGACTGGAATGAGGAGAAATCTGAGGTAGGGAGACCAAGCAGGAGGCATAAGGTAATAAGGCCCTGCACCATGGTGTCAGAGGAGAAAAGGGGGCAAAGAAAAGGTGTGATGAAGATCAAATCAATAATACTTGGCAGCAAATTGGATATGACGTGATAGGAGAGTAAGGATCAAAGGGTAGTACCCAGGGTGAAAGCCAGAGTGACTGGGAGGATGGTGGTATCTTCCACAGTAATAGAAATAAGAAGAGGCAAGGAGAAAGAGAATGAGTTTAGTTTTGAACATGTTCAGTTTAAAGGGTATAGGGGATATCCAGGTTGAAATGCCTCAGAGGCAGCTTAGATAGAAGGCTAAAATTTGGGAGAAAAGTTAGGACTGAATAAGGAAATCTGAGAAAACTCAGTATAGATATGATCAGTGAATCCATAAGAGCTGATAAGATCACCAGTGGAAATAGTGTAGAGGGAGAAGAGAAGAATGCGCAGGTTAGAGCATTGAGGGACACCCGCCATTAGTGAACATGACCTGAGTGGATATACAGGAGAGGAGACTGAGAGGGAACAGTTCAAAGGGTAAGAGGAGTGCTGGAGGTGGGGGGAGGTACAGAGAGAGAGAGAGAGAGAGAGAGAGAGAGAGAGAGACTGACTATATACTGTTATTGTCATGAAAACCTAGAGAAAAGAGAGTATCAAGGAGAAGAATAGGATAGGCAAGGTCAAAGGCTTCAGAAAGATCAAGAAGAAAGAGAATTGAGAAAAGATCTTTAGATTTAGCAATTAAGAGGTGACTGATATCTTTGGAGGGAGAAGTTTCAGTTCAATGATAAGACAGGAAATCATCCTGCAAAGGTAACAGAATGAAAAGATAGGAAGTGGTATTATCTCAGTAAGAGGAAAGCTGACCATTGTGTCCAATCAGGGAAAAGTGCCCTATAAATTTTGGCTCCTTTGTGGCTAAGCTCAGTTCTCCCTTCCATTGTTACATTTCCAGTTTGCAAAGTTCACAGGGTCATATAATGAAAACTGGAAAAGATCTTAAGGATCATCTAATTTGATATTTTCTTATGTAGATGTAATAAAATAACTCCATTGATAGTCACTTGTAGTTGTTGTTCAGTTGGTTTTCAGTCCTAGCATTCGTGACCCCTTTTTGGGGTTTTCTTGGCAAAGATACTGGAGGGGCTTGCCATTTCCTTCCCCAGCTCATTTTACAGATGAGAAAACTGAGGTAAACAGGATTAAGTGACTTACCCAGGGTCACACAGCTAGTAAATGTCTGAGACCAGATTTGAACTTAGATCTACTTGACTCTAGGCCATCTACTGTGCCACCTAGCTGCTTAACTATAGGGGATAGCCAATGCAAAGGTATGGAAATGGGAAATGGATTGTCATGAGTGAGAAACAGAGAAAAGGTCAGTTAGACTTGGGGCTAAGAGGTGTAGGGTTTAAAAATCTAAAAAAAATTGTTGATTGTTTGATCCAATAGGAAGCCATTGGAGTTATATAAGTAGAGCACTGATATGATTGATTTTTTTTTTTTTTTTGGCGAGGCAGTGAGGGCTAAGTGACTTGCCCAGGGTCACATAGCTAGTAGGTGTCAAGTGTCTGGGGCTGGATTTGAACTCAGGTCCTCCTGAATCCAGGGCCTGTGCTTTATCCACTGAGCCACTTAGCTGCCCCCCGAATTCGTACTTAAAGAAAATCACTTTGGCCACAGTGTAGAGAATGGACTGGGTTGGGTCGATATTTGAGGCAAGAAGATGACTTCGTTGGCTTGTATTCATTTTCAGGAGATGATAACTTACGCTTGGAATTCCTCCATTATGCTGTGATTGGCATGAGAGTGGAGCCAGTTTACATGGCAACCCAAGTGAGTGCCACAGGGAATTTTGTTTATGCCAAATTCAGCTAAGAAGAATCACTTACCACATCATTTGTCAGTGTCCATGATTCTCCTAGAATCTTGAAATCAAGTCTTAGTTGTGCCTATAGATACAACCTCATCTTGAAGCTCTAGTGCAAGTGTTCCACATGCCTGAGGTCACAGAAAGAAACAAGAATGATATTATCACTGCTTTGCCTCAGTTTCCCCACTGGCAACATTAAACAATCTGATTGATCCATCACTCTTCTGCAAATGTGGTTTTACCAGCTAAACTAAAATCTAAGTGTTTAAGTTAAAAAAAAATTAGAACAAATTTGCTCTCAAAACTTTGACTTTTAATGTCAGCTAGGTACAATGAAATTATTTCCAAAACCCTATACTTGACTGACTTCTTAGGATTGTAGGATCATAGATTTGGAGCCAAGTGGGACCTTAGAAATTTTGTGTCCCTAAGTCCCGGTTTTACAAGTGAGTGGACTGAAGCACAAAGACATTAAGATCCGATGTGTAAATCTCTGACCTTGTAGAACTTTCCATTTATGTGGCATGGATGGCACCTTCAGAAGGAGCTATAATAAAAAATAATAGATGGCAAATTCTGGAGAGAAGGGAGTGCTACATGCTCCATTAGGTCTATGGAGGGAAAGATTATTGTTACCTGCAGGTATCAAGAGATGGTTAAGGATGATGTTTCTCATCTAGCTCCTCTCTCTCCTATTCAAGTCAGACATTCTGACTCTATCCCTAGATAATGGATAATGACCTGGAGGTTGGAATAGCTTCTTTAATCCATAGGGTCCCAGATCACAATGATATTTAGATTGCTATAATAGTTCAACCTTGGCGTATGTGGGATATTACCATAGTTCTCCTTTGCCCCCACTTGGAAGACATCAGGAGCGTCAAAGACAGTAACCTCTATAGAAACATCCTACCCTCTTGGTGATGCTGTGGAGGAGGGAGAGAAGTCAGTGTCAGGGGAGTCAAGGAGGAAGGGGAGTCATGTTGCGGAGTAAATCAGAGACTTGTCCTCTGATTTAGAAAGATGATATTTCAAGTCCCACTTCTGACCCATACTGGCTGTATGACCCTGGGCAAGTCATTCATTTCTTGGTGCTCTAAGCAGCTCTCAAAAGAAACGGCCTGAAAAAATAGCATATCTCTGATTTGGTGGAGGTAAAGTCCTTCCTGGGAGTTCCTTACACCAAAGAAATATCCCATCTAGACTTGTTGTTGTTATTACTATTATTGATAATAATTGGACTTAATATAAACTCATACTTTTATGTCACTTTGATTTATTAAGTACTCTCTTTATAATAATTCTAAAGATGTGGGTTTTGGAAATTTTATGATGCCATTTTGCAAATAAGAAAACAGGTTATGAGAAGTTAAATAATGGTATCCAGGGTCACATCATTTATAATATGGTATATGAAGGAGAGGTCAGCTAGATGGTGTAGTGGATAGAGCCAGCCCTGGAGTCAGGAGGACCTGAGTTCAGATTCAGCCTCAGATACTCACTAGCTATATGACCCTGGGCAAGTCACTTAACCCTCTTTGCCTCAGTTTCTTCACCTAAAAATGAGCCAGTGAAGGAAATGACATACCACTCTAGCATATTTGCCAAGAAAATCCCAAAATGGGGTCACAAAGAGTCAGACACAACAGAAACAACAAAAATACAAAAGAGGAAAAGGTTAAATTTGGGTCTTCAAATACAAAGATCCTTGTAAATTCAAAAGTATTCTGCAGTCTCTCTTAGTAGGAGAGCTATTGCATAAATCCAAAGTATTCTTATCAGAGAACAGAAGAGAGTTCTTCATTAATATCTGTGAGCAGAATGCTGGAATGATATAAACAAAGGGTGTTTTTGAAAATAAAAAAAAAATTTGAGCAATCCAGATGGGTTCAATTTCTACTTGACTCTAGGCCAGTATTATTTCCCTGATCTAATAGCCCCTGCCTGAAAAGGGCTGCCTGCTGCAAAGCAAGTGGGGAGTCGAGTGTGATAAAGCCAGTTTGGAAAGAAGCCCAAGAGTCTCGCATTCCTCTGTAGATTTTCCCATTTCCTTAGACCAAAGATCATGAAAGGAAGAAAAGAGAAATCATTATTTGAAACTGAGGCAGGAGTTTTAAAGCCATAAATTAAGTTAATGCGGACTCGCTCGAGGCTGGCTAGAGGGAAACTTGCCCTTGGTACTTGGCAGATGGAAACATTAACAGGATGTTTATTGGATTTGGGGATGTTTTTTTTTTCCCCTGAGTTTCAGCCCCCTCCCTTTCTTTCCCCCTTAAGTGACTGTTAGAACATCATCCCCATTGGGGAACCACATTTAGGGCTCTCAAATATTCCCCTTAGCATTTTAGAACAAGTTCTGTATCAGAAATGCAGCAGGAGCTAGCTCAGAAAAGCCATCTCTTCATCGACTCAGCCCTGACTAGGTGATACACTCAGCACCACTGGAGAAACCAAGTCTTCTGCCTCCCAGGCTGAGAGGCTTTGTAAATTAAGTTATTACATACATATTAGAAAGAACAGTTTAAAAAAAAAACCTTCAAAAGGGCTAAAGATGAAAAGGCATCAGAGTGGGAGTGGGGGAGGAATCCTTCAAATGAGGGGTAGGCCAGTCTAAAGGAGAATCCCACTGGCTAGTAGAAGGCATATGTGAGCTTTTTTGGTTTCTCCTGTCCTTGGCAGAAAACACAACCAGGAGTCCGGGGAGTTCAGGGACCCAACCACAGGTGCAAAGATGACTTTTGTGAAGATAACTAGAAAGCAATCCTAGACAAGACTTTACCTCCATCTAAAAAGAAAGCCAAGGGCAGAGATTTGAACTCCATGTGCAACCTCGGTCAAATTGTACAAAATCCAGAGGGATTCATTAATAAGGTGAAAGCACAGAAGATAGAGGGAATGCTGGGGTCACCTATTTTCTTAGGGTAGGGAGGGCAGGGTTGAGCATACCTGGTCAGAGATGCCAGAGCTGAGGGCAAGTTACAGGGAAGCTAAAGAGGCTTGATGGTGAGTCAGAAAAACGCGTTGTCTTCAAATATGAGGATAGAACTAGATTATGCAGGAATTGAAAACCCCTGAAGATAAGTGAGTAAAGTTTTAGAATGTGCCTGTTTGTTCACTTGTTTTTCAGTCTTGTCCAACTCTCTGTGACTCCATTTGGGGTTTTCTTGGCAAAGATACTAGAGGGGTTTGCCATTTCCTTCTCCCGCTCATTTTACAGGTGGGGAAACCGAGGCAAAGAGGGTTAAGTGGCTTGCCCACCGTCACACAGCTAATAAGTATCTGAGGCTAAATTTGAACTCAAAAGATGAACTCCTGACCCCAGGCCCAGCACTCTATCCATGGTGCCACCTATCAGCCCTAGTATTCCATTGTATCCTATATAAATAGTGTCTTCTTTACTGTTTATGTTTGGGGTTCTTTTGCTTGCTACAAAGGGGGAAAAGAATAAGCAAATGGAAAGGGAAAGCAATCATTTTGAATCAGTTAACCAAGCCAGCAGAAACCTGGCTTCTTCTTTTTTGTAATTAATATTTTTATTTAGAGTTTGGGGTTCCGATTTTTATCCCTCTTTCCCTCCCTCACCTTCCCCCTCTCTACAAACATTCATATATGGATTATACATTTATGATTATGTAAAACATTACCATATTTGTCATTTTGTACAAGAAAACTTGATTAAAAGAAAAAAAGAAAGAAAGTGAAAATAGCATGTTTCAGTCTGTGTTCCATCAATATCAGTTCTTTCTTAGAGGTGGCTAGTATGTTTCATCAATAGTCCTTTGGGATGGTCTTGGATCATTATATTGTTGAGAATAGTCAAATCATTGACAGTTCTTCATCCAACAGTATTGCTGTCTCTGTGAGAAGCCTGGCTTCTTAATGTATCATAGTATAGAAGAAAAAGCTCTTGATTGTAGTAGAAAGAGGGTCTGGGGCCAGGTGCTAGATGTTACTGATAACCTCTGTGGCTCTGGGCATTCTTTACTAATTTAAGACATATTTACTAAGCGACTGCTTCATTCTTGGTCCTAGGAATATATAAAGACAAAATTTATTTTTAAAAAAGTTCTTGTCCTCAAGAAGCTTTCATTCTACTGGTGGGATACAATATGCAAACAAATATGTGTACAGAAATCAACAAAGGTAGTAAATGAGTAAAATGATCAATGGTGTACCATGAGCTGAAGCTTAGAGGAAGCTAGAGAATCTAAGAGGTGGGCATGAGGAGGGAGAGCATTTAAGGCATGGCAACATTCTAAAGACATGGCAGTGAAAGATGGAATGCGAAACTTGGAAAAATGCAAATATGCCCATTGTACTTAAACACAGATTGCAGGGAGGGTAACATTATAAAATAAAGTCTTAAAACGTGGGCTGGCACTATATTATGAAGGGTTTAAATGTTCAATGGAGGATTTGGGATTTTATTCTGTTATTGTTCATCCTTCGTACTCAAAGAGTATCAATGACATCAGGATCTTTGGGTCAAGGTATGGTTTAACTGACTATGGTTGATCAGACCAGTATGAGCTTGGAAGATACTGCCATGGGTTGGGCACAAATAATCCATATGAACATTTGAGGTGGAGTTGGCTCTAGATTTTCTAGATCTCCTTTGTGCCATTGGGATTCTGTTTTGCTCATAGAGCACAGCAACTTCTTTGATGTGGATACACCATGCTGTTGGGTCCTGTGCCACTGTCTCCCATGTGTCACAATCAATACTAAAATTCTTCAGAGAGACCTTGAGTGTGTCCTTGGATCTCTTCTTCTGACCTTCATGTGATGATCTTTGGGTAAAAAAGTATTTGTCATTCAAATAATGTAGCCAGCCCATCAGAGTGGCCTCTCTGCAGTAGAGTTGGAATTCTTGGCAATTCTGCCCCAAAGAGGACCTCAGTGTATTTTATCCTACAGTCAATATGGGGACACTGAAATTTCTGGAGGTAAGGGTTGACATAGATTTGGTTTCTAGGAAGAGGGTAGATTAGAGAGGGAGATTTGCAAGCTTATAGTTCAATTAGGAAGTAGTCAAAGTACTTAAGACAAAAGGCCACAGCTCAGTTTTTGAGGTACCATGTGACACAGTAGATAGAGTGCTGAACCTAGAGCCAGGAAAACTCGTGTTCAAATCCAGTCTCAGAGACATTATTAACTGTATAACTTTGGGCAAATCACTTAATCCTGTTTGCCTCAGTTTCCTCATCTGTAAAATGAGAATGATAGCAACACCTACCTCCCAGAACCATTGTAAAGATAAAATGAGATCATGTTTTTTAAGTATTTTGAAGCCTTAAAATGCTATATAAATGCTAGGTCATGTTGTTGTTGTTGAATGGGATGGGATGGGATATGCAAGACAACTGCAAAAGTCACTTCCCAGAATCCCTAGGATCATAAGTTGATGGCCCAAACACCACTGCCAACTTGGAGGCTGCTGACTTTATCTCTCTCGTGCACACACGTATGTGCGCATGCGTGCACACACACACACACACACACACACACACACCCCACAACTTAAGAGTTCCTGACAGCCTCTAGGGTGCTGCCTTTATAAAGTCAGGTCAATAAGGCCACAAGAATCACAGTTATCCAGTGCTTGAGTGGCACCCACAAAATAAGTGATTATAATGTTTAGATAAGGTGAGGAAATTAAAGTTTAAAAGTTCATCAACTGTGGATTAGGTTGTTGTTGGATATGTTATGGGAAAAGGGGAGAAGGGGAAGTTAGAAATACATACTGTGAAAGAACACCCATAGTAATACTACTTTTGAAAACCCTAACAATTGTTTAAATTCTCTTCTACCATTTTTTCCTCCCAGATATTTGTTGGGACCAACACCCACACTCATATCCATTCCAGGAATACAAAATTTAGTAAATGGCAAAGTGACATTGCTCTGTTTTCTTCATTATAATGCCAACTAGCAACTACAGCCAGCATTCCTCTAAGTACATGCTGGTTTTTAAAGCCCTTTAACCCCTAGTACATTATCCAGATTTCCTTTTTACAAATGAGGAAAGTGAGGCTCAGAGAGATAGCAACTTGCCCAAGGGCACATGGGAAGAAAATTTCATAACCAAGTCTCTCAACAAGGTATTTTATCCCTATGTATAGCATTCTTTCTAGGACCCAACCATTAATGTGCCCTGGGTATAAGTAAGACGGAAATGGCCCTGGCATATATCTTTAGGGGTCACCTGGTCCTATTTGGTAGGATTTCATCAACCCAAAATAGATATGAGTGAGCTCTCTGGAATTCTCCCTTCATTTCCCAGTTGGCTACACAACTGGTTAGATGCTGTCCAACCTATCACTGTACCTTTAAGACCACTGAACCTCCAAAAAAATATTCCCAGGGATATTAATCAAACCAGTGACCTTAGAAACTTTCTTGATGTGGGGGTGTGCTATCAAGTAATTACAAACTCACATACTCATAGAAATCACAAAATGTCAATGAAGATCACTGCTTTGTCATTTATTAACTATGTGACATTGGGCATTGAACCTCAATTCCCTCGCCTGTGAAATGAAGGGTTTGGACTGGATGACCCCTAAGTTCCTTTCCAACCCTGCGTCTCTGATCCCTTGTATTATTCAGGTCTAGACCAAACCATGCTTTACCTGACAATCAGTCATCTGCCTGGCAACATCTTGGTATCAGCTTTGCTGCCACGTAGGCACCACCATCTCTCACCACCACTTTCATTTGGAGTAGGAATAGTAATAGTAGGGGCAGCTAGGTGGCGCTGTGGATAAAGCACTGGCCTTGGATTCAGGAGTGCCTGAGTTCAAATCCGGCCTCAGACACTTGACACTTACTAGCTGTGTGACCCTGGGCAAGTCACTTAACCCCCATTGCCCTGCAAAAAAAAAAAAAATTAAAAAAAAATAGTAATAGTAGCAGCAACAACAGAGGTAGTAGAAGTAGTAATAGTAATAGTAGAAATGATAGTAAGAGTAGTGATAGCAGTAGTAGAAATAATAGCAGGAGCAGTAGTAGTTATAGTAGTATTCTACCATCATTAATTAATTATTAATTGACTAATACTAATTAATTTTTGATGCCATTATTTCTGGAAAGGAGGTCTTGGTCAATGTCTTTATGGCTCCACCTGCCCTATTTGTCATTTACCAAATACGCTTCTCTTGTCACTGGTCCCCATATATATGTTTTCTCCTTTATTAGCATGTGTAAACTCCTTACACATACAAGCCAGATTTGGAATTAACATGAGAAGGATAATGTATATTTCTTTGGAGTAGAGATTTAGAATTTCATATGCAGTCCACTTCTGTTCCTCTTATATGGAAGTGCGCAGGTTGTTTGGTGTTTATCACGTTCCAAATAACATATTTTTTAATGAAAAGAATATAAAGGCCTTGAGTGCAAGGACTGCCTGGCTTCTGTGTGATTCATCAAGTCAGTTTTGTTGTTCAGGCATTTTTCAGTTCTCTCCAAATCTTTGTGATCCCGCTTGGGGGTGGGGTGGACATCGATGCTGGAGTACTTTTCCATTTCCTTCTCCAGCTTATTTTACAGATAAGGAAACTGAGGCAAGCAGGGTGAGGTGACTTGCCCAGGGTCACACAGCTAGTATGTGACCATCCTAGACCTGGGCTTTATCTACTTAGCTAGCCCAGTACTTTAATGTTAGCCCCTAATAAATACTTTTTTATTCATTCTGGAAATGGACAAGATTGCTATCTGCAACTTTAGATGCCTCCTCACCCAGAAAAGAGATTTGCCTTGTCAAACCCACATGGAAATCTCAAACTAGGGAGGCTTCCTTCAGAGAGGAAGATTCCCCTGACTACATGAAATCTGACAAAGTTTGTCCACCAAGGCCCCGTGCAGATGTGAATCTTTGATCCCCCAGCAGGCTTCCCTAGGCTTTCAGCAACCACACTTTCAGAAGAAGTATCCAGGGCCCCTTGACCTCATCTTCTCATTCCCTTGCTGACTTCAGAGTTACCCTCCTACCGAGCATCACCACAGTGGTGGCCTGCTGACAATCCAACAGCAGAAAGTCATGGATAAGTCACATTTCCTAAAAAATAAATAAAAATTAAAAAGCACTTCCTGATAACTATTCATAGGATCCCAATGCTAACTCCTAATTCAAGATATTCCATGACATTGAGGTGATGCATAGAATCTGGCATACAGTAGGTGGTTAATAAATGCTTGTTGTCTTCCCTATTATATGGCCCTGTCTTTCATTTCTGGATACTATTCCCTTTCACCACAGCCACAAGGGATTGAGCCCATGGACCTAGATTTTCATCATGCTTCCATTGCCTACTACCACAGGGATTTGTGGCATTAGTTCATTTCTCTGGGCCTCAGTTCTTCATACTGTCAAATGAAGGGTCAGATGTACATCATGATATAGTAAACGTTCATGTATCATCTGTGGCTTCTTCCTGCAGAGCATCAGGAGTCCTACTTGGCTACCACAGCTGAGGTGGCTGGTGGGGAGGGGAGGTTTCAGTCCTTCGCTTTTTTCTCTTCTTTCTCAGCACCTATAGATGGCAAGGTGGAGACGAGGGCCAGCTCACTTCCCTCATCTGGCTGTTAGCAATGATGTATGAATAAGCTGAGATGACAGCTTCATTTTCATAAGTTAACTTGTGCCCGGAGTAACAAAGAGCGAGAGGCACGCGCTTAATCATAACTTGGGGCCCTGCGCAGAAAACAATGACAAAGGCTTTTCTGTTAGTCATGGTGCTTTATGACCGTAACTCTGAAAAAGGCAAGACGGGCAGGAGAGAATACTGAACAAGCAGCTCATTGGGGCAGCCCTTGGCGTCTCCTGGAGAGGATACCTCCAGGCTTCTGCCTCTTAATGAGACTGTAGTCAAAGGATCCCTTTCCATAATAGGCATTAGTACAAGGAGAGGCAAGATAATAGAATGGAAAAGACATGGAATCCTGGGGGCTGGAAGTGACCTGAGTGTACCTCTTCCCCCTGACATTTTGTGTCTGTGTGACCCTTGAAAGGTTGCCAAACCTCTCTGTGCTCCTCTTCCACTGGTTGGAAGGTGAGCATTATCTTGCTTCTGTTCTCTATCCACTTTGCAAGTACTTGGTAAACCTTAAAGCACTGCAGAAATATGAGCTGTCATTATTATCGATCAATCAGTAAACATTTATTAAGTGCCTACTATGTGCAAGGAACTGTTATTGTATTAGCCTGCCAGCTCTAAGAATAGCCATATAGTCTGTTTATGTCTCTACATGTACATGTTGTTTTCTCCCCCACCCTAATCTCTGCCACAGAATGTAAGCTCTCTGAGGGCAGGAGGTGTTTTTGTTTTTCCTTTATATTCCTGGAATTTAACATAGTGCCTGGCAAATTGTAAGTGCTTAATAAATATTTGTTGATTGGTTGCTAGATGCTTCATGTTCCTCTTGAACCAGCATACCATTGTATGAGGCCAGGCCCTCTTGGACCTTCTTTTTATCTCCAGTACTAAACACAGTTCCTGGGACATTGTAGACCCTTAAATGTTTGTCGATGTTATCTCCTCCTCTTTGTCTTTGTATCCCCTGGCACATAGGAAGCATTTAGTGGGTGCCCATTGATTGACTTTTTCACTCTAAGAGATAAAGGAACTTGTATTCTTTTTAGATTACAGTAGTCCGACCCTGGCCAAGAATAGGGCAGCCATCTTCTTGCTCACCAGGGGAAGCCGCACCTCTATCATTGTAGCTTAAGAGCACAATGGCTGCTCACCACAACATACTATTGGCCATTGGCTAGCTGGTGGTTTGGGTGGTTCATCAAAACCTCCAGATTCTTTTTTCATATGAACTGTGTTCATGGAATATCTTTCCTATTCTGTACTTTTGAGAATTTTTCATTTTTAAATTATTGATGTCGTGGTATAAATTGTTCCCATTCTTCCCTCTTCACTCTACATTAATTCATACAAATTTTCCCAGGTCTCTCTGAAATTGTATCTGAATCCCACATGGTATGCTGGCTAAGGTATTGAGCTGGGAGTCAGGAGAATCTAGATCCAAATTTTAACTGAGATAGTTACTAGTTTTATGAGCCTAGGTAAATCACCTAACTTCTCTATGCCTCAGTTTCCTTATCTACACAATAGGAAAGATAGATTCACTGGTTTCCGAGGTCTCTTCTAGTTCTAAATTTATGATCTGACATTTACATGTGATACGTAAACTGGACCTACCAAGATTATCTCTCTAGAGCTGGTCACAGCTTTCCTGGCCTTTTGTAGTTGAATTTTTTTTACAAATCTATTCCATCTGGAAATTCTTCGACACCCATTTGTTTGGTTCAGGCTATCACTGGACTGATGTTTTTTTTTTATTTGGTTTGGTTTGGTTTGGGGAGAGGGGTTGAGAAAGAGAGTATGGAAGGAGAAGGAGAGAGACAGTGTGGGAGAGATGTTGGGAAGAAAGGAAGAGAAGGAAGGAGAGGGACACAGAGAGACAGAGGGAGGGGAGGGAGAGAGGAAGGAAGGAGGGAGAAGGGAGGGAGAGAAAGAGAGTGAAAGGAGGGAGGGAGAGGGAGCTTATGGAAGTGATCAGATAAAATGATACAGTGGATTGAGTATTTTCTTTCTGCGCCTCTAATTTATGCATTTGTGCTGGGATGATGATTTAGCTCCAGGCTCAATAAATTGATCAAATAAATTACACCAACCTGACGCACCATCATTTCACTGAGCTGTCATTGGGCTGAAGAGATGCTATATCACATGGCAGAGTATTCTAGGATGAAGTAGGAGGATGGCACTGCTCCGTTTTGTATTCATCAGGTCAAGGATTCCACATTGCTCCCAGCCCCTTTGCTGTGCTTTCTACTCTTCCCTGTTCACAGAATTCTCTTCTTGATCTCATCAGTTGCACCATCCTTAGCATCACCTAGGTTTATAACCAGAGAGTCATCTTCAAGTTTTCACCTCACCCTCACTGTCGCCATATCCAATTAGTGACATTTTAACTCTACAGCATCTCACACGTCTGCCCCCTTCTCTCCATCTGCACTGACACAACCCCAATTAAGGTATCTTTCACTTATTGCATGGACCATTGTAACAGCTTCCTAATTGGTCTCCCCGAATCATGGCTGTCTTCTTTCCAATCCATCCATGAACCAGCTAACAAGTTAATATTCCTGAAGCACAGGGCTATGTCACTCCTGTTTAAGAATTTCTAGTGGTTCTCTATTACCTTTTTGATAAAATACAGATTCCCTTGTTCATCATAGAAGCCAGGGCTTCAGCTTACCTTTCCATACATATTTCACACTATTTTCCTTCAAATACTCTATATTCTAGTGCAGCTTACTGGTGCCCATACATGACATTATATTTCCCATCTCTTCTTTTGCCCAGCCTATGCCCCTTACCTGGAATGCCTTCCTCTCTCACCTTCACCTCTTGGAAGGCTGAGCTTCTTCCAAGGATTTCCCCCCAGGTCACTTTCCATACAAGTGTTGTCATGATGTCCTCAAGAAGTGTTCTTTTTCTCTCATCCAAATTACTTTATAATCACATTAAATTTACTTATATCTGTTGCTGCTATTTCTCTCCAAGTTGAGTACAAGCTTCTTGGGGGCTGTTACTATTTCATTTTTGTCTTTGTATGTTAGTCACATAGTACAGTACCTCATACAAAGTGTTATTGAATGATTATTGAATGGGTAAAAGGACACTGATGGAAACCTTATAATTCCTGAGGAAAATGATTATCTTAGGTTATAGGAAAATAGATATGTGCTTGTGGCTGTGTGGCTTAAAAGATGTGAGCTGTGTGACCCTAGGCAATTCACTTCATGCTGTTTGCCTCAGTTTCCTCATCTATAAAATGAGCTGGAGAAGGAAGTGGCAAACCACTCCAGTTTCTTTGCCAAGAAAACCCCAGATGGGGTCACAAAGAGATGAACATCACCAAAGATAACCTAACAACAACAATTACCTCTGACTCTGGTACGGTGGGAAGAATATTGGCACACACAAAAGAGGGAGAGGCGGAAATGGATTAGATAAGATGGATATAGAGATAGAGATATACTTTATGTTCCCCCTCATTCATTCATATATGTGTATGTGTGCGTGTGTGTACACAAACATATGTATGTATATATGTGCATATGTGTATACATGCATACATATGTAAATGGATATATTGGCTCTGTTATCAGAGGATGTGGATTTGAATCCATCACCTGACACACTTTTATGACCATGAACAGGACCAAGCCTGCCTGCTCTTCATTACCCTCATCTGTAAAATCTAGGCTCTCTCTTAGGGCCTCTGATGTCTTTCCAGCTCTGGCTTTGCAGTCTGATGATCCTCTCTCTCTCCTCCTACTGCTTTTTCTGTGATGTATGATGATACTTCTTATAGCCATGGACAAGTCTCTTCCCTTGTTTAAGCCTTAGTTTCCTTGTCTCTAAATGCTGATGAGAATACTTGCTCTCCCTGCCTCAGGGGTGTGTTGGAAAATAGAAAATTTGTGAATTGCCACAGAAATGGGCCCTATAATTGTTATGCATTAAGATCTCATCTCACTGTCCAAAGATTGTCATGGTTTATGAAAATGAGATACAGTGTGGAAGGCACTTTGTAATTTCAAAGCACATGATGAGATTGAACTAGTATTGCTCATTGTTGTTGTGGAGTCTGTACCTGTAATTTCATCAAATGAAGAACTATGCAGAGTGACCCCTTCTCCACAGCTTTGAGTTATAAAGAGTGGCCTGTGGCTCCTGAAACAGTATGATGTACTCAGTCTTGTCTTACACAGCCAGTTGGTTTCATTTTGTTGAGTCATTTCAGTTGTGTCTGACTCTTCATGACCTTGTTTGGGGTTTTTCTTGGCAGATACTGGAGTGGTTTGCCATTCCCAATTTCCAGGAAATTGAGGAAAACAGTGTGAAGTGACTTGCCCAGGGCCACACAGATAGGAAGTATCTAAGGCTAAATCTGAACTCAGGTCCTCCTGTCTCCAGGTCTGATACTCTTTCTACTAGGCCATCTAGTTGCCTGTAGATTTCATAGGCAGGATTTAAACCCAGGTCTTCCTGACACAGAGAGCAATTATCCTCTACTCCCTTACACTTTATTATTATAGTTATAGTTATTGTTATTATTCCTTTCCTTGGCTTCCCTATGCTGATGATATTTTTCCATTCTACTTACATTACAGGTCAACAGGTTTTGGGTTTGGTGGAGAACCAGAGTGATTGGTACTTGGGAAACTTGTGGAAAAATCATCGCCCATGGCCTGCCCTTGGGAGGGGCTACAACACAGGTAGGTCATGAGATGCTTGAGATGTTCACAGGGTTTGAAGGTATGACCTAAAAACTGATTTCAAATCTCTTTGTATCAAAATCCTGCAGTCCAGACACTATTATCAAGTTTTGAACTGGCTTGGATGTTTAATGTTATCTATTGGAATCATCTCATTTTACCCCTGAAAAAACAGAAGGGATTTTATAGAGTCATTGGATTATACAGTTAGTGTAGAAAGCAGTATTATAAACCATCAAGACCAACCGCTTTATTTTACGGATGAAAGAAAAAAACTGAGACACAGAGAGGGGAAGAGACATTATGGGATTATTGTATCATAGATTTAGCTTTACAACCATGATTTAATATATCTCTAGTAATTAATACAGCACCTTATACATAGTAGGTGCTTAATAAATGCATCTTGGATTAGAAAGAATTTAAATGAATGGGTGGTAACAGGCTCCATTTTGGGGTCCTAACCTGAGCCCCCATTCAGCCTGAGATTTATCCATCTGCTCAGTAGGCTTTCTCAACTCACCCAAGAAATGGAAGACATTCATTCACACAGGGTAGTATAGCTGATACATGTGCTCCTCTTTGGTAGATGAGATTATAACATGATGTGAGTCAGAAAGAGAACCAGAATGAATCCATATACTTCATACCTCTGTCCAGAAGTGTAGAAGCTTACCTCACCATACTGCATGGGTTAGAGTGGCCACAAGTTAGAGCAGTTAGGACAAGACATTTGGCATCAGAAAGACTTGGGTCCAGATACCACTGATAACATATAATAGCCATGTGACCCTGAGCAAGTGGCTTGACCTTCTACCTCTGTCTCCTAATCTGTCAAATGGGTGGGTTTGATTGCCTGGCCTCTCAGATCCCTTCTATGACACTCTGAGCCTATGTTTTTTTTCTGAAATATCATGTGTCAATTACATTTATGCTATACTGATCATTTTGAGGATGATATCCATTTAAAGGAATTTTTACAATTCCTTTTAGAAAGCTAATTTATTCCTTTGGTTATTTTGTTTGGTTGTTTTTTCATGAAATGAACTATGTTTTCTTAAAATAAGAGGCACCCACCTTCGATCAAGGGGTGATGGGAAACCTAGAATGAACCTTGGAGGAAACATTTATTTTCTTTCTTCAGCAGCAAATAGAAGCAGAAAATGTCAGATAAAGATATACAGCCTTGCCTCCAGGACAACAGCACTGGGGTCAGAGCTGTCCTACTAAAACAAAACACACAAAAAATTGGGGCATCAATTCACTTCAGCATGAGGTGGAAAAGGATGCAGTCTCAGTGGCAATTTATTGTATTTGATGAGACACCCCTCCCTCCCACGGTGGAAGGAAAATGCAAGGAAGGTACCAGGTGGGAGACATAGGCACACACCCCTGCATCTAAATTACCTCTGCTGCACACTTTATATGCCAACGTGCTTGAGTTACTTCCCTCTCCATTGGTAACAAATGGGCAGAGCAGATGGCAGAAGCTCTTTTTAAAGTGATGTGTCCATTTGAATAACCCAGTGACACTGAGTGGTCATTACAAGGGGATTTATGTTGCCTCGGAAGGGATTGGGTTTGATGAAGGGGATTTGTTATTAGAGAGAAGAATGGGGCTGGACTTCCTGAGATGAGACAGCCTAGGCTGTGGATTCTTATGGAGAGTGGGGAAATTATTCTTCACATTCTGCAAAACCACCTCCTCAGTTAGTCACCTCCGAGGTCTAGCCACCTGACTGGCTCCTTGGAAAGGAGTGTCAGTACTTGTGTCATAATGAAAAGAACACCAGAGGTGGAGTCAAAGACTCAGGTTTATGACCTATTTCTGCTATTTTACTATTTGTGTGACCTTGGGCAAGTCACTTAACTCCCATTAAACCCAACTTCCTCAAGTAAAAGTAGGGAAGACATTGCTTACAGATCTCATCTCAGAGAATTGCTACATAAATCAAATAAAATGTATGTGAAGCATTTTGTAGCCATAAATGAGATACATATATGTTTATGTGCATGTATAAAGACTTCCCATTCATCTTGGTACTTATGATATTCCTTATCTCTTATGACAAAGACCTTTTCTTTCTAAATCCAGTACTCTCTCTGCCACCCAGAATATTTTATTCTGGTGGAATATGACATTTGGCCATGAGAGGATGTGCTGTGATGGATAATATTCTACTACATTTTTTTTTCACAATTTGTTTAACCATTCCCTAATCTATAGGCATCTAATTGACTTCTGATTCTTAACTTAGAGCAGATAGGTGGCACAATGGATAGAGTACTAACCCTGGAGTCAAAAGGACCTGAATTCAAATCTTACCTCAGACACTTAAACACATGTGCGCGTGTGTGCACACACGTGCGCGCGCATACACACACACACACACACACACACACAAAGAGCCATTGGACCCAGATGGCTCTGGAGGAGTGAGTTGGTGACCTTGTACAGCCCTCTCTCACTTAAATACAATTCAGTGCAATTTGTGACATTGACATCACCCCGATGTCATGGTCCTCTTGGGAACAAACCACAAACAACAGTTCTTTGCTACCATAGGAAGTGCTAATATAAATGTTGTTTTCAGGGCCTTTTATTTTATCTTTGACCTCTTTGAAGTGTATCCCCAGCAATGGAAATCTCTGGGACAAAGATTGGTACTTGGAATCATTTTCCTCACATATTTCCAAATTGCTTTCCAGAATGAATGGAACAATTCATCCATCTACAATTCATTTGTGCACCCACCCTTCTATAACCCATCCTTTGCCATCTTTGCCAATTTGCTGGGTGTGAAGTGAAACCTTGAGTTGTTTCAATTTGTATTATCTTACTATTAGTGATTTGAAGCTGTCTTTCCTTTCTCTTCTAATATTTTGCAATTCTGCTGAGAAGAGTGGGTTCATATTCTTTGCTTATCTATTGCATAATGCCTTTCATAATGCTTTCAAAGGACTATGTAAATAACAATTATTATTATTATTGTCCACATGGATGTGTCATTCTGGGAATCAAGTGGAATAATGTATGCCAAATGCTTTGAAAACCATAAAGCATGACTAATGTACACTGCTGTTATTTTAGGACTTTATTTATTAATATTTTACTATTTATTACTATTTGAGGCTTTAGCACTAGAAAAAGACCTTGGGCAATGCCTACATTTTATAGAAGAGGAAACTGAGATACATAGAGTTTTAGTGATTTGCTCCATAACAAATAGCAGAGCTAGGTCTTCTCTCTCTAAATACAATGCTCTCTATGCTACTCTGATCATGTTATTTGGCTTGAATATGAGATTCAATCATTAGAGAATGTGATGTGATTGACAAGAGTGCCCCAGACTCAACCAACAAACTGCAAGATGGCCAGAAGAATTCCTTAGATGTCAACATGGACCTGCAAATTGGAGAACCTATAGACCCCTTTGCAGATTCTTATTTTGCGATGCATCAAATAAAATACACATGATTACAAAGGAAACAAAATATATTAAAATATAATTGTCAGATTTTTACATACCCTGTCCCAATCTATTCCATTCAGAAAATACTTTTCATTTTACATATATTATGTCATTTAACTTTCAGTATAACCTTCTGAAATACGTTCTTATCAGGGTAGCTACGTGGCACAGTAGATAAAGCACCAGCCCTGGATTCAGGAGGACCTGAGTTCAAATCTGGACTCAGGCACTTGAAATTTACTAGCTGTGTGCTCCTGGGCAAGTCACTTAACCCTCATTGTCCTGCCCCCCCTCCAAAAAAATAGGTTCTTATCCCCATGGTGCTAATATAGAAACTGATGTTCAGAAAAGTGATGTCAATTGCCCAGGATCCCATGGCTAGTTAATATCACAGCCATGGCTTGAAGCCAGGTACCCTGAGTCCAAGTTCAATGCTCTTTTTAATTTGCCATGCTGCTGTTTGTTGGGAATGTTCAGATTAAAATCCAGTGGTCTGTATCACAATTAGCAGATTAGACCAGAGATGTCAAACACCCTGTCATCTTGAACCAGATTAAAATCTCATTGAGAAATGTTTAGCAAAAGAAGCAAAAATAAAACAGAATTTAGATAATGTTAATTTGTGGTTTTCTCTGCCAGAATCGGCAGCAGAAATCCTTCTTTAAGGTTTAGGGACCCCTGTTTCTATTTGAGTTTGCCACCACTGGGTTAGAACATGAGGGGAAGGTAAGCATTTCAGGCGTGGGGGAGGAGAAATGCACATCATTGGTGGATTTTAGGATTTAATAATGAAAGGAATCGCTCAGAGCAGCTAGTCCAAACCCTCTATTTTATACATGAGGACACTGAGGTCAAGAGAAGTCAAGTGACGTGCTTGTGGTCACACAGGTAGTAAATGACAGAGGGAGGATTTGAACCCAGGTCCTCTGATTCTCACTTCAAGCCACTTTCCCACTGCATCAGTATCGCTGGATTTCAAGCCAGAATATACCTTAGAGAAAAATCTAGTTCAGTTCCCTTTTTTTACACAGAAGACCATTGAAACTTCACAAGGAGAAATAATTGTTGAAGGTCAGCTGATAGTAATGGATACCAGATTCAAACCCATGACATCCAGCTCTTTTTCCAGTGAGCCACTGAAGCCTCTTCATCTTGCCACAGTGTTCACGGAAAACCCTCCATTTTCTAAACTAGAGAGCTCCCTCCCATAGGCCTTTCCTCCTAGCCCTTCCCCTCCCCCCACCTTTGAATCCTTTCCTGGCTTTTGAAGGGCCTTTAAAAGAAAAATTATTGCTACTCTTAATTTCTTGTCTTGGAGCCAAGTTATTCAATCCAACAAGCTGTTTTAACTATTGTACCATGGCTCTTTCCTTGGCCCATCTAATAAAACTTGGCGGGCGACCTTATCGAACATTTTGCAGAAACATCAGCTCCAGAGTGTTCCGCCTACCCGATTTCTCCTTGGTATCTCTGAGAAAGCCTGAGGAAAGTAGCTTTAAAAAGAGCCCCCCCCCCCGTTATCTGCTTCGGACTGGGTGGTCTCTGAGGTTTCTCAGCTGCCCCCTAAAATTTACAGAAATGATGAGGTCTTTGTCCCTGCCTTTTCACCTGCTCCTCAACAGAGATTTCCCAATTCAAATCGTTTCATAGGCATATCTTTCTTTCTTAAAATAACCTGATGGAAAAAGTGTGCATTTCACTTTAGATTCCACAGTCTGACAGATAACACCTTGTCATATACTGGAAAGCCCTCTGCGTTTTTCTTTGCCCTGAGACACCCACACATACACACACACACCCACACACACACCCACACACACACACACACACACACTGGCCTTTCTTTTTTTTTTTTTTTTAAATTTTGTGGGGCAATGGGGGTTAAGTGACTTGCCCAAGGTCACACAGCTAGTAAGTGTCAAGTGTCTGAGGCCAGATTTGAACTCAGGTACTCCTGAATCCAGGGCCGATGCTTTATCCACTGCGCCATCTAGCTGCCCCACACTGGCCTTTCTTAAACCTGCTCCCTCTGTCTCCCTGACTTTCTAATCCTTCCTAATGCACAGTACTGGCCCTGGCATTCCCCTGTTCAACTCTCTTAGCTGCCACATCCAGTGCCTTTTCTCAGTTCTCATTCTCCATGGCCTCTTGGCAGCTTTTGACACTGCTGATCACCCTCTCCTCCTTGATATTCTCTTGTCTCTAGGTTTTCTGGACGCCCCTCTCCTAATTTTCCTCCTGCCTCTCTGATCATTCCTTCTCTACCGGATCCTCTTCCAAATCACCCTTCTGACTCTTGGAGTTCTATCCTAGGTCCTCATCTCTTCTTCCTCCATGCCCCTTCCCTTGTTGGTCTCATCAGTTCCCATGAATTTAATGACTGTCTCCATAGTGATGATTCTCAAATCTGCCTATCCTGCTGCCACCTCTCTGTTGACCTCTAAGCTCCCATCTCCAACTGCCTTTCAGACATCTCAGACTGGATACCCAGTAGACATCTTAAACTCAACACGTCCAAAAAAAGTGAGCTCATTATCTTCCCCCTAGAGGCTCCTGATTCCCCATCCTTCATGCCTACAACTAAGGCATTATCCTCAACTCCTCACCATCTCTCATCCCCTATATCCAAGCTGTCACCAGGGCCTCTTTGTTTCACCTTTTGCATCATCTCTTGAATATGACTCTTCCTCTCCTCTGGCACTGCCCCCACCCTGGTAAAGGCCCTCAACACCTCGATCTTGGATTCTTGTAATAGCTGTTTGTGGGTCTGCCTGCCTGATGTCTCTCCCCACTCCAATCCTTTCTCCATTCAGAGACTGAAGTGATTTTCCTGAAACACAGGTCCTCCCCTCCCTCCCCCGCCTCTCTACCTCTCTACCTCTCTCTCTCTCTCTCTCTCTCTCTCTCTCTCTCTCTCTCTCTCTCTCTCTCTCTCTCTCTGTCTCTCAACTCCAGTGACTCCTTCTCACCTCCAGGATCAGTACAGAATCCTCTGCTAGGCATTCAAAGCCCATCACAACCTAGCTCCCTCCTACTTTTCCAGTGTTCTTACACCCAACTCCCTGACAAGTGCTCTGATACAGTGACGTTGGCCTCATGACTGCTCTGCAAAAAAGACACGCCATCTCTCATCTCTGGACATTTCCCCTGCCTGTCCTCCATTCCTACTCCCTGGCTTCCCTTATTTCCTTTATGTACCAAATAGCATCCCATATTCTATGGGAAGCCTTCCCCAAACCCTCTTAATTCTAGCTCCTTCCCTTTCTTAATTATTCCCTCTTTATCCCATGTATAGCTCGCTTGTACATTTGTGTCTGCATATTATCTCCCTCGTTTGACTGTGAGGTCCTTGAGGCAGGGACTGTCTTTTGTCTCTTTTTGTAACCCTAAGGCTTAGCATGGTGCCTGGCATATAGTGGACTCTTTTTTTTTTTTTTTTTTTTTAGTGAGGCAATGGAGGTTAAGTGACTTGCCCAGAGTCACACAGCTAGTAAGTGTCAAGTGTCTGAGGCCAGATTTGAACTCAGGTACTCCTGACTCCAGGGCCGGTGCTCTATCCACTGCGCCACCTAGCTGCCCTTATAGTGGACTCTTAATAAATGTTTATCACTTGATTAAATGCATTCAATGACTGCCTGCTGCCTCTAAGCCTGGATAAAATACTGACTCCTTAGCCTGGCACTAAAACCCCCCACAGTTTTTCTGGCCTTTTCTCTGCCATGCTTCCTCACCTCTCTAGCCTTCCCTTTTTGTCTCACACCCCAGTTTCTATCCTGAGATTTTAGATTCCTTTTGGTAGGAAAACTTACTATCGCGCTGTAGCCAGACCCACCGTTATGCCGCCTCCTGTCTCCTGCCAGGTATCTCTTGTTTTCTAACTGTAGCTCTGGCATCAGGGTCAGTCCCTTATACAAAGAACTCCCTAGGGAATAACCACTACCAGTGCCGGTGGACATCTTCTCTGCAAAGCTTGGTGTTAAAGAGTGAGTTCCCTAAGTCACAGGAACGTTAAGATGCTTGCCCAGGGTTACACAACAAAAGTATGTCTGAGGCTGGACTTCAATCCAGATCTTTCTGACTTTGAGGCTGGTGCTTGATCCACTAACTATTGTGTCTAACATTTACATAGGGAAGGAAATGAACAAGTGTTTGTGAAGAAAAACAGGAAAGTGGGGGCAGCTAGGTGGCTTGGTGGATAAAGCACTGGCCCTGGATTCGAGAGGACCTGAGTTCAAATCTGGACTCAGACACTTGACACTCACTAGCTGCGTGACTTCGGGCAAGTCACTTAACCCTCATTGATCCACCAAAAAAAGAAAGAAAGAAAGAAGGAAAGAAACACAGGAAAAGACAAATAGAGAAATAGGAATCTCAGGTAGCAAGGTGGCCCAGTGGATGAAGAGCTGGGACTGGAGTCAGGAAGACCTGAGGTAAATATAACCAAGGAAGACAAAGGGCAGGGGGGAGGTTACGGAGGAGATAGAGGAGAGGAAAGAGGAGGAAGAAAGGAGGTAGAGGAGGGGGAAGGAGAAGAAGGGGAGAAGAAGAAAAGGAGGGGAGTAGAGGAGGAAAAGTAGAAGAAAGGAAGAGAAAGAGGGGAGGAGGAAGGGAATAGAGGAAGGGAAAAAGATGTGGAAGGGGAGGAGGAGGAGAGGAGATGAAAAGAGGGAAGGAGGAGGAGAAAGAGAAGAGGAATAAAGGAGAGGAAAGAGGAGGAGGCAGTGGAGGGGAAGAGGACAAAGAGGGGAGGAGAAGAGGAGGAAAAGAAGGAGGGGAATAGGAGTTATGAGGTGGAAGAAGGGAAGAGAAAGAGGGGAGGAAGAAAAGGAAGAGGAGAGGAGGTAGAGGAGGGGAAGAGGAGGAGGAGAGGAAAGGGGAGAAGGAGAGGAAAGGGGAGAAGTAACAAGGAGAGGAGGAGGAAGAGGAAAAGGAGGGGAGTAGAGGAGGAGAAGTAGAAGAAAGGAAGAGAAAGAGGGGAGGAGGAAGGGAATAGAGGAAGAGGAAAAGATGTGGAAGGGGAAGGAGTAGGAGAGGAGGTGAAGGAAGGGAGGAGGAGGAATAAGAGGAGGAGGAGGAGGAGGAAAAGGAGGATGATATTGTGAAGTTAACATCAAATAAGAGACTGCCTTAGCTTTTCAGCTGCGGATAGTGTCTCTTACACAAAGGGTAAGGTGCCTCAGGCCTTAGAAACCATAATCCATTTGGAAAGATGTGAAAATAGAACAGACTCATTTACTGAGAGGAAGGTAAGGGAGTCTGGCCCCAACATGAAAGCATTAGGGACTTGTTGCCACAGGCACCACGAAATCCAATGTGGCGGACGAGTCATAGAGCATTCAGCCCCGAAGCCTGTGAGGGACACAGGCCAGGCCATTTATCAGCACCCGCTCTGCCAGCCACTGTTTCACCACCCTGGGCTAGAGCTGGTATTAGACCAGGAAAAAATGACCAGAAGCTGTGCCCATCATCCCCTAGGTCATTGTTCTTAGCTTTGAAATATAGAAAGAAGAGGGAGACAGGGAGGGGAAGAGTACAAAGCAAAGCCAGCTGGGAAACAGCAATAATTACCTGGTCAGCATTTGTCTTGAACAGATGTGCTTTTTGGGACTAGGAAGTCTCACGTGTGTGGGAATGTGTGCTTTGTGCAGGAATAGCCCATGATCCTACATAAACAGGTTGTTGATTGGCTTTAATTAGCAACGGATAAATAGGGGAAGCTGAGGGCTGTCACTCTCTTCCCCTCCCCATTCCAGGCATTAGTACTAACACTCTTGGGAAAGGAGAATGGAAATAACTACAAGGTAGCATTGAGTTAGACCACAAGAGGAAGACAGGCATTTCAGGAACTGGGTGAGAGTAAGGGGCGTGTCACCTAGAGGTTTTTAGGATTGAATGATTAAAGGAATCTCAGAGGGCGCCTCTTCCAACCCTTTTATTTTATACATGGGGATGTTGCAACCAAGACAGGTTAAGGGATTTGTCAGTTACCCATGGCTTAAGTTGGGCCACTTAGCTATGAATGGACCTCCAAAATTGTGGAGAGGACAGGTTGCTAAAAGGAGGATTGCATGAGCAATCCACTAGTTCAATTGAACTCTAAATTGACTGCAGAAATTTTGAGCAATAATGTGGGTCCAGATCCTGGGTTTGCATTTGCCACACCTCATGATAGTATTGGATCCTGTCATCGTTTCCCGCCTAGTGCTTGATTTGTATGGTTGTTTATGGCTTCTTTCCACAGGATTGGAAACCCAGGGATGGACTCCTTTCTTTGATTGATCCTAGACTGGTTGCGTAACCTAGTGGTATCAAAATCAAATGGAAACAGGGACCCCTAAACCATACATAAAGTTCTTTACAGTCACCATATGGACTCTGTGTTCTCTTGTATTTTTATTGATTTTGCTAAATATTTTCCAGTTATATTTTATGCTGATTTGGGCACTGTGAAGTATTGTGAGCTGCTAGGGGTGTTTGACAACTTTGGGAGAAGGAGAAGGGGAGAAAGAGAAGAATGATACATAGATAGATGGATGGGTAGGTGGGTGGGTGGGTGGGTGGGAGGGTGCATGGATGGATAGTTAGGTTTGGGGGTAAGGGGTTCCTTGATAGTGAGGGTAATCCTAAAAGTACTGCTCCAGTTTTTGTTGTCTCCCCTTTAGCATGTAAGATCCTTGAGATACCAAATATTATTTTTTTTATTTCTTTTTGTCCCGCATACTAGTACAGTGCCTGGCATATTATAAGAGCTTAATAAATGCTTGTTAACTGAGTGACTGATTTATGATGGTGCTGATGTTGGCCCTGAGTTCTCAAAGTCTGTGCCAGAAGGTCTCGGAGCAGTCCAGTGTACATAGTCAAGGGAGCAACAACTTTGAAGTTAGAGGACCCGGGTTCAGATCCCAGTCCTGTTTCTTACTTGGACCATGGGCAAGTCAGTCTGTCTTCCTTTTCCTCAGTTTCCCCATTTATAAAACAAGGGCATTTCATTTGATCTTCTCTAAAGTCTCGTCTAGCTCTAAACCCTGTGATCTTATAGAGCTCTGGCAAGCTAGAAAGACTTTGAGCTCAGGAGTAGTGACAGATTCTGTTTCTGTTGTCCAAGAATCTGCCTAACTAAATTCATAGAGGATTAACATTAGAAGATTGGATAGCAAGTGATGAATATTTGGGCCACTGGAACTCATGAAATCACTTATTTACAGAAAAGCTTTTTGTGATCTGCATAAATGGGGAGGTTAGCCACACTGATGAAGCCATAGATCTTTGCATATAAAGAACAGTGGGGCAGGGGAGAGGAGCAAGCCTTTAACACTGATTACCATATGCAGAATTGGTGCTTTCACCAGGGACAAATCTCATTTTGTTGAGTTTAACAAAACGAACTTATGTCCAGCTGCTACCTGTTGTTCATCCTTCATTTTCAAAGAGAACCAAGGACATCACACTCATGGTGGCTTTACTTATGTGTGAATTGGGTTACAGTGAGGCTGGGCTGGCCCAAGGCATCAGCCTCACCCTCTCCTCTAGAGTCATCACAGTCCAGTGACAAGACAAAGGGTAAGATGACTGGCAATGGCCCAGGATGCACCACTACCTATTTGACTTTGGGAAATTTACCTCTCTGAGCTTCAGTTTCCCCATCTGCAAAACTCAGAAGTTGAACTGGATGGGCTCTCTGGTCCCTTTTAGCTCTAAATCTATCATCCTACAATTCTTGGGGCTGGGGTGGTTTACAGCTTGATGGAGCCATAGTGAATAGAGTACCAGGCCTGGAGTCAGGAAGATTCATCTTCCTGAGTTCAAATCTGGCCTCTGACACTTAACTAGCTGTGTGACCTTGGGTAAGTCACTTAATTCTGCTTGTCTCTGTTTTCTCATCTGGAAAATGAGCTGGAAAAGGAAATGGCAAACCACTCCAGTATCTTTTCCAGGAACACCCCAAATTGGGTCATGGAGAGTCAAACACAACTGAAACAACTGAACAACAGCAAAAGGATTCTCCAGAACTTTGTTATTCTACCATGTGGGACCTGTCAAGAGCTAACCAAATCACCTTGGGCAGATCATTTAACCTTTTTAGCCCTCAGTTTTCTCATCTGCCGTAAAGTCAGCCATGTTGTAGTAATTGTGCTAAGTGATAGGGATATAAATATAAGCAATTAGAAAGATACTCTCTTCCCTTAAAGTGCTTACATTTTAATGGGGAAGACAACACTCAGAACATCTGTAAAATGAAGGAATGGTAGGTCTCAATGGCCTCTGATGTCTCTTCCAGCTCTCATTTCATGATCCTCCACTATATCCCTATTGCAATCTATTTTCTTCCCACAACTGGTCCAATTTCTATAACTCCCAATTTCCTTAGATAGTTTTATGGCATATTTGACATTTGACAATGACAGGTCAGCGAAGTTTGATTCTTCAAAATGACACATTGGCTTCTGCAGTGGCTAAGCAAGGGCCACGACAAATGAGCTGTTCCTCAGCTCAAACCATTTCTTAAAAGATTTAATGTTTGCTCCACACACATCATTCTCTGAGAAAATAGCGTCTATATGCCATGGCTATATTGGCTCTTGTTGGTGGTTTCAGGAATATCCAAGTGACCCAGTAGGGCTAGGGTTGCTAGCAACTACTAAGAGTACTCATGAGAGGCAATTTGGGATAGTGGATCAGACACAAGGCTTGAGTGTGGAAGACCCACATTCAAACTCATCTCAGATACTTGTAAGCTGTGTGATACTGGAAAAGTCACTTTGCCCTGATATGCCTTAGCTTCCCCCTCTAT
Source organism: Dromiciops gliroides (assembly GCF_019393635.1). NCBI lineage: Eukaryota > Metazoa > Chordata > Mammalia > Microbiotheria > Microbiotheriidae > Dromiciops > Dromiciops gliroides. The sequence continues at coordinate 285,033,765 of NC_057865.1, read as the reverse complement.
AAAATGAGGTTCGACTCAATGGCATATGAGTCATATTCTAACTCTAAAAGTATGGTTCCCATTCAAACAACCACCAATACTGTACAGACTCTTATCCCCTCTAACCTGAGCTTATTGTGTCGTCTTGCATCAAGTATCTCCCCACATCAATCTATCCTCCCCTCATCTACAAAAGTGATTTTTCCTCAAGCATAGGTCTAACCATGTCAGCTCCCATCCACCCCGCCCCCATAAATACTAGTGGCTCCCTTTGTCCTCCAGAATCAAATGTAAAATCCTCTTTGGGGCATTTAAAACCCCGCATAACCTGGCCCCTTTGTACCTCTCCATTCTTCATGTGGTTTACTTTTCTGTGTACTCTATGGCTAATGCTCGCTACTGGTCTACTCATGACTAAAGTCCAAGGCATTGTCAAATGTTTCAGTGTCAGAAAATTATATGATTTTGTCAGTGGAAATCACTTTAAATTCTAAGGGCCATTCTTTCTGACTTGCAGCTGAAAACTTCCATAACTTTTGCCTCACCTAAGAAGATGGGAGCTTTCAGATTGTATCCCCAGCTCTTAGCACAATGCTTTGCACATAGTAGGTGCTTAATAATGTTTCTTTCCCATCCATTTAAGTTCACTGACACTGAAGGTGTCATTGTTTAATCTCCTGTTTGACCATATGCAGTTTACCTTGGTTCATAGATCTTGTATTCCAGGTTCTAGACATCTGGTAGAATGAAGTCAAGTGGGCCTTAGGAAGCATTGCTAACAATAAAGCTAATGGAGTTGATGGAATTCCAGCTAAGCTATTGAAAATCCTAAAAGATGATGCTGTTAAAGTTCTGTGCTCAGAGTGCCAACCAATTTGAAAAACACAGCAGTGACCACTGAATTGGAAAGGATCAGTTTATTTCCCAATCCTAAAGAAGGGTATTGCCAAAAAATGTTCAAATTACTGAACAAATGTATTTATCTCACGTGCCAACAAGGTTATGTTTTAGGTTCTGCAAGCTAGGCTTCAGCAACATGTGAAACAAGAATAACCAGAAGTACAGGCTGGTATTTGAAGAGGCAGAGGAACTAGAGACCAAATTGCCAACAATTTCTAGATTGTGGAGAAAGCAAGGGAGTTTTGGGAAACCATCTACTTCTGCTTCATTGACTGGTGTAAAGCCTTTCACTCTGTGGATCACAACAGTATGTGGCAAGTCCTCAAAGAGATGGGAGTACCAGATCACCTTGCTTTTCTCTTGAGGAACCTGTAAGCAGGCCAAGGAAAAAAAAAGAAATAAACTTGGAATTGATTGGAAAAGGAATATGACAAGACTGTATATTGTCACCTTATTTATTTAACTTATATGCAGAGTACATCATACAAAATGGCAGGCTGGATGAATCAAAAGCTAGAATTAAGGCTGCTGGGAGAAATATCAACTATCTCATATATGGAGATGATACTACTCTGATGGCAGAAAATAAAGAGGAATTAAGAAGCCTCTTGATGAGGACAAAAGAGGAGAGTGCAAAAGCTGGCTTGAAGCTTAACATCAGTAAGTGAAGATCTTGGCAACTGGTCCCATCACTTCCTGGCAAATGGAAGGAGAGGAAATGGAAGCAGTGTCAGATTTTATATTCTTGGGCTCAGAGATCACCACAGATGGCGACTCCAGCCATGACATTAAAAGACTCTTGCTCCTTGGAAAGAAAACTCTGGCAAATCTGGACAGCAAACTAAAAGGCAAAGACATAGCCTTGCCAACAGAGACCCATATAGTCAAAGCTATGGCTTTTCCAGTAGCCAAGTGTGACTGTGACAGTTGGACTATAAGGAAAGCTGAGAGCCTCAGAATTGATGCTTTCAAGTTGTGGCACTGGAAATGACTTTTGAGAGGCCCTTGGACAGAAAGGAGATCAAATCAGTCAATACTTAATTTAATTCAGGTTATTCACTGGAAGGTCAAATACTGAAAATGAAGCTTCAATACTTTGGCCATGTAATGGGAAGACAGGGCTCAATGGAAAAGACTCTGATGTTGGGAAAAATTGAAGGCAGAAGGAAAAGGGGAAGGCAGAGGATGAGATGGATAGATGGTATCATGGAAACAACAAACATGAACTTAGACTTTGGAAGATAGTAGAGGATAGACGTGCCTGGTGTGCTCTGGTGCATGGGGTCGTGAAGAGTCAGATATGGCTGAACAACCCAAAAAGTTTCATTTATTCATTCATTCATTCATTCATTCATTCATCCATTTGTTCATTCATTTGTTCATGCATTCATTTAATAAGCTTACATTTTAAATTCCACCCTCTGTAAAATAGAAACAATCCTGTTTGTACTGCCTATCTCACAGGTTTTTTGTGGGAAGGAAGAAATCTTCCATAAACCTTTATGTGCTTTGTAAACCTTAAAGCAGTTATAGGATTGTGGGTTATTGACTGAGAAGCAATGATGCACAGTAAGAAGAGCTCTGGATTCCAAGGACCTGGGGTCAAATCTTGCCTCTCTTGTGTATACCTGTTTGCCTTTAGACAAATCGCCATACGCCTCAGTTTCCTCATCAGTGAAATGAGAGGATTAGGCTAGATGTCCTCTGAACTTCCTTCCCCCTGGAGACATGATCCTAGGTGTATGGGTGTCCACTTATAGCTATCTGCTGCCCCCAGCTGGACCCTGGCTTCTCCTGCCTGCCCTGTCTCCCTGGCCCTTACACGTTGGGGGGAAGCTGGCTTTCATTAGATTCAAGAGTTTAAAAGAACCTCCTGATGGGTGGTTCAAGTCTTCAAAGGAAATTTATCTACATTGTAAAGGGGCTGTCAAAGGTCTGAATGGAAGTGGAGAGGGCCTGGGATAGGGAGCTCAATGTGTGTGTGAGTAGGGAAGATCACAAATAGCCTGGGATCTGTGAACGTATATTTTTTTAAATTGATAACAATACTTCACTATTATTGGTTTCCTTTGTAATTTTATGTTTTTTCATCTGATGCATTTAAAGACATTATTCTATTATTCTGAAAAGTCCATAGACTTTACCAGACTGATCACCAAAAGAGCCTTCTATTAGAGCAAGGAGGGGCCTCTGAGGCCACCCAGTCCAACTCCCTTATTTACAGATGAGGAAGCTGATGCTCAGACAAGTAACATGTTTACCAAGCTGGCTGATCCCCATGTCCATGGATATTTCTTCCCTACCCCTCCAAGAGAGAGAAAGGAGTTGTTATAAAGCACAGGTCTAAATAGTCTAAATAAATAAATGGATAGATAGGTTGATAGATAGATAGATAGATAGATAGATAGATAGATAGATAGATAGATAGATAGATAGATAGATAGATGGATAGATAGATGGATGAATAAATAAAATTTAAAAATAAAATAAAGCACAGGTCTGACCATGTCATCCATCCCTCTTTAAACTGCAGTGGCTTCCTATTGCCTTCTGGATCAAATTTTAAATCTTCCTTTGGTCATTTAAAACCCTTCACAATCTGACACCTTTGCATCTGTCTCTCCAGTCTTCTTCCATTTTACTTCTCTTTTTGCATTTTATCTGTGATGCAGCCCCACTTACTCCCAAAGTCCATGGCACTGTCAAATGTTTCAGAAACATTAAGTTATCGTTACCTTTAAATTGGAGCCCCGAGGAGTCAGGGTAGGAATATAAATGAACTCTTGGAGGGTGAAGGTTTGCTGTGAGCTACAAGGAGTGGTTGAGAAAACTTAACCTTCCTCCGTTTCTTCATCTGTAAAATAAGAGGTTTGGTCTCTGGCCTCTACAATCTTTTCCTGCTCTAAATTAACTCTAAATAAGAACACTAGCACTTTAAGATTTCCTTGCACATATTGCTACATATATATGTTTATATATGTGTATACATATATGTGTGTGTATGTATGTATATTCCTAGATTTTAGGAGAGGGGTAAGGGGGAGAGGGAGAAGTAAAGAGAGGGAAAAGAAAATGAGAGGGAGAGGAAGATGAGTGGAAGGGAAAGGGAGTAGAAGGACGAAGATAGTGTGATCGAGGTGAAAAGAGATAAAAATAGGAGGGAAAGAGAGGAAGAGGGAGATGGGAAAGAGAGGGAGAGGAAGATGGAGATTGACAGGGGAGGGAAAGAAGATGGAAGGAGACAGACAGACAGACAGGGAAGGGTAGACTATAGCCAGGTCTACCTTCCTAAAATAGTGGTCTCAGGAAGTGAATCACTGGTAAGAAGAGCAGGACCTCAGGGTGTCAAGGTAGCAGTAATGGAGAAAAGGGAGGCTGAAGAATGAGTCCAAGGGAGAGTGGAAGCCTTTTCAAATGAGCTCATTTCTCATCTGTATGTCAGGCTCAGTCCTGCCTGGAGGCAAGGGGTTAAACCTGATGGCCTCTTATGGTCTGTTTGACCTTCTCTTTCTCTGCATCTAAGAGCTTTGTAATTGTGTCTTAAAGGTCTATGATGAAAAAAAGGAGGTTGCCCTGAACCAATGGGTTCATTTGTCACCTGTCACTTTACACACACACACACACACACACACACACACACACACGCACAGAGTATATGGAAGGTGGTAATTTTTTTTTTCCTTTCATTTCTAGGTCCACCCAACTATTAACCTCTTGGCTTGTCATTATTATTAAAAGCCAGCTGGGATAATTGCCTACCTGTGAGGGTTTTTTTTTCCCCTTCACTTAACTCAGAGTGGGAAATTATTTTGAGCAGTGACATTTCAACCCCCCACCCCCAGTTAAATATGATGTTCCTTGAAGGGATAATACAGCTTGACTCCGCCTCCCTCCTTAATGCTCTGTTCACCATTGAATAGTAGGCAAGTTATCAGGAAAGGGCAGGCCCAGTTCTTGCTCCAAAGAGCCAATCTTAGTAATTCTATCAATTATGCAAAGATGACTGATGAGGGTAGCCAGGCTGTCTTCTCTCTGGTCTGCTGGCTTTTCCTTGTACATGGCACTATATGTCATCAGGAAGGGCGAGGTGCACATTCCTCTTCTGGTACTTATTAGCTTATGTTAAGACCCTTTACTTATCTGAACCTCAACTTACTCTTCTGTAAAAAGATGTAATTGCCGGGCAGCTAGGTGGCACAGTGGATAAAGCACCAGCCCTGGATTCAAGAGGACCTGAGTTCAAATGTGGCCTCAGACACTTGACACTTACTAGCTGTGTGACTGAGGCCAAGTCATTTAACCCTCATTGCCCCACAAAAAAACCAACCAAACAAAAAGTACAGTGAGTGGGGCAGCTAGGTTTCACAGTGGATAAAGCACCAGCCCTAGATTCAGGAGGACCTGAGTTCAAATTAAGCCTCAGACCCTTGACATTTACTAGCTGTGTGACCCTGGGCAAGTCACTGACCCCACAAAAACAAAAACAAAGTACAGTGGGCACAGAGAAAGTCCTCCCCATGAGGTCTTTCCTGATCCCCACCAGCCATTAGCATTGACAGTCTCTAGTTAGGCATGCCTTTTGTTTACCTTCTCCAGGTCCTCAGTTTCTTCATCTATAAAATGGGGGTGATAATAGTGCCTGAGTTCAAATCCTACCTCATTCAGTCCCTAGCAGATAACAGCACCTACCACACAAGGTTGTTGTGAGGATTAAATGAATGAATGAATGTGTGTAAAGTAATTTGCAGACCTTCAAACCCTGTGTATTATTCTTCTCATATCTAGTTTTGCAAAACACTTTCCTTGCACTGGCACGAAAAGTTAGGAATCACTGAGGTCTGTGCCTTTAACTATCGGAAACTCCCAATATGGAGAATCTTTTTACCAATGGAGAGCTGCCTTCAGCACTGAGAGTTTTGGTCACAGGCACACAAGCACACACCTGTCATGTGTCATAGACCAGGCTTCATGATTCCAAGCCTGGTTTTCAACTATTATGCCACACTACCTCCTTGATGCAAAGTATCCCCATTTTGCAGATGAGAAAATTGAGTCTTAGCAAGCTCAGACTAGCTACTAAACTAATAAGTTTCTGAAGTGGGACTCAAACCCATTTCCCTTAACTAGGTCAGCATTTTGTCCAATAGATGATATTGAATGTCTAATAGCAAGATTTGTCCCTGAAGCCTGGTTTAGTGTAAAGAGGGCTAAAGTTGGCTTCACATAATCTGAATTTGAATTCTGGCTCTACCTGTATTGCTGTGTGACCTTGGACAAGTCATTTAACCCCATCTGTGCCTAGTTTCCTTACATGTTAGGGAGTTCCCTGGTACTCTTCTGTACCATTGCATTGGTGAGAAGAATATAGTCCATCACAGTAGATCAACACTCAACATCCTGCATTTCTTTTGAGCCACTTCAGTTCTGCTTCATTCCTAGAATGCAGCCCTTTCTCTGATAAGGGCGTGACATGCTGGGTGGTCCTGTGCCAGTGTCTCCCATGTCACACAGAATATATGTAAAATGAAGGAAAGTACTTTTTACATGGTAAGGGTAGTTACCTTTCTTCAAAGAAATGGTTGCTTTGGGTCTTGTGTGCCCCCTAGGAATGATGATGCTGCCAACAGGCCAGAAAGAATCATGGTCCCTGTCCATCCAGATATCCAAGAGACCTTCACACCTCCTATTAAGGGGAAGTAGATGGCTGATTAATGGTGCTTGACAGTAATAAAAATCCTTCTTTGGAGCCTTAGAATAAGATTTAAGGAGACAGAAGTACCTTCTCTGAAGGTAGAAGTGGCCCCTGGGGTGGGGCTGGTATCTAGCTAGTGTCCAACTTGTTGGAGAATCTAGCAAGAAAAATGGGTGAGGTTCGAAAAGGTAGTTAATAACTTCATGATTCACTCATATGGAAAAGATTAGTTATATAGATAAACTAGAATAGTTAATCCAGAAATTCCTTGTGTTTAACTTTATTATTGTGGTTTTTTCCATTGTTAAGCATCTATTTTCTCTCCCTCCACCCTCTTCTTCTCATCTACCAATTTGTAAAAGGAAAACAAAACCCCACAAATAGTTATACTTGTGTAGTCAAATAAAACTGATTCCTAAAATTGGCTGTGTCTAAAAAGTATGTCTCACTCTGCATCTTGAGTCCATCACCTCTGGCCAGAGAAGAGTCATCATCAGTCCTTTCCCAGTGGGGTTGGTTATTGCATTGATCAGAATTTTTAAGTCTTTCAGAGTTGTCTTCACAATTTTGGTATTATTGTGTAAATGGTTCTCTTGGTTCTTACTTCACTCTGCATCAGTTCATACAAGTCTTCCAAGGTTTCTCTGAAGCCATCCATTTCATCATTTGTAACAACATGTGAGTATTCCATTACACTCCAACCAATTTGTTCAACTATTCCTTGATGGTTGGGCACCTCCCTATTTTCTAGGTTTTTGTCATCACAGAAAGAGCTACTATGAGTATGTGCTTGGTCCTTTTCTTCTTTCTTTGATCCCTTGGGTGTATAAGCCTAGGGGTCAGTGTCTGATTTTTTAATAAATGATAGAATGTTCTTGAGGCCACTTACCCAACAGAGAATCACAGCGTCCTAAATCTGCACTAGCTCTAGTCTAAGCCCTAAATTTTACAAATGAGGAAACTGAGACTCACGATGGGCATGACTTAGGAATACTGACTTATAGAAGAAAAAGAGATCTTGGAGACCATATAGTCAAACCCCCTCATTCCACATTCCAAATTCCAAATCTAGGCACATGATAAGATTTTATTCCAAGACCTGACTGCTGACTGAACTTTCTTTTCATTCTGCAATTTAGCCTTCACAGATGATTTTAGCTCATACCAAAGTAGGGCAGTGAGGTGAAGTCAGAAAAACCTGAGTTTAAATCCATCCTCAGACACTTTCTTGCTGTGTGACCCTGGGCCAGTCACTTCAGCCTTTTTGCCTCAGTTTGCTCATCTGTAAAATGAGCCAGAGAAGGGAATGACAAACCATTCCACTTTCTTTGTCAAGAAAATCCCCCAAAAGAGTCACAAGTCAGACACAACTGAAACAATACAATAGTAAAATGCCAAAATGACACCACCATATTTTCTCAGAACAGGGCAGAATACAGTGGGCTGAGAACATGCTGGACATGGTAAAATTGAACCAAATGCCTTGTGAATCAATGTGTTGTCCATATACCTAATAATAATAACAACAAAAAAGAGGCAGCATGGGGGACAGCTGGATGGCACAATGGATAAAGCACTGACCCTGGATTCAGGAGGACCTGAGTTCAAATCTGACCTTAGACACTTGACACTTACTAGCTGTGTGACCCTGGGCAAGTCACTTAACCCTCATTGCCCTTCAAAAAAAAAAAAAGAGGCAGAATGGTCAAATATGTGAGAGAGCTGAACTTGGACTTGGGAAAACATGGGTTTGAATCCTGACTTGGATGCTTACTATCTCTGCGACCCCAGGAAAGTCATATGTTGTCCCTAGGCCTCAGTTTCCTCAGATGTAAAATAAAGGGGTAAGACTTCTGGCTTTTGGCTTTAGGGATCTTTTCCAGCTCTAAATTCTTAAAATGATGATGGTAACTCACATGTATTTGATATCTGGCACCTAGCAGATGCTTAATAAATATATATTGACACATTGGCTGAATGCTTTAAGGTTTTCCAATGCTCTTGACACTCCTTTTGCTCATTTGGTCTTGACAATAACCCTGTGTCATAAGGGTAATGATCACTATTCCTATTTTAAAGGAACCCAAGGATCAGAGAGGTTAAGTAACTTGCCTACGGCCACAGAGCTAGTGTCTAAGGTAGGATTAGAACCCAGGTTTTCCTGAATCTAAATCCAGTGTTCTCCCCTCTGAACTGTCCTGTCTCTCTACACCCAACATCTTAATAAATCACATAATCCCCCTAGGCAAAGGCGTTTGAGGTCTGGGAGTCCAAGCATGATTCAGATGCTTAAAGACTTTGCCGGCCTTAGCCACATGACTTAACCTCCTTGATTCATCTTCTGTAAAATGGAGGGGATCAGCCTGGATTGGCCCAAGGGCTCTCCTAACTCAGACATTAGTTCTTTGATCTGGCAAAAAGGGTGCCCACTTCACCTTCAGGAACTTAAAAATAATGATCTTCAAGATGAAAATGATGATCATTATCCCCTGAGGTCCGTGGGGACCTACTTGGGCTCCGTGGGATGCACTGTGTCTCTCATGCCAGTTTGGGTTCTAACAATGGTGTAGTTGAGATGCTGGGAGGAGAAGCAGGATCAGAAGTGAAACCTTCACCCTGCTCATCCCCAACCTGTGGGATTTCACACGAGTGGCTCAGTCTTCATCAGTTTCCTGATCTGTAAAATGTGGACATCGGCTGGGAGATTTCTGAGGTCTCTTCTTGTTCTTTGATCCCATAATCGTATGATCTCTTAAGAAAGTCTTAGGAAGTCCTCCCAGCTGGAAATCTCAGCATCAGCCCCAGTGACACTCAGCCATCCACACTGTTTCACTCCTTTGGGTCAATGCAGGAGACCTTGTCATGGACAGTGTAGCAGAGGGCAGACAGTTGGGGAAGAAAAGGTCAATTTTTTTTTCTTTTTGAAAAAATTTTTATTTAATATATTTTGTTATATTTTAAATTCTGAACTGTCTCCTTCCTTCCCTCCTTGCCCCACAGTAGAGAAGGCTACCATTTGACATATTTGTGTGTGTGTGTGTGTGTGTGTGTGTGTGTGTGTGTGTGTAAAACCACACTATGCATACTTCTTTTTATCAGTTCTCTCTCTGCAGATGGATAACTTCTTCCTTAATAGGGTCCTTTGTAGCTGATTTAAGGGAATATCCATCTTTCTCAGAATAGGTTAGTCATTCACATTTACTCTTCAAACAATGTTGCTGTTACTTTATACAACATTCTCTTGGTTCTGCTCGTTTCACTCTTCATTATTTCATGCAAGTCTTTTCATGTTTTTTTTCCCTAAAATCAACCTACTCATCTTTTTTTTATAGAACAATAGTATTCCATCACAATCCTATACTACAATTTGTTTAGCGATTCCCCAATTGATGGGCATCCATCAGTTTCCAAAAGGGTCACTATTTTAAAAATTAAAATCGTGGGGGCAGCTAGGTGGCGCAGTGGATAGAGCACCGGCCCTGGAGTCAGGAGTACCTGAGTTCAAATCCGGCCTCAGACACTTAATACTTACTAGCTGTGTGACCCTGGGCAAGTCACTTAACCCCAATTGCCTCACTAAAAAAAAAAAAAAAAAAAAAAAATTAAAATCGTGGTGCGTCATAGTCAGTCCCAGGTTTTTTGCTTCATTTCACTTCTAGACATCTGTTACCATTTTCAAGACCAGAGATAAGTGTGTCTTTAATTTGTGAAGTTTCAAAAGTTCCCTGGCTATATTATGAAATTCCTTTCAATGTCTTACCTTCCCCGTCTCCATCTCTCTCTCTCTCTGTCTCTCTCTCTGTCTCTCTCTCTGTCTCTCTCTCTCTCTCTCTCTCTCTCTCTCTCTCTCTCTCTTTGCCTCTGTCTCTCTGTCTCACTCTATCTTGCTCTCTTTGTCTCTCTGTCACTCTCTGTCTTTTTGTCTCTCTCTCCTCTGCTTCCCTTTCTTTCTCTCCCTTGTTCCCTTTCTCCCCACTCCCTTTCCCTCTCTTCCTCCCCTCCATACACACACACACACACACACACACACACACACTCACACACACACACTCACACACACACACACACACACACACACACACACACACACACACACACACACACACACACACACACGATTTCAAAGTACCGCAGTGGACTCTGTCTGATTCTGGGGCAATTTGACAGTCCCATTCTGAGTGCTTGTCTTGGCCTCTCCCAAGCAGCAACAGCAGAAAACCCTTGATTCTACTGGAAAGAGACAGACTTGAGAATCCTTAATAAATTCTCCATATCCAATTGCAGGGATAGAGCAAGAACATCTGTGTTCAGTATGTATCATTTCTCCTCACTTATAATGAATTGAATGTGAAGGCCTGCCTGGTCTCACTGGAGGGCTCCTAAGTGACTCGATCTTCTAGCGAATTGATATTTTTCTGAGCCCAGGTGATGCTGTGGCTGGGTGAAGCCCAGAGGTCAGCCAGTAAGGGAGTAGTCAATTGGTTCTAGAACGTGCTGACCCTCATTCTGTTTCCAAGTCTGGATTCCCTCCAGACTGCCTTTCCCACTGGCTGACTTTGTGGCACCTATGTTAGAGTCCTGACTTTTCTATTTTTGACATGCTATTAGGCCTTGGCCAAGTCATGGTAGTGTTGTATGCCTCACGTTCTTCATCTTTTAAAATGTTAGCTTCTAACTGTGGTTTTACCCCAAAGCTCTTGGCCTGGGCCTCCTTTTCTTTTCGGGATGCTTTAATTTGGTGGCCATGTGGTGACGTGAATTATCCTCTCTGAGGGAAGAATTCCCAGATCTAAACAGACCTAGTCTCAGGGCCCTGAAGGATGCTCTATGCCCCTCCATTTGACCAGAGCATCAGGGAGTGGGTATTGAGAGCAGCAAGGCACCTTGGAGGTCACCTAATCTGACCCTCTCATTATACAGGCAAGGAAACAGATCTTGTAAAGTTCAGGTCTCTCCCTACTCTGTAAACTCTAGTGACTCCCTATTACTTGTACCCCTCTTGGGGGCATTTAATGCCCTGCACAAGCTGGCCTTTTCTTTCTGGTCCATCTATCCATGGCCATGTTTCTTACATATTACTGCCCTCCACAAAAGGAAGAAGTAGAATTTATATTTGCCATTTATGGTGGTATTTGTTCTTGTTTATCCTTTGAACTCAAAGAGGACCAGTGATATGTCACAAAGTTGTGGTCAAGGTACAGGGTGTCCGACTGTGGCTGATCAGTCTAATATGGGCTTGGAAGGCTCTACCGCTAGTTGGGCATAAATAGTTCATTTGAATGTTTGGAGTGGAGATGTCTCTAGATTTGCACATCTCACATTTCCTTTGTGCTACTGGGATTCTGCTTTGCTCACAGAGCACAGTGCCTTCTTTGATGTGGGCATCATGCTGGGCAGTCCTGTGCTGGCATCTCCTGTTTCTCCCAATCAATACTAAAATTCTTCAGAGAGACCTTGAGAGTGTCCTTGTATCATCTGACCTCCATGTGAGCACCTTCCTTATGCAAGTTCTCTGTCAAATAGTCTTTTAGGCCTTGGAACAACGGTGCCCACCCATTAGAGCTGAATGCTCTGCAGTAGAGTTTGAATGCTTGGCAGTTCAGCTCAAGAGAAGACTTAATTTATAAGAAATGGCTAAGCAGGGCAATTTGGCTGGATTGTAGAGAGTACAAAGGAAGATAATTCGAGAACTTCCCATCTTGGGAAAACATGGAAAGAGTTGAGAAAGAAGGCAGTGGTGGCCCATGGGCCTGTGGCCCAGGTCTAAGGACTTATCCCCCACTCACATCATCTCTAGCCAGATTTTTATTCTTACTGCCAGGAAAGTGAGGTCTCTGACTTTAAAAGTTCACTGAGATCTTCCATTTAACCTGTCTTCTTCCCCTTGATATTTAAGACTGCTATACTCTTAGCCTACTGAGAAGATTTCCAATGAGACAGATGGGGAAAGAGATGCAGGCTCTCAGAGCCCCACTTTTTAAAAGGTTTGAGGGGCCCTTTGGACTCCCCTCTATGCAAACCTTCAAAGACCATGCAAAGTCAAAGAAGGTTGGGAGAGGGACCAGGGCATCTGTTTTCTCTCCTTCCTTAGTAGCTTCTCATAAAGGAGAATGGCGATGGTTGGGGGGAAGCAAAACACAGATGACAGAAACTTCTCATTTGTGTGATCAAAAGTAAATCACTTGGAGAATCAGCAGGAGATTTTAAATTAAGTGGTTTTTAATAAACTCACCTTTTATGGGGCCGTGGATGAAAGAGCAATCTGGGAGCCTCCAAAAGGCAAGGCATTTGAGGCCTAGAGGATCGTTTTCACAAACAACTCAGGGGGGAGTCCTCCTTTTCTCCTTTCCCTTTCTTCCCTCAAATGCTCCAGGATCTGCCTCACAATGGGATCAAGAACTAAGAGGCAGGGACGGCTAGGTGGCACAGTGGATAGAGAACCAGCCCTGGAGTCAGGAATACATGAGTTCAAATCCAACCTCAGACACTTAACACTTACTAGCTGTGTGACCCTGGGCAAGTCACTTAACCCCAATTGCCTCACCAAAAAAAAAACAAAAAACTAAGAGGCAGTGTGGTGGATTGGGCTTCAGACTCAATCATACCTTCAACTCTTGATAACTGGGTAAGTTACTTCAATTAAGTTGTGCCTCAGTCTCCTCATCTGTAAAATGAGAAGGTTGAAATTAATGTCCCTTATTGTCTCTTTCAGATGTAAAATCTATGATTCTCTCAACTAAATGTTTGAGAAAGCACTAGTTGACCTCATTAAGTAGAAATAATCTCTAGATAGAGTGTTGGATGTGGAATGAATTTGAATCCTGCCTGTCTTTATGACCCTGGGCAAGTCACGTAATCTCTCCCAAACTGTTTCCTCCTGTACAAAAAGATATTAATAGCACCTACTTCCCAGGGTTATTGTGAAGAGAAACTATGAATAAAGAGGTTTTCAAACCTTAAAGCACTTTACAATGTTAATGGTCATCATCATTATCATTGTTATTATTATTGCATAATGCTGTATGTTTCTTTAAATGGTCTTTGGGGTAAATGAGATGAAGGGAACTTGTCTTTGGCACTCAGCCATCAGTGGTCACATCTAAGGTCATTGGCACTGGAAGAAATTAACAAATTCTGATTACTTCTTTTACCACTGCTTTGCTCCAAGACCTAATATGAGAGGAATTCATATAACTGATCTTCCCTTTTCCCAATATGTGGCCTGCCCCTTGGTTTTCTGACATATCTCTCCTCCCTGGGAAATAAACAGATAGAACCTTGCACATGTGGGCAAGTTGGCCATGTGCTCACCTTTCACTTTACTCCCAGACTTGTCTTCCCTCCTCCTGACTGGCTCACCAGCTGCTAAGCACTTCCTGATGTCTCCATTTGGGAAAAGAGAGCATGGAACTCTTATAGAAAGATGAAAATCTCTACCACTGGACCAGATGTTCACAGCAGAACCCTTTGATTTTTTTTTAATTCTCCTTTGGCTCTTTGGTCTCATTCTGTCAACACTATAAAGAAGGTGGAACCCTCCAACCACTCTGTTCCAGTCTGTGTCTCTTTATATCCCGTGTCAAATTCAAATCAAGGTTTCCTTAAGGGAAGAGAAGCCCTCTTGAGAAACTGAGAATGCCCTAGAGATCAAATAGAGAATTTTAGAATCGAAGAACTATAAGAATTCTCAGAAGGCATCAAAGCCCACCTCTTCCTGATCAAGAATTCCCTCTGGATCATACCTGTTAAGTGGTCCTCCAGCCTCTGCTTAGTCACTTACTGAAAAGCAGCTTCCTATATCTCAAGCCATTCCCTTTTGTGATAGTTTTAATCATTAAGAAGGTTTTCTTACACCAAGAATAATTTTGATGACTTTCCACTTATCAAAGATTAAGGTCATAGAGCTAGAACCTAAAAGGATTTCAGAGGCAATTTAATGCTTACCCCCCTTTTTTAGAGAGGAGAAAACTCAAAGACCAGAGAGAAGTGTCTTGTCCAAGATCACACTAGGTATAAAGGGTCAAGCGTAGGATATGATCTTAGGTCTTCAGAGTCAGTGTTCTTTTAACTGTATTATATTAAAATTGTTATTATTCATATTTTTATAAATATGTTGGATAATAAATAAATATTTTATTATTATTATAGCAATAATAGAGTACCCAGTTCAATTGTTTTCTCTTCTATGAAGCCTTTTCTGACTGACCTACATACTCTCAACCAGAAGTAGTCTTCCTCTACAGAATTCTCTTACCATCTTCTTTCTCCCTCTTTTATATTTATGATATTTTATTCATCATAAACTTTATTCATTGTCATTAATAGTAATAATTATAATAACATACCTAGAAATTATGTAGTGGTTTGCAAATATCATCTCACTTTATCCTCATAACCACCCAGAAGAGAGGTCCTGTTATTATCCCTATTTTTCAGACGAGGAAACTGAAGTACAGAGTGCCAGGGTCCCACATCTAGTAAGTGTCCGAGGTAGGATTCAAATTCAGGTCTTACTGATTCTAAATCTAATATTCTATTCACTGTACCATCCAGATTCCTCTGCTGTTGTTCTTAGTTCTATGCTCAGGGGTCAAGCAGAACAATTTTTTGTTTTGTTTTATTTCATTTTTTCCCTTTTCCATATGACAACTTTTGCCATACTTGAAACAGCTCTTCTACCCTCTGTGAGCCTTGGCATAAGACGTCATCATTTGACTCTCAAAGTAAATACAACATCCTCATTTTACAAAAAAGGAAACTGAGGCTCAGAGAGTCTCTGTGGCTTTTCCCAAGGTCACCACCCATTCACGTCACAAATTGGCATTTGAATTTGCTGCATCAAGTCTTCCAGTTGGATCCTCGCTCCCTGCTCCAGCTCCCCCTGCTAAGCAGCATCCTAGTCTGACTTGGGGCACGTATTCCACAGCTGAATCTCAGCTCCTTCAGGTTGAAAGGGTCCAATTTAAGATGCAGCCATTTTCATTAGTGTAACTAGTGCTCACTTGGAAAGCTGGCTCCTTACTTTGCATGCATGCCCATAATTCTCTTTCCTTCTAGTGGGAATTATGCAAGTTCACTAAGGGATAATTAGGCACCTTAATGAGGAAATGTATAGTTTCTGTAACTGTTATTTATTAAGCTTTTATACAGTACTTTATATTTTCAAAGCACTTTGCAAGCATTAATTAGTTAATCCCCCAGCACGGTGGGAGGGAGGTCAATAAATAGTAATGGTTATGGGAGTTATAGAGATGGGTTTTCTCAGCTGCTCCACAACCTGGGTGCAAAACACAAAATTAAAACCAAAAACAAAAATCCCGGACATGGAAACAGGGGGAGGCCTTGCTGATAAACTGGTATGGATGCTATTGAATGTAAGAGCCTAAACAGGCATCAGAGACTGCTTCAAATAATAATTTATGTACATAATTTTACATCTGTTCCTTGTTGATTTTTTTCTTTTTCTCTCCCACTGTATCTCTTAGCAGCCACTTGGGATAACCCCAAGGGAGCTCATAATCTCTTTGGTTGTGACACCATCATGTGAAGGCTGGAAAAAGATTGGGGAAAACAAGAGAATAGGAGCTCTTTCTAAGGGCCAGCACATTCCATGATGATTGGCAACAGATTTTTCAAAACCATTAATTTAGTCTGTGGTTTATGGAATTTATAGCAGAAAGGAGCCTGGTTCTAAATCTATGCTGATATACTCAGTCAATTTATAAGTCTATATTAATTCATTTCTCTAAGTGTTATGTTAATTAATAATTAAGTGCCCACTATGTGCTAGCCACTGTCCTGAGTGCTGATGGCACAAAAGTGTTTGCTTATAAATAAGTGCTATTGATAGATCACAGTCATTTAGGGATGTACCTGCCAGCCTCTACCCTGGAACTGAATCTTCCCTCATAACAATGAAAAAGAATTATATAATAAGAACCAATAGAAATGAGTGCCTCTGAAATAGTATGCACCATTTTGCCCTGGTGATCCCCCTTTTCTCAGAAGAAAAGAGGGACAGATATCTTTGTTTTATTACTTGTGTCTCTAGGACAGTATCTGATTTTTTTAGTCACTTGAATTTCAGCTCCCTCTCTTACATCTTTACATTTAGGTTGTTGGAGGTGTCATGTCTGTTTCTCTTCTGTTTTTTTTTCTTATGCAGAGGTCTGCACTCTGCCTTGATTCATACAAATCATAGGATTCTAGATACAGGGCTGGAAAAGCCATCTAGTCCAACTCCCTCGTTTTACATATGGGGAAACTGAGGCCCGAGAATATGAAGAGACTTTATAGGATGAGAGATCTAACACTGGAAGGGACCTCAGATACAATCAAGCCCAGTTCTTATGGTTCTCTAATGAATTTGTATTTCTTTATGGCACCTACAGACAGTCACATATTGGGAAGAGTAGCATAAAGATTGTGGAAATGATGACATGATGATAATGGTAAAACCTGGGTTCAAGTCCTATCTCTGGCACATACTGACCAGAGCACCATGATAAATCAGTTAATAACTCAAGTGGTTGGAAAGCTAAGACATGATAAGACAATGATAAAAGTTTGCTTATAATCTCAGTGGAGGAATTTTCCATGCTGAGAGGCCCTCCACTGATCTCACAGGGGTAAAATCATAGGGATGCAAAAAATAAAAACCATAACAATAAAATTCACATTATCACAGAATCTTAGAATTATATGGCAGCCAAGAGACCATCTAGTTAGTTTCATTTATACCTGGATGGGAATCTCCCTAACCAACAATGCATCCCTGTGAAGTGGTCATTCAGTCTCTACTTCAAAAATTCCAGTGCAGGCAAAATCCATTACTCCTCAAAGCAACTAATCCTTAAAGCAACTCATTCCATTATTAGACAACCCTAATTATTGTAAAGGATTTCATTTCTCCTACCCCACCTACCTGCCACCCTTGGACTTTGTGCCTAGTTTGACTCACTGGGGTCAAGCAGAAAGTGTAATTTTTCTTGCATATTTATATCACACTTCTGCCCACAAAACATTCTTTTCACAAAGACCCTGTTGTATCACTCAGGCAAATCAGCTTCGAACTAGAAGATCTTCCCGCCCCGCCCCCACTCCCTATCTCTGCGCCTTGATTTCTCCATCTGTAAAATAAGGACATTAGCCTCAATGGTCCTCACGCTCCTTTCCAGTTCCAAATCAATGACATATGATCCCATGTACTAGGGATCATGAAATGCCCATGCCCTTCTTCAGTAATCCCAGGTTGGTATCTGATGCTGGGAAAGAGGAATTTGGCTTTCTTTATGAGGGAGTCATGCTTCCCATATTGTAATCAATTTTCTCATTGATAAAGTGGGGCGGGGTGATAATACTTGACCTACTATCTCACAAGGATCTTGTGGGGGGCTCTGTACATTTATAAAATTGTAACTGTACTAGATAAGTGGGAGTTATTTTCATTAATATTCCCAAGAGCCATTCTTCCATATTGTCTATATTTAGAATACATCTGTATTTAATTATAGATTTATAGGCAAAGAAAAATATTTTCATACCTACCAGCCAACTCTCCCCATAAGTGAACACAGCCTCTGTTTGTTTTTATTCTTTCTGAGAGAGATGGGTCATTACCCCTTACACGGTCTGCTGTCAAAACGCAGCAGAAAAAGACTTGCCATCTGATAGAAATGCATAGGGGATAGTCCTGGCACTTTGCAGAATCTGGTGCAGTGGGAGGAGGGAATCTACCTTTTCTTGACCTTCATCCCAAAGCAGGACATCATGAAATTGTTAAAAGGAGCAAACATGTGTAAAGGCAAAGTACAGGCTCCAAGTAGGCTCCTGGACGCAGGTTCAGGGCACTGCCTGATAACCAGGTGCCAGGGAACACGCCCTCGTCCGGGCAAGCATGAACCATGGTCTCCACTTGACTTACCAGAAGGCACTCCCACAAATGGATTGACCTTGGGTTCTCTCTCTCACTGCTGCTTCTCGTATATTATGTGTACCAGATAAATGAGATGGCTTACTGTTCTCTAAAAGCACCTTTTGTTTTCCCAACTCTCTGCCTCATATGCTTTCTTTTCCCTGCCCCTTGGCTCTATCTCCCACCTAAATCATATACATGCTTCAAGTCCCAGTACAAAAGTCATCTCTTCCCTGATTGGCTTCCCCACCCTCCTCATCCAAAAGTGGTCTTTCTCCACAGAATTCTCCTTCTACCTCTCTCTAGCACTTAAAATATTTGATTTATCATTTCAGATATATGCAGTTTAATTCCCCTACTTGAGTATAAGGTCCCTGGAAGGCAAGAACCATAGATTTTGTACTATATAAGGAAATACCTTCTAAAAATGAGAATGGTCTAAAAGCAAGGTAGGTTTTCTTAGGTCAATCAACAAGCATTTATTAAGTGTTGTACTGGAAACTAAGATACTAAGACAGAAATAAAACATTCTCTTTCCTCAAGGAGTTTACATTCTAATAAAAAAGACCAAAGGCATAATAGGTACAAGATTACCTATAAGGGTAAGGCTTTCTACAGAACATGACATTTGAATTGCCTCTTGAAGGAAACCAATAATTTCAAGAGGTCGAGGTGAGGAGGAAGAGTATTGTAGGCATGGGAGACAGTCAGTACAAAGCACCATGGAAGTGATAGAAGGAATGTCATGTTTAAGGAGACACAAGGAAACCAGAATGACTGGATCGTGGCATTAGTAGAGATGAATAATATGTCAAAAGTCTAGGATGGTAGAAAAAGTCCAAGTTACAAAGACTCTTGGATGACAAATGGAGGATTTGATATTTTATATTAAAGGTGACAGACCACTGGAATTGATTTAGTAGGGAGGGTCACATGGTCAGGTCTACACTTAAGGAGAAACCACTTTAGTAGCAGTATGCAAAATGGACTAGAGGTGTGAGCAACTCAAGGCAGGAGGGACATTTAGGAGGCTATTGCAATAATATAAACAAGAGGTGATGAGAAGTTGGTCTAAGATGGCGACTGTGTGGGGAAAGAGTTGGGATAAATGTAAGATGTTCTGGAGAACACAGGAGGTCATTAAGCAGATGTGAGATGTTAGGTATGTAGTAGAAAGGAGCCATGATCTGGGTGGTGGTTGGACCAGATGCTCAAAGGACATGGTTTGAACTTCTACCAATGTCTAGGATAACTGTGATTTGCCCATAGTAGGCTATATTGACATGATTATTAAAATGGATGGATGGATGGATTTGAAGCTCCTAGGAAATTACTCTTAATCCATTGTGCTTAGGAGCCATTGAGGGTAGAGACCACAGTACAGTCTTTATCTTCCAGAAGACTAGGTCCTAAAAAGGTTGTTGACCTATGTTGGAACCAGTATTCTAGTTCCATCTGTTGTCATCTGCTCTTGTGTCTGGACTTCAGTATTTTCCTTTTAGTCAGTCTTCTTGGTTCCAGTCTCTCTCCTTTCCAATCCATCCTCTTTACAGCTTCCAGAGTGATATCCGGTCAATCTGTCAACAAACATTAATTAAGTGCCTACTATGTGAAAAGCACATATCCTCAAGGAGTTCACATTCTAATGGGGGAGACAGAAAGCAAACAGATATGTACAAGAAAGCTAATCAGGAAAAATAGGAAGTAAATAAGAGAGCTGCCAAATCTAGGGAGAATTGAGAGATACAGTGAGAATGGTCTTTCCCAGGGCTTCTTCAACTTTTTCCACCCTCAACCCCTTTTCACCCGAGAAACTTTTACACGACCCTGGGTATATAGATATAAAAAATAGGAATCCTAACCTTTTTACTGTTGCCAGGTTTTTTCATAACCCCCACCTTCAGTTCCATGACCCCATATGGGGTTGCAACCCACAGTTTAAGAAGCTAGACTTGAGGCAGCTAGGTGGCACAGTGCATAGATAAAGCACTGGCCCTGGATTCAGGATAACCTGAGTTCAAATCCAGCCTCAGACACTTGACACTTACTAGCTGTGTGACCCAGGGCAAGTCTCTTAACTCTCATTGCCCCACCAAAACAAAACAAAACAAAACTAGGCTCTATCCCAATTTAGGGGTCTTTGCATCTTCCTTCCCCTGTGTCCACCACAAGGATTTATACACAGTTAAGCACTTAATAAGTGAATAAATGAGTGAGCAAGTGAGTGGTGGGTAATGTGACAAAATGGAAACAACACCATCCTTGGAAGTTAGGTGGAACCAGGGTTTTGATCTCATCCTCAATACTTAATATCCATGTGAACTTATGCCCTTACCCTCTGTGACCCTTGATTTCCCCATCTGTGCAAGGAGGATGCTAATGTTTTTATGACTTAACCTTGTTGTGAGGAAAACACTTTGTGATTCTGAAAGCATTGTGAACTGCAACTAATTACAATGGAGGGTTTTTAATACCAGGCTCCAAACCTTGGCCTGGTTGTGCTGAGGGGATTAGGGAGCCATTGAAGATTTTTGAACAAGGACATCGCATGATTCAAGTGGAAAAATAAGAAAGCTAATATGTAATCATCCTAATTATTGGGAATTAGGGACTTTCTTTTGTTCTCTCCTTTACCTCTCCGCTCATCCTTTTTAGTGTTTCCACATTCCATCCCTACCCCTCCTACACCACGTTTTTGTCATATCTTCTTGTGAACTAGACTATAATAAGTGAGAAATGAAAAATAAATCAAATTGTCTGCCTTTCTCTCCCTCGTGCTGCTACAGGATTCTGACCAGCTGGGAGTTTTCTGGGGTCTTTGTCCAGTCTTCTTGCCAGAGGGCTCAGGCAATGAGATTTTCATGGTTGCTCTTGCAAAGCTGCCCTGTGGTCTAATATTTCTCAGCCAGGAATCCATTTCAAGTTTTGTTTTCTTATCATCCCAGGATAAGCAGTCGCAGAATCCCCCTAGATACAGTGCTTAACTCAGTACCTGGTGCATAATAGGTGCTTAATAAATGTGGATTGATTGATTGATTGATTGATTACTGCACCCCAATACTATCAGCATATTTCTACCACTTGGTATTTATATAGCCACTGATGTATGCAAAGCACTTCACATATATATCATTGGAATCTCAAAACATCCCTGAAGCACTCTAGGCATTATTGTTCCCAGATTACACGTGAAGAAACAGTGGGTCAGAAAGCTTAAATACTTGTCCTGACTCACATAGCTGTTAAGGGTCAGAAGTGGGATATGCATATAGGTCTTCCTTGGTCCAAGTTTGGTATTCTGTCCACTACACCATGCTTGCCTCTTCCATCATGGAGAACCTGGCTAGGCTGACCAAATCATATTTCCTTTGTGTTTTGGATTCTAACCTGCTAGACACTTTGTAATACACCTTGGGCAAGGCACTTAACCATCTCCTCTCACCTGGACCAGAATCCCACTCAGATGGACCATATGACCTGCACCCATTGTGTTTGACGGTTTGAGACATACATGTGGATTCCAAGGAATGACATGACCAACTGACCACCTAATGTTCCTTTTAGAGCTTTCACTTCGATTATAAACTAGTCACAACTGCTCTTCATTTGTAGATATCTCATTCTTCTCAAATATGCAATGAAAGAGGTATTGAACTAGGAGATCCCAAGGTTAATTGCTGGCTCTTGCCATTAACTTGCTGTGTGACCTTGGCCAAGAACTTGAACTCTCCTTATCTTTGGACTTGATATTCTCCAAGGGTCTGCTCCCTCTAAATCCTAGAGTCCTGTAGTTTAATCAATTGACAAGTCCTTCTACCTGTGTCTCTTGACTTTACCACTTACTAATTGTATGACCTTAGACAAAAAACTTTATCTCTCTGGTCTCAGTTTCCTTATAATACTTTCAGTCCCTAATTCACAAACTTAAATCCTGCCTTTGTCACTTACGATCTTTATAATTGAGCAAATCTCGAGGCTCATTCTCTGGGCACCAGTTCTTCAGCTGTAAGACCCAGAGATTAGAATGGGTATTATCTAAGGTCCCCTCTGTGGAGGTCCAAAATTGTCAAACTGAGAATAAAAGAAACTGAGGCAGAGTTCTGAGCCAACGGAAGTATATTAAAGGGTTCGTGGCCTCCTCTAATGAACTTGACCTCAGATCTTCCTCACAATCTAAGATACCCCCTTTCTCCAGGTCCTTAGTTTCATAGTGCTTGATACACAGACAATACAGATGAAGCAAACTAAAAATACAGAATCTCATTGATAGACCTTGCCCTTGACTCTCCAGGAGAGTCTACACAAAATACAGAATCCCACTGGTTGACAAGTGGGCTAATGAATAGACAAACTTATCTTGACCTTTCAGGAGGTCCTACCAAGCTAATGAGAAGATGTCATGGACTGGACAGCTAAACAGATGTCAAAACACCTACATAGGCCAGTGGGTTGGTGGAAGGGCAAGCTGCATGCTGGCAACTGGGGTCACTCATTGGTCATCTCCCCGTTTTGGGGCAATAGAGGGATGGATAGCAAGGGATGGAGGGGCAACAAAGATATCCCCTGTGTGTCCATTAGTGTACTAAGCACTGGTAATACAAATATGAAATTTATCAACCTGTGGCACGGGATGGGCCTACAGTCAGAAAGACTTGAGTTCAAGTCCTTCCTCAGATACTTCTTAGCTGTGTGACCCAAGGCAAATCATTTAACCTCTATCTTCCTCAGTTTCTTCAAGTGGAAAATGGGGATCCTAATAGTACCTACCTTGCAAACAGCATAATATTTGTGACGTTGGCCTTCTTGCCATTGCATGAACAAGACCCTTCATCTCTCAGCTCTGGGCATTCTCTCAAGCTGTCCCCCATGCTTGGAATGCTTTCTTTCCTCTACTCTGACTACTGACCTCTTTGGCTTCCTTTAAATCCCAACTTTTGATTGGAAGCCTTCTTTAATCCTAGGACCTTCCATCTTTTAGCTCTTCCCTATTTATCCTGTATTTACCTTGCTTTGAATATATTTGTTTGCATGGTTTTTTCCCCCAGTTGGATAGTAAGCTCCTTGAGGGCAGGGACTGTCTTTTGCCTTTTTTATTGTTCCCAGTACAGGACATGACACATAGTAGGTGCTTAATAATCCTTATTCCTTCTTTCCCTCGCCCTGCTAAGAATGGATCTGGGGTTTGATCAGTGTGTAGAATTCCCAATGTGGAAATCCCCATTATTGCCACAGATCAGCAAAGGAATCTGTCATGTAATTGACGGTCTGTCTTAGCGGATGGCTTGGGGCAAAGTGAGATTATTATTTGTCCAGGACCAGAGAGTTGGTATTGCCAGAGATAGGACTTCTTGACTTTAAGGCCTCCCCTCTATCTATGATACCATGCTCTCACATCTCATAAATGTGATATAGATGTAAAGATATATTACAGTACTCTATAAATGGCTAAATTAATCCATGAATCTATAACCCTCACTACATGGCCCTACCACCCTTTTAATAAGGGAGATTTGTTGAAGAGGCATGAGAGAGGGGGAGGGAAAGAAGGAGGGAGAGACAGACAGATAGGGAGAGGGAGAGATGGAGACAGAGAGAGAGAGAAAGGGAGGGAGAGAGGAAGAAAAAGGTGAAAGATTAAGAGAAGAAGGAGGAGGAGGAGAAATCATAACCTTGCACAAAATGACTTTTTTTAGAACTCATCATTCAAGGGTAGAGTCAGGCAGATTACAATTTCATTAGAAATCTAAATTATCCCCAAGTAATGTGTTGGGCATCACAGGGCATGTAAGCAAAAGATGTGAGCAGGGGCGGGAATGGACAGGGAAGGGCAGCAGAAAAGAGAGTTATTTTTATAAAAACTGGACCATTTTCATTCTTGATCAGTTTGGAGACCACGATCACTCCAGGCACATGGCATAATATTCTAGTTCTAAAGCCCACGAAGAATCCCACAGAAAAAGCACTGGATTTGGATTCAGAGGACCTGGGTTCCAATCCTCATTCTTCTATTTACCCCTTGTTTGAAATTGGATGAGTCATTTAATTTTTCTAGGACTCAGTTTCCCTACCTGCTAGGTTCTGCAGTAGTTTGAGGGCTGGGGCTGGCATCAGGAAGACCTAAGTTCAAATCCCACCTCAAACAATTATTGGCTGTGTGTCACTGAGCTAGTCATCTAACCCCTCTCTGGCTCAGTTACTTCTTTAAGTGGAAGGAAAAATGGCCCCCATTTCAAAGGGTTGTTCTGAGGAGGATTGGATTTGGCTTCTGAAATTTGCTAACTTACGTGACCTTGGGCAAGTCACTTACTTCAACAGGACCTCGGTGTCCCCATCAGTAAAACAAGAGAATCAGACTTGATGTCCTCAGAGGTCCCTTCTCGCTCTAAATCTGTGATGTTGTGAACACATTTGAAATGACAGATAATGGACTCCAGGGTGGGGATGTAGGCACAAGAAAGCAGAAGAAGGCTAATTAACCAGAAGAATGGGGAAGGATGGAAGGATTTATTGTCATGCTCAAATTTAAAAGCAACTTCAGGAGGAGTAGGTGACAGTATTCAAGGTCAGGTAAATGCACAAACAAAAGTAAAGTGGGGAACAAAGTAGATGTGCACAAAATACATTTAGAAAACAGAAAGGAAACCAATCTGGCTTAAGTTGGCAGAAGTAGCTGAAGGGCTACATGCGGCTCCCAAGCCACCCGAGTGTGACACAAACCGGATTAAAATGTAATTGGGAAATATTTAACAAAATCAATAAAAATACAATAAAAATCAGTAACATGAATATGCAGTTTTCTAAGTTAATATCCAGCCTTCAGGGAGCCTTATGTAGTAAAATGGGCCTTTGGTATTCGATGTCACTGATATAAAGGGCTTGTCGAGAAAGGAGAGGGCCTTAGAGTGACTGCAAACTCCCATGCCTCATTTTGTCATACAAACTCACCAGTTGTATCAGCGCTGATGGCCCAGTAGAATCAGCAGTTTGGGGGCTTCCTAGTCCAGATGCCTTCCTTTATAACCGAAGAAATCAGGGGTCTACGAGATCCAAATTTCCCAGGGAAAATATTTCTGAGCCAAGATTTGAACCCAACTCTTCTGAATACAAATCCAGCACAAACTCAATTAAGAGACTATGATGAGGGGCCGCTAGGGGGCGCAGTGGATAGAGAGCCGTCCTGGGATTCAGGAGGACCTGAGTTCAAATCCGACCTCAGACACTTGACACTTACTAGCTGTGTGACCCTGGCCAAGTCACTTAACCCCCATTGCCCTCAAAAAAAAGGTTAAAAAAAAAAGAGAGAGAGAGACTATGATTAGGGGCAGCTAGGTGGCACAGTGGATAAGCACTGGCCCTGGATTCAGGAGGACCTGAGTTCAAATCCTACCTCAGACACTTGACACTAACTAGCTGTATGACCCTGGGCAAGTCACTTAATCCTCATTGCCCTGAAAAAAGAGAGAGAGAGAGAGAGAGACTCTATGATTAAAAGGCTTTGCAGGAGTTGAGATCTTACAGATGAAGGAGGTCTCACTTGAACTCAGTCTTGAAGGATGGACAGAATTTGGACAAAAAGAGAAGAGAGGTGACATCAAAGTAAAGAAAATGAGATAAGCCAAGAAAGAGAAAGAGGAAAATGCAATAAATAATCCAAGGATAATAAATAAATTAACTGGGGATCGTGTAGGAGACTAGTGAAAGGATTTGAAAGGTACGTTGAGGCAAGATTCTTTTGTGTGTGTGTGTGTGTGTGTGTGTGTGTGAGGCAATTGGGGTTAAGTGACTTGCCCAGGGTCATACAGCTAGTAAGTGTTAAGTTCTGAGGCTGGATTTGAACCCAGGTACTCCTGAATCCAGGGCCGGTGCTCTATCCACTGTACCACCTAGCTACCCCTAGGCAAGATTCGAAAGAGCCTTGAATGTCACAATAAGGACAATGGGTTCCTTCAGCTAGGTGGGGCAAGGAAGTCTCACCATGGAAGTTTTCCAAGCAAGACAGGGACAAGATAAAAGAGATATTTTAGGAAGATGAATCTGATAATGGATGCAGAATGGATTAGCAAAGGGAAAGACTGAGTCTGGGAGATCTATCAGAGTAGTTCACACGAATCATAAGAAGGTGCTTACTTCTGTGGGCCTCAGTTTCCAAATCTGTAAAAGAAAGGAATTGCATCAGATACCTGCTATTTCTCATCCTCTCATCAGTGACACCCACCCGTCTCTCTTGTGCTTAGTCAGCACCTATCACTTGGTTAGTAATTACCTAGCCTTGACATCTATCAATCCTCAGCTCAGCCTCCTGAGGCATCTGGATCTGATATTGACCTCTGTGATGCCTCCTCCCCCAAGCTGACAATCCTATCCCTTTTACCATTTGGAGATCCCTCCCTCCATCAAAATGGAAGCTTCTGTCCAAACTAGTGAGAATGAATTTTATAAGAAGATTTACTGAAACCCTCTTATGCATGTGTTACTGGAATCCATTTCCACGAATCTGTTGAAAATGAATGATATCCCTGCATTTCTCTGCTGAGCTAACTTTGCCATGATGCTCCCCTCTCTCCCTCCCCCAAAATGCAGTGAATCCATGAACAAGGCACTTCAACATAATATTTTACTCAAACAGTTCTTCCACCCATCCCCCAACTCCTTCCTACACTAGAGGTTCCACTCCTTTCATAAATGGGCATAAGTTGTGTTACTGTAAAGCAGTGAGACTGATTTATGTAAGGGATTTCAAAGGAGAATCCTGAGTCTCAGGTAGAACTTCAGATGGAACATGTTCTAACCTAGGGGAAGGAAGAAAAGGGTCAGTGAGCCTTTAACCAGTTTGGCTGGAATGGAGGGTAGTTATGGGACATATAAGGTAGGGTGGCACTAGGTTGTCGAGCTTTGAATCCAAGGCAGAGGAGTTTACAAGTTACTTTGAAGGCATTAGGAAGCCACCAGACACTTCTGAGTAGTTTTTCCTATGCAAAACTGTTTCATTGTTCTTTGTTCTCAAAGAGGAACATGACATCAGGATGATGGCATGACTTGAACTGAATTAGATGTAAGTAAGGATGGGCTGTTCAACTCTCTCCTCCTGATCCATCTGGGTCCAGTGGCAACATATACATCAGGATGACTAGAGATAGCCCTGGATGTTTAAGGCAGTTGGGGTTAAGTGACTTGCCCAGGGTCACACAGCTAGTAAGTATCTGAGATGAGATTTGAACTCAGGTCCTCCCAACTTCAGGGCATGTGCTCTATCAGCTGTGCCAACGAGCTTCCCCATGCTAAATAATAACAAAAACAACATTTGCTCCTCTGTAGGTTTTTTCTTCTGTGCTTTTGTATCCAAACCTTTGGACATTCTGGCAAGTACCAGGATGGAGCAGTGACATCAAGTGAGTTAGAGTTTGTAGGAAGATAATCCCCCAGCCACTCAAGCAACCCTTCAAGCAGTGGGGGAAACCAAGCCTGAATCAGTAAGCCTTCAGGAAAGCTAGCTCAGCCAACAGAGCTTCCCAATAGTAAAATCACTGGACTTAGACTCAGGAACACCAAGTTCAAAACCTGCCTCAGGCACTTCATACCTTCCTGGCCTCTGGGCAAATCATTAGACTCCTTTGAACCTCAGTTTCTTTATTTATAAATGGGGAGAATAAAAGTCCCTATCTCGCTGGGTTCTTTTGTCAATAGTAAGAGTTAGCTTTACAATGCTTCATAAATCATAAAGCACTACATAAAGGCTATTACTATTATGATTGTTGTTTAGTGAGCACTAAGTAAATGCTTTCTGAGTGACTAATTGATTGTTATAGTTGGAGTAATAACTCTTAGACGAGCTTCTTCCCAGGACTGTTATGAGGAAAGCACGTTACAAAGGTTAAGGTTTATAGTGTTTAGTGAGGTGCCTAACATACAGTTGATGCTTAACAAATGCCTGTCTACTTGTTGGCTTGATGGATGAGCTTGAGATATTGTCAGCTCAACTCCCATTGATTCTTGTGCTTCTCTCTTCTACACTCTTTTCCAGGGGTAATCTTGTTGCTTCTGGATAAACTGCGAAAGATGAAGTGGGAGCAGATGTGGAGACTGACGGCAGAGAGGGAGCTGATGAGCATGCTTTCAACCTCATTGGCTGACCAGGTGAGAGTAGACCCATTTACTGGCAATGAACACTGAGGATATTCTAGTGTTTTGCTTTGAAGCCTGAGTTTATAGGTTCATGGGGATTGAGATTTAGAATTAGAAGGTATGTGTGTGTGTGTGTGTGATGAATTATGAAGACATGGGCACCAAATGTGGAGTCAGAGGACCTGTTTGAATCCCTTCTCTTCCCCAGGTGACCCATGTGACCTGGGGTGTGGCACAACCACTCTCAGGCAGTTTCTACTTTTGTGAAATGAAGGGGTTGGA
Organism: Dromiciops gliroides; assembly: GCF_019393635.1. Taxonomy (NCBI): domain Eukaryota; kingdom Metazoa; phylum Chordata; class Mammalia; order Microbiotheria; family Microbiotheriidae; genus Dromiciops; species Dromiciops gliroides. The sequence continues at coordinate 285,004,876 of NC_057865.1, read as the reverse complement.
CTAAAACCAAGGGATCCTAGAGCTAGAAGGGACTTCAGGGGCCACAAAGTCTTGACTTGTTCTTTTACACATGAGAAAATTGAGGCACAGGGAGGTTAAGTGATTGGCCCAGGAGTTAGACATTATATACCATATGGCCTTTGAGGTCTCTTCTAGGTATAAATCTAAGGTACTAAAATTTTACAATCATCTTTTTTAATAGTCTTTTACTTTTTAGGTCTTTTAAAATATTGTTTTCAATTATATGTAAAAATATTTTTAACAAATTTTTACAATTTATAAACTCTGTACAAAATTTTTTAAAAATAATAAACATTTATATTTAAAGTTTTGAGCTCAAATTCCATCCCTCCTTCACTCCCTCCCCTCTCCCTTCTCTGAGGCAGTAAGCAATCAGATATAGGTTACACACATGCAATTATTTTTTACAAAATTTTAACAATTTTAATTCATTTTTTAAATTTTTGAGTTCTAAATTCTCATTCTCTCTCCCTCCCTTATTGAGAGAACAAGTGATTTTGATATAGATTATATGTGTGCAGTCATGCAAAACATATTTCTATATTAATCATGTTATGAAAGAAAATACACACACCCCTTCCCCCCCAAAAAAAACCCAAGAAAAATAAAGTTTTTTTAAAGTATGCTTCAATCTGCTTGACTACATAAGTCTTTGCCTGAGATCTTCCAAGAGTTGTTCCTAAGAATTTCTTCTTGCCATCCCCTTGGTTTTGATTATCCAGGGTTCTTGGAACACATAAAATTGGTATTAGATTATGCTGTTGGTCCCCAGAAAGCAGAACATTGGGAAATTGATGAGAATAGCATAGAGCTAGATTTTAGTTGAGTTTAGTATTAGGAAAACTGAATAATTAAAGTTGTCCCAAAACAGAATGGAATGACTGGAGTGTTGGTGAGGTCCCCTCTCACTGGGGTTCTCTAAGCAGAAACTACATGAGTATTTGGAGTAGTATGTTAAAGAAGGGATTATTTGGGGTTGTGGATTGGATTGATGGACACTTAATTTACTTCCAACTATGAAACGATCTGTCTACCTGGACCAATCGAGATCACAGCCCTGCTAGACTTTAGCAAACAATTTCTTTGAAGTTCTGTAGTTGAAGACATTCATCCATTTGTAGATAGCAACTCCCTGACCTTAGCAAGAAGGGTGCTCAGTCAAGAGGTACATACATCCATTACTGGATCCATACCCGAGCACTTCATTTTTTGGTTCTCAGTTTTTTACTTATAAAATGAAAAGTTGGACTCGATGCCTTTGGGGGTCCCTCCCAGTTTGGGATCTATGAACTTTATGAAATGCTCATTTGTTGATATAATTTATAAGTTCACAATAATAAAAAAATGTATTATGTTAGAAATTTACATTGTGGAGGAGGATTGATAAGTCATTCAGCATTGCCATGTTTTATTGAATTCCAATGACTTGATTTTGTCTTGGAAATCCAACAATATGGACCTTCAGGTTAGAAATGGAAAGTTTCTTCATCCATCTAAGACTCTGGAAGCATGTAATTCACCTTCTGCTGCCTGTTAGGAATTATTTAATGAGTTTGGCCATATGCTTGTGTCTCAGGGAAAAGCCCCAAAGGGTTAAAACTTTCCTTGATATGTCTGAGCTCAATCACTAAATGGGAAATGTGCACTCCAGCTCCCTGTCCTTATGTAATCCTTGGCATATCTGTCACAAAATTCCCAGAAAGCCCCAGGAATTGCTGCAGAGACAACTTCTGCAATTTGTCAGAGCAGTTGGGTGAGGAGACCAAGTTTTCATAATGGCATCTCATCAGTCGGCTGTGTTCTCCATGTGAAGCCCATCCAGTTGTTCAAAGTAGGCTCAAGGTGAGCCTACCTTTTGCCCTAATCAATCAAAAAAAAATAATCTTTGTAAGTTGCAAGACCCCCATGAGCCACTGATATCTCTTCAATGAATCAATCAGTAATCATTTATTAAATACCTTCTATGTGCCAACAATTTTTTTAGGTGCTGGAAATATAAATACAACAAACAAAACAATCCCTCCACTTGGAGACCTTAGATTGTAACAGGGGAGACAAGTCTACACGTAATTATATATAGAATAGGAATTTTTCAGGCCCATTTCCCAGGATGAAAGGGGAGTTCAGTAACCTACTAAGACTACTTTTAGCACTATTACATTCCTGGTTCCCAAATTTTCTCATGAGGACATTTTAGAGTTCTTGCCTGTGGCTGCCTCAGAAAGGTTTTTTTATCATTTTATCATTATCATCGTGGTCTTTGCCCCATATCGGAAGACTGATCCCCAACCAATGAGGCTGTGTCAAGATCAGCTATAATTTATAAGATATCAGTGTAGCCTTCTCTCACACACTCCTCTTTGGGTCAGCTTCCCAGGGGTTAATGTCCCAGAGGAGGGACAAAGAAACAGACCCAACGATGTGTCTACAGGGAAATCCCTCAATGCAACCAAACCCTCATATCTCATCAGAAGCTAAGATGCATTCTTCAAAGCAGAGGAAAGAGAAGGGTGGGTGAGACAGACAGACAGACAAGGGAGAGAGAGGCAAAACTTTGCTCCCCCTCTTCCCTAAATCCACCACTATATTTTATTCCTTTTGCAGCCCAACTGCAACCCATTAGAAGCTGCTCCAAATGACAGGCTGATGGACTTATCTCTCCCTGCTACCTCCATTCCAGAAACTAGTAAGAGAAGTGAAAGGGAATAGAGCATAGTGCTCAGAGTCAAGACCAGGCTTTTGGGACTACCCCCAGACATTTTCTGGGTGATCAGGAAACCTCTCTGTGCCTCAGTTGTTTCAATTGTCAAATTGGAAAGGCCTCTAAGGGCCTTTTCAGCTCTAAAGCTATGATCCTAGGATATCACTTAGCCTTTTGATCCTCAGTTTCCCTATCTGTAAAGTAAAGGGACTAGACTGAGGTCAAACTGAGGTCCCTTCCAACTCTAAAGCTATAAACCCATGAAGTCATTGAACATCCATGGGGTGCAAATTGTAAGCACCTTGATGGCAGATACTAATTTGTCTTTCTTCATGTTCTTAGCATATAGCACAGTGACTCGTGCATAGTAGGTGCTTCATACGTAGTTATTGACTTGGTTTCCTTATCTGTAAAATGAGGGGGTTAGACTAGATGGATCTTGGGTCTCATCCAAGTAGAAACTGGTGATCCTGATTTGACCCCTCTGGACCCGAGCCGCCTCATCCATACGAAGAGGGGCTTGGATTTGATGGCCTTAGCCATCCCCTTTTGGTTCTAAATCTGTGATCAAAGGTCTATTGGAGTGAGGCATGGTGATGAAGTGGATGAAATGTTGGGCTTGACCTGACTGACTATGGGTCTGCTTGTATCTCCTAGGATATTTTCAATGCTGTCATCAAGCAGAATCCGTTTCTCGTGTACCAGCTCCCCTGCTTCTGGAATGTCCAGCTGTCTGACCACACTCGCTCTGAGCAATGTTACCGGGATGTGTCTGATCTCAAGGTAGGGTGATGTGGGTCATGCTGCCAACTGCTTCTCCTCCTCCTCCTCCTCTTCCTCCCTCAAACATTTCCCTGAAGGTGGAATAGAATGTTCCCTAGTGATAAAGCAAGGGAAGATGGCAGAAGGCCTTCATTGGGAATGAATGGGTACTCATCTTCTGAGCAGCTGAGAGAGAGAGACAGAAACCCACTTTTCTTGCATTGTTTTTCTTTTGTCATTCAGGACACTTAAGACCTTATACCATCCCAGTCTTGCTCACCAAAGCTAGGATATTCAGGCCTGCTTTCCAACCATGCTTCCTGCTGTTTCTGTTCACAGGACTGACAATTCCCTGCTCGTTCTCCTGGGGTTCCCCAGAAAGGAGATGAACACACATACATACTTACTGAGGAAAAGCATCATTATAAAGGACTCATATAGGGGCAGCTAGGTGGCGCAGTAGATAAAACACCGGCCCTGGATTCAGGAGGACCTGAGTTCAAATCTGGCCTCCGACACTTGACACTTACTAGCTGTGTGACCCTGGGCAAGTCACTTAACCCCCATTGCCCCGGATAAATAAATAAATAAATAAATAAAGGACTCATGTAACTGGAACATGGAGTTTAGACAGGGACATATACAGATAGACAGATTATCATTGATGGATAGATTGTCACACAGATGATGGATGGATATAGAGATAGGTAGATAGGTCAATAAGATAGACAGATAGGCAGGATTCAAACTCAGTTCTTCCTAATGTCAAGTGCATATAGATTGATAAGGAGAGAGGAGGGAAAGGAGGATGGTAGGGACAGAGAGAGGGAAAGAGGGGGGAAGGAGAGATAGTGATGATGATGGTGGTGGTAGAAATAGGGGGGGGGTAGAGACAATAACATATTGATCAGTTCCTATCTGGACACTATGTTAAATGCTAGTAATTAAAAAACAACTACAAGCCAATCTGTGTTTATAAGCATCAAAGGAGAGTCAGTCAATCAGTCTATACTTTTATCATACTTCACATTCCAATATGGTGCAGTGAAAAGAGTATTAGAAATTCACAGATTTGGATTCAAATCTCCCTCTACTGCTATATGACCTTGGTCAAGTCAGTGTCTCTTTGGTCTTTAGTTTTCTCACCTGTAAAATAAAGGGTTGGGATTAAATGAACTCTAAAGTCCCTTTCAGCTCTAGTTCTATGGCCTATGATTCGCTGATCTGTTATATAACTTAAGAGCTAAGAGAGACACTATCTAGTCAAACCCCCACATTTGACAGATTGAGAAACAGAGGACAATAAAGGTTAAGTCATTTCACCAAGGTCACTAAGATAGTAAATGGAAGAACTAGGATTCAAGCCTTAGTTCCTCCAACTCCACATTCAGTTCTCTCTCATCGTATTCATTCATTCTCTCTCTCCCCCCATCATGTTTCTCTGATGTCTCATGAGTGCCCCCAGGCTGAAGAACTAAATCCCCCCAAACCCCACACAATATCAGCTTTTACAACTCTGCCCACTTCCTACCAGGGGGTTCAGAGCTATTTGGAAAGCATCCAAGAGGGCCCCTACAGACAAAATTCATTAGCCTTAGCAATTAAGTGAGAAAATGAGGAGAGGGGAAAGGAAGATGTGAAAAGGGCATGTTACGTCTCCTGGTAACAAGGCCTCTGGGGTCTTATCCCCATGGGCCTTATAATATTAAAACTCTAATATCACTGAGTTATAAAAGCCCTGTGATTATATCAGCAACTTTGGCCCACTGATGGCAACAACACAGGTTGTACACAGATGGATTAACAAAAATCTCACCAAAGTGACCCAAATTAGAGGAGCCAGGGGTGCCTGATTCATATCCAGGCTCTGTGAAGGAAAAGGGTGACATACCAGGAACATCAACCAGGTGGCCTGCTGGTAAACGCTTAACAACCAGCTCTCCCAAAAGACAGGCCACACTTTTAAGTTTAATTGGCATAATTAATAATTATTATTTTCCCCATCACTTTCCTAAGTCTAAACAATCAGCAAAACAATAAACCAAACCCCAATGTGTTGTGTTTGCTGATTTGTGAGGTGTAAATGCTCATACTGAAAAATTAATAACCAATTGATTGCCAGTTTAAGCTGGCTTCATCATACCTTTGATTGGAACCTAACTAAGGGTGAGTGGAAAGAAATGAGAATTTAGAAACAGATGTAAAGAGAATCTGGGAGTTTAAGTCTTAGAAATGGATAGTTAAAGACCTTTGTGGTATCATCTTATCTCACAGAGACTTGAGTCAGAAGTCTTGAATTCAAATCCCACATCTGCTCCTGGCTAAATTATGCATCCCTTCCCCCTTCCTAGGTCTCCATTCCCTACTCTATTAATTGAGGGGGTTGGACAAGGTAAGATCTTTTTTATTTTTATTTTTCAAATAACAAGTTTTTAAATTAATCTGTTCCTCCCACTATCCCCCGTTTTCCAATGTTAAAAACAAAACAAAATAAAAACAAACCCCAATTTAATACAGATATGCCTAGTTGAGTAAAACAAATTCCCATATTAGCCGTATATAGTCATGTGTGGCTTTTTCTGCTGCTTATGTCTATCTTCCTTCTCATAATTTAGCATTGTATCGATCAGAGGTCAGCAGTCTTTTGAAGTTTTGTTTTGCTTTGCTCGGGGTGGAGTCTCTGTGTCTATGTCTGTGTCTGTATCTGTGTAATGTGGCTATCGTTGTTTTAGTTGTACTCTTAGTTCTGCTCACTAGTTCATAGAGGTCTTATCAGTTTCCTCTGAGGACCAGGTAACTGCTCAGGTACTTTTTAGCTCCAGATCCATGATCCTGTAATCTCATCTTACTTTTTTAGGAGGGCCCTAGATCATGCAAATGACTACAAAACTCACTGGAGAAACTATGTCCAGTGTGGCTCTTACTGAGGCAAGAAAACAGCAGCAAGGAGGTTTAGAAGAGTATTTAGAGAGAGATTTCCCCAGCAGAAAAGACATGGGAGAACATGATAGCTTTTTTTTAGTATTCTATGGAGGCGGGATTTAGTTTGTGTCTCTTTCAGCTGCAGAGGGTCAAATCATAAGTAATGAGTAGAGGCAATCGAGGCTAGAGGTAAGGAAAACTTCCCAGTAATTAAAACTGCCACAAAGTGGAATGAGATGCTTAGGATCCCCTTCCTGGAAGGTGTCCAAGCAAGGGTTCACTAAGCCCTTGTCTAGTGTATCATAATGGGACTTTATTTTGTGTATGTGTTAGATTAGATGGGAGCACATATGTGGTCAAGTGAATAGAGCACTTGGCCTGGAGTCAGGAAGACCTAAGTTCACATTTAACCATTGTCACAAAGAGTCAGACCTGACTGAAAATGATGACAACTCACTTCACCCTATTTACCTCAATTTCCTCATCTGTGACATGGGCTAGAGAAGGAAAAGGGATTTCTGCTAAGAAAACCCCAAATGAGCTCACAAAGAATTAGACACAACCAAAACTACTGAAGAGCAGCAACAATAGATTAAATGAATTCTGAAGTCCATTCCCACATTTAAAATGCTGTGATTCTCTGAAAAATAAAGCAGTAATTCATATTAAAATTGCTGTATTCTCTTATGGCCAGCCAGTGCCTCCAATAAAGGAGACACCCTTAGCTTTTGGCAGAGGGGAATCTAAGATATCAACATTTCTATAACTTCTGAGGAAAATGAGGAGACATGTCACAGCCAACCAGACTGCAGTGAAAAATGTGGTAAAGAAACCCACTGGAGAGAAGGACATGAGAGTGATGAATTGGGCGTTTGATTTGGAGAACATTAGGAAAGACTCGAAATGGATAGTAGTTCTCATTGAAGGGATCAAAACTCCAGCCTGACCTCCCAGGTGTACTTCTGTTTACCTTGGGTCTAATCAAAACCACCTTTCTTTAAGCCCAGGGGGCTGTGACTTCAATTTGTTTCATCTTTGATGTCCTTAGGAGAGCTCTGAGGATTTCATTATCCCGATGCCCAAGGCTATGGCCAGTCAACTCAAAGAAGGCTCATGGTTTGAAGTTATGATGCTGCCTCCTGATAGAGCAGCAGGTCTCTCTTATGTGACCACTCTCTAATTCCAGTCACTCAGTCAAGAGTCAACAAGCACCTACCATAGGCCAAGTACTGTGCTAAGTGCTGGAAATCCAGTAAGAAGCATTCGAAGAGCAGGATTCTAAAGCCTTTGTGCAAATATAATGCAAAGTTTTTGATCTTGGATGACATTAAGGAGAGCTGTCCATAATGAGTGGAAGAGAGCAGTCATGTATTAAGCACCTACTATGTGTTAGGCACTATGCTAAGCACTTGACTGATATTAATTCATATCAATTCTTAATGAGGGAGGGAATGAGCTAATTATACCGCCATCCTCTTCCTGATGCAAGAACATCTGGAGTAGTAGGTCAAGTGCCATGAGCCATATTTCAGGAAGGGGACTGACAAACTAGGGCACTACTAGGAAAGGGCAACCAGGATGGTGAAGGGTCTCAGGGTCATGACATTTAAGGACTCATTCTAGTAATTGGACACATTTGCCCTGAAAAAATGAAGAAAGACATGTTAGTGAGGACAGCTATCTCTGCATCTGAAGGACCATCTTGTGGGGAAAAAGCTTCTAGACCTGTTTTAGTTGGCCCTGAGGATGTAAGAGTAATGAATGGGATTTTCAGAGATGTAGAGTTAAGTTTGTTGTAATAAACAAACAACATTGCCTCCCTAGCAATTCAAGCTGCCCCTAAGTGAAATGGGCTGCCTTGGAAAGTGGTAGACTCTCCCTCACTTGAGGTCTTCCAGTGAAGGTAGAATGACAACTGGTTGGGAATCTTGTAGAGGGCATTTGTGTTTGTGCTTGGGTTTAACTAGGTGACCTAGTAGGGTCCCTTCCAAATCTAGGATCCTGTTGTCTCTACCCAATATCTACTCTTTGCTTAAAGGTCCTTTTTATTTATTTTTTTTTCAAGGCAATGAGGGTTAAGTGACTTGCCCAGGGTCACACAGCTAGTAAGTGTCAAGTGTCTGAGGTTGCATTTGAACTCAAGTCCTCCTAAATCCAGGGCCAGTGATTTATCCATTGTGCCACCTAGCAGCCCCCTAAAGGTCCTTTTTAAAGTCTTAGGATGCAACCTTCCTTTGTTGTTCCCTGTTCTACCTTCCCCCCTCACCAGACCATTCCTTTGGCCTCTTGCTAGAACTTTCTGGATGATAACGTCATGATGGAGTTCATTGGGTCCCATACTTCAAAATATCAATCACTGTAGAAAAAGTCCCTAGATGATGGGTATGGTAGGAGAGCAAATGAGCACAGAATTAGTTGCCACTGTCTACCAACCAGCGTTGTACTTACTACTTTGTTGGTGTTCATTTGCAGTCATGGCTCATCCCTCATGACCCCATTTAGAGCTTTCTTGACAAAGATACTAGAATGGTTTGTCATTTCCTTCTCCAGCTCTTTTTACAAATGAGGAAATTGAGGCAAAGAAGGTGAAATGACTTTTCCAAGGCTACACCAGTTATTGTTATTAATCATTTTCAGTTGTGTCTGACCCTTCATGACCCCATTTGGAGTGTTTGTGGCAGAGTTGGTATAGCGGTTTGCCATTTCCCTTTCCAGCTCATTTTATGGATGAGGAACTAAGGTAAACAGGGTTAAGTAACATGCCTAGGATCACAAAACTAGGAAATGTCTGAGGTCAGATCTGAACACAGGTCTTCCTGACTCCCTGCTTGGTACTCCATCCATTGTACCACCTGGCTGCCCAAATTCTTTCATTTTTTTACTTCAACAACTATCTCATCATGTCATCTCCATCCTATACTTGTGCCATTGAATTTTTTCCAGTCTAAGTACATTTATACCTTTACATTTATCCCTAGTTGATTTTATTTACCTCATCCAGCCTTGATGGTAGAGGGGGTCCTGCTTCTGTCATTTATTATATTGAGTGAAGGTGGCATACTGATTAAAGTACTCAGTTTGGTGTAAGAGGAACCAACACCAAATCTTTGCTCTTCTGTATACTCTCTGTGTGACCATCTTGTGTCTGAGCCTTGGTGAGATGACTCAGTTGGACTAGATGACCTCTAAGGTCCTTTCTAGTTGTAAATCTTTGCTTCTGGGCTCCTAGGGTATCCCTCATAGGTCTTAGGCATATGTGCTAACCTTCATTGATTCTGATCATGTAACCACTGGCCAAGAATTCCTCCAATGTGAGATCAGAATGGTCAGCACTCAGCTGTGGCAAGCTCCCAGATAGGTCAGGCTTTGACTAGCCAGAGCTAGGGACCCATATGAGCTAGACAGATCACCTATATCATATAGGCATGAATTCTGGGGTAGGAAATCAAAAGTCAAGGAGCCCCAGTTATCAAGATAGTCTCCTCTCTGGAGCCAGATATCCTGCAGCAACAGAAAGGGAACACTCTGAAAGGACAATCCAAGAAGTTAGACAGAGATTTGTAACCGGAGAACAAAACTGATATGATAATAATCACAGCCCATGTTTATATAAAGCTGTATAATTTACCAACTGCTTTTCCCATAACAATCCCTTGAAGCAGGTAGGACAAATATTATTCTTCCCATTTTACAAATGAGGAAACTGTTGTTTGGGGATATTAGTCACACAGATATAGCTAGTAGGTATCAGAGCCAAGAATCCCAAGTCCTCTTTTCCCTAAACAGTATTACAGTTAGACTGAGATTAACATTATGAAAGCTGAACCAGGCAAGAGGGGATGGAGAGAGAATGAATTCTAAGTCAACAGTCTGTTGTCAACACCTGCGGATCCAAATTGGACTGGGGCTGTGGATAGATGAGGGGAAAAGATGTGGTACCCTGTATAATCAAGGGGTTCCACATCAGGGTTGTGATGGTGACTTGGGGGTAGAAGCCAATTGCATGAAACCCCAATCTTATATCCAGTGATCTATGTGGCCAGATTAAGCTTAATGGGTGTCTGCCCAAGAGCCAGAGAAGAAATGTTATCTCAGTTCTCCCCCGGAGAGTTGAGTGACTCCTTAAAACCATAGAATCTTAGGGTGTAGAACTGAAAACAACCCTAACAACACTCTAACGCAGTCACCTCATATTAAAGATGAAGAAACTGAAGCCCAGAGAAATGACTTTGTATTATGTAGGTGGAAGGAAAGACGCACTATGAGTCAGGAGAGACCAGAGTTCAAATTTCGCTTTTGTCACTCATAGAAGCCATGTGGCTGTGGGCAAGTCACTTACCAACCCTAAATAACTCACTAACTAACCTCCCTAGGCCTAAGCTTTCTGATCCTCAATCTCCTACTCTATTAAATGAAAATAGAAATGCCTATAGTGTCTCTATCCCAAGGAAGGTGAGAAGATCACAGGTGATAAGAGGCGGGATGCTCTCGCAAACCTCAATATATATATATATATATATATATATATATATATATATATATATATATATATATATATATATACACACACACACACACACACACACTCATTGGACTAGATGACTTCTAAGGTCCCTTCTAGCTGTAAATCTTTGCTTCTGGGCTCCTAGGCTATCCCTCTCAGGTCTTAGGCATATGTGCTAACCTTCATTGATTCTGATCATGTAGCCTCTGGCTAAGAATTCCTCCAATGTGAGTTCAGAATGGTCAGCACTCAGCTGTGGCAAGCTCCCAGATAGGTCAGTCTTTGACTAGCCAGAATTAAGGGTCCAGAGGAGCTAGACAGGTCACCTACAGATCACCTGTATCACTCAGGCATGAATTCTAGGGCAGGAAATCAAAAGTCAAGAGGAGCCTCTGGGTGTAGCTATCAAGATAGCTCCAGGACAAAATAGAAATTTTTCTGTTTCCCATTTGCTGCCTGGCTCCTTCCTACCTTTACAGTCTTTTCCTCACACCCTCGATGAGATGATTCAGCTACCAGGGCTCATTTGCTTTTGCTCACACGTGAGGCCTCTCCCACACTGTGCCTCTGTGATGGCTGTTCCCCATTTTTAGTAGGTTCTGCTCCCTCGCCTCTGCCTCCTAGTTCCTCTGGCTTCCTTCAAGACTCAGAACAAATCTGGTATTCTGTGGGAGGTGTTTTCCTGGCCCACTTCTCCTCTTCCTCTGCTGGTGCCTTCTCTCTGAGACTACCTTCCATCTACACAGTATGTTATATGTACGTAGTTATTTTCCTATCATCTCCTTTAGACTGGGAGCTCCTCGAGGGCAGGGCCTTGTATTTTTGTCTTTCTTTTCATTCCCAGTGCTTAGCACAGAGTCTGGCACACACACACAAGAAAGGTGCTTAATAAATACTTGATTATAGATTGTACAATGCCTGGGACACAGTAGGTGATTAATGTTTGTTGGACTGAATCAGAATTCAGATCAAGAATCCAACTGAGGGGGCAGCTAGGTGGCACAATGGATAAAGCACCGGCCATGGATTCAGGAGGACCTGAGTTCAAATCTGGCCTCAGACACTTGACACTTACTAGATGTATGACCCTGGGCAAGTCACTCAACCCTCATTGCCCCACCAAAAAAAGAATCCAACTGAGATTTGTGACATTTCAGTGAATGGTAATAATTCACTGCTTGGACCCTGCCTTATTTACCAACCCAAATGTCCTTTGGGTCAGTGTATGTCCATGGCCTTGGCCTGTCCTCTCTGACACAGTTGGTGTGTTATAGTAGAAGGAACACTGTATTCAGAGACAGAAGATCTGGGTTCCAATCCTAGCTATGTTTCCTTTGGTGACAATGGTGATAATGATGACAATGATCCAATGATCATGGCAAGCATTCATCTAACCCTGTGATCTGGAGTGTGATCCTTAACTCAGGCTCTCTTGCCTGACCTTGGCCACACCACCTGAACACCTAGAACACACACCTTTAGAAGAACACATCGCGGATTCTCTAGGTAAAGTTAATGAAGTGATTTGAGCCTGTTGGCAAGGGGCAGCAGAGGAGTAATTCCTGGCCATCTCCCATAACCTTTATTCTGGTATTCACGAGGGAGCCACACAGGGACAGGGATCAATGAAGATTATTACTGTGTTTCCACTTCCTCCTTCCCTCCCTGCTGTAGGCACTCTGATGGGAATTCTTCACACATAATAGAATCCAGTTCCAATTGATTTTTTTCCCCATTTTAAAGCAACAACAAGCCAAAGCATTAAACATGATGAATGATATCACATACGGTTTGGTTCCTCTCCCTGGGCCATGCATGGTGCCTCCCTGCCCTTTGCTGTGACAAAGGCTTTCGATTGCTGCAGCGCCATTCTTTGCTTTGTGGCCCCTGGAAAATAAGAGCATCCAGGATATTCCGGCTGACCTAGCAAGAGGTGATGGGCCAGGCCACTGGCTCATGCAATAACCTATGTGTGCGCACACTCCTGGCAAGAGGATGGGAGGTTTGGATACTTGAGTTTGTTTTCTTCTACCTTCTTGGGTAATGAGGCATTTTTGTCTGGGAACAAATTCCAATTATGGCTGGGCCAAGTAAATGGCATAAGAAACACCAATGAAAGAAGGTAATGGGTTATGGGGGCCCAGACAGTGAACTGCAGCTCCAATGAACCCTCATCGCAAGATGCTTGGGCTGCCTATCAAGGATGCAGTTTCTATTTACATAGCTATGGTCTGACAATTGTCCATGATTGGAAAGGAGGAGGGAGGAAGCACAGACTCACGGAATCTCAGAAGGAAAGGACAGAATTCCAGGATGGGAAAGTCAGAATGAGCCTCAGCAACAACATTTGGGGCAGCTAGGTGGCGCAGTGGATAGATCGCTGGCCCTGGAGTCAGGAGGACCTGAGTTCAAATCTGACCTCAGACACTTAACACTTACTAGCTGTGTGACCTGGGCAAGTCACTTAACCCCGATTGCCTCACCATAAAAACAACAACAACAACAACAAAACAGAATGAGCCTCAGCAGCCATCCAGCCCAAGCTCTGCTAAAATGCAATTCCTGGTATGATATACTGAGTTAGTGGTTCTCTAGCTTTGACTCGAAATATTCCCTAGTGTAGAGGAGGCTTTCCTTGTGGGTCTGGGCTCTCATGAATATGTATTCCCCTGGGCACTCTTAGATACTAGGCCAGGATACAAGCTGCCTGAAATCTTTAGCCCAAAAAACATGCAGAGTGTGGGAATCACAGTGAGTCAGGGTGACCAGGTCAACAATGACTATATCTCTGTCAATACCATCAGAACCCCATCCTGGTCTCTTGGACACGCCAATGGCAGAGGTCCTGGACCGCAGAGAGTAGAGAACCCAAATCTTCAACAAAACGGATGCTCATCCTCCAGAAAGATAAAATAAAGCTTTCTTTTGCTCTTTAATACTATAGCTAATAATAATAACAGCAATAATAAACAACTCGCATTTATATAGTGCAGTTAGGCAGTGCAGTGGATAGAGTGCTGAACCTAGGGCCAGGAAGACTCATCGTTGTGAGTTCAAATTTAGTCTCAGACACTTACTGGCTATGTGAACTTGGACAAGTCAGTTCATCCTATTTTTTTCCCATTTCCCCATTTGTAAAATGAGTTGGAGAAGGAAATGGCAAACCACTATAGTATCTTTGCCAGGAAAACCTCAAATGGGGTCTTGAGGAGTCATACGTGACCGAAAAATGATTAAACAATAACAAAATGTTTATATAGCACTTTAATGTTCAAAAAGTGCTTTAAAATATCTCATGTCATCTTCACAATGATCCTGAGAGGTATGTTTTACACACACACACACACACACACACACACACACACACACACACACACACACACACACTCTCTCTCTCTCTCTCTCTCTCTCTCTCTCTCTCTCTCTCTCTCTCCCCCCCCATTTTATAGATGAGAAAACTGAGGAAAGCAGAGGTTAAGTGACTGGCTCAGAGTCTCACAGTTACTAAATATCTGGAACTGGATTTGAACAGGTTTTCCTGACTCCAAGTCTAGCATTCTCTCCACTGTGGCCCCTAGTAACATTTATTGCAAAATTACAAAAGTGTTTCCAGTCTTCTTACAGTTTGCTCCCCTCCGTGTACTCTATGATCCAGTGACATTGGCCTACATGTTCAACTGCACCTATGAGATCTCTCAAGCTTATGCTTTTTCCCTGATTAGCCCTTATACCTAGAATGCTCTCCCTCCTCACTTCTACCTCTTGGCTTCCCCTAATTCCTTAAAGACTCTGCCCAATTGTCACCCTTCTGCTAGAGATCTCTCCCTGTCATCTCCCCAACCTGCCCTTGCTGCTAGTACCTTGCCTCTAAGATTCCCTCCCACTATCTCTCTACTTCTCCATCTACCCATCTATCCACCCACCCATCCATCCATCCATCCATCCATCCATCCATCCATCCATCCATCCATCCATCCATCCATCTATCCATCCATCCAGCCAGCCAGCTAGCTAGCTAGCTAGCTATGTCTATCATCTATCTTCCTATCATCTATGTTTCTATCTATCCATTTATCTATCTATCTAAATATCTATCTTGTGTGTACATAACTGTTCCCATGTTGTCTTCCTCATCAGAATGGGAGCTTCTTTTTTTTTTAAGTGAGGCAATTGGGGTTAAGTGACTTGCTCAAGGTCACACAGCTAGTAAGTGTTAAGTGTCTGAGGCTGGATTTGAACTCAGGTACTCCTGACTCCAGGGTCAGTGCTTTATCCACTGCGCCACCTAGCTGTCCCTGAATGGGAGCTTCTTGAAGACCAGGACAATTTTTGCCTCTCTTTATAACCTCGGCCCTTAGCACAATTTCTGAAACACAGCCAGTGCCTAATAAATTCTTATTCTTATTGACAATAATGAAAATCGTAACTATATTCAGTGACTTCAGGACAAAGGTGGGCATAGATGAGAAGAGAAGAACAATGGCCCAGCAGATACGTCTTAAGAGTAAGGAATGAGAGAAGCCAAATTTGTGGGTGATATAGAAGTCATATGCCTATACAGCATGAATATTTTATTTAAGAAAAAATAATTAAGAGGCATTAGATGTGGCAAATCCAAAACAACATCCCCCTAAAAGGAAATGGATTCTATTTTAATTGATAGAAATGGATACATTACCCTTGTGGGACTCATTTCTGAATTAATTGTCCATGTATAGTCTGACCACTGAGTTATTAGAGCAGAATTCCAAATTAATACAAAAGTAAAAGAAAATGGGGGAAAACCATATCATGTATATTAAAAACAGCTCCAACCTGACATTTAAACAAGTTGTTTACTAAGAAAAGGAAAGGGTGGCTCAAGGGATAGAAAGGTGGCTTCTTGAGTTTGAAAGCAATGAGTTCATGCCCTGCCTCTGCTAGATGCTGGCTGTGTGGGTTTTGGCAACCCTCTTAACCCTCTCAGTTGTTCAGTCAACTCTCTAAGAAACTAAGTGCTGATAAGAGGTATACTAGTGAAATATCAGGTATAGTCAAAACCTTTTTCTCCCATCTTCCCTACCCCCAAAAAATAAATGGTGCCAAAAAATGAAAATTAAATGAAGAAAAGTATATTGACACTGATCAGAAAAAATGATGTAAATCAGTGGCCTTGGTGAAGAGACCATAAGGACCTCGAAACCCCCTTAGTCAACACAATCTACTTGCCAAGCAGAGAGATATAGCTGCCAAGGGCAACAGCAGTTTAGACTGGTGTTGTTCAAAGGGTTGCTTAAATCATACAGAGATAAATGGTGGAAGATGATGAGGGGTGTCACCCCATGAAACAATTAGAAACAGTAGAAAGGAAAGAAAAGGGAAAACTTAGAGAGGGACCCAACTAAGCATCATCATCCAGCAGGCATTTAAGGACAAAACTGGAAGTAAGGCAACAGAGAAAGGATGGAAGAGAGCTATAAAATTCATAAATTGTTTTCACCATCAAGGACACTGGAATCACCCCATTTGAACTCTAACATAATCATTCCAGATGTGCTCCTTAAAACAGCCATTTTTTTAAAAAAGATGGAAAAAGCAGATGTTCCAGATTAAGTGCACACAGAGCACCATTATTGCAGAAATGTAGTATGGGGGTGATAATGGACCAATTTTCAAGGTGTCTGAAAGAGGGAAGATACCAAAGGTGTGGAAATAATTTCAAATCATATTATTATCAAACCCTCCCCCTCAAAAAAGTAACTACCAACACATACACCTACTTTCCCCATCTATGTACCATTTTTTCTTAGAATAAGAAATTATATAGTATTTGTAGCTCTACTTCAAGGAAATTCTTGATGAGTCCATTAGAAGGGAACAGGCAGGTTTTAGTAAGCCATATTCCATAACAAACCCCATCTTAGTCATCACATTTTTTGGTAGAGAATTTGAGATCACACTTTACTTTTTATCTATTAATTATTTCAAAAGCATTTGATCTGATAGAATAAAATGCTACCTTAAAAACTTGCCTGTGCCAAAATTATGCATGATTTCTTTAAAGGTCTGAATGAGATAGCCTTGCTCATTGACTCTCTGATTCTTAGTATCGAACCACACATAAAGCAGGGAGACATGTTTATCACTGTCATGGAGGTCCAGCTCTGAGTCCAAGTCCAAGCATTTGCTATAGAAATGACAAAGTCCTCCAGATGCTTCTCTGTCTGGATGATTCTACTGGTGGCAACAAAACTCTAGAACTTTGTGAAGATATATATGACCACTCAAAAGTGTTTTGACTAACTATCCATAACAAGTAAAAACAAGTGGATAAAGGATTCATCTGTTATCTAGATTTCGATTTGCTGTTGAATGGATAACCTATGAAAATTTATTCATCACTGTTTATCTACAGAGATGTCTATATCAATGAGAAAGAGAGAGAGAGAGAGAGAGAGAGAGAGAGAGAGAGAGAGAGAGATTTGGGTGGAGAAATACATGGATAGAAAGATAGGTGAATGTTAGTATAATGATAAATAGAGATGTTATATGTGCTTAATGGAAATATCAACTATAAAAGGTAGATAAATACACAGGTGGATGGATGGATAGATGCTAGATGGATAAATAGAGAGAGACAGACATACACCTTGGGAAGGCACTGCAAAGGGCAATGATCTCTTCCTGGAATTGGGCAGCAGTGGGAGAGATAGTTGTATCACATTTCAAAAACTGTGAAGTTCTTTTGATGAGCCCAACCTTTTGCCTCAAATTCACATTTTATTTTGGCAGGATAACGAGGGTTAAGTAACTTGCCCAGGGTCACACAGCTAATAAGTGTCAAGTGTCTGAGTCCGGATTTGAACTCAGGTGTTCCTAAATCCAGGGCTGGTGCTTTATCCACTGCCCCCAAATTCACTTTTTTATCATCCATGTTTTTTTCTCATGATGTCTGATTACAAAACACATAATGCCACATTCTTCAAACAATCCAAGTTCAGGATAACCAAAAGGGCAATGTAAAGGCTCACAGTAGGGATAGACTGTAACATACTGCAAACAAGTAATGGCACAGAAGAAATAGAGTAAGAAGTGTCTTCATGGTTATGCATGATCCAAAAGGATGAGTTGGTTACTTGGCAGGACAAAGAGATAACCAGTGGACAGCTGGCATCTTATATTGGTATGTCTTACAATGTCAAATGAATGAAAAGAAGTCCTTCCACCCCCACTACTCGCATGTCAGAGAGACCTCCTATTGTCAACTGGTGGTAGCACATGAGCAAGTCAACATAAGTCAGTTATTAAGAATTTTTAAATGCTTTCTTTGTGCCATGTACTCTGATAAGTATGGGGGATACAAAGAACAATCAAAAACAGTTCCTGCCCTCAAGGACCTTTAATTATAATGTTAGAAACAAACAGGAAAATAATTAGGTATATGCAAGGTGATGTATACAGATTGGATGGAAATGCATCTTAGAGAAGAAGGTACTAGAATATGGGGAATGGTGAGGTGACGAGAAATGGTCTCTGCATAAAGAGGGATTTGAGGCAAGACAAAAAGGAAGCTGGGGAAACAGAGTGGGCTAGCATGGATGGGTTGAGCTCTGAATCATAGAGGTAATATCTACATTAAGGAAACTGCAAATCCAGTGGAGTATTGGAGCATTATAGAGTTAATTAAAAACCTTAAAATGATATCTTTTCCATGTAGGCATTATGCTGCCCTTTTCTACTAATCCCCTGTTATCTGCCTACATTTCCATCTCTTATACTAGTGCTTTAAAAAATGTGAGGTTAGTGGGAGGCAGCTAGGTGGCACAGTGGATAAAGCACTGGCCCTGGATTCAGGAGGGCCTGAGTTCAAATTTGACCTCAGATACTTGACACTTACTACCTGTGTGACCCTGAGCAAGTCACTTAACCCTCATTGCCCCCCCCCCCAAAAAAAAGTGAGGTTGTCAGAGAGCTCCTGGTGCAGATACATTGGCCTTTTCCCTTTAGTCTCTTCCTACTTTTCCTTATCAGAATCATTCTCAATCGTGTGGTTGCGACTTGATTCTTGAAATCCTGCCAACCTTCCTGTTGTAATTTTCCCTTCAGGAGTAAAGAAGCTTTGGAGTATATTTCCACTCCACACTTAAGTCCTCTTTTAGAGACGCATGGCATGTGACTCTACAAGGAAAATGAGCTTAGTTAGTTTAAAAAGGACAACCTTCAGAGAGCCATTTCAGAATGGGGGTAGGAGAGGGGAGAGTGTTGGAGAGGACATAAGGTTAGGGGGGAAAAAAAAGGACCTGACAAAACTTTGGATCCCTTCATCATGAGGCATCAGAGGCATCAGATATTTCTAAAACATTCTTCAAAGAGGGGCTTCTGAGGCCAACACCCTTATTTTATTTTTTTGGGTTTTTTTATTTCTTTTGCTTGGGGTTTTTTTGTTTGTTTGTTTTTAGTGAGGCAATTGGGGTTAAGTGACTTGCCCAGGGTCTCACAGCTGTTAAGTGTCTGAGGCCGGATTTGAACTCAGGTCCTCCTGACTCCAGGGCCGGTGCTCTATCCAATGTGCCACCTAGCTGTCCCCAACACCCTTATTTTAAAGGTGAGGAATATGAGACCAAAAAAAGTTAGCTTGTCTAAAGTTATATAGTTAATAAGGATCTGAGGTGGGATTCGAGTCTTCCTTGACTCTAAGTCTAGAACTCAATCTGCTATTTCATGCTCCTTCAGAAGGGAAAGGATGATCATCTTATTCCCAACAACTGGTTCACAGAGTCAAGAAAACATAGGAGTGGCTGCAAACAGAGCCTGGAATCACCTCATTCCTGTTCCCTGTCTATTTCCCAAATAGTCCCTGAATCCCAGTTACTTGAAGAAGATTGGTCCATCTCACCTCGCTGGCTTTTACTTAGAGCTTGTCCCTCAAGCATCTCAGGAGTATAACTAACTTTGATGGACAAGAACAGTTACCTAAGATGCTTCAGAAGAAACCAGGCTTCCACTCAACCAGCCAGCCCTTCAGTCTTGTTATTAGGCTTCATTCCTAACTTTGAAAGGCTTTTTCTCCCACTGTCCTTGATGAGGTTAAAGGTCACCCCCTCCTTTTTAATCACATTAACATCACATGACATCCTATCATGCTGGATAATATTTAACTTTCCTGGACACTAATCAGTTTCATTCAACTTTCCCTGTCTCATTTCAAACAGACTCAATGGCTATGCATATACTGAGGGCAGACAGACCTCTCCGATCCAATGAGGTCACATCTTGCAGGTCCAGGATGCTTAGCTTGAGAAGACCATATCCTCTCCTCTCCTCTCCTCTCCAAAGGCCCTTTATAGAAAGGACACAGAACCTTCTCTGAGAAGAAGGTTGGAATAGGACACAGAAATCACAAGATCAGAGATTCAGAGATGGAAGAGACCTTAGAGGTCATCGGGTTCAACCCTATCATCTTTTTTTTTTTAGTGAGGCAATTGGGGTTAAGTGACTTGCCCAGGGTCACACAGCTAGTAAGTGTCAAGTGTCTGAGGCCGGATTTGAACTCAGGTACTCCTGACTCCAGGGCCATTGCTCTATCCACTGCGCCACCTAGCTGCCCCTCAACCCTATCATCTTACAGCTGAAGAATCTGATCCTGACAGGTTAAGTGACTTGTCCAGAGTGATGAAGATGGTTACTGTCTGAGTAAGAATTTGGACTCAGGCCTTCCTAATTCCAAGTGCTCTATATTCATTATGCCACCTAACTGTCTCAAGTGATTTGCCCAAGGTCACATAACTAGTGAGTGGTAGACCTACGGCAACGGAATTGGAGTTAGGAGGACTGACATTCAAATCCTGCCAGATATTTACTAGATCTATTATCCTGGGCAAATCACTGAACTTCTCTGTTTTTTCATCTTCAAATAGACTCAGTGGCCTCTAAGGTGTCTTCCAGCTCTAAATTGATGGACCAATGATAGGATAAACTTGTACCCACTGAAGTCGGAGTCTCACAGGCTTATTCTAGCTTACATGTATCATTTGAAGGTCAACAAAGTGTTTTCTTCATAGCAACTCTGTCAGGTTGATAATGCAAATATTATGAGGAAGCTTTTACAAAGAACCAGACAGGCTAGTAATACCTAAAGCAGTAAGCCTCTATTTATTTAGTTTCCTTGTTCATTCATTCATTCATTCATTTTTGATGAGATTTGGGGGTGGGGGGGACAATGACAGTTAAGTGACTTTCCCAAGGTCACACAGCTAGTAAGTATCAAGTGTCTGAGGCCAGATTTGAACCCAGGTCCTCCTGAATCCAGGGCCAGTGGTTTATCCACTGTGCCACCTAGCTGCCTCTCATTCATTATTTTTAATAAACCTTTGACGCCATCAGTTTTGAGAATTCTTGGTGAGGAACTCCCTCAACCAAAGCAGTTTGGAACCTTCTCTGCAACTTATAGACTTAAGGAAGTGCCTAAGTCACTGAGAATTTAAAAATCCCTACCCAACATCACACAGGTAGTATGTGTCAGAGATAGGGCTGGAACCTAGGCCTTTCTGATCCCAAGGTCAGTTCTCTATGCACTAGGCCATATTGTATTTCAGGTCTTCATTATAATATGCTTAAGTAATATGAGGGAAGACTCAAGGTCTAAAATGAGACCTCCAAGGCCAAGGGCAATAGGAGTATGAGGGTGGGGGGTAGGCAGGGATAACTGAGGGAAGGAGGAGGGGACAGGCATAGGAAGGAGGATGGAATCAGATATTTGTTGATGGAGTTAAGTTCAGGTCATGTCCAGAAAAGTGTTGGGGTTCAACAGTGGTCCTTCAGAGTGACCATCCTCAGATTTAGCATCCCCTGGTCCTGGTAAGCTTTCTCCATCTCTTTTTTAATATAGTATTTTATTCTTTTCTATTTACATGTAGAGATAGTTTTCAACATTTGTTTCTCTAAGATTTCTAGTTTCAAATCTTTCTCTCTCCCTCCCCTCCCTCTCCCTTCCCCAAGGCAGCAAGCAATTTGATAGAGGTTAGCAATGTAATAGAGGTTTACATCTTTTGATATATGTCGAGATGCCTGGGTCCCTCTTCTCCTTCATAACAAGCCAGATCAAGTTTCTTCTACCAGTCATGGTCTTTCCATGGAGGTGTGGTACCAATCCATGTCCCCCTTCAACTCAGCCCCTCTCGGATGAAGAACTCAATAGGAATTAGTAAGTATCTGGTACAAGAATTCTTTTGTGTATCATGGATCACTTTGACAGTCCTATGAAGCCTGTAGGCCCCCTTTTTAGAGGAAAAAAAACTGTTTACAAATGAAAATATTACAAAGGAAATCAACTATATTGAAATATAGTTGTTAAAATCTACATGTTTAAAAATTCAGTCCAACCCCACAATTCTGTGTATCATAGACTGAAAGCAGGAAAGAACCTCAAAGAATGGCTAGTCCAAAGGTTTCATTTGCAGATGAGAAAACTGAAGTTTGGAGAGATGAATTCAATCGCCCAGGGTCACAAAGGCAGTAAGTACCAGAGGAAGAATTTGAATCTAGATCATCCGACTCCAGAATGAGCCTTCTTTCCACTACCATATATTTAGCCCCCAATTACTTTCCTATAATCTCTGCCCATTTTGCTTCAACCTTTCAGATGATAACCTTTCCTGGATTTGAAGACAGGGATGTCCTCTATTCATTGCCCCCCAGCTCCTACCTCCTTGTCTTGTCTTCTCTGGATTAAATCTCACCAGGTTTTTAAAAAAATAAAATAGAGCCCTTAGCTTTTCCTTCTATGGTGACAGAGTCTGTTGACCACTCCCCAGTCTAGTTGCCCTCCTCAGAATGTGCTTTTGATTATCAGTATGTCTCCAAAATTATGGTGCCCAGAACTGCTGCCATCTTCTATATGGGGTCTCACTCCTACAGATTATGGGAAGCCTTTCAGCATCCTTACGTGCTGTGAAACTCTTGGACCATAGCCTAAGATTGAATTCACTTTTTGCCTTCAATTCTTAAGATGCTCTAGGACACTTTACTCATGTTTGGTCATTTCACTTCTGGTTGTGTATCTTCCTTCCTCCAAGGGAGAATAGATAGCAAAGAGCTTGACCCACTAATTAGGAAAGTGGGACTCTCATTTTCAGGTTTGTTTGATCAGAATGACCTCAATTTAGACAATCCTGTCATATGGACCAGGAGAGTCTGAGGATACCTTGATCAGGTTAAAAATAGAGCCTGAGCGAGGAATGTAGAAGTCCTCTCTGACATCTCTCCACTGGCCAGTACCTGCTTCAGGGCTCCTTACGATGATTGCTTGGGGAAATATGTTTTATGAAATGAAAACTCCAAGGATGAGAGGTCAGGAGCTTAGAGCAAATTCATTTCAACAATATTTATTGGCTGGTTGCTTGGTTGGTAGCTGTCTTTCATTCTCATTAATAACCAAATGACTTCACTATGTTGGAGTCAAGGTACAATGTGTCTGATTGTGGGCAATCAGACCAATATGAGCTCTGAGGGCTTTACCATAGGTCGGGCACAAACAGTCCTCCACGAACATTTGAAGTGGAGATGTCTTAATATTCATTAAGTACTTACTGCATGTCAGGCACCATTCTAGGTCCTGGGTACAGAAAGAGAAACATCAAAAAGGCCCCTGTCTTCCAGGTGTTTACAATCTACTGTGTAAATAAAACACATCAACAGATCCATTTGTCCAGGATACTTTTTAAGGATGGGGAGAGAGCACAAATGACCAGCAGGCTTAGTAAGGGCTTCCTGTAGGAGGTGGCTGCATGGCAAACCTCAAAAGACGCAAAATCTCCAAATCTGAAAGCCAGAAGGGACCTCAGCAGTCATCCCCACTATTACATTCTAAGTTGGCACTCCCACTATAACATTCTAAGAAGTAGATGTGAGGATGGAGTGCACTCCAGGCACTGGGGACATCGAGATGGTGATGGAATGCCATGTTCAGGAAACAAGTTAGTTAAGTTTGGATGGCGACTCTAATGTCCTGAGGAAAATTATGGACAAGTAGGCAAGAAAGGTAGAGTAGAGATGAATTGGGAAGGAACTGGCATTCTTTGGGAGGCAAAATATGATATGCACATTAACAGGGCTCAGACCAAAACTAATAGGCACCATTTGTTGTTGTTTTTGTCATTGTTTATTTGTTTCTTTGTTCATTTATTTGTACTAGACCTGTGATTTCCTGAGTGTAGGAAACTTCTTATGAAGATACTTCCTCTACCAATACAAACAGGCATTTTCTCAATAATGAGTAGTCCTATGTGTATGGAATAATAACAACAATAATAGCAACTCATGTTTGTATAGGATTTTATGGTTTGCAGAGCAAGTGCTCCTGTGTAGAGAAGGGGCATCGCATCTCAAATAAGGAGGCCACGGTTAAAACGCCAGATCTGATACTTACTTGGGCAGTCATTTAAGTTCTTTGGCCTCAGTTTTCTCACCTGTCAAAAGAGAGGGTTGGATTAAAAGATCCCCAAGGTCCCTTTCAGCTCTAAAATCTATGCCCTTATTTTCTTGTCACTTTCACTCTGCCTCAGTTCTTCCATAATAAGGGAAAGAGGGGGATGACAAGGTCACTAAGGGCCTTTCATCTCTAAATCTAAGCCTGACCATATTTGTGGGAAGTGCTTTGCAAATCTATTCTAGTCTTATAGGTCAGGCCAGGGAAGGTCACAAAGGTCATTTCTTTCCCTAAGTCCTTACTAGTGTCTTAAAATTCTAAAAGCTGCTGAATATGTTTTCATTTTCTTGCCTGTAAAATAGAGATATAAGGACAGCCACTGTACCTGCCTCCCAGAGTCCAGAGGATTAGAGTCTTGGAGCCAGAAGGGATCTTAGTGGGCATCTAGTCCAGCCCCTTCATTTTAAAGATGAGGAGACTGAGGCACAGCAAGACAAAGTATGTTGCCCCAGGTCAAAGAGTTTTTATTTATCTAGATTGCATGCCACGTCTTCCTGACTCCAAGTTCCAGGCTCTATCCACTAAGTATCCGGGCAAATTCATTTGAGACCTCCCTGAATTTGCAAAGAATGTCACTGGGAATTCCTCTTCCAACAATCTCTGACTCCCTTTCCCAGCTCCTACCCCTTCTTGTGAAGTATAAGTTTCAGTCTAGAGTCTATCCCCTTGAATTCCCCACCACAAATACAGGGTCCCATACACAGGTGGAAAAGAGACATCCTAGACAGGAGCAAAGTCCTGATGCACCCATTACCTACCTCCCTAACCCCCAACCCCATTATACCACCCTGAACTTCAACCTGAGATCTTCCAGCTACTCCGGACTGTCCTCCTAGTTAGCATATGTGGCTCTTGGTTAGGGGAGACCAAGGTTGTGGAGTGTGGCTGCAGCAGCCCCCTCCCACTGCTGCCTCAGCACTTGGCAAGCACCCACCACTTCAGCAGAGACGTGATCCTGGCTGTCTGTGAGTGACATTCTGCCCGTGTGTAATTATTTTAATGGATGCTGCCCAACCTCTGTGAGCCCTGACTGGGAAGTGCTCCCAGGAGACGTTTTTTGTTCCTTCTATTTAGAAGGCATGGCAGAAAACCCTGCAAAAATCTTTATATGTAAGGTGCCCATCTCTTCTCTAAAACATAAACACCTTTAATTGCACATATATAACCTTTATCTCATTACTTGCTGCCTTGGGAGGGAGAAGGGAAGGGAGGGAAAGAAGGATAGAATTTGGAACTCAAAACTTTAAATAAAAATGGTTACTATCAAAACATAAATACCTTAACATTCTCTCATCCTCAAGATAATAGGATCATAGATTGAGATTTGGTGGGAACCTTACAGGCCATCCATTCCACACTTTTCACCCATTTTACAAATGAGGAAACTGAGGCCCAAAAGCTTTAAGATATTTACAAAAAGTCACACTGCTATAGAGCATTGTACACAGGATTTGAACGTAAGTCTTCCAGCCTCCAAGTCCAACACTCTACCATGCCATCCCTCCGAGAGATGAGATGTAATTACATTGTCTGCTTTTTCCTCAGCACTAGTTGAGTGCTTCCTTGTGCTACTCTTCCCAATAGGAAGAGAGGAAGAGAAGAAGGAAGGAAGGAAGGAAGGAAGGAAGGAAGGAAGGAAGGAAGGAAGGAAGGAAGGAAGGAAGGAAGGAAGGAAGGAAGAAAGAAAGAAAGAAAGAAAGAAAGAAAGAAAGAAAGAAAGAAAGAAAGAAAGAAAGAAAGAAAGAAAGAAAGAAAGAAAGAAAGAAAGAAAGAAAGAAAGAAAGAAAGAAAGAAAGAAAGAAAAAAGAAGGAGAGAGGGGAAAAGAAAGTTACCAGTGCATTTCAGATTGCCTTTGTCCAGTATGTTTCTAACCTATCCTATCAGCTCTTTATAGACTCCATTCCATCTAGACCAGAGCAGTCACTTCCCCATATTCAGCATCCCATTTCTCACCTCCTAAAGACCATCCCCCATTATTAGAATTCATTCGTTCATTCCATTTGTTCCAAAAACATTTTTAAGAACTTATCATGTACCATGCTTTAGAGACAAAGAAAAATTGAAGAGCCCTCCTGTCAGCATCGCCCGTGATGGTTGGCACACAATCAGCACATAATAAGCATCCACTGAATTGTATGTCACTGGCATCCAGGACCCCCTAAGCTACAAACCTCACCAGTCAACTAAGCTGTAGTTCAGCCCCGGTGAGGATGAGCAGAATGTTTTAGGAGCAGGGGTCCCTGGTGGCTTTCTCTGCAGTAGGGACTGATTTCTAGAATAGGCACTGATGATTTATCTATTATTTATGTTCTTCCTGTATCAGTGCAGCAGGATGTAGTGGCTAGAGAGTCAGCCTCAAAGCCAGGAAGATCCGGGTTCAAGTCTTATTTCTAGCTCATGACCCTGGGTAAGTCACTTTACCCCTCTCCCTTCCTCCCCCCAACCCTCCAAGACCATAGGTTACCAAGATGGTGCCAACTTGCATTGGTAAAGAGAATTTTCTCACCAGGGGCTTCCTTCCACCTGTAAAAGCCCAAGTCCAGCAGCTATTACTCTCCCTCTTCCCCCCAGTAGGACTTGTGGTAACTTACAGATTGAAAATATGAACAGAACAGGACACTTAAAAAATAGGACAAAGTCCAATGAACAGTAGTAGGGAAACTGTTATCACCTGGTGCTTTGGATGGGTGAACTGCTGCATATGAGCCCAAAAATTTGACAGTTCCTAACAGCAAAGGCCAAAAGAGGCAAAAGGAGAGATGCATCAGCTTCTAGAGTTGTCATCCTCTGGAGAAAAAAAGCATGCAAATGCTCCTTGAGAGATAAATTGTTTCCTAGGACTGAATTCTGGGAGAATTTATTCTGCAGCCCTTTATATCGGTGGTTTGGGATAATATAATGGACAGTAGCAATCCAAAGAAATATTTGTAGAGTGGAATGAGTAGAATGAATGAGTAGAATTTGTATAGTGAAATGAGCTTTGAACTGTAAGCCAAGAGATCCTGAGTTTAAGCCTTGATCCTTAGGAAAATCCTGGATGACTATAGATCATTCACTAGACCTCTCAGAGCCTCAGTTTCCCCGCTGGAAAACTATGGACAATAATACTCACAGTACCTCTCTCTAATGGTTATTGTGAGGAAAACACTGCCCATTTCAAATGATCTGAGCTTGTAATTATTGTGATCAGTCAGACCATCAACACAATCTAATAAAGGCTTACTCTATTCACAATGCATCCTGTACTGAGCATGGTGCTACCCGCTGAGGATACCAAGAAAGGCATAAATGATGGTGGACCTGGCTCTGAAGGCAGTGAATTGATATTCATACCCCACTGTTTCATGATCTTGAGCAGGCTTCTTAATCTCACTGGACCTCAGTTTTCTGATATGCAAAATGGAGGGTGTTGGGCAAGATGGCCTTGGACATCTCTTCCAATTTTTTTTCTATGGCCCTGTGCTGATTCTACTTCTAAATCTCTGAGCCCAGGCATCAGTGCCGGGAAAGGAGCTCCAAGGGCTATGGAGTGGAAGGCAATGGGATACAGTGGAGAGAGGGCTGAATTCGGTCTCAGAGAGCCTGGTTTCTGCCAGTTGTTTAATTATATGACCTTCAGAAAATAACTGCCCTTCTTGTTGACACACTTTGCCCATCTGTAAAAGGAAAGGATTTAACTGGATGATTGTAGAAGTCTCTCCCACCCCATAATATTCAGGGATTCTGGGTATTTTATGGGATTAAGGATTTACTTATTCATACTTCCTCCTTTTATTTGCTCCTTGTTCTCACACTTTCTCTTACCCATTTCTCCCAAATTCTCCTCTCTAGAATTCAACATATCCCTTGTAGGGCTGCCCAGAAGCATCAGGGGGTGGGGGAGAAGGGTCCCCATGCAAATGGGTGAGTTGGGATTTCCCAGAAAACCCAGGACTTTTTTTATAATTTGCAATTCTGATGCAAGCTTTGACAGCCTTTTTAAAAAGTCACTTAGATGATAAAGTATCATTCTGCATTTTCTATTTACTTTATGTGCTTGGGTGTATATAACATATATATATAGATAGATAGATATATACACATATATATATACATACATATATATATATGATACCCTGCTTTGCCAACTTTATCTTACAAATAAAAACCAACCAAAAGTCAGATCATACATAGTTGTTTGCATTTTATCTCCCTTGTTAGAATGTGAGCAGGGAACTGTCCCCACTCTTTTTTATTTCTGTGGCCATCACTTAGCACACTGCCTTATACATAATAAGTGCCTGCTTAATCAATATTTGTTTGTGTGTTTCACTCATTTTGTCCTTCCTTCATTTGTCAGAGGGAGAACCTGACCTAAGATTTCCCTGACTCCAAGGCTGCCTCACTATCCTCTAGCCCATAACTGCCACTAACTATTTATGTTTAAATTATTAATTCCAATGCATAATATATCATAATAATTCATCATTCCTTCCCACGGCATCTTCAACAGGATTGTCTGTTCATTCTTATTCACTTTCCCTCTTCTGCAGTTATATTCAATATTCATTCCTTTCTTCCTGATCTGCTTGTTGTTTTGTTTTGTGTTGTTTGGTAAAAGTCTCTTCAGATTTCCCTGTATCCCTCTGACCTTCTAGTTTATAGTTGCATTATCATTTGATTATGTTAATATACTGCCTTTCTTTGTTGGCCAATACCATCGTATTGTGTTGGTCATCTAGATCATTTCCAGTTGTTTGAGGAGATTATATATAATGTAGCATCTACACTCACCTAGAAAATCTGTTTGCATCCCTATCATGATTGAGTCAAAAGGATTCATTGGCTGAAGGCATCTCTCACACTATTTTCAGGGATTCCTTCGTCTTTTGTTATCCCTGTGTCTCAATGCCAGGCTGCCATGATGTCCCTTCACCTGGAATGCTCTCCCTTAGTTATTGTTTCTATCCAAATAATACAAATAGTAACAAACAATAGGATTTATATAGCACTTTAAGGTTTGCAAAGTGTTTGACAAATAACCTTTTATTCTCATGACCCTTAGAGGTAGGTACTTGAATTGTCCCCATTTTAACAATTTCAAAAACTGAGGCAGACAGAATTTAGGTCACTTGCCTAGAGTCAGAGTCTCAGCCATCTTTAAAAGTTCAACTTAAATCCCGCTTTCTCCTCAATGAAGCCCTTTCAGATGACTCCAAGTCCTTTTGCATCCAGCTTTCCTCTGTGGACTTAGCTTCATATATAATCTGTCTCACCAAATTCATCACTTCTGGTGAATCTGGTTTCATTGGTGCAGGTAGATCCACACAGAGTTCCCCCTGCTCCTGCATATGGGCCATTCCTCCACAGCTTATCATTGAAAGGTGAAGTCACTTGTCCAGGGTTACGCAACCAGTGTGTGCATCAGAGGCAGGATTCGAATATGAGACTTCCTGACTCTGAGGGCAGCTCTCTGTCCATTACACCAACTTGGCTCTCACTACCATGACTTATATTGAGTTTGCATCTTGTCTCCCTAGATAGACTGAAAGCTTCTTTGAGAACAGGAATCATGTTTTCTATCTCATTGTCCTTTCATAACATTCACAAAAGTATCAAATACCCAACAAATGTTATTTGGTCAATGGAAAGAGACAAGGATGGTATAGCTGGGATCTGTGAAGGTGCCACCTGCATGACAATTTTTTTGTTGTTTTCCCACCTCCCAGGTGATCCATTGGAACTCCCCAAAGAAACTCCGTGTGAAGAACAAACATGTCGAGTTCTTCCGAAACCTGTACCTGACATTTTTGGAGTATGATGGGAATCTGCTGAGGCGTGAGCTATTTGGCTGTCCCAGCGAGGCTGACGTCAACAGTGAAAATGTAAGTGGGGCTGGCAAAGGTCATTTTCCTTCCCAAGCACTTGATAAACCAATTTACAGCAAAAATTTATTCAGCTTGATGTTTAAGGAAAAAAGAAAGTACTTCCTAATTATTGCCTGTGTCCCAAACAAAGTAAAGGAAGCAGGCTTCTCTCTTATCAGAAGTCTTCAAGAAAATGTGAAATGACTCTTTGTCAGGTATGTGGAAGAGGGTCTAGTATGCATTGGAGCTGATGACTTCAGTGGTCTCTTCCAGCTCTGACATTCCCCAGTTCTAAGAAGTTGCAAAGAGACAGATTAGATATTAAATTTAAAAGAGCAATAGCAAAACTTCTCAATTTGCATCCCTTTCTTCTTTTTTTCCTCTTCTCAGAATTTTTAATTTCACTGATGTTCTTTTTTGCATATCTAACCCCTAAATATAGCATTCTAAACTGACCCTATAGAATACTTCCATTACCTCTCTCCAGAGGGTGGGGTTTATATTTGAGCCTCATGAAGTTCTCCTACTGCTTTGATCAGATTTCTGAGATCTTTCAAAATGGGTTTTCCTTAACTATTATTGTCATCATCACATAAATTGTTCTCCCTGTCCTGATCATTTTACTTAGTAGCAGTTCATAGAAGTCTTCCCTGAATCTTATTTATCTCTAATTTCTTATGTTACAATAATATTCCATTCATTCACATGACATCTTGTTCAGCCATTCCCCAACTAATGGGCACCTCTTTTGTTTCATGTTCTGCAAAAAGTGTTGCTATGCATATTATTGTTTATATGGGTCATTCCCTTCTGTCCTTGATACCCTTGATGCCCTTAAGATGTATGCCTTGGGGACAGCTAAGTGGCACAGTGGATAAAGCACCAGCCCTGGATTCAAGAGGACCTGAGTTAAAACCCAGCCTCAGACACTTGATACTTACTAGCTGTGTGACCCTGGGCAAGTCATTTAACCCCCATTGCCCTGCCCCCCCCAAAAAAAAAAAGATGTACACCTTAATTAATGTAACTGCAAATTCTTTTTTTTTAATTCATCTATCTACACATTAAAATCAGGTAGCAATTTTATTTTAATCTAGTTCAGGCTACACTCAGGAATGTTGTGGGCCACATGTGGTCCAGGTTTTTGACATCCCTAATCTAGACCAGCCCCTCCATTTGTCAGAGAGGGTAGCAAGAGATGAAAATGCCCCTCCTCAAGTCCCTCAGCTCTTAAGTGCTATCACACAGGGCATCACTGGGAAAGCAAAGAAATGGGAAATAGAGCAGTGACCCAGGAGAATTGTGTGAATACAACCAATCAATGAACACCGTGGCAAGGCATGGGCAACTAACGCCTGAACTCATTCAGTGCCTCTACCCAAGGCGGGTGTCTACTGTGGTGAGGGTGTACTAGTTCTGCCACATCCTCCCTCAGCCACCATAGCCTATCTGTCAGCACTGGCACCCAAGGGTGATTGGCTATGAAATTTCTCTAGGAGGCCGATGATGGAACAAGAGACAATTTCATTAAGTTGGCCCTTGCTAATGAGTGTGCAACCAGTGAGCCTCTCTCCCCTGATCCTGTGGTCATTCTTCAGGTTTTATGGAACACCTGTCCATTACAGGGATTGCCCAGTGATCCCTTCTTAGTGTCTGCCTTTCGGAATAATTTGGGGATAAGATCAAGTGTGAGTGCTTAAGTACCATTAGACCTCAGAACCTTTGAGATTCTTCAAAGCGCTTCAAGGTTTCGTGAAAACATTTTGTTCCTTTGATTTTGCTTAGTTCCCTCTCCCCAATCAGTGTTTATGATCATTGGCCAGCTCTGAGTGCCCGTTGGGCCATTTTTCAAACGCTAAGTGAAGACTGTTCAGCATGACTTTTTCTGCAGGAGAGCCTCAGATAAAAAGCCTGGTCACCTCAAGCCATTAGCTCACCTTTCATTTATATCAGCAAGTGACTGCAACCCATTTGGCATTCTGCAGAAGAGCAGGGCTCATTTCAGAAGCAGCACTGGCCTGAACAGGAATGCCAAAGCCTCGGACACTAATGCTGGGTCTTCTGCTTACCACCTCTGTGACAATGGTCCCATTACTTCCTCTTCACAGGCCTCAGTGTCTTTTTTGTAAAGCTGGGTTAAAAAGCCTAGTTTTCCCATATTTTACAAATGAAACAAACAAAACCTGGGCCCCAAAGAGTTGTTATGATTTTGCCAAAGTCACCCAAAGCCTAGAAGAAGGAGGATGGAATTTCCATCTAGAAGATCTAAGTTGAATCTCAGCTCAGCTTAGCTCTTTCATGCCAGTATTTCCTTGTACAAGTCACTCCAGTCCTCATGGCCAACAACATGAATTTACTTAACATCTCAGGGTATCATTGATTGGGTTCTGTGATCTAGAAGGCCCCTCCCTGTTCTAGATTTATAGAATTGGCCAAGCTGGACCATAGGACTGCATTTCCCAGGACGAGACTCTTGCCCCCCATCCCATCCAGCCTCCCATCTCCTCTCCCATGATGCATGTCTTTAGTATCTGCAGCACTAAAAACCTGGGAGGAAAAGATACAGTATGCACAGAGCCAATTGAGACATCTTCCCTACCTTACCTCCTGCTCACTCAGGTCTCAGACACATCACCTGATTAGTAGCAGGGCCAGAGATGGTGTTTGTAAAACATCACCTTCACGGGATAGTGTCTCCTCAGGAGGTGAGCCACCTGGTCCTTTGCAGGGTGTCAGGTGTCATCTGGCTGCACAAGCTGAGGGAAAAGGGCAGCATCTTGGAAGCAGCCCAACCCCGGATGCGCCCAGCTTGCGGGAAGAAGTCATTAGGCGGCGACAACTGCACAGATGGTGGCGATTGTCAGAGAAAGACAATTAGGGCCACAGCTTACAGGGCTCTGGAGGCAAAGTGGTGCATGTGCACGGCGGGGAGGGGCAGCTGCTCACGCAGCTCCTTCTTTCATGGACTTGGGAATGAAGGAAAATTACTGATGGTGGAGGTCCTTCATTAGTCCCATATTTCTTCCTTTTATTCCTAAATAGTGAATGGAAAAGTCCTTGGAGGGACTCAGGAGACCTAGATTCTTGTCCCAGTTTCAACACCAACTCATTCTGTGACCTTGAGAAAATCATCTCACCCCTCTGAGCCCTGATGTCCCCATCTGTAAAATGTGGGAACCTTCTGCTCATACATTTAGAATGGATAGCTAATGGGGTTAAGTGATTTGCCCAGGGTCACCCAGCTAGTAAGTGTCTGAGGCTGGATTTGAACTCAGGTCTTCCTAATTTCAGGCCTGGAGCTCTATCCATTCTGTCCAGCTACCCAGTAAATATGTAAAGCACTTTGCAAACCTTTCAATGCTACATTATTGCTTTTGTTGCTGTTGTTATAATTATTATTCCATCTCTAAATGTATGAGCAGAAGACTCCCACATTTTACAGATGGGGATATCAAGACTCAGAAGGGTGAGATGATTTTCTCAAGGTCAGAGAATGAGTTGGAGTTGAAACTGAGACAAGAATCTAGGTCTATATACATAGTATATGTAGACATGTATGTATTTATGTGTGTATACATGTGTATATATACAGAAATTAGATGGGTGGATAGATGGATGGAAGGATAGACAGACAGACAATCATCTACTCCCAGGTTTTTAGAGATCCCTGTCTTTTAAAGACATGCAACATGGGAAAGAAGATAGGAATCTAGGTGTGAGAAGAGAAAAGAGCCCAGTTCTGGTAATCCAGGTACTCAGGTTTAGCTCTGCCACTTGTGAGGCTCAAATGAGATAACGTATGCATATTTCGGTATAACACATATGCATATATGATTATATACATGTGTGTATATTTACACATATGTATCCGTGTGTGTGTATATAAACTCATATCTATCTCTATCTATCTCTTATATCTATCTCTATCTCTATATCTATCTCTATCTATCTCTATCTCTATCTATCTCTATCTCTATCTATCTCTATCTATATCTGTCTATATATAGATAGATATAGATATGATCTCACTTCACCCTCACAACAATCTCTTAGGGATGGGTGTTATACCCATTTATAGTTGAGGAAACTAAGTTAGATGATGGCTAAGTGACTTACTCTGGATCCCAGAGGTAGCAAGTACCTGACGCTGGACTTGAACTCATATCTTCCTGACTCCAAGCCCAGCCCTTTCCTTATCCGCGGAGCCACTCCCAAATTTGGAATTCTGCATGTTTATGCATATGGTTCAGTAAGGGACCCTCCTGGACTTTTCATTTCTTTGTGATCCCCAGAAGCAGTACAGATGGAGGAATTTGTGCTTCCTCTTCCTTCTACTACTGGAGTCTTAAGGGCAGGCAGGAACTAGGAAGTATGTGGGGGGGGGTGCAGGGGGGGTCTGGATCAGATGGCTTCTGCCATTCTTTGATCTCCTTTCATCAAGCAGTGTGCCGATCCTAGTCAGGTTGAATGTGTAGTTGTTGGTTTTGAGTTTTGTTTTTTTTTTTAAAGACAGCAAATTTTCATCAAAACCAAAATGCGTGACTGATCCAATAATAATCCCCGATTTCTGATTTGTAGTTCAGTTTTCATTAACGATTCTTTCCAGAAATTTCACTGAAGGGAGCTATCTGTGGAGGCAGTTGAAGATCCATCAACGGTGTGTTTAGAAGATGTCCCATTTGCTACAGCTTCTCTTGTCCCTGGTAGATTTCCTGCCAATTAAGAGACTCATAGTGTGATAGAAAGTGGTCTTTTGCCAAAAACTGGGTCATATGAAATTGGGCTTTTAGCTTATGAAACTGACATGCTTAACTTTTGGGCAAAGAGCAAAGATTGAAAAGCCTCTTCTCAGCATCAGGGTCTTCAGAGACATACCCAGGCATTAGCTCTGGGGGTTCAAAAGCAGAGGGCCTCATTGAAGCAATAGCCCAAAATGGCCTTCTGGTCCCCACATTTGAGGCAGGATTTGAGTAAGTTTGAGACTCTCTGGGTCAGGGTAACAACGATGGTCATTGAATAATAGAGAGCCAAAAGGGAATGTAGAGCTTCTCAAACCCAACTCCCTCATTTTTATAGATGAGGAAAGTAAGGGCCAGAGAAGGAACATCATATACCCAAGGTTGCCCAGCTAGTAACAGAACCCGAATTTAACCCCAGTCCTCTCAGTTCAGTAACCTTGAGCTCATGACACATGAGGATTGGATAACAGACCTGCAGATGTTTAGCTTGAAGATGAGAAGATACATAAAGCAAGTCATGACAGCTGCCTCCTTGGTGAAGAATTGAGTGAGTTTATGCAACCCCAGAAAGCAGAATCAGGAACAATAGGAAGTGTTCTAGAGATAGATATTGGTTTGGTGTCCAGAAAATGTTTCCTAACAATGTTGTTATTGTTCAGTCATTCTGACTCTTTGTGAACTATTTGGGGTTTTCTTGGCAAAGATATTGGAGTGGTTTGTCATCTCCCTCTCCAGCTC
The DNA here is from genome assembly GCF_019393635.1 of Dromiciops gliroides. Classification (NCBI taxonomy): domain Eukaryota; kingdom Metazoa; phylum Chordata; class Mammalia; order Microbiotheria; family Microbiotheriidae; genus Dromiciops; species Dromiciops gliroides. The sequence continues at coordinate 284,969,177 of NC_057865.1, read as the reverse complement.
ATTTTACAGAAATTGAGACATACAGGGTTAAGTGACTTGCCCAGGGTCACACAGTTAGTAAGTGTCCAAGGTCAGATTGGAACTCAGGAAGAAGAGTCTTCCTGACTTCAGGCCCTGGGTTCTGTGCACTATGGTGTCACCCAGCTCCCCTCCTAACAGTGAGTGCAAACCAAAAGTGGAATGGACTGACATTCGGACTGGTTACCCTCTGAGCACCTTCCAACCCTTTCATTCTGCGATGCTGAGCTTGGGTATCTCTCCCTATGTGCTCTTCCTCAGTGTCCCCATCCATCCCACAACTTCAACCATGACCCCTCTGCAAGATACTCTGAAATCTCCAACTCTAAGTCCACTCCTGGGTTCTGTATGTTTTTTCCTTTTTTGCACAGGTGGAGGACTGTTAGGGAACTAGACTGATGCTGCTTGGTTTTTGAACTGTGCTTTTCCACTACGGTCATTTTTTTTTACTCTTTCTTGAAAGAGATGGCTCCCTGGGTGGGAGAATGTGTGTGTGGGTGTGGGTGTGTGAGAGAGAGAGAGAGAGAGAGAGAGAGAGAGAGAGAGAGAGAGAGAGAGAGAGAGAGAGAGAGGTATATTGGAAAATCAAGGTGATACCAAAGCAAAAGATGACCAAATGAATTATAAAAAAAGATGTCACCTTGGGCAAGTCGCTTAACCCCAATTGCCTTAAACATCTGGGGCCATCTCTAGTCATCCTGATCTCTATCTTGCCACTGGACCCAGATGGCTCGAGACGAGAGAGTGGGGCTGGTGACCTCGCACAGCCCTCCCTCACTTAAATCCAATTCAGTGCAAGTCATGACATCACCCCGATGTCATGGTCCTCTTTGAGTATGAAGGACAAAACAGCCACCACAATATCAGCTCAGCAGCGAGATTGATTGGCTTTCATGCTGTCTTTGGTTCCCCATGACCTATTGCTGACTCCCGCAGTCAGAGTGGGAGGGGGCTTCTCCAACTATCTAACAGCCCCTAGACCTGAGCCAGAATCCCATTACAATACAATCCAGGCTCAGGCTAGACTTCTGGTCAGGAGGGATCCATTGCTTCCCAAGGCAGCCTGATCTCTTGGATGATTTAAAACTGCTAGAACACTCTTCCTTATTTTAAACTTGAATTTACCTCCCTTCAAGCCACCTCGGTCCTCCTGGGAGCTCCTAGTTCTAACCTCTGACACCAGATCGAATGAGTCAAATCCCTCATCTATATGACAACTTTGACAAATGCTTGGGGATGGGGAGGGGATATAAAGTCCCTCCTCAATCTTTTCTTCTGCCTGTAAAAAAAATCCCCAGCTTTGGGCAGCTAGGTGGCGCAGTAGATAGAGCACTGGCCCTGGATTCAGGAGGACCTGAGTTCAAATCCGGCCTCAGACACATAACAGTTACTAGCTGTGTGACCCTGGGCAAGTCACTTAACGCCAATTGCCTCACCAAAAATAAATAAATAAATCCCCAGTTCATTAAATACAGCAATCTGAAAGGAACCTCTGAGGTCATCTAGTCCAGTCTCCTTATTTTCTTTATTTAAGTTTTTTGTAATTTTTATTTGTAATTTTTAAAATTTTTGCATCCCACTTATTTTCCAGGAAGGGAAACTAAGGCCTGTGAAAGTGAAGTGACATAGAATCAGAGGGTCATAGATCCTGAGGCAGAAAAGACCTTAGAAGTCACCCAATACAATGTCATCATTGTACAAATGAAAAAACCGAGGCCAAAGGAAGTTAAGTGACTTGCCCAAGGTCACCTTTCATTGATCCCATTATGGCCTTGGGCCCATCTGACTATCCTCCAGACTTCTCAAGTGTGTCAGTGGCCTCCCTAAACCATAGCCCCAAGAGGAAATAGGATAGGGCAGCCAGATAGGGCGGTGGATAGAGCACCGGCCCTGGATTCAGGAGGACCTGAGTTCAAATCTGGCCTCAGACACTTGACACTTACTAGCTGTGTGACCCTGGGCAAGTCACTTAACCCTCATTGCCCTGCAAAAAAGAGAGAGAGACAGAGATAGTAAATAAGATATCCTAGATGTGGTCTGAACAGTGCAGAGCACCAGAGGACCTTGGACTCCCTGGTCCTGGGTCCTCTGCTCTTAATCCAGTGGCATGAACATTCTTGTTCTCCATAGGGTGATGCCTGTACTTGACTAAAATCTTAGGTCTCTTTCAAGGGACCTGACTAGCCACACCTCCCCCATCTTCCATCTGTGAAGCCGATTTGTTGAAGCCAAGTGGAAGACTTGATGTTTATCCCTATTAAACTGAGTCTCATTAGCTTCAGCTGGATGTGCTAGCCTGTCGGAGTCTTTTTGATCCTAACTCTGTGATCTAATGTGTGAGCTATCCTTCCAACATTTGTGCCATTCAGTTTCACTGACTGTAGTAGATGGTGGGTAGCTTGTTCTCTCCTTTGCAGTGTAGAGGACTTAGTTGGCTGGCTTCAGCTCCAGGCTCTGTGACCCACTATCCCTGGGCAAGTCTCCTGACCTTTATGAATTTCAATTTATTACCCTATAAAATAACAGGCTGGGACCACATGGTCTCTAAAATCCCTATGCCCTGGCACCTCTGTGTCCCATTGGAGTTCAGAAGCCATTATCATGCGGCCCTGTCATTTCCTTAGACCCCAAGAATTTGGGCTCTTTGCCCGGGCTCTGTTATGAAGAAATGTTCCAAGTTGTCATTCCTCTTCTCTGCTGAGATAACTGGGCAGCCGCATCCCCCCTACATTAGACCCATTGAAAGGAAAAGACAAAAACAGCAACCATGGTTCAATTAGAAGTTAAAAATAAGACACATATAAACTGATTCTCTAAACCTTCCATTGTGCCGCTTGGCAAGACACTGCGAGGAACAGATGGCGCTGTGGAAACAGCTGGATCCCAGAGTAACACCATAGAAAAACCTGAATTCATTAAAATTCTTGGGTGAGAGCAATATGTCAGCAGCTATTTGTGCACTTTGCATCCACCCAGGTCATGGGAAAGAGAGCTCCTCATGTCTTCATACGTACTTACCATGGCTTGGTTTAAATACGACAGGAAAGAGAGCGTAGATCCTCAACAGTCACTCACCTTGGTGAATAACAGTTTGTGCCAATGGAGAGGGAAAGATAGAGAAGGAAGGAAGGCAGGAAAGAGAGAATGGAAGAGAAGGGAGGGAAGGGAAGAAGAGAAGGGGAGGGAAAGTAGGAGACAGACAGACAGACAGACAGACAGACAGACAGACAGGAAGGCAGATGGACAGGATATGGAAATGAGAGAAGAGAGAAGGGAAAGGAAAATGGAAAGAGAGAGAAGGAGGGAGAGAAAGGGGGAAAGGAAAGACAAAGGGGAGAGAGGGAGGGGAAGGGAAGGAGAGAAGAGAGAAGGGGAAGGAAAGTGGGAGGGAGAGGATGAAAGAAGGAAAGAGAAACAGAAAAGGATGAAGAGATAGGAAAGAAGTCAGAGAATGATAGAATTTTAGAGTTGGGAGGTAGCTCAGCACCATCTGGACTCACCCACAGCCCACTCTAACAAGTGGTCACCTAGCCTCTGCTAGTGTGATAGGTATTCCAGGCTTTCTCATTCTATACCTCCATTGGTGGGGAAGGGTACCTGAATCCAGGTCTCCTCCATGTCATTGTATTCGGGGTGTTTTCATTTCAGGCGAATGTAAGCTCCCTGAAGACAAGGACTGGTTTTCCTTTTTTGTCCCTGTATCCCCAGTGCCTTACAAACATTAGTTTTTTCCCCATGGGATTTGTGATTTCATTGGTATAGAGAACTCCCAGTGGGGAAGCCCCCTTCACTTGTGCAGGTCATTGTTGTTGTTTGTCCTTCATTCTCAAAGAGGACGATGACATCAGGGTGATAGCATAACTTGCACCATATTGGATTTAACTGAGGGAGGGCTATACAAGGTCACCAGCCTTACTCTCTCTTCCAGAGCCATCTGGTTCCAGTGGCAAGATATATCAGGACAACTGGAGATGGCTCCAGATGTTTAAGGCAAGTGGGGTTAAGTGACTTGTCCAGGGTCACACAACTTAAGTATCTGAGGTCAGATCTGAACTCAGGTCCTCTTGACTGCAAGGCCAGCTCTCTACCCACTGCCCCACGCAGCTGCCCCTATGCAGGTGTGCACCGACTCTCTAACTTAAAAAGCTTCGAGCACTGCTTGGTACACTGTCCCTGAGCTCAGAATCACACAACTAGCCTAAATTAGAGAGTCAGGACTAGAACAAGACTAGTCTTCTTGCCTCTAAGGTCTCTATTCTTTAGTCTCTTGTGCTGTTCAAGGGAGTCCTTCAATAAATATTTACTGAATTCTTGAATTTCTCCATTCAATTCAAAAGGCATGCATAACAGCACAACTGCATCTGCCTGTGCAAGGCTTATTTTCTCTGGTGGGGGAGAGGAAGCCTGCTCCAAAGAGATTATAGAATGTGGTGGATCATAGAATCCCATTGGAAAGGGAAAGTGTTTTCTCCAAAAGTGAAACCCCATAGAAATGTAAGGCATTGGCATCATACCCACTAACATTCTGAGCCTGGATACCACAGGGCAAAGAAAGAGGAGGAATGCAGCCCCAGGGCATGCCTCACTTCAGAGGCTATGGATGGCTTGATTATGCAAAGCCCGAGATTCCCTGGTTCCTGAAATGGAGAGCCAGAAAAACATGACTGAGCAAGTTAGTAGAGGAAAGGGAGACCATTTATCTTGTGCTGCTCGTCCTCAAATGCCTCAAAACTTTCAGGACAAGACTGTGAAGATCCCACTCCCCAGCCTTCATGTATCTAGTTTTTCACTCACTCATTCATTCATTCATCAATCACTCACTCAACAAAGATTCACTAAGTGCTTAAGATGTGTTGTGGACTGTGCTGGGGATGGGGGTGGTGGTTCTTCTTCCTTATGCTGCAGTGGTAACGAATGAGCAAGACTTCCTGTAACAGGTTGCATCTGGGCTGAGCTATGAGGGAAGGTGAGAGGGTGTGCATTTCAGGTAGGAGAGACAGCTTGGGGACACTCACAGAGGTGACAAGTACAGCTCAGAATCCAGGGAACTGCATGTCACTAGACTGGACTCAGAGTAATTCTACCTTACTAGGACCTAAGAGGATAAAGGGACTTTGGAGGTCAAGCTCAACCTTCCTTGTAAAAATGACTTGTCCAGGGTCACACAATTGGCAAGTATTTGAGACAGTATTTGAACTCAAGTCTTCCCTATTTCAAGCCCAGTGCCGTGTATCCAGCATGTCATGCAGCCTCGGTTGGTATTTATTCTCTACCTACAGTCTTTCAAAAAACCAGGGTCATTTCCATGGCAAAAGGAGCCATGGGGGCTAAGATTTTAATGGTAGAGGGAGATAAAAGGATCAACAAGAAGCAATCTCTACTTTCAGGAAACTTACAGAATAGTAGAGGTGTTAGGTATGTATTTCTTTCATATGCTTATACAGCACATAGTAGGTGCTCAACAAATAGTTGTTGTTTTGTCAGTTAGTCATATCTAGTCATGTCTGACTCTTCATGACCCCATTTTTTTTTTTGGTGAGGCAATTGGGGTTAAGTGACTTGCCCAGGGTCACACAGCTAGTAAGTGTGTAAAGTGTCTGAGGCCAGATTTGAACTCAGGTCCTCCTGAATCCAGGGCCGGTACTCTATCCACTGTGCCACCTAGCTGCCCCTCATGACCCCATTTTGAGGTTTCTTTGACAAAACAGCTTGTCATTTCCTTCTCCAAATATTTGCCCATTGAATAATTGAATGCCTCTATGTACTTAATTATATACATGTTGTCTCCCCCATTAAAATGTAAGCTTCTTGAGGACAGGCATAGTTTTTGCCTTTTCGTTGTATCCCCAGCACTTAGCACAAGGCCTGGAAAATGGTAAGTGCTTAATAAATGTTTGTTGATTGACAGACCGTGAACAGTCTTCATTCAGCCACTGAACAAACCATCCAGGGCACTCAGAGCTGACCGATGATGCCAAACACTGATTGAAATCCAAAGAACAAAATGTTTTCATGAAACCTCTAAGTGCTTTGCAGGCCCTGAAAGGTCTGGAGGGTTAATGACACTTGGGCACTCCTGCCCTCCCTCATCCCCACAATGAACTGGAACTGCAAGGCACTTTATAATGACAGCAGAAACGGGAGAGAGTGAATCGCTGGTGACACGCTCACTGGCTCTGCTTCTGACCAGCTTGGTCACCTCTATCTGTTTATTTCACGGTTTCAGTATGAGCCTCTTAAGAAAAAGAATCATTTTTACCTTTCTCTGAATTCCCAGCATTTAATGCTTGACACATGGTGAGTGATTAATAGAGACTTTTTCGGATTGATTTAATGAATGGATGAATGAATTGGGGCAAGTTACTTGAACTTTGGAGCCTCAGTTTCTTCTTTTATTAAAAAAAAGGGGGGCAGCTAGGTGGTGCAGTAGATAAAGTGCCGGCCCTGGATTCAGGAGGACCTGAGTCCAAATCCAGCCTCAGACCCTTGACACTTACTAGCTGTGTGATCCTGGGCAAGTCACTTAACCCCAATTACCTCACCAAAAACAACAACAACAAAAGGACATTGGACAAGGTAACCTCAAAGGCCCCTTCAAGATGTAAATAGATGATCCTAATACAAATCTGGGTGCCTAGGTGGTTCAGTGGGTAGAGCACTGGGCCTGGAGTGAGGAAGACTCCCCTTCCTAAGTTCAGCTATGGCCTCAGATACTTACTGCCTGTGTGACCCTGGGCAAGTCACTTCACCCTGTCTGCCTCCATTTCCTCATCTGTAAAATCAGCTGGAGAAGGAAAGAGCAAACCATTCAAGTATCTCTGCCAAGAAAACTCCAAATGGGGTCACAAAGCATTGCACACCACTGAAAAGTGACTAAACAACAATACAAATTAGAGTGTAACAAGTGCAAAGGGAAGAATATAAGGTATCATGAAATCACATGAAGAAGCAAAAACTCTAGCTGAAGGAAATCAGGAAAGACTTCATGAAGCTGAGCCTTGAGTCTTTATAGATTGAAAGCTAGAAGGGACCTTAACAATCCTCGATGTTCACCTGCTCATTTTATATATTTAAACAGAGGCCCCAAGGGGTCCACTGACTTGCCCAGGGTCATACAGCTGAAGCCAGACTTGATCCCAGAACTTCCTGACTCCATGTCTAGAAGACTAACTGTCATCTGATAGGGAGGAGAAAATCAGCCCTTTGGTGTTAAGATGCACCAAATGCTCTGAGGCCCATCGCAAAGCCCAGGGTAAATCTAGGCCAAGCTCTTTAAGATGAGGAGGGAATGAAAACAAACTGCTTAGAAGGCCATTTCCCCCTGAGTTGAAATCTCCTTGGGCCACAGCTGGCTGCCCAAAGAAGTAATTTAGCAAATGCATTGGATCTCAGGAGAAATCCGTCTTTTGTTTTTGTCACTTGTGCATCATGTGCCCTCAGCTCGCTGCTGTCCCTGAGTCATGTAGCGTTCAGAAACGGTTAATGGAAGCACTCACCTCAGGCCCCCGGGGTCTTCCGAGAGAAATGGCTGGGACCCAGGGAGAAAAGGACAGAGCTTTGAAGAGAGCTTCTTGAGATCACATTGGCCAAATGACCTGGAATAGGCATCCTCAGATGTCTGCTAGCCCAGGTAGAAGGGCATGCTTTTCATCCTAGCCCTGAGACTGGAGAACTTGTGGGGATAATGGGAGAGGGCGTAAGCTATAAAAATAATACTATTTCACATTTCTAGTGGACTTTAAGGTTGACCAAATGCCACATGTACAATTCTCAGAGCAGGAAGAGCCCTTTGATGATCTCTCTCCAGCACCTTCATTTCACAAATGCTGGTATGGAGAACCCAAATGTTAATCCACCTGATCCTCACAAAAGTAAATTGGGGGGGGGGGTGGGATTAGGGCAGCTAGGGCGCACAGTGGATAAAGAACCGGCCCTGAATTCAGGAGAACCTGAGTTCAAATCCAGCCTCAGACATTTGACACTTATTAGCTATGTGACCCTGGCAAGTCACTTAACCCTCATTGCCACACAAGAAAAAAAAACGTGAACTGGGTTTAGGGTGAGAATTCTGGTTACAAGTCGACACCTCCCCCAGTTACTTAGCTTGGTAACCTCGAGCAAATCACTTGATCTCCCCTTGCCTCAGGTTCTTCCTCGGTAAAATGAGAGGGTTGAACTAGATGTTGTCTAAAATTCCTTCTAGCTTCTAAATCAGTGATCCTATACCTTGTGAAGTCAGTACTATTTTCATCCCCATTTTAAAGAAGAGAAAACTGAGGCTGGGTGAGATTGTTATTTCCTCAGTATATTTCTGATTTAGAATTCAAAGGCTAGCCTTCCTTAATCCAAGTCAAGCATTCTTCTTGCCTCTCTAATGAAGCAGCCATTAGACACGTTCGAACAATAGGCAGAGTTTAGAATCCCAGGAATTAATTGTTGAGTGTCGACTCTTCTGCTTCCTACTTGTGTGACCTAGGTAAGTCAATTAACCCCTCTTGTCCCCCGTTCAGTCCACAGTAAAATGAAGTGGTTGGTCTAATTGGCCTCTGAAATCCCTTCCAGCTCTCAATTTGTGATCCTGTGGGCCAATGGAATGGCAACTGGATATCTTAGCCTTTTCTTGGTTATGTAAAAGTCTCTTTTGAATGGAAATCCTGATGAGAGAAAACGTAATGCTGTCTTTGAATCCCCAGGCTCATCATTTTACTGAATCTTCTAATACCTCTTGTTTTCCTCACTCCTCCATGTGTTCAAAGTTACTAAGGTTCTTCTCTACATAAAGCACCATGTTGGGGGAGGGGGGGCTGAATTTCAAAAATGAAATAATTCTGTTCAGAAGATCTTACATCCTGTGTGACTTTGAACAGGGCAATTCTGGGGCTCAGTTTCCTCCTCTATAAAAGTGAAGGATTTGGATAAACTGACCTCTGGGGTGTCTTCCACCTCTAAGTCTGTGATAATACTATTCAACTACTACTAACCAAGCGGCAGCCACAGGCCCAGAAACCAAACACAGAACAAAAAAATGATCTCCGTTCTCAGGGAGTTTCGAATTCTCCTGGGACAGAATGTAGCATTTAGATGAATAGAAAGGTAAGTGCAAGATAACTGATCACTAGCAATGAGGGAAAATAGGAACAGGCTCCCATTAGATGCAGCAGCTGAGTTGAATCTTAAGGAAAACTAAGGCTTCTAAGAGGTGAGGGACAAAGGAGGATTCTCTAGGCAAAGCAGAGAAGCTGGACAAAGTGCAGAAACAAGAGGGTTCGGGGAATAGCAGAGTCCAGCTTGACCAGGAAGTAGAGAACATGAAGGAGGAGGAAGTAAAATCAGTCCAGAGCAGATCCAGACCAGAGGGTTTTGTTGGTTTCTATTGTTTAATCCAGGGGCAGCTCATTGGATGGAGCACTGGGTCTGGAGTCAGGAAGACCTGTGTTAAAATCCAGCCTCAGACATTTACCAGCTGTGTGACCTTGGCAAAGTGACTTCACCCTGTTTGCTTCTGTTAAATGAGCTGGAGAAGGGAATGGCAACCCTCTCCAATATCTTTGCAAAAAAAAAATGGGGTTACAGAGAGTCAGACATGACTGTAACAACCAAAAAACAACAAAATTGTTTAATCCTCCCTTTTCCCCAAGAAAGAAGCCACATAAACGCCTTGACTTGTAATAAATTAGTATAATCTTTCAAAACAAATCCATGCATTGTCTTTGTCTGAAAATGTAAGTCTCCAGTGCTGGTGAAGATTTAATGAAGATTTAAAAAGAAAGAGGAAAAAAATCAGTTCTTTGCACCAGAGTGATACATTGACCATATATGTCTGCCTAGGCGGTTTTCTATATTCATAGTCTCCCACCTCTTAGGAGATCCATTTCCTTAATTCTTCTTTGGGACTTCTTTGTGTAATGATAATTGCACAATACTCAGTTTCTTTTTTCACTCTTTCCATTTTTATAATTTTGTTTTTAAAATTTACATTTTGGTAGTCACCATGTGTGTTGTTTTGCTGGTTTTGCTCCAACTAAAAGGTTTTTTGGTTTTTGTTTTGTTTGTTTTTTAGTGAGGCAATTGGGGTTAAGTGACTTGCCCAAGATCACACAGCTAGTTAAGTGTCAAGTGTCTGAGGTCAGATTTGAACTCAGCTCCTCCTGAATCCAGGGCCAGTGCTCTATCCACTATGCTACCTAGCTGCCCCTTGGTGTTTTTTTTTGGGGGGGGGGTTAATGACAGATTGAGGTATTTTCTCCCAGGAACAACTGGGACCTATCAGTGGTTCTTGGGCAGGAGAAGGAGATGATTAGACTCTACAATATAAACATTTGAGATAATATTTGTGTGTGTGTGTGTGTGTGTGTGTGTTTAACTGCTTAACACTGTACCTGGTACATAATAGATGCTGTATAAATACTTCCTCCCTTTCTTTTCCCTTTTCTCTTTGCCTTTATCTTATAATAGGGATAGTTTCAGTTTTGTACTTGTATCCCTAGAATTCAGCTCAATAACTGGTGCCCGTCACATAGCAGTTGCTTAACATAGGCTTATTGACTGTGTTGAAAGTTATGTTGACTCAGTATCTCATTGTTCCTGGCCCTGTTTATCAATCAGTGTTGGGGGAGGCTCTGGTGGAGAAGGAGACACCAAGTCTGAAGCGTTTTGTATTCCCTGCTCTTTGTCACGTGCCCCTACCTGCAAATCGTCATGTTCTTGCTACCTTGGGGAGGAGTCGAGATACAAGGGGCCAACATCTTCTGCTAGGCTGATCCCATCTGAGTTGTCTTAGTTACCTATAAAAGCTTTCCCCTCACTGAAGACATGGTTGATCTTCAGTGACCAGCTAATCAACTTGTTACTGCCTTGATAAACTTATAATACAATCCTTTTAATTCTCTTTTTCCTGAGTCTTGCCTCATTAACCAGGGTGAAAGTCCAACTAAAGACTTTTTTTTCCTTTCAGTGATTGATGGAATGACAGGTGCTTAACGCTTGATTGGTGCCTCTCCCAGTAAGACTGGCTGTTTCTTGAGGGCAGGGGTTGTTTTGCTTTTGTAATCCCAGCCTCTAGTACAGCTCTTGGAATATGGTAGACACCAAGCAAATGCTTGGGGCTGGATTGACTGACTTGATTTTTAGGAAGATTAATTTAGTTACTAGATAGAGACTGAATTAGAGAGGGAAGATTGGAGGCAGAGAGGCCACCTCAGATTCCCAGGATGCTGTCCCGGCAGTGATGACAGTGAAGGTGGGAAGGAATGACAAAGTCTCTTATCTGAAGAAGCTACAAGTCTAGGAGGGGAGACAGGATGTGTGTACATCGAAATATGATACATCTTAAAACACGACGAGTTCAATGGGGGAGATAGAAGCGCACGAGACATACAAGAAAGGGGAGTTCTCTTTTACCTAAGAGGCTTCCAGAAGAAAGTGATACCCAAAATGGGCATTAATCCAAGCTTCTAGTAGTCGCCCCCCCCATCCCCATCCAAGCTCAGAAAGACTCCTTTCCCTAAGTAGGTCTACACTATGCCTTCATGCTCACATACAAACACGCGGGCCTCTTTTCATCCTTTTCCCATGGAAAAAAAAATCTCTGTGCCAGCATGCTTCCCCAACACAACAGAAAAAGCTTGTTCTTTTGCAAGGAATCTTGCAGATGTTTAATCTGTAACATGGTACATAATTGCTTCTGCTCTTTTGCATGGGGGAGGGGAGGGGGAGATACGCAGGCGAAGGAAGGAAGATAATCTAAATTGGCTATTTCCTCTTGGGAGAGGAGATTATGGTGCCCAGACAACCCATTTTGATTTCCTTGGGGAGATTTGGGAAAGGTTTGGAGGCTCAGGCTCCCCTGTAGGCCAAGGAACCAGCCTCAGAGCTTGAAAATATACAGTCCCCAAATGCCCTCTTCTCTCTTTGCACCAAAAGAGATTCTTGAATTATGTGCCACTTTCCCAGGCGGGGAGTCTTCTGGAACTTGTGGGGTGAAAAGCTCAGTGTCTATCACCTTCTTTTTGGCCCAAGTCCAAGAAAGTTGCACAGAATCCATCTTTTTCAACCTGAAGTCTTGCCCCAGTTCCTCAGGATCATTGGATGGTAGATGTGGAGGTGGGAGTGACCTCAGGGGACCATCTAATCAAACACCCTTGTTTTATAGAGGAGGGAAATGAGATGCAGAAAAACTAGAAGACCTGCCAAGGGACATAGGTGGTCATCATCAGGGCTGGGGTTACACCCTGAATCCTGTGACTTCACTGCCTGTGCTTGATTGGTTGGTTGAAAATTGGTCCCCACAGTTGGTTGATCATTTGGTTTTGTGTTTGTTCTTTACTGAATTTCAGTATTATAGGTCATAGTGTTAGAGCTGGAATGAACCTTAAAGAATGTCTAGTCTGATCCCTTCCTTTTGTAAATGGGAAAACTGATTCTCAGAGGAGTGAAGCAACTTGCCCAAGTAGCCATTGATAGTAAGTGGTAGGATAGGATTTGAACTCAGGTCTGTTGGCTGAAGTCTAGTGTATTTTCCACAATTCCATGACATTTAGGCTCTCCTTCCTTAGAGAAGCAGGGAGAGGCCATTCATGGGAAAGGTATAGAATTTAACTTCAGAGGATCTGTGTTATGAAGAAGGTGATGGAGGGAGTCTATTCTGGAAGCCTTATTTGGAATGGATGAGGATGGTGAGTGACAGGAAGCATGAAGTATTCACAGGATCACCGTTTCAGAGGTAGAAGAGACCTCAGAATTCATCTGGTCCAACTACCTAATTTTGCAGATTAGGAGACTGAGGCACAGTAAGGTAGAGTCACTTGCCCGAGTTCACAAAGCAGTGGAGTCATGATTTGAATCCAGGTCCTGTGACTCCAAGTCCTTTTCTCTCTCCATTGTTACTGGGCATACCGAAAAGCATGGGGTTGTTAGAATATAAATAATTTACATATAGAGAAATTGAGGAAAGAGAAGAGGGGGGGAAAGTACATATGCGTCTGTTCATACACACATATACACTGCTGCCTTTTTTTCTGACACTTAATATCTGTGTGACCTTGGGTAAGTCACTTATTTTCACAGTTTGATTTTCCTCATCGATAAAATAAAAGAATACATTTATAATAAGGAAGCCCAGGGTTCAACATTTCTGGTTACTACCTGACTTAATTTTTCAGTCTGCAGTGTTCGATTGTATTTGTCTAATTATGATGTGTGAAGAAACAAGTTCAAACCATTTTCTTGTTACAGTAATTTTTCACTTCTGTCACAGACACAAAAGAAATCTGATTCTACATGTCAGATTTGTTTTTTCTGCTCCACAAATGGTAAAACTTTAATACCTGTCAGAGGCCCTGGGTTTAAATCCCACCTTTTTTGTTGACTGTCCGTGTGTCTAGGGATCTCACTTTCTTCACCTACATTCTGTTTATCTTGTAAAGATCTAGTAACATAGTTGCTACAAGGATAATTATCTCAATTTTACAGCATTTAGCATGAACCTGGCTCATAGTAGGTGTCTAACAGATGCTTTTTGTCTGAATGACAGGTGCAGAAACTGAGGCTTTGAAAACTAAAGGTATCTGCCCAAGATTATATAACTGAGCATATTCAAAGGCAATATGAAAACCAAGGTCTACCAGTTAAGCATTGGCCTGCTTGCTCACTTCACCAACAGTAGGGATCAGTAGGGTCAAAGATTTAGAGCTGAAAACTATTAGAGATGATCTACATCAATGCCTTCATTTTTTTTTTGCCTTCATTTTTACAGAGGAGGAAACTGAGGCCCAGAAATATTAAATGATTTGCTAAAGGTCATAGATTATAGTAAATGGTACTTTTTTAAAAAATAAATTTTCTTTTTACATATAATAAAATATCTGCATGGCTATTATCTGATCCCAAATCTAAAATTAATAAAAGCAGAATAGGGACCTTTGTGGAAGAAAGAAGTTCAACACAGAATGGATGTATTATTATCATATTATATGATCATAGATTTAGTTCTGGAAGGGATATTGGAATTGATCTGGCCCAATCCCTTCTTTTTTAAGATGAGGAAACTGGGCTGGGGGGGGGGAGGTAGGTGGCACAGTGGATAAAGCACCAGCCCTGGATTCAAGAGGACCTGAGTTCAAATCTGGCATCAGACATTTGACCTTTGCTAGCTATGTGACCCTGGGCAAGTCACTTAACCCTCATTGCCCCACAAAAAAAAAAAAAAAAGGTGAGGAATGAGGAAGCTAACACCCAGAAAAGATACTGATTTGCCCAAGGTCACAGAGGTTTAGTAAATTATGTCTTTTTTTTAAGTTTTAAAAGTGGGTTGTATATGAATCTTTGATCTGTTGTATATAGCTTGTTTGTTTTCCCTTACTGTGTGTAGCTTGGGAAGGATGTGGATATATGTGTGTATATGTTTAAATAATTCAAATTTAACATGATAGTTCCAACATTGCTCCACTTATCTGCATACCCTTTTGAACTTCCTTCTGCTCTCTTCTATTTTTAATGATTCATTGAGATTCTTTTTTAATGTTTTTAATTATCACTTTCACTTCCTCCTACTTGACTCCAAATTTCCCCCTCCCCAAGAAAGAAGAAAAATTGACATCTTGCCTTGTAATGAATTAGTATAATCACATAAAACAAACCCATATATCATCTCTGTCTGAAAATGTAGATCTCTTTCTATGGCGATGTGTATTTCCTGAGGAAAAAGCATCCAGGATTGTAGAGCTGTGAATGGTGATATGGAAAGTTAGGTCAGGAAGCAGGGCTCACATGGGTACATTATTCCCTTTGGCTCAGAGTATGAGACCAGGTCACTGGAGAGAGAAACTGCTGGGGTTCTGAGCCCAGAGGCGATTAGATGAGAATAAAGGGAGAATAATAAAAAAAAAAAAAACATTGGGGGCCAGAGCTCTGCAGAGAGCTCATGGATTAGAGAGACTAGCAAGAAGAGAAGTGATACAAAGTTATCCACTCATTGGTATGTTTCTTAGTTTCTTTTGCAGGTTTGTTTCATCCATTAATTCGTTCATTCTCTCATTCATTCACTGTTTTATCCAACAAATATTTTGGAAGTGGCTACTGTGTGCCTGCCTCTGTTGGTTTTGCTCTGGTTTATTTCAACAAATATTTATTGAGTTACTACTTTGTTCAAGAGCCCTTGATTCCTGATGGGTTGACAAGGAGAGCCCCTCCCCTGAAGCAGTTTCATTGGCTGGGAAGGATAAGATCAACTGAAAATCTTATAAAAACAAATGTTGAAAACTATCTCTACATGTAACTGGAAAATAATAAAATATTTTTATTAAAAAAATTCTGTGATTCAAGCACTTTGGGGTGCCACAATGCATAGAGCATTAGACCTGCAGTCAGGAAGATCTGAGCTCAAATCTGGTTTCAGAGACTTACTAGCTCGGTGGATAAATCATTTAACTGCTGTTTGCCTTAGTTTCCTCATTTTTAAATTAATAATAATAGCACCTACCTCCAAGGTTCTTGTGAAGATTAAATGAAATAATAATTGTAAAGCTCTTAGCACAGTGCCTGGTTCCTGTTCCTCCTCCTCCTCCTCATTATTATTATTATTATTATTATTATTATTATTATTATTATTATGATGATGATGATGATGTTAGATAAATACAAGCTGTGTTGCCCAGTGGAAAGTGTGCTGGTTTTGAAGTTGGAGGACCCGGGTTCACATCCTGACTCTTACATTTATTGCCTGTGTGACCTTGGATGAGTCACTTCCCCTCCTTTAGTCCTCTGTTTCCTCATCTGAGGTCAATCTGTGATGCTGTAAAGTCACCCCCTCTCTTTGCACCTCAATTTCCTCATCTGTAAGAGGAGTGTGTTGGACTATATGGCCCTTGAGTCCCTTCCACTTCTATGATCTTCTGAGGAGCTCAGGGATGGAAAACGCACTTTCATCCCCAGGACTGTGAGAAGGTTTCCTGGAGAGGGGCCTTGAAGGAAGATTGGAAATATGGCAGAGTAAGGAGGAATGAAAGATATTCCAGCCTACTTTCCCATCCTTGTTTCACAGTCCTTCCCTTTCCCACGCACTTCCTCTCCTCTATATACACATGTAGTCTGTGTTCTGGGAAAACAAGCCCATTTTCCCTTTCCTGTCATTACACCTCCTGCCACCATTCCTTTGCCTAAGCTGTGACCATGCCTGGAATGTCTTCCCTATTTAGTTTAGTTTTTTTGAAAATCTGAGGTTCTTCAAAGCTCAGCTCAGATGTCACCTCCAATATAAGGCCTTTCTTGATCTCCCCCTCCCCACTCCCCACCAGGTTTTAGTGTCCTCACTCCTTAAAAATAAAAATAATGGACATATATAAATATATACATACATATACTTGGAGAGAGAGAGAATTTCTTCTCAGTAGAATGTAAAAACAAAAGATGTTTTGAGGAGGTGAGGAGGGGGTTGTTTGGTTGGTTTTGGGGGCAATGAGGATTAAGTGACTTGCCCAGGGTCACACAGCTAGTAAGTGTCAAGTGTCTGAAGCTGAATTTGAACTTCGGTCCTCCTGAATCCAAGTCTGTTGCTTTATCCACCACACTACCTAGCTGCCCCCTAGTTCTAAATTTATGATCCCACATTTCCTTTATCAATCTCAACTTCATAAGGTATGAATCAAAGCAAGAAAATAAGAGTGGGGAATGCTGGGTCTATATTAAGTAAAAGGAGGGTTTTTTTTTAATAAGAGTTTGTAATTAAATTTTCTAGCATCACCCCCATAATTTTCAGAAACTAATTCCACCCTGTTTTCCTTATCTCCATTCATCTCCCACATAGGCCAGAGTAGCTTAGTGGGGAAAATTTTAGATTTTGCATGAGAAGACCCAGGTTCAAATCCTGCGTCCCTGCATCTCACCCCCTTAACCTCAAACCTCTACAACCTATAAAAGAAGGGTATTGGACTAGAAGATGCCTAAAGCATATCAACCAATGAATGAATAGCCCATCATCTCTCTCTACCTCCACATGCCAGTTGCTTTTTTGCAAAGCAAGGGATAGTGCCAATAAAGGGGATAATTTCTTTCCTGCCTTTCAAAAACAGGCAGCAAGCAAGCTCACGGAACACTGTGGCAGATGGCTGTCAGGCTCATGGGCCCCAATGTGTTCTTTCAGTTGCCCCCAAACTTAATTCCCCATGTTTTTTGTTTTTGTTTTTGTTTTTTGCAGCTCCAGAAGCAGCTTTCAGAGCTGGATGAGGACGATCTGTGCTACGAGTTTCGTCGAGAACGCTTCACGGTCCATCGCACCCACCTCTACTTCCTGCACTATGAATATGAACCCACCTCAGACAACACAGATGTCACCCTTGTGGCTCAGCTCTCCATGGACAGGTATGGAGGGAATTTTCCCACTCACCCAGAGCTCCCCTCCCTAACCCCAAACTGAAAGAGACAGAGGCTCAGTTGAAAGAACACTGGATTCAGTTGGAGGACTTGGGTTCAAATGTCTTCCAGTTCCCTTATTAACAGCACACCTTTGGGTCCTCAGTTATTTATATATGCAAAGTAAGAGACTTTGCCTCGGTGGCCCCTATGAAACATATTAAATATGCACAAAGTCATATAACTGTTAGTCTTTACTTGAACAAACAGGTATAATGTAGAGTAACCTTTGAGTGACTGTGGTATTCAGGCATGATCAACAATGGATGGATGGATGGATGGATGGATGGATGGATGGATGGATGGATGGATGGATGGATGGATGGATGGATGGATGGATGGACGGACAGACAGACATTATTAAGTACATTTATTTCATGCAATTAAACTGCACTTAAGTGTATTTTCTTAAATACTCTTCATCGTGCATTTATTCAGCCCTCAATCTATGGCAAGCACTGGGCCAAGTGGTTGGGAATGCACATACAAAAACAAAGACAATCCCTTTCCTCCAGGAGCTATTCTACTGGGGAAGGTAAAAGCCAGGAAGATAACATATATGTTGGAGCAGTAGCCCAGGGAAGGGTGTTTGTATTTGGAAAGTTATGAGGATGGTGAGCAAAGCCATAGAAAAGTTGATCAACACATGTTTTTGAGGAGCAATTATAGTATTGATTTGATTATAGTTTCAGAACTGGCAAGGAGAATAAAGCCAAAAGGGGTGTGGCAGTAAAGTCAGAGGTGAGAAGGTGACTGGGAAGCAAGAGAAGCCTAATTAGAGTTAACTTGAACAGATAGAACTGTACATGCAGGTGGGGGGTAGATTCTAAAGATGGAAGTATTAAGTGTGCTGCAGGGAATGATTCAGTGGTCTGGGCACCAAGATGACAGTAAGAAGATGGCGAGGAAGTAAAATGAAACACAGTGGCATGTGAGGTAGATGCAGTGGGATACTCGCCAATCAGGAAAACAGGCTCCCATACAGCAAGGTCTATGGTTTATCCATCCCTTAGAAACATAGTATACTAAAAGCATTGCACTTGGAGTTCTAAGGAACTGGGTTCAAATTGTATAACTCTGGCCACGCCATGAGCCAAAACCTTGTCTTCCATATTTTAAAAAAGGAAAGGCAAAAGGGAACAAACATAGAACTGAGTGAAATTACTTCAGTTTTAGATGTGTTTCTACTTGCTCACTCTGTGGTCCCGGGCAAGCCAGTTTTTTTCCTCTAGAACTGATTTTTGTCATGTGTAAAATGAGGAAGTTGAACCAGATGAACCCCATTGAGCTCAGAGATAGCATGTTGTAATGGATAAGGCAGAGAGGTAGGGCATTGGTTAAAGCCCTGGAACTGGAGTCAGGAAGACCTGAGTTCAAATTCAGTCTCAGATACTAAAAGCTGTGTGACTACCCTGGGCAAGTCACTTGACCCATTTATGCTTCAGTTCTCTTTTCTATAAGATAGGTAAGATAATAGCAGCTACTCTCCAAGTTTACTGTGAGAATCCAGTGAGGTAATATTTGTAAAGCTCTTTGCAAACCTTAAAGCACTATATAAGTGCTATCTATTAAAATTATTGTTTTTTATCATCATCATCGTTACTAGGCATCTAGATGACACAGTTAATAAAGTACTGGGCCTGGAGTCAGGAAGACCTAAGTTCAAATCTAACCTCAGACACCAGCTGTGTGATCTTAGACAAGTCACTTAACTTCTGTTTGCCTCAGTTTCCTCATCCTTTAAGAGAGGATAATAATAGCGCCCAGTCTTTTGAAGATCAAATGAGATAATAATTAGAAATTGCTTAGCACAATGTCTAACACAAAGTAAGTGCTATATAAATATTGTTGTTGGACACTGGACTAGAGGCAGGAATATCTTGATTCACATTCTGCCACAGACACTTACTAATTGTGAGACCCTGGGCGAGCTGACCACTCTTTGCCTCAGTTTCCTGGTCTGTAAAGTTGAATGGGCTCTAAGGACCTTTCCAAGTACATATCTGTGGTCATGCGATCCAGCGTCCCTCCTGCCTTAAATATTCTCCAGCTTGGTGGCTTTCTCGGAATTCCTTGTCTCACAGGGTTGTTGGAAGGAAAGTCCTTTGGAAACCATTACCTCATACAGAAATGGCAGCATCATGTTTTCTCTGACTGGTGAAAAGGAAGAGAAGCAGGAAGAGAGCATCCCGGGCATCTCAAGTTTCCCTGGGCCAGTTCCCCACCCCCACCCTCTCACAGCAATCCCTGGAAGTGACCTAGTCCCCGTGTCCCATCAGGGCCGATGTCAGAGAAGGGGAAAGATACAGTTATGTTTTTCTCAGGAAGCAACATTGCCACGGCAACTGATAGCAACCGGCAGAATTGCCCTGGAGCCCATGCGGCCAGAAAGTGACATATGCATGACACCTCCTAATATGCTCTGACAACTATTATGGTCCGGACTATTCCACAGAGGACCCGAGGAATTCAGAGCGATGAGACGCTGAACAGAACATAATAAAAAATTATCAAGCGGTAATGCTTTCTAATGAAGACGGCAGGCGTTTAACCAGCCTCCTCCACTTCTTCCTACACATTCAATTATGACGCTAGGCACTCACAGGGGCCTGTTCGATTGATTTTTAATTTAAGAAACATTTCTTGTGTGTTTGTAAACCTTTGAGTGCAAAACAGGCCCTGAGTGAATGCCACAACGAATTAAGGAAGCTAGTGGGCGGCTGTGCCTACGCGGGCTTCCCCCCCGGAATCCTACCGCCGTGGGGTGCTCTTTGCCTGGCGCTGAGCAAAGGTGAAACATATGTTTCTCTCCCAGCTGCCCAGGATGCTTGTTCCGCTGATGGATGGGAATTGGGAGCAACGTGGTTTGGTGAAGGGAGAGGAAGCAGCTCTCTGACATTTGACAAGGGAGTTTTGTTTTGTTCTTTACTATTAAAGACTCCTTTTGGAAAACAAAGTTCTAAATAATGGAGTTCAGAGAAAAGCCTATAATAATTCTTTTTTTTCCTCCTCTTTTAGAGAGATGCTGTTTCCTGGATAGAGGTTGTGTATCCTAGATAGAGTGCTGTACCTAGAGGCAGAAAGTCCTTGGTTCAAATGTTGCCTCTGACACTTCTTAGCTGTGTGTCTCTGGGCAAGTCCTTTAACATCTCTGAACTGTGAAATGAAGGAGGCAGACTACATGGCATCTAAGGTTCCATTGAACCCTAACATCCTCTAGAAATGTCTACTCTGAGGCAGCCCATTCTATTTTCAGACTGCTCGAATTTTAGGAAGTTTGTTCTTATAATGAAGCAAACTCTGATTCGACTGTTTGTTGTTGTTGTTGTTCAGTCATTTCAGTCATATCTGACTCTCTGTGACCCCGTTTGGGTTTTCTTGGCAAAGATACTGGAGTGCTTTGTCATTTCTTCCTCCAGCTCATTTTACTGATGAGGAAATGGAGGCAAAATGGGGTAAGTGACTTGTCCAGAGTCACACAGCTATTAAGTGTCTGAGGCTGGACTTGAACTCAGATCTTCCTGACTCGAGGTCCAGCACTCTAATCACTGTATCACCTGGCTGCTTGCTCTAACTTACTCATTATTTTGTAGAGGAGGAATCTGAGGCCCAGCTTGGGTAACTGATCACATAGATGACATAAATCACATAAGATCATGGACATAGAGAAGGCAGGGGCATTAGAAGTCTTGTCATAGGGGTGGCTAGGTGGTGCAGTGGATAAAGCACCGGCCCTGGATTCAGGAGTACCTGAGTTCAAATCCGGCCTCAGACACTTGACACTTACTAGCTGTGTGACCCTGGGCAAGTCACTTAACCCCCATTGCCCATCAAAAAAAAAAAAAAAAGAAAAAGTCTTGTCTTCCATTTGCCTCCCCATCTGACGGCTAAAGAAACTGAGGGCAGAGTTGTGTGCTGCAGATATACTCGTGATGTAAGGACCTATGTTCCAATTCAGTTACTAGTTACATGACTTTGGCTACATCATTTTCCCCCAGAGACTCAGTTTCTTTATATGAGGAATGGCAGAATATGGAGGAGGGTGTTGAGGTGAGGAGGAGGGTGCTGGAGTAAATGACCTCTACAGTCCCTGCCAGCTCTAAATTAAGGACCTGGGTCACCTCAACCTTAATCTGGGGTCTTTTCTACCAGAGTATCATTTTAAAATGTCCCACCGGGGCAGCTAGGTGGTACAGTGGATAAAGTACCAGCCGTGGATTCAGGAGAACCTGAGTTCAATTCTGGCCTCAGACACTCACTTGAGACTTACTAGCTGTGTTACCCTGGGCAAGTCACTTAATCCTCATTGCCTGGCCAAAAAAAAGTGTCCCATGGAATGATTTTATTATTGAATCTTGAATAATTGAATGGTATCTCTACAAATATCAAGACTCCTAATCTTGTCTCTTAGGGTGGTATCATCTGGGAAGAATCTACGGCCTGACTTCTAACCAGTCCAGAAAGGGAAACTCAGTTACAAGACAGCTCAGTGATCTTCTAATACCACCATCATTTTCAATTCAGCAATGCAGATTCTGACAATGGAAAATAGTCAAGAAGACTATAGACCCATTAGGCATGGCCTGTGGTAGCACAATGGGTAGAACACTGGGCTTGGAGTCAAGAAAACTCATCTTTATGAGTTCAAATGTGGCTTCAGATACTAGCTGTGTGACCCTGGGCAAGTCATTTTACCCTGTTTGCCTCCGTTTCTTCATCTGTGAAATGAGTTTGAGCAGGAAATGGCAGACCACTCCAGTATCTTTTGCCAAGAAAACCCCTAATGGGGTCACAAAGAGTCAGAAACGACTGAAAGGACTGAACAGTAAAACCAATGGTGGGGAATGAGGAAGGAAGAAGAGAAGATGCCCCCAGTTACTGTTGCTTGGGGAAAGGTAGCAGATGGGCTCTTTACAGCAATGATTGCCAAACATTTTGAGGTTTAGGACCTTTTTTAGCATGAAAAAATTTCTTAGGCCTCCACAAGATAGTAGTGCTTCTAAGTTCTATTGTGGATTTGAAAAATGCATTGCAGTATCACACTTAGAGGAATTCAGCAACATTTATAAATGGCTTTGCATTTTGTTCATTCCACTCAGTAAACACGTATGTATTAAGCCTTTATTATGCACTATATCCTTTTGAAAGAGCTATGCATATATGTGTGAGACATTATTTATTCAGCCTTTAGAAGCTATCGTAACTTCTATTTCATTTGGCTCTCTCAGTGACTAGAAATAATGATACTGTATCTTTAAAAGTCAAATGGAATGATGTGGAAAGAGTTGTTTGGGATCACATAATGCTTACTTATTTATGCATTCTCAAAACCTTTACAGTAGTTTTGTATCCTTCAAGATTACTGGTGCCCAAGGGTTGGAAAACACTGGTCTAAATGTATCCTTGTCTCCTCTTCTTAAGACCACGACATCTATAGAAGCCTTTGTAGCCTTTCTCTCTCCCACTTAGTTTATCAGATTCTTGTCATGTCCTTTCAGAGATGTAGTTTTGATTGTTTATTTTGTTGTGTAGTTCTACAGAGATGTAGTTCTCAGGGAAAATGCAGGTTAAAAAAAAAAGAACTCTTAGCAAACTGTGACTGTGGGAAGGGGAAAGGGAGCCCCAAACTGGCCATTGTACTAACTTTCTAGGACTCCTCATTTAGCCAGGGTTCATATTAAGTGTGCCCATGTATCATTCTTTTTTTAATTTTATAAATTTTGTTCTGAACTTAAGAAATAAGACAAACATTTCCATAACATAGTGGAGGGATAGAAAAACAGAAGTGCAACTGAAATTGCAGATCCATTATGTACAACTTGTTCCTTTTAAACATAAAACAAAGTTATCATGTAACTTTCTTTTTTCCTTTCTCCCCATCCCCAAACTTCAAGATGGCCACCATTAGACAAAAATCTGTATGTGCGTATGCATATACACACATATATATATATACACACACATGTATTTGTCAGTTATTTTTCTGCATTCAAACAGCATCTTCCCTCACAGGATGTTTATGGTAAATTTGGTTATTTATAATAGTCAGAATGACTTGGTCGTTCAACATTGTTCTTAAAATAATACTGCTGTTACTATATAGGATGTTCTCTTGGTTCTGCTTATTTTGCTTTTCATTATTTTATGGAGATCTCCCCATGGTTTTCTAAAATCATTGAGCTCATCATTTCTCAAAGCAGAGAAATATTGTCATGAGCATATACCACAATTTGTTTAACCATTCCCCAATTGACAGCCACCCCTGCAATTTTTAGTTCTTTGCAACCACAAAGAGAGCTGCTATAAATATTGTTATGGGAGAAATTGTTGGTGTGGGGTGTGGGGGTCCTTAGGAATTCCTCTTTAAAGAATTATACCCTCCCATACAGAAATCCAATTAGAATAAAATAATATTTTATTTAGGCACTAGAGAAAGGAAACCAAGAGAAAAGTCAATGAACTTTTCTCATGGGGAGATCGCATGGCACAGAGACATGGTTCTCTGAGATTTCTATCTCCTTGAGCAGGAGAAAGGCAAATACTTTCATAGAGAACCAATGGAGGAGGGACCAATGGGGTGATCACCTGACTGTGGAAAGTCCCCTTATTAGGGGTGATCACCCAAAGGTGTGTCAGTCACTGGTGGTGACTAGGGGAAGTTGGGCAAGAGGTGGCTTCCATCTCTCCAGCCATCTCTGTCTCTGTCCCTCCACTCAGGCAGTAGCCATGCCTAATGGACTTACCTCTCTTGCTTCAAGGTATGTCTCAAGGAGAAGACCCCTGTCAGCTGGCCAGGTTAAACTTTAACAGTTCTAACCTCATAACAAATATCTTAGGACACTTAAGAGTGATTTTGCTGGGTCAAAGGGTATAGGCAATTTAATAACTCTTTGGGCATAATTCCAAATCTCTTTCCAAAATGGTTGGATCAGCTCACCACATATCATTCTTTAAAATGCCTCTTTTCAAAAGAGAAAGACATTATGGCATAGGGAATAAACCATGAACTTAAGGTCAACAGGATTCAAGGTCTACCTCTGACTCATACTGATTTTATGACCCTGAACAAGACACTTAAGGTATCTGAACCTCAAGCAATTGGAGGTATAAAAACTCTACTGTTCAATGGATACTCTTCTGGACTTAAGTTCTGACTTCAAATCTTCTCTCAGACATTTAGTAGCCATGTGACCCTGATCAAGACATTGAGGTCACGTAACCTCAGTTTCCCCACCTATAAAATGCGGTAATAATAGCACCTACCTGCTAGGACTATTTTGAGACTCAAATTAGATCATGTAGAATGCTTTTAAAATAAAAACACTATGGGAATGTTAACTCATTATTACTACTTGTGTTTGGGAATAGCACAACTCTTTCACAAAGGGCATTACAATTCCTGGGCAAACTGGCATTTCTTTAGAAGAACTCAAATCACTAGACTGTGCTCTGGCCATCATTGAGCAGATTCTGGGGAGGAGGAATGGAGAGTATGTAGATGATGATTGTAATAGTTATGGAAAGTGGGGGAGGGCTCTTTATGCTTTACCAAGCACTTTCTTTGCATGTTTTCATTTGTTGTATTGATCCTTTTTCACATTGTTATCATTTCCATACACAGGAGAGAGAGGGGGGGGGGAGGGAGAGGGACAGGGAGAGGGAGAGGGAGAGAGAGAGAGAGATTGGGTCCTCTTGTAGCAAAGTCAGTTACACAAAACGAACAGATCCACTGAGTATGCCTGACAGAGAATGCCTTATTCTACCCCTGCAGTCTACCACCTTTTCTCTTCCCTTCACAACTCTAGAATCAGGGTTTTGGGGGATTTTTGTTGTTGTTTTTTAACCAGGTGCCCTCCTCACAATAGTCCTGTGATATAGGTGATATGGGAAGAAGGAAGCTCCTTTTCTTTCAGTTGGGAAAAAGGAGACACCCAGTGACTGAATGCACGAGAATATGGTATCTTACTCAAGACCCAAAGCAGCCCACATTGGTCTGGTCCTTTCTGGTTACAGAGCACTGAATATATACATTATCTCATTTGAGAAAAGAAGCTCTTGGAGGGCAAGGACTGCCTCACTTTGGTCTTTGTTGGGCTAGTGCTCAGTACAGTGTCTGACTCATAGAAGTCACTTAAGAAACATTTGTCAAATATTCCCCTGATCCATACATCTACCTCATGCTGTGGGTGCTGCATCTGAAGTCATATAAAACACCCAGATTCAACTCTCAGCTCTGGTATTTATCTTTTTTTTTGGCAGGGCAATGAGGGTTAAGTGACTTGCCCAGGGTCACACAGCTAGTGTCAAGTGTCTGAGGCTGGATTTGAACTCAGGTCCTCCTGAATCCAAGGCCAGTGCTTTATCTACTGCATCACATAGCTGTCCTCTGGTATTTATCTTATGAGGCAGCTGGATGGTGTAGTGGATAGAGTGGTAGACATAGAGTCAGGAAAAGCTGAGTTCAAATAAGATTCTCCTTCTCCTCATCCTCCTAGCTGCTGCTCTTGCTGCTGCTGATCCTCCTGCACCTCCTCCTCCTCCTCCTTGTCTTTTCTTCCCTATTCCCCAACCCTTCTCAGATTTGAACTCAGGTCCTCCTGACTCCAGGGCCAGTGCTCTATCTATTGTACCACCTAGCAGCCCCACCTCAAATTCTTGCTGGCCATGTGAACCTGGGAAAATCACTTAAGCCCTGTGTGCCTCAGTTTCCTTAACTGTAAAATGAAGATAATAATAACACCTACCTCCAGGGTTGTTGTGAGGATCAAATGAGATAAGAACTATAAAGCACTTAGCACAATGCCCGGCACGGAATAAATACTAGGTATCCTTCCCTCCCATGAGTCCTTGACCCTCAGCTGTTCATTCCCAGTTTGTCATGTGATTCATTTCTTTCCATTTCTTTTCATTCTGATAACTCTAAGCACTTAATTCAGTCCATGTATCTGTAAAAGTGTCTATGCTCCCATTTGACAGAAAAGAAAAATGAGACACAAATGAGATGAGAATAGATTTTCCCCCTCAGGGAGCTAGGTGACGGAAATCAGGAAGACCTGCATTCAAATCCTGCCTCAGACACTCATAGCTAAGTGACCCTAGATAGTCACTTAACCTTGTCAGCCTAAGCTTCCTATAAAGTTGAGTTAATAATACCACCTACCCCCCAGGGTTATTGCGAGGATCAATGAGAAGACATAGGTAAAAAACTTTTCAACATGACAGCACCCTACATTCTTATTATTTTCCTCCTCTCCCCAGAACCCAAACAAACTAGGAACAAGGGCCCCAGAGGTCTTAAGATCACTGACTCGTAGTCGGAAGAGACCTTCAAATTCCATAAGTCCAACCCACTCATTTTACAGAGGAGAAAACTGGGGACCAATGACTTTCCAAGCTCACTCAGTTAGAAGTAGCAGAGCCAGGATTTGAACCACGGTGGTGGAAAAGGCTCCAAATCTTGTACTTCTTCTATGACACCAGGAAACCCAAGCTGAAGAGGACCCTTCTGGGTCCTAACTGGGAGATTATGCACTGGAACAAATTCTTACCAGAAAATCATCTCAGTCCATTTGATGAAGCAGCCATAATAGATGGTGAAGAATGGGGGAGACCTTACATGACAGGAGCCCTTAATTCTCTGTATTCAAAGTTGAAATGAATTCTAATACCAATTCAGGGAACAACAATGAAGAACCTAAGAGAGCCCATCAGGAACCCTATTTAAACCAGATAGGTGGACCATTGACCTGTATGTAGTTCAGAGACCCCAAAATGCATAGAATCCTGGGAATTGTCTGAACAGAATGGGCATTGTGGCTGGGCTGGGGAGACTGTCATTAGGTAGTTCTTACTGTGTAGGAAAAGAGAGAAATTGGCCTTGGCCATTGCTTAAGTCTATATTTTATGTCCCATGTATTCCAAGCGCCATTAAGAAAATATCTTTAAAGATTTTCTTCCAAATGCTTTTGGTGAATGTCTTTATTTGAAAGTCCATACTGTGGTCACTTGTTCACTTTATCATAACTACTGCAAGGTGCCCCCCTGCAGAATAGATGAGTAGACCCAGAAATGTGCCTCCCAGTGTGGTTGGGGCATTTCATTTAAGGAGAAGGAAAGCTTAGATGGATGGAAGGAGGATGGATAGAAGGAAGAGGAGAAGGGGACAAGAAAAAAAAGATAAGAAAAGTACAAGGAAAAGAAGGAGGGAAGGAGGCAAGATGGAGAGGAAAGGAAAGGAGGGGGAAGAATGGGGGAAAATGTGGTAGAAACTGCACTGGCTCTGGAGATAGAATGCTTGGATTCCAATACAATCTCTAGCACTCATCCAAGGGCACTCTGTATGTCCTTGGCCAAGTAATTTCTTTTTTTTTTGTGAGGCAATTGGGATTAAGTGACTTGCCCAGGGTCATACAGCTAGTAAGTGTCAAGTGTCTGAGGCCGGATTTGAACTGAGGTCTTCCTGAATCCAGGGCCAGTACTCTATCCACTGTGCCACCTAGCTGCCCTCAAGTCATTTCAACATCTGGGTCTCGCTTTATTAAAATTTAAGAAATTAGACTAGATAGGCTTCTGAGGTGATCCTGGGACCTTGGACAAGCCACTTCCCTCTCTGGACTTTAGTTTCTTCATCTGTAAAACAGATCATTGGATTAAGTGGACTCTAGGGTCTCTTTCATCTCAGGCACCATGATCCTATGAAACAAAGAAATCAAGGCATAATGATGTAAAAGTTACATCTGCCCTGTATGCCATCACCTGGATCAAAAGTCACAGGGCCCTAGTCTTAGAGCAAGAAGCCATGTGCGATTCTATCCAGCCCAGACTCCTTGTTTAATAGATGAAGAAACTTGATGCTGCTAAAGGTCCTTGACCAATGGCACCCAGGTAACAAGTAGCAAAGCAGGAATTTGAATGCCCATTACACTGTGTCCACAATATGACAGTGCATTCCCGAATTAAAGGAGCTCTCCGAGGTTAAAGAGGTAGTAAGTGGCAGTGCTGGGATACAGACAGTAGACTTGGGTCCAAGTTCCAACTCCTCTACTTACTAGTCAGGTCTGACCTTAATTAAATCGCTTTGTTTGTTGAACAAAGAAAGGGAGAGGCAGGGGGGAAGGGGGGAGACAGAAACACAGAGGCAAAGACAGAGACAGAGACAGAGAGACAGAGATAGAGACAGAGATATATAGACAAAGGAAAGATACAGGCGTGAGCAGAGACAGAGATATAGAGAGACAAGGATGGTAGAAGAGGCAAAGAAAGAGAAGAATGGGGGAACGGAAGAAAAGGGAATGGAGGAAAAGAGCAGAGGAAGGGTGAAGAGAAAAGAGAGGAGAAGAAAACGAGAGAAGAGAGAGGAAGGAGAGAAGAGAGGAAGTGAGGAGAGAAAAGGAAAACAGGAGTGAGAGAAGCGGAAGAAAGGAGAGAAAGGGGAGAGTTGAAATGTGAATGAAGAGAGTTCAGCTCCTCTCAGCTACATTTTGCTGGTTTCTTCTCAGGCTCCAGATGCTTGAAGCCATCTGCAAACACTGGGAGGGGCCCATCAGCTTGGCTCTGTACTTGTCGGATGCTGAAGCCCAGCAGTTCCTGCGCTATGCCCAGGGCTCTGAGGTCCTCATGAGCCGCCACAATGTTGGCTATCACATCGTGTACAAAGAGGGCCAGTTCTACCCCGTGAACCTTCTGCGCAACGTGGCCATGAAGCACATCAGCACGCCATACATGTTTCTGTCTGACATTGACTTCCTGCCTATGTACGGACTCTGTGAGTACCTCAGGTAAGTGTAGGACACCTACCTCCCCCCATGAGTTCTACCTCTTGTTCTCATTTCTTAGAGGATCCAAAGATTTGGAATTGGGAGGGGTTGGCACTGTAACAAGGGTGGGCCAACTGGGGCTTTGTCCAGGGTGTCAGATTTTGAGGGTACTGATAGTACTTCAAGTCCTTTGGCAACAGAATGGGAAACTATGAGTGTTGAGCTGGGGGAAGTGAGGCAAGGAACAATCTGAACCCATATCATTCTAGTGAATTTGTATGAAGAGAGTAGCGTCAACCCTGGTCCTGACTTCAGATCTTCTCATGAAAGGATTGGCTGTGCCCTTAGGAGTTCTTAAACTCCCGTCCATGGACCCCCAAGATGTCAGTAGCTTTCAAGGGATCTGGAAACTTGGATGGAAGAAAAAACATATATCTTTACTCCAATATAATTGGTTTCCTCTGTAATCTTGTCTTTTATTTTATGAATTTCAAAGCACTTTTTTTGAAAAGGGGTCATGGGCTTCATAACATATCCAGAAAAGTGAGGAGCCCCAGCTCCCAAGACAGGCTGGGACCTCTGAAGCTGCTATTGTGGTGGGATGGGGACATCGTGTGGCCAAAAAGGAAATTGAGCCCAAGAATTGCAGTTGATTTCTGAAACTTTCTGTGGTCTGTGTAGCTCATGGGGGTAGTAGAAGATAGAGTTAGAGGGGACCTTTTTGATCCAGTACCTCCATTTTCCAGAGGAAGAAACTGAGTCCCACAGAAGTGAGCATGTGTGACCCTGAGCCAACAAAGATCCCTGCTTCTGTTCTTACTGGAACATCTTGGTCCAGTTGAAAGAGCCCTCGATTTGGAGCCAGTGGTCTTGAGTTCGAATTCCAGCTCTGTCACTTACTAAGGATGTGACTTTGGGTCATTCGAGTCACCGATCTGGGTCTCCTAACCTCTGTCTGTTCTGGACTAACAACTTTTTAATGACACAGCCATAATGTGTATAGTCACTAGCCCTCATAAACTCTTTCCTGGACTACTACTGCAATGTAATCACCCTGCCACATCTCTCCCCACTCCAGTCCACCTTTCTCTCAGCTAAAAGTGATCTTCCTGAAGTGTAGGTGTGACCATGTCTTCTCTTACTTTCTGTACCTCAGTGGTACCACATTTCCTCCAAGATCAAATATAAAATTTGGCATTTAAAGATTTTCCTAACCTTGCCCCTTCTTGTCTTTCTGGGCTCTTCATATCTCACTCCCTTTTACACACCCTATGATCTAGCTACTTGAAGTTTCCATAACACAATACTCCGTCTCCTACCTCCATGCCTTTGCCCCAGCAGACTCCCATGCCTAGAGGGTTTGCCTGGATTCCTTCAAGACTCATTTTAAAATCTGTTTGCTCTGGGCCTCCCCCAACACACACACCTCTGAAACTACTTCCCATCTACTTTGTATTTATCTTATATGATTTTTCATGTTGTGTCGCCCATTAGAATGGATGTTCCTTGAAATCAGTGACTCCCTTTTCCCTTTCTTTGCATCTTTAATGCTTATCAAAGTGCCTGGGGGGCAGCTAGGTGGCACAGTGGATAAAGCACTGGCCCTGGATTCAGGAGGACCTGAGTTCAAATCCGGCCTCAGACACTTGATAGTTACTAGCTTTGTGACCTTGGGCAAGTCACTTAACCCTCATTGCCCCACCAAAAAAGCAAGCAAAGTGCTTGGAACATAGTCCACACTTACTTGATCCTTGTCTTTTGAATGACTGACTCAGTCTCCTCTGTAAGGTCTCCCCCATTCTCCTCTGTAAAATGAGAGAATTGAACTAGGTGATATCTGAGGTTTCTTCCATCTCTAAATATGTGATCTTATTATTTTATATGATGACCTGGGTTCGAATTCTGGTTTCACAACCTTGGGTAAATCACTTCCTCTCCAAGCCTCATTTTCTTCTTCTAAAATATAATAGGGTTTATTTAGAAAACCTAGGGAATTCCTTCCAACTTTCTATCTGTGATCCTTGGATCCTACATGTGTAGGAAAGGGTTGTACTTTTAGGGTTCATCTTCCTCTTCTTCCTTCTTCTCCTGCTCCTCCTCACAATAATAATCATTCCCATTTCTGTAGCATTTTACAACTTGTCAAACACTTCCTCATGACAACCTGCTGAGGCCGGCATGGTAAGTACCACCCATTCTTTGGGAGAACAAATTCAATTCAATTTGACACACATATTAACCATCCAGGGAGGAGGCTAAGTAATTTCCCGTGGATCACCCTAGTAAGTGTCAATTCCAGAATTCAAAGGATCCAAAGGTCATAGATTGAGAACTGGAAGGAATTTTAGAAAACCTTGAGTCCAACCCCTTCATTTTGCTGGCTTTGATCCAAAGATAGCTAGAACTGGAATTCCAGCCCAGGTCCGGCAAGCCCGCTGCTACTTGTTTTTGTGTGTCTGTTTTCATTTCCCATTGCACTGAGTTGCATTTCAGACAGTCTATTTCCATACCCATCTCTCTCCTTTCCTCTTAACTGCCTACAGCCTTGGAGTTAAGTAGAACAATGCCATCATTAGCACTGGAAGGGGTTCACAGGTTTATCTGGTCTAACCCAAACCTCTTTTGATTTTACAAATGAGAAAACAGAGGCTCAGGGAGGTTAAGCAATTTGGCCAAGGTCACACTATTAATATATAATGGAGTCACAACCTCTTTTGACCTCACTCTCTCATTTCCTGCTTCGCTCTTTCTCCGGAAATTGCCAAAAATCCATCTGCAAAAGTGAATGATCTCCGGGCTCTGAAGGAAAGACATCGTCCTTAAAATCCCACTTTATGAAACTTGATTTACAAAGCCCTGTAGCCAGAAACCTCTGATCCCTCTGGCTTAGCTCTGGGAAAGTCCAGAGCAGATTTTTCTTTCCCGGACTGATTTCATATCTTTGGAAACCAGTGAGCATTTTCATCAGCCCTTCCTGCATTTATCGGTTGATCAGCGATAAATCATCTCTGGACTGTACCAGAGGGAGCACCGAACGGGATGTCACAAGAGCTAGATGTATGACTAGGCTCTATAATTCACTATCTGTGTGGCCTTGAACAAGTCACTGCCCCCTTTGGAACAGGGATCCTGGGATCAGCAATTTAGAGGTGGAAAGGACTTTTGAGGTCCTGACCCTCCATGGGATTAAGATCCAGAGCTGGAATGTACTTCAAAGGACATCTAAGTCAAGTCTCTCATTTTATAGATAAGGAAATTGAGGCTGTAAAAGGAAGGAGACTTGCCCAGAGTTACAAGATCATAGCTTTAGAGAGATTGTGGTTCAGGAAGCTTCAGAAGCCTGTCAAAGTTACCTGACCCTGTCTCTTGACTCCAGAAAGACTCAGTGTCAAAGTCAACACTCTTTCCACAGTCCCACAATGCTTCCTAGTCTAACTGTCCTAATATTTGATGATTCTATGATATATAGAGCCTTAAAAGCCAGTAACTTTAAGTCTTAAGGCAGCAAGGGGAGGCAATGGTGTACCATTGGACTAGCATTGAAGTTGGGAAGACCAGAATTCACATCTTGCTTCGGATACTTACTAGCCATGTGACTATAGGCAAATGACTTTACCTCTCTTAGTCTCAGCTTCCTCAACTATAAAATGGGGATAATAATACTGTTTACCTCACAAGGTTTTGGTGAGGACATATGTAAAGTGCTTCGCTGATTTTAAAACACTGTGAAAAAAATGCTAGCTATTATTAACAAGCCTTTCTATCCTTTCTTAAGAATGTGACATTGTAAGGGGCAGCTAGGTGG
Source organism: Dromiciops gliroides (assembly GCF_019393635.1). Classification (NCBI taxonomy): domain Eukaryota; kingdom Metazoa; phylum Chordata; class Mammalia; order Microbiotheria; family Microbiotheriidae; genus Dromiciops; species Dromiciops gliroides. The sequence continues at coordinate 284,936,192 of NC_057865.1, read as the reverse complement.
CACAGTGGATGAAGCACCAGCCCTGGATTCAGGAGGACCTGAGTTCAAATGCAGCCTCAGATACTTGATACTTACTAGCTGTGTGAGCCTGGGCAAGTCACTTAACCCTCATTGCCCCAGGGAAAAAAAAAAAAAAGAATGTGACATTGTTAATGTATATAAGCAGTATCTAATTAATATATATAAAATACATATACTCTATATTATGTAATTAATATATAGAACTATATAATATATATGTATCTAATTAATGTATACAGTATCTAAGTTCAAATAACATCATATAGTTGACTGAATATCAGACTTGGTGCTCAGAATACCTGGGTAAGAAGACAGGCAGAAGAAGAGCCTGTGTAATTTTGGAGATCCTAGAGAAACAACAGAGTGTAGTGGGTTCAGGTTCCCCTTCTGGCACATGCTGGTTAAGTCACTTTGGGAAAGTTCTTTCAATTCTCTAGAGTCAAGTTATCCATCATCTTTAGTGGAAGGGATTCCACACAAAGAGCTCTTTTTCAAAAACCCAGACATTGTTTTCTTTGATATGGGAAATGCTTGGTGAGTCACTGCTGCTACCACTGCATGTTAGTGCATTCTCTACACTTAGTTGTTTGGGGACCACTGAGATAAGTGACTTGCCCAGGGTCACATAGTCAGTATGTACCAGAGGTTGAGAATTTTCTGCTCTGATGTAATCACAGGGGCAAACTTGCTCCTCCCCTCAAAATATTTACACACACACACACACACACACACACACACACACACCCTGGCCACATCACATAACTTCAATGAACCTCAGTTTTCTCATCCATAAAATGGGAATGCTAGTGTTTTTTGGTGTAGAAAAGGGCTGGGTAAACCTTATGCCTCGATATAAATGTGAATTATTTCAAAGCACTTTCCTCATGTCAGCCACATGAGGTGCCTGGCATAAGTATCCATCCCCCTGACTGTTTTACAAATGAGGAAGCCGACTCAACAAGGTCAAATGTCCTGCCCAAGGTCACACAGCTGGCAGGCAGCAGAACTGAGGCTCAGACCAGCTCGGTGACCCAGCACTGCCTCTTAGCGGACTGTGCCATCCTTTGAGTTGCCTTTCCCAGCAGTAGGGATGTGTGTTCCTCTATCCCCAACTCCTCCCTTGTGGTCCAGTGTATTTGGGAGGAGGCTGGCTGGGCTTTGGAGATGCTGTCGGCAGCTGTGAAATTGAGCGGAGGTAACTGACCAACAACGGGGGCTAGCTCATGACCCCGACCTCATTAGCTTCCATGCTGTAATTGAGTTCTCTACTCCAGCCCTCCCCACTGGGGCACACACAGCTTCTAGCCCACGGCCTGCCAACTGCAGGTCAGCCCCGTGTACAAAGGACCTTGGCCATCCAGAGCAATGCGGTATTGGTGCTGGATGCTTGACTTTCCATTTTTATGTTGTTTGTTCAGAGACTGCTTTCTTTCTGACTGCAGCCAAGTTCTGCTTTGCTAATTTGCACGGCTGACTTCAAGGGGTTCCTTCACTGTAGGAAGATGACAAGGCAGTGGGTTAGAGTTGGGGGGAGGGTAACTAATCAAAATCTAGAGTCAGAGGACCTGGGTTTGAATCTGACTTCTACCATGTATTCCCTTGGACAAAACACTACACCTCTCTGTGCCTCAGTCTCCTCATATGTAAAATGGGGGTGACAATGCCACCCGAGTGACAGAGTGAGTAGAGTATTAGACCTGGAGCTGGGGATACATGAGTTTCCTCCTCAAACACAGAACCTGGAAAAGTCACTTAAACTCTCTTAAATGGGGATGATAATAGCAGGGAGTTCACTGGATTGCTATGAGGATCTAGTGAGATAACACATGCAAAGCACTTTGTAATCCTTGAAAGGATATTGTTATTCAAATGAAGAGATTGGGCTAAATGATCTCCAAGGTACCTCCTAGTTCTATTCCTGTGATCTTTGATAAAAAATGTCTTTGTGTCTTTTCTTAAAGTTTTGGACCCTCTCTCTACCCAGGGGAAACATCCCCACTCTGAGCCATTGCCTCTTCCACCACAGAGAGGCACATCCCACATGGGGAACCAAGTAGTCTTTCTTGACCCTGACCCTCTTATCTCCCAGAAGTCCTGAGCCAAAAAATGGCAATCCGGGTGACCAGGAGGAGACCAAGAAGGGGCCCTTGAAAACACACACCTTTTCCCGATCCATTGATGTTGCATCAGAAATGATTGCTAGGGAGCCGAGGCAGGAGGAAATGGCAGAAAGTCTCTGTGTGCTTCCTGAGGCCCTGAGGAGTGCAAGAAAGACCAAGGACTCTGGACTTGGGTTCAAATCTCACTTCTGACATTTACTACCCATGTGACCTTGAGTCACTTATCCACTCTGGGCCATAGCTTCCTGATCTATAAGATGAAGGGTTTGGACAACATGACCTGGAAGGTCCTTTCCAGTCCTGTGGACCCCATGGCCTTGAAAAGTGATGTAACCTTCCTAGGCCTCAGTTTCCTCACTTGTAAAATGAGTAGATTAGACTGGATGGACTCTACCATCACTACCAACCCTAGATCTCTGACTCCCCAAAGTGGAAATCTTTTTTTCCTGCTTTCAAAAAATGGACGACATCATTGAGGGGGAAGCACCACCTAGTGGTTTCCAATAGAAATGACACAAGCTCTTATAACCACTATGGGACTAATGCTTTAAAAAAAAAATTTTTTTCTATTTCTGATACCTTCTTCTCCCTAGAATTTCAATCTCTCTCTCTTTCTCTCCCTCCCTCCCCCTCTCTTTCTTTCTCTCTCCCCACTCTCCCTCCTCATCTCCCTTTCTCTCTCTCTTTCTTTCTCTCTGCCCCCAACCCCCAGATCTATTATCAATAACTAAGGGTTCTTTGAGATCCCAAGGCCACTGTTAATATCCCTTTCTGGTCTAATACTCTATAACCATGGAAAGGTTACAACAACTGAATCATCAGGAATAACGCAGTGATACAAAGAAACACTATATGATTATAGAGCTAGAGCTAGAAAGGAATTGAGGGGAAATGGAGTCCAACTTCCTTATTTTTTTAGATGAGGAAACAAGCTCAGAGAGTTGAAGTGACTTGCTTAGGATCATAGCCAAGAAGTGTCAGATCATTGGGTCACAGGTCTAGATCTGAGCTCTAGAAGGAAACTTAGAAACAATCTGGTTCAACTTTCTCATTCTACAAATGAGAAAATGGGCCCAGAGAGGTTAAGTGACTTTCCTGAGGTCTCACAGGTAGAAAGTGACATATGAGGCATCATCACATTATGACATTGACATATCAAGGGTCTGTAATTTCATCCATACACCGATGATATGGATCACATTCCCTCTATAACTTAGTAAATAGGCCATAGTAAGTTGGCCAAAGACCTTAAATGACTTACCCAAGGTCACACAGATAAGAAATGTCAGAGACAAAATTAAGTCACTCCCTTATTCCAAGTACAGTATTCTGTCTACTATACCATGTTGTCTGATGAGGGCAATCTTTGCTTTGGGTATTGAAAGACACTGTACACCCCATAAAGCAAATTCTACTTCCTTTGGAAGTTGTGAGGGTTGGGCTCAACCCACATAAAGAGCTTCTCTCTCCCAACACATAATGCTTTCCATCATACCAATTTCTAGATAGGCTGACAAGATCCCAGAGCCGCCACTTTCTGGGATCCTGCAGGAAATATTTCATAGCCAAAATACCATGGCTTAGTAGACAGTGAACAAGTAGTGAGCTGGGAAAAGAACACCTCTGGAAATGCATCCCAAACCATCAACAGATGGAAGGCACTGGAATGAAGGGGAATTGGAAAAGGCTTCCTGAGTAGGTAGTATTTTAGCTGGGCTCAAAGACAGGGCAGCCGGGAGGTGGAGATGAAGAAGGGGAGGATAAAATGATGAGAACCATTAACTTCTTGACTTGCACATGGTCCTTCAATATCAGACTTCTGGACCCAGGTGTAATATGATGTAAAGTCCCCCGTTTTTTCAGGACCTCACCCCTATTAACAGTAGGTATGAAATTAATGCTTATTGACTGACTTGACTTACTGAACTTTTACTATGCAACAGAATCATCCCCTCAGAAGGAATAGTTCCCCAAATTTGATGAGGAGTTGGGAAGAGAACTCAGACTATTCTTGGTCATAGGAGTCAGTTTCCAGCCATAAGTCACAGAAATTGAAATCCAGCCCAGAAAGAAGAAAGATCAGAGAATTCTTTCAGCTCAGCCTTCCTTGTCAACACCATCCTCCTGGCTACACCTGGGTCTCTCTTGAATTTTTCACATGGTCTAGTGTTGGATCAAATGGAAACAACCGTCCCCTCTGACAGGATGCCCCTCTGGCCTGCTGTGAAACAGAACCTCTCAGAAGGAGGATATTCAGAGCCTCAGAGGAGGACAAATGAACAAGGAGGGTGGAGAGGACTGAAGAACTCACCTAGAACAGAGTCCTTGATCACTCCAGGGGGCATCATTCACAAAAAGGATAAGGAAAGGTACCATGAGCAATTTCTCAGAAGAGACCATTCTCAGCATGATATTCTCCAGTGGTCATGGGGCTGCCTCAATGCTGATAGAGTTAATGGGGATTCTAGAAGAAAAGAGCTTGAAGAGAATATCATTACTCTGGTCACTTCAAAGGATCCCAACCTAACCTGGAAAGAGGGCAGTTAGGTGGGTGGTACAGGGCACTGGCTTTAGAATCAGGAAGACTCCCCTTCCTGAGTTCAAATCCAGCCTCAGACACTTATAGCTGCATGACCCTGGGCAAGCCACTAAACCCTGTTTGCCTCAGTTTCCTCATCTGTAAAAGGAGCTGGAAAAGAAAATGGCAAACCACTCCAGTATCTCTGCCAAGAAAACCTCAAATGGGGTTACAAAGATTCAGAAATGACTAAACAACAAAAATCTTAACAGAGGGATGGTGGAAAGAAGCCACAGCCAGTCACAGGATCAGAGATATAGAAAAGTGAGATGACTTACCCAGGGTCACATAGGGTGTGTCAGAGATAGGATTTGGACCTTGTTCTTCCTGCTTCTGACACACATTGGGTATGTGAACCAAAGTAAATCACTTAACCTCTCAATGCTTCGGGCTACTTTCTAAGACCATAAATTGCCAAGAAAATGCAAGCTCAGCACTGGCAGATGAACAACACTTACTAGTTGTTCCTTATGTTGATGAAATCACAGATCCAGTTTTGATTGAGTCCACACCTCTGGACCGCTCTCCAGAAGGAGCCTCAGACACCATCTGCTCCAACCTCCTCATTTTATAAATAAGTAAACTGAGGCTCTGAGAAGTAAAATGATTTGGCCAACATGACCCAGGGAGAAAATATAAGACTCAGAATTTGAACCTGAGGTCCAGCAGTCTTTATGCCTCACCAGGCTGCTCGCTCCTGCAGGGGCACTTTCCCAAATGTGTGAACAGAGGCAAGACAAGTCCCTTCTCATTCTTTCCTCCAGAGCCTTGATGTTTTAAATTTCTTACTTCATTTCTTCTAGGTATTCATGTAGCCTTTGTGGAAAATCCACTTTTTCTTTTGAATTTTTGTTGGTTTGTTTGAGCTTGCAGTTTTTATGAAGTTCTTATTTTTTCGTTTGTCTGTCTATTTATTTTCTTGTTTGCTTATTTATTTGTTTGCTTTTGCAGGGCAAGGAGGGTTAAGTGACTTGCCCAGGGTCACACAACTAGTAAGTGTCAACTGTCTGAGGTCAGATTTGAACTCAGGTCCTCCTGAATCCAGGGCCAGTGCTTTATCCGCTACACCACCTAGCTGCCCCCATGAAGTTCTTTTCTCCTTGTTGGCTGGATTTTGTGGGCATTTTTAGATCTATAATTTTATTTTTTATACCAACCCATGTCTTTTAGCTTTAATTATTGAATTGGGGCTTTGTGTCATTATTTTGTATGTACTTATATGTGTATATATTGACTCCCCTAACAGAGCATAAGTCTTGTGAGGGCAGGTACTTTCCCTTTTGTCTTCACATACCAAGTGCCTAACAGTGCCTCACACATTCAGTTGTTTCAGTCTTGTCCCACTCTTCTTGACTGCATTTGGGCTTTTCTTGGCAAAGATAGGGGAGTAGTTTGCTATTTCTTTCCATAGTTCGTTTTACAGATAAGGAAACTGAGGCAAACAAGGTGAGGTGACTTGCCCAGGATCACACAGTAAGGAAGTGTCTGAAGCCAAATTTGAACTCTGGAAGATTCATCTTGCTGACTTCAGGCCCAGCACCATCTAGCTGCCCCACCTGACACAAGAGCCACTTAATAAATTCTTCTTAATTGATTGATAGGGGAGAGACATGAAATGTCATATCTGGAAAACAAATGGATATATTCCCTTTCTTGATTGAACTATTCCCAATAGTTGTTGATAAGAAGAGGGGAAAAAACATGAGGGTAGCTGTTGTACTACTTGAGGAAGCACAAGGAGAAAAGATAGAATTGAGGAAGGCAGAAAATCCCCCAGGTGAATTTTCCCCACTTCATAATTTTGTCTTGGGCACTGCTTGCCCTACTGGATTCAATAAGTTAGTTCTTCCAATACCCCAGGAGTTCGTCATGCCATGAAGAGGGACTTAGAGGCCAGGCTTAGTGCAGTGATCATACGGATGCTTCTTTTTTTCTGTTTGAAATCAAGCTTAAAAATGGAAGGGTTTGGGGTACAACAAAGAATCCAACTTCAATCCATTTATATGTCTCTCTTAAAGCAGTGACTCCTATCACAGATGGCAAAAAGGTGAAACAAATACATGGAAAGCCCTGAAACTGTACTTTCTGCCTGGCTGTCTTAAGCCTCATTCACCATCCTCTCTGTCTTCTCTCCATCACAGAGGCCATGTGCAATCTCTCCTTGAAAAGAAAATCGTTCTGGGGTCAGGGATGTTAACAAATCCAACAGTCCTTCTCCAAACTTCCAATTTACCAACCTTGCTGAAAAGTGGGCTTTCAACGTCCACAGGAGCACATTGGAATGTGCTCTTTGCCTTTCCTGATCCTCAGCCCTCCCCTCTCCCTCCCCCTTCTCCTTTGTGCCCTTTTCTGTTCTCCATTTTGTGCCATTTGAGGGCTGACTAAGGCCAGAGGGAAGACGGATGGTTGCCACTGTGTGATTTATTGCCGCAGTTCCTCATTTCATGAAGAACAGGATAACTGACAGAGCCTGACCTTCTTGCCTTTCCCCCCACTCTCTGCCCTCAATCCAGTTTCTTTCATGATGCCTGGTGTCTGTGCCTACCTAGAATGATGGCAGTCTACCGTACTTGCCAAGCATTATGTACTCTGCTTTGGTCAGAACCCTTTGAAGGCACCGTATTGGTTACATGACAGACATTGTACAAGAGTGTAGTCCAATCCAACAAATGTTTATTAAGCACCTGCTGCAGGCAATAAATTGTGATGAATGCTAGGGATGCAGTTTTTTTAAGTCTCTGCTCTCAAGAAACTCATGCTTTCTCAGGGAAAAAAATAGTGCAGGGATTCTCAATATGAGGTCCTAGATTTCAGGGCATCCGTGAACCTGAATGGGAAAAAATAATTCTGTCTTTATTTTCACTAACCTTGAAGTGAACTTTCAAATTTCCTTCAATTATTTAAACACGTAATTCTGAGATAGAATCCAGAGGCTTCATGAAATTTCCAAAGGGGTCCATGATATATAAAAGGATAAAAAAGCCCTGAAGTCAGGGAGAACCACAGAACCGTGGCCCACACTGGGAAGTGACTCAAAACCAAAGCTGAAGTAACAGTAACATTGTACGATAATCAACTGTGATAGACTTAGTTCTTCTCAGCAATACAATGATCCAAGACAATGCCAAAAGACTTATGGTGGAAAATGCTATCCATATACAGAGAAAGAACTGTGGAGTCTGAATGAAGATCAAGGCATACTATTTTCACTTTTTTGTTGTTTTGTGTGCATGTGTGTGTGTGCTTTTCTTTTGTTCTGATTCTTTTTTCCCCACAACATGACTAATGTGGAAATATGTTTTCCAAGATTACACATGTGTGCAATCTGTATCAGATTGCTTGCTGTCTTGGGGGGGGGGAAGGGAGGGAGAGAAAAATTCTGAACTTGAACTCTTTCAAAAAAATGAAAGTTGTTTTTCCATGTAATTGGGGAAAAATACTATTAAATAAAAAACAAAGTTAAGGGCAACTAATTGAAGGAAATGTCTGGACCAGATAAGGTTTAGCAGGCACATAATAGCAGTCTGGAATTATTTGAAAGGTGATCACATAGAAGAAGGATTAGAATTATTCTACTTGGTCCCAGAGGGCAGAACTAGGGACAGATGAGTGGCATTTACAAGAAAAGGGAAGAGATTCACTCATTAATTTAAAAAAATATCAGAACTGTTGGGCAGCAGAATGAGCTCCCCAAATAGGCAGTGAATTCTCCATCACTCAAGGGTCATTAGTTGGAACTTGGATGAATATATTGAAGGTAACTGATGCCTATATTAGCAGGGTCCAGAAAAGATGACCTACCTCTGAGGTCTCTTCTTGCTCCAAATCTAGGCTTCTGAGGTCCTAAAAAGATCCAGAGTTAAGTGACCCTCTTTGCTTCTGTGTTCTTTCCTACTAGGAAGTCAGTCATCCAGCTCGACCTGGCCAATACCAAGAAGGCACTCATTGTCCCAGCTTTTGAAACTCTCCGGTACCGCCTATCCTTCCCCAAGTCCAAAGCAGAGCTCCTATCGATGTTGGATATGGGGACTCTCTTCACTTTCAGGTAAGGAGTAAAACTCACCTGTGGCCTCAGCAGGTGATCCTTGGCAATACCATCACTGACATTCATAAAACACTTTAAGGTTTGAAACGCATTCAGGTCTTTGATTATACAGCCTTAGAACAAGACCATTTTACAGATGAGGAAACAGGTTAATCAATTTGCTCAGGGTCACAAAGCCACTAAAGACTCAAGGAAGAATTTGAACTCGGCTCTTTCAGGCTCCAACATTCTCTCCAGTATGCTGCTTAATGGTCAAAGGGGAGGTGGGGCCCTTTTGAAGGATATAGTGGCTTCATTGACCTAGAGAGGCCCCTTGGAATGAGCTTCTTTCTAAAAACTACAAGGAATTGATTTCTTTTACCCCGTCGTGTCTAAGGTAAGCCTACAGAAGGGAAGGCAGTGAGAGGAAAGACTTCTTGAACTGACATCTATACTTGGCTTTAGCTTCCTGCCCCATTCCCTTCTGGGTAATGCCATTTTTTTTTTTCCTGGTGGTCAGAGTTGTGAAGATACTTTGTAGGATCATGACTTAATTCTGGAAGTGACTTTAATGGTCATCTAGCCTATCCCCACCCCCACCTCTGCCCCTCTCATTTGAGGATCATAAAGCTTGAGCTGAAAGAAGCCTTATAGGCAACTTAGCCTTGCCACCTCATTAAACAGGAAAGGAAACTGAGGCTCAGGGGAGCTGACAGACTTGACCACGGTCACATGGGGAATAAAGGTCAGAGGCAAGATTTGAACCCAGCTCCTCTGACTCCACATCTCTTTCTAATATACCAAATTGTTCTTTCCAATGCCTCCAGTACAAATCAGAAAACCCAGCCCCAGAGAGGGGAAGCAACCTGTCCAAGGTCACACAGCTAGCAAAAAATGGAGCTAGGATGGAAACCCAGGTCTCAAGGGTCCACGTCTAGCCCTGTTTCCATTATGCCACTCTCAGGCCTCCTGTGTATAGAATCATCTCCAAATAAATGTTGGAGGCCGATCCCTAAGTTGCCAGACTCCTGGATCTAGACCTGATATCCTGTTACCCAGCTGAGAGCTTGTCAATAAAAATGCTTTAAATTTTCCTCTAAATTTCCATTTTTTGCCTCTATTCACCCCCCCCATTGACAAGTTTGTTTGAGGCAAAACATCCTGCTGAAAGTCCTGGGCATCTGCTCCCTAGGGCTCCTGTGAGCCCATTTCATTTATCTCACACATTGGACAACTCTTACCTGCCCCAGGATTTCCACGGAAAAGCTGTGACTCTGTCCCCTTTGAAGTGGCTCCATAGATAGCCCACAGGATTAGGAAGAATGAACTCTGCTTCCTGGAGAGGGCTGGCCACATGTAGCCTCTGCAGGGAGACCCAGAGCAGAAAGCTACTGCACTCACTCCCCCTCCATTTTAATAAATGCCATCCATTTTGAAGAACTAGGAGGAAAATCTAATCCACAAAAGCATCCTTTTTGAAGCAATTTTTACCTAATGGAGTGGCCTGGAAGAGACAATTTGCTAAATGGAGCTGAGAGGCCCGAAGAAGTTGATGCCACCCTCAGAAGTGAGCCATTTCCTTCTCATTTCCCAGGGACATAAGGCCCCGAATCTCAGCACTTTGAAGGGCAGGCTAAAAGCCTACCAAGGCGTCCAGACAATGAGACTGACATGCTCCAAACAAGCTTGTTTTAAAAGCTTGAACTCTTTCTGTCTCTCTCCTTCTCTCCCTCCCTCTTTCCTCTGTCCTCTCTCTCTCCTCTCCACTTCTCTCCTCTCTTTCTCTCTCTGGCTCATTCTCCTTAGTCAGACATGCCCTCCGCAGCCCATAGAGAGGATCCAGCCAAGTGGGCTTCATACCTCCATTTCTTGGGCAGTTTCTGATGAAGTCCATTGAAGCCAACTGGAGGAATGATTGAGGGAGGAAGGGGGTAAATTCATTGTTAAGCAGATCCAAAATGGATTCTAAGATGACAGATTTCAAGCTGGAATCGACTTTAGCAATATCCATCTCCTTCACATAACAAATGAGGAAACTGAGACCCAGAAAGGCAAGGTCATATGGTCTAGTGGAAGGAATACTGAATTTGTAATCCAATGACCTTTGTGCAAATTCTCACCTCTGCCATTCACTACCATGGGGCAAGTGACCTAAACTCTCTGGGCTTCAGTTTCCTTCTCTGTAAAATGGAGAGTGGGGATATGGACTAGATCACCTCTGATCCTATGGTCCATTCATTTTTCCTCCTTCCCTTCTTTTTTTTTTTAAACAACAGTCCTCACTTGGTTCCATACTAGGGACTCAGTGGGATGAGAACAAATGCTTTATATAGACAGCATTTAGCCCAGTGTCTGGCACACAGCTTATTGATTGACTGGTTGATTGATCATATGCATAAGATGATATGAAGCAGTGGATGTGGGATCTGAGTTCACATCTCGCCATTGGCATATAGTACCTGTGTCATCATGTACAAGTTGGCTAAATACACGCTGGATTGAATTTTGGACTTGGACTAGAGAAGACTTGAGTTTGAATCTTGCCTTATAGACTCTAACTGTGTGATGCTAGGCAAGTCACTTAATCTCTCTTAGCTTCAGTTTCCTGATCTGTAAATTGGGGATAATTAATATTACGTACTTCACAGTTGTGAGACTGAAGGTTACTTGCTTTATAAGCCTTAAAACACTATATAAATGTCGTTGTCATTCTTGTTCTTTTTGTTAGGCAGCTAAGTGGCACAATGGATAGAGCAATAGGCTTGGAATCAGGAAGACTAATTTTCATGAGTTCAAATCTGACCTCAGATGTGACCCTGTGTGACCCTGGGCAAGTCACTTCACCCTATTTGTGTCAGTTTCCTCATCTGTAAAATGAACTGAAGAAGAAAATGGCAAACCACTCCAGTACCTGTCAAGAAAACCACAAATGGAATCACAGTCAGATACGACTGAGATGACTGAACAAAAATAAATTATTATTATTAATGTCACTCAGCCTTTTAATGGTTCAGGCAAGTCTCTAAGAATATAAATTATATGAGTATATAATTGGTTGGACTCCCTGCCAAAAAGGTCATGCTCACATTCTGTCTGTCTCTACCTCCTTATCTCTTCCTCCCACCCCCCCATCTCCCATCCCCTTCCATCTGTGAGTTTACAACACATCAGGGTTTTTCATGTTTGCCATTGGGAATAGAAGGTAGGAGAAAAGTAAAACTGCATTCTTGGTGGCAACAACATCATCTTGCTTTCTAATGGAACTTTAATTAAAAACAATCATTTTACTTTTTTTCAAAACTGTTTTGACATTCTTTTTGCCCCCTGATTCCTCATACCACCCCAAGAGAACCCACTCTTATAACAGTTATATCCAAGTAAACTCAATGAACACATTGGACATATCTGAAAATGTAGGCTTTATTCTACCCCTTTGGCCTTCAACCTCTCTGCCAAGGAGTGGGAGGGATGCATCACTACCAAAAGTGGAAGTGATCACTCAACCTTGTCATTTTTCAGATGAGAAACTGAGGCCAAGATAGGCAATGGCTTACCCAGAGTTGTGTAGCTAGGAAGGTGGCAGAGCCAAGATTCAAACCCAGATCTCCTAATTCCAACAAGAATCAACATTAGACCATCAGCACACGTGGTCACTGGTTGTGTAATGCCCATTAAGTCAAAGGCTGCATCCCTCAGGACTGCCTCAGCATCAACTTTTCCAAGGACAACAGCTCAAATCCCTCCTTTCCAGGGCTGCCCTGACCTCAGAGTCATTGCTAGGGATTTGAACCGCCAGTGGACAGCCTCACCTCTTTTCCTTCTTCTGGGCTTATTGAAATGTCACCACTTGATTTGTCATTTTTCTACCAGTTCCCTGACTTCAGTCGGTACTTATCAAAGGTGCTGAGTTGACAGAGACAGAGACCCAAGGCCCAGCCCCTAAGCAGGCAGAAGCAACCCAGTGTCAGTTCCCTTTTCTCAACAGCTGTTCTTCCTATGGCTTCAGTATTGTGCTGGAACCCTAGGCCTGTAGAGTTGGCAAGGTGCTGGGAAAGCCCAACACAGCAGGGCTGGGTTTTTTCAGGTACAGGTTGGACCAGGGCACCTTCCAGCCTTGAGACTCTGTAATTTTGTGATTCCAACCCCGTATTTTTACAAATGAGAAAACTTGGAGACCCAAAGATGGAAAGTGACTTGTCTGTTGTCACACAAGGAAGCAGCAGGGAAGATCAGGGCTTGATACCCTGACATATCCTGTCCTGTCCTGTCCTTTCTATTACTCATGGATGCTGGCTGCCTTGCTAGGAAATGATGAAGGTGTTAATTTCTGAAATTGATACTGGAAACATTCCCTTCCAGAAGGTCTTACCTGTAGATATATGCATACCCTCCTCACGAGAGAGAGAGCAAGCGCTTTTCAGATAGCTATTCTCCAAACCTCAATATGGTCATTAAGTATATTGAATCTTAGTAACACAAGGTCACTCAGTAATGTGAAGGAAAAGATGACTAAAGAGAAATCTGACTCAGAAATTGCACAAAGAACAGATGATCAAATGGTCTTCCTCCCTTCTTTTAACAGGGGAGTCATATGGGTGCAATATATCGAATACACTGTCAGGCATGGTTCCTATCGATCGGTTTTACTGTGCTGCTTTTTTCTTATTACAAGGGAGGGCACGTTGTTGGGAGGTATATCTAGAATGACTGGAATATAATGGCAAAAGGCACCCACTGTAAAAATACTTTTATCAGAGGCTTGACAAGCATTTAAATGAAAGAATACAAATTGATGGAGAGTACACGGCCTTCAGGTCACAGAACCAAAGAGAAATACCAAGGACAAAATAGATGCTAAATACCCAGGTATGATCTGAAGCTGGCCGGTCTCATTTCCTGCCTATTGTGTAAATTTCATCATCCTTAGCTCTCATTTGGCATCAGAAGTTTAGTGCTGGAAGCAATCTCAAAGGTCACTGAGTGCAGCCCTGTCATTTTACTGAGGTCCAAGGAGAAGAAATTACTCACCCAAAGGCATACAGGTAGTAAGTGCAAGAAATTATATTTTAAATGAAATTCTGTGACCCTCAGCCCATTACTCTGACCATTGTACCATCCTCCTTCTCTCGATACAATGATGTAGACAGCAGAAAATGTATACGAGGTCTTCAAGATAGAGGAGTGCATGAACCAAATGGTGGCAGGGGCTCTCTGTGGTAGAATGCACCTGGCATCCTGATCTTAAAAGGTTGTACAAAACAACATAGCACCCACTGTATCCCAACTATGCCATCTTTGGCCATGTTGGGTCCCGTGACACTTACTCCGCCACTCTCCATATCAGAACCTCATCTCTCTTTGTGTCCTAAGGTATCATGTTTGGACAAAAGGGCATGCCCCTACCAACTTTGCCAAGTGGAGAACAGCCACCACCCCATACCGGGTCGAATGGGAAGCAGACTTTGAACCATATGTTGTGGTGAGGCGCGACTGCCCTGAATATGACCGAAGGTTTGTTGGGTTTGGCTGGAACAAGGTGGCCCACATCATGGAACTGGATGCCCAGGTAAAGTGAGCCTAAAACCTCCTAGATCTCATGGAGATGAAATAGAATGAGGGAATCTGAGAGATGGAATGCATCTCAGAGATCAGTAAGTCCAATTGCTTGACAGATGAGAAAACTGAGGGTCAGAAAGGGGAAAGGACTTACCCAAGGTCCCAGATAGTTATTTGCAGGCCTGGAAACTAGTCCTTGAGTTTGAAACAACAAAAATTCCATTGACCATCCATTTTACTCCATTATAGAAAATCCCTATAACCTCTTAGTCTGACTCAATGATGAGGCAAGAAAACAGTCATTAGCTATTGAAACTTTCCTCCAGTAGTACCTGAGGAAAGGTGAAATCAGCCTCCTATTCCATTAGCCTTGAGAAGGAGCCAATATCAAAGTAAAGACTAGTTCATGAATGATCCTGAAGAAATCCAAGTTAAAAGATGAGTGCCCATATTTCACAGTGGAAAACTTAAGTGAGTCATGCCCATCTTTTGAACAAAATGGTTAGCAGGGGCTCAGAGTAACATGGGGACCAACGGAAATGACTGAACTCTTCTTGGTTACTTCCTTAAAAGAAAACAAAAAAATGTAACAATGACTGACTTACCCCATGGTCATTGAGTAATGAGTTGCCGTAAGCAAATTGTCTAGATAAGTAGAGGTTGTTTCTAGGGGTATTTTTGGTCTGGCCTGCTATTTTAGCCATGTAGAGAATGCTCGGTTTAGAGACCTGACTCTACCCCCCTTTGACCATGTTGGCACACAAGTATCCCTTTGCATTTATTTCACCACTCCCCTCATGGAAGTAAATTGGCAAATTCTCCTAGAGGGCTCCTGGAAGCACAAAGCTGTGCCAGTTTGTTTCATGACAGGACTTGAACCCAGGAAAAGAAATCTTTCTAAGACAGATAAAATAAAGCATAGGAAACAGAACTTAACCCTTTCTTATTGATTCAGGGTCCTCATTATAATCCTCAGTTATTGTCCTGGGCTGGTCACGTAATATATTTCTGTGTCCAGAGGCTATAGTGTCTAATGGGTGATGGCCCCTACACCAAATGATCCCAGAATGCAACAGTAGAAAATGTTGCAGTTTTGCCTTCCTTGAAGCAAATGCCCTGAGATAGGCAACTCAAGGAATATCACCTCCATTTTACAGATGGGCAAACTGAGATTAATAGAGGGCAAGTAACTTGCACTCTGTCGAATGAATAAAAAGTGAAAACTGAGACTTGAAGCTTGGTGTTCTAACTCCACACTGTGTCTCTGGAACTTTTCTATCTGAGCTTTTTTTTCTCCCACTTTCCTCCACCCCATCAGACTCTCAGTTCTCACTGCTTGTTGATATCAGGGAAACCCCTTCCTTACTATACCTTGATTTGGTAGCAACAACTATATGACAGATAACCTGAGAAGACACTTTATTCAGGGCAACCTCAGGAGACAGTTTGACTATTATTATCCCCATTTCATGGATGAAGAAATTCAGGCACATAGAAGTAATATGACTTGTCCACATTCCTACTCCTTGAGCTGCTGATCTCATGGGCATTTGTTTTGAGGAAAGTAAAGCTGAAAGAGTCCCATAAATATAGCATTCTGGGACTAGTGGATATAGGAGCAATGGTCCTATAGACCCAGAAGTCTCTAAGCATAGAATATGTTACATGAAGGGCACAGGAACATGATTTATGTTTGTTTATAATGATGACCCTGGATCAACAGAAAATGATTAAATCATGTTCTAGAAACTTTGTGGTGCAACTAGGACTTGAGGCTAAGTCTCCCTGACTCCACACTCAAAAAGCTACTCAAACATTAATGGGAGGGGCAGCTAAGTGGTACAGTAGATAAAGCACCAGTCCTGGATTCAGGAGGACCTGAGTTCAAATCCGACCTCAGACACTTGACACTTACTAGCCATGTGACCCTGGGCAAGTCACTTAACCCTCATTGCCCTGCAAAATAAACAAACAAAAAGTTAATGGACACTAAGATTGAACTGTGTGTTTTATAATCGGTGGTACAAAATGTACCTTCTTATAAAAAAATGCTTGCTGAAAGGACAACTTTTGGCCCTGCTCCAAAGCCCTTGGTGGGTTAGTGGGGTGGAGGTTCCATTTGAACTCTCAGATGTGTCTCAGAGAGCTACAGGTGCTAGAGAAGTGGTCCTTGGTTAGGTGAGGTATATGACTAACACTTCTGCTGTTGAGAAATCTTGGTGGGATGTTTCCTTTTTTAACCTGTTTTCTTTATCAGCTAGTTTTTTCTCCACCTTCCAGTTTTCCCTCTAGTTTATTTCAAGGTTGATACATGCCCTAAATGCCATTAGAGTTTATTGGGCCAATTCTTTCATTGCCACCGAGGCACCCTAGATGAGTGCTTTTATATGTGGTTTGTTGTTTTTTTCATTCCTTACTCTGCCCCTTGGTGCTCCTGATGTCACCATAAACCATCGGTAGGGACCTTGGGATGGTTCGCTATGTTCACTGTTGGTGTCTTTCTCTCTCAGGAGTATGAGTTCACCGTACTCCCCAATGCCTACATGATCCATATGCCCCATGCACCCAGCTTTGACATCACCAAGTTCCGCTCCAACAAGCAATACCGCGTCTGTCTCAAGACCCTGAAGGAGGAATTCCAGCAGGACATGTCCCGTCGCTATGGCTTTGCCGCCCTTAAATATCTCACGGCTGAGAATAACAGCTAGCATAATGGGTCCCATCACTGGGAGATTAGAGACAATGGAAGGTGAAAACCACTTGCTATCCTGGGCCCGGTCTTAAAAACTCAAAACTGAGAAATTATTTTTTGGTTTTTGTTTTGTTTGGATTTTTTTCCTTCTTTTTTCCCCTGGTCCAATCCAGCCATTTTTGCTGCAGAGATCTGGGACCGTGCCCACTCCTCCCCCATCAATCACTTGAGCGCTCCGAAGATGCAGGCATGTAACCCAACTGGACATCCATCAAGACTGTGGGGACAGAGAGCAAGGGCTTATTTTCTTTCCAACAAAGCCACAACAGATCTTCAGAATGTTCATGTAGCCACTGGATAACTGCTTTCATCTGGGGGGGAAAGTGGAAGTCTTGGGTCTGCCATCCTATGAATTTCAAAAATTAAAAAAGCCACTTTGCTTCTCTAAAAGTGAACTTTCTCCTTTACTCTATCAACCTAAATGAACACCCAAGGGCAAGGTCGATCAAAGTGTTGGATTGACAATTTGCCATCATAAATGAAGAAGGAAGAAGCTCTATTCTTTCCCCCTAGGGAAAAGAACACAAGGGGGATACCACTGGCTCAAACCTTTAGGTAGTTTTGGTTGGTTCTTTATCCTCAAAGTCAATCTTTTTTGTCTGGGAGTTCAGAATGAGAGGTGGGGGGATGTGTACTTGCTTTAAGGCTCAGGAAGGAAGTCAGTGGCCTCAGTAATTTTCAATCACTTCTCATGATCCAACACTGAAGATCGGCATCCAGAGCTGGTATTGAAAAGTTAACCGAGAGCATAAAACTGGAAACAAACACCCATGATATGTGTCCCTTGCCTTCCAAGAATGACATGAGATGAATGAGGACGAGTTCAAAACGAGGGCTGACTGTTTTCTATTCACAGGACACTGGGTCCTAGGAAAAGACATTGAGGTTGGAGATGCGTGTCATTCTTAAGTGAGCTGGATAATATGAACTTACCCCTCAACCCTGGACAGACATTGCCAAAGCTGCCAGCTCTCAGAATAACTGGATTACAAAAGAGCTTCATTTTGAGGAATAAAGTCTCCTCTGGGGAAGAAGGTGGATTTCAGGGAAAGAAAGAGATTTTTGCATTGGGGCATGATCATGCCCACTTGACCATGGACAGGGAGAGAATTTACCACCTCCGCCTCTCCAGGAACCTGCTGGAGGATCCCCCAAGAGGAGTTTACGCCACCCAGAATGATGAGACACTGGACTTTTTACCATTTTCTTTCTTCCTCACTATTACTGTTGTGTTTACATTGGCAGGAACGAGATTTAATGCACTACCCCCTCTGCTGGGCTGTTTGTATCAAGTTGCAATGTGGCCGGAGAAAGCCGACTTTAATAAATGAGAAACAGACTGTTCCTTTTGTTTCTCTCCTGCCTCCTCCTCTCTCATGATGCCTCAGAGTCCTTCTGCGGCAGAGACGTTCAGATCAATGAGTAGCACGTTCCCATTCCTTGACCCACCACCCTGTTCTCTTTCCTGATCACATGGAGGTATTCAGCCTTCCCTCTCCCTGCCTCAGCTTAGGTTTTTGTTTCACTTATGGCCCACAAGGCACATCCATTTTCTTTTTTTTTTTTTTTTTAAGTGAGGCAATTGGGATTAAGTGACTTGCCCAGGGTCACACAGCTAGTAAGTGTTAAGTGTCTGAGGCCAGATTTGAACCCAGGTACTCCTGACTTCAGGGCCGGTGCTGTATCCACTGCACCACCTAGCTGCCCCCACATCCATTTTCATTTTCACCCAAAGTTAAAATGGGTGTTCTAACTCCACACTGTGTCTCTGGAACTTTTCTATCTGAGCTTTTTTTTCTCCCACTTTCCTCCACCCCATCAGACTCTCAGTTCTCACTGCTTGTTGATATCAGGGAAACCCCTTCCTTACTATACCTTGATTTGGTAGCAACAACTATTCTACTCATAATATTCTTTACAAATTACTTCCTACCTAAGGCAAAATCCCTTGGATCTTGATCATGAACCCCCAAATGGGAACCACTGACTCTATTCTAACTCCCTCACTTTATAGATGACAAAATTGAAGACCTAGAGAAATACCATGACTTATCCAGGGTCACACAGGTAGTAACTGATAAAGGCAGGCTTTGCACACGTCATTGGACTCAAATCTAGCGGCCTTTCTGCCATACCCTGCTAACTCTAAATATAGATAGACATTTGGGCCAAAGCCAATGAGCATCCCAGGCTAAGTATTACTATGCCCTACCCCAGGGGAGTTTTGTTACTTAAGGCACATGGTTGTGTAATTTTCTTGAGGCCAGCAAAATAGAACCTAGAATGGTCTTTCCCATTTCAGCTTTATATAAAGCTTGTAGAAAATTCCTAAGAAGCAGGTGCCGTGGGTAATCATTGTTTCACAGCATATACCTAGATATATATCTATATACTCTACACATACATGTATACAAATGTATGTGTATAGGTACAATTTTATCTATATATGTATGTAGTATTATATGATATATAATTCATATATATACATGCATATTTTATTCCTAATTATATACAGGTCTCTTTTTAAATTAAACACCTCTGGGTACTCTAGCAAAATGACATTCAGTGCTCACCACCACCATGATCCCAATGCTAGAGGTTGGGGGAGGGGGACATAGCTCGATACTGTGTCATTTCAAGCTTAAATACTTCAGTGGTTCTGTGACTTCCTTGATGTGCACGCACCTTCCACTGATACAGATCACAACCCATCTACACAGTCACCTCCTGTACAATGCTCATCCTTGCCCCTCCATACATCGTCTGTAGAGGCATTCTGATGGTTCATTTAATATCTCAAAGGTTGCAGTTCACGGTTAAGCTGCCTGTCTGTCATTCTTTGTTTCCGTTCCATAGCTGGTCCACTGCTTTCTCTGTTATGCACTTCCTTGTCAGTGTCCTTTTCTGTGCTGTGGAAGTGTTTTTCAATGATTTCATCAGTGTAAGGAACTCCCAGTGTGAAAAGTCTGTCTAACAATGAAGGTTTTCTTCAACTTAGTTGCCTGGGTCACTGAGAGGTTAAAGGGCCCAGAGCCATGCAATATGAGAAGTACAGTTTGAACTCGGGTCTTACTGACTTCAAGGTCAACTCCCTATCCATAATGCCGTGATGTCTCTTCCTTCACATTTCTTTTATTTTCTCCCATAGTAGTTGAATAATGCCCAATGACCCCCACCTTCTCTTGCATAGCCATGGATACCAAGATGTGTGTTCCAACTATACCAAGCGAAAAAGCATTTATCGATCTATTATGTATCAGGCACTGTGTTAAGTGCTAGGGATGCAAAGAAAGAAAGGTATTCCCTGTCCTCAAAGTGCTTGCATTCTAATGGGGAGAAAACATGCCAACAATTATGCCTAAGTGGGATAAACAGTTGGAAAAATGGATGGATGGATGGATGTACCAACAGATAGATAGATGACAGACAGAGATAGATGATAGAGACAGATACATATACACATTTATATTGTAGGGACCAATTTTTAATTGGGGAGTATTAGCTAGGTGGCTTGCCGCAATACTGGGGCAAGGAAGGAGACTGACAGCCTCCTTCAAAACAGAAAAGGATTTATTTAACAAGAACGAACTTAAAACAACACAAACAGGATCAGTAGGATCAAGGAAAAGGAAATAAAATGGGGAAAGGGAAATTATAAAACCTGAACAACACCACTGCCCAGGAATCAGCTGAGAACACACAGCAGCATCCTGTCGCCTTCCAGTTTCATGCTAGAATGGCAAAAAACTTCCCTCCTACCCAGCAGACCCCAGACTGACCACACAAAGCCCCCAGCCAATTGGCTGGCCACTCTGAAAGTCACATGACTGCCCTCATTAGGCTTCCAATCATTATAATTTTGCCAGGCCCATGTAGGCGTCGGCGAGTGGTGATGACATGAGGTGCCCGAGCCATGGCAACAGCTACAACCAGTGGGTGGAGCATCATGCGGTTTGTGGAGCCCCGGGCCGGTGGGCGTGCCGAGGTTTTTTTAAAATTCTAGCCAAAAGATGGGGTCATAAAAACCTCAAATAACAACTAATTCTTTCCAATATAGATAAATATATGTATGCATATATGTGTGTATGATAAGGAGGACTGGGAAAGGCTTCTTGCAGAAGGTATATATATGTGCTCTGAACTGGAACTACAACTTGTGATATTGAGTAAAACCTCTGTAGGCCTAAATGCAGTTACTTGGGATTCTCTGAAAAATTCCTCTTGATCCTTTAAAAAGGAATTTCCTATGGCTAGTGGGACAGGAATGGTTTATGATGATGATTCAAAAAAAAAAAAGGTCTACAGAAAAAATGTCACAGTCTTCCTCTACTGTCTGATTATGTTAGCAACATGCACCTTGAAGAAAGTCCTATGGAGAACCTCTCACCATGGGCCAGCAATCATTGGAATCAAGTTACAATGAGCTTTGATTTCACTGAGTTTTCTCTCTAAATATGTCTGCTGGGACGGGTCGTGTGGTATTTTTTAAAAATTGTTTACTGTATTCTTGGGTCTTTACTTGCCAAAGCTGCATTATGTTCACCTGCCTTCTCACAGAGGCAGAAGCCACTGCCCCAACACAGAAATAAGCCAGAGCTGACTTATTTTTCAGTTGGTGTGAACTTAAGGTTTTCTTCCTTTGACTATCATAAACACACATAAACTCTAGGCTTCATACATTCTCCTAAGGGCCTAGACAATCTCACTACACCCATGGGTGAGTGAGCTTTCATAAAAATACATTGAAATATCAGAGTGATATAATATTAACTTATTCTAAAATAAGATATGAAATCATTTGCAAATGTAAGGCCTTCTATGTTATCCATTGAAGTTATTATTATCATTGTTATTTGCATTATACTTTGAAATTTAGAAAGTACTATCTTTATAACCAGCCTATGAGGTAAGTAGTACAAATATTGGTAATTTCCATTTTATGGATGAGGAAACTGATGTGTGGAGAAAAGAAGTAGCATATGGTTACCCAGTTAGTGGGTGTCAGAGTTAGAATTTGAACTCGTCTCTCCTGCTTAACCTTACACCATACTGTGAACTCAGTGTAACTGTACAGAAGTTGAAATCTAGGGATCATGGTACCTTTAAGATGTTTCCTGGATTTCAGGGTGGGATGAGATGATAAAATGTAATCTCTCCTGGGAGGAGAGCTCAAGGTAATAGCACTATATATAGGATTATAACAGGGATTCTTAATCATCTTTGGTGTGGTGGACCTCTTTTATAGTCCAGTAAAGTCTTTGGATATCTTCTCAGAATCATAGCTTCAATGCATAAAATTATATGCAAAAGAATACAAAGGAAACCAATTATATGGAAAGAAAGATGCATTTTTCCCATCCATCTTCCTGGACCCACTGAAATCACATCAACTTCAGGTTAAGAAGCCCTCATTAATAGGAAGTTTATAATTTTGCTGAAAAGGGTTTCTGAGAACATAGTACTTGCAGGTCATTTCTTTGTGTTACAGCTTGAAAACATTCATCTGACTTTAATTCTACAGCTTTGAATGACTGTCCTACCCTTTTTTAATGCTGCAGGACTGCTTATCAGGAAGGGGGCGATGAGTTTTGTCCTGACAGGAAAAGATGTGATGAAAAAACAGTAATACCTTTGAATTCTCTATATAGGTGAAGTTAACATACTGGAAAAGCCCAAATATCTAGCTTGTATTTTTCCTGTTTACAAATAGCATACACAGAAGGTGGCAGCAAGTGCTTCATAAATCTTCCTTTTTAATAATCATCATCCCAGCTAACATAGATCACTTTCAGGTTTGCAAAGAACCTGAACATTACATATGTTATCCCAGTTGTTACATTTTGTTCTTAAACAAGAGGTTGTTTTTTGTTTGTATTTCCTTTCATCTCCCTGGAAATGTCAATGCAGTCAGAGAAGGGGTAATGGGAAGCATCCAGATATAGACTCCCCAGACAGGGAACAAGATTCAGCAAGTATGACTCAAAACCTAGCTCACTGACTATCTCCCTTTGCCATGAAGGGATCATAAGGAGAGGGGGAGGGTTTCATTGGGACATCCCATGTACAGATTTGATCAATCCTAAAGTTGTTTACAGAACTCCAGTTGGAGGGGATGTCTATGGCCATCTAACCCAATCCAGTCATATGGCTTTGTGACATCATGTCATTTTTTTTGTATGGCAGTAGAGTTGGAGCCATGGAAAGTTGTTCTGAGATATTTTGTCAAGATTCTATTTCATAAATGGTCTAAATGCTCCCAGGAATTTATCAACAGAGAGTAAGACATTGTGCTCATAAAGAGCACAGGAAGACCACAGATGAAGCTGGTAAGCAAACTGTACTTGGACTTTAGTGATGCCTGAGGAAGAAAGTGAAAATCTAGGTGGTATCTAGCTATAGACTGTGCCATGTTTTGTTTTGTTTTCTTTTGAAATTACCCCATCATAATACTTTGAAGTAAAAGGCTTTCCTTGAGTTTTAAGATGTTAATTGATATCTACACAAACATCTAAAAATACAGATAGACATATGGGTAGACATATCAATAGACATAAAGATAGGCATATATACAGAAATACACACTTGCCATTTCAATTTAAAATACACATTTTGGTATCATCAATAATAATGATAGCTAATATTTACATGCTGTTTTAAAGATATTTAACATATATTATCTGATCCTCATAGAAAGCCAATAATCCCATAAAATAGATACTAGAGCTATTTTATTAATATCTGTATTTTACAAATAAAGAAACTGAGGCTCAAGTTAAATGGCTGGTCCAGGGTCACACGGCCAGCAGATGTCAGAGACAGGACTCAGACTTGGGTGTCTCCTGATTCTGCATGAAGCTTCCCTTTAACTGTATTTTTGAAAGGAAACACCTTATATATCAGACTATTACAGTATAAAATTTAAGGAAACATTCACAATCAGCTTTTCTACCTTTTTCAAAAACTACAGCCATATAAATATATAAACACACACATATATGGTATATACATATATGTGTGTATATGCATTTGTATATGTGTATGTACATATATAAGCATACACAATATACCTACACATGCATGCATACAATACACACACACACAGTGTGTGTGTGTGTGTGTGTGTGTGTGTGTGTGTGTGTGTGTGTGTTTCAGCATATGGCACCATGGGTTAGTGGATCGGTTTTGAATTCAGGCAAGGTCTTAATGACATTCCCATTTTCCAGGAGCACTATGAGATCTACCTGTACTGCTTTAAAGTGCTTTTAAAAAAATTCCATTTTGAAATTATTAGAATCCTATAATAGATCAATAATACCAGCTAATGGTCTTATCATATGGTAGCATGAATAATAATTCCATGTACATATAGAAATGTTTTAGTCACATTCAAATGGTGTGGTTATTTCCTGAAATAGTTTGCAAATTTAATATATCTAGCAATCAACAAACCTTTATTAAACACCAGCTGTATGCCAGGCACTCTCCTCGAGAGCAGGAATTATTCTAGCAGGTGAGATCACTGCATATATAAACATGTACTGGATAAATATAAAGAGAATAAAGGCAAATAAATACAAAATAGTTCATTACAAGGCAGTTTAGGGTGTATATATGTATATATCTTATTTTCTGCCCTCCATCATGGTTCTGCATAATTTATGAACCTAAGTTAAATTGCCCATTAATATTTCAATATTGATTTTTCTGAAGGTTATCTGGTACACAAGGTAGAGTTAAGTCACTTGGCATCTTTTCCTATAAAAACGAAAATAAATTTAAAAACCAACAGGCACCTGCTTAAAGGTCAGAAAAGGCTTTCTTTGTCAGGTAAAAGTATTGCTACTTGCCTCATCCCATTTCTCTGGCTTGGTAAGCAGCCAAGAAGGGGGTCAGTTATGTGCACAGAGCTCCAGCTCAGCAGAGCTAGACACTCAAGGGAATAGAGGAGGGAAAAGAGACCTCTTTATGTGCAATGGGCTTGGCAGCTAAGTTCAAGAAAGGGCCATTCAGCAGTCCCTCAGGATTGGGCTGTACTTTCCCAGTGCATGGGGGCAGGGGAGAAGGGAGGGGAGGTTTGGATCAACCAGGCAAGACATTTTTCAGATTCTAAAGTGACTAGAAGACTTTCCATCAGATGGGTTACTGTAGCCAAGCTGACCTTGTGCATTTGCCTTGAACAAAGAGCTTGGGGGTGTTTGGAACTCAGAATTGAGAGGGTAATTTGTTTTCTTCATTTACCCCATGAGGAACCCTTCCTGCTGAGTGTTTCAAAATGGAAAGAGCCCCTGTGACCCGTTCCTGACACAGCAAGAAAAGAAAAGAGAAAGCCTCCTATTCCCAGCCAGGCTGGTGACCATTTCTGAAGGTCTGCTTTGAATGCCCCATTATCATGGAAGGGGTCCTCTTAGAAGTCATGAAAACAAAGGGTAGAAAATTCTGGAATCTTGGGTTCCTTTGGCTAGAAGTAACAGTCGCAATGATTACTCTAGTGTCTTAGAGTTTTAAAGGGCTTTCTTCACCATTACTCTGTGAGATGGGAATCATTATTACTTCTATTATACAAATGAGGCAGTTGAGGCTTAGAAAGTCCAAATTACTCCTCCCAGGGTCTATGCAGATCAAGAATTCCAAAGCCTGAATTCTAACCTGGGTCTCTCAACTCTTCATTTCTTCACTCTTCTACTACCCAGTGCTAGCAAAGTGTGGTCTGAGTACGGTCTGAAAACCCTGGGCACAGGGTAAGATAATGGTGATTGTCTCTTTGTGTTATTCCCATCCTGCCACAATGAGGGTGGTCTGGAGACTGTGAGGTATTAGTGGTGACTGTCGGCAAACAAAAGGAGGTGTGTTAGTATCTTTGAGGAAAGTATCAAGAACATTGTAGATTATTCTAGACCACATTTTCTACCCTCAATCAATCTTTATGTCCCATTCACAAGTACTCATGGTAATTGGCATAAAAACTCTTGGACTGGAAATCGATCAATAAACTCATAGGATCATGTCAAGCAAGCATTAATTAAGATGTTCCAATTAATTCAGTTAATTGAGACATGCCCTAGTTCAATCCCTACTCAAAGTATGAATTCTCCTCCATAATATCCCCTCAAAAACTGGTCCTATCCTGTTGGGAAGTCCTTTGTATGTCCATCCCAACTCCAGAATTTCATAATTCAATGAACTGATGAAGTTACTGTGCTAGGTGCCAAGACTGAATCTAGTAAGATGGAAAGAGATGGTGTCTGCCCCCTATGAACATGCAGTCTAGTGAGCAGAGTGAAGATATGACATATTCAAGGATAAGAATAATGAAAGGACAGTGCCAAGCCAAGTGTTTTAGGAATATTTGAGGCAGGGGAAGGATTTCTGCATTCTAGCATCCAGTTCTCTGATTTTATCACTGAATTCTACCATACACCATAACAAATGAGATGAAGCCCAATATCTAGCTCTGAGATTCCCATAACCCTCTCTGTTCAGTTGGTACCCCAGTTACCCTCACAAAACTGCAAAGTAAAAAAAAACAGTTCCAGCATCTAGTTATCCAAGAAATGACCACAGTCCCGGTTTTGTTCTTTTGGAAGCTATCCCCACCTGCACTTAATTGTTGGGAGCTTTATTAATGGCTAATGTATGAGACTATTGGTGCCCTTCCAAGCTTTGCTTTTGGGTTCCAAAGGAGATTAATTGTGACATCAGGAGCCACTGTGGTGACTTAAGAGAGCTGCAGTCTTTAAAAAAGAGGAAAAAAAGGACAATAAGTCTGCCTTGATTGCTCCTCTAATGATTTATACATTCCTCAACAAAGTTGGAGATTGGGAAATAGGAGAGAGAGGTCAAGAAGGACCTTCTTCCACAATTGACCATACTACCTTGTAGAGTCTGTCTTCATCTTGTGCTAATTCACGATGCTGATTAGCCTAAGTGGAAAACCAATCACAGGGGCAGCCAGGTGGCACAGTGGATAGAACACTGGCCCTGGAGTCAGGAGACCTGAGTTCAAATTCGGCCTCAGACACTTAACACTTACTAGCTGTGTGACCCTGGGCAGCTCACTTAACCCCAATTGCCTCGCCAAAAAAAAAAAAAGAAAAGAAAGAAAGAAAAGAAAAGAAAAGAAAAGAAAAGAAAAGAAAAGAAAGAAAACCAAGCACAGAACTTTGTTGGTAGAAAGCAGTTTGGAAAAATAGCATTGATGTCAATAGAATACAGAATGTCAGAGCTAGGAGAGCCCTTAGAACAGGGAATGTCAGAAGGAACCTTAGAAGAGGGAATATCAAAGATGAGAGGGCCCTTAAAACAGGGAATGTTGGAGCTGGGAGGGACCTTGGGACATAAAACATCAATGCCAGGAGGGAAAGCCAGGAGGTCAAATGTCCAAGTTGGGAGCTACCTTAGATTATAGAATGCCAGAACACAGAATTTGACATAAGATGGAATGTCAGACATGAAAAGGACCTTAGGAAAGAGAAAGTCAGATCGGAGAGGGAGTAGAATGTCAGAGCTAGGAGATTTAGAATAGAGAATGTAGAACATGGATTGTGGGATCTGAAAGTCCTTTAACTATGGGATGTTACAACACAGATTAACACCAAATGGGCTCTTAGGGATCTTCTAGCCCAGCTTCCTCAATTTCAGATAAAGATAACTGACGCTCATTGGCTCTTGCATTCATATTCTTGCCATCTGTAGCATATATTACACATCTGGAAGCTAGATCATGGTTTCCGAGAACAATATTCCTTGTCTTCCCCTCCACAAATACAAACAATGACATTATTTTGTACCATGTACCATTCACCCTTTGCATGCTTGGGATGTGGACATGTAGTTAAAGATAGGAATGAGCTGCACAGGGGTTCTAAGGGATACCCCCATTGATGTATCTGGTCCTACAATACTTCAGCTCAGTCCCTCAGCCCTAAAAGGTTTCTCCAAGACCTTTGTTCCTTCAGTTTTTGCTTGACCAAGTTTGAAAGCGTTTTTGCTGGTTCAGCCAGCTCATTCTCCACTGAGGATCTGGTTGTTTGTGTGAGGAGCCCTTGGGAACTTCCCGCCCCTTGCTGGGTCTGGAGGACCCTTGCTACCTCAACTTGCTTCTTGGTTTCTCACTAAGTCTAAGAGAAGTGGGCACAAGTACCATGCAAAGAGGGTTTTTTTGGTGAATGAGTTGGACACTGCAGATGATTCCTACAACATGGCCTCAGTTTCCTCATCTGTAAGATGAGGGGACTGGACTAGGTTCTAACCCTTCCAGCTCTCCATGAACTTTTCAGCTTTTATGAACCTTGGTTCTAGGTGATCTCTAAGTTCCCTAACTGTAGATCTATGATCCTTGGGCTTTCGGTGATGTGTAAGGTCCCATCATCCTGAGACCAGAGAGGTTACTGAGTTATGAGTCCAGACCCTGTAGGCAGAGCCCCCTAGTTCATGTGCTTCTGCTTAGAAGTTCCCAACTACTGACTATAAGTTCATCGAGGGTCAGGGCTGAGTCGTCATGTCTAACTCCCTTTGATGTGTGCTGCCATCACAGATCATGATGATTATAATGGGACCGCAGTAGGATGACTAAAAAATAAAGCCCCCCTAAATGATCTCACACTCACCTAGCTATTCATTTACTCTGAACTTCCTCTCTGACTCCTTCTGCTGAGAATACAAAGGCCTGGTAAGGATGGATAGCTCAGAGTGCTTAGGGCAGAAGTCACCAAATTTTACCTTTGATTGCCATTAATAGAACTGCTTACTTTTATATTAATAATTAGTATATATTAATAATAGTAAACAGTAATTAGTAATGATTAGCAATTAGCATTAATTAGTAACAATTTGTGGTAATTAACTTGTACTTTTATATTAATAATTAGTATATATTAATAATAGTAAACAGTAATTAGTAAGGATTAGCAAATTAGCATTCATTAGTAACAATTTGTGGTAATTAACTTGTAGTGATGGTGGTGGTTTAATTAGTAATAATTTATTATTAATCATAATTAATATCTTGCATTTCTATGACTATTTAAAGTCTGTAAAGCTCTTTATTTCATTTGATCCAATCAACTTTGCCTGTGAAGCAGGTACTAATACCTATATATTGCAGTTTTACAGACTTATGTGTGACCAGGTAACCAAGCTATGTAAATATCTGAGGAGGATTTGAACTCAGGTCTTCTTTTTAATTTTTTTTTATTGTTTGTGGGTTTTTTATGGGGCAATGAGGTTCAAGTGACTTGCCCAGGGTCACACGGCTAGTGAACTCAGGCCTTCTAGACTTTACATGTAGTACTTTATCTGCTGCACCAACTGACTGCCTTATGTAATGCTTTGTAGACTTCATCTACATTAAGCCTCTCAACAGGGTCATAAAATTGGTACCACAAACAGACTTAAGAAAGATGAAGTTCTATTCTCAAGGTCACACAGAGAGGGGGAACTCTAAGAACCCAAGTCCCAGAAGCTCAGAGGGGGAAGGCATGTCTGAGGTTATAGTGTTTAGTGGTGGATTCCTACTCAAGGACAGGTTGAACTAGGTAGTCTCAAAGGCCCCTCTGAGAGTCTGTTATTCCTTGATAGGCTTAGAACTGGAAGGCACCTTAGAGATCATCTAATCCAACCCCATCTTTTTTACAGATGAGGAAACTGAGGCCCAGAAAGGTGATTTGCCCAAGGTCAGCCAGGAAGTACTCTTGAGAGCAAGGATTTAAATCAGATTCTCTGGTTCACAGGGATCTTTCCACCCTACCTGTCCAACCATCTTTTCTACAGCATCCCCAACAAGGGGTCTTCCATCCTCTTCCTGAAAGCTTCAATCAATGGAAAAGTCATTTCCTACTGAGTTCTGTTTTGGGGCAGCTTCAATTTTAGAATATTGTTCCTGAATCAAACCAGTATTTGATTCAAAACCCCACAAATTCTCACTTTCCACTCTGCCTCACTTACCTGGGGCTGCTGAGCAACTTGGTCAAGAGACCGGAACAAAAAAAGACAGGGAAATGGAAGTTAAAAGGCCAAAAGGCCCGAGGAAAAAAAAGAGAGAGAAATACCAGTTGGGAAAGGGTTAATACTTGTTCCTAAGTAGTGGCTGTCTGGAAGCATCTACTCATCAAAATCTGGGTGATTTCTGGTTTGATGGAGGAAATAAAAGACAGGGAATAAAATATCTCACATTTCTATACTATGTTCAATCCCAGCACTCACTTTCCTTACAACCATAGAAGACAGGGGGCAGCTAGGTGGCACAGTGGATTCAGGAGGACCTGAGTTCAAATCCAGACTTAGACACTTGACACTTACTAGCTGTATGACCTTGGCCAAGTCCCTTAACCTTCATTGCCCTGCAAAAAAAATTAATTAAAATATTTTTTAAAATTAAAAAAAAACATAGAAGATAGCAGTGGCTAGCAAGCCCCACATTTCAGCTGAGCCTAAGCCAGGTTAGGTCACTTCCCCACAGGATCATTAATTTAGAGCTAGAAAGCATCTTAGAGTTCATATAGTCCAACCTACCCATTTTATAGATGAGGCAACTGAGGTTTAGAGGGGTTAAATGTCTTGCCTTGGGTCATCTATCTGGTAAGTATTTGAAATGGGATTTGAACTCAGTTCTTCCCAACTCCAAGTACAACAGTAGTCTTTATCCATTATTTCAAGATGACTGTCATGGTTCCACAACAATTATTAGTATTGGTGTTGGCCCTCAGGTCTTTTAAAGCATCATATTTATTCCATCATGCCATCTACTCATTCTATTTCTTTCTATTAACTGTCCACAATAAAAAAGCGACAGTATTTCCTTTAGCCCCATGGGATATATCATGCCTATGGCTTTCAGTCAATATGAACTGTCTTTGGAGACTCAAAAAATCTCCCAAAGAAGAAGCTTACTAGCCAAGGATAGTAAAAAGCCAAGTCATTAGGTCATTATTTAGTTCATTTTAAACTTACTCAAGACAAGATGTAAGATCTAATTGTTTAAAGCAAGGGTTAATAACATTTTAGGTTTCATAAGCCCCTTCTCAGAACAATGTTGTGAAATGCACAAAATAAAACATGTAAGATTACAAAGGAAACTTATTATATTGAAACAAAGATAGAGTTTTTACTCCATCCAAGTACATGGATCTCTTGAAATCTACCCCAGGTTAATAGCCCTTGATTTAAAGAATCATTTGGATTATACATTTAAAGCTAGATGAAACCTTAGACGTCATTGAGTTCAATAATGTCATTTTATAAAGGAGGAAACTAATGTGTGACTCAGGTAACACATGAAGTGACTTACCCAATGTCATAAACATAGTAAGTATCTGAGGTGAGATTTGAACCCATGGCTTCCTGACTCCAAGACCAGAGCTCCAGCCTAGGAAGAAGGAGAGAGGGAGCATGGGAATAAGTTTTCGTAGCACCTGAACATGTATTTGGTAAGTATGCAGGGTAAAGAAGTTTTAATAACTGATCTGCTGGATTATTTTACCTGCTCTCTGGAGCTCATGTCTAGGGCTGGCTAACACGGTTGGAAACCACTCAATTGAATCATCTTCATTGGGTGCACTTGGGGAAGGCATCATTTGAAACATCCTGACTGATAAGTAATTGGCAGATCAAATGACCCAGATGGGCAAACTAATTGGAATTAAATGAGATTAATCAGAATAAGCATTTTTTTACTGTGGGTTTCAGTAATGCCAAGACACTATTTACTGAGATGATGAAATATATCTGAAGTGCTGAGACACACACTGAGTTTATAAATGAGTATGAAGCTTTTGTCAGCCCAAGAAATTCGTAAAAGGTAATGTAGAAAAGAAGAGAAGAATTTTTAAAGTTGTTTTTTCATCTTGTGACCTACTTTTTAGAGAATGCATGACTAGGAAAAGAAATGCATGTCCTATGCAACAGGCAAGTTACTATTTATAGACTATTTACATGACTTGCAAACACAAACTCCCTTCCTTCATCCCATGACAAAGAGAATGGAGAAACCTTTAGGATTACCTTCACTTTAGATCCTAACATCTCTGGTTCTTTGTGATCTGAAGAATGGATTAAAAACAGTGAGGGAAATACAACCATGAATTTCATTTTGACCTATGAAGCAGAGAACAAGTTCATGACTTGGATATGATAGAAAACTTGGAGAAAAAAGTGGCCATATCAACTTTGTTTAAATTTATAATAATGAAGAAAAAGCACTTTGTGCATAGAATCTATACCTTAATTTCAGGAAAAATAGATTTAAGAAAATTCTTAGAAAAGATAAGCATATTCCCCATGACCCAATGTTCTAAAATGGTAGTTGGTGATCCAAACAAAAGCTTTTCTCTACTTATCACAAACAGTAAAAACTCCATGTTGGCAGGAACTGTGTTGTATTTAAGCTTCACCTTTTTCCAAAAGCAGACCACAAGGATTCTCCACATTGTAGGTTCTTACTAAGGGTTTATTGAATTAAATTTAATTCCTGTTGTCTCAAGATGGAATTCATCTTAAAAATTGTGTCACTTCACAGAGAGCTCTCTGGTGAGACCATTGTTTGTTAATCTTGATGCAAGCATTCCATGCTTTTCACTTCTATGTCAGTGTCTCACATGTCTCACAACTGATTTCAAAGTTCTTCAAAGAGACCTTAAGAGTTTCCTTTTATTGCTTCTTCTGACCTCCATGTAATCACTTAAAATAATCTTTTAGACAAACATGTTTGGCATTAAACAATATAGCCAGCCCATTTGAGTTGAATTCTGCAGTTTGAATGCTTGGCAGTTCAGCTCAAGAAAGGACCTCAGTGTCTGATATTTTATCTTGCCAAGTGATCTTCAGAATTTTCCCAAGACAGTTCGAATGGAAGCGATTCAGTTTCCCGAAGGAGGGGTGCTGGGAAACAAGGAAAACTAAAGCAGATTGCAAAACTCTTCAAGAGTAGTGCCAAGGAAGACCAAAGCCCAGAATGACCTGAGTTTTAGGGGTGGGGGATACTAAGGACAATA
This sequence comes from Dromiciops gliroides, assembly GCF_019393635.1. Lineage (NCBI taxonomy): Eukaryota > Metazoa > Chordata > Mammalia > Microbiotheria > Microbiotheriidae > Dromiciops > Dromiciops gliroides. The sequence goes on along the minus strand of NC_057865.1, from coordinate 284,903,155 downwards.
TAAAAAAGAATAATGAAAGAGAGCCCCACTGCTCCAGACTGACAGCGGAATGTTAAGAGATGACAGAAGAATCATGGGATCGTAGATTTAGAGCTGGAGAGACCTTAGAGATCAGCTTCTCTAATGCCCTCATAGTATCAAGGGAGAAACTTACAGAAGTTCAGTGACTTGCTCAGGGCCACATAGGCAGTAAATGGAAGAGATAGGACTGAACCCAGTGCTTCTGCTTCCAAACATAGGACTCTTCCCATCATGTTTACAAGCACAGGCATGAGCATCAGCTTCTTTACCACATGAGCTAAAGTTGACCTTTCCAATGGGACAGATTGGACAGCAGAGAGGTAGAGGGTAGGGCTGAAAGCTCAGATAAAATTGCCTACCACAGAGGAGTTTATCCAAGGGGAGAAAATAGTCCTTTTTAAAAAAAATAGCACTTGAAAAGAGAAAGGGTATCACACTCACACACACACACACACACACACACACACACACACACACACACACTCATACATGCCTTTACAGAAGAGATTCCAAACCAAGCCTGAAACTTAAGAGTGAGATAGATTGATAGCAGGAGAGCTTTGAAGGAAACTAGGCATTCTCTCCCCTGAGCCCTTCATACTTTTTTACCCAGTGAATTTTGGGTTTGTCTGGTCACAGCTGTTTGCTCTCAGGGATCAAGATTTGTCCTCCATCTCCATTCCCCAGAAAGGTTCTTTCCTTCAGAATATAATAATTATGATATTTGTTAACATTTATATAAAGTTTGCAAATATAGCCTTATAATTACCCTGGGAAGTAGATGCTATTATTGTCTGTTTTACAAGTGACTAAACTGAGGCAGAGGAAAGTTGAGTGACTTGCCCAGGGTCACACAGCTAGTAAGTCTCTTAGGCAGGATCAAGCCACTTCATTGCCTTCAGGCCTAGGAATGGTATTCTAATCACTGGCATGAGTCAGTCCTGGTGCTTTCCCAACAAACTTAGATATGATGCTAAGGACAGATGGAGAAACCCAAGGATCCTCACCAAGACACAGCCTCTGGGTCCCTCTTGCCTTCTAATAGCCGCATCCCCCATGCAGGCCTCTCATCTGGGCCTCCCGAATCAAAGCTGAAGCAACCAGCATCCCAATCAGTTTCCTGGTGGGAAGTGGGAAATATACTTGGAATCTGTTTCACTTAATTCACATGTTGTGCAAGGATCCCACTGTGGGTCTGCTGGCTGCCAAAGCATTCACAAAACCTTCCAATGTTCGGCCAAGCTTGGCTCCACCTGGGGAAAAGTTGGTGGTTTGAAAGGTACACACAGCTCTCTCTCCTAAGCCTCCCCACCCCAACTCTATGCCAGGTTCCCCTGGGCCCAGAGAACCCAAAGAAAGTCCTGCTGTTCTGAGATAGATTAATACAGTAATGAGAGGAACAGCTGTCCCAAGGTCTCTGGGATCGTGGTGCCCCAAAGCTTCTTCCTCTTCCTTTTACATTAAGTATAATTTCTGTTCATCATAAGTAATAACAAGCATGAATAGACTTTAAAGCCTAACGTTTTGTCTGCAGGGCGATAGTGACATCACAGTCCAAATGGGGCCAAACCCTGCCTAGAATTCATTAATCAAATGACCATATAAGTACCAGAGGGAGCCAAGTGGTGCTGTTTCTCCAGCTCCCCAGCTGTTCTTAATTGTAGCTGCCTCTGCTGAATTGGATTGGGGTGGGAGGCCAAGCCTGTTTTGTTTGTCTTCAGAACGCCTGAACCGGCCCAGCCTAGCTACCTCTGGGATCCCTGGCAAAAGTGAGAACCGCGGTTTCCTGGAATAGGATCAGCCAGCACCCTGAGATTGGTATGCCTCACCCCACCTCTTGTGATCTGTCTTTGCCTTGCTGTCGGTTTGGGTTACTGGCAGGAGAACAGGGGAAACAACTTGTGACTCCTACATTCTCCTGCCCTCCTAGGCATCCTGGGAGGGAGGAGGGGAGTGGCCAGGGCCTGTGGCTGCCATCAGCAGATTAATGATTGATTAAGGGGCCCGTAGGCTCTGGCACAAAAGGATCTCAGAAAATGTCAAGGACTTAAGCTCAGTCTCTGTCTGCCATCCATCCAGAAGGGTCAAACCTTAGAGAAGCCAGAGAGGAAATTACACAGTGGTCTGAGAAAGGGTTTGGAAACCCAGTCAGGCAGAAAGAGAACTACAACTATGCCTGTGTATGAGAGAGGGAGGGTGTTGGGATATTAGTTCTGGTTTGTACAACTGTAGCACACAGGATCCCAAGAAAATGAATCCAGGTTTGACACCCGTTGTGTATCACCATCTATTAAAATTATAGCTCATGGCCCCCATGTGTTTACTCTTAACAGGCACACTCAAAGGCATGTAAGTTCAAAGCAAAATAATAATAATAATAATAACAATAAAATAGCAATAAATAAAAGCTCAAATAATAGGTAATAAAATTTCAAATAATAATAAAATAATAAACCTAAATAATTGTTAAATTAATTAAACAGGAAAAACTAGAAACAAGAAAACAATGCCCCTGTATACACAAGGGAATACTTTCCAACAGCTTAGCTCACCTCCAATTGGTTAAGGGGACAGAGAGGGAGCTCAAATGTCTGGGGAACTTACATAGAAGGTAATTGTTCAGGGGACACATGGCCAGGCTAACTCACATCTACCATGCTGCAGATCCTCCGATGAGGTCATCATGCTGCCCTCTGATACTTTTTGGTGAACGTTTCCATAAGATTACTTTGGTTCCCTATCACCATCTGCTCGATTGGACAACTGGATCCCTCCAAAGGATCAGAGAGCTGAAAAGTACCTTAGACATTATCTAGCCTGTGTTTTACAAAAGGGAAAATAAAGGTGATATGACTTGCCCAAGGTCAGACACATGTAGGAAGCTTTAGAGGCTTGACTTGAACCCAGATCCTTTTGACTCCATAGGCAGTTCTCTTCCCTCTGGACTATCCTGCCTTGCATTTGGAACATAGAAAACAAAGGTCTGGCTCAGCCTGTTGAGAGACCATAAGAATTGTCTTTTAGCCTAATAGGAGCAGGACATCACAGGGTTCCTGACCCAGGACAATTCGTTGCGGACCTCTATACCCATAGTATTCCCCATAGCATAAGAAAATTGGATCATGACGGTGATTTTGTACTTCCACCTAATGCAGCGGGTTGTCCCCAGAGCACCTCCCATCTAAAAAAATCTTCCCATAATGGATAATATGCAAACTCCCCCAACTTCATCCATAGGCTGTGGGTGGAGCTGATCACAAATCTCCCCTATTTCAGTGATAAAAGAATATTTTAGTGAGGATCGAGAATGCACACTTCTTCACCAATGGGGGCCCTCCTTCTGTGGCTAAAGGTAATTGTAAATGTTCTGGTATCATCAATATCCCCAAGTGATTTCTTATTTCTAGGATGCATTATTTATGACCCTCCAGGTGAAGCTTCAATTCAACAAGCACTTATTAAACACCATTTATGTGCAAGATAACTCAATACTTGATCCTTTGGCACCCTCAGCATGTGCTGCCTCCATCACTGACCTCCGTTGTGTAGATAAAGGAGGAGCAAAGGAAAGAATGTGGTGGTAAATCCGGAGGTTTCAAATAAACATTTCAGGGTATCAGGTCAGAAGGCAATGCATTAAGAGATGTGTAACTCTAGGAGGACAGTAAAAGAAAACCTTTCCATAGGCATAGAGCTATAAGAAGGAATTTAGAGACAAGTCTCTCCACCCCAACTTCTGAAATAGAGCAGACAGAAGGCACTAAGGTTAATGGATAGATAGACAACTACATTTAAATAATTAGTTTTCTTTACAATTCTACATTGTTGTTCAATTGTTTCAGTCATGTCTGATTCTTCTTGACCCCATTTGGGGTTTTCTTGGCAAGGATACTGAAGTGGCTTGTCATTTCCTTTTCCAGCTCACTTTACAGATGAGGAAACTGAGGCAAACAGGGTTCAGTGAATTACCCAGGGTCACACAGCTAGTAAGTGTCTGAGGCTGGATTTGAACTCACAAAGAATAAGTCTTCCTGACTCTAGGCCCAGCACTCTATCCCCATAGTTCTATATAATTTATTTAAAAGATTATTCTGAAAAGGGCGCCATAGGATTCACCAAGCTTCCAGAAGGATATGATACATACTATTTACTGACTGTGGACAAGTCACTTAACCAATCAGTACTGCTAGAAGCTCTTTAAAATTCTGAGCTGCAGAGATAAACAACATTGGTAAATAGAGTTTTCTTACCCGGGCCTTCCCTATCCTATCCTTTTATTATTGTTAGCATTGATTTATAATTTTCTTCATACAGGTCTTGCGTGTGTATCCAAGTAGTTTAATATCCATGTCTTTGATATATTTTGATCATTATTTAAACTGTAATGCTCTTCTATTATTTCCTTCTGCTGTGTGTCAGTGCCATATCATCTTGCCCGGAAATTCCATTGGCCACATCTGCAGCCCCACCACCATTTCCATGGCAACCAGTTTGTGATATCTCGGTGATTATGACTTTACTGCCAGATGAATTGAGAAAGAGTTGAGCTGCAGGTACAAAATCCTGCATGCAAAAACTGAAACCGAGTCAGCAGCAGTGATGGGAAAGGAATTACACATTGCCTCTACCCAACTCTATTTTGTTTTATAGATGTGTGAAAGTCTGGTCTCTTCCCTTCATCTCAGGTTGAGATAATGCTTGATCTGACGGGTGGGAAATGGAAAGGGGAGAAGCAGCAGGTCTGGAAATGTGCCAAATCGTAGTGAGAAGGAGAGAATGGATATCCTGGAGTACCACATTTTTCATCTTAGCCCAACTGGGAAGTGTGACAAAAATGAGGAGGTCATTTTTACCTCCAAATAAAGTCACACACAATAAACTCAGCCATAAAGGAAAAATAAAAAGTTGTTCAACTGTGCTTAGTAGAGGGCCACATCTTTCAATATTTGCAAGTGACTCACAAATTATTAAAGTCATTCTCAATGCTAGGTACCATACTGGGTAGGCTAAACAAATCATCAAAAACCAAGGATTTACCAAGTACACACTATGCACCAGGTACTGTGCTAAATATCACGAATATAAAGGCAGAAATGAAATGCTTTCTACCCTCAAGCAGCTTACCTTTCCCTGGAATGTGTTCATGAAATCCTAGCATCTCTAAGTTGGAGAGTACTGGGTTGTCTAGTTCCATCTCTAGCTGAAGTATGACTTACCTGTGTGACATCATTGGCACTTGGTTATCCAACTGATTCTTGAATGCACCTGAAGTAGCAGGGAGCTTACTTCTTAAGGTTCTCCATTTGTGGATAGCACCTATTCATAGTGTCACAGAACTGAATGCTGAAAGAGATAATCTAGAGATGATTATCCCCAGAGGTCATATTGACCAACATCCTCATTTTATAGAAAGATAAGCATGGAGGAAGAGATCTTCTCAAAGGCAGGCATTTGGTCATTTGCAGAAATATTTTTCCAAATTTCAGCCAAAACCTGCATCTCTGTGATTTCCATCCATTTGTCTTGGTTTTACACTCTTGCATCTTGCTGCACCACCACCACCACCACCACCACCACCACCACTGCCCCTATGATTCTATAAGTATGGATTACCTCATGTTCCCAATATGGACACTCTGCCTATCAATATAGATGAGAACCTTCCCTACAACTTAGAATTTGAAATAGTTATTGGAGTACTTAGAAGTTGTGACTTGTTCTGCATCATAGAACAACTAAGTGGATCACAGGAGGGAACAATGATCGAGGAGTCAGGAAGCCCTAAGGTCAAATCCAGATGCAAATACTTGGTGCCTCAGTTTCCTCATCTATAAAATGGGGATGATAATAGCACTTATTTTCTTTTTTTTTTGCGGGGCAATGGGGGTTAAGTGACTTGCCCAGGGTCACACAGCTAGTAAGTGTCAAGTGTCTGAGGCCGGATTTGAACTCAGATACTCCTGAATCCAGGGCCGGTGCTTTATCCACTGCACCACCTAGCTGCCCCAATAGCACTTATTTTCAAAGGTTGTTTTGAGGGTATAATGGGATATTTGCAAAGTTTCCAAATCTTAATGTGCTATAGAAATGCTAGTTGCTGTTATGTGTCAGAGACCTTCGTCTTAAGCCCAGGCTTTTGTGACTCAAGTCTGATTTCCAGTCACCATGCCAGGCTCTCTCTCTTTTGTTGGATTGTACTTCAAATTGTTTTTTTTTAATGGTTGCCTTTGAACATCTACATTTTTTCCTCCTTCAGACTAAATATCTCTGATTCTCCCAGTGATCTTTGTATGACGATTATACTAGTACTTATACAGTACCCATAAGAAGCAGCCTTGCTGTCAAATAGCCTATAGAATAAAAGCTATGAAATCTGATGGAAATCAGCTCATGTATTTGTAGCCTGAGTTTCCTGAAAACCCAGCAAATTCATGAACCATGTGTTTGCTGCATTTATTTAACTGATGGCTGCTGTCCTCATGGGGGCTTACAGTCACATCTAAATTGAGGAATTTGGTCATTTACTTATTTATTTATTCATTCATTCATTCATTTATTTTGTGTGGGGCAGTGAGGGTTAAGTGACTTGCCCAGGGTCACACAGCTAGTAAGTGTCAAATGTCTAAGGACAGGTTTGAACTCGGATCCTCCTGAATGTAGGGCCAGTACTTTATCCACTGTGTGCCAACTAGCTGCCCCCTAAATTGAGGCATTTGGACCAATGCTAAATGATGATAATCTTTACTACCATTTTCTTTATTACTGTTTTCAGTGTTGTTGCTGTTGCTTTTATTATTCACATTGTGAACCTGTTGCTAAAATGGTAAAAGTTCCCATGAAGATGGCATTCATCACTTATTTAAACAACCAGCAATCAGGTTTAGAACCAAAGTGGTCACCTAAGTCTCCCCTAAGAATTTGCTAGAATTTGGTGGAATTTATCCTAAACATAAGACATGACAAACTTAAGATCACTTCAGAATGAAGTTTAGAGTTGGCAAGTCAAGGACATGAATGTGAGAAGCCTGTGACCTTGATGTTGTTGTTCGGTCATGTACAAATCTCTGTGACCCCATTTGGGGTTTTGTTGGCAAAGATAATGGAATGGGTGCCATTTTTTCTATAGCTCATTTTATAGCTGAGGAAACTAAGGCAAACAGCATTAAGGTACTTTCTCAAGCTCATACAGCTATTTAGTGTCTGAGGTCAGATTTTTAACTCAGAAATTAGTTTTCCTGACTCCAGACCCAGTGCTCTATCCACAGCATCACCTCACTGCCCTTGTGACCTGAACAGTAATGGGAAAGGAATTTGGTCCTTATTGATGGGTCATGTTCTGATAGTCCATAGGTATGTTTTCTCCTTCATTATCAAAGAGGATCATGACATCAGGGTGATGTCATGACTTTCAGTAAATTAGATTTAAATGAGGGAGGGCTATGCAAGGTCATAACCTCACTCTCTCTTCCAGAGCCATCTGAGTCCAGTGGCAAAATATATTATTAGGATGGCCTTGGATGTTTAAAGCAATTGGGATTAAGTGACTTGCCCAAGGTCACACAACTAGTGTCTGAAGTGAGATTTGAACTCAGGTCCTCCTGACTCCAAGGTCAGTGCTTTATCCACTGGGCCACCTAGCTGCCCAATAGTCCAGAGGACACTCATATTTTATACCCATATCTCATATACTTCACCTACATTATCATATCATTTCTGCAATTTCAGCTCCCCTGATAATTCCCTTCCCCAACATATATAAGTTCTAGGGAATAGTGTGAAGCAGGGGATGACACTGCTAAGAAGGTGTTAATGGAATGGTTTAGTGATGGAATTCTCATTTGATATGGTGGAGATCCCTTCACTGGAATGTCTTCAAGCAGAGAGAAAATGACCCCTTAGGTTTCAGCAAAAATTCCCTTTTCAGATTTGGGTCATAATAGAGGCCTGCTAAAGTTTCTTCTGATGCTCAGGTCTATGATTCTTTGAGGTTTCAGCAGTAAGGTTTGTACCCAAGGCTTCTTCACTAAAAGCCTAGAATTTGACCCACTAAAGCACCTCATCAGATCTCTGTAACCACATTGTAAAGGTTGAATAAAGGAAAAGGCAGTTGTGACTTTTCCAAGATCACACATAAAGTAAGTGTAAAGCTGGGATATGAGCCCTGATACTGAGTATGGATTCACCATTCTTTCTCCTGTACCATACAGTACCACTGGGTTAAACAACCCAGATTGGAACAGAGGCTCATGGGTCTGAAAGAGACAGATTGAGTTGCTCAGCTGATGGGCTGTGACCTTTCGTTGTATGTGTTTGACATCCCTTGGTGTCAGTTGCAATCTTTCCACCCTAATGTGAGGACTCAGCTATGTGCACTGGGGCACCACAAATGTGCCTTTAAATTAATATTTGGACATTCGCAGGATATCATTTGAGACTTGAGCGCCAGTTCCAACTCTATTACTAAACAGTATTAGCTGTGTGGCCTCAGGCAAGTGTTCTAACCTCTCTGGACCCTAGTTGCCTCCTCTGTGAAATGTAGGTAATCATACTTGCACTGCCCACCTCCATGGCTGTTCAATAGGAGGTTCAAATGAGACTATCAAAATCCCTAAAGCGCTTTGTAACCATCAATGCTATATAAAGGTGAGCTATTGTTGCTAAGCAATAGCTTTCTGCTCTGAGAAGACCCCTCCATTTAGACCTTTCCTGATACCTCTTCTTAATCATTTTCCATTCTCCTTCTAACATCATTCTCCCAGGTGCTTGAGGCTCACTGACATGTAGGTTGCTGCTAATAGATAGCCAGCCCTGGAGAAAGGAGGAGTAGATTGAGGTGTCAAAATTCAGGTTCAAGGCATATTTCTGCTCATGGAGGGAAGATTGCATATTCCCTCCCCTCACTGATGAACAACTGAATCACATGCCTGGCTCGAGGCAAGAAGGCAGAGCCCTCGTGCCCTCCACAAGGGGAGAGTGTTTAGAGGACCATAAATTTCCCATATTTCTTCATCGTTCCAAGGCGTGTTTGCCAAGTTCTTAAGACTTATGGACCCATAAGTCAGAAACCTTGCAAAATGGTGGTCATTATTTTCTCATATTTTAACCAGGCTTGTAAGTCAGCCCCATCTATCTCTGGCTCCCAGCACAACAGGGTCCCCTGCCTCTTCCAGTGATCTTCCTTCCGTCAATTAAACATCAGTGTTCCCTTCACTTAGGGATGCTCTTTATCAGGTAACTGGACAACAGCTTTGACACAGGAGGCCAGAGATAGAGGTAGGTGGTTCAATGGATAGAGTGCTGGACCTAGAGTCTGGTAGAACTGAGTTCAAATCCATCCTTAGACCCTGCCTAGCTGTTGCCTTGGGCAAGTCACTTATCCCTGTCTACTTCAGTTCCCATCTGTAAAATGGAGATAATAATAGTTTCTCCATACCACCCAGGTTGTTGTGAGCATAACAGAGAATCAAAAAGGTCTGAATAAATGCTGAGTGAGAGCTTAGAAGATGAAAGGGAGGGTATTACTGATCCAGAAGATTAAGAAAGGCTTCTTCAGGGGCAACTAGGTGGCATAGTGGATAGAGCAACGGCCTGGGAGTCAGGAGGACCAAAATTCAAATCTGGTCTCAGACACTTGACATTACTAGCTGTGTGACCCTGAGCAAGTCACTTAACCCCAGTTGCCTCACCAAAAACAAAACGAGAGAGAGAGAGAGAGAGAGAGAGAGAGAGAGAGAGAGAGAGAGAGAGAGAGAGAGAGAGAGGGAGAGAGAGAGAGAGGGAGGGAGGCAGGCAGGCAGACAGACTTCTTGGAGGTTATGACATTTGAGTTGTGTTTTAAGGGAAGGACAGAAATCCGAGAAGTAGATAGGGAGAGGGAGGGATTACAAGAATAGGAAAAAGTCTGAGCAAGATCATGGAGGTCAGAAAGTACAGTCATCTATGGGATAAAATGAAAAGCTCAGTTGGTTGAAGTATATGGAGAAAAGTAAAAATGAGATAAAACTGGAAATGGAGGGTAGTAACTGATTATGGGAAGCCTTGAATGTCAAGTCATAAGGATTTTGTTAATAAATAAGCATTCTTTAAGTTCCTACTATGTGCCAGGACAGTTGGGTGGCACACTGGATAATGTGGAATCAAGAAGATTCATTTTTGTGAGTTCAAATCTAGCCTCAGGCACTAACTAGCTGCATGAACCTGGGCAAGTCATTTAACCCTGTTTGCCTTAGTTTCCTCTTGTGGAAAATGAGATGGAAAATGAAATGGCAAACCACTCCAGTATCTTTGAATGGGATCATGAAGAGTCAGACATGACTGAATACGATTGAACAATGATGCTATGCACCAGGCACTGTGGTAAGTATTAGGGATACAAAGAACAAAAGACTGTCCTTGCCCTCAAGGAGTTTATAATCTAATGGATAAGTCAACATAAAAACAAATATGTAACAAACAAGGTACACACAGGATAAATGGCAGAAAATCAATAGAAGGAAGGCACTAGAATGAAAGGGGGTCAGAGAAGGTTTCTTGTAAAAGATTGGATTTTAGCTGGAACTTTAAGGAAGCTGGGGAAGCCAGGAGACATAAATAAGGAGGGACAGTATGGAGAGGTAGACAGTGAAAATGAAATTAGATGGGGTGTTTCCCAAGAAGTCCAGTGTCATTGAATCTCACAGTAAGAGGGGAGGGGGGCAGCTAGGTGGCGCAGTGAATAAAGCACTAGCCCTGGATTCAGGAGGACCTGAGTTCAAATTTGGCCTCAGACACTTGACACTTACTAGCTGTGTGACCTTGGGCAAGTCACTTAACCCCAATTGCCTCACCAAAAAAAAAAAAAAAAAAAAAAGAGAGAGGGTGGAAGGATATAAGAAAACTGGAAAAGGAGAAGGGCTTTGAATGCCAAACAGAGGATTTGTCCTTTATCCTGGAGGTGATCGGGAACCGTTGGAGTTCATTGAATAGATCTGAGCTTTAGGAAGATTAATTTGTCAGCTGAGTTAAGGATGGAATGGAGAGGGGAGAGACTTATGGCAGGGATTCCATTGAGCAGGCTATTGCAGTAGTCCAGGTGTGAAGAAATGAAAGGCTTCACCAAGGTGGTAGCAGTCTCAGAGAAGTATTGTACCTCATGAGAGACATTCAGTGAAGGTAAAATTGACAGGCTTTGTCAACAGATGGAATCTGGAGGGATGGATGAGAGAGAGGGAGGAGCCAAGGGTCACACCCAGGTCGGGAGCCTGTGTGATTGGAAGAATGGTGGCACCCTCAACAGTAATTGGCAAGAATGAGGCAGCTAGGTGGTGCAGTGTATAGAGCATTGGCCCTGCATTCCAGAGGACTTGAGTTCAAATCTGGCCTCAGACACTTAACAATTACTAGCTGTGTCACCCTAGGCAAGTTACTTAACCCGAATTGTCTCACCAAAAAAAAATAAAGAACAGTATTGGCAAGTAAAGGACCTTGGACTTTGTAGACCTAAGGGGCACCATCATATTAACCCCTCAATAACCCTTTAAATGAGAGAGCTGTGAAATAACAAATAGAGAGCCAACCTTGTGGTCCATGAAACACTGGTTTGGGTCTTGCCTCTGACATATATAAACTCCATCACCAAGGCCAAGTCACTTAATCTCTTAGTGCCCTGGACAACTCTGTAAGGATCTGAAGTGCAGAGCAGTAACTGACTTGTATAGATGAAGGGACTTTTCCCTATCAGATCTTCCTATACTGATAAGATCTTAGGTCTTAATCACAGGAAATAAGAGAAGAAAAGAAATATCTGTATATACAGAACCCTGAGCAATCCAGAGTTTGTTGGAATGGGCCATGCCCTATGGCCCATCTTCACTGCATCTCAAATCACCATCCCCATTACCATTTTTGATGGTAATATAATAATATAATATAATATAATATAATATAATATAATATAATATAATATAATATAATATAATATAATATAATATAATATAATATAATATAATAAGGGGAATTTTTGATTCCCCTTATTCCTATTCTTCTATCTTCACAGGCAAAATGACCTGGGCTTCTCTCAAATTTATGAAATTCCTCAAAGTATTTAATCTAGGAGTCTGACTATAAACTGCACTTTCCAACCTAAGCTGGATTGTATAACATCACAATGTGGTTGCAGGAAGAAGCCTCTTAGGTCCCTCCTAGGACCATATCAACTAGCTGACCTCTCTGAGAGACAGGCTTTTCATCTGTCAAAGGTCAGGGGAGTTGGATGAGCTCATAAGCAAGAACCCCTCTAGCTATGACAAATTTTTTAATCTATAAATCTATTTTTAGAATAGAGGCAAATGTGGGTTCACAGCCTATCGTAAGCTCATTTCCTTCCAAATTATAAAAACACTAAAGATATTTTGCCTAATTGGTACCAAGTATTCAAATTAGGAACTCAGAGATTGCAAATTGGGAGGAAGTTGCTCTTATAGTTGGGCCAAAGCCTGAGATGCTACACAAGAAGAATTTCTGGTAAGAACCAAGGTTAAAAAAAAAATAAATGCCATATGCTTGTTGCCATTGGAGGTTGATCCAATGTGGAAAGCAAGTTTCTGTGTCTTTGTGTCCCAAGCATTTGACATAGTGCTTGGCACATAGTAAGTGTTCAATAAAAGTTTATTGACTCTGCTTAGCAGCAGCCCCTCACTTGCTCCAAAGCCCTTAACTACTGCCCATTCTCTAGAGGTTTAAGTGTTCTTCCTTCCTTCTTTGCATCCTTGCATCCTTCCATCCCTCCACATGGAGAATCATACCCTTACATGGGGATGCTCCATCCAAAGGAATAGAAATTTTGATCGCTTAAACCTCACAAGATATCTTGGGGTTGGGGGGAAGCTAGATGTTACAGTAGATTGTGTCAGGCAGGAATCAGGAAGACTCAAGTTCCTTAGTTCAAATCTGGCCTCAGATACTTCCTAGCTATGTGACCATAGGAAAATCACTTAACCCTGTTTGCCTTATTTTCTTCATTTGTAAAATGAGCTGGAGAAGGAAGTGGCAAAACCACTCCAGTATCTTTGCAAGAAAATCCCAAATGGGGTCACAGAGTGTCAGACAAGATTGAAATGGTTGAACAATAATCATTACTGAATACTACCTTGTGATAGTTCATGCGTAGTTGTGCATTTTTATCTTACCTTTCAAATGGAAGGGTCCTATCTCCCCAAAAGAACTGAGAAAAAGGAAGCCAAGTCTTATATTTCTTGTCTCTTGTAGTCCTTGACATATAGCTGTGTCCTTGGTAAGTACAGACGAGCTCTGCTTAACATCATTAATTGGTCCCTGAACAAAACATAGCTTTAGGGAAAATGATGTTATTGGGGCAATTAATTCCAGAGGAAACATTTCCTAACTGGTATAAATGGGTGATTAGCCAAACAATGTTACAATGAGGCTTTGTGACTTTGTCATGGTGTTTGGTCATAAAGCATTCATTGATTTACTAAGCATTTATAAAGTGCTTACTATGCACCAGTCAATATGTTAGGAGCTGAGCATACAAAGACAAAAGTGAAAATAGTACCTGGTCTCATGACACTTCCATTGTGGAAAGGACAAAAGTTGGTAGACAAGTCCCCTTGCTGATATGTTTTGTATACATACATGAAATAGATACAAATTTAAAGCACTTTTGGAAAGAAGAAGCCACCAGTCATAGGGAGAGAGGACTCCTCTTCCCTTTTCTAGCTCTCCTTTAGAATGGAAGTGTCTTGAAGGCAAGAAATCTCGTAATTTTATTTGTATCTGTAGCACTTAGCATGCTACCTGGCATGTACTAAGTGTGTTAAAAATTCTCACTCATTCACTCTGTCTGTCATCTGTGTATTCAACATTTGTCTGTTATCTATCATCTGTCTACATACTCATCTATCATTTGTTATCTGTCTGTCTTGCTATACATCTATCATTTCTCTGTATATCATCTCTCATCTATCCATCTATCAAGAAACGCCTCATGTGACACGAGTTGAACCATAAAGGAAGTTAAGGATTCTTAGAAGATGAATTAGCCCCGCCCAAATGCCAAGATTTGCATGAGTAATATTTCTTTGAATTAGAAGGCTTTCTCTTTAGAGAATCAATCGAGTTCAAGAATTGATTGAACATAAAAACCCTTTGCAAATTTTTTAAATGCTTTGCTTGTTGTTCAGTCATTATCGCTCCTATCTGACTCTCTGTGATGCCTGATTTCAGACCCAGGACTCTATTGACTGAGCCACCTAACTGCCCGAGAATGCTTTGTAAATATTAGCAATTTTTATTATTCTCTGACTCATGACAATTCCTGCATGTAGAGGGATATGCCTCTCCAAATAAGTGATGCTATGGTAAACTAGCACATATTCCAAGAGAGGAACTGGACTGGGGGTTGTGGGGGGGAAGGATCCGTATACCAAACATACTTACAACATACTGATCCAGAGCATCTTTTCTGATAAATAAATACAATAAGATATTGATACAATAAATAAATATTGTATGGCTGACCAAGACCTCAGGTGACAAGAGACAGGGAATGTCATAAATCTCCAAGCTTATCTCCGGGGCAGTTTTGTGTTTCTTTGGGGGCAGGGTAGTCCCCCCAAAAAGGACTTCCCAGGCTTTTCTGGGAAGGAAAAGTCCCATATATTAAGGATTCTCTCTAGCTAGGTCCTGAGAAATAATGAATGGGAAATGGAGGAAGTAAGGTGTTTTGGGCTATTTCTACTACCACATATAAGCTTTGGGATCTTTGAATGAATGAATAAACTAATGAATAAAGTGTTTATTAAGTGTTTACTATAAGAAAAGCACTGGTATTAGAAAATAAGATAGAAAAATAGAAAATTAGAATTGCAAATAGAAAATCAAAGCATTCCCTGCTCGCTTTGAACATTCTAGTAGGTGGGAGAGACAAAAGAGGGAAAAGGGGAGACAAAATAGAATCTGACTCATCCCATGGTTGACTTTGGCCCAGTTCTCACAGAGAGAAGAGCCTACTCTTCCTGGACACGGCTGGATTCTGAGAGACTCTCCCCTGTACAGGTTGTCTGGAGCTCATGCAAAGAACAAAGTGACAAAGGTTATTCATGGCCTGACTTTCTGATTTAATTGTGAACTCTCTCCGAGACAGTCTCCAGTTCCTAAAAGCAAACAACTGATGCTGAAAAGAAGGGGTTAGCATGTATACAGGGCCCAGGCCTCTCACTGCTCTGCAGATTTCCTTTGTTATTGATATTATAGCATCTTGTGACTCTGAGATGGAAGGTTAGCATCTATTATGAGGCAGAATTAAGTGGAAACCCCATTCCGGTGGATGGAAAAAAAGGAATGTAGCCAGGTGGTGCACTAGGCCTGAAGGAAGACTTGAGTTCAAATCTAGCCTCAGACACTTACTCCTTGTGTGACTCTGAACAGATCACTTAACCTCTGTCTCAGTTTCCCCAACTGTACAAGGATGATAATAATTATACCCCCACTTCCCAGGGTTGTTGTGAAGATCTGATGAGGTAATATTTGTAAAGTACTTAGTACAGTACCTTAGCACATAGTAGGTGCTAATAAATATTAGCTATGATGATTATGTACACATGTTGCCCAGTAGCCTCAGCAAAGCTCAGTTACTATTAGAGCTCTATGCACAGAACGGGTATTGGTTAGCAAGGGAATGCTTCATTTTGAGCTGTTGATGTCAGATTTCTCTGCTCTGGCAAATGGGGCAGAACTCCAGTTGGTTTGCTCATGCCAACTTTATTGAAGAATATTGAGTTAGAAATTAGAAGTCTCTAGAGGTCCCTGAGCAGAAATAACTGCTCTGCGTAGCTTCCTTAGCCCCACAAAAATCTCACGCCCTCGGTTATTACAGTTGGCTAAGCTCCACACAGATCTGGACTTCTGTTGGAACTGAGGAACTCAGCCTTTAGGGCCACAGAGTGGAGGAGGATGAAGTAAATAGTGTTTCTTGCTAAATTTGGGATGCTAGATGGATTGAATAAAGGGATATCTTGACTAGAATTCAGCACAGTCTAGTTACCCAGTAATCTTTCCCCTTTACACACACACACACACACACACACACACACACACACACACACACACACACTGTTTTCTCAGGTCTGGGTTTGGTTGCAGCAAGAAGCCATCATCAACCCAATCTTGTACCTACTTCCATAGCAAAGTAACTTGGTTGGCGCCCACTTCTCACTAAAGGACAGAACCTTTTCAAACCTGGAGCCCAACAACTTGGGGTGAGAAGAGGTAACCTCTCCTGTCATTTCTGACTCTAACATTCTATGAGGTAGAGATGATCTGCCTCTCACTGCTATGTGTGTGTGTGTGTGTGTTGTGACTTTTTTTTCATCATTTGATAGCAGTGCTCTATGAGATGACTTCTTTACCATAGAAACTTCCCTGAAGAATGAATATTACTACTTTTTTACATTATTTGTAAACTTCACAAAAACATGTCCTAAGGCCAATGGTTATGCCTTTTCCAACAAAGTGATTTTCTTCCTTTGGGCTAAGGCACAAGAGATGATTTCTTTTGAAAAACCCTGATATTAAAATCAATAATTCTGGTCAATTCAATGACCCACAAAGATTCCTGAGGAATAGTAATGAAACATCCTACCTGCTTCCTGACTGAGAGGTGATCAGTTTGAGATACAGAGTGACACACATTTTTGAGTGTGGCCAAAGTCAAATAATGCTTGACTATATCATATTTGCTGCAAGACTCATTTTTTATTTTTTAATTTTTCCAGTGAAATAAGGAGATGGCATAACATGACTAATGCAGAAATATGTTTAATGTGATTGTACATATATAACCTATATCAGATGACTTGCTGTCTTGGGAAGGGGAGGGAGGGAGAAAAATTTGAAACTAGAAATCTTATAAAAACAAATGTCGAAAACTATCTCTAAATGTAACTGGAAAATAATAAAATGTTTATATGAAAAAATTAAAATAAAAAATAAACAAACAAAAAAAAAGCAGACGGGAGGAAGGGGGTAGGGATAGGATCCTAAAAGAAAAAGGAGTAAGAAGATAACAGAAGGGGTAACAGAAAGTATTGCAGATGAACAAGAAAGCTTTGAAAATAACATGTTGGTTTTATTGATACTTTAGAAGAAAGCAAGGTATACATAAGAGAAAGTCACAATTTCATGTACTATATCTCTTCTACAATGTATTTGGAAATGCTCATTTTATTGGTGTTTGTTAATTTCAGACTTTTTTTAAAAAGAAAAAAGCAAAAGCACAAGTAGTCGTGTTGAGTCTAGAAAACAGAATTTTTCTTTTAAAATGTGGCAAAATTCTTGGGAATTTGAAAATTGTTTCCTTCTCTGGTTATTTCAACACAATCAATTCAGAAAAATGTTAAGCAGCTATCATAAGAGAAGGGTCTTATGCTAACTCCTGTCACTTCAAAGAAGAAAAATTACCCAAACCCTGCACTCAATGAGTTTATATTCTCATGGGGTGGGAGCAGAGGAACAGGAATATAATCAGTACATACACTACTCAACTCCATTGGATTGGTGACTTCATAAATTCAAGAATTGCCTCTAAAGGTAAAGATTGTGCTCATGTACGCCTGCTCATTTTGTAACACTTTTGTCCTTATTCTCCCAAAAGTTCATTACGGGAGATACACCTAACATTCAGGGGTGGGCAGGGCCTTTCTTGTTTTTTTTCCCAAAATTTCAATGGAGCGACTGTCCATATGTCATCTTCACTCCTGCCTTGTTACCAGTCCATCTTCTCTTCCAATCACATGATTCCTTCACCAAATCTTTACTCTTATTCTTCAAGGTTCCTCATTTATTATATATCACAACCTGCTCACACCAAGTGTGGACCTGTCCATTGCCCATCTTGTGATGCTAATCTTGAATCATTCAGAGGCAGATTCTGTGGCTTATTGCCAAGAGAATGTTAGTATTAAAAAGCTGGGCCTACTGTTGTCATGGGAAATCTGGAGACTAGAACATAACAAATGCAAAGAAAGATAGAAACAGAAATCCTAAAGCCAAATATTATCAGTTAAGGAAGCCATCTGAGGCCATCTTGAACAATAATCTCCTCTATTTTTGTATGCAATCATCCATTTCCTTTAAATTCTCAGTGTTGTTGGCTTGTGTTAATGTGTTCTAGCACTGCCCACAGGGTAGATGACACAGAAAAGGCTAAGAACCTCTGGTTTATGGTAACTCACAAATCTGGACTGTAGGCTTACATGGCCTTGGTCCATCTAGGAGCCTTTGCATCAGAATCACTCTTCAGTTAACAAAGTCTTCCTCTACTCTCTACTCAATCATAGCCTTTGCAAACTCTTTCAGTTATCAATCGTCTTTAAGAGAGCATTTCAAAAGTGTCAATTCCTTATATGGATACCAGTTTCTTTAAGAACAAGCAAGACAGGGGCAGCTAGGTGGTGCAGTGGATAGAGCACTGGTCTTGGATTCAGGAGGACTTGAGTTCATATCCGATCACAGACACTTAACACTTACTAGCTCTGTGACTCTGGGCAAGTCACTTAACCCCAATTGCCCCGCAAAAAAAAAAAAAAAAGAACAAGCAAGACATCTCTCCAAATTCTTTTTTTTAAAGAAAGAACAAAGTTCTCATATTTACACCACCAATCATTTTCTCTTCAAAACTATCCAAATCCAATCTGAAAGATGTTTTTATTTGTATATGTTAGTAGTGTACATTAAAGTGGAGTTCTTTTTTCTACTACTCCTATTAGATATGACCATTTTCATCTATACCAGTAGTATTGTCTTACAACCTTTGACAACTGAAAGAAATTTCTTCCTTTAAAAAAAAAAACTAATTTCCATCCTTTCCATTACCAAATACCTCATTAATCTTAAAGGGACATTGTACCATAAACCAGTAAATATTGATAATTATGAGCCCCAGTCACCCTAGTCCATAGCTGAAGAGGGAATCCAGGTTTCTAATGATAATGGGATGTTGAAGTGAATTGACTTTGTTCTTCCTACAGGTTCATAAGATCATAGCATCAGAGATTTAAAATTGGAAAAGATGTTAAGAGCCATCTAGTCCAATTCCTTAATTTCACAGGTGAGGAAGATGAGGCCTAGTGAGGTAAAGTGATTTGCCCACCATCACATAGATAGGACTACTGAATCATTGATTTAGAACTTCAAAGGCCCTTAGAGGCTGTCTAATCCAACCTCCTCGTTTTTTCTTTTTTTTGGTGAGGCAATTGTGTCACACAGCTAGTAAGTGCCAAGCGTATGAGGACAGATTTGAACTCAGGTTCTCCTGACTCCAGGGCTGGTGCTCTACCCACTGCACCACCCAGCTGTGCCCCCATCTTCCTCATTTTACAGATGAGGAAATTCAGGTCAAGTAAGGACAAATCATTTATCCAGGATTGCACAGTTAGTGTATCAAATATGAGAGTTAAACCTAGGTCTTCCTAACTCCAAGTACAACACACTATCCAATAGGCTAGACTGCCCATCAAAATGGTGGCCAGCCCCTTCCCAGGTAATACAGACCACAAGGGAATAGAGGAACCAGTTACTTCTGTCTCCACACAATAAACATTCATGAAAGGGACCTCTAATTCTTTGATTCTATGACCCTATTCCTTTTCTAATAGAAGTAGGATTTCTCTTTAAAGAGTCAGGAAGTTCATGTTTGGGGGTTATCATGATGTGTCTTCCTTGGTGATTGAGTCATAAAAGGCACAGCCTGTGGCTCATTGGTCTTGGAGATTTAGTTGAATTCCCATAATTCTACTGGGACCCTTTTTGACCTAGCATGGTCATAGTCATGGAGAATGTGGAGGTAGAAAGGAAAAACATTTTCTCTATATTACATCCTTTTAAATCTCATCTTGAGCTGTTTTTTATTGAATTTCATAGTTCATGAGTGTCTTACTGCATTCTAATCCAAATCCTGAATCATTGACCATGACCCTAAATACCTTCTGATAAAAGGAAGTGACTTCCTTCGGTATCTATGTCCTGGAACAAAGCACCAATTGTCCCACCCTAGTTACAGCTCTCTGGATTTATTGAGAGGAGCTTCATATGTCTGGCTGGCAGTGTCCCAGCTATACTCCCGTGCTGTACTTCCCACAAACCCCTTTGCCTTGACAAGCAAATCGATTTTAAGAAACAATGTGTTTTATGAGGATATGGAAGACCTGTTTCTCCAATGAGCCATTTGTGATTCCTGACAACCTGCTCCAGGGGAAGCATTCATCAATGAATGCTATAGATGGTTCAGGAGCTACCTAGCTTCCTAACACTCATCTTGGCAGCCAATCTGACTCCCTGCAGTGGCAATGCTTACCTGAGCATCTCCAGTCCATGATGACACTGCCTTCAAAGGATGAAAAATCTCTCTTCCTTTACCATCCTCCTGTAGGCAAATGATTCTGAATAATGGGGCTCATTCATTACTCCTGCTTTCGGGGTCTATGTTCTCCTTTCATGGACCTGACAAGTCTGCCAGACTCTGGGGCTAGCTTTCTTTGTTTTATTGACTGACTGACTGCCTGACTGACATCGATACCTGTCTCCTAATTTATTATTAACTAATGCCAGTATGCCAATTGTATGTGTGCCTTGGAAACTGATTTGACCAGCACATGGAATCAAAGATCTGACTGTGAGGGGATAAGTCTTCCACCTATTTCATGGTTTGTGGGACAAACTTGAATTTGTTATGTTATGGGAATTTGCACTTTTGTAGAAGTTGCCCAATGATGTGTTATGAATAGACCCCCCCACACACACCTGGAATGGGTATTAGAGAAATAAACAAGACTCAGAGAATATCATACTTGTGTTTTTATATCTGAAGCATCTAGGTAGAGCACAGTATTAGACTTAAAAATGTTTATCTTAAGCGCAGCTCAGTGGTGGAGTGGATAAAGCACTGTCCCTGGATTCAAGAGGACCTGAGGTCAAATCCACCCTCAGACACTTGATGCTTACTAGCTGTGTGACCCTGGACAAGTCACTTAACCCTCATTGCCTCTCCCCAAAAAAGTGTTTATCTGTTGATTAATGCAAAGACCATTGGATTTAGATTCAGAGGACTTGAACTGGTTCTCACATATGACTCCCCATCCATGATCTCAGTGCTTTTGCATTGCCCCCCCTTTCCAGCATGTCTGGAATGCACTCCCTCCTCACCTCTATTTAAAAGAATCCTTCTCTACTTCCAGATGCACCTCAGTCACTACTGCTGATCCCCCAGTTGCTAGTATCCTCTCTCCCTCCCTCCCAAGCTACCTTGTATTTTTTTCGTATTTCCTCTATTGATACACACACACAACATTTGTGTCTTCCAGTTGAATCAATGCTTTTTGAGAACAGCGATTGTTTCATTCTTTGTATTTGTAACCCCAGTTCCTATTGCATAGTAGGTCCTTGATTAAAAAAAAAGCCCATTGGTACTCTTTGAGAATAAACTCAGGGCAGCTAGGTGACGAAGTAGATGAAGCACCAGCCTTGGATTCAGGAGGACCTGAGTTCAAATCCAGCCTCAGACACTTGTCATTCACTAGCTGTGTGACCCTAGGCTAGTCATTTAACCCTCATTCCCCCCCACCCCAAAAAAAAGAGAATAAACTCACTTAATGTTGTCACTCCCAATGATCATAAAAACCATGTCTTCCAACCCCCTTATGTTACAGCTCTGGCTTGATGTTATTAATTCCAACAGAATGGCAACTCATTGAGTGTAGAAAATGTCTCACTTTGGTCTTTGTATCCCCAGCACCTGGTTGGGAAAGAGAAGGTGTTTAATAAATGCTTATTAATAGATTGAAAAACAAAATCACTCAGAGAATATAGACAGGAGTTCTGTCTCTTCAACTAAGCTGTATGACATTGGGCAAGTCATTCAAACTGGCATGTAAAAATGGGGATAGCAATTATCTTCCTTATTAACAGAATTGTGGTAAGCAAAGAGTTTTGCAAAACTTAGAATTCCATAGAAATGCAAGCTACCACTCTTTGTAGTGATAGGGTATCTGAGGCTTCAAAGGTGAAGAGATTTCACCAAAGTCCCTGGAGTTGTAACAAAAATAGTAACCAGGTCTCTCCACCATCAAGGCACTGTTTCTCAACCTGATAGTTTTGGTTATTGTTGTGGTTCCTCTCTCAAGCCTGACAATGCTAGATATGCATATGGGTAGTTTAGACTAGAACTTGACAAAAGCAAACACTTGGAACATCATGGCAGTGGAGTGGAGACAGCTTCTAGCAAACTCAAAAAAAAAAAGCCTTAAGAAATACTTTCCAGGAAGAAAAGACAAAGATCAAAGTGTTGGGGACTGGGACCCAGTTGTAGGGAGGAAAGTGATAGCCCACAGGATCAGAGATCTGGAACTGAAAAGGACCTTAGATGGCTTTAGTCCAATTACTGCATTTTACAGATCAGGAAACTGAGACCCCAAGAGTTTGTGTCTCTCCCAAAACAGAATGCAAGTTCTTGCTGGTAGGGACTGTTTTATTCTTTGTACTTTTATCTCTGACACCTAGCACAGTGCCTGGCACATAGTAGGTGCTTAATAAATACTCATTGATTGATTGGATCACAGATTTAGAACTGGAAAAGAGTTCAGAGGTCATCTAGTCCAAACCCTTCATTTTATGGCTGAGGAAATTGAGGCCCAGGAAGGATAAGTGACTCTTCAAATGTCACACAGGTGGCAGGTGATTCAAACAGGATTATAACTCACATTAGGTGTTCCATGGCAGAAGGAACCTCATAAAACTATCTGCTTCCCCACTCCTCTTCTCAAATTATACATATAAGAAACCTGAGGTTCTATTAGGTAAAATGGTAGGCATGGCCCATGATTCTTCCTAGAGTAGAATAACCCAGAAATTGTGGTTTATAAAAGGGCAAAACCCTGTGGAAGTCATGGTCCCTGCAATCTCAATTATTTCCCCTTTGGAATTCCCAAACTCTTACAGTCTAAATGTGTAGTTTCATGCCAACTACCAAGTGCTGCATGAGCAATTACCTCCTGGATGAGGAGCTATGCGAAAGTATGACAGAACATCATTAACCCTGCTTTGACTTTAATATAACCCCATACATCATACAGGGACCCTTTTCCTTTAGAGAAAATGACCAAAGACTCCTCTTTCTACTCCTTTTTACACCTTGAAATTTTAAGCAATTTCAATCTGATTCTTCCTCAACAAATAGAGGAAATGAAGGCCAGTAGTTCCCCGAAAACAATGTTCAAACTCCTCTTTTATCAATTAAATAACCTTTCTTGGATGGTGATGATACCTTGCAGAAAAGCATCAGATCCCTTGTTAATCTTTAACTAATTAATTCTCTTGTGCTCTTGGATAGGAGGGATCATTTTTATCCCCTGGGTTTTTCATTTTCTTTTTAAAATTTTACTGAGACATTTGAATAATGGGACTGCTGACTGCGTTTCACCAAAGGCTTTGGAATACATTTCCCAAATGTCCCCTGTCATTTTCCCCAACACCTTCTGTCCCAAGGTATGCTCTGTTGCCTACATACTTTGACCCCTTCTCTGCATATACAACTCCTCTCTGAGTACTACCTCTCCCCATCTCCAACCAGATCTGAGTCCTCTTTCCCCAAGAGGGTGACCAGGATCTGGGGTTAACTGGGATTCGGGGACTTGCTCATGAGCAAAGCTGTGGGAATTCTGAAGTGGAAATTTAATCCATGCCTCCTAATTCCATGTTGCATCACTATCCACTTTATACCCACCTACCTCTCTGAAAATGTCCTGGAATTCTTGAAACATAGTTTTCATTCTCTGCCTCTAACAACTGCAGGGAGTTTTTGCTGTCTAAGAATGAGAAAAGGAGTCAGAAATCAGATCACCAGCCTGAGGGGTATCTGTTATGCTGGTTCTTAAAAGCTAGACCTTCAGTGAAGGTAATAGCTGTTGATGAGAAGATACCTCAACCTTAGCTTCTTCTCTTCTTCCTAAGTATGCTTGTCTGTTTATGCTTTATCAGTCCCAACATGCCTTGCAGACAACTCTCTTATTATTAACCATGACTTTTACTGAGGACTTGTCAAATGACTTTTTATCGATGACAAGGGGTGTTTCCATGTCAGCTATGATGTGCTGAAACCACCACCAACCTGCTTTGAAAATTGCCTTTAGTACAGTGGAAAGACCATTGGCTTTGGAGTCAGAGGACCTGGATTTGAATGCTGCCTCTGACACCAGCTATGTGACCTTGGACATGACACACAATTTCTGTGAGCCTGTTTTCCCATCTTTAAATTGAAGGGGTTAAACTCTATGACCTCTAAAGTCCCCTAAGCTCTGACTCAGATTCTTCAATTTTAAATCACTTACCTTCTCTGGGTCTCAGTTTCCTCATGTGTAAAATATGGGGGGAGGGAATGAAACTAGGTGGTCTCTAAGGTCCCTTCACCTCCAAATTCAGAATCCTCTGATCCTGAATGGGGAACTTTAAAAAATGTAAATGAATCTTTAATCGGTGGAATGTATGGCTGGAAATCCTTTTGAGCAGGAAAAACTTTCCTTTTGTTCTTTGCCTCTTTCCCTTCTTCCCCAACCCTTCTCATGCTAGAAAAAATAGGGGTCTTCAACCAGACACTGGGCTTCTGCTTAAAGCTAGATGTTAGACTGAAGTCAGAGCAAATCATTGTAAAATCTGCCTCACATCTCTGTTTCTAGATGGATGTCATTTCCATCTGCCAATCCTCATTACATTTGGTGACTGTCATTCTGTCAGTGACTTGGGTCAGCCAGCACTGTTCTCTAAAATGCTAGAGATCAGATGAAGCCCCCTCTCTCCACTGATGGATTGCCTACAAACAAGATGGAGGTTAGGACTTTGCAAAGAGGATATACTTTCAAAGATGTCTCTTTCTTAATGATATGGACAACTGGTGCCAGAGTGAGTTAATAAGGCTAGACTCCAGATCACTTTTGACAGACCATAGAAACATGCTAGGAAACTAGCCAGCAAATAGAAGCTACTTCTATAATGACATGGATGTATCATGACTTTGGCCTCCATTCAGGCTATCTCAGGTTGAATTACTTAAGGACAAACTCTTCTGCCTAGCTCTCAAGAACGTCTATGATATGCTGCTACCAACCTATCCAGACTTATCTCACTCTCCACAATTTGTCATACTCTAATTTTCCTAACCTTCCTCTGAGTTGTAATTTATATCCATTGTACCTCTGATCATGTTCTTCCCTATGCTTATAATTCCCATAATCTCCTTCTCCAATTTCTTAAATTCCTATCATGTCTCTAAAACCCAACTTACATCCTCCCTTTTCTAAGATGTCTTCTTTCATTCCCCTGAGTTGGTCTTGACTTTTTTCCTCCTATGAACCTCATAAGCATGTCTACATCTCTCATGTACATACCTTGGATTATATTGAATTGTACTTATCTCTGTGTCATGACCCCCACTGGAAAGTGTTCTGCTAACAAAAATTATTCACATTTTGATAGTGATTTCAGGTGTACAAAGTACTTTCTTCCCAATAAACTTATGAATAAATTATATAAATATGATTATTCCAGTTTGACAGCTGAAGAAACTGGGACTTGTACATGTGATTTACCCAGGGTCATATACCATGTTATGAAGCAGTAAAACTAAAACTTGCTCTGTAAGATCCATGAAGGTTTGAGCCATATGATTTTATCTTTTATGTATTTGTATTTTCCCAACACCCATCACAGTTTTCTGTATACAGAAAGTGCTTAATACATGTTTGGTGAAGTGGATTGAATTTCACTTAGTTGTCTTCTTCTGTGAGCTAATATTGAGGGGTAGAGATAATGGGAAAACCCTCAAAACAGTTCATTGTCACTCAAGGATTGGTGAGGGATTCTTGAACAATGTTTGTTTTAGAAGACAAGGACAAGAGTGACACAGGACATTTGAAGGATAAATAATAAAAATGAAGTAGCAGAAAGAGAAAGAAAAAAGAAGAGGAGGAAAAAGAAGCAGAAGGGAAAGAAGAGAAGAAGAAAAAGAAGAAGATGAAAAAGAAGGAAAAGGAAGAAAAGAAAGAAGGAGAAAGGAGAAAGAAGAGGAAGGAGGAGCAGGAAGAAGAAAAAGAGAAAGGAGGGGAAGAGCAAAGAGAAGTACAAGGAAGAAGAAGGATGAGTAAAAGGAAGAAGAAAAAGAAGGAAGTAGAAAGAAGGAAGTATGAAGATGATGAAGTAGAAGAAGGAAAGAGCAGAAAGAAGACAAATGGAGGACAGCCATTGCAAATTACGTCTCCAAGCCTGTTTCTGCATCTGGCATTTTTCTTCTTCTGACAGGAATAAGGCAGAAGGAAAAAGAAGAAGGGAAAATAAGAGGAAGATGAGGATGGATAAAGGAGAAGGATGAAGAAAAAGCAGGAGAATAATGAATACAAAGAGAAAGAAGAAGAAAAGGGAGGCAGAAGAAGAGGAGGAAGAAGAGGAAGAGGGAGTGAAAGCAGAAGAAAAGAGCAACAAAGACCAGAATGTGCCTGGTGCACTAAAATCTGCAGTTGTTTTACACACTTCAAATGCTTAGATCATAGATTTAGAGCTGGAATGTGGTCTTTGATGAAATGAAGTCCAATCCTCTTTTTTTACAGATGAAGAAACTGAGGCCCAGGAAGAGAAATTGACTTACTCAGGATCGCCCAGCTAGAAAGTTGTCTTCCTGACTTCAAGGACAGTACACTATTTACTCTGCTACTTTATTGCATGATGAGATCACAGACCTATTCAATTCACCAACAGCAGCAGGTGCCAAGCATGGTGCTAAGTTCTAGGGATACAAAGACAAATTGTTATTCAAATTGTTATTCCTGGGAGAGGTTCAACATAACCTTCAGAGTTTTATTTCAAAAGTTGACATTGGGGGCAGCTAGGTGGCACAGTAGATCCCTGGCCCTGGATTCAGGAAGACCTGAGTTCAAATGAGGTCTCAGACACTTGACACTTACCAGCTGTGTGACCCTGGACAAGTTACTTAACCCTCATTGCCCTGCCCCCCCCCAAAAGTTGACATTAACATTTACTAGTGATATTGACCTAGCATTCTCTTTGTTTTCTTTATTCTTTCCTGTTTATCTAATTATGCCTATATCTGTTTCATTTTATTTCTCTATTTTTGAGCATAATGTGTATAATGTAAGTATTAATTCCTTTTTAAATGGTGATAGAATTTGTTTGAAAATGTATCTTGGCTGGGTTTCTACTGGTGTTTCTTTTTGTAATTTCTTTACATCTACGTCAATTTCATTTTCTGGTATTGGGTTGTTTAAGATTTCTTTCATGTTCTATTAACTTGAGTGTTTTATACTTTTCCAGGTAATCCTTCATTTCTTCTATGTTGCTAGCATGCAATCAAGTATGGAAAGTTCTGATAACTCTTTTCTTTTATTATTATTTCATCCCTGTTGTGATTTTCCCTGATTCATTTTTTTAAATTTTGGTAATTGATTTTTTTTCTCTTATGTTTGCTCAAGTTAGCTAAAGGTATGTTGATTTTGTTAGAGCTTTCAAATAATCAGCTTTTAGTTTTATTTATTGGTATGCTTTTTTTCCTTCCCATTTTATCCACAGACTTGACTTCTGACAAAGCTCTCCATTCATGCAATGTAATTTTAAGTTATTGGGGGGAGGGGAAGAGACTCACAAATTGAGCACCCCTCTTACACTTTCATAAAGATATATATATATATATATATATATATAGGGGCAGCTAGGTGGCACAGTGGATAGAGCACCAGCCCTGGAGTCAGGAGTACCTGAGTTCAAATCTGGCCTCAGACACTTAACACTTACTAGCTGTGTGACCCTGGGCAAGTCACTCAACCCCAACTGCCTCACTGAAAAAAAAAATTAAAAAAAAGATATATATACAGATGCCTTCTTTCTGGTTCATGACCAAAATATGAAACAAACATGAAAGAAAAGTATGGCCCCAAAAAAGTTTTTTTGGAATTCCAGGTTTAGAGTCACAATGATGCTATATTGTCCATCTGACTGAATGTCTCTTCCCTCTGTTTCTCTGTCTCTCTTCTTTCTATTTGTCTCTCTTACTCATCCCCCTTTTCCCCATCCAGTTGTTAGCTAGGTACTGGAAAACAATACATTACAGGACCCTCTCTAATCGATCAGTGAGCAGTTATATCTGAGGAGTTTTTGACTCAGAATTGTTTGTTTCTACTGACTTTTTTTTCTCAATGCTTCACATATATCCTTTTCTTGTTCATTTCATCAAATAAAATGCACATACTAAAAAAGGGAGGAGGTTGTACCTTTCATATAGGCATTCTAAAACATGTGTGCATGTATGCACGCACGTGTGCATGTATGTGTGTTGGTGTGTATGCATTGTGCATGTACATGTGCATGTATGGGTTATGTATGGATGCATGGATGTATGTGTATGGAGAGAAAAAGATTGAGAGAAGATACCCCAAATAGAAGGTAAGTTCCATGAAGTCTGGAGGAGTTTGTTGTTTTATATTATTTTTGTACCCCCAGTGCCTCACACAAGATTGGGCACAAATCATGACTGATTGACAAGATTCAGCTTCTGCCTCTGATGTATGTTACCTGTGTGACCACTGGCATATCACTTCATCTCAGTGCCCTTGGCAATATTCTAAATTTTAGGAAAGGTTATTTCAATGCTGGATGTGAACCACATGGGTGAAATCATATCCGAGGGTAGGGGGACATACATATTAACGTAGTCATTTCAAGAGGGAGAAAAACATCAACAACTAGTGAGACTGAGAAAAGGTTGATTCAGGCATTGGCACCTGAACTATATTTTGAAGGGAACTGGGAATTCTAAAAGATAGAGGTGAAGGGTCACATTCAACTTTTGTTCTCTGATATTTGTTAACTACAAGGAAGGATATGTACTTTTCAAACAGCAACAATTTCCTCCAATCAAATCAACTCCCCAAGTTAGATTCAGAGTTTGCACTAAAGCTGAATTTGCACTTTCATCACCTTATATGTATATGTATATGTATATATATATATATATATATATACATAATATATGTGTATATATATGATTGTTCTTTTTTTGTTTTGTTTTGGGGCAGGGCAATGAGGGTTAAGTGACTTGCCCAGGGTCACACAGCTAGTAAGTGTCAAGTGTCTGAGGCCGCATTTGAACTTAGGTCCTCCTGAATCCAGGGCTGGTGCTCTATCCACTGCGCCACCTAGATGCCTCCCTTTAATTTATATTTTGTAATCCTTGTGTATCCCATTCCTTTGTTTCTTTCTTTTACACCGTTTACTCTTTAACAAGTCTTCCAAAGTTTCTTTGAATTCTCCAAATTCATTGTTCCTTCCTGCATAATACTATTCCATGAAATTTATATGCTACAGTACTTTTGAATAGCTCCAGATCATTGAGCACACAATATGGTTTCTAACTCTTTGCTCTTAGAGAGAAATGTGTTCATATGAATGTTTTTGTACTTATGTGATTTTCCTGTTACTCACCTTCTTGACCCAGGAGTGGAATTGCTGGATCAAAAGCTATGAACAATTTACTGATTTTTTCCCTAATTCCAAAATATATTTCATTACAGTTGGACCAATATACAACTTAATCAACCACGTGCTGGTGTGTGTATGTGTGTGTGTGTGTGTGTGTGTGTGTGTGTGTGTGTGTGTGTGTTTTACATGCGAGATGACGCTTAGGAGTCACTTTGATATGCATTTCTATGAGTATTTGTGATTTCCCAATGGGTTCTAACTATTCAACATTTCTTCATTAGAAAACTGTTTGTTCATATAGTTTGACCACATTTCTATTAAGGAGTAGCTCCTAGTTTTACAAATTCTTGTCGATCCTCTATCAATTTTGGATGTTAGGTATTTATCAGAAAACATAGGATTTAGAACTGGAAGGCACCTTAGTGGTCTGCAAGTCCAACCGTCTCATTGTAAAGGTGAAGAATATGAAGTCCGATGACATCAAGGGCTGCGTTTAAAGGAAAGGTCCCTCCCCAAATCAATATTAATGTGAATCCACTAAAAAGTGATTTGAAGACAGAAGTGGTTTAGTTTTTATTTGTTAACACCTAGCCTAGCATATGGCACATATTAGGACCTCAATAAATGCTTGAAGAATTAAGTTGCCCAATCTTTTCTTCTATTTCTAATTGCATTAATATTGTTCATGCAAAAGCTTTTTAATTTCATACAAATAAAATCATTTATTTTGCCTTTTATTGTGCCTCATTATTGCATCTAGTTATAGACTCTTCCCTTATTTAGAGTTATAAAAGATATAACTTGATAGATTCCTCAAGTTTTATCATTGCCTGACCTTTTAATATTCATATTGTTTATCCATTCGAAAGTTTTTGAGGCTTGTGTTGCGAGGAAGGTTTGGCAATTATCGGATTGCATCATTTCAACTAAGCTGATGCTGGTGAATTCTGAGAAGCTATTTTTATTTCCACATCTGAATTTATTGCAGGGATAAGAAGTAAGGATGTAGATAATCTGATGTTTTATGTACCATCATTTCTAAAATTTAATGATTCAAAACCCTCATACTTTGCATGAACAAGTTTAACCTACCTTACTTGCTATCAAACTTACATATCTGTCAGCTTGGTAACTTGGGAGTAGTATCACTTTTTTTTAACAGGAATTGCTTCCCTCCCATTTTCTTTGATTGGTGGGATGTTCCCTTTGCTTATTTTAAAAAATGTAAATGAATATTTTGTCATTAACAATCCTCTATAGGATATATACATTAAAATATTTTGTAATTCTTGAAGAATAAAGTCCCCCAGTGGCTTCTTGTAACATGGGGATGACCTTGGTATTTAGAAAATTATGACAATAGAGACAAAAGTTATGGTAGGTAAGTTCTGGCAGGTCTTAGCAAGCTGTAATGACTTTGAGCACAGACCCTGAGATGTATTATTTTCCAATCATCTGAGAGTTAGCCTATATGAGCAAGGTGAGGCTCTTCAATTCAAGGTTGGACACTAAGTGGGTTTTTATTATTTTTGTTGTTGCTTGCCTTTTTTGTTTTTCAAACACAACTTAAAAAATAATATAATAAATCATGAATGAGCCAGTGGGGGATAGGATTATAGTTTCATAAAACTAGAGTTGCAACAGATTCTGGAGACCATCTCCACCAACTCCTTAAGTTAAAGCAGATATTTTGGGGAAGGATTGTTTTTCCCAATCTGCATTTATTGGTAATCAATAGAATATAAGTTATTTGAGGGCAAAACCTACAGTTTTGGGGGGGATGGAAAAACTTTGTATCTCCAACATCCAGTGTACAATCTGGCAAATAGTAGGCATTCAATAAGTGTTTGATGAAGTTAATTGAATTGTCCAAATTATTCTTTTAATTCTAGTTGCATTAATTTTATTTATGTAAAACCTTTTTTTTATTTCACAGAAGTAAAATTGTTTTATCTTTTATAGTCTTCTATCCTGTATTGACTTTCAGATTTTTCTTCTATTTACAGATGTAAAAATTATATCCTTATAACCTCCTCTAATTTCATCATAGTATGACTTTTTTTGTTTGGATATTTTTATCCATTTGGAATGTATTGTGGTATATAGTGTAAGAAAGGTTTGACAAGTATGAGACAGGTCTTAGCTGCATCATTTTGACTAAGCTAATTTGGGTCGACTCAGGACAGCTATTTTTATTTCCACATCTGAATTTGCTGCAGGGAGTGGGGTGGAAGCAGGGGTGTAGACCATCAGACAGTTTATGTACCATAATCTTCAACATTTAATGGTGTAAAGCTTGTCCTTTGTATGGATCAGTTTTAACCTACCTGACTTGCTCTCAGAATTGCATATCTCTCAGTTCAGTAACTTGGGAGCAATAGAAAAATTTTAAAATAATTGTTCCCCTTCCACCTTCTTGAAATTAGGATTGCTTCCTTTGCTTCTCACTTTCTGGCCATACATACAATGTTTTGCCATTAATGACAGCCTGTTCTATAAATGCATTAGACTATTTTGCAATTCCTAATGAGGAAAGTCACCCTCAACCCCCACCCCGTGGCTTCTTGTAATATGGAGGTAATCCTGGACTCCTGAGGGATATGACATTGGAGCACGAGTTCTGAGAGGTCTAACAAAGAAGGAATAGCTATAAGCAGAGAACATGCAATAAATATACTTTTGGTCAAGCACCTGAGGACTAGACTATGTAAGCATGGAGAGACTCGAGTTGACCAATAGGTAGCAATAATAGGGCCTGTAAGTGGTGCAAAGAAAGCATGCTGGACGTGGAATCAGGAAGACAAGTTCAAATATGACCTTAAACAGTTGGCAACTGTGTAATGAGTAAGTCACGTCATTTGTCTGTTTTTTTTTTTCATTTGTAAAATAGAGATGATGAAAACAACTACTTCATAGGGTTGTTGTGAAGACATCTGTAAAGTGCTTTGCAAACCTTAAAATGCTATGTAAATGCTGTTATTAATAAGTATTTCCAACCTTTACTTAAGAATGAGAGAATGACCTTCCTGGAGTCTCACATTTTTTTTTCATTTTAGCCCAACTAGTAAATAATTCTAGCTATTAATATTTTTTATGTATATCTATGATGAGTTAGGTGGAGCAGTGGATAGAGTGAAGGGCCTGGAGTCAGAAAGATTCATCTTCCTCATTGCAAATCTGACCTCAAATGCTTATTAGTTGTGTGACCCTGGGCAAGTCACTTAACCCTGTTTGCTTCAGTTTCCCCATATGTCAAATGAGCTGGAGAAGAAAATGGCAAACCGCTCCAGTATCTTTGCCAAGAAAGCTCCCACTGGGGTCATGGAGAGTTGGACACGACTGAAGATAATGAACATGTATGTGTATATCTTTGTAGACATCGATATAGATATGTCTATTTGCCACCATGACTTATGGAAGCAAGTCATCAAATGTGGGGAAGCTACAATCTGTATTAGTTGTAGATAAGTTCACTGGATCATAGATCTGAAGCTAGAAGGGACCTTATAACTTATCTAGTCAAATCCTTTCACTTTACAGATTTAGAAACTGAGGTTCAAGGTCACAAAAGCAATCAAAGGGAGAGAGAGAATTTGAACTCAGGTCCTATCACTCTGATCTGATTTCAGTGTTCCTCTAATGCACAAGACAAGTTCTCAGCAATAGGAAAACTAACATTTAGGAATGGTTTGTGTTTTGAAGTACTGGAATATTTTAGAAAATAGATTATTAAGCCATCCATTTTCTGGATCCATGAAGTATAGTGAAAAGAGGAAGTCAGGGGAGCCTTGTATTTAGCCTTTGTCTTTAACATTCTCCAGCTGTGTGACCTTGGACAAGTCACTTTAACTTCTCTGTGCCTCAGTTTCTTCATCCATAAAATGGAGATAATAATATTTATACTTCCTAACTAGCTGAGTTATTGTGAGTCATAAACTTTACAAACACAGAAGCACTTGAGAAACAGGAATAACTATGGTGACATGTTTCATGATTTGATAATAAAAAATAGCTCTTGCCCAAAATGACTGAAAATGATTGGATTCCTTTTTGTGGTGGGGGGAGGAAGGTCGAATGATTTTGTTTTGGTTTCTGAAGATGAGGAGAGGATGCTGTTAAATATTAATAATGCCATTAGGAAGCCATCTAGGGAGATAAGAACATGGCCTGACCATCCCACACTATTTTGCATTTGATAGATAATAAGAAAAGTCATTTTCTGTTATTGTCAATTCATTTGTATGCAGAGATAGGGCAGGTATAGCAAAGATGATTTTTGTCAGTCTTTGG